>NW_028317852.1:13860951-15081268 GCF_062004578.1 Staurois parvus
CAAAAGGATGCTGTGCTGACAGATGGCATGCCTGTAGTCCTGCATAGCTAACACAACCCTTTCCCAGTCGTATTCCTTTTTGATTGACAGATACTCCTAGCAGAAGTGTTACTATCAGAACCACATTGATGAATGAGCCATTCTCTGGCTGCCCATAGATCATGCCACTTCCCACATTCTATAAAGTCGCTCCTCTCACCTTGTTTGAAACTACAGCCTGTGCGGTCACCTGACCGGTTATATAATGGTGCAATCTACTGAACAGTAAGTCCCTCACTTACAAACGAGTTCCGTTCTTTCGGGAGTCCAGCTTGTTCATAAGTGGCTGTGAGAGCTGATCAGTGTGCTGTGCCGGGGGAAGTACCCCTGTCAGAACACAAAGGCACAGTGGGGGAGATCACCACAGCAGAATTACTTGTGTTGGTACAGTGATCTGTTTTGTTCAGGCTGCTGGGTTGATCGAAAAAAAAAAAAATTAGTGTGTGAACCCAGCTTTACACATAGTTACATAGTTAGTCAGGTTGAAAAAAGCCAAAACTCCACTTGTGTGGATTTTCAGTGCGTTTTCCAGTTTGCAGAAATGCACTATAGTCCATTTAACATGATTTCCTATGGACCTAGTTCACATCTGTGCATTTTGAGCCAGTGCATTTTTTGGAATGGGTCAGGGACTTTTTTTCCTACAGCAGATTGCGTTTTGCCTGCAATAGACTGCAATGGACCTGAACCAAAAACACAAGTTTTGCATTTTTAATGCATTTTGCCTTTTTTTTGCCAATAGGAAAGTACTGACTTTGATGCCACTTTGATGCATCTTTGGATGGGCGTGGCTTTGATGAGACTTTGGATGGGTACAACTTTGATGCAACTTTTTCTTTTGCTAATAGGAAAATATAACAGTTTTGTTCATGTAGTGCAACTTTGCTGCAACTTTACACTCTATGGCCCTCAAGTAGCATCAAAGTAGCATTAAAGTCACATCAAAGTAGTGCAGAAACCTTTATGTGTCCAAAGTCGCACGTTAAAGTTAGGGTTAGGGGTTGGGTTAACCCTAGACCTAGCCCTTGACCCTACTGTTCCTGCAATACCTTGATGTGATCTTGATGCTACTTTTGATACTCTGAGGAAGGGAGTTCATCTCCTAAAACACGTCCCAATTGGGCAGTACCTAGGACAGGACCCCATTGACTGGGACTGAAAGATCTAGTTCTCTGTCTGTTTTTATGGTTGGCTTGTGATAATACGGTAATGCATGATGAGAGTGCGCCCTCTTGCGTTTTTTTTTGACAGTTCCTATATTCCCCAATCTGTGGAGGGCTGCACCTTATCAAGTGACAGATACGGCGTGGAATTGTGAAGCACCAAGATTTGAGCGCCGTTGGGTTTGGCAACATTTGATCTACTTTGATTCTACTTGAGTGCTAGAGTGTAAATTTCATCAAAGTTGCATCAAAGTTGACTACATGAATAGAACATGAATACTTTCCTATTAGCAAATTAAAAAAGTCACATCAAAGTCACATCAAAGTCACACCAATCCAAAGTCGCAACCATCCAAAGTCACATCAAAGTCACACCAATCCAAAGTCGCAACCATCCAAAGTCACATCAAAGTTGCATTCAATTTGCATCAAAGTCGCACCCACCCAAAGTTGAAACAAAGTCACACCCATGCAACGTTGCACCAAAGCCAGTACTTTCCTACTGGCAAAAAAATGCAAACTGCATCAAAAACGTGTTCAAAAATGCAAACCGCATCAAAAAATGCACCTTGAAATCACACATTCTGCAATCTGCATAGATGTGAACCTAGCCTAAAATAATCAAACTACACAATGGGTGAGGCTTATCCTAATGGGAGCATTTATTCAGGTGTAATTCAATCTCTAAACACACCTTTCCATACAGGCACATCAAAGTTAGCAAGGGCTAACATATAAACACTTCAAGCTAATATACCTTCTTTCTGTGGGTTCGGTTTTAGAATTAACTATATATGGGACATTTCTCTAACACAGGATCCCACAATGGTAAACAAGGTGTGCAGCACAGTCCTCACTAAAGGGTTAAAGTAGTTACCCTTTAAGGTGATGAGGTTTCTCCTCCTCCACCTCTGCCTATCTTTGCTACTTTTCACCCACCTACTGTTCTACTGTTGTGGTGTGTGAAGAAAGTGCTGCTATCTTGGGTTTCAGCTCTCAGATGGCTTAGTGGATGATGTCTTTATTTAGTGTAGCAATGGAGACTCACAGGTATTCCAGGAAAGCTTCCAGACAGGTCTATTGATAAACAAAGTAATTGTGTACATTGACATATTAACTGATTCCCGACCACCCTATAGCAGAACTACTGCTACAGGGTGACAGGGCTGCGCAAAATAATGTATATATATGTGATTTTGTACTTCCGGGTAGTAGGCGCATGGGAGCCCTACCCACACCACTATTGGCGGCTTCAGCTGATGATCACTGAATCCTGGCTGGTAAACCATACAGATCTCTGCCCTGTCAGCTCCAGCACGCTGCTTTGTATAGCTCTGCCCAGTGCCATTAGTACCGTGGCAGTTCTTTTTATTAGCACTGATCACTGTATTAGTGTCACTCGGGATGTCAGTGACAGTTAGTCAGTTCCCCCCCCAGTGTCAGAATGCCCACCACAAACCCCACAGTCCCTCTTTAAGTCACTGATCTCCGCCATTACTAGTATAAAAAAAAATCCAGTATACTCTATATACCGCCATTTGTAAACCAATTAATTTACATATATTTGGATTTTTTTTAGCAAAGACATGTACCAGGGGGAAGGCTTTGGGACTGTCAGTCACCGGGCACCGGATGGTAATTACCCCCTGGCTTCCGGTGATTACCGAGCATCTCTGATGGGGAGTTTGTTGTTTGCTAACAGTTCTCCTCCCTGTCAGCTCGAGCACACTGCTTTGGATGGCTGTGCACACTGGCACGGCCCCCTAGTAAAACACTCCCTGCACACAGTTAACCCTTTGATCGTCCCTCATGTTAACCCCTTTCTTCCCAGTGCCATTAGTACAGTGTCAGTGCTTTTTCTAGCCTTGATCACTGTATTGGTGTCACTGGGGATGTCAGTGACACCAAATCAATTTCCCCCAGTGTTAGAATATCCGCTGCAGTACTACTATAAGTCGCTGATTGCCGCCATTACTAGTAAAAAAAAAAATTCCAGTATCTATACCATCATTTGTAAACTCTATAACTTTCACGTAAACCAATTCATTTACACGTATTGGGATTTCTTTTTAGCAAAGACGTCGCAGAATACATTTTGGCCTAAATTTATGATGAAATGTGATTTTTAAAATTTTTTTACTGGATATGTTTTATAGCAAAAAGTAAAAAATACAGTTTTTTTTGTCGGACTTTTTTTGTTTATAGCACAAAATATAAAAAATGCACAGGTAATCAAATACCACCGAAAGAAAGCTCCACTTATATTTCATTTTGGTGCAATGTTGCATGACTGCACAATTGAACGCAGCGCCATATTCCAAAAAATGGCCTGGTCAGGAAGGGGGGTAAATCCTCTGGAGGGCAAGTGGTTCATCAATGGCTTGTTAATAAACAGAGCCATGTTATCACCATTTTAATGTTGATATGGCAACCCCATGGCTTTTTTGATAAAGCCACATCACACTGTAAAAAAGTGTGACGTGTCTTTGGTTATCAAGACAGAAATTTCATACTGTGCCAGGATTTGATGTGGCTTGGTTTATTTTTGTTTTAAGCCAATTACACCTAGCAGTGGCACATAACTAAGTTTGATGACATTTTAGCAAAGGCATAATTGCTGTTTTTGCAAACCCACCTCCCAGCTCATCTGTATGCAGTATTTCCCATAGATATTAAAGCCAATGGGCATGCAAGAAACATTTTTTTTTAATGAAAAAAACTTTATTCAGCATTCAATTGGTAAAGTTGTAAAGAAATTGTCAACAATTGATGTTCTCATAATGTAACCTCATATAATTTATGTGTTATGTTTCAATTTTAGGAATGGATTTCGAGCTACGCTTAATTTTTAAAGCAATTGGCTTCTTCACCTTGATTGCAGTAGGAGTTCCAAGCAATGTAATCATTTTAGCAGTTTTTGTACACATCAGAGTTAGAGAAAAGAAGCTTCTACCATCAAATGCCATTCTAACCAAGTTGGCTTTGGTCAATTTGTTTGTTATATTTTCCAAAGGTTTTCCTCAAGCCATTCATGCCATAGGAGTTCGGAACATTTTAAATGACAGTGAGTGTAAAGTCGTTTCTTTCACATATAGAATTTGTAGGGGCATGACCATATGTGTTACTTGCCTGCTGAGCTGCAATCAGTGTATTATATTAGCCCCTCCTTTAAAGACATGGCTCTTCTTAAAACAGAAAATTCCACCAAACATACCCTGGATTATGGTGTTGCTTTGGTGCATCAACTGTGCAATCTATCCATCTTGTTTTCTCCATGTTAAAGCCATAGGCAATTATACCACATCTGTATATACTCTTCACTTGGAATTCTGCAAACATGACTTTAGGAATTTTGCCATTTATGTTGCCAATGGTATAGCTATTGCACTACGTGATTTCTTCTTTGTAGGTACTATGACTATAGCGAGTTGTTACATTGTATTCATGCTTTATCGACATGGGAAGCAGGTTAAAGGTATACGAAGTTCAGACAAAAATTCTGGCAAAACCGCTGAATATAAGGCCTCACAAGCAGTGGTACTCCTTGTTTCAATTTACGTGGCACTTTTTGGTATAGACAGCTGCATCTGGATTTACACTTTAACAGCATCAAGCATTTCTCCAGCTATTTCAGATGCTAGGGTGTTCTTTGGTACCCTATATGCTGCTCTGAGTCCTATTGTGGTTATAAAAACTAACAAAAAAATAAAAACAATGCTAATGTGTCATTCCAATAAAAATCTACTGTCCCAATCTGATTCAAACAGCAATGATAACTCAGCATAGCAGTTCGAATTTTGAAATCAACCAAAAGTAACTACAACAGTTTCAAGTAAGTGACTGACATAAGTGGCATGCAGTTGGGAAATGCTAAACCAGTGCTTCAGCAAATATTGCTCTGGTGATAACTATAGTCATTCACAGTATAATCTCAACATGATCAGTTACTTAATGAAACCTTTGTCTTGGATTGTAGTACATACTTGGTGATAGAAGCTGAAATGTTCATTCTAATGTGTTTGTAGGGCTCCTCCTTGAACAGTGCCCTCTTTTATTTGTGGAAACCTTTCTTTACACTAACGCAGTATCTTCTATATTCAGAGAAGTTTCAGTATCACTAAGAGAATAATGGCAAAATCACAGTGATACCAGGAGTTGGATAACAATATTTTTTCAATCTTTAAGTCTTAATATACCACTCTCACTTTTTTATCCTTAGGTCTGCTTGGAGCTCCTGATATGTACATTGGGAAATTGCACTTCTGACTCCCTGCTGCATTGAAGTGGCATCTATGAAGGACACCAGTTTTGGTGATGTGCCTGTGCCTACCTGACTTTGCTGTGGTATTCCCAAAAGCACAGTGATGACCTTTGTGTTGTACTTTATGAATGGCACAGCAGAACAAGAAGGACTGAGGTACAACACCAGGACTGGTGTCGTTCATGAATTGAAACCCTTTTCAGATTATCAAACTAGCAACTGTGAAAAAAAATCATAAAAGTTATGCGTTATATAGGACTTATAAAATAGTGCACAGTGGAATTCAAAAACCATACTGTTCAAAAATAGTGCTAATAGATAAATGAATACAACTGCATTGCAAATATGTAATGTGTAAATGGGTTCAATAACGTGCACAAAGCTCATTCAATTATTTCATACCAAAGTGCTCTGATAACATTATAATTTTTAGTCTTCACGTGTCTTGTCCTTGGTTGACTTCATCAGGATGCGCAATGGATAGAGCTATTCATGGTGCAATTCAAAAACCATTCTGTGCAAAAATAGTGCTAAAAAATGAATGAATAAATCTTTGGTGCAAGCATGCAGCATGTGATCATTCAGTTCAATAAAGTGTACAACGTTCATTTCAATACTTCACCTCAAAGTGCTCTGAAAAAACTATGATTTTCCTAGATTGTAAGCTCTAACGAGCAGGGCCCTCTGTTTCCTCTTGTACCAAATTGTATTGTAACTGTAATGACTACCTTCATTTTGTAAAGCACTAAGCAAACTGTTGGCGCTATATAAATCCTGTATAATAATAATTTTCAATTTTCAAACATTTCATTTTTGGTTGAGTTCATCAGGAATAGGGCTGCTACTGATGAAGTCAAATAATGAGGAATTGCATTGGACAGAGCAACACACAATGACATCATCATGTTCTTGAGGGGGAGGTGCACACACACTCTGGAAAGATCTACAGCGAGTGGTGTCCTGTTCCCAATGTCAGCCTATGCTGTCATATCATCAGTACTGAATGAGGCACTGCTGCTCTGAGTGCTTTTATGCTTTTTACTTGATACTAATCACAATAAACTGTGTTACCTCATTAATTGCTTCTGTTTCTGCCTAATTGTATAGTACATAAAATCATGTTCCCCAAAACTTGCACCCAGAGATACCAAGAGGAGTGAACCTAAGCTTTTTTTAAACAAGTTTTATACAGCTAGTAACATCAATTTGGTGAGATTGTTTCTGTTGGGGAGGTCTCTGTTGGAGGAAAAGGGTGTTGTCTGCCTATAAATTACCTAATATTCTTAACCTCCCTGGCGGTATTCCAGAGTGTAGCTCGGGGTAAAGTTTCAGTACCACAAGCGGTAACCCCGAGCTACACTCGGGCTTACCATGCGGCGCTGCTCAGGGATTCCCTGCAGCGCTTACCTTGTCCTTCGCTCCTGCCCCTGCAGTTTCCCCGGCCATCTCCTCCAGCCGATACCAGCATCCGGCTTCCGTGTTCTGGTCCCTTCGAGCTTCGGGACGTATGGGACATACGGGGGCCGGAACCAGCGGCAAATTAAAATTTTTTAAAAACTGTCATTTTCTAATAAATGAATATTACATAGTAAAACATTACTGTTTCAAAGCATTTCACATATATTTTGGCCCTAGTGCTTTGTCCTGTGCCCTGCCTGCATTTTTACTGTTCTTTCTGCCTGGAAACTTAGAAAAGTCCATGGCGTCCAAAAAGCGTCCCTTTATGTCAAAAGCAGTTTTAGATTAGCTAGAGAACAGCGATAGTAAATCAGAACCACTTGCAGAATTGAGTGATAATGATTCGTGGGGAAATTCGTCATCAGACACTGAAAACCAACCTGTGACTGAGCTCAATGATGTGCGAACTTGGCGCTATATTTCAAATTTCAGTGTTTTTGGTTTGATTATATTATTGAATTAAATGTATTATTATTATATTATTATTTTTATGATTATTTATTAAATTATAATTTATGATTTTGTGTTTCAAGTTTTATCCTACCCGGCTTGTTTACTAGACTCTTGTTCGGACAGATTTCAGTGAGTTATTCCTAAAAATTACAGGCCTACAATAAAAAAATGACATATTTCCATGCAAAAAAATGTACCGCTTTCAGCACAGAAATATGGACATAATCAGACCACTAGGGAGGTTAATAGATATCTTACCATGATGGAAGTACAGTTCCCCACTGTACATATCAGGAGCTTTCAGCAGAACATAGAAAGAACCTGAAGTAATAAAAGAGGGAGAGTTGTAAAATGAGAATTAAAGATTAACTGCTTCGACCCGTGTTGACGGCCGGGTGGGAGCCCTATTGTTCTGCAAGAGCAATATATGATGTCCTCCCCAGAACGCGCCTCGCACGGGCCCACTGAGCAGCGCTCCAGTGCATTTGGTCACCCGCTGTGTCAACCGGACACAGCAGATGGATGATCAGTATACTGGCCCACTGCCAGCAACACCTGATCACTGTGATAAACCACAGCAGATCACATGACAATTGTAAGCAGGCTTCGATTCGTGGCATTCATTGTGTACAGTTGTGTTGCAATGTTGTGCACAGAATTGTTACTCATAATTACTTGGATTGCTGCATAAATGGCTCCAACATTGTGGTCTGATTTATCCAGGCAATAAAAATAAACAATAAATAAAACCGATCATTAACTTTATGATCTACAGCATTTTACATTATTTTATATTTTTTGATCAACTTACTGAAACATTCATAGTTCAAAAACTATAAAAAACTTTAAAATAACTTTCTTCTTCTTTTTGTAATCAACAATACAATAAAACATGTAGTATGAAGGTACCCCCCAAAAAAAGGACATATAATAGTTACTGGCAAGGCTTAATCTTCTTAAGAATGACCATGGTCATATGTAGAGATGAGCGAATCGAACATGACGAAGTGGAATTTGTTTCAAAGATTAGGAAAAATTCGATTCGCGACGAATCCGAAAATTAGCAAACTTCGGATGCACGAATCGAATTTTCCCAAAAATGGCGGCGACATGTGTGGCGACGGAGCGGGGATCTCTGGGAAGACGCGCTGACCCATAATGCATTCATTCATGACATGTGATCGCATTAGCCAATCAGCAGCCAGCCAACCAGCACTGTGTAATGGTGGAGCTATAAATCGCGGCCATCTTAGAATTCTCCATTAGCCTCCGGTCATTCAAGAGAGACAGACCTGTCTGTATTAGGGACAGAGTTAGGGCCACAGAGACTTTAGGGCCACAGAATCGTTACTCAGGGACACAGAATCGTTACTCAGGGACACAGAATCGTTACTTAGGGACACAGAATTGTTACTCAGGGACACAGAATTGTTACTCAGGGACACAGAATCGTTACTCAGGGACAGACACAGAATTGTTACTCAGGGACACAGAATCGTTACTCAGGGACACAGAATCGTTACTCAGGGACACAGAATTGTTACTCAGGGACACAGAATCGTTACTCAGGGATACAGAATCGTTACTCAGGGACACAGAATCGTTACTCAGGGACACAGAATTGTTACTCAGGGACACAGAATTGTTACTCAGGGACAGATACAGAATTGTTACTCAGGGACACAGAATTGTTACTCAGGGACACAGAATCGTTACTCAGGGACACAGAATTGTTACTCAGGGACACAGAATCGTTACTCAGGGATACAGAATTGTTACTGAGGGACACAGAATCGTTACTCAGGGACACAGAATTGTTACTCAGGGACACAGAATTGCTACTCAGGGACAGACACAGAATTGTTACTCAGGGACACAGAATTGTTACTCAGGGACACAGAATCGTTACTCGGGGACACAGAATTGTTACTCAGGGACACAGAATCGTTACTCAGGGACACAGAATTGTTACTCAGGGACACAGAATCGTTACTCAGGGACACAGAATTGTTACTCGGGGACACAGAATCGTTACTCAGGGACACAGAATCGTTACTCGGGGACACAGAATTGTTACTCGGGGACACAGAATCGTTATTCAGGGACACAGAATCGTTACTCGGGGACACAGAATTGTACTCAGGGACACAGAATCGTTACTCGGGGACACAGAATTGTTACTCAGGGACACAGAATCGTTACTTTCTGCTTCACAACCACTATTGAATTAAAGAGTATGTCAGACAACACGCAGAGGAGTGGCAGAGGAGGCAATGTTTCAGGAGCGAGCAGACGTGGCAGCAGAGGAAGGGGTCGAGGCAGCACTAGTCGCAGCCAGAGGCCAGTGCTCCCGGTGTCATCCAGCGGTCGTGTCTCCACCGACAACCCTGCCGTCATCGATTGGTTGACTCGGTCGTCTTCCTCTTCCCAGGTCACCTCTGACACCTACAGCCAACGGTCGGTGGGTACGTCAGACACAACCGTTAGTTGGCATGGCCCGGGAGCAAGCCCACTGAAATCACGTGTCCTCTACCTGCCCCTGTCCTTTGGTGTTCCCTCACCAAGCGAAGTATCGCATGCTGTGGGCTCAGCCCCACTGTACAGTGAGGAAGAGCTAACAGAGTGCGGTCAGGAACGAGGGGAGACATCCGCCTCTTCAGCAGCCAGGCAAAGAAGTACTGGCGAGGAGAGTGGCTCGGTAGCCGGTCTAGAGACAGGTCTGTCTCCTGACCCACACGCAGCCGAGGGGGCTAGTAGTGACGCGGAGACCCTAATTGATGATGATGAGGCTGATCGCACTTGGCAGCCTCATCGTCATCAGGCTATTGCTTCCGCATCATCAGGAGAAGAGGGTGCCAGCTTGCCAGCGAGCAAAACAGTCGGTGGGTTGCCAGGAGGCAGCAGGGTCGCAGCAGTGTCAGTGGAGCCAAACGGCCACGGAGTAGAGCACCAGCTCCACTGCAGCCTACCACCACGGCCAGTAGTGGTGCCGGTGTGCACGGAGGAAGTAGCAGTCAGCCAGTGAGGAGTAGCGGGGGCAAAGTTTCCTACTCGGCGGTGTGGCAATTTTTCGTCAAGCCGCCCGAGGAAGTAAACGTAGCCGTATGTCGACTATGTGGCCAGAAAGTCAAGCGTGGCCAGGGGGCCCATGTTGGGACTACAGCGTTGCGTCAGCATATGCAGCGTCGCCATTCGGTGGCCTGGGAAAACCGTGATAAAGATATGGTTCTGCCTGCCCCAGCCCCCGCTCCATCACCCGCTCCGTTACTTGCTCCGTCACCCGACGTCAATCGCCCTCTATCAGCCAGTCAAGGCTCCAACACCTCTGCTGAGGGGAGTTGTCGCTCGTTGGCATCTTCCGCTCGTTCAGATGCTCCTTCTCCTGCTACTCCTCTTCACGGATTCCGTCAGCAGTCTTTCTTGGAATCCGTTTCCAAGAGACAACAGTTTGCGAGCACGCACCCGACGGTGCAGAAGCTGAACGTCCTCCTGTCCAAGTTGCTGGTGCTGCAGTCCCTCCCTTTCCAAGTGGTGGACTCAGCACCTTTCCGAGAAATGATGGCTTGTGCCGAGCCGCGGTGGAGAGTGCCAAGCCGGCATTTCTTCGCCCTGCATTCACATGTAGAAGAGATGGTGGGCCAGTCTTTGAGCATGTCGGTCTCTGCCAAAGTGCACGGCAGCACCGACGTGTGGAGCTGTAACTACGGTCAGGGACAGTACATGTCATTTACGGCCCACTGGGTGAACGTGGTGCCGGCACAGCCGCACCAGCAACTTGGACAGGTCACGCCGCTTTTGCCTCCACGTTTGCAAGTCCTTGGTCCACAAAAGATGTCCGCCTCTACCACCTCTTCTTCCGCCGTGTCCTCAGCCGCCACCCCCGTGCCAAGTCCCATTACCCGACCGGCATATCACATGTGCAGGGCGCAACGGTGTCACGCTGTGCTGCACCTGGTATGCCTTGGCGAACGTAGTCACACAGGGGAGGAACTTCTGAGTGTAATGAACAGAGAAATCGACAGATGGCTGTCTCCGCGCAAACTGAAAATCGGAACCATGTTGACCGACAACGGAAAGAACATGGTGTCTGCTCTGCGTCAAGGAAGGTTGTGCCATGCGCCATGCATGGCTCACGTGTTCAATCTGGTTGTCAAGCGGTTCCTAAAATCCACCATCCCACTGCAAGACATCCTTAAAATGTCACGTAAACTTTGCATGCATTTCAGCCATTCCTACACCGCAAAGCACACCCTCCTTGAGCTGCAGCGGCATAACGGAATTCCACAGCATCGCCTGATCTGCGACGTTGCAACAAGGTGGAATTCAACCCTACATATGTTAGACCGCCTTTACGAACAGCGAAAGGCCATCACCAAATTTCCTGATGTTACAAGCGGATAAAGGTACTCCCCTGTGTAACTTCGATGTCAGCCATTGGCAGCTCATGCGTGACACCTGCCGCTTGCTCAGGCCCTTTGAGGAGGCCACGCTATTCGTGAGTCGGCAGGACTATGGAATGAACGACGTCATTCCTCTGTTGCACGTCCTGGAACAAATGCTGTTAACAATGGCTGGTCAGGGTGCGGTAGACTTGGCGCACAGATCTCAACGCCACATGACCCCTGTGGGGGCAGGACAGGAAGAAGAGGAGGAGGTAGAGGAGGACATTGGTGCTCAGGAATTATTGAGTGAAATGGGTGGTTTTTCCACTCAGCGGACAGGAGTGGAGGAGCACGAGCATCTGGTAGAGGAGGAGGAGGAGGAGACAGAGGACCCAGACGCACCGTGGCAGTATGCTGTGGAGATGGAGGCAGGGAGTCCCTCGCATTCCTTGGCACAAATGGCCCATAGCATGCTCGGTTGCTTGCATAGCGACAGCCGAATAATAACCATCAGACAGAGGGATGACTTTTGGCTGTCCACCTTGTTGGACCCTCGCTACCGTTCAAAAATGGTGGCCTTTTTCACACCTGCTGAGAGGGAGGCCAAAATAAAGTACTATAAAAACCACCTATGTAGTCAGTTGGTCTCTGCCTTTCTGCGCCAACGTCCATCCTCAGACACTGTGGGCCCTGTGCGCTCACGTTCCGCTGCCATGGCAGCAGGGGAGGGGTGGGGTGGTAGGAGCAGTGGCAGCTCCACCAGCAGCGGCTGCCTCAGTCTGCAGTTGATGATGAGTAGCTTTCTTCACCAGCGCAGTGAGGAAACTACTAACCAGCCGCAGCAGCATCAGGTGGACCTGGAGCAGGACCTCAAACAACAGGCTTGGGCCTACTTGGACAGCACCCTGCCAACCGAGGTAGACAATCCCCTTGACTACTGGGCAACGAAACTTGACCTTTGGCCCCAACTAGCTGAATTTGCCCTTGAAAGGCTGTCATGCCCGGCCAGTAGCGTGGCATCGGAGCGCGTGTTTAGTGCGGCAGGAGGTATTGTAACTCCGCGGAGGACACGACTGTCCACCCAAAGTGTGGAGAGACTCACGTTTGTGAAAATGAATCAGGCGTGGATTAGTCTGGATTTCAAACACCAGTTCCTGACACAACTGACTAAATCCGCCATGAATCATGCCCCAAACATGTTATTATTTTTAACATAGGCCTCTGTATGGCCTTCAATTTAAGCTGCTTACGCTTCGCCACTCTGCCATGGGCCCCTGAACCGCCTCCTCTTGCTGCTGCCAGGTCCAGAGTGTGTCATGGGTCCCTGTACGGCCTCCCATTGCTGCTGACTTCATCGCCAGACTCTGCCATGTGCCACTTTCAGGTCTCCTTACACTGTTGGTGGGTTCCATTTTGTGATAGGGTGCTGTATGGCCTTCCATTGCTGCTGCCTCCACCGCCACCCTGCGCCATGTGCCTCTGTCGTCTGCTCATGCTGCTGACGGCTTCCGCTTTTTAACCGAGGCCTGTGTTTGGCTTCTGAATACTGCTGCATCCACCGCCACCCTGCGCCATGTGTCTCTGTCGTCTGCTCACGCCGCTGACGGCTTCCACTTTTTAACCTAGGCCTGTGTATGGCTTCCGAATACTGCTGCCTCCACCGCCACCCTGCGCCATGTGTCTCTGTCGTCTGCTCACGCTGCTGACGGCTTCCGCTTTTTAACCTAGGCCTGTGTATGGCTTCCGAATACTGCTGCCTCCACCGCCACCCTGCGCCATGTGCCTCTGTCGTCTGCTCACGCTGCTGACGGCTTCCGCTTTTTAAACTAGTCCTGTGTATGTCTTCCGAATACTGCTGCCTCCACCGCCACCCTGCGCCATGTGCCACTTTCAGGTCTCCTTACACTGTTGGTGGGTTCCATTTTGTGATAGGGTGCTGTATGGCCTTCCATTGCTGCTGCCTCCACCGACACCCTGCGCCATGTGCCTCTGTCGTCTGCTCACGCTGCTGACGGCTTCCGCTTTTTAACGGAGGCCTGTGTTTGGCTTCCGAATACTGCTGCATCCACCACCACCCTGCGCCATGTGTCTCTGTCGTCTGCTCACGCTGCTGACGGCTTCCGCTTTTTAACCGAGGCCTGTGTTTGGCTTCCGAATACTGCTGCATCCACCGCCCGCCCACTGCTGCTGCCAGGCCCGTAATCTGTCATGGGCCCCTGTACCGCCTCCTCATGCTGCTGCCAGGTCCAGAGTGTGTCATGGGTCCCTGTACGGCCTCCCATTGCTGCTGTCTCCATCGCCACACTCTGCCATGTGCCACTTTCAGGTCTCCTCACACTGCTGGTGGGTTCCATTTTGTCATAGGGTGCTGTATGGCCTCCCATTGCTGCTGCCTCCACCACCACACTGTGGCTCCACACTCTGGTTTTGGCCCCGTGACTGCCCAAATGAGTGAAGTGTGCGGTGATTCTAAGATCGACGGCACTCATCTGCATGTCATACTGACTGACAGTATTAGTTCTCTTCCCCAGCAGACTCCAAGGGCATTTAAATTAAAGGTACAGTGTTCTGCACTAATATAAAGGCTCTCTGAAGCCTAGAAACACCCTTTTTATAAGTTAAATTCGCAGCAAATATATTCGCCTCGAATTGAATTTATTCCGCGAATTCGGCGAATCAGCCGAATCAAATTTTTGAATAATTCGCTCATCTCTAGTCATATGCATATGGTGCAGTCCCAGTTAAACATAGTTACATAGCTGGTAAGGTTGAATAATGACACCAGTCCATCCAGTTCAACCTACATGGGTGTGTGCATGCTCATGTAAAAAATGATATCCCATATCCCTGAATACTGTGTTTGCTAAGATGCCCACCTAAGAGGTTTTTTTTTAAACTATCAATACTTTCCGCTGACACTAACAATTGTGGAAGCAAATTCTACATCCTTACTGCTCTGACAGTCAAGAAAACCTACTCAGTTTAAGGTTAAACCACTTCTCCTCCAATTTTTTATTAAGTGGCCCCATGTCTTCTTATACTCCCTGAGACTGAATAGTTTATTCTTTATGCTAGAATCACCATTGAGGTATTTGTATATTGCTATCATATTTCCTTTCAACGTCTCTTTTCCAGGGACAATATGTTTAATATTTGTAGTCCTTCCTCGTAACTGAGGTCCGCCAGTACCCTTATTAATTTTGTTGCCCTTCTCTGGACTCTCTCCAGTTCCAGCCCTCCCTTCCTGAGGACTGATGACCAGAACTGGACTGCTTACTCCAGATGTGGCTTAACCAGAGTTTTATAAAGTGGCAGAATTATTGTTTCATCTCTGGAGTAAATACTCTTTTTTATGCATGCTAATATTCTGCTAGCTTTGCTAGCTGCAGCTTGGCCTTGCACGCCATTGCTGAGTCTGTCATCTACTAGGATCCCCAGATCTTTTTCTATCTTGGATTCCCCCAGAGGTTCTCCTCCTAGCATATAACTCACATTCAAATTTTTAGCCCTCAAGTGCATTACTTTACATTTCTCAACATTAAACCTCATTTGCCATGTAGTTGCCAACGCCTTTATTTTTTTTACCAACCTCTTTATCATTTATGAATAAATTAAAAGGAATTGGTCCCAGGACAGAGCCCTGGGGTACCCCACTTACCACACCAGACCAGTACATGCTATTAAGCACCATTCTTTGGATGCACACCTGTAATCAGTTTTCTATCCATGTACAAACCCTCTGGTCCATGCCTACAGACCCCATTTCATAAATTAAGCACTTATGGTTTATTGTATTGAATGATTTTGCAAAATCCAAGTACACCACATCCACAGGCTTTCCTTTATCTAGATGGCAGCTCACTTCCTGATAGAATGTTAACAGGTTGGTTTTCCAAGAACGACCATTTGTAAAGCCATGCTGATTACTACTAAGGATACTGTTTTCATCTGCAAAATCTTGGATATTGTCCCTTATCATCCAATCAAATGGTTTACATACTATCAATGATAGACTGACTGGCCTGTAGTTTCCAGGAATGTATCTCTGCCCTTTTTTAAATATCCATACCACGTTGGCCCTTCACCAACCAGCTGGTATTTCCTGTTAGTATGCTTTCCATAAAAATTAGGAAACACAGTCTCGCTATAACCCAACAGAGTTCTTTGAGGACTCTCGAGTGTAAGCCATCTGGTCCTGGTGATTTATTTGCGTTAAGCATTGGCTTCTGTCAGCCACAAGGGTACACTCTGTGATGTGTTACTAATGATACAGTCTTGATTACTTTATCCCTACTTTTCCTTAGTAAAAACTGAGGAGAAAAATGCATTTAGTACAGTTGCCTTCTCCTTGTCATTTATAGCCAACTTCCCTTCATCACCCTTTGTGAGGCCTATACGTTTTGACCTTGCTTTTTTTACTACTAATATTTTTAAAGATTTTATTTATTTATTTATTTCTGTGGTGAACATCACTCTATCCCCGTTTAGGGATGAGGTTGAAGCTTACTTCAAACATGTTGTCGCAGTGAACCATTCAGATTTGACTTTTCACCCAAACTTATGTGTAATTTTAAATCTGTTTAAAACCATAATGCACTGCATAGCATTGAACCATGGTCAGGAGGATTAGAAGGGACAATCATTGGGGAATTGGATAAGTCAGCCCTCTCATAACAGATGGGTGAGCTTACCTTAACTCGACTGTCAGTGTATGATGAACTGTTATGGAGAGGATAGGAGGGCTGAAATCTGTTAGGAAGATCTGGAGAGAGAGCTTGGTGTACTGGGGGGGGGGGAGATCTGTGTACTTGGTTGGGTAGGAGGTGGGGGAGCTCTGTTTTGGGGAGCTAGGGGGTAGGGGGAGATCAGCACTGGGGGTGGGAAGAGGGGGGAGCTATGTATACTTGGAGAGCTAGGAGGTGGGGAAGCTCTGTTCTGTGAGTTAGGGGATGTGGGGAGCTCTGTATTGGGGTGTGTAAGGAGGGGGAGCACTGTTCTAGGGGGATAGGGGGTGGGGTGAGGTGGAAGCTATATGTTCTAGGGAGGCTTGGGGTTGAGGGGAGCTCTGTAATGAGGGGGAGCTCTGTAATGAGGGGGAGCTCTGTACTGGGGGAGGATAGGGGGGATGTTTATGAGTGAGGAAGAGGCTTCAGAGTTCAGAAAAAAAGGTTGCGAGAAGGGGGGAGCTCTAGGAAGAGTGGAAAGAGCATCGTAATGATGTCAAGCATCAGATAGTGGGTGTGGCAACTGATTTCAAGGCTTGAGAGACCACTAAACATGTTGCCTCATCCACTATCTGATACTTGATGTCATCAAAAAGTCTCCACCCATTCCACCAGCTTCCATGTGGTCCCTTTTGGCTTTAGAGCTTACTTCCCCATCCAGAAGAGGCACGATAGCCCTTCCTATATATTCCTATAGACCAGCTTTAGATAGTTATCCATTGGCTGTACGTTACCAGATACAGAGGGGATTCCCCCATCCAGTTCACTATATATGTGAAAGAGAAGGTTGCCATCCAGAGGATCGTGTGATTAATGCCAGTTAGACTATTGGAACAAGTGAGTGTTTTATTATATTTTTTTTTACATTAATTTTTAATAAATGCTACACTGAGAGTGTCACTCTCTCTTGGTCTCTATTTTTATTTTTTGTGCAGTGTCACTTAAGGATGCCTTTCTATTGACTGGGCAGGAGGAGAGAAGCTATTCAGCATTGATGCACTGTGAGGTCATCCTCCTCCTGCATAAGTCCAGCTTACACATCATCACACTGCCATGCGCCTTCTCTGACAGAAATTGAGGCAGCAAACATTTATTGGGAAAGGCTTACCTGAAACTAATCCCTGTATTAAAAAAGGGGGTTTGTGTCATGAATGCCCCTGGACTAGGAGAGGAAGATGTTTGGAGAAGCCCTGGACTAGGAAAGGGGGAGGTGCAGAGATGGCTGTGCAGAAAAGTCTGTGGACTAGGAGAGCGGAGGTGCTGAAGAGGGCCCTTGACAAGGAGAGGGAGTTGTACTTAAGAAGACCCTGAACCAGTAGAGAAGGTTGTATATAACAAATCGTGGGCAAGGAGAGGGGGGATGTGTAGTGGAGTTCCTGAACTAAGGGAAGGGATGCCCGGAGGCCCTGGAATAGGACAGTGGCTGTCTGAAGACCCTGAACTAGAAAAAGAGGAGCACAGAGGCCTTGGACTAGGTAAGGGGGTACCTGGAGGCCCTAGACTAGGTGGGGGGGTACCTGAAAGCCCTGAACTAGGCCCCAGACTCAGTGAGAGAGTGCCTAAAGGGCCCAGACTAGGAAAGGGGGTGCCTGGAGGACCCAGACTAGGAGAGGGGGTGCCTGGAGGCCCTGGACTAGGATAGTGGGTGTCTGGATGCCCTGTACCATGAAATAATTTATTGGAGGCCCCAAACTAGAGGGGGGTGCCTGGAGGCCCTAGATTAAAAGAGGGGCCCTGCTGGATTCAGTAAGAGCCTGGACCTAAAGCCTGGACTGAGAGAGAGTCTGATTGAACTCTAGAGGATGAGCCTGGAGTCAGTGAGTTCACAACATATTTGAACACATTTATTAATTGTTTCAAGTAATGCCAAACAGGAACAGAAAGAAAGGTTGTGTGAAAGATATATTAAATATGTGACTCAGATGGGGTGAATGCATCCATGCAGCATGTGACCTCCTTTTTAACCCACGCGGGGATGGACAGCTAATCCTTGTATCTCTGCATGGGCACTCCCATTAAAGTCAAGCACTGAACTGTAGGGGAGGAACATTTTAGTAGTGTTTCTTCCAGTAAAATTGAAGACACAGGGACAATTTTTTTCCTTTCAATAACACCACCGACACAGGGACATTTTTTTCTGTGACAACACCAATGCAGGGGCAAATTTTTTTTCAATGACACCTCTGAATTTGTCTTTTTATTCCAGTCAAATGACCAACTTAGAGACATTAGGGACATTTTTCTTTTCAAAGACACCACCAAGTGGTGGTGATGACATCACTGATTCAGGGACATTTTTGCATTCCAGTCACAAACTTGGGGACATTTATTCATTATGGTGACACCATCAACCCAGGGACATTTTTTTTTACTTTGCAACATATTTGTGCTCCTGTTTGTGCACAAACATGAGAGACATTTTGGTGCTTGCTACAATTGGCCCTGTCTAATTTTCCACCCAAATGGGGGGAGGAGAGGGAAGTTTCCCATCTTCACCATGGGCATTGGCTGACCTTGTCCCAGCATGGGCTACATTGCCTTGTGCTCCCCTGGGGGGGAGGGGGGGGGGATAAAACCATTGTCAGTTTCTTTTTTGCCATCTGTGTCTGATTAGAGACATTATCCTTTTGTCCCATAGACTTAACAGGAAATAAAAATATATTTCCAATGGGAGGAAAATCCCCTTATCGACAGTTGTCATGAGAACAAGTTTCCCCACTGGAAGATTCCCCTCTATTCCTGTTCTGTTGGCAACTCAAAATGTTATATTTACCCTCACATTTATTCTCACTGGCGCAGGTGTTCAGAACAATTTGAGACAGTGACCCTCAGAGACGCAGTGGTGGTTTTTACCCCTGTATGTGGCAACACTGGTCATTTGGGAAAAACCCGACAGATTGGTTGTACACAAGTCAATCAATGTTTAATATATAAGCATGATTCTTGTGAGCTACTATGGTGTATTTTATAATTTCTAAAATAAAGAATTTATTAAAAATTTAAATTACAAAACTATTTAATTACTGAATAGTAAAATTAATCAATAAATGATCATTAATATTGTGTACTTAATTATACATACTAATGTGTGTGCTGTGAAATATTAAATATCTGGGTCGCTTACACCATACACATAAAACTTAGATAAAATTATGCAAAATATACAGTATATATAAAAATTATATAAAAATTATAAAATAATAAAAAATTTTATACAAGAAAAGTCCACAAAGTGATGTGTTCTCATGTGCTCCTTCACCAGTGTGCGCTCACCTGATTTCTATGACCAAACCGTTAAGTGAGGTCAAAAACCGCTAGTGTCCCTTTAAATGGACTTGTAGATGAATGGAGGTTTATATCCCTGTCCTAGACGGATGGATGGATGAGTGGAGTATTTACCTTTTTTCAACAGGGGGTCTTGCTGTTTCCCAGAGACCTAGTTTCCTGGATTCGGGTGGATGGATGGACTTATCCCTCTCTCCTCTAGTGGGTATCTCCTCTCCTTATAGATACTCTCCTTAACTCTCCATGTGTGGAAATGTAATGTAATCAAAGAATATGATATAGTGCCTTATCTCCTTTTTATAAAAGTACTTATTAGGCTTTAAATGTAATGCACTCACATTTTAAAAAACATAAAAAACAGCTTTGTATTGCAATTTATATTGTACTCTATGTGTTCTCCACACTCCTTATACTCGCTGTGTAATTTTCCTTTAAGCGTTGTGATGTCAGAGCCCCTCCCCTACGCATTACGCCACCGTGTCATGTGGCTTCATCAGGGGGAAAATAATTAATTTTTATTTTATAGTAGTGGAGCGTGACACATTTTTGTATTTTTAATTAATGTTTAATGTTGTCTCTGAACTATAAAGCAATTAAAATCTGCAGTCTTTTGGGATTACAGTTCTGTCTCTAAACATTTAGACATTGTTCATTTTTCTGAAGGTCAGCTCTTACTTTTAGGTAACAATACCATGTAATGTGATAAACACCCTCTCTGAATGGTTGGTGAAGGCTGGGCAGGAAAATGCCTCTATGACTTACTAAGCCAATTTGGGCAAAAGGTGATTCACTATTGATGAGTAAGGGAATATACTGATTTCTTCCTGCAGCCCCTAGTGAGAGAGACTCCTGTTTATATTAAAGATATCAAACAGGTGCTAATCAACCTGCAGCAGGTGGTGACCAATCCCCATACTTTTTAGTGACAGTAGATGTTGTCTCACTATATAGCAATATCAACCATGAGGATATGATGGAGGCAGTGGATTTTTACCTAAACAGTTTATTCTTCAATTTCTTGATTTCGCTATAAAGCACAACTATTTTTGGTTCAACAAAGTTTTTTATCTGCAAACTAGGGGAGTTGCCATGGGTGCTAAATTTGCAGCTCGGCAAATCTGTTTATAGCCAGGTGGGAGGAGGCCATCTATTCATGAGATTGGCCAATGCTAGTATTCTATCCGCAATATAAAGATACTGAGCACAATTTACTAAAGCTTATACCATGAGTTAAGTGAATCACATGACCACATATCGCATGCAATACTGAAAATGTCAATTCACTATTGCTAATGTGCGGTATTTTCCAAAAATAGCAAAAACACTTGGTAAATACCTCACAAAAAGACCATGAAGTCAATTCACAAAATGAAATAAATAATGAAATGCATGCGGTAATTAAATAGTGGTCTAGGCATGTGGTATGTACTGGTATCTGTCATTAACTGTCATGGGTTGTTAAGGAATGGGTGGCTGCCGAGTCCCTAACAATGTATGAGTCATCAGCTGTCAGTGGAATTCTGCACTGACAGCTGAGTGTAAAAAAAAATTGCTGGCAATTAAAAAATAATTTAACAACGGCGTGGGGTCCCCCCCTCAATCCATACTAAGCCCTTCTGGTCTGATTTGGATTTTGAGGGTAACCCCCACACCAACATTAAAAAAAAGGCATGGGGTTCCCCAAAAAATCTATATCAGACCCTTAGCCGAGCATGCAGCCTGGCAGGTCAGGAAAGGAGGGGATGAGCGAGTGCCCCCCCTCCTGAACCATACCAGGCCACATGCCCTCAATATGGGGGGATGTTTTGGGGTGGGGGCTCCTCCCCCAAAACACCTAGTCCCCATGTTGATGGGGATAAGGGCCTCTTCCCCACAACCCTGGGCTGTGGTTGTGGGGGTCTGCGGGTGGGGGGCTTATCAGAATCTTGAAGCCCCCTTTAGCAAGGGCACCCCCAGATCCCACCCCCCCATGTCAATGAGTATAGGGTACATGATGCCACTACCCATTCACAAAAACAAACCTGTAGTGTGAAAAAAAGCAGGAAACAGTCTTTGACAAGTCCTGTATTATAAGAAGGAAAATAAAAGAATGTCCTCCGAAGTAGATCCAATGTCAATCACAATGCCCACCACCCAAAAAAAGAAGAAAAAAAGGCTGCGCTCTCAACGTTGGATCATGCGGTCTGGCTGCTCTGCTGGCTTGACAGTTCTTAAATATATAAGGCTGTATGGTTGGGCCACCCAGTGACATCACATATGTGACCCCGCCCTCGTGTGACATCATTGACCCAGAATGCCCTATCTATGATGTCACATGAGGGTGGGGTCACACGCATCACGTGTCACCGGGTGGCCCCGCTCCTTACATATTTAAGAACTGTCAAGCCAGAGAGCAGTCAGACAACCAGAAACCAAGCCGCGAGCGGAGCCTTTCTTTTTTTGTCCTTTCTTTTTTTGGGTCAGTGGCTGTGGGCATCGTGATTGATGTTGGATCTACTTTAGGGTACATTCTTTTATTTTCCTTCTTTTAATAAGGGACTTGTCAAAGACTGTCTCCTGTCTTTTTTCACACTACAGTTTTATTGTGAATGGGTAGCGGTACCATATACCCCATACTCATCCACATAGGGTGGGGCCAGGATCTGGGGGCTCCCTTGTTAAAGGGGGCTTCCAGATTCTGATAAGCCCCCTGCATGCAGACCCTCACAACCACCGGCCATTGTTGTAGGGAAGCCCCCCTGCCCCAAAGCACCTCCCCATGTTGAGGGCATGTGGTTTGGTATGGATCAGGAGGGGGGGGGCTTGCTCACCCCCCCCTTTCCTGACCTGTCAAGCTGCATGCTCGGATAAGGGTCTAGTATGGATTTTGGGGGGACACCCACGCCATTTTTTTTAATTTTGTCGTAGGGGTTCCCCTCAAAATCCATACAAGACCCGAAGGGTTTGGTAAGGATGGAGGGTGGACCTCCAATTCTTTCTTCCGCACTGACAGCTAAAACATTAACGCAGGGTTTTCACTAATAAAATACAACATGACTTGATAAAATAACTCATGCGGTATTTTAGTAGCGATTTTTGGTGAATTCAAATGTTTTTTTAAATGCTATACGGTATACTTGGATGTGGTAAGATAGTGAATTGTGCCCATGGTCCTATTCCTATGGCAAGGTGGAATCCCTGGATAATTTTGTGTACATATTAAATAACAATAATCTCAATATTCAATTGTCCCATACCTTTAGTCAGGTGGAGATTAGTTTCTTAGATTTAACTCTGATTAACTCTGATTAATAATGGTAATCGTAATGTTACTGAATATTTTTGAAGCCCACTGGTAAGAACAGCTTTATCCCCACTGAAAGCTGTCACCATCCCCTTTGGCTTAAGAACATACCGAAGGGACAGTTTATAAGGTTAAGGTGTAATTGTAACAAATTGAGGATTACTTTACACAAGCAAATATTTAGAAATCCAGATTTGCGGAGAAGGGGTATGATGAGACCACCCTTAATGCCACTATATAACCAGTATTGGGAATTAATAGGGAGGGACTTTTATGCAATCAGGAAAATGCATCTAATGTGGAGATTACTTGTCCATTTATCACTAATTTCTCCATTCAACGTGCACAATGCAGGGGTATCATCAAAAAATACTAGGGGATATTAAGAAGTGACCCAGTTTTATGTAATTTGTTACCTGAAGATCCCCAAGTGGTTTTTCCTAGAGCACCCTCTTTAAGAAATAAAATAGCTCCCAACATTTCTTTATTTTCAAGCCTTAAAGGTGTTTTCCTTGTAACAAATGTATGATTTGCAAACTAGGGGGCACTTTATTTAGTAGAATTGATTCCTTCCTATCAGCAACTACAGGAAGAGGTTATCGTATTAATTATCTTATTACCTGTAATACAAAATATGTAGTTTACCTTCTGGAATGTTCATCTAAGAAACGAAACATAGGGAGAACAGCTAGAAGGTTGAGGGACCATCTGAGAGAGCACCTATACAATATTAAAAAAAGGGTTTAACCTCCCTGGAGGTATTCCCGAGTGTAGCTCGGGGTAAAGTTTCAGCACCACAAGCGGTAACCCAGAGCTACACTCAGGAATACCCTGCAGCATTGCTCCGGGATCTCTTCTGCACTTACCTTGTCCTGCGCTCCCACGATGTCCCCCCTGCAGTATCCCCGGCAATGTCCTCCGGCCGATGCCGGCATCTGTCTTCTGAGTTCCGCTCCCTGCGACGTCAGGACGTACGGGGACGGAACTGGCGGGAAATTTAAAAATGTCAAAAAGTGGCATTCACTAAATACACTAAAATTACATAGTAAAACATTACTGTATCAAACCATTTCACATACATTTTGGCCCTAGTGCTTTGTCCTGTGCCCTGCCTGCTTTTTTACTGTTCTTTCTGCCTTGAAACTGAGAAATGTCCATGGCATCCAAAAAGCGTCCCTTTAGGTCAAAAGCAGTTTTAGACCAGCTAGAGAACAGCGATAGTAAATTAGAACTACTTGCAGAATTGAGTGATAATGATTCATGGGGAAATTCATCATCAGACACTGAAAACGATTTTGTGACTTTGCTCAGTGATGTGCGAACTTGGCCCTATATTTCAAATTTCAGTGTTTTTGGTTTGATTATATTATTGCATTAAATTTATTATTATTATTATATTATTATTTTTTATGATTATTTATTCAATTATAATTTATGATTTCGTGTTTCAAATTTTAACATGTTTACTAGAGTCTTGTTCGGACAGATTTCAGTGAGTTATTCCTAAAATTTACAGGCCTACAATAAAAAAACTACATATTTCGATGCAAAATAATGTACCGCTTTGAGCACAGAAATACTGACATAATCAGACCCCTAGGGAGGTTACAGAACACTCCCTTTTGGCCCCTTTTAGGAAATGTCATTGTAAGAATCCCAAAGGTGTCAAATGTGTTGGGATTAACAACATCCATCCACACTGGAGGGATTGTAATAAATGGAGGGCGGTGTGAAAGTGGATTTAAAAGATGGGCACATTGGTTCCTGGAGGTCTCAACATTGACATTGATACTAATTGTTTTATGGATAATAGCTATTATGATTATTTATTGTATATTTTAAACTGATTTTTGTATTTATTTCTCTGATTTTTATTGTATAATAGCATGCATTGTGTTGTAGTAAATAGCCTGCTAGCCGTTGAGAGATCGGTATTTTGGATTTATTTTTTGTGATTTTTTTTTTTCATTTAGGTTTTTTGGTCTACGTTTCTTTTCCTTTAGTATAGTAAAATAACCCCTGTAATCAGTATCTTGCATTAGAGGGGAGCAAGTTTGTTTTGATTTTATTTATTCACAGTAAAATGGCATCCATAGGTATTTATTTAGTTAGTTATTTGGCCTTCAATATAATTATGTTGATGTTTTTTTCTCTATTGACTGTCCTACTGCAAAATTGAGTTTATTGCATGTCTTCTTGGTTACAACAAAATGGCGCCAGTGATTCCCATTTTTCCCCGCACTGACAGGCTATTTAAAGATGTGATTATTGACGTCAGCTGTAGGCATGTCCCTGAAGACATGCATGCGCATGAACCGAGTTGGAAGGGACCTTACATGCTGACATCGCACAGCCATTTCTGGGAGTCGGATTGATGGCCATCTTAGTAAGTCCGGACTGTTTGTTTGTTTCATTTTACTATGTGGATATATTTTATTTGCTGGCGATTTTATTAATAAAATACTGCACAATATACTTCATCTCTGGGCTCCATGGTGTGAGATTTTTTGGCTAGGAAACCATTGCAGCCTGAAACTGGAATATTGAGGAACACTGAGGAGTACAAAACGGAGACACAGCATCAGCTATTACATATGCTTTTTCATTTTTGCTGTCTAGTGAGTGCATAAAAGATGGAGAATTGTTCACACTGCTGGTGATGGAGTAGAGTGTTTTCTTTACACGTTTTATGCACATGTTTTAGAGAAGATTGAGAGATTAATATTGAACATTTAATTGCACTCTAGCACTTTATGATTTGTTGGTTCATATTTATTTGCTTTTTTGCTGATATCTGCACATTATAGTACATGTTATATTAACAGAGTTATAAACACTGAAGCACTTTTTTATGCACAAAGCTGCCCGATCCTCCTTTTCTCAAGTCTTCCACCGGAGCTCCTGGCCCCTCCCTCCTGCTGAGTGCAATAGAGCAAGCAGCTTGCTAAGGGGACACCCAAGCAGGCTCACTCCCAAGCCGCTGCTCTGTGTGTCCATTCACACTCAGAGCTGTGGCTTTGCCCCTCCCCCTTTGTCTTCTCATTGGTTCACTGACTGTGATTTAAAAGCAGTAGGAGCCAATGGCTCCCACTGTTGTCTCAGCCAATGAGGAGGGAGAGTCCCCGGATAGCTGAAGCTGGATCACGATGGAGCTCAGGTGAGTTATGGAGGGAGGGGGGAGTGCTGCACACAGAAGGTTTTTTATCTTTATGCATAAAGTGCATGAAGGTAAAAAACCTTGAGCCTTTGCAACCACTTTAAATGATGGATTACTGGGCAGGTCTGGAACAGATAGAGGCCGCTAGGATCTGTGGAACTATTGGCTGTGTGCTGCTCTCTGGACATTGGGACCTCTAGAAATTGTGATGCTTCTCTGACAAAGAGTGTGATCATTGGAGGTGCTGGATTACCTGTTGGCACCTCTGAATTCCCATTTTGTTTGAATTATTGGAACTCTGATCGATGCTTTTTATATTTGTCCCCTCCATCTTGATTCCTTCTGCGCTAATGTGCTGAAATCAACACAATAAAAGTACCACACATTGAAGCCTGTGTGCACTCTTAGTTTACAGGTATACCATATTTCTGGTTTTTGTTTTTGTAATTTACATGCCCTGTGTCATATTTTCACGGTATTATTTCACATATAGACCTGTTGATTCACACTTCAGAAGCTGGCTACCTCTATTTCAGATTGTGAACCCAGCATCCCTGCTGTGTGCCTGCTTGTAAGAAATGTAACACTAAGTTTAGGGAACATGTTGTTCTTAGTGAAAGTCTATTTTCAATAACAGTGTCATAGACTTGTCAAAAAGCACTTTAAAATTACTTTATTGAACGTACAAGCAGAAATGTATCACCCTGAGGTATTTTAAAATGTATGATTGGTGTATTAGATATGGGGCTTACAATATATATATATACTGACGTAGTATACTCCAGTATCAGAAGAGAGCACATAAAGTATTTAACATAGTCCCGCTGGGATCTACTGTATACTGTGTCACGTGCAATGCACTTGGATGATATTTATTACCACAGTTACTTATTTCTTGGATGCTTGTTATGTTTAATTAATCTCTTGAGATGTGACCTCTTGGGCAATTTGACTATAAATTTAAGTTCCATAACTGCACATCCCAATAGCAATTCTGGATTCTACTTAAAGAGGTATGTAAAATTTCATAGACAGTTAATGACACTGGGAACTTTTCAGATTGGAATTTCTGAGTGTTTGTTTACACTCCAGTAAAAACAGATTGTCAAAATTTGAGAGTATACACTATTATTTATTTTAAAGGTAGAAAATAACTGAAATAAATATTAAAATTTAATAAACATCTTCATCTCATAGGAATATTTAAATTTGAACTATTCTTAAAATAAATATCAAAGCAATTGTTATAACTTTTTTTCATTAAAGAAATATATTTTAATTGAAGCCTGATATTCTGTACATTGCATTTATAGCAACAATTCCATCTGGCTTCTCTCTGATGGCTGACCTTGCCTAAGGGAAACAGTACAGTTTAGCAGATACACTGACAGGTTGACTTTTCTAGAACATCAGTTGGCCAGTCATCTTCAGCACAGACAACTTGACCAATGTTTTGGTCCCATGGGTGGCTGCCAGAAAGTGCCCAAGGCACCTTTCTTGCAAAAAAAAGGTAAATATTTAACAGTTGCAGAAAAAGATATATTAAAAACAAATCACCTATATCTAGGTCTTTAACACTCCAGTTTCACACACTGTCAAGTGTGCGTGAATCTGCTAACAATTTTACTTAGGTTTCCTTAAAACTTGACAACATTGTTAACCAAGAGCATGGTTAAATACACTTACTATTTAACATGTTTCATACTAGTAACTATTGTCACTTTTATATACCCTTATTAGGTCCCAATGTCAACAGTCTCAGGGACAGAAAGTGAGAGTGTATCTTCCAAAGAGGGACACCAACAACGATAAACTCTTGTAAAAAATTCTAACCCTTCCTTGCTTCAAACACATTTGGTTTGAGGTCCTCTTAAATCTAGTATAAATGTTGTAAGGTTTGCACAGAGATAAGAGCTATGAAATGTTCAAGCTTACTTGTTGACCAAATGCTTTGCAGCAGTATATCAGGGCTAAAAACATGTTGTTATGGGTAGAGAACATAGAAATATGAGGGCTGCGCCCTCACCTCTTTAACAAAACCTCTCAAACCTTCCTCCTTTCTTGTTCTCCACAACACTAAACATTCAGTAGCTGAAAAATAAAACTCAGGAGCAGGGGCGAACTGACCATTTATAAACATTGGCACTGGCTGAGGGCCCGGGGTCAGAAGGGGGCCCCATGAGATGCCCCTGGTAGCTTTTTCATAGGCTTTTTTGAGTTTGGGCAAGGACACAGGGGCCCCATGATCCCCTATTGCCCGGGAGCCCCATGAGTTGTCAGTCCGCCCCTGCTCAGGAGAGAAAATTACTGTCCTTGAGATAACACAAGAAGTGAACAAAAGACACAGGACAACTCTGAATAGGTAACATGTTCATTGTTATAGATTACATACACTTTAAGTTGTTTTTGATGGATGCTTTTACTTAGTAATCAATCTACTCAGCTAGTAGGTCTACACCTCATATCTCCCATAACTCAGTGTGAATAAAAGACGTTAATACATAGGGTAAAGTTGCTATTCTCTCAATTAATGTGGGAAACATTTGTCTTTTTTGTCCTTTATAAGACACCTTTTTGAATCAACTCTCAGTCTTTATTGCCCATTATGCCAAATTCATAGTGTATATTATCAGTAATAAATCTATTCAAGTTGTTCAAAAATATATATTTAGATGTTCTGAAACCTTGATGATCACAGACAAGTAGATACAGTATGTCCCTGAAAACTATAGACATGGAAACACCCATCCATCTTCAAACTCACTTCAAACGTCCACAACCCTGTAGCTTGTCACTTAGCTGATGATTTAAAATATCACATATAGGTTAAAAGCTTGATATACAGGGCCAGATTTACATCTCAGGAGCCTATACACAGAGAATTTTGAAGTGCTCCCCCTCCAAAAGAAAGACAGTAGGACCAACTTTTTTTTTCTTGATCCCCCCCTTTTTTTTCTTGATAAAATATTTGTATAGAAATATTTTTATATGTGTAAAGGGGGACTCTGCAGACTTCAATGTAAAGGGGAACTTTACAGTAACTCTGAAGTAACTCTGGTAACCCTTACACAAGCTGTCTATGGTCTAGAGTTCCCCTTACATCAGAGTCCTCAGAGTTCTACTTTATATCAGAATCTGCAGGGGTACCCATTTATAGTGCAAGAGGGACCTCTGCCGACAGTGATTTAAAGGGGAACTTTGCTGTAAGGGGGACACTGCAGACCGTGATGTAAAAGGGTACTCTGATGTAAGGTCATCAGTTCCCCCTTACATCACAGTCAGCAGTGTTCCCCTTTACATCAGGGTCTGCAGAGGTTCCATTGCACTGTAGGGCGCTAGTGTTAAAGGTACCTAATTCACCATGGACAACCACCAGGGCATTGCATTGTGTCAATGCACACACACTTTGCTATGTATCTCTTTTACTGCCAGTACCTTTTCTGAGAATTCTCTGCAGACATGATGGATGGAGGATCTCTTACTGACTGTACCTTTTCTGAGAATTTGCTGCAGACTTGGAGGGTGGAGGATCCCTCACTCAGTGTACTCCTTTGCCTGTGTATTCACTTAATACTGACAGCTACCTCTGCCCGCTGTGTTGATGATGTGATGTCTGCAATATACCACCTTCCAACCTGTCGAAGATTCCCTCTCACCCCGAGCCTGCCCTTTCAACAGCACTCCAAAAGGAGTTAGCAGTAAAAAGGCCCATCGGTAGTTTGATCGGCAGAGGCACCCAAAATAGGCTGTGTAAAAATAGGTGGGAGTCATCAGCTTTATTGAACAAAAAGATTATTCAATTCATCAAATAAAATGTGTTCTGTGGCTTCAGTTTCAAGGTGAAAACAAGCATGTTTTCCTAGGAGAAATGATGTCATCATGCCAATCAAGCTATCGATAGGCCTTTTTATTGCAAACTCCTTTTGCATGCAACCTGTTCTTTACACCCACCAGGGAATCCCAGAGAGCAGGGGAACACCTGAGATTTAGAGAGCGATCACCACTTCTCTGCATGGACACATGGTTTTCTCCATACATGAACTTGGAAGGTTGTGTGTTTTCCCCTCCCTTTGGGTGACCACAGCCTCAACAGCTGTAAGTTTTGTTTTTTGGGGGTTTTTTTCTTTCTTTCTAAAGCATTGATAAAATCATTTCAGACAACAAGCTGGAAATCTCTGTGTATGATATTAGGCAGTTTTAAAGTCTGCAGCAGTCATTATTGCCCCCTGAGGGAAGCAATACCCAATCCAATCCTCTTCCAGTAATCACTTCAGGTGGTTTATGGGGCAAATGCAATCCCTCTAATTAAGGCCTGTGATGTCAATCCTTACCAAATCATTGCATTATGATATTAATTTGATGGTAATACATAGCCTTCCTTAGGCTATTTGCCATTGCATTTACACCAAAAGTGGTCTATTGCTGTTAAAAACTAAAGGTGTTTTAGCAGAGGCTGCATGCTTTATGATTCAATGGGATTACCAATCATGAGGGTGGCTGCATTTGGTAAACTGTTTCAGTAAATGACACATGCTTGTATTTGCATATTTTACTGGAAATTAAGCTCTCCACCTGGATCAATTTATCACTTGCTCTGTGTAATTCATGTCATTATAGGTGTGCTATTGTGCATATGTTTTTCCACTATGCTTAGCTTCTACCCTAAGAAAAGCAGATGTCCATTTTCTTTGCATGTTAATTCCCTTTGTGATTTCATACGGTCTATTTTATAAAACAAAAGATTTTCTTACACCATCATTCTTTGCTTTTTCAGATACTACATAATCATTTTGGGTCTGATGGCCACTTACCTGCTTCTCAAGGCTTTAGGTTTTTTCCTTCTTGTTATAGTTGGAATACCAGGGAACATCTTCATCATTCTGCAATTCACCTACATCAAAAGCATAGAGAAGAAACTTCTTCCAACAAACATAATATTGTCAGTACTTGCTTTGGCAAATGTACTTGTCATCTTTTCTCGCATCGTTCCACAGTCATTGAATGCAATAGGTGTAGAGGACTTGCTTGATGACATTGAGTGCAAATTTGTTATATACACATACAGAGTAAGCAGAGCCATGTCTATTTGTGTAACTAGTTTGCTCAGCTGCCACCAGTGTATTCTTATTGCTCCAACAACTAAAGTTTGGCTTTATCTAAAGCGAAAAGTGACACAGAATGTTATAGGCGTTATTATAATTTTGTCAATTATCAACTTCTCCATGTACCCTTATAGTTGTTTAAATACTCATGTAAAGAAAAATGCAACAACTTCACCATATACTCTTCATTTGGTTTATTGCGATGTTGACTTTCTAACCTATACAGCATACATTGTCAATGGAGCACTTTATACAATTCGTGATTTTATATTCGTAGGTCTGATGACCTTAGCAAGCAGTTACATGGTGTTCATCCTTCTTCATCATGGGAAAAATATAAAAGCAATAAGGAGTTCTAACAAAGAGCAAAAGTGGTCAGCTGAGTTTAAAGCAACAAGAGCTGTAATACTATTAGTTGTTCTGTATGTGCTACTTTTTGGGTTGGATAACTCCATGTGGGTCTATACACTGACATTGTCTAATGTATCTTCTGACTTGAGTGATATTCGAGTATTTTTAGCATCTTCCTATGCAGCACTGAGTCCCATTCTCATCATATTAACCAACCCCAAGCTTCATCGCTTCTGGATGCTGTCTCACAAGAAAAAGCCTTTCCAAAAACATATAGGAAGCAGGGGAACTGTGTATTCTGTAAGCGAATAAAGGTGGAAAAATGAAATAGTATTTGTAATATAACATTAGGAGTGGGAACCAATCTTGTCTGAAATAAACAAAATTAAACAACAGCACACATATACAAATTGCAGTTTTATTTAATAAGCAATTATAGCTTGCGTCTCCTTTTCGTGCACCAGTGTATTAATGCTCATGAGATGTGATAGAGGCCAGTCAGTGGGAATGTACCCATCTGGGTCCTGCCAGATTTGATAAATGGTGGTTAAAACAAAAATTGCCTTTAATGCACACTGCTCACGGGGTATAAAATTTATATAATAATTAACTTCTATATCAAGTGTTATATAATACAGTATATAGAATGCCCTTCTGATATGCTTTATGTGGGGAAAACAAAAAGACAATTAATGACAAGAATAGGTTAACAACAAAAGGTATTAAATCAAAGAAAAGGACAGTCTCCTAGCAATGCATTTTAAACCCTTTACATCATCTTTTGGCCCTTGCCTTCTTCAAATTCCTATTTTAAAGGAATTCTTCTAATTCCAATAAACCACTGGCCACCAGTGTTGTAGTATTGTTTTGGGGTGTTTAAAGTGTCCCTGACCAAAAATGATTGTGATATGGTTTTTGGGTTTTCTTACAGTGCCACTGATAACCAATAACTGTGGAATTGTTGGTGGGGGGGGGGGGGGGGGATAAAGTATTTTGTGTTTATCCATGATATCTAGCCATTGCCCACATTGCAAATTCACTGTAATGCAGTTGCAAACATTCAACTTCCTTCTACCAATAATAGAAAACTTGTTCTCAATATCAGCATGTTCCTTCAGGAGTGGGAGAGTATTCTAGGGGAGTAGAAGATTTTTGCTGGGAGATGGCAATTTTCATTTGAGAGGAGGAAGATTTGGCTACAGGGTGGGGAAAATGGTAAATTGTGTTAAATAAAATTACATAAATTAATGCAATTTTAAAAAATTTATTATTAAATTAAGTTAAATTAAACTAGGTTAAATGCTGATTTTTTTTCTTGAGGGGGAGTTAGGATGAATTTTGAAAATATATTGTCATAATTGCTAATTTGTTGTTCATACATTATAAAAGCTGGTCGTTTGTTGTCTGCATATTTTCATATCTGCCTGTTTGTTGTCTATATATTACATAGTTACATAGTTAGTCTGGCTGAAAAGAAGACAAAAGTTCATCCAGTTCAACCATAAAAAAAAAAAAGTTATAATTCTACACCCACAGTTGATCCAGAGGAAGGCAAAACAACCCAGCAAAGCATTACCCAATTTGCTCCTGCAGGGGAAAAAATTCCTTCTTGATCCCCTGAGAGGCAATTGGATATTCCCTGGATCAACTTTACCTATAAATGTTAGTAACCAGGTATATTCTGTGTATTGTCATGTTTTTGCATGTTGCCATGATTGCTTGTTTGTTGCTCACATATTTTCATTATTGCCCATGTATTGCTCACATAGGGGTGAATTTACTAAAACTGGAGCACGCAGAATCTGGTGCAGCTATGCATAGTAATCAGCTTCTATCTTCAACTTGTTCAGTTAGGCTTTGACAATAAAACATAGACGCTGATTGGTTATTATGCACAAGTGAACTGCATTCTGTGTGCTCCACTTAGGCACTGTACAAGAACATGTACCAATACAAACAAGAAGAGAATAACATTTCTTGCATATAGGAGGAGCGATTTTTTTAAGCAAACATTTTTAAATTGCCAGCAAAGCACATCTCCCTGTCCTTTTTTTTAAAAGAATAAATGGCAAACTGACCCCAAAAGTCCCCAAAAATACATGTCAGGCCTTTAAGTCTGTTATGTATTGTTGGGGACTTTGGAGGGGTCTGTGTGCTGCTCTTATATATATATATATATATATATATATATATATATAATATATACAGTCATGGCCGAAATTGTTGGCACCCTTGATATTTCTCCAGGAAATCATGTATTTCTCACGAAACGTATTGCATTAACACATGTTTTGCTATACACATGTTTATTCCCTTTGTGTGTATTGGGACAAAACAAAAAAAGGGAGGAAAGAAAGCAAATTCGACATAATGTCACACAAACCTCCAAAAATGGGCTGGACAAAAGTATTGGCACCCTTTCACAACTGCGGATAAATAAGAATGTTACAAGCATGTGATGCTCCTGTAAACTCACCTGGGGCAAGTAACAGGTGTGGGCAATATAGAAATCACACCTGAAAGCAGATAAAAAGGAGAGACGTTCACTTAACCTTTGCATTGTGTGTCTGTCTGTGCCACACTAAGCATGGACAACAGAAAGAGGAGACGAGAACTGTCTGAGGACCTGAGAACCAAAATTGTGGCAAAATATCAACAATCTCAAGGTTACAAGTCCATCTCCAGAGAACTAGATTTGCCTTTGTCCACAGTGCGCAACATTATCAAGAAGTTTGCAACCCATGGCACTGTAGCTAATCTCCCTGGTCGTGGACGGATGAGGAAAATTGATGAAAGATTGCAACGCAGAATAGTCCGGATGGTGGATAAGCAGCCCCAAACATGTTCCAAAGACATTCAAGCTGTCCTGCAGGCTCAGGGAGCATCAGTGTCAGCGCGAACTATCCGTCGACATTTAAATGAAATGAAACGCTATGGCAGGAGACCCAGGAGGACCCCACTGCTGACACAGAGACATAAAAAAGCAAGACTACAGTTTGCCAAAATGTACTTGAGTAAGCCAAAAGCCTTCTGGGAAAACGTCTTGTGGACAGATGAGACCAAGATAGAGCTTTTCGGTAAAGCACATCATTCTACTGTTTACCGAAAACGGAATGAGGCCTACAAAGAACAAAACACAGTACCTACGGTAAAATATGGTGGAGGTTCAATGATGTTTTGGGGTTGTTTTGCTGCCTCTGGCACTGGGTGCCTTGACTGTGTGCAAGGCATCATGAAATCTGAGGATTACCAAAGGATTTTGGGTCGCACTGTAGGGCCCAGTGTCAGAAAGCTGGGTTTGCGTCCAAGATCCTGGGTCTTCCAGCAGGACAATGACCCCAAACATACGTCAAAAAGCACTCAGAAATGGATGGCAAAGAAGCGCTGGAGAGTTCTGAAGTGGCCAGCAATGAGCCCAGATCTAAATCCCATTGAACACCTGTGGAGAGATCTTAAAATTGCTGTTGGGAAAAGGTGTCCTTCCAATAAGAGAGACCTGGAGCTGTTTGCAAAGGAAGAGTGGTCCAAAATTCCGGGTGAGAGGTGTCAGAAGCTTATTGATGGTTATAGGAAGCGACTGATTTCAGTTATGTTTTCCAAAGGGTGTGCAACCAAATATTAAGTTAAGGGTGCCAATACTTTTGTCCAGCCCATTTTTGGGGTTTTGTGTGACATTATGTCATATTTGCTTTTCTGCCTCTGTTTTATATTTGTTCCAATACATACAAAGGGAATAAACATGTGTATAGCAAAACATGTGTTAATGCAATACCTTTTTTGTGTGAAATACTTGATTTTCAGGAAAAATATCAAGGGTGCCAACAATTTCGGCCATGACTGTATATATATACACAGTTGTGTTCAAAATATTAGCAGTGTGTTGAAAAAAGTGAATAAAGCTCAAAATCCTTCTAATAGCTTTTATTTCCATACACACAAATGCATTGGGAACACTACACATTCTGTTCCAAATCAAAACATGAAGAAAAATATATCAAATTTGTGTTGTTCCTCAAAAAAAATTGAAGAAAAGCGAATATTAGACTGTTCAAAAAAATAGCAATGTTTGTATTCTTCTTTACAAACTCAAACATTCACTATATAAACTGAAAAATGTTTGAAGATTTTGCTTTCCTTTGAATCACTTAATTAATATTTAGTTGTATAAACACTGTTTCTGAGAACTGCTGTACATCTGTGTTGCATGGAGTCAACCAACCTCTAGCACCTGTGAACAGGTATTCCAGCCCAGTATAATTGGACTACATTCAACAATTCTTCTCTATTTCTTGGTTTTGCCTCAGAAACTGCATTTTTTTTCTATTGGATTAAGATCCGGGGATTGGGCTGGCCACTCCATAGTGTCAATCTTATTGGTCTGGAACCAAGATGTTGCACGTTTACTGGAGTGTTTGGGGTTGTTGTCTTGTTGGAACACCCATTTCAAGGGCATTTCCTCTTCAGCATAAGGCATCATGACCTCTTCAAGTATTCTGATGTATTTAAACTGATCCCTGGTATGCGATAAATAGGCCCAACATCGTAGTATGAGAAACATCCCCATATCATGATGCTTGCCCAACCATGCTTCACTGTCTTCACAGGGTCCTGTGGCTTGAATTCAGTGTTTGGGGGTCGTCTGACAAACTATCTCCGGCCACTAGACCCAAAAAGAACAATCTTACTTTCATCAGTCCACAAAATGTTGCGCCATTTCTCTTTAGGCCAGTCAATGTGCTCTTTGGCAAATTGTAACCTCTTCAGCACGTCTTTTTATCAACAGTGGGACTTTGCAGGGGCTTCTTGCAGATAGGTTGGCTTCACATAGGTGTCTTCTAATTGTAACAGTACTCACAGGTAACTTTAGACCTTCTTTGATCTTCCTGGAGCTGATTGTTGGCTGAGTCCTTGCCATTTTGGCTATTATTCTATCCATCCGAATGGTAGTTTTTCGCTTTCTTCCACGTCTTTCAGGTTTTGGTTGCCATTTTAAAGCATTTGCGATCATTTTAGCTGAGCAAATAAATAACACTCTAATCCGTGCAAATCACAAACCACTCTTTAAATGTGCAAAACACATTAAAAAAAACAGTAAATATATATATGTTAAACCAAAACTGTGAGCACTCCGTGATCACTCCAATATTGTGTGCACTCTGTGATCCAACCAACAGTGATGCTAAATACTATTACCATCTGTGAGTATTCATATGCATAGTCAATACTATGGAATTAGACTCTTCCCATTCTTTCGCTTCAGGAGTTATTCCTCCAAAGTCCTCATAAAAACAAGAAGACTCTTAGATGGATCTCAAAGTATAGGGACACATTATTAGCAACTTACATCAAAATAAGGAACTTCCAGCTCTCTCAATGCCTCTCTCAATGGCTCTGTAACAGCTCTGCAAACACTGGTAATGCACCAGCGTTCTGGTGAGTGCGCACTCCTTACATACCTATATGACCATCACTCACCCTCGGGAAGCAATAGGATTATCCAAGCAATTCCAAACACTATATGGACTATTTATGCTAACCTTGGAACTATAGTTGTGTTTTATAATTCCTTTATCAAAAGTTTTTTTCACATATATCGTATCAATTTTAGTTTTACTTTTAGCGCTGCACATTCATTTTATACTGTTTTTAAGGGTTCTTTTTGGTTACCTTGTGCACAGCTGCTCTTACTCTCTTTGTGCGCTCACATTTATCTGCTTTATATAATAATTGCCACCTGTTTTTCAAAGAATGAATGACCTCACTAATAGAACTCCACACTGCTATTATTTTGAACATGCCCCTTTTAATTAGTGATTCAATTACACAGAATCAGCAGCATGCATGTCATGACTGTTGGGTCTGTTGGATTTCTATTACTCTACTACACCTGCTAGTAAATTATTTGCCATGTAGAAATATCATTTCTACCAAAAACAGTGATTGATCAGGTTAGTGATGTCTGACTGCTATTATTTTGAACACAACTGTATATACACTATATTGCCAAAAGTAATGGAATGCCTGCCTTTACATGCACAAGAAATGTAATGGAATCCCAGTCTCAGTCCATAGGGTTCAATATTGAGCTTGGCCCACCCTTTGCAGCTATAACAGCTTCAGCTCCTCTGGGAAGGCTGTTCAAAAGGTTTAGCAGTGTGCCTATGTGAATGTTTGACCATTTTTCTAAAAGCACATTTGTGAGGTCAGGCACTGATGTCAGACGAGAAGGGCTGGCTGTCTCCGCTCTAATTCATCCTAAAGGTGTTCTATTGGGTTGAGGTCAGCACTCTGTGCAGATTAGTCAAGTTCCTCCACCTCACACTCGCTCATCCATGTCTTTATGGACCTTGAGACCCATTCTTTCATGTTTGTAGAAGCAGTCTGCATGCCTAGATGCCTGATTTTATACACCTGTGTCCATGGAGGTGATTGAAACGCTTGATCCTGGATAATTGACACATAGCGTGAAATTGCACAAGAGACTAATCTTTCTGTAGGAACAGTGAACAAAATGATGACGAAGTGAAGCAGGCTGTCCTAGGATGGTTCAGGCATACTAACAAATCTTTCTGTGCATAAATGTAGCAGGGGAGTATGCAAAAAAACACATGCAGTTTCCACTCCTTGAAATGTATTCTTTTATTATATAAACGTAAACATCCCAGTTTGATTTGAATGTCATATATATATATATATATATATATATATATATATATATATATACACAGCAGGTCTATTAGCAAAACTATGAATGATAGAATAATTACTTACACTATAAGGATATCATATGATTGAGATAGCTAATAGGTGGTGGATGGGGATCTTATATGTTCGGGGTCTATTACATTTTTGCTTTAACCATTTGAGCTCTGACAGATTTTACCCCATTCATGACTAGGCCATTATTTGCTATACTGCACTTTGCTACTTTAACTGGTAATTGCATGGTCTTGCAATGCTGTACCCAAACTAAATTTGTACAGTATAATTTTTTTTCATACAAATAGAGCTTTCTTTTGGTGGTATTTGATCACCAATGGGTTTTTTATTTTTTGTGATATAAATGCAAACAACTGGCATGCGCCACTTAGCACAGAGTCTCTGAGGCCATCTCCATAGAAACGCAACTTCCCACACCAACAGGTGGGACACCAGCACACTGATTCAAGGGATATAAACCCCCTAACCCTCCGGAAGCATGCCTTGGCACCGTTAGTCTCTGACACAGCCACAGAGACTTACAGACTTCCATCCTGGCCCATGACACAAGGATCCAAGATGGCGCCAGCACCATTACATGCAGGAGACACAAACCTGCTGCACAACAATCAGGCTATACACTGGATCCCAGGCTGTCAGTTCCACTCTATGAAGGAGACCCAGGTGAGGCTTCTCCTCCTCTCTCACCCACTACCCATAGCCCAGCAAAATCAAGGCCCAGGATTGAGGGCCCTGTCAATGCCACCTCACTATCTCCAGAGGCAACTTATACTCCTACTGTCAGGGCTCCGGGTATGACCAGAGGTATGTGAACTGACGCAGGGAAACGCAGACTTCAGATATGTGATAAACAATATAATTTATTAATACTAACAATACAAACTCAGTGCAATACTAAAACATAACACAGTGCAAACGAACCAAACCAAACCACCCACAGATAATAATACATACAATGCAAGCGTCGTCAGGCAGGCCGGGTCAATAACAATCGGGCAGGTAGGAACAGGAGGAGCAGGCAGAGAGTAGTCAGGTCACGAGCCAGGTACAGTAACTAACGGGCAGGTAGGTACAGGGGTCAGGCAGAGAATGGTCGGGGTCACAAGCCAGGGATCAAACAGGAGAAGTCAGCAGAGGTCCGGATCAGGCAGGTTCAGCAACGAATCAGTCAGACAGGAACAGGGATGCAGGTAACAAGATACAGGGGCCCATAGGAAAACACACACCAAGGCACAGACTGCAGGTCTGGCCATCCCTTAAATACACCTATGATCAGCCTCAGGTGTTTTGGCTGACTGCAGGGTTGAGTCTCTGATTGCTGGGAGCACCCGCTGGCCAGCCCTGGTACTGCAGCCCACAAGGCAGGTGAGTCCCACCATTACTGGCAAGTCCATTCCTGACACCTACACTATTATTGCAGTCTGCCAATAAGGAATTCCCTGCTTCTGACCAACCAGTTTATGGATTGGCCATGAAAAATATGCTTCTTTCACTCAGGCAGAATTTACATAGTGATATTACAAATGTGATCACCCCACTATCAAACGCTAGTGTTGACCATACCAAGCGTATATAGCATATAGAGTGCAAAATGGCTGACATGTTTATGGTGCATAACACCATGGTAGATGCCCACACAGACCATGAGAATGAAATCCTACAACTAAAAAACAAAATCACGGACCTAGAAGATCGTTCTAGAAGAAATAACATTACGTTTTACAGCATTCCAGAATCGATCACTTCTGGCGCACTAATACCTTATCTACAACAATTAATGAAACATCTCATTTCCTCACTGGGTCCACTAGAGGCAGCGCTTGATAGAGCTCACAGAATTCCCAAACCTACTTTTCTACCAGCCTCCACCCCTAGAGATGTACTCGTCAGAGTCCATTTTTATCACATTAAAGAAAAGCTAATGGTGGTGGCTAGAAACCCGTCAACCTTTCTTGCTTCCCATGCAGGGGTCAAACTATACGCTGATTTATCCAAAGTGACACTTCTCAATATAAAGAGGCTACTATCTATCACAAAAGCCTTACGGAACCATGGTATAGGGTACCAATGGGGCTTCCCCACCAAACTCCTTATAAAAAATACTTCATAGTCCGAAATTTGGAGGAAGGTATAGATCTCCTAAAAGAGTGGAATATACTACTTGCTGATGACCACAGACTGGCCTCACAACAACCCCACCAAATGGAGGGTGACTGGACTTAACCTCCCTGGCGGTATGATTATTTCAGATTTTTGGTGCTGAAAGCGGTACCATTATTTTGCATGGAAATATGTAGTTTTTTTATTGTAGGCTGTAATTTTTAGGAATAACTCACTGAAATCTGTCCGAACAAGAGTCTATTAAACATCCCGGGTATGATAAAATTTGAAACATGAAATCATAAATTATAATTTAATAAATAATCATAAAAAATAAAAATATTATAATAATACATTTAATTCAATAATATAATCAAACCGAAAACTCTGAAATTTGAAATAGAGCGCCAAGTTCGCACATTGCTGAGCAAAGTCGCAAAATCGTTTTCAGTGTCTGATGACGAATTTCCCCCACGAATCATTATCACTCAATTCTGCAAGTGGTTCTGATTTACTATCGCTGTTCTCTAGCTGGTCTAAAACCGCTTTTGACCTAAAGGGACATTTTTTGGACGCCATGGATTTTTCTAAGTTTCCAGGCAGAAAGACAGACAAAATGTAGGCAGGGCACAGGACAAAGCACTACGGACAATATGTATGTGAAATGGGTTGAAACAGCAACGTTTTACTGTGAAAAATGTGTTTTGAAAAAAATGACATTTTTTAAAATTTTCAAATTTCCCGCCGCCGCCGCCCGTACGTCCCGACGTCACGGGGACCGGAACACAGAAGCCGGATGCCGGCATCAGCCGGAGGAGATGGCCGGGGACGCTTCAGGGGACACATCGTGGGAGCGAAGGACAAGGTAAGTGCTGCAGGGACTCCCTATGCAGCGCCGCATGGTAAGCCCGAGTGTAGCTCGGGGTTACCGCTTTTGGTACTAAAACTCTACCCCGAGCTACACTCGGGAATACCGCCAGGGAGGTTAAGTAACAAATTTCAACAGATGGTCCCCTGACCATTCCTACATCATATATGCTGTTGTTAAGCCTCATCTCACTTTTGATGTATCCTAGTTCATCTCAAGTTGATATGTGACGACAATCTATTGTCACCATGGTTGCTACGATGCCCCCCGGATGACAGTAGTCATGATGGCTACCAATGTTCCTTGCATTTTTTGCAAGTTTTTTGTACAAAAGATTTTCCCAAAGTTTTCATTCCTTTCAACCAGCCGACCATACTCCACACTATTAAGCTGCAATGTTGGCAAGTTTACCAGCACCACCTGCCTATGAACAACCCCCCATTCTACGATGCTCCCTACCGATATGCCAGATGTAATCTACTACCGATCCAATCTTTTCAATCATTCCATCTCACAAGTTTGACAAGACGTTTGACACCAATTCAACAGATCACCCAGAACCACCTCTGCACCATCATATACTCACTAGATCTTTAAAGTAATATCTCTCAGTGTCAGGGGACTAAACTCAACCTCTGACCAAAGAAATCCATGCTCTACATGCAGATGTAATCTTCATTCAAGATCCTCACTTCTCCTCTACTAAAACACCTATATACCCAATCAAGAATTTTTCCACAAAATATTTGGCGTCACACCACAAAAAAACTAAGCCCTGACAGCTATCAAAGACTCGATTAACTTCCACTTTACCTCTGAATATGCGGATCCTCAAGGTCGCTTCCATATCCAAGTATGCCTTATCAACATTGTTCCCTATACACTTGTCAACGTATATGGTCCGAACTCTAACCAGATCTCTTTTTGCAAACACCTAAACACCAAAATCAATCCTCTTAGAAAAGGCCACCTGATTATAGTTGGAGGCTTCAACATAGTGGGTAACACACAAATAGACTCATCTTCTGGCAAGAGACCCCTGAACCACAGCCTAAACCAATTCTACATACTAATGACCTCTATGACATCTGGAGATGTCAGCATAGCTCAGAAAGGGATTACTCTTACTTCTCCCCATCACAACGCTCGTACTCAAGAATAGACTTCTTCCTTACAGACAAATGGACACTACAATACATTTCTTCCTCAACAATCGGGACTATTACGTGGTCTGACCATGCACCAATTTCAATTCCTGTGTGCCCGTCTAATAGCTTGTCAACTCCCAAACCATGGAGACTGAGCTCTTCCATACTATCTGATCCTGCACACAAGAAAGTCATCAGGGAAGCACACGATCTTTTCTTCAAGACCAACGACACCCCAGACGACACGTCAAACCGCATGGGCTACATATAAAGCATTCATAAGAGGAATTCTTATTAAATTAAATGCCCAAATAAATACCTGTAGGAGGCATCAGGTAGAGGAGGTACTAGCCTCTATTAAAATGAAAGAGTTTCTAAACAAATCCAACCAGACTGAATCCAACTCTTCCTCATTACTGGCTGACAGAGAGAAACTTTGCTCTCTTTTATTATACCAATATGACCTTAACTTAAAAAAAATGAAGGCCAAATTTACTCTCTAAGTAACAAGGCGGGATCTCTGCTAGCTAAATCAATTAAACAACAACGCCTTAAAAACAAAATCCAATTCCCCTGTCTCAAATCCACTAGACATACAGTAGATAACGCTTTTGCAGATTTCTATCAATCCCTCTATAACCTCAAAGATGATAAAGGGACCCCACAACCATCTCCCAAAGCTATATAAGCTTTCTTACATACAATGAAACTCCCAGCACTTTCTACTACTCAATTACAAAATATCTCAGAACCCTTCCATCCAGCAGAAATTGAATCGGTAATTCGTACCCTACACCTGAACAAATCCCCCGGTAGTGATGGCTACACAAATGAATACTATAAAGAATTTGCCAGTATTCTTGCCCCACATTTGGCAAACCTCTTCAATTCTGCTGCCTCCTTGGGTCATATGCTGAAAGAAATGTTGCAATCCACTATCAAGACGATTCCAAAATCAGGTAAGGACCCACAACTAGTACAAAACTACAGACGTATAATATCTCTCATTAATACTGATGTGAAATTATATGCAAAAATATTAGCCTGCAGACTGCTCCCTCTCATCCCATCCCTAATACACCCAGACCAGGTGGGGTTTGTGCCAGGTCGTCAGGCCCCTGATGCCACCAGGCGCCCTCTCAGCTTCTATCTCTGGACGCAAAGAAGGCATTTGATCACATTCACTGGGGATTTATGTGTGCTGTTCTACAAAAACTTGGTATTGTGGGATGCATACAAACGGCCATTATGTCACTACTGTATATTCCTCTCCCTCAGCCTGAGTACTCACAGACAGTATACTCTCAAGACCGTTTGACATCACGAATGGTACCCGGCAAGGATGTCCATTATCCCCAATAATATTTGCCTTATTTATTGAACCTCTGGCCACAAAAATCCGAGACAACCCACTCTGCTCAGGTATCAAATATCATGGTACTGAACACAAAATCTTTTCACTGATGACATTATCCTAATGATTACCAACCCTACCCGCTCCTTACATAGGATCAGAGAAATACTAAACTCGTACACTGAAATTTCTTACTATAAACTCAACGAAAATAAATCCTTAATCCTAAACTTGTATACATCAAAGAGTTCCCAAACTCTTCTTTCCAAAGAATTCCCTTTCATATGGGCTGAAAACTCTATCCCTATCTAGGAATTAATATCTCCGCCTCAACATCACACCTCTATGATTTAAATCACAAAGTATTCTTACACTCTATCCCTCAAGAACTCCACTCTTTTCAAACATTTGGATTATCTAAATTGGGGCATATAGATGCTCTAAAAATGTTCATTGTACTCAAATTACTTTATATCTTCAGAACTCTTCCCATAACTGTTCCTATGCAATTCTTTCATACAGCACAAAGACATTTCTCGCAATTCATTTGGGAATCAAAACGACCCAGATGCACCATAATTGACTAATCTGCCCCTATTCACAGATGGGGAGCCAACCTCCCACACTTACACACTTACTATCTAGCTGCACTCCTTGACCATATCTACTACTGGTGGCACCCAACCAGTGAAAAAACATGGACTAACATGGAACTTCCACTGTTCCACCCTACCACTCCGCAGACTCTTCTTCTTTTATGTTCTACTACTGCCAGACGCTTCCCACACACGCACCCCTGTATCAAGGCTTCCTTACAAGCCTGGCCAACCCTTTTATCACACACACTCCCAACTTCCAAATCAATATCCACTCCCCTTAATGTTCTTCACCCTCTAATTCCGACATTAGCTTAATTAACTAGGAAAAAGCAGGCATCCATTTCTTATCTGACCTATATACAGAACAAGGCTTGGCTCCCTTCCATCTTCTCCAAAACAAATTCTCATTACCCTCAAGTGAGAGATTTAATTATATCAGAATTACACACTGCCTGAATAGTGAAAAAATCCCCTGTAACGTAACAATACCATTACAACTGTTTCTTTTCCTCGACAAAACCAAACATCAAGGCAAAGGGATATAATTATTTTACTTTCTCCTGATAGATTTAATACCCCACTCTAAAACATCATCTCTAAAAAAATCGGGAATTTCACCTGCCTCAACCTGTCTCAGACCAGATGTGATATAAGGTCTTTAAAATGACTTACAAAGCTTCCCATTGTGCCTCTCACTAGGAATCTTACCTTAAATTACTGCACCAGTGGTATCTGACCCCAGTTCGTTTATCCAAACTGTACTCTACCTGCTCGTCACAGTGCTAGAGGTATTGCAGAGAGATAGGTTCTCTCTTTCACATAATAAGTTCCTGTAAATCAATAACATAATTTTGGAACAGTATCTTCAAAGTGATTTCTGAAATAATAGGCAATACAGTAAAACCAGACCCAGCATTAGCCTTATTTCATATCAGTCTGAACAAGTTGCCCCTGGAAGTACATATAGTTATCGTCCACATTCTATATGCAGCAAAGAATAATATTACCAGATTATGGAAATCAATGGTAATACCATCCCTTTCCAGGGTGATCCAAGATCTGAATACCCAATGTGAAATGGAAAAAAAATTTTCAGTGAGTCACTTCTCCAATCCCAAATTCTGTAACTCTTGGGCTTCCTGGATCTAGGATTTATCTAGGATTGGGCTTACGCAATCCTAGATGTACAGTACAAGTTTGCTAGTTTCATCACTTGGAGTATAACTTTGAAGTTACGTTGACTGGTCTAGTTCATCTGTTAAATCTCTACCCTTCTTATTTCCTTCGCTTTCCCCTGCCCTTCCCCCCACTTTACTTTCCCAGTGTACGACTCAAGTAATTCTACCTTCATCTTCTACTGGTCCTCTTATTGGACCAGGATTGTACAGACTGTAAAATGAATATTGCCTTACATACCTGTACAACTGTGAACCTGTTTCTTTTGTTATGTAACCTGTAAAGTTCAATAAAAACAAGCTGAATATAAATGAAAACAACTGACAGTTTTGAAATTTTGAAGAAAAAAATATTTTTTTATATTCTGCTGTAAAACATATCAAATAAAAAGAAATAAAAAAAATAAAATTTCTTCCTAAATTTTTACCAACATATATTCTGCTACATGTCTTTCATAAGAAAAATCCCAATAAGTGTATATTTATTGGTTTGTATGAAAGTTATAGTTTGGTATGTACAGTATATATACTGTAATTTTTTTCACACTACTAATGGTGGTGATCAGTGACGTATAACTGTGATAGTGTGCAGTGCAATCTGACACTAACTGACACTAGGGGGAACTGACTGACTGCCACTGACATCACCAGTGACATTAATACAGAAATCAGTGATAATATTATACACTTTCACTGTACTAATGACACTGGCTGGAAAGGAGTTAACATCTAAGGTGATCAAGGGGTTAAATGTGTGCCTAACTATGTGTAATGTATGTAAAGTGTGCTGCTTTAATAACAGACTTACTAACAGATTTCTACAAAACACAGAGATTGTTCCCTCTGTATAGAGCTCTGTGTTGATTGCTCTGGGCTGTGATTGTGAATGGCCGATTAGCAGGTCCCATCCATGAATCATTGGCCAGGACTTGCTGACAGGCTTCCACCGTGTACAATCACAGAGGATGCCAGTCGGGGGGGGCACGCATGCACGCTCCCAAAACCCAGAAGTAGGCAGCAAGGTGTGGGCACATCTCTTTGCCTAAATCGGCCGCCCATCCGCAGTACATTGTGGGCAGTTGTAAGTGGTTAATATATGTTTAGGCATGTATTTTTTTAAATAACAACAAAAATAAAACATTTATATTGTGTAAATTGTATGTTGTGATGTGAGTAGCTGAAAGATCTGTTATATACGAATCATTGCAAACATTAACCACTTGCCCTCCAGAGGATTTACCCCTCTTCCTGACCAGGCCATTTTTTGCGATATGGCGCTGCGTTCCCACAAATGGAGCTTTCTTTCGGTGGTATTTCATCACCTGTGTTTTTTTATTTTTGGTTTAACCTCACCTAAACGCGGCAGCTCCTAAACTCTGGTAAAAGCCTATGTGTAAATGGACACATAGGTTTTCATGGAGTTGAGTTTAGGAGCTTTGGCAAAAAAATGCCAAAAGCTCCTAAACTCAAGTTTAGGAGCTGCTTGTGTACATGAAGCCTTAGAGGGATTCACAAACAACATCAAGCCAATAAAACCAACTAAAGTTTCACTTTTATAACTTTTCACAAATTATAGCCTAATGCCTTCACCATGGTCATACACACAGAGAGGCTATTTTGGCTCATTTAAATACCTGTTTTGAGTAATCTTTCCATCAAGAACCTCTTCTGAATCAGTATTGCAACACTTATCCTAGAATTAGAGGTTCACTATTGATCTTGCATTATCAAAGATTATTTTAACACTTGCCTCCTTCTACACCATGTGGACCACTTGTTGTAAAGGTATGTTCCAACACACGGTTTCCGGTCCATGTCTATCTGTTGCTACCTAACAAGAGGAACACAGCCAAATAAGCGTAAAGTATAGAAATGGTTACTGTTTCCATTCTATTTTAACCCTCAACATCTTATGGGAATACTTTTACAAGAGATCACAAATAAAGTGTAAAAATAACAAAGATACACTAGTAGAGTAGAGCAAACAGCCGCTATATAAATCATCTCATATCCATGTGAAAATTGACTGTCATCATGTAAAAGAATAATAACAAATAAAAATGGCTCACCGCAGATCATCAATTTTGGTCTTGGATTCACTTTCCATCATGGGGGAGTCTTCCTCACAAGAGCTGGGTGGTTCTTCTGCTGCTGCTGTAGTTTGTTTAACTGCTGCCACCATATTACTACCATTTTCTTTTATCACTGTAAGAATTTTTGTCTTTGGTATGTCCCGCTCTTGTAAACATTTGTCCACACATGATTTAATTGACTGTGCAATGTGTGGGTGGGCTACTTGTTCAAGGGACAACAAAATGTGTTCAGGTTTGTTTTGTTCAACACAAAAGTATCATGCACTTATAGGAATGAAGCTGTGAGTCCTATTTTTGTCCAAAAATCAGTGCAAATAGATACTTTTGAATCTCTCTTTGAATTTTTGTTTTTCATCTTCATAATGTTTGTCAGATTGTTTATTTAATTTTCCTTGGAACAGTCAGCTTCCTATCTACTGTCTCCATCATGCTAAGAAAGTCCTCATCTTCAGTCATTCTGAGTTATGAGAGCTTTTACAACAAGTTTCCATCATTGAGAACACCGGAACAGATTTTTGGCTGGCAAAGAGTGACAATTGTTATCACCAGTTAAAACCTTTTGCGTTAGACCTGTTGGCTATGCCAGTTTCTCAAGCCTTTTCAGAGAGTGTATTCAGTGTCACTGGTGACCTTTGTAGAGGCTGGCAGAATATAACAAGGGTCATATTGGCACATGACATGACTTGGCACATGCTTTCCTTAAAATGAATCGACCCAAATAGAAGCAATTTATTCTCCAGTTATTTATAACATAAGAAGCATACCTAATACTTGTGGGTTGTGTGATAGGAATAATCAATAACTCAACAACAGTTCTAATTGTCAGTTTAATTAATAGGAAAATGCACAGGATACAAATGCCATTAGTATTTGGAAATATAGCAACCACTGCTTTTTATCAACTCCTCACTCTCTCTTAGCATTGACAAATTTGACAATAGAGGTAAACATTGCACTAATGAAAAAGAGAAATAGATCAGTAACTGTCAATTAGACGCATATTTTTGCTATGAATGTTGTCAATAGTAGTGAATAGTATCTACTGCTATTGACAGCACTTCCTAAACCTAAACACAGTACTTGAGAATATCTCATTCTTTGCAAACAGTAAAAATCCAGTTTCTTTCAAAAATCCCCACTACCGCATACAACTTTTTCAACAAAGCAAAATACCCCAAAAAAGGTATTTCAACCTTCTACTCGCACATAACAAATACACAATTTACCCTTCAAACTACTTCTCTAACCAACTGGGAGAAAATTCTCTCACTGCCAATATGTCACCAATTGGGAAAAACATCTTTAAAATTACCTACAAAGCATCTAGATGTAGTGCTCATTGGGAATCATATCTGAAAATCTTACACTAATGGTACTTAACACCTACCAAACTCTCACTATACTACCCACAGCAATCTCATGCTTGCTGGAGACTTTTTGGAGAAATAAGATCCACATTCCACATACTATGGATGTGTAAATCACTCAGATCCTATTGGAATAAGGTCTTTCGCTTGATCTCAACTCTTACGGAAACTTCCGTAGCTCCAAACCCTGCCCTAGCCCTTCTCCACATTGGAATAGCAGACTTCCCAAAAGACTCTCGTACCATTATTATTCACATTTTAGCAGCTGCTAAAATTAATATTACTAAACTATTGAACAATAACGACACTCCCTCTCTTAACTCACTATTAAAAGACCTTAACTTCCAATGTGATATGGAAAAAAGATCATCCCTGAATAACTCCACATACCACTCATTCAAATTTCAATGTCCCGTTGGCTAAAAAAATCCAAATTGTTCTGTAAAATCCTGATAAGCCAATCCCTGAACACTTGAACCTCTATCTCTAGACTGGTGCATTATACCCCTCCCTCCCCTCCCTTCTCCCCCCCATTACTCTATGCACTCCCATCCTCTACCCCCCCAATAACCTAACCACCTCAACACAGTTCAAACCCAACATAACATATCTCTCATATCTATGCTGCACTCGTGTATACAATCCTCAGCCAAATGGTGAAGTTCTTACGACAACATAATATGTATTGTTATACCTACTATGAACCATATTGAGTTATCCTGTTTTGTCAAAACCCTTTCAATAAAAATTATTAAACATAAACCTAAACACAGGGCTGGATTTATAATGTGCCTAACTGCCCTCCTTAGAGGGGCACTGTGCAGGTGCCTTCTCTGCCTATTTGCTGAAGTGTCTGGAGGCTTGTGGTGCATTGACAGAACACAACAGAACTTAGCATAATGCTGCCATGTACAATGCCTATCCAGCACGTTGTATAGGGCAGCCTTACATCTTAGTGTGATATTTACCTCTATTGCATATGCTGAGAGAGAGGAGTTGATAAAAAGTGATGTGTATAATCCACACGCTAATGCCATTGTAGACTGTTCACTTTTTCTTTTGGTGTACCTGAGAATTAGTACAGTTGAGATAATAAACTGATTCTTGTTGTAGAAATAAGCATTACCCCTGAGTATTGGTTTATCATACTGTGCCAGTGGCAGTGCCTGTGCTTGTAACTGCTGATACGTCTTGTGTTCAGTTACTTGAACTGTTAAAGTTCATAAAAATCGAGTCACCGTAAGGTGATTTGAGCCATCTGCATGTATACGCACTATTGGTCTGTCGATCTAGACTCGATTCTGCATATCATTATCTACATGACAGTGACTGTCTCTTTCTGCCTCTTGGCCAAAACTGGGCTGTGAATACTATACTGGAATACTATACTGCAACACAAGACAAGTCTGTAGGGCTATGTACACTCCTGCACACTGCTGGTCAACAGGCCCTGATTCTATCTATATGCTATAAGCAACATTATATTGACTGCCTCTCATGTGCTCTAAAGGCCCAAACTGGGTGGTGATATTGATATATTTAACTGGGCTGTCATACTACATCATACAGCCACACGGCACCTTCATCCTCGCCCATTATCCCAAGGGTTCGATTGGGGCCATCTGGTGATCCATCCACTTATTCTAGCTATCCAGATATATGCTTGAATTGGGGACATCTTTAGTTGTTATCTTCATATGCCAACGATGTGCCGATCGGCCCGATGTGCCGATGTGGCGACAGGCATCGGGCCCCCAGACGGAGCGGCAGGCGCCGGACCCCCAGGTGGAGCGACAGGTCTCGGGCCCCCAGGCGGAGTGGCGGGCGCCGGACCCCTAGGCGGAGTGACAGGTCTCGGGCCCCCAGCCGGAGCGGCGGGCGTCGGACCCCCAGGCGGAGCGATAGGTCCGGCGCCCGCCGCTCCGCCTGGGGGCTCGATGCCTGTCGCCCTGCCTGGGGGCCCGATGCCTGTCGCCCCGCCTGGAGTCCCGATGCCTGTCGCCCCGCCTGGGGGCCCAGTGCCCGCCGCCCCTCCTGGGGGCCCGGCGCCCGCCGCTCCGCCTGGGGGTCCGGCGCCCGCCGCTCTGCCTGGGGGCCCGATGCCTGTCGCCCCGTCTGGGGGCCCGATGCCTGACGCCCCATCTGGGGGCCCGGTGCCTGCTGCTCCGCCTGGGGCCCGGTGCCTGTTGCTCCGCCTGGGGGCCCGGGGCCTGCTGCTCCGCCTGGTGGCCCGCTGTGCCTCTGCCCAGAATCCAGCCCGATGTGCCTCTGCCCGGAGTCCTGCCCGATGTGCCTCTGCCCGGAGTCCTGCCCGATGTGCCTCTGCCCGGAGTCCAGCCCGATGTGCCTCTGCCCGGAGTCCAGCCCGATGTGCCTCTGCCCGGAGTCCAGCCCGATGTGCGGTGCCCGGAGTCCAGCCCGATGTGCCGCTGCCCGGAGTCCAGCCCGATGTGCCGCTGCCCGGAGTCCAGCCCGATGTGCCTCTGCCCGGAGTGCCGCTGCCTGATGTGCCTCTGCCCGGAGTTCTGCTTGATGTGCCTCTGCCCGATGGGCCGCTGCCCGGAGTCCTGCCCGGTGTGCCGCTGCCCGGAGTCCTGCCCGGTGTGGTTGAGTCTCTGATTGCTGGGAGCACCCGCTGGCCAGCCCTGGTACTGCAGCCCATAAGGCAGGCGAGTCCCACCATTGCTGGCCAGTCCATTCCTGACAGTGCCCGAGCTGACGGGGAGGAGAACTGTTAGTAAACAAAATAGTCCTCCTCCCCGTTGGAGATGTTTGGTAATCACCGTCCGGGACCCGGTGATTGACAGCCACGGTCGCTACCTGGAAATGCAAAATCACATATACCGTATTTGCCGGCGTATAAGACGACTTTTTGACCCTTGAAAATCTTCTCAAAAGTCGGGGGTCGTCTTATACGCCGGTACACATGTTAGGGGGGCTGCGGCATTAAGTACAGGGGTTTGCAGGGGCTGATGTCTCTTACCTGGATCCAGTCCCACGACGATCCGGTCCAGGAAGCGCGGCGTCTCCTTCAGTTCGGACACTGGATGTTCGTGCGGCTGCTCGGCTCCGCCTCCTCACCGGTGATTGGCCGCCAGAACTGTAGCTCAGGAAAGGCACACAGGCGGCCAATCACCGGCGAGGGGGCGGAGCCGAGCGGCCCCGCGAAAATTGAGTGCCGGAGCAGCAGGTAAGTGTTCTGTGTAGAGGTGCTGCTGCAACCACATATGCTGGCTGCAGCAGCACCATACGAGAACAGGGTCAGCAAGTCTCAGTGGGAGGAATAGTGCCCCATCATTGGTGTCACTGATACCAATGATGGGGCACTATTCCTCCCACTGATACCAACGATGGGGCACTATTCCTCCCACTGACACCAACGATGGGGCACTATTCCTCCCCCCCACTGACACCAACGATGGGGCACTATTCCATCCCCCACTGACACCAACGATGGGACACTATTCCATCCCCCACTGACACCAATGATGGGGCACTATTCCACCCCTCACTGACACCAATGATGGGACACCATTCCTCCCACTGACACCAATGATGGGGCACTATTCCTGCCACTGATACCAATGATGGGGCACTATTCCTCCCACTGATACCAATGATGGGGCACCATTCCTGCCACTGATACCAATGATGGGGCACCTATTCCCCCCACTGATACCAATGATGGGGCACTATTCCTCCCACTGACACCAATGATGGGGCACTATTCCTCCCACTGACATCAATGATGGGGCACTATTCCTCCCACTGGTGTGCATTGGAAGAGGGGTAGTCTTATACGGCGAGTATAGCCCAAACACTACATTTTAGCAGGAAAAGTAGGGGGGTCGTCTTATACGCCCAGTCGTCTTATACGACGGCAAATACGGTATATATATTTACGTGATTTTGCACACCTGTGCCGCCCTGTAGCAGTATTTCTTCTATAGGGCAGTCAGGAAGCGGTTAGGAGGAGTAGCAACTCTGTAGATTTTGCTTGTTGGAAGTGCAGCTGGAAAAAAGTGCATAGTTTGAACAACAGTAATAGCTAAAACAGCAGGAGTTTGGAAACAGCCAACTATTAGTACTTGTGTTTGAATTTAAGTAACTATTTTTTAAAATGTCTGGTTTAGATCAGTGCAGTACTTGTTTGGCATTTGTTTTTTGTGGTGCTGCAAACACCTAGACCTAGACACCACTAGCACAAGGAAACAAAAATAAAAATAAAATGGTGTTTTGCTAATATCAATAGTACTAAGGACAGTGGGGAGACAACAAAAATAACCCCAAAACAGAGGTGATAAGTGTAAAGGCCTGAATCCAGACCTAATTAGGTGCAATATGAACTGTGACCAAGACAACGTAAGTAATAATAAGCAAGTGAACATAAAGAATATATAAAAATGTAAAGACCTGAACCCAGACCAAACTAAGTGCAATATATATTGTGATGAAATACAACGTGAACAATAGTCACCAAGTGAACATAAATAATGTATTTAACATAATAGGACTAACACGTCCTAAATAAAAGTGCACAAAAAGCGCTGTGCAAAGAAAACTGACAATCAAAAAGCAAAGAAATATATGTGCAAAACTAATCATACAAGGTGCATGAAACTAAAAATACACCTTATAATCAGGATTGATGCCAGTGAAAAACGCACAGTGGAAATAAACGTGCGTCAATAAGCACAAACAATAATTAAAGCAACGTGACATAGAACAAATAATGAGTGACCATCAAAATAAACAGAAGTGATCATTAGAGATGAGCGAATTATTCAAAAATTCGATTCGGCTGATTCGCCGAATTTGCGGGAGAAATTCGATTCGATGCAAATTTATTCGCCGCGAATTTAACTTATTTAAAGGGTTTCTAGGCTTCAGAGAGCCTTTATATTAGTGCAGAACACTGTACCTTTAATTTAAATGCCCTTGGAGTCTGCTGGGGAAGAGAAATAATACTGTCAGTCAGTATGACATGCAGATGAGTGCCGTCGATCTTAGAATCACCGCACACTTCACTCATTTGGGCAGTCACGGGGCACGACGAAGAAGAATGAAAAGAAGAAGAAGAAGAATGAAAAGAAAAAGAAGAAGAATGAAAAGAAAAATGAAAAGAAGAAGAAGAAGAATGAAAAGAAGAAGAAGAAGAATGAAAAGAAGAATGAAAAGAAGAAGAAGAATGAAAAGAAGAAGAAGAATGAAAAGAAGAAGAAGAAGAAGAATGAAAAGAAGAAGAAGAATGAAAAGAAGAAGAAGAAGAATGAAAAGAAGAAGAAGAATGAAAAGAAGAATGAAAAGAAGAAGAATGAAAAGAAGAAGAAGAAGAAGAATGAAAAGAAAAAGAAGAAGAATGAAAAGAAGAATGAAAAGAAGAAGAATGAAAAGAAGAATGAAAAGAAGAAGAATGAAAAGAAGAAGAAGAAGAATGAAAAGAAGAAGAAGAATGAAAAGAAGAATGAAAAGAAGAATGAGAAGAATGAAAAGAAGAATGAAAAGAAGAAGAAGAAGAATGAAAAGAAGAAGAAGAAGAATGAAAAGAAGAAGAATGAAAAGAAGAAGAATGAAAAGAAGAAGAAGAATGAAAAGAAGAATGAGAAGAAGAATGAAAAGAAGAATTAAAAGAAGAATGAGAAGAATAAAAAGAAGAATGAAAAGAAGAAGAAGAAGAATGAAAAGAAGAAGAAAAAGAAGAATGAAAAGAAGAATGAAAAGAAGAAGAAGAAGAAGAATGAAAAGAAGAAGAAGAAGAATGAAAAGAAGAAGAAGAATGAAAAGAAGAATGAAAAGAAGAAGAAGAAGAATGAAAAGAAGAAGAAGAAGAATGAAAAGAAGAATGAAAAGAAGAAGAAGAAGAATGAAAAGAAGAAGAATGAAAAGAAGAATGAAAAGAAGAAGAAGAAGAAGAAGAATGAAAAGAAGAAGAAGAAGAATGAAAAGAAGAATGAAAAGAAGAAGAAGAAGAATGAAAAGAAGAAGAAGAATGAAAAGAAGAAGAAGAAGAATGAAAAGAAGAATGAGAAGAAGAATGAAAAGAAGAATTAAAAGAAGAATGAGAAGAATGAAAAGAAGAAGAAGAAGAATGAAAAGAAGAATGAAAAGAAGAAGAAGAATGAAAAGAAGAAGAATGAAAAGAAGAAGAAGAAGAATGAAAAGAAGAATGAAAAGAAGAAGAAGAAGAATGAAAAGAAGAAGAATGAAAAGAAGAAGAAGAAGAAGAATGAAAAGAAGAAGAATGAAAAGAAGAAGAAGAATGAAAAGAAGAATGAGAAGAAGAATGAAAAGAAGAATGAAAAGAAGAATGAGAAGAATGAAAAGAAGAATGAAAAGAAGAAGAAGAATGAAAAGAAGAAGAGGAAGAATGAAAAGAAGAAGAAGAAGAATGAAAAGAAGAATGAAAAGAAGAAGAAGAAGAATGAAAAGAAGAAGAATGAAAAGAAGAATGAAAAGAAGAAGAAGAAGAATGAAAAGAAGAAGAAGAAGAATGAAAAGAAGAATGAAAAGAAGAATGAAAAGAAGAAGAAGAAGAATGAAAAGAAGAAGAATGAAAAGAAGAATGAAAAGAAGAAGAAGAAGAAGAATGAAAAGAAGAAGAAGAAGAATGAAAAGAAGAATGAAAAGGAGAAGAAGAAGAATGAAAAGAAGAAGAAGAAGAATGAAAAGAAGAATGAAAAGAAGAAGAAGAAGAATGAAAAGAAGAATGAAAAGAAGAAGAAGAAGAATGAAAAGAAAAAGAAGAATGAAAAGAAGAATGAAAAGAAGAAGAAGAAGAAGAATGAAAAGAAGAAGAAGAATGAAAAGAAGAAGAATTCCAGTACAGCAAAAAGTGTATCTGCAGAGAGCTCCGCTATTTCTGACAGTTCTCTGACAGTTCTGACAGTTCATTTACAGCGGTTGAAACATTGTATCTATTTATTTCCGAATAAAAACATCTGTATCCTAAATGGAAACAAATAGATACAATGTTTCAACCGCTGTAAATGAACTGTCAGAACTGTCAGAGAACTGTCAGAAATAGCGGAGCTCTCTGCAGTGACACTTTTGCCGGCTGATCGGGGAAAATTCGATTCGTGCATCCGAAGTTGGCTAAAATTCGGATTCGATGCGAATTGAATTTTTCCTAATATTCGAAACGAATTCCACTTCGCCAAGTTCGATTCGCTCATCTCTAGTGATCATCAAATCGGCATAAAGTCCATGTAAATAGATCGCCATCTCTAAACGCACAAAGCAACTGGGTGAAATGAATGATAGATCCGTCACCGGCTAAAATGCCTCATCGCCTCCATGCCAAGACCCCAAGGGGCCACACAGCTTTCAGGCCTCACACTCCCAGGGCCCTTAATAGATATCCAAGATGATGGAATCACACCGATCACAGGAATATGGCCTTCCTCACCGTATAACCGTAATGATTTCAGTAGTGTTGAAACTGGTAATCCTTTTCACAGGAACATCAGCCAGCTCAGACACATCCCAGAGGAGAAAGAGAGAGAACTCACATAGTGTAGTAATTTTAAAGCAAAAATTTTAATGGAGAAATGTCAGATGAACACTTACATCACATCAGTTGAAATCAGACCTCAAACACATGTATTGATATGGGTTTATACTTCCAGGGTGTACCAAAATGGCGCATTTTGCGTATTTTCACATGCATTTTTGCTGCGTTTTTAATGCATTTTGTGTTTTTTTTCCCTTGTTGCTAGGCAGATTAAAACTCAAAAACACAGCAAAAATGCATCTATTGAAGTCTATAGAACCAAACATTTTCCGTTTTGCATTTATAAAAGTCCCTGACCCTTTCCAAAAAAATGCACCGGGTGAAAGCACGGAGATGTGAACGTGTCCCATAGGAAATCATGTTAAATGGACTGCTGTGCATTTCTGCAAAACGCTGCGGAAAACGCTTAGGTTTGAACCTAGACTTAGGTACATTAGTGATAGAAAGAAAAAAATACAATGGGATCACTAAAATGAAAACTGGGCACAACACTTATGTTGAAGGAGACCTAGATGTAGCAAACCATTTAAACAGTTACTTTTGTTCAGTCTTCTCAGAAATACATCTTACTAACAATAATAAATTGGGAAATCATATTGGTTCTAGTAATGTTGGTTCATTTTTAGAATTTCTGGAGACAGAGATAGCAGAGGAACTGGCTCTGTTAAAGATTCATACCAGACTTCAAAGAGAACTTTGAGGTATAGTTGTTGGACCATTAACTGATCTTATTAACCACAAGCCTACTGGGCACTTTTACCCCCTTCCTGCCCAGGCCAATTTTCAGCTTTCAGCACTGTTGCATTTTGAATGACAATTGCGTGGTCATGCAACACTGTACCCAAACACAATTTGTATAATTTTTTTGAGACAGATAGAGCTTTCTTTTGGTGGTATTTAATCACCACTGGGTTTTTTTATTTTTTTGCTAAATAAACTAAAAAAGACTGAACATTTTGAAAAAAAAAGTTTTTTCTTAGTTTCAGTTATAAAATTTTGTAAATAAGTAATTTTCCTCCTTCAATGATATGTGCTAATGAGGCTGCAGTGATGGGCACTGATAGACGGCACTGATGAGGAGGCACTTTTAGGTGGCACTGATGGGCATTGGCAGGCATCACTGGTGGGCATTGGCAGGCATCACTGATGAGCACTGAAAGGCAGCACTCATATATGGCACTGATAAGCAGCACTGACTGGCACTGATTGGAACTGTTAGGCGGCACTGACAGGCACTGATATGCAGCATTGAAAGGCAGCTCTGATGGGCATTGATATGTGGCATTGATGTACACTGGTTGGCACAGATATGTGGCATTGATGTGCAATGGTATGTTGTATTGATGAGCACTTACACTGATGGGGCTACACTGATCATCAGTGCCCTGATGTTCAGTGTACATTTCCCCACTGAGAAATGCTGATTGCCAGCTCTCCTCTCCTCACGTGCTGTCAACGTGAGTAGAGGCCTGCCAAAAACCTTCATTTCCTTGTTTACATGCAATCATTTCATCAGCTCTTTACCCTAATCAGTGATCTGCTGTGTCCCAGGAACACAGCGCACCACCGATCGCTGGAGCACGCATGCACAGTTAGAGTGGGAGGATGTCATATGAGAATGAAAGAACCATTGTCCATCTGTCATTTTCTTATATGGCGGGCAGGAGGCAGTTAAGGTAGAAGCTGGCAATTACAGGCCAGTGAATTTAACATCGGTTGTAATCAAGTTATTTGAACCACTCCTGAAAAGAAGGATCATTGATCACTTAAAAACACACAACTTGCTGGATCCAAAGCAGAATGGCTTTACTGAGGGCAGATCATGTCAGACTAATTTGATTGGATGTTGTGACTATATTACCAATGTTTTGGACCAGGGTGGCACTGTGGACATAGCATATCTTGATTTCAGCAAGACATTTGATACAGTTCCACATTTCGATCTAATACAATAGTTGTACAAGCTAGGAGTTAGCCCTTGGGTAGTTCAATGGATATGTAGCTGGATAAAGGATAGATACCAGAGTGTGGCTGTAAATGGGGTTCACTCAGAACAGAGACCAGTCACTAGTGGTGTACAGCAAGGCTCTGTACTAGGCTCTGCTCTATATAATCTATATGTAAGTGATATAACTAAAGGTTTGTTGAGTAAGGTACATATTTTTGCTGATGACACAAAGGAGTGCAATAGGGTTGATATCCCTGGAGGTGTATGGAACATGGAACATGATTTGGGATTGCTGGAAGATTGGTCAAAAAAGTGGAAATTTCAGTTCAATGTTTCTAAATGTAAAATAATGCAGATAGGGAAAAATAATCCCTTGAGAGAGTACAACATTGGGGTTTCATTGCGGCTAGCACTTTAGTGGAAAAGGCCTCGGGGGTACTAATTTCAGATGATTGCAAAGTGAGCAAACAGTGTGACCAGGCAGTGGGGAAAGCAAATAGAATTCTAGGATGCATTACTAGAGGGGTCACCAGCAGGAGGAAGGAGGTTCTGATTCCCCTATATAGATCTTTAGTTAGACCTCACTTACAAAAAGATATTGATAAGATAGAACGAGTCCAGAGGAGGGTAACAAAAATTGTGAAAGGTCTGGGAAATAAAACATATCAAAAGTGACTTCAGGAACTTAACATGTACAGTCTAGAGAAGGGGTCCTCAAACTACGGCCCGCCGAGGACATTTATCGGGCCCGTCTGGCAGGGGGGTATCTGCCACGAAGCAAGGGACTAGGGTTTGGCAGGTCGGGAGAGCTTGGCAGGGCTCGGGCGGGAAGCAGGAGGGCGGGATCAGCAATTCTAGAACAGGAGAAGGTGGGCTCAGCTTATGAACCCGCACCACTCACCTGGCCTCTCTGCAGCCAGCCGGCCATCTATTCTGATCAGTGCATGCAACCGTCACAGCCGGAGGGCAGAGCCTAGAGCTGACCATGAAGAGGGGGAGCAAGAGAGGAGACTCCATTGCTGCATGTCGGGTATCACGGCCATGGACCCTAGATAAGTGCAATAGATGATTGATCTCCTCCCTCTCTCTTTCCCCCCTCTCTCCTCTCTCCCTCTCCCTCCCCCTCCTCTCTCTCTCTCCCCCTCCCTTCCCCCCTCTTCTCTCTCTCCCCCTCCTCTCTCTCTACCCCTCCTCTCTCTCTACCCCCCTCCTCTCTCTCTCTCTCTCCCCCCTCCTCTCTCTCTCTACCCCCCCTCCTCTCTCTCCCCCTCCTCTCTCTCTCTCTCCCCTCCTTATCTCTCCCCCCCTCTCGCTTTACATTGTACACAGATCTGACCCAACAAGGTGTCCTGCATTTACCGTATATTTCGCTCCATAAGACACACTTGGGGAAATGTCTGTGCGTTTTATGGAGTGGCCGGCCCAGTATTCCTGCCACCGTTGTATGTCCGCACTCTCTGGTCATCTCCTGTACTGTGTCCGCAGTCTCTGGTCATCTCCTGTACTGTGTCCGCAGTCTCTGGTCACCTCCTGTACTGTGTCCGCAGTCTCTGGTCATCTCCTGTTCTGTGTCCGCATTTGTTCATAGTTTTTTTTTTTAAACTATAGTCCGGCCCTCCAACGGTCTGAGGGACAGTGAACTGGCCCCCTATTTAAAAAGTTTGAGGACCCCTGGTCTAGAAGAAGGAAGGGAAAGGGGAGACATTACTGAAACCTTTAAATACATCAAGGGGCAAAAAGGGTTCAGGAGAGTAGTATTTTCAACAGGAAACCAAAATCAAGAATACGGAGACATGACCTTAAACTAACTGGAGAGAAGTTCAAAACTAATCTGAGAAAGTAATATTTTACAGAAAGTGTAGTTGATGCTTGGAATAAACTTTCAGCAGAGGTAGTGAGCCAGCCAACAGTAAATAGCTTCAAACATGCTTGGGACAAGCATAGATCTATACTCAAACAAAAAAAGTTAACCGAAAAAAACCCCAACGCCCCCCCCAAAACAAAAAGGGCATACTCGATGAACCACTCAGTCTTTTTCTGTCACCACTTTTTCGTGTTTCCAAGTCTATATAATGAGTTTTGAAATTCTACAGAATGGTTTAAATAATGCATAACAATTTAAATAAACCCATTAGATTTTAATAGACTAAAATTATAATTTCAGTCTATTAAAATCTAATGGGTTTCTTTTAATTATTTTAGTTGACTAAACTTTACTGGAGATTTTAGTCGACAAAATGTAGCATGTAGTCAACTAAAACTAAAACATTTCAGATGTCTAAAATACGGCTAAAACTAAAATGGCATTTTAGCCAAAAGACTATGATTAAAACTAAATCGAAATTTGATGTCAAAATGAACACTGCTAGCAGCATAATTGCTTACAGGACTTCAACACTAAGTAAACTGCTTGGGGAGTATGCTGTTGTCTACGCGAGTCTATCTGAAATACAGTGGGGATCGAAAGTTTGGGCACCCCAGCTAAAAATTTGTATTAATGTGCATAAAGAAGCCAAGGAAAGATGGAAAAATCTCCAAAAGGCATCAAATTACAGATTAGACATTCTTATAATATGTCAACAAAAGTTAGATTTTATTTCCATCATTTACACTTTCAAAATAACAGAAAACAAAAAAATGGCATCTGCAAAAGTTTGGGCACCCTGCAGAGTTAATATCTTGTACTGCCCCCTTTGGCAAGTATCACAGCTTGTAAACGCTTTTTGTAGCCAGTCAAGAGTCTTTCAATTCTTGTTTGAGGTATCTTTGCCCATTCTTCCTTACAAAAGTCTTCCAGTTCTTTGAGATTTCTGGGCTGTCTGTCACGCACTGCTCTTTTAAGGTCTATCCATAGATTTTCAATTATGTTGAGGTCAGGAGATTGTGAAGGCCATGGCAAAACCTTCAGTTTACGCCTCTTGATGTAATCCCCCGTGGATTTCGAGGTGTGTTTAGGATCATTATCCATTTGTAGAAGCCATCCTCTCTTTAAATTCAGCTTTTTCACAGATGGCATCAAGTTACCATCCAAAATTTGCTGAAATTTTATTGAATCCATTTTTCCTTCTACTCGTGAGATGTTCCCTGTGCCACTGGCTGCAACACAACCCCAAAGCATGATTGATCCAACCCCATGCTTAACAGTTGCACAGAGGTTCTTTTCATTAAATTCTGTGCCCCTTCTTCTCCAAACGTACCTTTTCTCATTCCGGCCAAAAAGTTCAATTTTAACCTCATCGGTCCACAGAACTTGTTTCCAAAATGCATCAGGCTTGTCTATATGTTCATTTGCAAAGTTCAAACAATGTTTTTTGTGGTGAGGACGTAGAAGAGGTTTTCTTGTGATGACTCTTCCATGAAAACCATATTTGTACAAGTATCTCTTTATAGTGGAATAGTGTACCACAACTCCAGTGACTGCCAGATCTTTCTGGAGGGATCGTGCAGTCAAACGTGGGTTTTGAATTGTTTTTCTCACAATCCTGCGAGCTGTTCTGTCTGATATTTTTCTTGGTCTTCCAGATCTTGCTTTAACTTCCACTGTTCCTGATGACTGCCATTTCTTAATTACATTCCGAACAGAGGATATTGACATCTGAAAACGCTTTGCTATCTTCTTATAGCCTTTTCCAGCTTTGTGAGCGTCAACTATTTTCAGTTTCAGTTTTCTAGACAACTGCTTAGAAGAACCCATGGTGCTGATTGTTGGGGCAAGGTCAGATGAGTCTGGGCATTTAAAACCTTTGCTATTGACATCACCTGGTCTTCCCAGACGATGATTGAGAACAATCCATGACACTGGCTGGTCTCAGCTTGGCAAAGGGGGCAGTGCATGTTATAAATTCTGCAGGGTGCCCAAACTTTTTCAGACGCCATTTTTTTGTTTTCTGTTATTTTGAAAGTGTAAATGATGGAAATAAAATCTAACTTTTGTTGACATATTATAAGAATGTCTAATCTGTAATTTGATGCCTTTTGGAGATTTTTCCATCTTTCCTTGGCTTCTTTATGTACATTTTTAGCTGGGGTGCCCAAACTTTCTATCCTCACTGTAACAGTGTCATGGGCTTGAGCTCAAAATAAGTAAATAAGCAGCACTTTAAAAATACTTTAAGTCCTGACTACGAAGGAAAGAATTTTCTTCAGCTATTTTACATTTCATGACAAGTGTATCAAACAGGGTTCCTACAAAATAAAAACATACATACTGTACATAAATAGTGTAACAAGGAGTGCATTAAACGTGAATCTAAAAGTAATGGCATAGTAGAAGACAAAAAAAATAGGATCTTGTGAACATGTTGATATACTGTATATTTTATCTGGGGGTTTTGGAATGTTGGCATAGTACATCACTCTAGTACTGGAAAAAAACACATTAAATATATAACATAGTCCCACTGAGGAGACCTATTGTATGCCTTGTCACAAGTAATGCACTTGAATGATATTTCTTTCACACAGTTATCCATTTCCTGGATGTTTCTTATGGTTAATTAATCTCTAGAGAGGTGACCTCTAGGGGCAATTTGGACTATAAATATAAGTTCCATAACTAAACATTCCTATAGCAATATAGGATTTTGTTAAAAGAGGTATGTATAAATTCTTAAACAGCATGTGTTAATGGCACAGGGCACTTTTAAAGTTTTAATTTCCACATATTACGTTCAAATCTGGAATGCTAGCAAAGAAAATCTTATCAGCATTTTATAGTATGAAGTGTTACATATTCTAGAGGTGAAAATAACTGAAATTAATATTCAAATATATTAAATAATTTCTGCCCATAAGCCAATTTAAATTCAATGAATTTGGAAAACATTTGTCTTTTAGAAAGCACCTTTCTAATTTAGCTTTGCGTGATATAGAAGGGCTATTAAACCTAATACTTAGCTTATCTTTAGGGAATCTATTCAAAACATTTACATATCTGGCTGATCATAGATAAGTAGATATGTGAGTGTGAATGACGGGCAGTGGACATCTATCCCAACCTATCACATTAGTTAGTTTTGCTTAGAAAAAGCTAAGTAAAATTTGATTATGTTTTTATTGAAAAGTAAATCACTCAAAGTGCTCTCAACAAGCACATCTGTTGGTCAGAACAGTCATTATTGTCACTCGAGGCCAACCATTTCCAATCCAATTGTCTCCCAATTGGCACATCAGGCTGTGCAGGAGATGAATACTAAACAACTACTCCCTGTTCTTAATGAGAAAAAAGCTGCATCAGTGCATTGGAGTTGTTTAATCCAAGAGCACACCCATGGCTATGTAAACAGTGCAACTTGCTGGTGTGATTGAGCCCTCAAGTGTATTTAAACCCTCAAGTGTATTTAAACCCAAAAGCAAAAATGTAATGCATTGCAGCTAGGGGCGGACTGACCATTTGGGAACTCGGGAACTGCCCGAGGGCCTGGAGTCAGTAGGGGGCCCCATGAGATGCCCCTGGTAACTTTCATAGGCTTTATTGGGTGTGGTTTGAGTGTGGGCAAGGACACAGGGGCCCCGTGATCCCCTATTGCCTGGGGGGCCCATGAGTTGTCAGTCCGCCCCTAATTGCAGCTTAAAAATTCTTACATGTGGTGTCTGCATTCATTTTTTTTCAGACTAAGAAGTTTTTCAGAAAGTACCAAAATACCTGTTGATCTTGCCAGAAATGCTGTGTCTTTGTCAATTTTTGAGAGCTGGACAGACCCCAAACACAATGCTATCTTTCTTGTGTAAACTATTCATCCCATCTACTACCATGTAATGAAGATGAATAAAATCAGAAATGTTTGAAATCCAGCCTGTATGACAACAAGAGCTGCCTCTATAGATAGAGTGGAAAAGTGTAGCCATGAAAAAACAGAAAGTGTGTTATGCATAGAATTGTCAGGTGAAAGAAAGAGAAACAGTCTTGAAAAAGAAAACCAAAACAGCAACCACATCTAAGAACTGGTAAGTTGCAACATATGACATATTTTTTGGGGGTTTAAATACACCTTAATACGTTTCCTAAGCTATCATCTCTATCATCCCCCATTACAGGTTAAAAAGCTGTGGCAACCTTTGGTGATTGTTCTGAGCACATTGCTGAACTGATTTGATCAGTAATCACTTTGAATAGTAGATAATCAGCTTTCTGCATGAATAATCCTTTCATTGTAACAATATTACAGCATGGTAGCGGAAGGATGAACGCAAACCCACAGACACAATAGTGACCACTGTTTTCTTTATGTTTAAGCATGCAGGTCTTTTACATCCATGTAGAAGTCATCTTGGTGACTGCACATACACATGATCACTTCAGCCTTTTTTAAAGACCTGCTCCTTGGTGTACATTTTTTTTTTTTTTTTTTGCATTGGTGCATGTCAGTACTGGCAATACCCAGCTCCATAACCCTGTATAAAAAAGCTTATAGTAGCCGGTGATTCAAAGAAATGCCCGTACTTATTTATAGGTTGGGGCCACTTTTAAATTGCCTTACTTTTATTGATCTGAGGCCTAATCAGTCCTCAACCAATAATGTAGCCAAGGTATTTGACCTCCTCCAAGCCTATGGCACACTTTTTGGGGTTGGCAGTAAGACCTGCTTTCCTAAGCATATTTACTACTGATTGCAACCGGGGCACATGAAACTCCCAGTCTGGGCTGTGGATGACTACATCATCCAAATAGGCAACTGTGTACTGGCAGTGTGGTCTTAACGTTCTATCCATCATTCTCTGGCATGAGGCAGGAGCACAATGCAAACCAAACTGCATCCACTTACATTGGAAGGACCCCTCAGGGGTAGATAATGCTGTCTTTTCTTTTGCAGATTCCGTTAGGGGTATCTTCCAATAGCCTTTAGTCAGATATAAGGTAGTTATGTATTGGGACGTTCCCAACCTGTCAATGAGCTCATCCACCCGAGGCATCCGGTAAGCATCGAACTTAGACACACTGTTCAATTTTCTGCATGTAAACCAGGCCAAAAGAATCTCTGGGTTGTTATCTCATTAGTTTTCTCTATACCCCGGTGTCCACCTATTATATGACCATGGGCTAAATCTAGTACCATCCGGCGAAAGGGTTTTGGGACTACTAGCTGCTCCACCACCTCCTCTCCTTGCTTTACCACTTGATACATCAAGCTATTTTTAAGAGCCAAATAGGGAAAAGACACCTCTACACCAGTTTCAACTGGTTCCCCATCAATCATTTTAATGCTTTCTCTTGTTCCATACAAAAATCACCTTTTCTGACATCTAGGTCAGGCACCACATTCTGTCCACTCTCATTAGAGTCAGAGATAATCTCTTGTTCAGTATCTTCAACCTCTGGGTTGGAATCCAGCTCCTCCTGCTCCCCAGCCATAACAGATAAAGGGAAAGGATCTACCCCTTCCTCGGACACACCAACAGTTTCTGCTTCAACTTTGCAATCCTTTGACTCAGGTCAGGAGTGAGTTCAGGTGTTTCCCCAGCAGGGGAGCTCGGCCCTCCTGATTCCTCTCCTTTTCCCACAACCTCCATTAATGGGGAAAATCTCTCCCCACTATGTCTTCATGAAGTAGTGAGGGTACCACTCTCACTGAATGTGTCAAAGGGCCCCAGGGAGTATCAATCTCAACCATAACAGTCTGGTAGTTACGTGTATCACCTTGTATACAAATAACCCGAATAGCACTAGGGTGTAACCTTTCAGGGTTTACAAAATCACCTTTGACTAAGGTCACAACACTACTAGAGTCTTGCAGAGCAGTTACTGGCTATTCATCCATTGAAATCACACACATTTTCTTTTCCATGCATTCCTGAAATGCTGCAGCACATATCATCTGTGCAAAAAGAGACATGCGTTTTTCTAAATAAGCATTTTCACATTGCATAGGTTCATAATTTTGGGAACAGTTCACAGCAATATGACCTAATTCATGGCAATGATAACACTTTATAGGTTCTGCACCCAGACCTCTAAGCGGCCTTAGGGACCTTCCTGACATATTTGGCCAGTCTCCAGGTCCTGAGCCCACAGTCTCATTATCTGAAGCAATAGTCTTGTAATTGTTCTCTGAGCCTTTGACCCCTGGAACAATATTACCGGATCCTCTGGGTAGTTTTTCACCCCTAGTGACATTGGGGTGGGGCACGGATGAGTGCAACAAGTCCTCAGTGGTTGTATATCTCTCCACCAGGTCCACCAACTGGTTTGCAACTCTTAGGGTCTCCATGGCCGACCCACTTCCTCAAAGAGGCAGGAAGCGCATGTAGATATCGGTCCATGACCACACACTCCACAACCCGAGGGGCTGACAACACCTCTGGCTGGAGCCTCTTCCTGGTGAGATGTATTAAGTCAAACATCTAGGAGTGGGGTGGCTTGTCAGTACTGTAATACCACTAATGCACCTGTTGAGCCCGGACTGCAACGTTGACTCCCAGGCATGCAAGGACCTCAGCCTTTAGCTTCTCATAATCCTGGGCAGCATCAGGTTTCAGGTCATAATAGGCTTTTTGGGGTTCACCTGTCAAAAATGGTGCAAGCAGTCTCTTTTTGCCATCCTTCCCAAATAGCAACTCTTTCAAAAGTTGAGAGGTAGGCTTTCACATCATCTGCAGGCGTCATCTTTTGCAGGAAATAGTTGGTCCGCACCATTTTCTTTTCCATTGACAGAGGACCTGCGGACTCCTTCTTTAATTCCACCAGGTGTTGGGCCACCTCCTTAAGGAGCTCTTAGAGGTCTGCTTGTTGGGCCTCCGCAAACTGATGATTCACCTCCTGTTGTACTGCAGTGGCCTCTGCGAACTGATTTCCTGCTGGGTTGCAGTGGCCTGCAGCAAGGCTCCTATCACCTCTTCCATCTTCCCACTTGCTCAGGAAGTTGCCCGTATCCTCCACCATATGTGGGGGTTAGCTTAGGTGGGAGATCACCTTCCCTGGGAAAAAGGTAGGTCTTTCTTAACAATCTGACTGGTAGCCAATTTTATTTAAAAGGTTGCATGCATCATAAACAAAAAAGAACAGAAAATAAACCCTCGCCATCCAGGTACTAACTAAACAGAGGAGATTTCCTATCTCACAGGTGAAGGGCTTCTCCCTGTTACCAACAAAACAAAATGGTATGCAAACTTTTTCCTTTCTTGTACAATGCAAAACCAAGGCCAAGAGCAACTTCTTGATCCAGTCCTGCTTGATTTATACCACCTACTGGTGGTCATCAGTGGACTACAAAATATGGTCCGGAACCAACTCTACCAAAGTGGCCTGCAAAACCCGGCCTAGACTCCACCTTAGTCTCCCAGATATGAATGCATGCCAGGTGACACATAGCGTCATGTATGATAATAATTCTGGTCTGCAAAGCAGATAAAAAGTTATTGTTGAGTAAACTGCTACATACCAAAACTTAAAAATTTGGTCTGGACCCAAAGGTTTTTTTTTTAACAAGGATGGACTCAAAAGGGTTAAAACATATTACATAGATGATTTGATTTACTTAAAGTACATTTAAAACTGTAAATCCATCTTAGACCAAAGTGCTAGTGTGTAATTGCACTGCATAATGAATTGCATTTTTACACTCTTTCAGAGAGTGGAAAAAACAGTTCTAATTAGAGGATATACATGAAATAAAATTATAATCCTAGGGGTAACTCAGAAAAACAAAAAATAATATGCATCCTATCCTGCAGTGATAGAGTTACCTTTTATGTTAGTTTCTTTTGTCATTTCATATTCATTATTTTATGTAACAAGCCATTTTCTTAAATTGGTACTAAAGGCTTAAGGTTTTTTTACTCTAATGCATTCTCTGCATTGAGGTCATGATCCCCCCCCCCCCAAATATTTACCTAAGCCCAATCTTGATCCAGCTCAGTGCAGAACAGCAGTGGTTCTTTCTGATTTCTCTCTCCTCACAGGGCTGAAAGGCAGCAGTGGGATCCATTGGCTGCTGCTGTCAATCAAATCCTGTGACTAGGCAGTGTGGGCTGGGCTGAAGCACGCTGTCTGTGTCTATGGACGCAGGCAGCAGGACTCAGGATTGATATTGTGGCACTCCTTGAAGGGGATGAGCCAAGAGTGCTGGTGGGGGACCCCAGAAGGGGAGGATCAGAGTTACTCTGTGCAAAACCATTGCACAGAGCAGGTAAGTCTGACATGTTCATTATTTTAAAAAGAAGAAAAAAAGTTTAGAATCACTTTAAACATTATCATTTGCTTTTCCAGGTCCTACATAATCTCTTTGGGTCTGATGGCCCCTTACCTGCTTCTCAAGGCTTTAGTTTTTTTCCTTCTTGTTATAATTGGAATACCAGGGAACATCTTTATCATTCTGCAATTCGCCTACATCAAGAGCATAGAGAAGAAACTTGTTCCAACCAACATAATAATGTCAGTACTGGCTTTAGCAAATTTACTTGTCATCTTTTCTCGCATCATTCCACAGGCATTAAATGCAATAGGTGTAGAAGATTTGCTTGATGACATTGAGTGCAAATTTGTCATATACACATACAGAGTAAGCAGAGCCATGTCTATTTGTGTCACCAGTTTGCTCAGCTGCCACCAGTGTATTCTTATTGCTCCAACAACTAGAACTTGGCTTTATCTAAAGCAAAAAGTGACACAAAGCATTATGAGCATTATCATAATTTTGTGGATAATCAACTTTTCCATGTACTCTTATTGTTTTTTGAGTACTAATGCCAAGAAAAATATAACAACTTCACCATATACTCTTCATTTGGTATACTGTGATGCTGATTTCCTAACTTATACAGCATATATTGTCAATGGAACATTTTACACTATTCGTGATTTTCTATTTGTAGGACTAATGATATTAGCAAGCAGTTACATGGTGTTCATCCTTCTTCGTCATGAGAAAAATATAAAAGCAATTAGGAGCTCTAGCAAAGAGCAAAAGTGGTCAGTTGAGTTCAAAGCCTCAATATCTGTCATTTTATTAGTTGTTCTATATGTATTATTGTTTGGTTTGGATAACTCCATGTGGATCTATACACTGACGATATCTAATGTAGCTGCTGACATGAATGAAATTCGAATATTTCTTGCATCTTCATATGCAGCTCTGAGTCCCATTCTCATCATATTAACCAACCCTAAGCTTCATCGTTCTTGGATGTTGTCTCACAAGAACAAGCCTTTCCAAAAACATATGGGAAGCAGTGGAACTGTATATTCTGTGAGTGAATAAAGCTGTCAAAATATTATTTGGTATATAGAATTAGGTTCTGTAAATAAATATAGGTCATTATTGGTCATTCTAAAGAAATAGCAGCAATTATTAACAAGTTGCAAAGAATGGAGAAAAAACAAACAGAGGGCACACCGGCCTAGTGCATTACCTTAAAAATGTTTAATAATAAATAAAAATAGGTATTGTACTCACAAACGACAGTAAAATCAAAGGCACATGAAAGAACAGCTTGGTCAAACCTGCGCTATGTGACTGTCTGCAATGGGGAATCAAAGTTCATGGAAACCATACAATCCATACAAAGTGTGGATTGTATGAACTTTATATGGATTGTATGGTTTCCATGAATTTTGATAAGCTTCAGTATATATATGTTTTTGTGTTTACTTTCATGATGTTAATAGCCTGTGACACCTTCCCCTGCCCCGGGGAGTGTCCAGGATGGCCCACATGTGACCTTTGGTTTAACTAGTAGTGAGCATATAAAAGAGATTACAGACATCTGGTCAGTTGGCTCTCAGGAGCAAGTCCTTGAAACACGTTGCAGACGGTCATGTAGCACGGTTTTTGACCAAGCTTTTCTTTCATGATGTGACTTTGATTCTACTGTTGTTTGTGAGTTTAATACCTATTTTTATTTCTTTTTAAACATTTGTAGCCTCCCTAGCGGTCTGATTATGTCCATAGTTCTGTGCTCAAAGCGGTACTTTTTTTGCATGGAAATATGAATTTTTTTTATTGTAGGCCTGTAATTTTTACGAACAACTCACTGAACTCTGTCTGAACAAGAGTCTAGTAAACATCCCAGGTATGTTAAAATTTGAAACATGAAATCATAAATGATAATTTAATAAATAATCATAAAAAATAATAATAAATTTAATTCAATAATATAATTAAACCAAAAACACTGAAATTTGAAATATAGCGCCAAGTTCGCACATCGCTGAGCAAAGTTGCAAAATCGTTTTCAGTGTCTGATGACTAATTTCCCCACAAATCATTATCACTCAATTCTGCAAGTGATTCTAATTTACTATCGCTGTTCTCTAGCTGGTCTAAAACCACTTTTGACCTAAAGGGACGCTTTTTGGACACCATAGACATTTCTCACATTCCAGGCAGAAAGAACACTAAAAATGCAGGCAGGGCACAGGACAAAGCACTAGGGACAAAATGTATGTGAAATGGTTTGATACAGTGATGTTATACTATGTGATTTTAGTGAATTTTGTGAATGTCACTTTTACAACTTTCAAATTTCCCACCAATTCCATCCCCTGTACATCCCGAAATCGCAGGGGACGGAACCCAGAAGACAGATGCCGGCATCTGCAGGAGGACATTGCCGGGGACACTGCAGGAGGGACATCGCGGGAGCTCAGGACAAGTGAAGAAAAGATTCCGGAGCAGTGCTGCAGAGTATTCCCGAGTGTAGCTCGGGGTTACCGCTTTTGGTACTGAAAGTTTACCCCGAGCTACACTCGGGAATACCATCAGGAAGGTTAGGGTAATGAACTAGGCCAGTGCGCCCTCTGTTTTTTCTCCATTCAGTACATTTGGATTTCCCCGGTCTTTTGAGGGCAGCAAGCTGTTCATATTCCAGGACATTCATGATGTGGTCCTATCCTACACTTAGTCCATCCCCAAGCGCAGGAGCATTTGTGTTTGCTGATTCTTTATTTACAAGTTGCAGTCTGCTCTATTGAAACAGCTTGCTTCTCCATCTTAAATACCAGTATTGCACCCTTATGATATGTGCTAAATGCCCATGCATAGGGTTCATTTTTAAGTTGCTCATGCTATGGAACTTTTTAAAGAGCTAATCTAAATTAAAGCATGTGTTCTGCATTACTTCATTTGTAATGTTAAGCAAACTGGAGCCATGAAGTTTCTAATATGGTCTAATGCTGTGCTTCAATATCGCATGCATTTATGAATATTCTATACAGGGATTAATTGTATCACTCTATTTTATATCACTCTATATTTATCCATATTTATAAGAATACTTTTTTGTGACATATTGTTTTAACATATTCTGTATCACTATGCAACTCTATGATGTTGATGAAAATAATTAATGTAGCTAATTCATGAGTATGCTCCAGTAAAGATTTTCTATAAATAAATCTGTATTTTTCCTTACCTATTCCATGTTTTCAGACATATTTGTTATGTTATAAATACTCCTATTAAATAAAGGTTCAAAAGTAATCTAGAACCACATTCTTGTAATTCTTGGAATTAATAAGGGATTATCAATGTGAGTAATCCAGTGATAACTCATTTGTCAAGGGAACCTGCAATATTTTTTCAACACCTCATGAAAAAGAAAAATCTATTTCCTGTTCACCACTTAGAGTGCCCCTCAAGGTGCTCTGTTAGCACAAAATCCTTTGTCTTACAGCAATGTAAGAGTGCAAGCTGTCTTATGCTTGATCCAGAATGCAGTGAAACATGAGGGGATGAGGGACACCACACACCACTAGCTCAACATGGATGTGAATGGCTTCAGCCTTGAACTCCTAAGCCATGCCCCTTAAGCCATACCCCAATGGAAAAAAATATCCAATAAATTAAATAGTAGTCATAAATTTAAGCAAAAATGTATTCTGCTACATGTCTTTGGTAAAAAAAAAAAAAATTCCAATACGTGTACAATAATTGGTTTGTGTGAAAATTATAGCATCTACAAACTATGGTATATTTTGGTATTTACACAGCTATTACTTTCTGACTGCCTATCACATTTGTTAAGGTGCTAAAAGGCCAGGGGTGATTTTATTTTTTGCCATAAATGTTTGGAACATTACAGATTTTTTTTTTTACTCAAAGTTGTCACTTAAATGATATATTGCTTACACATGGGTATATGTAGAACAACATCCCAAAACACATTCTGCTACATCTCCTAAGTATGGGTTTACTACATGTGAGAGACTTTTTGGCAGCCTAGCCACATACAGGCCCCCAAAATGCAATGACCACCTTCAGGATTTTCAAAGGGCACATCCTCACTCCCTGTTACAATTTCTGAGGCCCTAAACTGCCAGTACAAACACCCCCCCCCCCCCCAAATTACCCCTTTTTGAAAAGTTGACACCACAAGGAATTTTACTAAGAGGCATAGTGAGTATTTTGCAGATATAATTTTTGTCACAAGGTTTTGAAAAAGAAAAAATACATTTTCTTTTTTCATTTTCCAAAAACTTGGGGCAACAAATTAAATCTGCAAAATACTCACCATGCCCCTTACCAATTACCTTGGAGTGTCTACTTTCTAAAAAGGGTTAATTTGTGGGTTGCTTCTACTATCCTGGCATTTTAGGTCCAACATTAAAAGGGCCACACACCACCCACTCTTCTAACCACTTAAAGAACAAGCCTTTTCTGACACTTTTTTGTTTATATGAAAAAACATTTCATATAAACATTACTTTGAACCTCCAAACATTTTATATTTTTTAAAGCAGAGGCCCTAGAGAATAATACAGTGGGTGTTGCAATTTTTTATGTCACACAGCATTTGCGCAGCGATTTTACAAATGCAACAAATTACGTAAATTGTTAATATCCATATGTGATGCTAGAATTACTTCACTTGATCTGACATTTGCGGTGATATTTCACATGCATGGTGCAATCTCTGTTTACATTCCAACACGGGGCTGATGCTTGCATTTGCCTTTGCGCATGAGAATGTAAATATCCCCTGTGATAGCAATAGACAGTGACAGGTACTCTTCTCTGAGAAATATGGGGTCTATTGGACTCTGGATCTAGAATTGGTAGAATTGGTTTTACATGACAGCTGACTGCCAGCTGAAAAATTTATACCAGGATGATACCTCTAGCTGCAGGTATCCTGGTATAACCACTCAAAGTCCAGTGATGTACCAGTATGTTGCTAGTCCTTGTTTGGCATACTATATATGTAACAGCAGAGAACATGGACATATGATGAATTGGGTCTGTAGCCCAATATAACCAAAATTATTTCTTTTTTGTAATGCCCATGTTGAGGGTTAGGCTCCAAAAAGTTTTAAATTCAGAAACCGTGATAGGTTTGCGAATTGTCTGGCAAGAGCTGAATTTGGGTGGACAGTGATGTATTGTTGTGCTTATAAATTGCTTTGGACCACAATCATTTGTAACAAATCTGTGAAAAATGGCAGAGGGTCTAAACACTAGTGCTGGCAGCGTACGGGGCTGATCCTGCATTTTTGGGGACACTATACTAAGGGGGCACTAGTATAGTTCTGTTCATGATCAATATATTGATCCGTACAAACACTATGCTAGTAATGATGGTGATCAGAAAACTATAGTGTGAGTGCAATAGCATGCAGGCAATCTAACACTAGCTGACCCTGGTTGGCAGGGGCACTAACTGATCCTGGTACTGATCTGATCTGATCTGATGTCACTGGTGGCTGTATTACAGTGATCAGTGAGAAATCCTATATACTGAAATTGTACTAATGGCACTGACTGAGTGACAGCAGTGACCAAAGGGTTAATAGGGACAGTCAAAGGGTTAAATGTGCTAATCTAACATGTGGGTGTAAAATGTACTTCTTTTACTCACAGTGCGGTTTTCTCTCTTCTCTCCCTGGACTGATGGGTGGGGAGAGGCAGCAGGGGGCACGCGCATACATTCTCACACCCAGAAATAGAAAGCGATGTAAGGATATGTCGCTTTGCGCAGAGATGCCGATCGCCTGCATATTGTGGGCAGGCACACCGTCAGCAAGTAGTTATTAAAAAAAAACACTTTTTTTTTCTCTTTTTCAACACTATTTTTTATTACTTTTCAATGTTACCATAGTAATTTTGTACTGCTCTGGAGGAGTGATCAGTGAAATTTTTTTATTCTTACACTTTGCTTTGCAGGAGCAATAAAGACTATTGCTCCTACAATGCAGTGCTTGCTTTGAACTGTCATTAATGGGTTAAGTTTATGACAGTTCAAAATACTAGTGATCTGTGATTGGCTACAGTTAATCACATGGTACAGGGTGCTGTGATTGGCCCATGTACCATGCGAGAGTTGTGGGCCAATCACAGCTCCCCAGGAAGAGAAGTAAAGCTATTATGAATCAGGTAGATTCATTACAGCTTTGCTAGCATTGTGATCATGTGATTGCATAGCTATCACATGATCACCAGGTCCCGATTACCAGGATCTGCATTCCTCTGTGGTTGTGGGAGGAGGGGTGCGCTGCATGCCCGAGCGGGTGCGCAACGCCTCCCTGTGTTAGTACAGTCAGAGCAACGTACCAGTATGTTGCTCCATCTGTACATGCTGCCCATCTACAGTACAAGTACTGCAGGCAGTTGGCAGGTGGTTAAGCTTTTAATCAGCTAAGGAAGTAGATGAAAAGAACTTAAATATCCACCAGGTCTTGTGGTTTCTTCTGTGTATGGATATAATGGCACAGAAAGTCCCATTGGATTTCCTCAGGTGGAAAACCAAAGGGTTTTGGGTACAGCGTTGGGTGCACTGGGGAAGCAGGCATGATGTCACTCATGATGCGGCATTGGTGTGGTCATGGTGTGGCTACGTGTTTGCGGAGCATGCATGCTCCTTCCTGGGGCTGTGCAACATCCATTTTGGAAAAGATATTTAGGGGCACCTGGAGTCCAGAGGACAACAAGCCCAGCAAGTTAGACATATTAGTAAAGGGGCACCCATCTAAGACTCAGATGAGCAAGAACATATGAAGATGCAAGAAAGGACTTAAAAACTAAACTAAACTATTACAACTACTAAAAACAAAAAATCTAATAGTACTTACAATGGCTGAATTCTTAACTCTTCAAGTTCTTAAGTGAAGTGACTATATGGTCCACCTGGGAAACAAAGGTAATACATACACATACATATTAAAGGTAAATAGAACTAAGAGTTTACATCAATAGAAATATATTATATACAAATGGATAGGAGTTTTAAAAATATGCAAATTAGGTCGATATGAGGCTATTTCTATAGCAGCTATTTTACCTATGATTAAGGTACATGACCTAAATAAACATGGTGGAGAATAAAATATATATAAGAGAAAAAAATATATATCTATGCCCATATTTTACATGAAACCAACAGCTGGGAATTCCTACTTACATTTTAAGAGCTGTCATCATCCTAGATGGATATATAATGTTCCCAAAAGTCGGTTTTGTCCTTTGAAACATAATTGTTCCAAAATTGAAGATTACAATTCATGTGGTAATTTACTTAGGCAGAAATGCCCAGCCAGTATTCACTGGTTGTTAAACATTGGACAGTGCCTGCGCCTGCAAGTGTTCTTAACAACCATTGACAGCGGAAAGCTGTCAAGTATAATAGAGCTATTACACATGATGTTCCACTCCTGGCAAACAGGTAAATGCTCAAATAAATGCCAGAAATCTAAGGTTTGGTCTGAACTTGCATTAGGACTGAATCTTAAGCTCACTACTTACCTTTAATACTGCTGCACTATCCCTACGAACGTTCCTACCCTATCTGCTGGATTGTTAGGAGTACTGCACACTATCAGCAGCTCTAAGGTCAGCAAGTTCCAAGGTAAAAAGACGGTCCAGTATACTGTATCAGTTCCTAAATATATATTCTTTTTCAAAGGCTCTTGAACCTTATCTATGATATTTGTGAGTCCTGTATCCTGGGGACTTACTATTATGCTATTAAAATCAATACATTTATTCAAAACATACATAAGCCAGCCTAAAAAGTCACACTTACCTGTTTAGACATCATGAGCATATGCCAAAAAGAAAACCTTCAGTCATTCATTAGTTTGATGCAAAAGAAAATAGTTGTAAACATCCATAAGAGAAGTTAATGTGAATTTATTTTAAACAATTGTGTAGCAACAAATTCCATTTTAAAATGGAATTTAGGAACAAATGTAATAGTTATAATACAATTCCTAAAAGGCATTATAGATCCTTAGATCATAAACCAGGAGCCTGCTAAAGTTTCTTTGATAGATTCATTTAGAAACATTGCAAGCAAATCCCTTAATAATGCCTTAACAGAAACAGCAATATGAACATTATTACTGTGCTGCACATAATATATGTATGCATACTGACAATTTCACCTTGATTGGATTTTATGACTCTTTGCCACTTCTCTATGGTAATTTTTATATCTACAGTCTTGTAGCGTTCTCCTTAGCTAGTGGGAGCTAAAATCTAATTGTTAGAGAGGAGGGCTGAGTAGCAACCTGGGTGTAATAGTCAGGAGGTCAAATTTGGGTCAAGAGCTGCAAGGCTCTGCAGGCCAGCCCCTCTGGAATTTCCCCCTACTCTAGAGCTTTGGTGGAAGACCTAGAGACAGTGGGTGGATCTAAGAAGATGCGGGCTTGTACTCTTGAGGGATCCAAGCCAATCCCCAACAGGAGGCTTGGCAAGGGGCTAGGACAACCCTTAAAAGTAAGTGAGTTTGCTCAGCTGCAGGAGAGTTTAGGTGGAAGCTAGTGAGGAAGATGTAAGGCTGAAGGCAGGAGCCTGTGAGGGGGCCCAGATGGAGAGAGGGGCTCACCTACAGGCAGCAGAGCTGGAAAGGAAGAAATCTCAGAGCTTCACTGGCCCCCAGAGTGAGGACCACCTGTACAGAAGGGAAGGTGCAGCCCAGCTAATAGGCCTAGTAGCAGCCACCAACTCATCAGTGGTACAGGAGAGGATCTGAATGAGTACCCCTGCACCCCCTGAGTGGATAGGGGAAGGAGCACTCTGGTGAGAAACCAGATTCGCCACCTACTTGGGACTGTCCACTTCTTAAAGTAAAAGGAGCCAAATCCCCTGTTCAGGGATACCTCCAGATTGCTGGGTGAAGGAAGAGGAGTTCATCTAGGGTCTGAGGTGGTAAATTAGGAGATGCTGGCTAGCTCTCCTGAAGAGACTGTGTTGCAGTGAAGGTGTGTAAATAGGTTCAGGAAGTTGTCCTCAGTTCATCAGTTCCCTTGGGCATGCTGTACACCCCTAACCCTATCCCAGTTAAAATCTCCTAAATAAAACAACAAAACCAAAGCTCAAGGACTGATTTCTGACTCTGGATTCAAGCCTGGGAGAAGATGCGTGTTGCCTGGCTGTGCAGAGATATATAGGGGGACCCAAATATTCAGCAATGCCTAAGGGGGTAGTGCTACAATCTTATGCTACTCTGCTTAAGTTTGATATATTGGGGAAGATGTACTAAAACTGGTGCAGCTGTGCATAGAAACCAATCAGCTTCTAGGTTTTATCATCAAAGCTTAATATAACGAGCTGAAGCTAGAAGCTGGTTAGCCACCATACACAGCTGCATCTCCTCCATTATTTCTAAACATATGGCCTCATGAACAGTTTTTCCTTTTGAAGTCTATATAGTATATTTGAAAGCACATCTGCTATGTAATAATTTGTGTGAATCGATTACATGGGTATCTGTTTGCCACTCAGCTAATTTACTAAAAGAATAGATATTTACTTCAATGATCCAATCATGGGAAAAGCAAATTCTTGTTTATTTATTTTATCTGCACATGACTGGGTATTCATATTGAGCAGGAATTTGCTTTTCATATGATTAAATCATTCAGGTAAATAATCACAAAATGTATTGAGTGAAAACTGTCCACTCTCTCTTTTTCTCTGTGAATTTTCAGTTTGCAGTACTTTACAAGATGGAATGTATGTTTTGCCTAGTAACAGGCAAGAGGATAGGAAATGTGTGCTTTGTTTTGGTACGAATTGAAATTCGTACATTTTTATTCCAGGATCCGAATGTATCCAAATCTCCAAATCCCAATAGTAATGAATTTCAGCAAATCATAAATAAATTATAACGAAAACAATACATTTTTTGTATTCATTTGTTTCATTCGTGTGACATGATGCAATAGTTTGGGCCTTTTGTTATTCTTTGAAGCATAACGTAATGACATAATGAATGATCCGAACTGATTTTGATCCATTTATTTTTATTCTAGTGAGCGTAGCGTGAACATTCTAATAAGATTATTTTTGCATTGGCGTTGAACTTCAGAGACTATTCGTTTAATTTGTATGTGCAAGGCCCAACAAACAAAGTCATTTGGGAATGGGGAAATTAATTCAACTTAATAACTTAATAAATGAATATGTATTAATTAATTATGTTAAAATTATTATGTAACACCTTCCTATTTAGCTAGAGGGAGCTCTAACTTCAATTGTTAGACGGGGCTGAGCAGAATCCCAGGCGCAATAGTCCGAAGGAGGTTAAATTTGGGTCAGAGCTGAGAGGCTCTTCAGGCCAGCCCCTTTGGAATCCCCCCCCCCCCCATTATAGAACTTTGGAGAAAAGTCCTAGAAGCAGTGAGTGAATGTGAGGAGTGGCTGGCTTTTACTCTTAGGTGATCATGGCCAATTCCCAACAGGAGGTTTGACAAGGGACCAGAATAACCATTAAGAATAGCTGAGCCTGCTCAGCGGCAGGAGAAATCAGGTGGAAGATGGAGGGGTCGACTGGAGTGCAGGAGCTTGGGAGGGGTCCAAGATGGGAGAGGGGCTCACCTACAGGTCGAGGAGCTGGACAGGAAGAAAGCTTGCGTCCCCACTGGTCCCCTGAGAGAGAACCACATGAGCAGCAGAGGAGGAGTGTCCCAGCTAAAAAGCCTGGTAGCAGCCATCGAATTAATAGTAGAACAGGAGCTCTTCAACAGAGACTGTGTTGCAGTCGATTAGTAAAAAGTTCCAGGAAGATGTCCTAAGTTCATTGGTTCAATTGGGCTTCCCATATATCCCTTTCTCCATCCAAGTTGATATCCCCATAATAAAATATAAAAAACAAGCTCAAGGACTGATTTCTGACTCCTGGATACAAGTCATTGTGAGAGTGTGTGTTGCTTGGCTGTGAGGCACTATAGGGGGACCCAAAACCTCAGCAACTCCTAAAGGGTTATTGCTACAAATATAACAGGCAATCTTCCAAAATAATAAAATAATAACAGAACTTCTGAAAGTATGAATCAAAATGGAACAACAAATATATACTCTACTGAAAAAAGGAATCGTCCCAAAAATTAATCACTCTAACATAACGAATATGACAAAAAGAAAGCGAACCAAAACTAAAGAAATTTTTCCAACGTGCTCATCTCTTGAGGATAATCTTAGTACAATAGCATCATTTGGCAGGTCAAAGAGGTTGTTTTATTTTCTTTTATATACTGTAATATATAATTTTTTAAACAAATTTGCAGTTTCATTGGGAACTGATTCACAGAATACATATGAGTCTATGCATTATCAGATCACTATTTAATTAACTGCTTATCATGCAATTTCATAGGTTTAGAATAATTTTGTGCTGAGAGAAACCTGGAGTCTGACAATGGTTACCTCCTTTTGAAATTCACAGCTGCTTAACAGTAATGTTTTGTCTCTGATTTTAATATATTAAACCACTAACCTGGAACAAGCATGCAGCAAATTAGTGAAAAATGCAAGATCTACGTATTACCTATACCATGCCCAATCCCCTCTAATTAGAAGTGTTGCCTAAAACCAAAACAAACAAAAAAAAAAAGCATTAAAAGAAATGCGAAAATTATAAAAGTATACTTACCTTACACAAGTCTATCCTAGGCCTAAAAATGAATTACCATTTAATAATTTAAGGAAATGTTCCTTTTGAAATAACTTTTGTAACAACCTGTTATTTTAGGCAAACTCCTTTTTTGCTTTCCCTCTCTCTAGGACAGAGATATTTCACAGTGTGATGTGAAGTTCAAATAATGTCAATGTCTATGTTTTGCGTGATTGTTTAATGGTTGGTTCAGGTTAGCATTTTGTCATTCTGCATTGTTCTGTTTTCCAAGCTATTTTTATATGGTAACAACTTCTGAAAGTGCAGAACATTACGTACTATTATTCTATGTAAGGCCACTAATTAGGCTAGATTGTGTATTTCTATATGATTTGATTTGTAGCTACATTGATTTTTGTTTTAATTGCTTTGGCCTTTATCAGAGCTAATTTACTTGACAATTAGTACAATTAACTGGGATTATAGTGCTCAAAGCATTACAGTATCTACATTTGTTATTCAAACCTTTTTCTCAGACCTTTGTTCCCATAGGTACCCTTCTCTTTTTTTTGCCTTTTGTCTTTTCTGGATGTCTGCTGCATTTACAATGACTATATTTGGCCACTCTTATTTCACCTCTTCAGTCCTGTGCCTGGCCTCTGCTTGGCCTTAACCACCTGATCTGGAGCTTGACTATGAAATTGCATGCCTGTAGTTTACTTACTTAGGTGTCCGTTTATGAACCAGCGATAAATGATTGCTGCTCAGTTCTCCGGCATTCTTGGAGAACACAGTTCTCCTGTGAATGCCTTTTATGAAGCAGTTCTCCGAACGAAGGGATAATGGTCTACAAACGCTGGAGAACGGTCTACAAACAGTGGAAAACGGCTGATTTTACCATACTCTCGTGAGATTACAGTAAAGATCAGTTTACTAAGCAGAGGTAAATTATCTCTGCTTAGTTTGCGGTCCCTCCGGCTCTCCAGCTCTGGGCTGGAGAATCTGGAGGGAGAACACAGATCTCCAGTGAAGGGCTGAACATGTTCTCCGCTGATCTCCTGAGTGTCATAAACTGTGAATGACCAGAGAATAGCTGCGATCATCTGAATCGCAGCTATTCTCTGTGTCATAAACGGACACCTTATTTACTTATCTGTTTTCACTAATGGAGAAAACCTAAAGTCAATGCCCTGGGAGTGGCACCCAGCACCATGTGATTTGGTTCCTAGTGAAAGCCACAAACAATGCCACAAACTCTTTGCCTTTATGTGATGTTATGCCTTCCAGAACATGCACCCCTGCTGAATTATATTTTTTCTGATCATTGTGGAATGGTTGTGGTTGCCGCTGATGGTTATCCTTACCTTTACCCACTGCTTTATATACCTTGCTGCCATCTTACTTCAACACTTTAAAAAAAAGACTAAATAACCTTTAACAATGGTCTTGCAGAAAAAAGATCTTTTTTGTCAATATTTTCACAAAAGGTTGTGCTAATTCAGCTGTGTGATATATTTATTTTCTTGGAATCTTCATCACAAATTATTTTTCTTTTAACCTCTTCAAGCTGACCATATTCAAATACGCGGCCTCTCAATGGCTGGGCTTTGACCCCAGGTGGCCACATATTTGCGTACCATTTGTAAACAAACATGTGCTGAGAGGACACGCCTTGCGCGCCCCCAGCACGTGTGTCAGCGTTCCACAGAAAGGTCCCAATCTCTCCTTTTCGATCGGGACCTTTCTGATCATGTGACTGCCATGACAGTCAATCATAGCAGTCACATGACCCTAAACCCTGCCCCACCTTCCAGCGTCAGAAACCCCTTAAAGGGCCGGGAGGCGCAGGCATGAAGGAGTTTATTAAGTAGGAATCTTAGTTATTTTTTGAAAAAAAAACACACATTGAGAAATCCATAAAAACTGTATATATACTGGAATTTGATAAAATTAGGGTGAATGTTTTGGATGTATATACATTTGTAACATTAAATATATTTTTTAGGAAGTTGCATAATATTGCATATTGCATAATAATATACATGTCATATACCTTGAAAATATGCAATTATTTTATGTGTGACTCTCTTTCATTAACACATGAAATAGTCATATAGGCTTGTGAACAACAAACTTCAGCAAAGGAATGTTTAGAGAAAAATTAATAGTATGTATTTACTCAAGGGGACATAGAATTTTAATGTGAGTCAGCCAAGTGAAACTCATAGTAACCTTTCTTTCTTGCTGACGTTTAAAATGTTAGCAATTGTCTTTTTATAAGTTGCTGAAATGCACACTTTTATTTGGCTCAATAATATAGACTAGACCCACATTATACATTTTTTTTTTGTAATTAGAAAAATATTGCAGGAGATCTCTAGTTATTGGTAAAACACCCACTGTTATACTGTACATAGGATGCCTATGAAACACAAAACCTCAGATGCAGTATATCAGAATATTTTTCAAATGCAAGCACACAAGTATAAAAAAATGTAAAGGTTGGGCAGCAAAATGCTATAGAGGAAATGTATTAAATCTGGCAAAGCATTGCTAAAAAGGAAGATTGAGATTGTGAGACAGATTTATTTTATACATTTGCTAAAACAATAATTTTAAAGTAACTGCAACAGAATAAAATCTGTTCAATACCACTTCTAAATTTTGCATCTGTTTGGAGAGAAATTGGGGTTGATTTACTAAAACTGGAGAGTGCAAAATCTGGTGCAAGTGTGCATGCTCGCCAATCAGATTCTAACTTCAGCTTGTTCAATTAAGCTTTGAAAAAAACCTGGAAGCTGATTGGTTTCAATGCAGAGCTGCATCAGATTTTTCACTTTCCAGTTTTAGTAAATCAACCCCATTGCCTCTCATCTTCAATGCTAAATCTGTTACAGACCTTTATAGTCCTGTCCCAGTGGGCTGCCCAGAATTACATCTGCAAAAACATAGTTTGCTAAAAAAACAAAATGGCCTGATTTGCACTTAAAGTGGTTCTAGATGAAGTTTTCTTTACCCTAATGCATTCTCTGCATTAAGAGAATCTACCCACCCCTTATACTTACCTGAGCCTGATGTCAATCCAGTACTATGTACAAGAGCAACTGATGTCTCTGCTCTTCCTCCTCATAGGCTCAGAGACAGTAGTGGGAGCCTTTGTGAAGAAAACAAATCATCACTCACTGCTGCATGGAGATCATCTGACAGCAAGTTCAGATACGTTTTTACACTTGAAGAGGTATGAGTAAACTGGGCACATGTGACCATTATGATTATGAAAAAATATATATTTTTATTTCTACCAATGTTAATTTTGTCAAAACTTTTACCTTAAATGTACAACATTTAATTTTCACATCACTAGTGCCTCTCATTATCTTACATGACACATATCCAGGACAACGTATACCCTCATTCCTGATCACAAGCCTTATTAACCACTTCCGCGCTCCCTATAGCAGAAATACTGCTAAGGGGGGGGGGCACGGGTGTGCAAAGTCACGTATATATGCATGAGTTCGCATTTCCGGGTAGAGGGCTCATGCTGCCATTTGTGGCCGCGGCTGTCAATCACCGGGTCCCGGCCAGTGATTACTCTGCGGCACCCGGTGATTTCTGACAATCTTCGACGGGGAGGAGAACTGTTTTGTTTACTAACAATTATCCTCCCTGTCAGCCTGGGCACACTGCTTTGGATGGCGGTGCACAGCACACTGACACGGCCCCCTATGTAAAACACTCCCAGCACACAGTTAACCCTTTGATCGCCCCTCATGTTAACCCCTTCCTGCCCAGTGCCATTAGTACAGTGTCAGTGCTTTTTATTAGCACTAATCACTGTATTGGTGTCACAGGGGATGCCAGTGACATCAAGTCAGTTCCACCAGTGTCAGAATGTCCGCCGCAGTCCTGCTATAAGTTGCTGATCACCACTATTACTAGTAAAAATTAAAAAAAATTAGAAATTCCAAGATCTATGCAATGGCGGTAGCCATTTGTAAACTCTAAAATTTTCATGTAAACCTATTAATTTACACGATGTGGGATTTTTTTTTAGCAAAGACATGTAGCAGAATACATTTTGGCCTAAATTTATGAGGAAATTTGATTTTTTTTTTAATTTTTACTAGACATGTTTAATAGCAAAAAGTGAAAAATATAGTTTTTTTTTCTCAAAATTGTCTTTTTTTTATAGCACGGAAAATAAAAAACGAAAGGGCGATCAAATACCACTACAAGAAAGCTCAATTTGTGGGAAAAACAATTACATAAATTTAATTTGGGTGCTGCATTGCATGACCACGCGATTGTTAGTTAACGTAACGCAGTGCCGTAACGCAAAAAAATGGCCTGGTCAGGAAGGGGGATAAATCATCAGGAGGGCAAGTGGTTAAAGAAAATCTAGGAAATTCCTGATCACCATTATCAGCATTTGGACTATTTCTGTTTAGTGGGAAGAAAAAAGCAACCGAATGCCTGGGCTCCTGCGCTGGACAATGGACTCCACAATGTCAGTATCCCCACATGTGTATGAAAGGAATGCAAGCCTTGCTGCCCTCAATGGACCAGGAAAATCCAAAAAGCTCTGAAGAAGAGGTACAATCTCGAAACGTGTCAGCCATCAGCTATCCAGTCTACAGTCCCCCACCAGACTACCTTCAGGGGTGATGCACTAGGCACGTGTGCCCTCTTTTGTCTCTTCATATTTCTATTTAGTTCCTAGCACTGTACAGTAAATAATATGTAAAATAATGGTTATCTGCTGTTCAAACATTGAACTTTTTGTGTGACCATACCCTCTACACACTGTAATATACCCTTTCTAGCAAACTTTGCAAAAAAAAACAGGGAATTTTGGTTCACACATATTGCAATACATGTTTAAGCTGGCCAACTGCATCAAAGTAATCCCTCTATAATCAGACCTTAACCTGCTCTGCAAAAAGCAAATGGTACAGTCCTAATAGCTTGTACATATATATGATCCATCAGCTGCAAAAAGCAAATCCTAATAGCTTGTACATATATATGATCCATCAGATGCTAAAGGGGCATAGACACATGTTAACATTAGGAACTCTGGATGAACCCTCTGCACACTGCTATATACCCTATTAGCACAGATATATAGCAGTGGTATATATTGTACAGTACATGTACAAGCTATTGCGATTTGAACACAAGTATATATCTTATTTCTATTTCACTTCAGGTTAGTGGCCAGACCTGAACCTGTAACTCTCCTCCAGCTTGTGTCTTTCTGCACCATATTGTCACTATATCCACTGTAGTATTTGCATTTTGAATCGCAGGTTAGGGACAAGCCATAGAGGGATTACCAACCAACTTAAACATGCATTGTAACATGTGTGAACTATAAATCCCTGTTTTTTCATTGCAAAGTTTTCTAGCAAGGGTATATAGCAGTGGCAGTGTGCTTTAAAATTAAAGATCTGTATTCACAGTATAAACTGGGTAATATTAGCAAACACAACTGTCCAGCTCTGCATAAACAATGAGAACTACTGGATTTTACAGTGCTGGTGTTTCTAGAAAAGAGCATCTAAAAAGGTAAGCTGCAATTTTTAATTCTTTTTTTTATGTTATGCTATGTGAATGAGGACATATAACAAATATAAGGTAGGTTTAATCCCATTTTGGCTGTAAAAGTAGAAAACCATTAGCCAACGTAGCCATAAAAGATGTAATTTGAATTCCAGACTTTTAAAATAATTATGGCACAAGCATTTCAACAAAATTAGTGTTATACACAGCACACATTTTCTATGATATTCCAATATATATGATACAATTATTTCAAAGACAGCAACAATTTGATTGTCATTACTTGAAGCGCGTAACTCACTAAGAATTCAATAACATCAGTGTATAGCAGCATCAATGATGGCAATTTGAATTTGAAATATACCTTTTATGAAGATTAGTTCATATATAATGCAGTACAGTTTTTTCTGACACACTTAATCTTCATTCTTTAAGAATATTATATGATGTGCAGAAAGATATTACTCTTTTACTTACATACTGTATAACGCTTGTGCTCAAATTAATTAAAAACATTTTTTTTACTTATAACTATATACCTTATAAAAGCCCTTCATTAAATTTATCTTTATTAAGAGTTAAAATTAATTGAACAAATTATCATTACATATGTTGTTGAGCTGTAATTAATCCCCACTGAATTGTCATTCCAACAGCTATATAATATAAATACAAGGGAAACATATAGCCGAACAAATTCTTGCAGTGGTATATGCTTTACGGAGGTATGCTTTTAACCTGCTACTTTTCAATGTACTACCAAAACAAATATGACATTACATAACCAGCAATAACAATAAAAGTATTCATTGGCATAGAGTAAGATTAACATGATTGACTATAAAGATAGTACTTAACACTCTTAAGTATATACGGTGTACTGTATATATACCGTAGAGAGAGAGCGAAAGAGACAGATATATTCAGATGACTAGATGATTGAATTTACATATTAGTTTGCGTTCATGATAGTATGCCAGAAAGTACACAAATGTGATATTAAATATATTGAAACACACAGCAGGACGGATTGAGGAGGAGAATGCTAGAATGTATGGACTTTCATGTTTGGTTGCATTACTAAGCATTCATGATTGCTGTGACTACAAGGAAAGCTCTTACTTTCTATAAGTTTTGAGTTTAAAATTGTATTTCCTTGTATTTTAGGGGTGCCTTGGTCTGTAATCCTTGCTTCCTTCTACCATTGAAAAAGCAATGAAGTCAGGGGCAGTAGCTCTATATAAACAGACATAATCAGCAATGTACGGAATGGCTGCATCCAGCAATAATAATTACTTGCTCTGCTGAAAAAAAAGTCTGCCTCCTAAATAATATTTGCATAGTGACTTCTGCACTACTAAACCAAAAACATTGCCAACACACCTAAGCATTTTAATACTGCTATCTCATAGTGAAGGGAGTGCACAGTCCACCTAACCCATGAATTGTTACCACAGTCATACAAATATTCACCTTCACATACCGTATGTCTCAAAACTATGACTTTATTGGGAAAGATGTGAAAAAAGTTCTTACATGTTTCTAATGTACACAACTAGACACATAAATAGAAAAATAATGTCCAGTATATTCTAACTATACAAAGCAGATATAGACAAGAACTACAAGTTAAATAAACCAGAGAAATATAAGACTGTGGGTAAATTGAAACAAAAATCCAAATCCAAACATCGGGCACTGAATTTACTGTAATGGCCATTTGGATTTATTTTTCAATGCCTGCAAATCATCTGAAACCAATTTGGATCTGTAGAAAATTGACTAAATTCCAACTTTTACCTGTTGATTTTAAATTGTGCACTATTTCCTCCATAAATTTATTTTGGATAGAGAGGAAATGTGTTAGTACCTCTGTTAAATTTGTATTGCTGTCTGGCTTGTTGCTAATGATATTTTCTATCCTGTACATTTAAAAAGTATTATACAGAATAGAAAAATGGGAGAAAATGTCCCCACTGGGCACATGGACAACAATAAAAACATTTTTATTTAAGGAATAACTTAAAGAGTAGGGAAGGATTAGAACCTCGAGATTTTAATTTCTTTTTGTGTCCTCACTGGAGAGATTTTTCTCACTTCTTCTGAAGAAGATGTACATGATGTGATGGGAAAACTTCCCAGCAGTGTTGCAAGAAGCAGCCAAAATCTTATAATACTGCCCTAAACTGTAAAAAAATTTAACAAAAATATTTTGGTTGCAGTTGGGCTTTTTTACTACTAGTCAATTAAAAATATAGTCGTTGTTTTCCCACTTTGTCAGTCAACTGAGAAGACTGTAAAAGCAAACTGGCCTAGCCTTGTGATTTTCAGGGGACTAAAAACATATTTTTGATACTTGGGGGCACAGTATTAGAGCTACTTGCATGTAAAGAGTTTTGCATATTACAGCTAAAAACACACATATATACCTTGAATTCAAGTTTAGTTCTAGTTTAAATTTAAATGGGATATTGATCTAAATGCTACATATTAACGTGTTCTTACGTTTACTGTATAGTAAAAATTACCAAAAATATTTTTGTATTTTATTAAATTCTTGGTTCACATGTCACTATTGAAGGAATACTGTAGAACCAGGTTTGGTCAATGAGCTATAAGATATAGGAGGGGATTTACTAAAACTAGAGAACTCAGAATCTGGTGTAGCTATGCATGGTAGCCAATCAGCTTCTAACTTCAGCTTGTTCAATTAAGCTTTAACAATAAACCCTGGAAGCTGATTGTTTTGTATGCAAAGCTGCACCAGACTTTGCCTCTCTCCAGTTTTAGTAAATATTCCTCTCAGTATAAGGTAAAATGTAGTTTAAATGACACAAGGTGGTAACACAGTGAGAAGCAGCTACCTTATGGTATATAAAAATACAATCAATGTATGTAATAAATAAGGCAGTTCACATAATATACATTAGCACTGCCTTAGTTATTATGTACAATAAAAGTAAAATGAAAAGCAGACCTGAAAAAATCTATACTCAGGTCCATATAGCCTACATATATATGTGACATATGAAGTGCTTAAAGGATGTAACCACCAATATTCTCAATTATCCCTCTGCCCTAAATTAGTAAAAACTAACTGCATCACTTTTATTTCAACAGATTTCATACATATGTGAGCACAAAGACATTTTAGAAAACCTTAAAATGTTAAGGACACATTTACATCAGTGCAGTGTGTTAAAATGCATGTGTGCAATGTCACATGTTAACATGCACTTATTTGAATGGGCTGCCTAATGCAGCAAAATGCACAAAAAATGGTGTAGTAATGCAGAATACCACAATGCATGGAAGTACATTACACTGCATGGTATGGGTATGGTAGCTGACATCACTGACCAAATATGCTCATGGTTATATTTGGCCAACAGTCATGGCCATATTTGGTCAATGATATTGTCACGACGGTCAGTGTTTTATTTCCTTAGGTGGTTCAGTGGACATCGTTCATCGGGATTAAGAAAAATGTTCATTGCTGGACATGTTTGATGCTTAATTTATATTGTGGGACATTTTTTATTTTTTATTAAAGAGCTTGTGTGTAATGTATTTATTTACTGTTTACTTTTTTTGTGAATGAGTAACCTTTATTTATTCACACGTGGGCTGTATCTAGGGGCCCCCTTATTTTTAAAGGGTACATCCAAATTCTGATAAGCCTCCTGACCACAAATGATGTCCACAGCCACTGGGCCAGGGTTGTGGGGAGGAGGCTCTTGTCCTCATCATCATGCTTCTCACTGACAAGGTAAGCTCCCCATGTATGTTGAGGACATGGTTTGGGGGGTGGGCTGCATGATTGTAATTCTCCTTTCCTCGCCAGACAGGCTGCATGCTCAGAGGAGCATTTGGTATGCATTTTGGTAGGGCATCACCACATGCATAGGGAAGGGAACCTCTAACTATTTTTTGTACTACAGCAAAAGTGGCATTTTAGCAAGAAAAAAAGTATTTGCCACTGAAATATTGAAACATTGAAAAAAAATGTATGGGAACCCCCCAAATGTCCCTTAAAATTCCTACCAGATTTTTAGGAGCCTGGTATGTATTTAGGGAGGCCCTATGCTGTTTTCTAGAAAGTAAACTAAGCTGACAGGTAAATGCCATTTACAGGCAATTTAAATGCCATTGTTTTATTTGTAAATGGAACTTCTCCTGTAGTATATTATATGTTTGGCTCATCCCTAATGAAGGCCAGTCACTGCTACTACTTTGAAGAGATAATATTAGGGTCTGCAAAGGCATTTGAAGCACACAAAATGGATTTATATTCTGTTGTGCCTGTTGAGGGATATACAGTATTTACTAGAGATTTTCATGACGGAAATTTGTTTTGTTTCATTTTGGTTTCATTTGTTAAGTAAATCTTTTCTTTTTGTCATATTCGTTATGTTGGAATGATTCCTTTTCAGAACGATTTGTTATTTTGGGAGAGTACATAATCGTTGTTTAGAATTGATTTGTATTTTTGGAAGTTCTGTTATTCTTTTGTTACTTCAGAAGATTAGCTGTATTATTTTTAACATAATTATTACGTTCTAATTTGTTATGTTATTAAAGTGATATTAAAGGTTTTTTTTTTAAATAACAAATATGTTAGTGGTTTTGCACAGAGTAGCCCCAATCCTACTCTTCTTTGGTCCCCCGCTGGCACTCCTGGCCCCTCCCTCCTGCCGAGTGCTCCCATCGCAAGTAGCTTGCTATAGGGGCACCCAAGCAGTCCCGCTCCCAAGCTGCGGCTCTGCATGTCCATTCACACCCCCACCCCCCTCTCTCCCGATTGTTTCACTGGCTGTGATCGACAGCAGTGGAAGCCAATGACTCCCGCTACTGCCTCAATCAATCAGGAGTGAGAGTCCCCAGAGAGCTGAGGCTCTCCTGGACCGAGATTAGGCTCAGTTAAGTGTTAGGGGGGCGGAGGGGGGGGGCTGTGGCACACAGAAGGTTTTTTACCTTCATGCATAGAATGCATGAAGGTAAAAAACCTTGAGCCTTTACAACCACTTTAACTTTAATTAATTTCCTCAGTCCCAACTGACTTTGTTTGTTGGGCCACGCACATACAAATTAAATGACCAATCTCTCAAGTTCAACCCCAATACACTAAGAATCTTAGAATATTCACACTATGCTCACTAGAATAAAAATTAATGGATCCAAATCAATTTGGGACATTCAACATTACATTATTTTGGATGCTTCAAACATTAACAAAAGGTCCAAGCATCATGTCATCTGAATTAAATGAATGAATACAAATGTGTTCATTTAATTCAGATTAGTTGAAATTATTACTATTTTGATTTAGAGATTTTGATACATCCGAATCTACGAATCAAATTTCGATTTGTAACAAAAATGAATCACAAATGTTTCATATTTACATGTAAGTTTTTGTGCTCCTTGACAATTTTTTTTATTCCCTTTTAACATTTTTGATGTGTATTGCTTAAAGTGGAACTTAAGTCAGAAAATTAAGTCCTGCTAAATCACTTCAGGCTTTCCCCTTTTGCAGGCATAGCTACAGTATGTAATACACTAGAAAAGCTACAATTTCTGGGGAAATTGTGTGAAGTGTTCTTGCCTCCACCAGTAGTCTACAACTGGAGTGGGCGGACTAACTGGGTGGAGTGGCTTGAGTAACTGTTGTGTGGTTGGAGTGGCTGGAGTAACTGTGAAAAGGTTGAACTGGGCAGAGTAACTTTATGGAGTGGGTAGAGTAACTGTGTGGAGTGTTTGGAGTGAGTAAAGATAGTAAACATTACACTAACCAATTGATTGATCAAATTTAAAAAGTGCACATGGCAAGCTTGATAGAGTGAGAAATGCATTTCAACTTTTAATTATATATATAGCACATCAAACGGTTATAGTTTAAAAATTATAAATCCTACAGCAAAGAGCTTTATATTGTGAGAATCACAAGACCCAGACCTACATTTAGATGCATAGTATGTCTCTGAAATATTAAAAATGAAGGCAGAGTCACAGTTTAGAAATTGCCCTTCAAATCTGAGGTGGCTAGAGTGGAGTTTCAATGAATGTCAATGGGCGGCGTGAGTTGCAAACAAATGGTCATATTGTGAAAACTATCAGGACTATGGCTTAGCCGTGGACATTTTTAGTGGCAGCAGGGATAGCTGAACGTTTTGATATAAGATTTGTGTAGGTGGGCTTGAAAATGAGGGGGTGATGGCAGTTTCGAAATCATGTCCTGATTTTTCAGCTCACACTCTAGCTTTTGTCAGCTCCCACTTTAGTTTTGAACATTCCGCCATTCATTCCTATGGGACCAATTTCACCACAAAAATGCCGGTATTTTGTGAACCATTTGGCGAAACGTTCCACAAAGTAATAGCACACCAATAGGGAACAATCCGAACGTTTTGGTATATTACTGTCTATGTAGTATAAACTGTGGGAGGAGTTAGGGTGGTAAATTTGGCTATAATAATAAGAATATATATGTGAGATAAGAGTAAGTGGTCTTGCCATGCAAGAACACTTAATTAAAAAATAAGTGACTGTTGTGTTTACAATCCAGTAATACACTGTCACATCCTGCACTGCACATGCTCAGTTGCTCTCCGCTTTTTGGCATTTTTAGGCGCTGATGAATTTCTAAAGGATGATCTGCTGACAGCTTTAAAGCAGAATTAAACTCTCCTATCCTTTACAGCCAAGGAAGCTGCTTTTGCTTGATCTGCAACAGCCATGGTGCTGCACATGTGATCAGTTTTCACTCCAGCGATTTCATAGTTTGACATTTTGGTTGACAGCACAAGCAAATGTTACAGTTAGCAATCTCAGAGTATCAGGAATGTAACTGTAAATCGATGGGTTTATTTCCGCTTTATGATTTACTGATGTTCACGGGCTCTGGGCTTCAGTAAAATGGCAGCCTCCAGCAAGAAGAAACAAGAGCAATGCTGCAGGAAATTCTGTTAATTTTGGTAGCATAATTATTATTGTGGAATGTATGTTTTTTTACTAAAAAAGGGTAAAGTTCTGCATTAATAAACACACTTACATGCCCAGTAAATCCAGCATCATTCCACCACTCCGCTGCGCAGTCAGTGCCATGCCACTTTCTCTCTTTTTGACACCATTGGGTGTTGGCTGTCTCTGCCTAATTTTTATAACTGGCCCTCTGTTGATTCAGCTCCATATCCAACCAAGCCACTGATAGCTCCTGGAACTGTAATATGGATATACCAGGAGGGGGTTTATATACCATTCTTGTCTAGACAATAATTAAGGAAGGGGGGGTAGAACATAAAAAGGAAAAAGGTCAGAGTTTTATGTTATGGAGGTGGGGAGATTAAAATAGGTGCTTAACCTCCCTAGTGGTCTGATTATGTCAGTATTTCTGTGCTCAAAGCAGTACTTTTTTTGCATGGAAATATGTCGTTTTTTATTGTTGGCCTGTAATTTTTAGGAATAACTCACTGAACTCTGTCCAGACAAGAGTCTAGTAAACATCCCGGGTATGTTAAAATTTGAAACACAAAATCATAAATTATAATTTAATAAATAATCATAAAAAATAATAATATCATAATATTAAATTTAATAAAATAATATAATCAAACCAAAAACACTGAAATTTGAAATAGAGTGCCAAGTTCGCACATCACTGATCTTAGTCACAAAATCGTTTTCAGTGTCTGATGATGAATTTCCCCACAAATCATTATCACTCAATTCTGTAAGTGGTTCTAATTTACTATCGCTGTTCTCTAGCTGGTCTAAAACCGCTTTTGACCTAAAGGGATGCTTTTTGGATGTCATGGACATTTCTCAGTTTCCAGGCAGAAAGAACAGTAAAAATGCAGGCAGGGCACAGGACAAAGCACTAGGGACAAAATGTATGTGAAATGGTTTGATACAGTAATGTTTTACTATGTGATATTAGTGTATTGAGTGAATGACACTTTTAAAATTTTTAAATTTCCTGCCGGTTCCGTCCCCGTAAGTCCCGACTTCGCAGGGAACGGAATCCGGAAGATGGATGCCGGCAACGGCTGGAGGAGATGGCCGGGGACACTGCAGGGGGGGCATCGCTGGAGCAAAGGACAAGGTAAGTGCAGAAGGGATCCCGGAGCAACGCTGCAGGGTATTACTGACTGTAGCTCGGGGTTACCGCTTTTGGTGCTGAAACTTTACCCCGAGCTACACTCGGGAATACCTCCAGGGAGGTTAAATATTTAATGGTGGAGAATCTGCTTTACAGTGACATTAAAGGAAATTAAAAAAAAAAAAACAAATGTCATATTTTTCTAATCTGTGAAGTGGTTTTGCACTCCTCCGCGTTCCTCCTCTTCTCAGGTCCTCCAACTATGCTCCTGACCCCTCCTTCCTGTCGAGTGCCCCCATAGCAAGCAGCTTGCTATGGGGGCACCCAAGCAGGTTCACTCCCGAGCCGCTTCTCTGTGTGTCCATTCACAAACAGAGCACAGCTTGTCTCACCCCTACTCTCTACTCATTGGTTCACTGGCTGCGATTGACAGTGGCTGGAGCCAATGGCTCCTGCTGCTGTCTCAGCCACTGAGGATGGAGAGTCCTGGGAGAGCTGCTGCTTTTGTGCATATCACTGGATTCAGAGGGGGCTCAGGTAAGTATTAGGGGGCTGCTGCACACAGAAGGTTGATTACCTTCATGCATAGAATGTTTGCAAGGTAAAAAACCTTGAGCCTTGACAACCACTTTAATTTCTCCTTCTTAATAGACTGAGCTCTAATGCATTTTACTGTATGGTTACATAGTTAGTCCGGCTGAAAAAAGACAAAAGTCCATCCAGTTCAACCATAGAAAAAAAAAGTTATAATTCTATACCCACAGTTGATCCAGAGGAAGGCAAAAAAAACCCCCAGCAAAGCATGATCCAATTCGCACCTGCTGGGAAAAAAAAAATCCTTTCTGATCCCCCGAAAAGCAATCGGATATTCCATGGATCAACTTTACCTATAAATGTTAGTATCCAGTTATATTCTGTGTATCTAAGAAACAATCCAGCCCTTTTTTGAAGCAATCCACTGAGCTGGCCAGAACCACCTTTTGAGGGAGTCTATTCCACATTTTCACAGCTCTCACTGTGAAAAAACCTTTCCATGTTTGGAGATTAAATTTCTTTTCCTCCAGACGTAAAGAGTGCCCCCTTGTCCTCAGGGTGATGACCTCAGGGTGAATAGCTCTACACCGAGTTCACTATATGAACCACTGATGTATTTATACATGTTGCTCATATCCCCCCTTAATCTCCTCTTCTCAAGAGAGAATACATTCAGTTCCTCTAATCTTTCCTCATAGCTGATCTCCTCCATGCCTCTTATCAGTTTAGTTGCCCTTCTCTGTACTTTCTCCTGTTCCCCAATGTTCTTTTTGTGAATTGGTGCCCAAAACGGAACTGCATATTCCAGATGAGGTATTACTAATGATTTGTACAGGAGTAATATGATATCTCTCTCTCTGGAGTCTATACCTCTTTTAATATAAGAGAGGATTTTGCTCGCTTTAGAAACCGCAGCTTAGCATTGCATGCCATTATTAAGCCTGTGATCTACCAGAACTCCCAGATCCTTCTCCACCATTGATTCCCCCAGTTGTACTCCAGTTGTATGTATGATGCATGCATATTCTTAGCCCCAAAGTGCATAACCTTACATTTATCAACATTAAACCTCATTTGCCACATAGTTGCCCAATTAAACAGTGCATTGAGGTCTGCTTGTAAGTTGAAGACATCCTGTAAGGACGTTATTCCACTGCACAGCTTGATCTCATCTGCAAAGACTGAAATGGGATTTTTAATCTCAGACACTATATCGTTTATAAATATATTAAAAAGTAAGGGTCCCAACACTGAACCTTGGGGTACACCACTGATGACCCCAAACCATTCAGAGTATGAATTATTAACCACTACTCTCTGAATACGATCTGTTAGCCAGTTTTATATCCATTTACATACGGATTTTTCCAAGCCCGTAGACTTTACCTTACACATGGTGACATTTTTCTGAAATGTGACCTGAAAAGGTTTCTACTGAAAAAGGAAGCTCTTAATTTCCCTCAGCCCTACTGTCTAGTAACATTCTTATGATCACAAAAGAGTAATTAAATACAGCAAATCTACAGCATGTATTAGTTCTCATTTAAATGTGATATGTCTTTTTTTATATTATTGTTATTTTAATGTAGACATCTAAAATAACTAACTTTATCTTTGCAGATACATATTTCCATGGACCCCAACCAAATACTCAAAGCTGCTGCATTTATGCTTTTGATGATAATAGGCATCCCAGGAAATGCATTTATTTTACTGCAATTTACTTATTTTAGAATAAAGGAAAGAAAATTATTATCAAATAATAAAATATTGACAGTGCTATCCTTTAATAACCTTCTTATTATCATATCACGTGTTATTCCACAGACAATGGATGCTCTTGCTGTTGAGAACTTGCTTGATGATACAGAGTGCAAACTTGTCCTATATACCTATAGAGTTAATAGGGCAATGTCTATAGGTGTTACGAGCTTACTAAGCTGCCACCAATGTATTCTTATAGCTCCAATGACAGGGATTTGGGTGTACCTCAAACAAAAAGTGGCACAAAATCCAGGTATTATCATTTTAGTCTTTTGGATTATGGATATGTCAACCTATCCTGTCTTTATTATAAATGCCCATGCCAGGAAAAACACATCAGCAGCATATGCCCTTCATGTGATATATTGTGATGCAGAATTCTTAAATCAGATGTCTTATGTTACCAATGGAGTTTTTTACACTTTTCGAGATTTAATTTTTGTGACCATAATGATTGTGGCAAGCAGCTATATTGTACTTACTTTGTTTAACCATGAAAAAAGTATGAGAAAAATGAAGAGTTTGAACAAACCCCAAAGAAGATCAGCTAAGGACAAAGCCTCAAGAACTGTATTTTTATTAGTAGCCCTTTATGTTGTGCTTTTTGGATTAGATAACTCTTTATGGATCTATACTATAACATTACCTAAAGTGGATGCTGAAATCAATGATATTCGGATATTTGTAGCTTGTTGTTATGCAGCTCTGAGTCCCATACTTGTAATAACAACAAACCCCAAACTGCAACTTAGCTTCTTATACTTGTATAAACAGAGACCTTTCCAAAAGTCTTTATCAAGAGATGAAAAAGTGTATTGTATTGCAACATAATCAACAAAACCAATCAAGGGGAAGTTCCGCTTTAAGCACTGCTCCCCCCGCTCCCCATTAAGGATTGGCACCTTTGGGGGGTGGAGCAGGTACCCGAATTTGACAGGTACCCGCTCCCACTTCCAGTCCGATCGCCTAGGCCAGTGGTGGGCAACCTTTTTTTTCAACTGAGCCAAATCTCGCCAAAACCACGATTGAAATTTATTTTGAGAGCCACATTTTTAAAACTGAAAATACATCCCCCATATAGTAATTCATCCCCCATAGTAATTCATCCCCCATAGTAATTCATCCCCCATATAGTAATTCATCCCCCATAGTAATGCATCCCCCATATAGTAATTCATCCCCCATAGTAATGCATCCCCCATATAGTAATGCATCCCCCATATAGTAATTCATCCCCCATAGTAATTCATCCCCCATATAGTAATTCATCCCCCATAGTAACTCATCCCCTATATAGTAATTCATCCCCCATAGTAATTCATCCCCCATATAGTAATTCATCCCCCATAGTAATTCATCCCCCATAGTAATTAACCTCCTTGGCGGTATTCCCGAGTGTAGCTCGGGGTAACATTTCAGTACCAAAAGCGGTAACCCCGAGCTACACTCGGGAATACCATGCGGCGCTGCTCCGGCATGTGTTCTTCACTTACCTTACCCTGCGCTCCCACGATGTGTCCCCTGCAGCGTCCTCGGCCATCTCCTCCGGCCGATGCCGGCATCCGGCTTCTGTGTCCTGTCCCTGTGACGTCGGGACGTACGGGCGCCGCCGCCGCCGGCGGCGGGAAATTTAAAAATTTTAAAAAATGTCATTTTTTTTTTTTTTCATTTTACACAGTAAAACATTGCTGTTTCAACCTATTTCACATACATATTGTCCCTAGTGCTTTGTCCTGCGCCCTGCCTGCATTTTGTCTGTTCTTTCTGCCTGGAAACTGAGAAATGTCCATGGCGTCCAAAAAGCGTCCCTTTAGGTCAAAAGCGGTTTAGATCAGCTAGAGAACAGCGATAGTAAATCAGAACTACTTACAGAATTGAGTGATAATAATTCGTGCGGGAAATTCGTCATCAGAAACTGAAAACGATTTTGCGACTGAGCTCAGCAATGTGCGAACTTGGCGCTCTATTTCACATTTCAGTGTTTTTGGTTTGATTATATTATTGAATTAAATTTTTTATTATTTTTATATTATTTTTATGATTATTTATTAAATTATAATTTATGATTTTGTGTTTCAAATTTTATCATACCCGGGATGTTTACTAGACTCTTGTTCGGACAGATTTCAGTGAGTTTTTCCTAAAAATTACAGCCTACAATAAAAAAAATACATATTTCCATGCAAAAAAATGGTACCGCTTTCAGCACCAAAAATCTGAAATAATCATACCGCCAGGGAGGTTAATCCCCCATATAGTAATTCATCCCCCATAGTAATTCATCCCCCATATAGTAATTCATCCCCCATAGTAATTAATCCCCCATATAGTAATTCATCCCCCATAGTAATTCATCCCCCATATAGTAATTCAACCCCCCTATAGTAATTCATCCCCCCTATAGTAATTCATTCCCCATAGTAATTCATCCCCCATATAGTAATTCATCCCCCATAGTAATTCATCCCCCATATAGTAATTCATCCCCCATAGTAATTCATCCCCCATATAGTAATTCATCCCCCATAGTAATTAATCCCTCATATAGTAATTCATCCCCCATATAGTAATTCATCCCCCATAGTAATTCATCCCCCATATAGTAATTCACCCCCCGTAGTAATTAATCCCCCATATAGTAATTCATCCCCCATAGTAATTCATCCCCCATATAGTAATTCATCCCCCATAGTAATTCATCCCCCATATAGTAATTCATCCCCCATAGTAATTCATCCCTCATAGTAATTCATCCCCCATATAGTAATTCATCCCCCCTATAGTAATTCATCCCCCATATAGTAATTCATCCCCCATAGTAATTCATCCCCCATATAGTAATTCATCCCCCCTATAGTAATTCATTCCCCATATTGTGTCAATTCACTTAGCTTTGCTCCGCGCGTTCCTCTTGCCGTGTTCCCGCGCCGTTCCGGTCTTCTGGGCGGACTGTGAGAGGAGAGGAGTTCGTCACGCTGCCCCGCCTACATCCTGGCTGCCCCGCCTACATCCTGACAGCCAATGTTTGCCACGCTCCGCGGGCCGGATTAAAAGGTCCGCCGGGCCGTAGTTTGCCCATTGCTGGGCTAGCTGCAGAGTACTGGCTTTTGGGGCGGCTGCCCGAGAGGAGGGAGGGGAGCGGACGCCCGGCACACAGAAGAGCCGCATTAAAATGTGTAAAGAGCCGCATGTGGCTCGCGAGCCGTGGCTTGCTGACCACTGGCCTAGGCCAAAAATAAGCCAAAAATGGATTATATTGCAGCTTACTGATCATGAAATGTGGTACATGCACCAGTTTTCTGTTCTCTTTACACCTGGTGATCTGACCAGTAACACATTTCCTGCATTAGTGGGACCAACTCTGGATGAGTGAGCACAGCAGACACAGCATTGTCAGTTTGGGGGGAGAGGAGTATTAAATGCATAAACTGATTTAAATACACTAACAAATTGAAGTCAAACTACAGTTCACACTTAATAATCAGTTACAGCAAACTGTTTTTTTTTTCATTTTGGGTTAAGGGTTTTACATGAATAAATAAAAGCTGATCATTTCAGTCAGTCCTGTCAGTGGTAAAATGGTCTGTCTCATCCCTGTAAACTGATACATTCTGCTTGTTCTTTTGCAAAACAAAAGACTTGCTGGCTTGAACACTAGATTTAAATAGAAAAAAAGAAGAAAACTGTTACATCCATCACATCTGAAAATTGGTAGGTTCAATATAATAAATCAACTCCAATGCTGAGTAATTAGTACTATAAACTGTTAATCACTGTGCAATAATAATATATATGTGCCACTATTTCATCAGTGAACCAAGTGCTAATTCATATGAAAATATATAAAAAATGTAAATAAATAAATATAAAAATATATAAAAAATAATCAATATTAAATTATATTCAAAGTTCCAATTGCAAAAGTGCTAGAGTGTTCCAACCAAATCAGATGATACTCTCCTTTCCATGAGTGGTATGCTTCAATCTTGCAGCTTTGTAATTAGCCTGTGTGCCTATGAGGGATAACCCCTCCTTTGATCCACTCCTTGTTTCAACCACTGAATACTCCTCGCAAAGATCCTGTCAACTCATGGAGGCTCTTTCCAGTCCCAATGTTGTCTTTTCTTACGATTCCTTCAAGAACCCAACACCAAAGAAACTCAGCTACCGACTTGTGTGTTTACTGGGAATTCCAGCAATAAGATCTCACTGCCAGACCTCCCAGCTCTGCAGCAAGCACAAATACAGGATTTGTGACAAAGCTGCAAGATTGAAGCATACCACTCATGGAAAGGAGAGTATCATCTGATTTGGTTGGAGCACTTTTGCAATTGGAACTTTGAATATAATTTAATATTGGTTATTTTTTATATATTTTTATATTTATTTATTTACATTTTTTATATATTTTCATATGAATTAGCACTTGGTTCACTGATGAAATAGTGGCACATATATATTATTATTGCACAGTGATTAACAGTTTATAGTACTAATTACTCAGCATTGGAGATTATTTTGTATATATATTAAAAGCACTAAGCACTTTTTAGTCAATATTGGAGCGCGGTTATTATTTGATCAGTTGTCATTAGCACATCCAGGGAGAGTGGGCAGGTAAACCAGCGATCCAGTATATATACTTATTTGTATATTCTGGTGGCTCACAAGCACACACGTTTTATCAATATAATAAATGTTTGCTATTGGGTTTAATACAGCTTTAATTAATTCCATCAGCTGAAAAAGCATACAATTTGAATGAAAGGAGTCTATTTTTCTGGAGTGCAAATAAAAGCTTTCATCTCTATTTAAGTGGTTCTGAAACTAGTCCTTTATCTGTCATGAGAAGAGAGTCATTTAACTTGAAACCACAAGAGTTCTGTAGAAAGGTGACAAAGAAAGGCAATTCAATCTAAAATGTTTATGTCAAATTTCAAAATGTTATTATACACCATTAAGGATTAGTTCACTTTTGATAGTTAAAAAAAAACCTCTACAGCAATAAATCTACTATCAAGGCAAATCAGTATGTACAGTATAATGTCATATTCCTGAAAACATTTATATCCTTCCTTTCTGATGGTGAATTTCGGTACTGAATTCAAAAGATGCACGGCTAAAGCTGTTTTTGCAACTTTCTTTGCAATTGTTTAGAATACACTAGCAATTCTACAACCATAATAAACTAATAGAAATATGCAATTTGTTTAATTATAAATCAAAATTCGCATGAAATTTGTGCGATTCTCAGCTTCGGATGTATCTGAGTCTCCAACTAAGCATAGTATCGAATTTCAACTAATGCATAATAAAGTAACAGATTATTTTGTATTCATTTGTTTCATTCGAATGACATGATGTGATAGCTTGGACCTCTTGTTTGAAGCATCAAAAATAACTGTATGTTAATATACTGTAAGAACATAACAAATGATCTGCATCAATTCAGATTCATTAATTTTTATTCTAGCGTGAATATTCTAATACAATTCTTTTTGTATTGGGGTTGAATTTGAGAAACCATTCATTTAATTAGTATGTGCACAGACCAACAAATACAATTAGTTGGAAATGAAGAAATTAATTCAACTTAATAGCATAACAAATGCTAATGAATCTTGTTACTAATTTAGACAATCTTCTAAATAACAAAAGAAAACAAAACTTCCAAAAATATGAATAGATTTAGTACAACAAATATATACTCTCCTGAAATAACGAATCGTTCCAAGAACAAATCATTCTAACATAAAGATTATGATGAAACAAAATTATATACTTAGCCGCTTTCCTGTCGCCCTATAGCAGATATACTGCTACAGGGCGGCAGGGGTGTTCAAAATCACGTATACATACGTGATTTTGCATTTCTGGGTAAGGGGCGCACGTGCCGCTATTTGCGGCCACGGTTGTCAATCACCGGGTCCTGTCCAGTGATCGAGAAGCAGTACCGATGGAGGGAGAGAACTGTATGTAAACAATACAGTTCTCTCCCCTGTCAGCTCCTGCACACTGTTTTGTATGGCTCTGCATAGTACAGCCATACAAAGCAGTGTGCTTACAGTTGAAAGCACACAGCACACAGTTAACCCTTTGATCGCCCCACATGTTAACCCCTTCCTGCCCAGTGTCATTAGTAGTGTCAGTGCTTTTGATTAGCACTGATCACTGTATTGGTGTCAATGGGGATGTCAGTGACACCAAGTCAGTTCCCCCCAGTGTCAGAATGTCCGCCGCAGTCTCGCTATAAGTCGCTGATCACCGCCATTACTAGTAAAAAAACGAACAAAAAAATCCCAGTATATATACTGCCATTTGTAAACACTGTAACTGTCACGTAAACCAATTAATTTACATGTATTATTTTTTTTTATTTTGTATTTTTTTAGTAAAGACATGTCACATTTTGGCCTAAATTTATGATGAAATTTGATTTGGTAAAATTTTTTACTAGACATGTTTAATAGCAAAATGTCAAAAATATTGTTTTTTTCTCAAAATTGTCGGTCTTTTTTTTTTAGAGCGCAAAAAATTAAAAACGCACAGGCGATCAAATACCACTGAAAAAAGCCCTATTTGTGGGGAAAAAAGGATGTCAATGTAATTTGGGTGCAGCGTTGCATGACGCGCAATTGTCAGTTAAAATAACGCAGCTCCGTAACACAAAAAATGGCCTTGTCAGGAAGGGGGGTAAAACCTCAGGAGAGCAAGTAGTTAACAGGGGCGGACTGACAACTCATGGGGTCCCCGGCCAATAGGGGATCATGGGGCCCCTGTGTCCTTGCCCAAACTCAAAAAAGCCTATGAAAAAGGTACCAGGGGCATCTCATGGGGCCCCCTGCTGACCCCGGGCCCTCGGGCAGTGCTGGAGTTTCCAAATGGTCAGTCCGCCTCTGGTCCTTAATGAATGAAACCATAACAAAACAAATGTTTCCACTGTGCCCATATCTATAAAATAGACCTTTAACAAGAGTATCCTCTTACCTTAATCATGAAAATCCTTCCTAAACATAATAGGTATGTGTTTCTTTAAAGCTGAAGGTCAGCCAAAACAATAAATTGGAACTTTAGTCAGAAAATTATGTCCTGCTAAAACACTTCAGGCTGGCCCCTTTTGCAGGTATAGCTATGTAAAACATTAAAAATAAGTGCCTATACTGTTTAAAATCAAGTAATACACTGTGTCACCCTGCTCTGCACATGCTCAGTTGCTCAGAGGCCATTGCTGACAGCCAAAGATTTACTGCAACAAAATGGCAGTTGCCAGAAAGAAGAAATAGGGACAATAAAGGAGGCAATTTACAGAACACACTCATTTTGGTAGCATAATTAGTAATGTAGAATGTATGACCATGACCAATAAAAAAACTGTGCAAAAAAACCTGAAAAATGGCTGACCAATTAACCCACTAACAGTACGAAAATCGGACGATTTTTGACCCGTCTATGGCTGGCATTAGCCCCACACCCACTTCCTCCTCACTGCAACTGATTGACAGCAGCAGGAACCAATGGAAGAGGAAGAGAAAGGACAAGGCACCGGCATGTAATCACCGGCTGGGACCCAGTGATTGACAGCTGCAGCTGAAAACAATGGAGCGAGTAGAGCACACATGCCTAGCGCGCCCCATCTACCCGGAAGTGCAAAATCACATATACATACATGATTTTGCGCACAGCTGCCACCCTGTAGCAGTATTTCTGCTATGGGGCAGAACTGAAGCAGTTAATTTCTGCACTAGCTGTAAATAATCAACAGAGAAGGACGTGATGGTGAATTTATTTACTCTTTTTGCTGCCAGACCATATTTCCTTTTTGGCACACATGTTAAAATCTGCTTTTTTTGCGTAGTCTACCAGAGCTAATTATGTATGTCAGCTGGTAGCAAGGGTTTTTAAACATGCTCTAGGCTACTATTATGTACAACTTTCAAGCCAACTGTCAGCTTTATGGTGGAAGTGATTCTGGCAGCTGTAAAGCTGCCCAATCACTTCCACACACACTGTGGATGTTAGTGCCTCCTGCTCCTGCTGTGGCTAAAGGCACGCATAGTGGGTGTTAGCAGGTAGAGCAGAGCTCAATGAATATCCATTCACTAATCTAACCTCTGGTGAATGAACCTGGAAGTGACTAGCAATTTCTAGGTTATCTACTGTCAGTCTCCGTCAGTGCTGGCCAAGATAAAGCTAATCAAGTTTAATTTTTGCTTGATTAACTTCATTGGTCCAATTGATGACCCTAGGGGTCTACTAGTCCTCTGATATCTCCTTAAAGAGGATTTGGTGTTTCTACTATGGAGGGTTATCAGTAGAGATGAGCGAATCGAACATGACGAAGTGGAATTCGTTTCGAAGATTTGGAAAAATTTGATTCGCGACGAATCCGAAGATTAGCAAACTTCGGATGCACGAATCGAATTTTCCCAAAAATGGCGGCGACATGTGTGGCGACAGGAGAAAATGGACAGAGAAGATGGGGCGGGGATCTCTGGGAAGGCACGCAGACAAGGCGTGCTGACCCATAATGCATTCATGAGTCATGAATCATGACATGTGATCGCATTAGCCAATCAGCAGCCAGCCAGCCAGCACTGTGTAATGGTGGAGCTATAAATCGCGGCCATCTTCGAATTCTCCATTAGCCTCCGGTCATTCAAGAGAGACAGAGCTCTGTGTATTGAGGGACAGAGTTAGGGCCACAGAGACTTTAGGGCCACAGAATCGTTACTCAGGGACACAGAATTGTTACTCAGGGACACAGAATTGTTACTCAGGGACACAGAATCGTTACTCAGGGACACAGAATCGTTACTCAGGGACACAGAATCGTTACTTATTGTACGTTCAAAGAGTTAAATCCATTTAGACGCCGGCTGGCGGTAATATTTTTTGGGTGATTAGTGCATTCCAGTGACACAAACGTACAGTTTCCAGCCAACGGCAAGCTGCAATTGACCGATTGTGTACAATAAACTGACTTTCTGCTTCACAACCACTATTGTACGTTCAAAGAGTTAGATCCATTTACACGCCGGGTGGCGGTAATATTTTTTGGGTGATTAGTGCATTCCAGTGACATAAACGTACAGTTTCCAGCCAGCGGCAAGCTGCAATTGACCGATTGTGCTAAATAAACTGACTTTCTGCTTCACAACCACTATTGTACGTTCAAAGAGTTAAATCCATTTAGACGCCGGCTGGCGGTAATATTTTTTGGGTGATTAGTGCATTCCAGTGACACAAACGTACAGTTTCCAGCCAACGGCAAGCTGCAATTGACCGATTGTGCACAATAAACTGACTTTCTGCTTCACAACCACTATTGTACGTTCAAAGAGTTAAATCCATTTACACGCCGGGTGGCGGTAATATTTTTTGGGTGATTAGTGCATTCCAGTGACATAAACGTACAGTTTCCAGCCAACGGCAAGCTGCAATTGACCGATTGTGCAAAATAAACTGACTTTCTGCTTCACAACCACTATTGTACGTTCAAAGAGTTAAATCCATTTACACGCCGGCTGACGGTAATATTTTTTGGGTGATTAGTGCATTCCAGTGACACAAACGTACAGTTTCCAGCCAACGGCAAGCTGCAATTTACCGATTGTGTACAATAAACTGACTTTCTGCTTCACAACCACTATTGTACGTTCAAAGAGTTAGATCCATTTACACGCCGGGTGGCGGTAATATTTTTTGGGTGATTAGTGCATTCCAGTGACACAAACGTACAGTTTCCAGCCAACGGCAAGCTGTAATTGACCGATTGTGTACAATAAACTGACTTTCTGCTTCACAACCACTATTGTACGTTCAAAGAGTTAGATCCATTTACACGCCGGGTGGCGGTAATATTTTTTGGGTGATTAGTGCATTCCAGTGACATAAACGTACAGTTTCCAGCCAACGGCAAGCTGCAATTGACCGATTGTGCAAAATAAACTGACTTTCTGCTTCACAACCACTATTGTACGTTCAAAGAGTTAAATCCATTTACACGCCGGCTGGCGGTAATATTTTTTGGGTGATTAGTGCATTCCAGTGACACAAACATACAGTTTCCAGCCAACGGCAAGCTGCAATTGACCGATTGTGTACAATAAACTGACTTTCTGCTTCACAACCACTATTGTACGTTCAAAGAGTTAGATCCATTTACACGCCGGGTGGCGGTAATATTTTTTGGGTGATTAGTGCATTCCAGTGACATAAACGTACAGTTTCCAGCCAACGGCAAGCTGCAATTGACCGATTGTGCTAAATAAACTGACTTTCTGCTTCACAACCACTATTGTACGTTCAAAGAGTTAAATCCATTTAGACGCCGGCTGGCGGTAATATTTTTTGGGTGATTAGTGCATTCCAGTGACAAAAACGTACAGTTTCCAGCCAACGGCAAGCTGCAATTGACCGATTGTGTACAATAAACTGACTTTCTGCTTCACAACCACTATTGTACGTTCAAAGAGTTAGATCCATTTACACGCCGGGTGGCGGTAATATTTTTTGGGTGATTAGTGCATTCCAGTGACATAAACGTACAGTTTCCAGCCAACGGCAAGCTGCAATTGACCGATTGCGCTAAATAAACTGACTTTCTGCTTCACAACCACTATTGTACGTTCAAAGAGTTAAATCCATATACACGCCGGGTGGCGGTAATATTTTTTGGGTGATTAGTGCATTCCAGTGACATAAACGTACAGTTTCCAGACAACGGCAAGCTGCAATTGACCGATTGTGCTAAATAAACTGACTTTCTGCTTCACAACCACTATTGTACGTTCAAAGAGTTAAATCCGGTTTTATTTTTGGGGTGCTTATTGAATTAAAGAGTATGTCAGACAACACGCAGAGGAGTGGCAGAGGAGGCAATGTTTCAGGAGCGAGCAGACGTGGCAGCAGAGGAAGGGGTCGAGGCAGCACTAGTCGCAGCCAGAGGCCAGTGCTCCCGGTGTCATCCAGCGGTCGTGTCTCCACCGACAACCCTGCCGTCATCGATTGGTTGACTCGGTCGTCTTCCTCTTCCCAGGGCACCTCTGACACCTACAGCCAACGGTCGGTGGGTACGTCAGACACAACCGTTAGTTGGCATGGCCCGGGAGCAAGCCCACTGAAATCACGTGTCCTCTACCTGCCCCTGTCCTTTGCTGTTCCCTCACCAAGCGAAGTATCGCATGCTGTGGGCTCAGCCCCACTGTACAGTGAGGAAGAGCTAACAGAGGGCGGTCAGGAACGGGGGGAGACATCCGCCTCTTCAGCAGCCAGGCGAAGAAGTACTGGCGAGGAGAGTGGCTCGGTAGCCGGTCTAGAGATAGGTCTGTCTCCTGACCCACACGCAGCCGAGGGGGCTAGTAGTGACGCGGAGACCCTAATTGATGATGATGAGGCTGATCGCACTTGGCAGCCTCGTCGTCATCAGGCTATTGCTTCCGTATCATCAGGAGAAGAGGGTGCCAGCTTGGCAGCGAGCAAAACAGTCGGTGGGTTGCCCAGGAGGCAGCAGGGTCGCAGCAGTGTCAGTGGAGGCAAACGGCCACGGAGTAGAGCACCAGCTCCACTGCAGCCTACCACCACGGCCAGTAGTGGTGCCGGTGTGCACGGAGGAAGTAGCAGTCAGCCAGTGAGGAGTAGCGGGGGCAAAGTTTCCTACTCGGCGGTGTGGCAATTTTTCGTCAAGCCGCCCGAGGAAGTAAACGTAGCCGTATGTCGACTATGTGGCCAGAAAGTCAAGCGTGGCCAGGGGGCCCATGTTGGGACTACAGCGTTGCGTCAGCATATGCAGCGTCGCCATTCGGTGGCCTGGGAAAACCGTGATAAAGATACGGCGGTTCTCCCTGCCCCAGCCCCCGCTCCATCACCCGCTCCGTTACTTGCTCCGTCACCCGACGTCAATCGCCCTCTATCAGCCAGTCAAGGCTCCAACACCTCTGCTGAGGGGAGTTGTCGCTCGTTGGCATCTTCCGCTCGTTCAGATGCTCCTTCTCCTGCTACTCCTCTTCACGGATTCCGTCAGCAGTCTTTCTTGGAATCCGTTTCCAAGAGACAACAGTTTGCGAGCACGCACCCGACGGTGCAGAAGCTGAACGTCCTCCTGTCCAAGTTGCTGGTGCTGCAGTCCCTCCCTTTCCAAGTGGTGGACTCAGCACCTTTCCGAGAAATGATGGCTTGTGCCGAGCCGCGGTGGAGTGTGCCAAGCCAGCATTTCTTCGCCAAAAAGGCAGTGCCAGCCCTGCATTCACATGTAGAAGAGATGGTGGGCCAGTCTTTGAGCATGTCGGTCTCTGCCAAAGTGCACGGCAGTGCCTACGTGTGGAGCTGTAACTACGGTCAGGGACAGTACATGTCATTTACGGCCCACTGGGTGAACGTGGTGCCGGCACAGCCGCACCAGCAACTTGGACAGGTCACGCCGCTTTTGCCTCCACGTTTGCACGTCCTTGGTCCAGCAAAGATGTCCGCCTCTACCACCTCTTCTTCCGCCGTGTCCTCAGCCGCCACCCCCGTGCCAAGTCCCATTACCCGACCGGCATATCACATGTGCAGGGCGCAACGGTGTCACGCTGTGCTGCACCTGGTATGCCTTGGCGAACGTAGTCACACAGGGGAGGAACTTCTGAGTGTAATGAACAGAGAAATTGACAGATGGCTGTCTCCGCGCAAACTGAAAATTGGAACCATGTTGACCGACAACGGAAAGAACATGGTGTCTGCTCTGCGTCAAGGAAGGTTGTGCCATGCGCCATGCATGGCTCACGTGTTCAATCTGGTTGTCAAGCGGTTCCTAAAATCCACCATCCCACTGCAAGACATCCTTAAAATGTCACGTAAACTTTGCATGCATTTCAGCCATTCCTACACCGCAAAGCACACCCTCCTTGAGCTGCAGCGGCAGAACGGAATTCCACAGCATCGCCTGATCTGCGACATTGCAACAAGGTGGAATTCAACCCTACATATGTTAGACCGCCTTTACGAACAGCGAAAGGCCATCACCGATTTCCTGATGTTACATGCGGATAAAGGTACTCCCCTGTGTAACTTAGATGTCAGCCATTGGCAGCTCATGCGTGACACCTGCCGCTTGCTCAGGCCCTTTGAGGAGGCCATGCTATTCGTGAGTCAGCAGGACTATGGGATGAACGACGTCATTCCTCTGTTGCACGTCCTGGAACAAATGCTGTTAACAATGGCTGGTCAGGGTGCGGTAGACGTGGCGCACAGATCTCAACACCACATGACCCCTGTGGGGGCAGGACAGGAAGAAGAGGAGGAGGTAGAGGAGGACATTGGTGCTCAGGAATTATTGAGTGAAATGGGTGGTTTTTCCACTCAGCGGACAGGAATGGAGGAGCAGGAGCATCTGGTAGAGGAGGAGGAGGAGACAGAGGACCCAGACGCACCGTGGCAGTATGCTGTGGAGATGGAGGCAGGGAGTCCCTCGCATTCCTTGGCACAAATGGCCCATAGCATGCTCGGTTGCTTGCGTAGCGACAGCCGAATAATAACCATCAGACAGAGGGATGACTTTTGGCTGTCCACCTTGGACCCTCGCTACCGTTCAAAAATGGTGGCCTTTTTCACACCTGCTGAGAGGGAGGCCAAAATAAAGTACTATAAAAACCACCTATGTAGTCAGTTGGTCTCTGCCTTTCTGCGCAAACGTCCATCCTCAGACACTGTGGGCCCTGTGCGCTCGCGTTCCACTGCCATGGCAGCAGGGGAGGGGTGGGGTGGTAGGAGCAGTGGCAGCTCCACCAGCAGCGGCTGCCTCAGTCTGCAGTCGATGATGAGTAGCTTTCTTCACCAGCGCAGTGAGGAAACTACTAACCAGCCGCAGCAGCAGCAGCATCAGGTGGACCTGGAGCAGGACCTCAAACAACAGGCTTGGGCCTACTTGGACAGCACCCTGCCAACCGAGGTAGACAATCCCCTTGACTACTGGGCAACGAAACTTGACCTTTGGCCCCAACTAGCTGAATTTGCCCTTGAAAGGCTGTCATGCCCGGCCAGTAGCGTGGCATCGGAGCGCGTGTTTAGTGCGGCAGGAGGTATTGTAACTCCGCGGAGGACAAGACTGTCCACCCAAAGTGTGGAGAGACTCACGTTTGTGAAAATGAATCAGGCGTGGATTAGTCTGGATTTCAAACCACCAGTTCCTGACACAACTGACTAAATCCACCATGAATCATGCCCCAAACATGTTATTAGGGACAAATAGGCCGCTGTCTTTACAACTTTATAATTCCATGCAGTATATAGCCCTATCGGCCACTTTCTGGCATCCAGTTGCTGTAGCCCCCATCACCACACTGTGCCACGGGCCCGTGTACCGCCTTCTCATACTGCTGCCAGATCCATCCTCTGCCATGTTCGTCTTTGTCGTCTGCTCACGCTGCTGAGTTCCAGTTTTAAACCTAGGCCTGTGTATGGCTTCCGAATACTGCTGCATCCACCGCCACCCTGCGCCATGTGTCTCTGTCGTCTGCTCACGCTGCTGACGGCTTCCGCTTTTTAACCGAGGCCTGTGTTTGGCTTCCGAATACTGCTGCATCCACCGCCACCCTGCGCCATGTGTCTCTGTCGTCTGCTCACGCTGCTGACGGCTTCCGCTTTTTAACCGAGGCCTGTGTTTGGCTTCCAAATACTGCTGCCTCCACCGCCACCCTGCGCCATGTGCCACTTTCAGGTCTCCTTACACTGTTGGTGGGTTCCATTTTGTGATAGGGTGCTGTATGGCCTTCCATTGCTGCTGCCTCCACCGCCACCCTGCGCCATGTGCCTCTGTCGTCTGCTCACGCTGCTGACGGCTTCCGCTTTTTAACCGAGGCCTGTTTTTGGCTTCCGAATACTGCTGCATCCACCGCCACCCTGCGCCATGTGTCTCTGTCGTCTGCTCACGCTGCTGACGGCTTCCGCTTTTTAACCGAGGCCTGTGTTTGGCTTCCGAATACTGCTGCCTCCACCGCCACCCTGCGCCATGTGCCACTTTCAGGTCTCCTTACACTGTTGGTGGGTTCCATTTTGTGATAGGGTGCTGTATGGCCTTCCATTGCTGCTGCCTCCACCGCCACCCTGCGCCATGTGCCTCTGTCGTCTGCTCACGCTGCTGACGGCTTCCGCTTTTTAACCGAGGCCTGTGTTTGGCTTCCGAATACTGCTGCATCCACCGCCACCCTGCGCCATGTGTCTCTGTCGTCTGCTCACGCTGCTGACGGCTTCCGCTTTTTAACCGAGGCCTGTGTTTGGCTTCCGAATACTGCTGCATCCACCGGCACCCTGAACCATGTGTCTCTGTCGTCTGCTCACGCTGCTGACGGCTTCCTCTTTTTAACCGAGGCCTGTGTTTGGCTTCCGAATACTGCTGCCTCCACCGCCACCCTGCGCCATGTGCCACTTTCAGGTCTCCTTACACTGTTGGTGGGTTCCATTTTGTGATAGGGTGCTGTATGGCCTTCCATTGCTGCTGCCTCCACCGCCACCCTGCGCCATATGCCTCTGTCGTCTGCTCACGCTGCTGACGGCTTCCGCTTTTTAACCGAGGCCTGTGTTTGGCTTCCGAATACTGCTGCATCCACCACCACCCTGCGCCATGTGTCTCTGTCGTCTGCTCACGCTGCTGATGGCTTCCGCTTTTTAACCGAGGCCTGTGTTTGGCTTCCGAATACTGCTGCCTCCACCGCCACCCTGCGCCATGTGCCACTTTCAGGTCTCCTTACACTGTTGGTGGGTTCCATTTTGTGATAGGGTGCTGTATGGCCTTCCATTGCTGCTGCCTCCACCGCCACCCTGCGCCATGTGCCTCTGTCGTCTGCTCACGCTGCTGACGGCTTCCGCTTTTTAACGGAGGCCTGTGTTTGGCTTCCGAATACTGCTGCATCCACCGCCACCCTGCGCCATGTGTCTCTGTCGTCTGCTCACGCTGCTGACGGCTTCCGCTTTTTAACCGAGGCCTGTGTTTGGCTTCCGAATACTGCTGCCTCCACCGCCACCCTGCGCCATGTGCCACTTTCAGGTCTCCTTACACTGTTGGTGGGTTCCATTTTGTGATAGGGTGCTGTATGGCCTTCCATTGCTGCTGCCTCCACCGCCACCCTGCGCCATGTGCCACTTTCAGGTCTCCTTACACTGTTGGTGGGTTCCATTTTGTGATAGGGTGCTGTATGGCCTTCCATTGCTGTTGCCTCCACCGCCACCCTGCGCCATGTGCCTCTGTCGTCTGCTCACGCTGCTGACGGCTTCCGCTTTTTAACCGAGGCCTGTGTGTGGCTTCCGAATACTGCTGCATCCACCGCCACCCTGCGCCATGTGTCTCTGTCGTCTGCTCACGCTGCTGACAGCTTCCGCTTTTTAACCGAGGCCTGTGTTTGGCTTCCGAATACTGCTGCCTCCACCGCCACCCTGCGCCATGTGCCACTTTCAGGTCTCCTTACACTGTTGGTGGGTTCCATTTTGTGATAGGGTGCTGTATGGCCTTCCATTGCTGCTGCCTCCACCGCCACCCTGCGCCATGTGCCTCTGTCGTCTGCTCACGCTGCTGACGGCTTCCGCTTTTTAACCGAGGCCTGTGTTTGGCTTCCGAATACTGCTGCATCCACCGCCACCCTGCGCCATGTGTCTCTGTCGTCTGCTCACGCTGCTGACGGCTTCCGCTTTTTAACCTAGGCCTGTGTATGGCTTCCGAATACTGCTGCCTCCACCGCCACCCTGCGCCATGTGCCTCTGTCGTCTGCTCACGCTGCTGACGGCTTCCGCTTTTTAAACTAGTCCTGTGTATGTCTTCCGAATACTGCTGCCTCCACCGCCACCCTGCGCCATGTGCCACTTTCAGGTCTCCTTACACTGTTGGTGGGTTCCATTTTGTGATAGGGTGCTGTATGGCCTTCCATTGCTGCTGCCTCCACCGCCACCCTGCGCCATGTGCCTCTGTCGTCTGCTCACGCTGCGGACGGCTTCCGCTTTTTAACGGAGGCCTGTGTTTGGCTTCCGAATACTGCTGCATCCACCGCCACCCTGCGCCATGTGTCTCTGTCGTCTGCTCACGCTGCTGACGGCTTCCGCTTTTTAACCTAGGCCTGTGTATGGCCTTCAATTGAAGCTTCTTCTGCTCCGCCACTCTGCCATTGGACTCTTGATAGTCGTCTCCCCACGCTGCTGCTGGGGGGACCTTTTAACATAGGCCTCTGTATGGCCTTCAATTTTAGCTGCTTACTCTCCGCCACTCTGCCATGGGCCCCTGTACCGCCTCCTCATGCTGCTGCCAGGCCCGTAATCTGCCATGGGCCCCCGTACCGACTCCTCATGCTGCTGCCAGGCCCGTAATCTGTCATGGGCCCCTGTACCGCCTCCTCATGCTGCTGCCAGGTCCAAAGTGTGTCATGGGTCCCTGTACGGCCTCCCATTGCTGCTGTCTCCATCGCCACACTCTGCCATGTGCCACTTTCAGGTCTCCTCACACTGCTGGTGGGTTCCATTTTGTCATAGGGTGCTGTATGGCCTCCCATTGCTGCTGCCTCCACCGCCACACTGTGGCTCCACACTCTGGTTTTGGCCCCGTGACTGCCCAAATGAGTGAAGTGTGCGGTGATTCTAAGATCGACGGCACTCATCTGCATGTCATACTGACTGACAGTATTATTTCTCTTCCCCAGCAGACTCCAAGGGCATTTAAATTAAAGGTACAGTGTTCTGCACTAATATAAAGGCTCTCTGAAGCCTAGAAACACCCTTTTTATAAGTTAAATTCGCAGCGAATATATTCGCCTCGAATCGAATTTATTCCGCGAATTCGGCGAATCAGCCGAATCTAATTTTTGAATAATTCGCTCATCTCTAGTTATCAGCTGTTTATGTAATAGCAACAAAACTGGGTGTAAAAAAAATAATTGCACAATTTTAATGCTACTGAAAATATGGGTTTGATAGGCATGTGTGCTAATGTCATGTGCTAAAAAATCTTACCACCATTATATTTTCCAGGGTCTCTGCTTTCAGAAAATATATCATGTTTGGTAATTTAAACTAATCATCAAGCCTAATTTGTACATTCTATTATGTGTGCAAAAAATGCAAAACCAGCTCCCGTAACATATTGATTAAAAAAAGACATAAAGTGAACCTTGCACCTTAAAAGAAGGTCTGAATTTTAAATGCCTCCTTCCCTCCAATTTCCTTTGCTAAAACATTGCATAAAATGTAAAACCTGTGAGGGTGGGTAAAAAAAGTTAGATACCTTACCTTGGCTTTAACCCACTGTGCCTAGACATCTTCCTCCTTTCGGCAAGATCCTGGAGAATGTTGTTTAGCCAGGTCTCACTGAGATGATCCTACACTATGCTGTAGTGTACTTTGCATGTCTCTGGGATCATTCTCTGGGATCTTTTCTGTGCTCTACAGAAGACAAGGGAAAGGTAGGTATATTATCGAACACTTTTTTCTTACAGTTTTTTTAAAAATTTTACATATATGGCATTTCAGTAAAAGGGGAGCGGGGACACACTTAACAACTTAAGCTTTAGACGATTTTACCCCCTTCATGACAAGGCCATTTTTTGCTATTCGACACTGCATTATTTTAACTGGTAATTGCACAGTCATGCAACACTGAACCCAAATGAAATTTATATCATTTTTTTCATTATTTTTTCACGCAAATAGAGCTTTCTTTTGGTGGTATTTGACCACCACTGGGTTTTTTATTTATTTATAGCGTCCACAAACTATTGTATATATACTGTAATTTTTATGTATTTATTTTTAAACTACTAATGGCGGTAATCAGCAACTTATAGTGGGGCTGTATTAGTGCGGCATGCAATCCAACACTAGCTGACATTATGTGGGAGCTAACTGCTACTGACATTACCAGTGACAGTAATACAGTGATCAATGCTAATACTATACGCTGTCTTTGTATTAATGACAGTGGTTGGGGAGGGGTTAACATCTATGGGCAATCAAAGGATTAACTGTGTGCCTAATAATGTTTACTGTGAGCTGTCTGTGGAGAGTCCTGTGTTGTTTATCAACACAGGGCTCTCTTCTGTCATTCGTTCAGCCAATCTGTCATTCGGTCCCCTCAATAAATCATTGGCTGGGTCCCACTGATCGGCTTGAGCTATAGCGAATGAAAGCACAGCCCCCTACCTGGAAATGCCAGATCACATACATGTACATGATATGGCGCAAGAGCCGCCGGCCCTCAGTATATCTGCATGGGCTGGTGAGCAAGTAGTTAAAACTGTAAGGGCTCGTTTGCCCTAGTTTTAAAACATGGCAGTGGACACACTTTTTTAAAGCACTCTGAACGCCAACCAAAGCACCTGTCACTAAATAAAATGGCTAGCTTACGTTCCTGTTTACACATTGTGTTTGCTTTGCTTTGCTTCAAAAATTATACCCTATGTCGCTTTAGTAGTGCTTCAAAGTCTCCATAGAAGTGTATGACAAAGCTCGCTTACAGCACCTGTAGCTTTTGAGAAGTTTTTCATTCAGCTTTAGCTTCGCTTTGTTTTTTAGGTATTGCAGGCAGGCCTGGGCATTTTAGACTAAGCAGCCCATTTGTCCAGTAACCAGGGGGGTGTTTGTGGGGGCGATTGGTGATGAGATATTCACGGTCGATCCTCCACACTGTAATAAGTGGCACTGTAATGATTATAGTGCAGTTCCCTTTATATCACAGTGCCCCTTTACATTACAGTGCCCATAGCAAACACAGCCCCATCACAGTACCCCCTTGTCTCTCTAATCACAGTGCCCCATTTTCTTTCTAATCACAGTGCCCCCTTTTACTCTATGCCTCCCCTGCACAGTTGTACCTTTGGCATGGCAGAGGCAGGATTCAACCTGTGCCTCCTCTCCTGGCCCCCTGCTGCACCAACAATATAATTCTATTAGCAGAGCAGGGGACGGGAGGAGCTGCAGATATGGATCATATTTAAAAGTGAGTGATTAACCTCTTGTTAATATAAGATCTCCAGCTCTTACCACCCCCTGCTCTGCTGATAGAATTATATTGTTGGTGGAGCGGGGGCCGGGAGAGAAGACACAGGCATGGCCGCATAGCATCCCCCTCTCTCAAGCACTCTGTTTATCAGATCTATCTAAGTAGATCACTCTCTTTTTATAAATGGGATTCCTCTCTACTGTATATATCAGATCTCTTCATGTATCAGACCTTTCTCTCTTTCCTCTGTATATATCGGATCTCTATATAGTAGTTTTCACTCTCCTTGTATAAGGAATTGCGCTGTATAGCTGATATATCCATGTATTTGACCCTCCTTTCGCTATGCATAGTAGATTTCTCTGTATAGAGGATCTCCCCATGTATCAGAACTCTGTATTTATGAATAGTAGATCTCTCTGTCTATGGGGCCCCTCTCTGTACATGGGATTTCTCTGTGATTTGGATTTCTGTCTCTCTGTATAGTAGATCTCTCCCAATCTCTCTCTGCATATGGGATCTCTCTGTACAATAGATCTCTCTGTATCCAGATCCAACTCTTTCTCCTATCTCCCTTTCTTCTTCCCCCTCTCTCTCTCCTTCTATCTCCGCCTCTCTCTCTGTATAGTAGACCTCTCCCTCTCTCACTCTCGGGGCCTCCGGAGCTCTCTCTGTACCTCTATAAAGTGGTTCTGACTCTCAAGACCACAAGAAAGCTCAGAGACAGACTAAGAGAGCATCTGTACAATATTAAAAAAGGGTAAAGAGAACATTCCCTTTCAATGCACTATAGAGAATTTCACAATAGAAACCCTCGGTGCTTACAATTCACTGGCATTGATATTGTTAAACACCATTGGAGAGGGACGTATAAACAAAGAACTGTATCCATGTTAGAATCCAAGTGGATCTTTGAGCTACGTCCTTTATCTCCACAAGGTTTAAACGTCGATATTAACTGTTTTATTGATATCAGTTAGTTTTAATTTTACTCTTATTCCATTTTATCAAGAAATTATGTGGGGTTTTTGCTTATCAATTCATTATACACTTTTACCCAATTTCTATCTCTTATTTTTAGATAAGCAATTTTATAATTTTATCCCAGTGCCTTTTGATTAATTTTATGACATTTTTTATGTTTAAATAATTTTAAACATTTCATATTATAATAATTTGCATTTTATTAGTGTAGCATATCCATTAGAGTTATAATGGCTGTTTGAAACATCTTTGTATGTAAGATCCTAATTTCATTTCATTTTTGAATCATAACATATTATTCCCACTTACTCCCATTTTTTAGACATCTCTTGGCTTATTATTTATAATATTGGTTTTATTATATAATTAGTCATTTAGTTCTTATGTGTTTTCTAATCATTTTCTAATTTTTCTCATATCTGGTTTTATGTCTGTCACATTATATATCTTGTTGTTTTTATATAAACGCATATCCCATTTTTATTAAAGTGTAATGGATGATGCATTCTAAGTATTATGTATTATTTAGTTTTATGCTATTGATTATTGTTTTAATATTATGATTTGTTTTTACAGCAACATAGGAACAGTTTTTTAATAAGTTGGTTTGCTGGTACTTTTAGTCCCACACAAACGGGTCTAAATTCCGCTTTACCATAGAGTGAGAAGCCTTGACTTTATTTGTGTAATAACTTGGCTACGAGAAAATGGAGGGAGGCATTCCCCGTTTTTGATTAGCATCATTGCATTTTATAATTAAGGAATTATAATATTTTCCCACTCATTATTTTCCCAGCTTCTGGTTACCATAATGGTAAATCATCCTTACTGTTAGTTTTCTGACTGGACTGGATACTTACATCCATGTCCGTCAGGTTCCTATGTTGTCTGATGATAACCGAGAAAATGGCCGCTCTCGTATGCCTCACGCATGCGCGAGCGGGCCAATATGGCATCGTCACACCAAACTGCAATCGGCCTGCTGAGTCACACTCCCTTTGATAACGTGCGCGGGCACTAAACGCGTTAGGGAGGAGCCCGGTTGGTGACGTTACGCCGCACAGGCCACGTGGAAAGCTGGTGGCCACCTGTAGCCTCCCTGGCGGTATTCCCGAGTGTAGCTCGGGGTAAAGTTTCAGTACCACAAGCGGTAACCCCGAGCTACACTTGGGAATACCATGCGGCGCTTCTCCGCGATCCCTTGATCACTTACCTTGTCCTGTGCTCCCGCAATGTCCCTCCTGCAGTGTTCCTGGCAATGTAATCCAGCAGATGCCGGCATCTGTCATCTGGGTTTCGTTCTCTGCGAGCGTCAGGACGTACGTGGGACGAAACGGCGGGAAATTTGAAAATGACAAAAAGTGACATTCACTAAAATCACTAAAATCTCATAGTAAAACATAACTGTATCAAACCATTTCACATACATTTTGTCCCGAGTGCTTTGTCCTTTGCCCTTCATTTTTACTGTTCTTTCTACCTGGAAACTGAGAAATGTCCATGGCGTCCAAAAAGCGTCCCTTTAGGTCAAAATCGGTTTTAGACCAGCTAGAGAACAGTGATAGTAAATTAGAACCACTTGCAGAATTGAGTGATAATGATTCGTGGGGAAATTCGTCATCAGACACTGAAAACGATTTTGCGACTTTGCTCAGTGATGTGCGAGTTTGGCACTATATTTAAAATTTCAGTGTTTTTGGTTTGACTATATTATTGAATTAAATGTATTATATTATTATTTTTTATGATTACTTATTAACCACTTGAGCTCCTGAGGATTTACCCCCCTTAATGACCAGGCCTCTTTTTGCTACTTGGCGCTGCACTAATTCAACTGATAATTGCGCGGTCATGCAATGCTGCACCCAAACGAAATTTACGTCCTTTTTTTCACACAAATAGAGCTTTCTTTCGGTGGTATTTGATCATCTGTGCGCTTTTTATTTTTCACGCTATAAACAAAAAAAGGCCAAAAATTTTGAAGAAAAACAATATTTTTTATTTTCAGCTATAAAAAATATATAGTAAACTCAAAGTTGGTTATAAATTTAGGCCAAAATGTATTCTGCTACATGTTTTTGGTAAAAAAAAATCCCAATAAGTGTATATTGATTGCTTTTTGTGGAAGTTATAGCGTCTACAAACTATGGTATAAATACTGCAATTTACGCCATTTTTCTGCTATACAGCGCTGCACTAGTTTAACGGACAATTGCGCGGTCACGCAATATGGTACATAAATGAAATTTACATCCTTTTTTTCCCCACAAATTGAGCTTTCTTTCAGTGGTATTTGATCGCCTGTGCGGTTTTTATTTTTTGCGCTATAAAAAAAAAGGCTGACAATTTTGAGGAAAAAAAACAATATTTTGGACTTTTTGCTATAAAACATGTCCAGTAAAAAAAAATGCCAAAATGTATTCTGCAACATGTCTTTGCTAAAAAAAACCCCAATACATGTAAATTAATTGGTTTACGTGAAAGTTATAGCGTTTACAAATGGCGGGAAAGATACTGGGATTTTTAGGGTTTTTTTTATACTGATAATGGCGGCGATCAGCGATTTATGGCGGCGATCAGGGACTTATGGCAGCGACCAGCGACTTATGGCAGGACTGCGGGACTGTGGCGGACATTTTGACATTGGGGGGTACTGACTTGGGGTCACTGACATCCCCAAAAACACTAATACAGTGATCAGTGCAAAAAAAAAAAAAACACTGACACTGTACTAATGGCAATGGGGAGGAAGGGGTTAACTTTATTTAGCAGGGAAGGGTTATAGGAGTGAGGGGAGTGTTTTACTAGGGGGCGGGGGGGTGTGCTGGGCGGGACAAGGCTGATCGAGAAAGAAAAACTGTTCTTTCTCGATCAGCTCATCCTCGAGCTGTCAGGGAAGTGACAGACAGCACAGCTACTGCAGCTGTGCTCTCTGTCACTGTTTGCCGCCGTTCGCCGGGACATAGCCGCTAAGGAGCGGCTGTGACCCGGCGACTAACATCTGCAGCAGAGAACCGCGGGACAAATAGGGTGGCGGCGCGCCCCCTATTTGTTTGCAAAACACACGTCTTAAAACGTGGTTTTGGCTGTGAGTGCCGCCCTGACGCCGTATATGTACAGTGGCTGGGCGACATGCGGTTAAATTATAATTTATGATTTTGTGTTTCAAGTTTTATCCTACCCGGGATGTTTACTAGACTCTTGTTCGGACAGATTTCAGTGAGTTATTCCTAAGAATTACAGGCCTACAATATGAAATGCCAAATTTCCATGCAAAATAATGGTACCACTTTCAGCACCAAAAATCTGAAATAATCATACCGCCAGGGAGGTTAATACTGTTTATACCAGATGTGAGTGCAGTCTTTTTCCTTTGATGTGTATTAATCTGATTAATAAAAATACTACACTATCAGAAGTTTCTGCTTGGGCTTGGTTTATTGCGAGCCCCCCCCCCTTTAAGGTGGATTCCTTATTCTCCACATTTACCATTGAGAGTGATCCCCCTGCTGGATGGATGTGTATCCCTGATACCTGGAGAGTGATGACATGCTGATTACCTGTCTTGCAGTGGTTTGCCAGATGATACTTTGATTCTCACCTTTCCAGATCCAGATGACCAGGATTGTTTTTGGACTTACAAATTATTAATACTGGTTATTTACCATTTATGTCACTTTTGCACTTTAAATATCAAATTTGAAGACGTTTTCTCACAATAATGTATTTAAGCGCTCCACAGCACAGTTTTAGAATTTCTATACTATTTACCTTTTGTATCAAATATTTTATGGAATTATAGCGCTGCATTTGTTGATGGGTTCTGACTTGGGTTCTGACTCTCTGTTGGTCACGTGTAGTTGCTTCACAGCTAGGCTGGGTGTGGCCCCTGAATGCTTCTCCCCGAGTGTCAGTCTGGACCCTGCCCCCTCCTCGCTTCTCAGTCCTTCCATTCAGCAAAGCAGGGATCGGGACTGTATCAGCTTGGGGAAATTAGTTCTGAACACTCCAGCTCCTCCCACAGTGTGGGGGGGCAGCAGGGAGAAAAGACACAGGCACGGCCTCATTGGGGGAGGTGAGCGGCAACCACGGTCTGGATTAAACCTCTCCGGACCGCGAGTGGCACTTACTTCCCGCTGTGCAGTCCGGTCATCAACAGGCTATGGAGCAGTCCGCGGCCCAGGAGTTGGGCCCAGCAGCCCCGGCCCACCGGGAAAGTGCCGGGTGTGCCCAATGGCCAGTCTGTGCCTGATTGCAGGTATGAGATATCAACACACACAGAGGGCATCTGCCAGGCATCATTAAAGCTTTAAAGAAGCACTACTGAGGCATCATGGAAGCATCAAAAACAAAAGTTTTTTGAAGCAGTAGGTACTTTAATGTGTGTTGAAGTCAAAGAAAGTGTAAACGAGCCCTTACTGAAATTACTACAAATCCTAAAAACTACTAAATAAGGATAAATATTTACTTCATACTAACATCAGCTAAAGTTGCTAACACAAAAATTAAGTCGACAGAATATCTATTTACAAAGTTATAAGGTTGTTTTTTTTTTCTATCTAAACACATTTAGCAGCACAATTCAATGGATATAGCATATAGTCCTACATATTTTGTCCATCAACTTCCTTAACCACTTGGTAATTGTGCTATAGCCAAATGATGGCTACAGCATGGTTTTTCCAGTCCTGAGAGGACATCATACGATGTCCTCCCAGAATGCGCCCTCCTGCATGCCCCCAGCGGCGTGCACCCGGCGATCACCGTTATTGCTGTGTCTTACGGACACAGCTGATCACGTGATTTGGTAAAAGGCCAATCACACAGTCCTTTTACCACATGATCAGCTGTGTCCAATGGCAGATCACCGGGTAAATGCAGTTGCCGGTTATCGGCAGCACTTTCCTCATGCTGTCACAATGTGAGTAAAGTACTGCCGATAACCGGCAATTGTCAGAAAACAGATCAGCACTGATCATCAGTGCCCAACAGTGCCACCCACCTGTGCCCATCATTGCCCAGCATTGCCACTAACCTGTGCTCAGTAGTGCCACCCACCTGTGCCCAGCAAGGTTCAATGCATAACCATATTTAAATTATGCTTGTATATTATCTTTGTGCATCTTGTATAGCTAGCTTATTCAGAACATTGTTAGACATGTTACCACAAACATTGACAGTATCTATTTTATTTTCTAAGAAAAAAAAATGAAATGTGGAATAAATATATGTATAACTGGAATGCCTGGAAGGTAGTCAAAATATATGGTCTCAATTGTATTATATTACAAATAGAGAAATGTAAATTGGACATCCATACCTGTAGTTTTTATGGACATCTATTCCTGTGGTTTTTATGGACATCTATACCTGTAGTTTTTATGAATACTTAGATAGGAATCATTTAGACCTACAATGATTAGAAACCAGTGACCATGATATTACTTCTGTTTGCTAGAAGAAGATCTGTCTCCAGAAAATGGGTATATTAATGGTGTAATGTGAGACAGAGAAATTACTTGCTCTCCAGGTTATGCCAGGTTATAATTTGGAGGGTCTCTAGCAACCTTACCAGCCCTTTCCTCCTTGATGTCTGGTCATAATCACTAATCTGTTGGGCCTAAATCTATTGATATTTGTACCCCCTCCAAAATATTCAGATTCATGTGAGTGTGTGTTTCTTGTCTTGGCCAGTTTTAAGGAACATATGAGTATTTTTCCTATTTACATAAACATACTTCAAACACATTATTTCTCCCTTGTCTTTTGTGTCAGATCCAGTCCTGAACTATTGCTCAGGGTAGGTTGTCCCTAACATACATTGTCCATTGTGGCTTCAAAACTTTATATTTACAATTTTTAAAACATTTTACTCCTTTAATCTTAAGGACCATTCATCTATATTAATATTATCATTCTATTTTTCCTCAACATATATTTTAAACATAAAATTAAAAAAAATCTCTGGCACACTTTGAGACTCAATAGTATTATAAGGAAAAAGGTTTGGAGACTAAAGTGGTCTAAAAAGCAAAAGAGCTGTAAGCAACTGTCTAAAAAATATCTGATGCAAGAAGGCTGTAAATCACTCTTGTTAAAATCAAGTTGGCATTAAAAGATGTCCCTACCAAGAAGATAGTAAATACTTGTGTCTTTGGCTGACCGCCACTGTAATAAGGTAATAAATAATAGTCTCTTTATTACAGTGGTAATCAGTGAGGGAGGCATGACTTTATTTCAGCAACAGAATCATTCACAGTGATATCTGATTTAGAGGAGTTGAAGGGGACATGGAGATACTGTATATAAAGTCTGGTATAATACAGAACAACATGCCATTTATACTGTATGAATTCTACCGAAAGCAGACATCAGACTCTAACAAACATATGTATTCATGCAAAAAGAGAGAAATTTTTTCAGGTTGCATTTTTCGCCTATTTCTTTAGTAAATCAGACCCATTGTCTTGTCCTTAGCAAATGCACTTTTATTGTACTAAAACGTAAACAAAAAAAAATTAGATTCCACAGGAAGCAAGAAATGATAAATAGGGACAATCACAGCATATTACTACAACTAGCCCCTAGCAATTGCCACTCTCATTAGCTAATTGCTTACATGTCTGGGAATCCCTGGCTACATAAGCTACAGGGTGAGGAAAGCAGTGGCATCACAATGGCAGTTACCAAATATGGTCATAGTCAGTTCAGATAGTCGCTGAATGGAGGGCATCGTAATTGATAATGGATTTATATTGGTGGACAGTTTTTAGAGATTTTTATTTTGTCCCTGCTCCTTCCCTTATATAGCTGATCACAGCTTGGGAAACTGTCATTCAAAGTGCAGAACCGTTGGGATTGGTTGTGTGCAGTGGATCCATCAGGTTCTTCAGTTTAGCCTGTTGCCAGGTGAAGGGCATCGTGACTCAGCCCCTTCCCTTACATAGCTGATGACAGCTCAGGAAGCAGATTATTGGGATTGTTATTGTGCGTCAGATCTGTTGGGTTTGTCATTTCGGCTAGTCAGCAGGTGGAAGGCATTGTGATTAATTACTGACTTACAATAAAAGACTTTTTGCTGAATTTTGTTTTTCAGTGAAGTACTTGTCAAACATTTGGTTGTTTTATTTTTAGGCAATTTTATAAACTCCTTACTCATTCACTTGAGGGGTGGTATCTGGGTGCCCCTTTATTTTTTAAAGAGGGTTTCAAGATTCTGGAAAGCCACCCAGATACCCCCAGAACCACCAGCCAGGGTTGTGGGGAAGAGGCCCTTGTCCTCATAAACAAAAGGACAAGGTGCTTTGTCAGGCGGTCTCCAATTAAACATCTGGTATGGATTTCTTGGAGGTCCACGCACATTTTTATGTTTTGCTTCAAGTACCACCTTAAAATCCACACCAGACTCACAGGGTCTGGTGTGCATTTTACAAGGGATGCTACACATTTTTTTCATTCTTCCTGTAGAACAGGCATCCCCAGTCCTCTAGCCGTGAACCAGTTCCGGTCTGTGGCCTGTTGGGGACCAGGCTGTGCTGATTTGTAATTGTTGCCTGGGCTCTGCCTTTTGTCGGGTCAGTGGAGGGGTTGTCTTCCATGTGGCTGATCCCAGGAGCCAGGGAGGTTGGGAACTGCTACTGTAGGATGTACTACAGCAAAAGTGACATTTACAAAGAAAATTATATATATATACAGTTTCGGTTGCTGGCAAATGACATTTCACTCCTGCCTTCTTTTACATAAAAAAAAAAATTGCCACAACGAGACCTCCATAGGTCCCCCAGTTCTGAAGCCAGAAAGGACATGTCCTTTGCTGGCAATTGAAAAGCATTTTCCTTTGAAAATGTTAGTGCTTTAAGAAATTTCACTACAACAGGCCAAACTGATATAAAAAACAAAAAACATTTTGCACTGGTACTGGTTAGAGCAAGACTTTTAAACCTTGAATTCTAACATGTTTCCAATATACATTAGAAACAGGTGACAATGTTATTATATGTGATATAGTAGTTGTTAGAGATGAGCGAATTATTCAAAAATTCGATTCGGCTGATTCGCCGAATTTGCGGGAGAAATTTGATTCGATGCAAATTTATTCGCCGTGAATTTAACTTATTAAAAGGGTTTCTAGGCTTCAGAGAGCCTTTATATTAGTGCAGAACACTGTACCTTTAATTTAAATGCCCTTGGAGTCTGCTGGGGAAGAGAAATAATACTGTCAGTCAGTATGACATGCAGATGAGTGCCGTCGATCTTAGAATCACCGCACACTTCACTCATTTGGGCAGTCACGGGGCACGACGAAGAAGAAGTAGAAGAAGAAGAATGAAAAGAAGAATGAAAAGAAGAAGAAGAAGAATGAAAAGAAGAAGAAGAATGAAAATTAGAATGAAAAGAAGAAGAAGAAGAATGAAAAGAAGAAGAAGAAGAGGAATGAAAAGAAGAAGAGGAAGAATGAAAAGAAGAATGAGAAGAAGAATGAAAAGAAGAATGAAAAGAAGAATGAGAAGAATGAAAAGAAGAATGAAAAGAAGAAGAAGAATGAAAAGAAGAAGAAGAAGAATGAAAAGAAGAATGAAAAGAAGAAGAAGAATGAAAAGAAGAAGAAGAATGAAAAGAAGATGAAGAAGAATGAAAAGAAGAATGAGAAGAAGAATGAAAAGAAGAATGAAAAGAAGAATGAGAAGAATGAAAAGAAGAATGAAAAGAGGAAGAAGAAGAATGAAAAGAAGAAGAAGAAGAAGAATGAAAAGAAGAATGAAAAGAAGAAGAAGAATGAAAAGAAGAAGAAGAAGAATGAAAAGAAGAAGAAGAAGAATGAAAAGAAGAAGAATGAAAAGAAGAATGAAAAGAAGAAAAAGAAGAATGAAAAGAAGAAGAATGAAAAGAAGAATGAAAAGAAGAAGAATGAAAAGAAGAATGAAAAGAAGAAGAAGAAGAATGAAAAGAAGAAGAAGAAGAATGAAAAGAAGAAGAAGAATGAAAAGAAGAAGAATGAAAAGAAGAAGAAGAATGAAAAGAAGAAGAAGAAGAATGAAAAGAAGAATGAAAAGAAGAAGAAGAATGAAAAGAAGAAGAAGAAGAATGAAAAGAAGAATGAAAAGAAGAAGAAGAAGAATGAAAAGAAGAAGAAGAAGAATGAAAAGAAGAATGAAAAGAAGAAGAAGAAGAATGAAAAGAAGAAGAATGAAAAGAAGAATGAAAAGAAGAAGAAGAAGAATGAAAAGAAGAAGAAGAAGAATGAAAAGAAGAAGAAGAATGAAAAGAAGAATGAAAAGAAGAAGAAGAAGAATGAAAAGAAGAAGAAGAATGAAAAGAAGAATGAAAAGAAGAAGAAGAATGAAAAGAAGAAGAATGAAAAGAAGAATGAGAAGAAGAATGAAAAGAAGAATTAAACGAAGAATGAGAAGAATGAAAAGAAGAATGAAAAGAAGAAAAAGAAGAATGAAAAGAAGAAGAAGAAGAATGAAAAGAAGAATGAAAAGAAGAAGAAGAAGAAGAATGAAAAGAAGAAGAAGAAGAAGAATTAAAAGAAGAAGAAGAAGAAGAATGAAAAGAAGAATGAAAAGAAGAAGAAGAATGAAAAGAAGAAGAATGAAAAGAAGAAGAAGAAGAAGAATGAAAAGAAGAAGAAGAATGAAAAGAAGAATGAAAAGAAGAAGAAGAATGAAAAGAAGAAGAAGAAGAATGAAAAGAAGAATGAAAAGAAGAAGAAGAAGAAGAATGAAAAGAAGAAGAAGAAGAATGAAAAGAAGAAGAAGAATGAAAAGAAGAAGAAGAAGAATGAAAAGAAGAAGAAGAAGAATGAAAAGAAGAAGAAGAAGAATAGAGATGAGCGAATCAAACCAGGCGAACCGGAATTCGATATGAATTTCAGGAAAAATTCAATTCGCGTCGAATCCGAATATTTGCCTACTTCGGGTGCGCGAATCGGATTTTTCCCGATCAGCCGGCAAAAGTGTCCCTGCAGAGAGCTCCGCTATTTCTGACAGTTCTCTGACAGAAGGAACACATGTTTAGCGGTTGAAACATTGTATCTATTAGTTTCCATTTAGGATACAGATGTTTCAACCGCTGTACATGTGAAGAAGCTGTCAGAGAACTGTCAGAAATAGAGGAACTCTGCACATACACTTTTTGCCGGTTTGGAATTCTTATTTTCATCCTACTTCTTCTTCTTCTTCTACTTCTTCATCCTCATCCTCATCCTCAGAAGAAGAAGAAGAGGATGAGGATGAGGAAGAAGAAGAAGAAGAAGAAGTAGGATGAAAATAAGAATAATTCCAAGCCGGCAAAAAGTGTATGTGCAGAGCTCCTCTAAGTGTATCTGCAGAGCTCCTCTAAGTGTATCTGCAGAATAGAGGAACTCTGCACATACACTTTTTGCCGGCTTGGAATTAATCTTATTTTCATCCTACTTCTTCTTCTTCTTCTTCTTCATCCTCATCCTCAGAAGAAGAAGAAGAGGATGAGGATGAAGAAGAAGAAGTAGGATGAAAATAAGAATAATTCCAAGCCGGCAAAAAGTGTATGTGCAGAGTTCCTCTATTCTGCAGATACACTTAGAGGAGCTCTGCAGATACACTTAGAGGAGCTCTGCACATACACTTTTTGCCGGCTTGGAATTAATCTTATTTTCATCCTACTTCTTCTTCTTCTTCTTCATCCTCATCCTCAGAAGAAGAAGAAGAGGATGAGGATGAGGATGAAGAAGAAGAAGTAGGATGAAAATAAGAATAATTCCAAGCCGGCAAAAAGTGTATGTGCAGAGTTCCTCTATTCTGCAGATACACTTAGAGGAGCTCTGCAGATACACTTAGAGGAGCTCTGCACATACACTTTTTGCCGGCTTGGAATTAATCTTATTTTCATCCTACTTCTTCTTCTTCTTCTTCTTCATCCTCATCCTCAGAAGAAGAAGAAGAGGATGAGGATGAGGATGAAGAAGAAGAAGAAGAAGTAGGATGAAAATAAGAATAATTCCAAGCCGGCAAAAAGTGTATCTGCAGAGCTCCTCTAAGTGTATCTGCAGAATGTCATTTATGGAAACAAATAGATGCAATGTTTCAACCGCTGTATGGAGTGAATGTCCCACAACTGTCAGAAATAGACTATTTCTGACAGTTCTGGGACATTCCCTCCATACAGCGGTTGAAACCGCTGTATGGAGTGAATGTCCCACAACTGTCAGAAATAGACTATTTCTGACAGTTCTGGGACATTCCCTCCATACAGCGGTTGAAACCGCTGTATGGAGTGAATGTCCCACAACTGTCAGAAATAGACTATTTCTGACAGTTCTGGGACATTCCCTCCATACAGCGGTTGAAACATTGTATCTAATTGTTTCCATAAATGGATCCATTTATGGAAACAAATAGATACAATGTTTCAACCGCTGTATGGAGTGAATGTCCCAGAACTGTCAGAAATAGACTATTTATGACAGTTCTGGGACATTCCCTCCATACAGCGGTTGAAACATTGTATCTATTTGTTTCCATAAATGGATCCATTTATGGAAACAAATAGATACAATGTTTCAACCGCTGTATGGAGTGAATGTCCCAGAACTGTCAGAAATAGACTATTTATGACAGTTCTGGGACATTCCCTCCATACAGTGGTTGAAACATTGTATCTATTTGTTTCCATAAATGGATCCATTTATGGAAACAAATAGATACAATGTTTCAACCGCTGTATGGAGTGAATGTCCCACAACTGTCAGAAATAGACTATTCCTGACAGTTCTGGGACATTCCCTCCATACAGCGGTTGAAACCGCTGTATGGAGTGAATGTCCCACAACTGTCAGAAATAGACTATTTATGACAGTTCTGGGACATTCCCTCCATACAGCGGTTGAAACATTGTATCTATTTGTTTCCATAAATGGATCCATTTATGGAAACAAATAGATACAATGTTTCAACCGCTGTATGGAGTGAATGTCCCAGAACTGTCAGAAATAGACTATTTATGACAGTTCTGGGACATTCCCTCCATACAGCGGTTGAAACCGCTGTATGGAGTGAATGTCCCACAACTGTCAGAAATAGACTATTTATGACAGTTCTGGGACATTCCCTCCATACAGCGGTTGAAACCGCTGTATGGAGTGAATGTCCCACAACTGTCAGAAATAGACTATTTATGACAGTTCTGGGACATTCCCTCCATACAGCGGTTGAAACATTGTATCTATTTGTTTCCATAAATGGATCCATTTATGGAAACAAATAGATACAATGTTTCAACCGCTGTATGGAGTGAATGTCCCACAACTGTCAGAAATAGACTATTTCTGACAGTTCTGGGACATTCCCTCCAGCGGTTGAAACCGCTGTATGGAGTGAATGTCCCACAACTGTCAGAAATAGACTATTTATGACAGTTCTGGGACATTCCCTCCATACAGCGGTTGAAACCACTGTATGGAGGGAATGTCCCACAACTGTCAGAAATAGACTATTTCTGACAGTTCTGGGACATTCACTCCATACATGTCCCAGAACTGTCAGAAATAGACTATTTCTGACAGTTCTGGGACATTCCCTCCATACAGCGGTTGAAACCGCTGTATGGAGTGAATGTCACAGAACTGTCAGAAATAGACAGAAACTGTCACAGAACTGTCCTTCTTCTCATCCTTCTCCTTCTTCTCATCCTTCTTCTCATCCTTCTTCTCATCCTTCTCCTTCTTCTCATCCTTCTCCTTCTCCTTCTTCTCATCCTTCTCCTTCTTCTCATCCTTCTCCTTCTTCTCATCCTTCTCCTTCTCCTCCTTCTCCTTCTCCTCCTTCTCCTTCTCCTTCTTCTCATCCTTCTCCTTCTTCTCATCCTTCTCCTTCTCCTTCTTCTCATCCTTCTCCTTCTCCTTCCTCATCTCCAAGGGCATTTAAATTAAAGGTACAGTGTTCTGCACTAATTTAAAGGCTCTCTGAAGCCTAGAAACCCTTTTTATAAGTTAACTTCGTAGCGAATTAATTCACATCGAATCGAATTTCTTCCTGGAATTCGCCGAATCAGCCGAATCGAATTTTTGAAAAATTTGCTCATCTCTAAAGAAGAATGAAAAGAAGAATGAAAAGAAGAAGAAGAAGAATGAAAAGAAGAAGAATGAAAAGAAGAATGAAAAGAAGAAGAAGAAGAATGAAAAGAAGAAGAATGAAAAGAAGAAGAAGAATGAAAAGAAGAATGAAAAGAAGAAGAAGAAGAATGAAAAGAAGAAGAATGAAAAGAAGAATGAAAAGAAGAAGAAGAAGAATGAAAAGAAGAAGAAGAAGAATGAAAAGAAGAATGAAAAGAAGAAGAATGAAAAGAAGAAGAAGAATGAAAAGAAGAAGAAGAAGAATGAAAAGAAGAATGAAAAGAAGAAGAATGAAAAGAAGAAGAAGAAGAATGAAAAGAAGAATGAAAAGAACAAGAAGAAGAATGAAAAGAAGTAGAAGAATGAAAAGAAGAAGAAGAAGAATGAAAAGAAGAATGAGAAGAAGAATGAAAAGAAGAATTAAAAGAAGAATGAGAAGAATGAAAAGAAGAATGAAAAGAAGAAGAAGAATGAAAAGAAGAAGAAGAATGAAAAGAAGAATGAAAAGAAGAAGAAGAAGAATGAAAAGAAGAAGAAGAAGAATGAAAAGAAGAATGAAAAGAAGAAGAAGAATGAAAAGAAGAAGAAGAAGAATGAAAAGAAGAATGAAAAGAAGAAGAAGAATGAAAAGAAGAAGAAGAAGAATGAAAAGAAGAATGAAAAGAAGAAGAAGAAGAATGAAAAGAAGAAGAAGAAGAAGAAGAATGAAAAGAAGAATGAGAAGAAGAAGAATGAAAAGAAGAAGAAGAATGAAAAGAAGAAGAATTCCAGTACAGCAAAAAGTGTATCTGCAGAGAGCTCTGCTATTTCTGACAGTTCTCTGACAGTTCCTTCACATTTACAGCGGTTAAAACATTGTATCTATTTATTTCCGAATAAAAACATCTGTATCCTAAATGGAAACAAATAGATACAATGTTTCAACCGCTGTAAATGAACTGTCAGAACTGTCAGAAATAGCGGAGCTCTCTGCAGTGACACTTTTGCCGGCTGATCGGGGAAAATTCGATTCGTGCACCCGAAGTTTGTTAAAATTCGGATTCGATGCGAATCAAATTTTTCCTGATATTCGAAACGAATTCCACTTCGCCAAGTTCGATTCGCTCATCTCTAGTAGTTGTCATTAAAGGGGGAGGTCCATCTAGTGGTGAAATGGCACTAGTGCACTAATTTTATTAATTGATTCAAAATTATTTCAGTAGTTTTAAAAATAAGGTTTTCTTAGTTTTATTAAGTTTCTCTGTAACTATGTATCTCGTTAACTGTTTAGTCCTCTGACAATTTATTGACTAAAGGTTAATTTTTCTACAAACTTGTAAAAGAAGCATACATGCCTGTCACAGCCAGTGAAACCACATCTGCAGTTTTCCATGGCCAGCAGACAAGCTGTTTGGTCCAAGGTATACTAATGAATGTATCCAATTATTAATTATCCACTACAATTATAGTTAATACTATGTTAGAGTATCTTTTAATGCACTGTTGCAGTCTGTATGTGTGCTGAATGAGACTGATCGCAAGATTGTATCTGAAAGAGAATTACCTGGATGCAGTTTTCCATTGCAAACTAGGTAATCCATATCACTCTGCCCTGGATGTGGAGCCTGTGTGATGTGTTTTATGGTTACTCCAAAGGGCATACGGTCTTCTGAGTGTAGTTCATTTTTTAAATATTGCCAATGTATTTGTCTTACTGCACTAGATTTGCACCCAATGGGGTTGATTTACTAAAATTGGAGCAAATTCCAGAGTAGCTCTGCATAGAAACCAAGTTTCCAGGTTTTATTGTCAAATTAGAAGCTGATTGGCTACCATGCACAACTGTACCAGATTTTGCACTCTCCAGTTTTAGTAAATCAACCCCAATGTCTTTTATTACAGTATATTTAACTGTCATTATGAGTAGAATGTATCCTGGGCACTTGTTTAGTTTTGTGAATTTAATACTGATTATTTCTGGGTTCAGTTTGCTGTGTTTACTTCTGCTTTATGAAAAAAAAACAAAGGGAGAAAGCTGTAAAGTGAGTCTAAATTAACAGCTAAAAAAAGCTACATTTTCAAGAAGTACAGTATGTAGATATGTAGAACTCAGCATATTTTCAAGAAAATGTTATTTGCATAATATTTTAATGCAATTATATAACACTGCACAGACATTATTAAACTAAAAAATATGAAATTATGCTGTGTATGACACTCTTTTACTGACAAGTGAAAAAGAAAATTCCTCTTATAGGTATATAAATAATTAACATGCAGGGGTGTCTAGGGGAAAAATAATAGTTCAGTTTCACTCACAGGGATATAGAATTTTAATGTGAGTCAGAAGGTGAAACTTGTAGTGACCTTTCTTGCTGACATTTAAAAAGTTAGAAATTACCAATTTATGAATTGCTGGAATGCACATTTTTAATTTACCTCAATAAATACATATTTGTTCTATGTGATACATTATTATGAATGATAAAATCTCTAATCCCTAAAAAAATTTTGCTGATCCCTGAACGTAACACCAAACCCCATTAACTTGTAATAGACTTGTTATTTTTTTTATTCACCATTTTAAAGGCTAATAGGCAAACTATTGTTGAAAAGGGACATGGGAAATTGGGCAATGCCATTTTGGAACATCTACTAATGCAAAATTAAAAAAAATATAAAAAAATATGTGCAGTAGAGAGATGTTCTTTTCATGCACTTTAATACGAAATACTGAAACAAAATGCTAATTGTTTAAATGACATGTTAGGGGGATGCTTTCACACTGTATATGGTGTTATTAAACAACACAATGCAGTCCCTTTAAAAAACAAATTCAGAAAAATTGGTGGAATTCCACCAAGACTCTTAAAATGGCATACAACTTGGGTGTCATGACCTGGTTCACCTGCTGGTGGCACTTTGGTTCCCTGGACTGAAAGCTGCAATTTTAGTGTTCACCAGCAGGTCTCCCTCAGCAGTCATCAGGTTCCAACAATCAGCTTCACCTGGCCACGCCTGCTGGGATGGTAAATTCCCCTTCTGCTATGGCTCCTTGCATCAGAATTTTGGCTGATCCTGCCTTGTACCCTGTTTGTCGTGCTGTTGCCAGACTCTGTTGCCATTAAACCTTGACCCTGCTCTTGCCCTATACCCAGTACCTTGCTGCCTTGCTCCTTTCCTAGTTTTGTTTTCCCCCTTCCCATCGGTTCCCTTTAGTTTTCACCTGTCTTGCATGTTTCATTTGTATATATTTATTGTGTATTTAGTTAGTTGTTTAGGTTTCTGCATTTACTTATTATTTTCATGCATTTCATGTTTATTGCTTTCTAGGTGTGTAGTTATCTTACATTTACAGTAAATAATGCTCACTTTAAAGATATACACTGCTCAAAATAATTAAAAGAACACTTTGAAAACACATCAGATCTCAATGGGGAAAAATATCATTCTGGATATCTATATTGATATGGACTGGGTAATGTGTTAGGAATGCAAGGATGCCCCATTGTTTGATGGAAAGGAAAATTATCAGCCTACAGAGAACTGAATTCAAAGACACTTCAAAAATCAAAGTGAAAAAATGATGCAGCAGGCTAGTCCATTTTGCTGAAATTGCATTGCAACAACTCAAAATTGTACTCAGTAGTTTGTATGGCTCCCACGTGCTTGTATGCATGCCTGACAACATCGGGGCATGTTCCTAATGAGACGATGGATGGTGTCCTTTGGTATTTCCTCCCAGATCTGGACCAGGGCATCACTGAGCTTCTGGACAGTCTGAGGTGCAACCTGGCGGCATCAGATAGACCGAAACATGATATTCCAGAGGTGCTCTATTGGATTCAGGTGAGACGAGCATGGGGGCCATTCAATGGTATCAATTCCTTCATCCTCTAGGAACTGCCTGCATACTCTCTCCACATGAGGCTGGGCATTGTCATGCACCAGGAGGAACCCAGGACCCACTGCACCAACATAGGGTCTGACAATGGGTCCAAGGATTTCATCCCGATACCTAATATCAGTCAGGGTGCCATTGCTTAGCCTGTAGAGGTCTGTGTGTCCCTCCATGGATAAGCCTCCCCAGACCATCACTGACACACCACCAAAAAGGGTCATGCTGAACGATGTTATAGGCAGCATAACATTCTCCATGGATTCTCCAGACCCTTTCATGTCTGTCACATGTGCTTATGGTAAGCCTGCTCTCATGTGTGAAAAGCACAGGGTGCCAGTGGTGGACCTGCCAATTCTGGTGTTCAATGGCAAATGCCAGTCGAGCTCTATCATTCTAGGCAGTCAGCACAGGGCCCACTAGAAGATGTTGGGCCCTCAGGCCACCCTCACAAACTCTGTTTCTGATTGTTTGGTCAGGACTTGTTACACCAGTGGCCTGCTGGAGGTCATTTTGTAAGGTTCTGGCAGTGCTCATCCTGTTCCTCCTTGCACAAAGGAGCAGATATCGGTCCTGCTGATGGGTTAAGGACCTTCTACAGCCCCCGTCCAGCTCTCCTAGAGTAACTGCCTGTTTCCGGGAATCTCCTCCATGCTCTTGAGACTGTGCTGGGAGACACAGTAAACCTTCTGGCAATGGTACATATTGATGTGCCATCCTGAAGGAGTTGGACTGCCTGTGCAACCTCTGTAGGGTCCAGGTATCACCTCATACTACCAGTAGTGACACTGACCCTAGCCAAATGCCAAACTAGTGAAAAAATGTCAGAAAAGAAGAGTAGGGGAAAAAATATCAGTGTCTTCCACCTGTAAAACCATTCCTGTTTTGTTGCCCATCTTGTGCACCTCTTGTTAATTTCATTGACACCAAAGCAGCTGGAACTGATTAAGAACCCACTCTGCTACTTTACTGATCAATAACTCAGGAGTGTAACTGACTTGATGCTATACTCTGATTAAAAAATGTTCCTTTTATTTTTATGACTCCTGACCTAACACTGATGCCCCCTAATGACCAGATCAACTACACCTGGTAACTGGGAGCCATTTCATTTGAGTCAAAATGCTTTGAATGAAGGTTGTCATGTGCAACTTGCATTTAAAGATGAAGATTTTTGTTGCTCACATTGGCGGGACCTCACTGATGAGGAACTGTTGGAAAGCATTCTGACAGCACATGTGTAGCACCCTCTTAGTTTATCTGGAATTTCCCCCTGCTCTAGGGCTTTTGGAGGAAGGCCTTTGAGGCAGTGAGTAGATCTGAGGAGTGGCTGGCTGCATTCTTGAGAGGTCCTAGCCAATCCCCAACATGAGGTTGGGGATTGGCTAAGCATTGGAGCCTTCTCAGTTGCGGGAGAGTTGCAGGAGAGAATTTGAGGGAGAGTTCAGTTGGAAGATGTGAGGCTTAAGAAAGGAGGCTGTGAGGAGGCCCAGGGGGATGTGGTCTACCTGCAGGCCTGGAGCTGGAATGGAGGAAAGCTCAGAGAGCTTGAGAGAGGACCACCTGTATGGCAGGGAAGGAGTGGCCCAGCTGCTAGGCCTGGTAGCTGCCACCAACCCACAAGCAGTACATGAGAGGATATGAGTGAGTGCACCTACACCCACTTGGCAGATAGAGGAAGAAGCACTCTGCTGGGAAACCAGATTAGCTATCTACCAGTGACTGTTCATCTTTCAAAGTGACAGGAACCAGATCCCCTGCTCAGAGACACCTCCAGATTGCTGGGTGAAAAGGAGAAGTTCATCTAGGGTCTGGGGTAGTACACGAAGGAGACGCTGGCTAGATCTCCAACAGGGACTGTGCTGCAGACAAAGGCTTGTAAATAGTTCCAGGAAGTTGTCCTCAGTTATCGCTACCCTTGGGCATCCTGTACACCCCTAACCCTATCGCAGTTTAAATCCCTTAAATAAAACAAGAAAACCAAAGCTCAAGGATTGATTTCTGACTCTGGATGCAAGCCTGTGAAGATGTATGATGCCTGGCTTTCAAAATCTATAGGGGGTAGTACTACTCATGTTTTAGTTGGTGAGGGCAGGTTCTCAGTTAGTGAAATACAGCCTTTGGTTTGGGTCTGTCCTAAATTGTTATTAGTTTACCTCTTGGGCAATGATGTTTTCAATCCTCCTTTTACTATGTTTCAGGCTGGATTTTTTGGATGACTGCTGAAACATTATACAGGTTTTTTTTTCCAGCAGTATTCAGCTTATTCACAACAGGTGCTATTAGATTGTATCACTGCTGTGCACTTTTTAATTGAGCAATTTGAGCAAGGGAAAGATAAACTGACCTTAGTCCAGCCTTTGCTCCAAGCTAGTCAGAAATGCTCTCTCTATGTACATATGATTCACACCAATTCAGGTCTGCCTCTAGGCATCACAAATCTCTTCCTTTGATACCCTTAGCAACTGCAGCTGCTAGTGAGTGTTCTTTACCACCTGTAGGACAGTACTCTATAAGTAACTACACTTCCCCTGCATGTAATCCATTGACGGCTCCCCCTGCAGTACCGTTACCCATAGCAACCTCTCAGACCTCTTCCTCTGCTTCTGTTACCTTTTCCTCTAAGCCCCCCGATACTGTTCCTTCTTTTCCATCAGCAGTACACTCTGGTCAGCACTATGCAACTGCTTGTAGGACTCCAGCATCTAAACCAAAAATAAAACTGAAGTTTTCTCATGCTCATTCAATCCTGACACTATCCACTGCTGCCTCAACCGTTATTCAGCCAATTCCAGATTCCCTGCTGCCTGCTGATGTGGTTCATTCCGCTTCCATTCTGCCTGCTGATGAGGTACATTCCTCCTCCATGCTGCCTGCTGTTGGGGTCCAATCCTCCTCCATGCTGCCTGCTGATGGGGTCCATTCCTCCTCCACGCTGCCAGCTGAGGGGATCCTTTCTTTCCCCATGCTGCCTGATGATGGGGTCCAGCCTGCCTCTATTCCTGCCAATAGGATCCAGCCTTCCTCTATGTGGCCTGCCGTTGGTGTCCAGCCTGCCACTATGTGGTTTGATGATGGGGTTCACTCTGCCTCTATGTGGCCTGGTGATGTGGTTCAGCCTGCCTCTATGTGGCTTAGTGATGGAGTTCAGCCTTTCAAAATTTTTTTGTTTATAGCACAAAAAAAAAATGCAGAGGTGATCAAATGCCACCAAAAGAAAGCTCTATTTATGGGAAAAAAGGACATAGCTTTAATTTGAGTGCAGCATTGCATGACCGTGCAATTGTCAGTTAAAGTAACTCAGCACCATATCGCAAAACATGGCCTAGTCAGGAAGGGGGGTAAATCCTCTGGAGATTAAGTGGTTAAAGAAAGCGTGGGATAAGCTTTGTGTTCAGTTAGACCACTAACTGAAGCTTCCATCCATCAGCCTAACAACTTGTTTCACATTTAAACAAGCCAATGGACATCCCAGCTAAGGTCATTTACTAAATATGGTCAAGACAATATTTGCTGAATTGCATTAGCCAGATTTCCTGGTACTGCTGTTTATATTTCAGCAGTGCTTGGAAATTGTCCATTGTGGCCAGTGGAAGAGGATCCTAGTACATGGGTCATTGTGTTTGGGTCAGCAGGTCATTGGGGCATCTTGGGGCATGTTTTTTTAAGACTTAAAATGGTGTGTATGTTTATTTACTTTCCAGGGGTACTTTTGAACATCGTGGGACAATATTTTTGGGAGGACATTATTTTTTGGAAACAACGACCAGCAGCATATATATCCCTGACAGAAGATAAAGACTGTTGCCTAGAGATGTGGGGGGGGTGTCTCCGATTGTCAAGTGAGTTGCAATGGGGACACACCTACAGTGGTCCTATTGGTGCAGCGGCCGACAGTGTCATGGTGAATCACGTCACCTGCATGCACCATGCGAGTTTACTACTTACGCATGCGCTAAAAGTCATTCCTGCACCGGCCGCCGTTATCATGGAAATCCATGACGTCGGCGCCGGGAAGGACAAGGCAGAGGCAGGTCGCTGGCATCATAGAAACACATGGCGCCGGTGCCACACAAGCTAATGGGTGGGCAGGGTTGCAGAGATGAGCTGTGGAGAAAAAAAAAACAGAAAGGAAGCAGATTGAGGGCCAGTTCACACCACATGTGTTTCAGTTAGTTTTCATCTGCATGCAAAGAGAAAGTAGACATTGACAACTACATGGTTGTCAATGTCATAGTTCACATCAGTGCTCACAGTTCCAGTGCGTTCCAGCCACAAATAAAAAGCAGAACATGCCGCATCTCCTCCGTACAGAACTGCACGGGAACGTGGCAAAATGCATCAAAACGCACCAGAGTGCACCAAAATGCGCCAATAATGCACCGTAACACATATGTCCCCATATAATTGAAAAAAGAGAGGGGAGAAAATGGACTAGAATGCATAAAACATGCAATGAATAACAAAATCATCAGTCCCTCCCCTCATGCCAGGGTACTAGGTGTAATCCTAGACTCCCATCTGTGCTTTCAGCCCCAAATCCAATCACTGTCCAAATCTTGTTGACTTCACCTCTGCAACATCTCCAAGAGATGACCGTTCCTAACCTTGGAAACCACAACTTATTCACTCCCTTGTTATATCTCGCCTTGACTATTGTAACTCCCTCCTCATTGGCCTACCTCATCGCAGGCTATCCCCTCTTCAGTCTATCATGAATGCTGCTGCCGGACTCATCCACCTTACTAACCGTTCTGAACTGCTACCCTTCTCTGCCAATCTCTCCACTGGCTTCCTGTTGCTCAACGGATGAAATTCAAACCACTAACAATAACGTATAAAGCCATTCATAACTCTTCCCCAAATTACATCAATGATCTTGTCTCTAAATATCACCCAAACCGTACTCTCCGCTCCTCGCAAGACTTCCTACTCTCTAGCTCCCTTGTCTCCTCAACCCATGCTCATCTTCAGGACTTCTCCAGAGCTTCCCCCATTCTCTGGAACTCTCTTCCCATATTTATGAGACTATCGCCTACTCTGCTCACTCTTAGGCGATCTCTGAAAACCTATTTCTTCAGGGAAGCATATCCTGCTAATATTGGAATCTTCTACTCTTCCAACCAGTCCATCCCCCACAGTTACTACCTTTTGTACCACTAGCCCCTCCCTCCTAGATTGTAAGCTCCAAGGAGTAGGGCCCTCAAATCCCTCTTGTATTGAACTGTATTGTTACTGTATTGTCTCCCGTTATATTGTGAAGCACTGAGCAAACTGTTGGTGCTATATAAATCCTGTATAATAATAATAATAATACTACTAGCAATGTATCATTTGGTGATGTGGTGAGTCCCATAAGTGCAGTACAAGCTGGTGAGGTAGCAAGTACAAGTAGCATCCCACAGCCATCAAGAATTCGCACACAAGCCTGTAGAGCCCATCGTGTCCTTCCAGACATGTTTGCAAATCCTGATTGGCAGCCCACAGATTCTGCAGCACCTGAATTTTCCCTGTTTACTGCCCAACCCAGAATTCAGGTGGAAACAGCAATAGTAACTGCTCCCCTTGATTTTTGTGAGCTGTTTTTCACAGAAGATTTGCATAATTTCATTGTGGGCCAAAGCAATTTATACACACAACAATATATCGCCGCCAACCCAAATTCAGCTCTTGCTAGAAAATTTGCATGGAAATCTCAGTTTCCAAATTTAAAACTTTTTGGACCTAATCTGTTGTCATGGCCAGGCATAGATATGAGACAATAATGTGCTTCATGTAATTTAGTGATAACACACTCTGTCATCCTTGGGATGATCCTGAACATAACTGGCTCTATAAAATTCGGCCCCTCATAAACCACCTCACTGAGAAATTTGTAAATATGTATATGCCCCAGAAAAACATCTGCATGGATGACTCCCTCATTCTTCTTACTTGCATTCAAACAGTACCTCTCCCGCAAGCATGGGGTCAAACTGTATAATCTCTGTCAGCGGGCAAAAGGCTATACATATAATTATAGGGTTTATGAGGGAAGAGACAGCGAAGTAGAGCCCCACAACTGCCCAGACTACTTGGGTAGTGGTGGCAACATAGTACTGGACTTGGTGTCATCTCTCATATGTAAGGGGCACCATTTATATGTAGACATTTTCTATACAAGCGTGCCACTATTTAGAGATTTATACAGTCTTGAAATTAATACATTTTTAAATAGCTAGGCGCTAATTCATTAAATCAAATATATCATATGACAAAAATAGATTTCCTATCAGCAACATAAAGTAACTAATAGTCTCAAACAGAATAAAATAATAATAGTAATATAAATATTGGACATATAATGATGAGTGACAGTCCCATAAAAATATAGTCCCGTAGGTAAAGAATTTTTCTTTTTCACCACGTGTAAACAATAAATGAATTCCTCACCCACCAGAAATTATTGACCCTGGTTAAGGTGGTCAAAAAGTGCTTTGTGATCATAAAATGTTGACAACCAGCTGCAAGCTGTCATGGATCGGGCTTCCTGGTCGCCTAGTATGGAATATGGATCCAGAGGACCAAAGATGGCAGCCCCCAGATGAGTGGTCGCGAGACTCTGGACAGATATGGGTTGGACTCCTAATCCCAGGCTCTCCTCAAGATAAAGATATTGCTCCGAGTAGCTCAAATAAATCAAATATATTAAAATGCTATAAGTGTAGTATGTATTAAAGATTATAGCAAAAATAGATAAAAAGCCGATGCACTCACTTTTAATGGTGCCCCGATTCCGGCACCAGACTATGCAGCCTGTGTATGTATTGAATCTCAACGGTGATGGCCAACGTGCTTTCCAAGCCTCGCTGTCAGCGGGCCGGATGTGACATCATGGGTTACGGAAGTGACGGGATCACGCTTCTACGTACGTTTCACCTTGCGGCGTCTTCAGGAAGTGACATGCCGCCATATCTGGGCTCAATATATGGCAGTAGAAACATGTTAATTGGACGGCTCTAAAAACATGGCTACCTTTAATATATTTGAGGTAAATTATTGCCTCTGTATATCAGCTGCAGAGTCTGTTGCGGTGTACAAAAGTTAGGAACCCTGTATAACATGTTGATATACAAAATCTATAAAAACACAAATATTTTAAAAGACAAAATACTAGGGAAACATGTTATGCAATATCAATAATGGGGTGGATATACTGGGAAAACCATGGTAAACCATGGAAAATGCTGCTATATGATAAATTAACTCCCTCATGGCAGATCAGAAAAAGTTATTGGTATTAAAGATAAAAAAAGGCATAGAAAGATGAAAAATAAGCCAAAATGAAAAAAACTTAATTTATGAATAAAACAAATATTGGAATTGGCTCACATGGCACTGTGCAACCTAATTACCGGGGCTTCCCCCAATGGCTTGTAAATGCCCAACTTAGAAAGGGGGAGAAAGCCTGCTTGAGAAATGATTAATTGCTTGCAATGAAGTGGAAGAAGAAGCAGGATGTTTTTGTTTTGTTTTCCATTAACGCAGATGCGACAGTCCAAATTAGCACGATATCTGGCTTTGTTGAGAAGCCCCTCTGTGTCCACAACTATAACCTTAACATGGGAGGGGTGGACTTCAATGACCAAATGATGAATCCATACCTAGTTTCCCAGAAAGCACGACACTGGCACAAAAAGGTGTCTATTTATTTATTTCGATTGGCTATATATAACGCTTTTGTAATTTGCAAAGAAACTGGATGAAGTGGATCCTTCCTAAAATTTCAGGAAAAGATCATCACGACCCTTTGTATCCAGAAGGTGCAGTGGACCAATCCCCAAATCCAGCTCCAGTGAGCCTGATGCATGAGAGGCATTTTCCAGATGTCCTCCCTGGTACCCTAACCCAAAGGTCACCCCAAAGAAGATGTTGTGTCTGTAGCAGACACAGAATAAGACATGACACCCGCTTTTTTTTTTCCCTTTGTGGAAAATGACAAAAAAAAAACATTTTTACACAGAGTTGTCACTTAAATTATATATACTGCTCACACATGGCACGGGTATATGTGGAATTACACCCAAAAACACATTCTGCTACTTCTCTTAAGTGTAGAAGTAGAAGAATATGGTTTGGGGTGTAATTCCACATACACCCATGTCATGTGTGAGTAATATATAATTTCAGTGACAACTTTGTGCAAAAAAAAAAAACTTGTGGCAACAAATAAGACCTGAAAAATACTCACCATGCCTCTTAGCAAATACCTTGAAATGCCTACTTTCCAAAGAGGGGTCATTTGGGAGAGGGGGTTGTACTATTCTGCAATTTCATGGCCTTCAAAACTGTGATAGGTAATCAGGAAGTGTAATGAAAATAAAGCCCTTTTAAAGCCTGAAGGTGGCTTTTTGGATTTTGGGGTCCTGTACGCGGCTAGACTGCCAAAATGTCTCTCACATCTCTCACATGTGGTATCCCCATACTCGGGAGAAGGAGCAGAATGTGTTTTTGGGTGTAGTAGCCATGGCATGTATATCATTTATGTGACAACTCTGTAGAAAAAAAAAATTGGCATATTCCAAAAATTTGTGGTGAAAAAAAATCATCCATTGATTCAGCATGCCACTCAGCAAATAGTTTGGGTTGTCATTTGGGGGGGGGGAGGGTTGTGCTATTCTGGAATTTCAGAGCCCCTGAAACTGTGATAGGCAGTGAGGAAGTGAAAGCTGCATAAATTTCAGTATCTATACCATTGTTTGTAGACACTATAACTTTCGTACAAAACAATTAATATACACTTGTTGGGATTTATTTTTTACCAAAGACATGTAGCAGAATACATTTTGGCCTAAATTTATGACTAAATTTGAGTTTATTGGGTATTTTTTATAACAGAATGCAGAAAATGTCATGTTTCTTTTTTCAAACTTTTTGTTTTTTTTCCGTTTATATTACAAAAATAAAAATCCCAGTGGTGATAAAATACCACCAAAAGAAAGCTCAATTGTATGAAAAAAAGGACACAGATTTCATTTGGGGAAAGCATTACATGACCGCACAATTACCAGTTGAAATAGTGCAGCACCGAATAGCAACAAATGGCCTGATCAAGAAGGGGGAAAATTGGGGTAAATCTTCCGGAGGGCAAGTGGTTAATTAATGGGGCAATAAGCTAGTGGGAACAGAAATACTGTTTGTAGTGTGTTTGTAGTTTTCGTTGGGAGGCAGACTTTGCAGGTTGGTCATTGCCCTTAAAGTGTAACTCCACTTTTGTTGAGAAAAAACATCAAACAATCTTTGTGACCATGTACATTGCAGGGATTTTAACAAACTTTGTTGCAGATTCTTTCCTGTTTTATTTTTAAATTTCTATTCTTTTACTATTTTATTAACCAATGATAACAGCAGAAATAACATTGACCTCTCCATTTATTATAGGGGAGTATTATAATATAACGAATATAAAAATAATTTTAGCCATTTTGTAGCTTACAGACAATATGTGGAAGGCATCTACTTTTAAGGAAGTGAAGATAATATTCCCGAAACAAGTTATGTTTTAGGATGTATTCACCCAGTTTTTATTGCTCTTTGAAATATTATATTGAACAGTTATCTTAAGAACTGCATACTTTATGTTGATGCTTTGATATAAGTACCAACTTATTTTGAACCCTCTGAAGTATGTATTAACAACTTCATGTTTTGTTGAATATATTGATAATGCATAACCTAGCTAATTGTCATGCCTCATTCAAAGTCCCACAGGCAAAATAATTGTTTGTACGGTATAATTTGTGATCTGCTTGACTTTTTCTGCTCATCATCTATCCTTATTGTTAGTGCATTTTATGTTTGGTCCAAAGCAAATCCTAATCTTCCAATGTGGCCATTGTGGCTCAGAGAAGTCAAAAGGTTGCACACCCCTATTCTAGGCCTTCCTTTCTAATTAAAAGCAGAAGCACTAGCTAGCTGCTTTCGAAATACTAAGGTATAAAATGACTAGTTACAAATGCGGTTCAGGTTATGCTTTGTTTTTTTTTTAAATCAGATATTTTTTATTTTAAAGCCTAAAAGTTTACAGAGTTATAGCAGTTTGTTTTTTGTTAAAAAAACAAAATAAAATAAAAAAGAACCAGAAAAACTAAAAGTAAAACACCGTCTGACAATGTGATATCATCAAATACAGTAGTTTGTCACGCAGGACAGAAACATTAGAGTATTCTCAGTATAGATGGAATCATTACATACACTAGTTACACCATACACCTGCTACAAATCATTGGCTGAATAATTATTAAATGATGAATCACAAGAAAAACTACACAAAATGGAGTCTCTGTAACTATCAGGCTCCTTTATCTTCGGAGGATATTAACCAAAAGTGGCAAAAAGTGAAACTAAGCTTGTCAGAGTGGATGTGGCTCCAATTGAGATTGGGAAGAGGACCAGAGCTATACAGACCAGAGGACATTCCTCCACTCAACAGTCTATCCTTGATCAGGTGGAATGGTGCCAGGCCGGGGGTACCTAGCCAGGCCTCCCATAGTTCTGTGAATTTACCAGTGCTACCTCTGTGATGAAAGGTTAGTTTCTCTCATGATAATGTATCATTTACCATCTTAACCCAGTGAGCTTGTGAGGATGGTGTCAGACATTTTTGTGCAATTAGTTTCCTAGCCAAAAATAAGAGGTGGAGTACTGCCGTATATACAGGGGGTTCAAGATTCTCTTCATCCAGCCAGCCTAAGAGGCATAGTTTAGGGTCTAAAGGGAGGGTGAGAGAAAAAATATTATTAAGCAATGACAGTATTGAGACCCACTAGCGCACCAATTTAGGGCATTTCCATAGTATATGTATGAGGATTCCTTTCTCCACCTCAGAATATGGGTACAATGGAGTGTCCTTTGTTTGCCACTCAAATAATTTTTGTGGGGTACGGTATGTACGATGAATTATGAAAAGTTGTGTAAACATTTGTGTGGTACAGAAACAGAAACCAATAGGACATTGAGGAGGATAGTGGACCATTCCGAGATGTGGCCTAAATCATTTGATCAGTGTGCTCTACTTTTAGAAGATGATGGCTTAGATGACCATTGTATGAAGGCCCCATATAGTGAAGAAATCTTACCCTTCTTAGACAGAGAAAGTGCTAGCTGTTGAATAAAGGTGGGTTGGATCAAAGCCCATAGGGAGAGTTTCGTCTGGGCCGCAATGGTGTGTTTAAGTTGAAGATATGGAAATAAAAAATGGAATTAGGCAGTCTATATTCAGTTCTCAGAGTTTGAAAGTCTTTAATAATTGGCCATGATATAACTGAGTAATATATTTAAGACCTGCTGAAGTCCATCGATCAAACCCTTTTAGCTTATAAAGTTCAGAATAGTTGAGATAATTGAAAATACAGGTTAATGGTGTAAAACCTTGGTAGTGAAATAGTTGCTAACTTTTACACCATATTTTATCCAGCAAGCCAAGAGTAGGGAATTAGGCTAAGGCTTTAAATGCTCCTGATTCCAGACATTCCACTAGGTTATCATTGGCTAGGTTTGATAAGGTCTGGGTGTGTGTCATCTTGCCAAGCTGTAAGGTGTCGTAGCTGGGCAGCTATATAATAATAAAAACGGTTGGGAACTGCAAGGCCTCCAATATCTCTGGGTTTTTGTAGTATTGCTAATTTAATTTAATTCTCTAAGCGAGGGGAGCATTATACCATATCAGGGAGCGAAATACCATGTCAAATCTTTTAAAGAGCTGAACAGGAATCCATACTGAGGCATTATGTAGGATGTATAGTTTTGGGGGGCCCATATCATTTTGACTAAATTGCACCTACCTACCACAGATAAGGGGCATTTACCCCACGGGCTGCTTTTTGATGGAATTTCGTAAATAGATAATTTAGGGTGTACTATGATGCCCAAGTACTTGAAAGACTCAACTATTTCAATCTGTGTGGCTTTCGGAGGTATAGGATGTATTAGGGTGTCTATTGGGAGGAGGGTGGACTTGTCCCAATTTATGGAGAAGCCGGAGAAGGTCCCAAACTCAGTTATCAAGGACATCAAGCGTGTTGAAGAAGATGTATCACCCAAAAACAGGAGGGCATCATTGGCGTATAAAGCCAACTTCTCCACATGGTCGCCTCTCCTCTCTCAAACCCCACTATGTCAGGGTCTCCCCTAATTGCTGCTGCAAGTGGTTCACTCACCAAACCGAATAGTAAGGGGGAGAGTGGGCACCCCTGACGAGTCCCCCTCCTCAACGTAAAGCGTGAGGATAGTGCGTTGTTAACCCGTATGCAGCAGTTGGGGCTTGATAGAATAGTTTGAGCCAGGAAATCAATGTGTTCCCAAGCTGAATTTGGAGAGGATCTGCCAAAGATACCTCCATTCTGTGCTATTGAATGCCTTAGCAGCATCAATGGGTAAAATTGCCTATATTGTCTGTTGGAATTTGTAGGTTCAAATAAAGCCTGCGAAGGTTGACAGCCATAGACCTATTAACAATGAAACCAGAGTGTATACATTTAGAAATAACCTTGGTCAGTCTTGTTGTCAACACTTTGGTGACAATTTTAAGGTCTGAAATGGGGCAGTATGATTTTGCCTGTGTAGGATACTTCCCTGGCTTAAACAATACTACAATTATGACCTCATACATTGAGGGAGTGAGTCTTGTTCTAAGACTGCATGAATAGAAGCCAGTAATTTGGGTAAAAGAACATCTCAGAATGTCTTATATAGTTCCATTGGCAGCCCGTCACTGCCAGGGGCCTTGGAATTGGGATAAGAGGAAATGGCTAATTGCAGTTCCTCAAGGGTGATGAGTGTGATTTGGTCTAGGAAGTTATGCAGTGTGAAATAATTATAGGCTACTTTGGAAGAGTAAAGCAACTAATAAAATGAGAAAAAGCCTTGTAAGATGGAGGGGGTGTCTGTGACAATATGAGTTGAATACACTTTTAAAGAGGGAATGTATGAAGACGGTTTCTGGGCTTTGGCTATAACACCCAGCATATGTCCCATCTTTTCCTCCTCCTTGAAGAAGGCTTGAGCAGAAAAAAATCTTTTATTATCCGCCTGTTGAAGTTGAACAGTGTGAAGGAGCTTGACTAACATAAGAATTGGGCCTCAAGGGGATGGTGACTTCTCCAAAAAACACCTGGGGTCCAATTTCCAAAATATAGCCGGCAAAAGGAGTGGGCTGTCTAGGGCTCTGAGGTGAGAATTTTTTGAAGACATCTAAGGAGGTATCCAACACAGTATTAAAGTCGCCCACAACCAATACTGGAGTGTGCGGATGAAGGGCCATAAATTGAAACAGACACTTTACTATCTTCATATTAAATGGTGGTGGAACATAAATGTTGGCAATAACACAAACATGAGCGTCCCAGTTGCATAGTAAAGATAAAACGACCCAATGGATCAATCCGTGAGGACAGAACAGTAAAGGGAACTCCTCTAGCGATCATTATACTCACACCCCTCAAATACTGAGAATGGGTTGCATGGAATTGAATGGGGAATTTAGACCTTTTCAGACGATGGAAGGGTCCTGATGGCTAAGGAAAGTAAAAATAGCCATTCTCTTCTTAGGGTCGTGTAGGCATCATACGTTCCAAGAGAGGACAGTGTCTTTATGATGACTCATGGTAAGGCAAGTGTAGATGGTAACAATGGGATAGTTTCTTAGGAGGAAAATCCAGAAAGTCCAGAGGCAGTTGACAGGGTACTGTTGCACCATCTGTGACTTCTGAATTGTAGAGGCCCTATAGAGAATGTCCACCGTACTTTAGTTGGAGGTTTAAGGAAGGACAGAAGCTGATCAACATACCAGAGACAACCATATAATGAAAAATTTGACAACTTTGGCCCAAATAAGGCAACATTTGACAAAACTCAAAAACTCCCCACAGGGCTGCTTGGGGGGTAAGCAAGAAGGCTAAAGCAGACTTTCCAAAGGGAGTAGCCATGTGTGTCTACTGCTGTGGCTATAGCTTAATAAAATTGCTTTTCCTGTAACTCCAGAAAATACTGGATAAGAGACACTCTCTGAGATTTTACTGTGACACCGAACCGAAGTGAGGTCAGGCAGGAACTGAAAGTAAGTGCCATTCATTGTGTCCAAGCCAATGGGCAGCTGCTGTTGGGGAATCAAACAATTGTGCAGATCCATCCTCTACCGCTCGCAGCTCGGCTGGGCAAAGCATGGCATAAGACACTTGAAGCTCCCGCAGGCATCGTTTGTCATCAGTGAATTTAGCATGCCTGCTTTGAATTTTGGCAAAGAAATCTGGGAATATAGTTTTCCTCCTTGAATCTCCATATTAGTTGTTGTCTATCCAGTCTGAGAATAATATCTCTGTCTTTGTAATGTAGTAGTTTTTCCAGGAATGGTCTGTCATGGCCCCCTGGTGGCAGAGGATGGGGCGGCACTCTGTGAGTACATTCTACAGAGAAAAATGGAGTAAGGTTGTCTTTCCCAAATGTTAATAACCAGTTCTCAATAAAATCTATCTGATTTCTGCCCACCAAGCGTAGGTTGCTTATGCACGGATGATTCTCCATATCCTCTATTCTAGTAGCTTATTATAATAATAATAATGTTCAGAAGTTTTAGTGGTGTTAGAGCAGACATCCTGATGAATAAGGAGAAGTTCATCTTCTATGGCGCTCACCCTGCCCTCGATAGTGGTCGCCCTTTCTCCAATTTTCTGCATATCATGGTGGATGAATAGAATATCATCTTTCATACTTTTAAACTCGACTGTGAACTGAGTGAGAGAGTTGTCATAAGAATGATTGACTGCCAGAATGTCCTTGAGGGGGGGTTCCATAGGCTCCAGTTCCCCTCCATTCCCCGTGGTCGAGAGTGTTGGTGGGCTGGTACTCACTGTGGTTGAGGCAGGCATGGTAGCGGTCAGAGAGGCCATAGATGGTGGAGTGGCTCCTGGCTAGGGGAATTTCTTCCCTCTGACTGCCAGAAGAGTGGAGGAGTATTCTCTGCTATATGAGTGAGCAAATTTGCCCAGTTTGGCTGAAGCTTCCTTTTGATGGTCTTTTGCCAAGCGCTGAGGGAGTGGGTCCCTGCCATATTGCAGTGGCAGTGCCTCGGCTTCCCCATCCTCTTTCCTCATTGTCATGGCTGAGAAGCTTCGGAGCAGCAGCAGTGGAGTCAGGATTCCGTTACAGATGGAAAAGTTGGTGTCCCCGGTGAGCATGGACGAGTAAAGGATCTTCGGGCAAGATAAAAGACAGCATATAGACTGAGCAGTTAGAGAACACGACTTCTCATATGGACGGCTAAGCCACATCCCCAGGTTATGCTTTGAATAGATTTTCACATCAGGCAAATGGGTGCATCATGAACTTTTTGAATTTGGCTAAATATATTCATACATTCAGTCATTAAACTTAATCATGATTGTCTGATTCCTGAATTCTGTGACTCCTAGCACATAAAATGTATCTTTGTTAAAATATACAGGTAAATAAAATAAATTATCAGTGGGATCAACAAATTGCAAAGTTTCTGTTTACATGAATCCTTGATTATTAAGAAGGATTATTAAGTATAACCATCTTCCCTTTATTTCAAAGCCTTTGCAAAACCATTAGCGATGTGCAAATTTATACAATCTATTATAATTTTATGATGGGGTTTTCTGTAAAAAAAAAAGAATGTGATCTTCTAAATAATGAGTTAAAGCATTCAGCTGATAGTTTCCTATTACTGTTTCAGCATACTTATTAAGGAGACTGAATATAATATAAATTAGATTTTAATTAAATATCCACTCAGCTAGCAGTTTTCTTAATTCATTTCTAGGGTACCATTTTTCATATTTGGATTCCATTTTATTTTTTAAATTTTCCAGTGTTGTAATACCTGTTCCATTAACCCTTTAGCTACATTTTGTGCATACATACTAAAATGCACATTTTTTTTACATACCAAACTCTAACACATTATAACTTTTGTGAATGCAGAGACCCTCTAAAATAAAATGGTGGTAGTTGCATTTTTTTTATGTCACAATAGTTGCTTTACCATTGATAAAATCTATATTTTCAGCAAAAAATGCATTCAAATGAATTTTAATGAAAGCAAACATAATCTCATTTTTGATAAAAAGTAAAAGATAAGGTTGTGTCATGTAAATAGATACCAAATATCTCAAGCCTTAAAATTGCGTGAGCCTGTGAAATGGTGAAAAACTACAATGTCCAAAATTGTTCATAGGTGAGCCTTTATAGGTTATCAGTTTAAGTTATCTGTGAATGATGGGCCTAAAATTACTGGTTTCACTCCAGCGTGCATAATATGTGTTGCACAGTTTTCTTTTTCATGCACGAGTGCAACTGACATGTATTTGTTTTTCTATGTGCATGCACATTAGGGTGGGTAAGGTTTATTTTATTCAACCATTTTATGAAACTTTAATTGTTTAAACACGTTTTCTTTTTTCTTTTTCAATTAAGTTTATTACAACAGGGCTTGCAATTTCCTATGTGACTTCATAGTGCAGGTGACAGATTTAATGACACATCAGAGGTCTGTTAGACCCCTGTTGTCATCCATGCACTCTGTTGAAGCTGACTGAACACAAACTGTGCTTGATTTGCTGGTTCCCCAGTCAGATCCACCAGCTACCCACACTCTAACAATAACACTTTAACAATAACATACCTATTATCCTTGAAAAGACCATAAATATGACAGGTACAGTCACCTCTAAAAGACTTCAGTTGGGATTCACCAATAAGTTCAGTATATGTGCACTCACTGGCCATTTTATTTGGTACACCATTCAAGTATCGGGTTTGACCCCCTTTTGCCTTCAGAACTGCTTTAATTCTTCATGGCATAAATGCAACAAGGTGTTGGAAACATTCCGCAGAGATTTTGGCCCATATTGACATGATAGCATCATGCAGTTGCTGCAGATTTATCGACTGCACATCCATGAATCTCCCATTCCACCACTTCCCAAAGGTATTCTATTGTATTGAGGTCTGGTGACTGTGGAGGTCATTGTCATGTTCAAGAAACCAGTTTGAGATGATGTCACAGCTGAAAACAAGATTCATCAGACCAGACAACGTTTTTTCCAATCTTCTATTGTCTGATTTTGGTGAGCCTGTGCAAATTGTAGCTTTCGTTTCCTGTTATTATCTGACAGTAATGGCACCCGGAGTGGTCTTATGCTTCTGTAGCCCATCTGCGTCAAGGTTCGATGTGTTGTGTATTCAGAGATGGTATTCTGCATACCTTGGTTGTATCAAGTGGTTATTTGAGTTACTGTTGTCTTTCAACCATCTCAAACCAGTCTGCCCATTCTCCTCTGACCTCTGACATCAACAAGGTGTTTTTTTCCACACAACTGCCGCTCACTCGATATTTCTTCTTTTCTGGATCATTCTCTGTAAAACCTAGAGATGGTTGTGCATGAAAATTCCAGTAGATCAGCAGTTTTTGAAACACTCAGACCAGACCGTCTGGCAGCAACAACCATGCCATGCTCAAACTCACTTAAATTCCCTTTCTTCCCCAATCTAATGCTTGGTTTGAACTTTGGCAAGTCATCTTCACCATGTCTAAATGCCTAAATGCATTGAGTTGCTGCTATGTGATTGACTAATTAGCAGATTGTGTTACCAAGCAATTGAATAATTGTACCTAATTAAGTAGCCATTATATATATTGTTCAAATTTATTTTTTCAAATACAATTGCCTTAAAATAAGTGACTTGAATTACAATACTTGCACTATTGTAGCTGAATTGTTAATGTAAAAATAAAACATAAATTACATCTCCACGAATCTAAAAAGTAAAATCTACATCTGGATAATTTATTTCCAAACTATATACTTATAGGTTTGCTTGACAAATGAGATGTCAAGATCAGCTAAAATATGAAAGATGGCATCTTAAGATATATATAAATCATCTTGATAGTGCTTCAGCTGTTTGAGAACAGAATGTTTTATGGAGATGAATAAGCTTTAAATTTCCCCTCAAGAAAGTGGAAAACTGCAAAGATAAATGTTTTCTTTATTTGTTTAATCCTGAATTTACAATGTAATCATGTTGAGAGGTATAATGTGTTTTAACAATCTGTTTACTGTATGAAAAATGTATTGCAGCTACATGGCATGCAGGCATCCTTTTTTTAATGTGCAACTGCATCATGGCATTTTGGCACAATAACTAAACAAAATAATTTAGACATTAGCAAGTTACTTACTATTATAATCAGATGGCACTTAGAATATATCACTTATTGCACTTAAAATATATCACTTTATAATAATGACTTTGCAGTTTGTTTAATATTCAAACCATGATTCATTAAAAAAGTATATCAACACAGTAAACCAATGTTCTGGCCAGTTTTGATTTTGTTTTAAAAGCCTTTGTTTTTCTTTCAGTATAAAAGAGGTAAGAAATACAGTAGGGTCATGGTATCCATAAGCATCCACTAGCGCAATTGTTATGTCATTAGAGCATACAAATCTATTAGGTCCTTCAAGAAAGACCACACTTCTATTTTTCTCTAGGATCATGACCATACAGCAACTAGAAAAATTCCAGTAAATACGACGAAGAAAAGAAAGACAAAGCAAAAGAGAGAGAGGCAAAAAGCAAACAGGTTAAATAGCTTTGACAATGTGGAAATTAAACAAGGAGGCTAATGTGTATTAACATAAATAATCCTTTCATTGCTGAACCCTGTGTTCCACTCTTAAGCTCAGGTGACCAGACCATTTTTGCACTTATCTTCCATTTTTGTTCACTTATAGCTTTCAAAGTTTGTAGAAACCCCCCCCCCCCCCCCCAAAAAAAAAACCCCATACATTTTCTGAAAACATACGACCAGTAGAAAAAAACATGGTGCTCCTGATTTATTAGGTTCCCCGATAGTGTATTTTTAGCAAGAATATCATTTGATAAACATTTGCATTACTACAGTAAAATCACTGTCAGCAAACACAGGAAAACTTCTTGCTAAATCTAAAAGATAAAACTGTATTGAGTTAATAAATAACAAATATTTAGAAATCTTCAATTGTGCCTTTTTTGAAAAGGTGAAAATCAAAGGTATGCAAAACTGTAAATTAAACAATCTGGAGGTCAGTTTTCACTTATGTGTGCAACTAACGCCCAATAGCAGTGCGAAGCGTGCGCTGCATTGGTGTATATTTTAATAAAATAATTCAGGCATATATTTTATTGCAATGCGGTGCATTACAAAGTGCAGCAGCACACATTTGTGTTGTATTCTAGGACTCATTCATATTTCCACAAAGGGCTGTACAAAATTGAGAAGTGTATTTCTGTGCACAGGATTCATAGCTATGTGCGTACAGCTGTAGACAGCAGCCCATACAAATTAATGACAGGTTAACAGACATCATGGTTGTATGCATTAAACTGCACAATAAAAGCCAGTGTTTACATGCATAAAGGGATTTATGAAGAGCCAAATTTGCATCCAAGATGTGAAATGAAATGCTTACAACAGTGTCTGCCAAGTTGCTGCTTGTAGCTGTACGCAAATACCTATGACTCCTGGGCTCAGAAATGTACTGTGTGTGTGAATAAGGTCCTGGGATTCATTAACATGGGTACTTTAGCCTGTACAGTGCAATTAGTGGGTTGTTTATATGTTTGTAGCCATCTGGAGCTGGTTGCAGGCAGCCTTTGTGTATGGGTTTATGGGTATGCAGTAGGGATGTCCTTGACGTTTGAGTCGAACATAAGTATATATTGGGTGTAAGTGTGTTCTGCAAACGCACAAATGTTTAGGGCATTCGGCAGGGTGTTCACCCACCACTCCCAACAATGCACTGCTCTCTGACAGTGCATTGTGATTGGCCAAAGCAATGCACCTGACCACACAGCAATCACAGCACAATTAGGCATAGCTAGCAGTGACGTCACCGCTAGCTCCCCCCAATTGTTTCCAAATGTGAGATGCGGCAAGTGCTTGGCGACTGCAGATGGGCCTGCGGACATCAAGTTTTCTTTTATTTCAGTCAGCATCATTGTGAAAATGCTAGACGCCGTGATTGACAATGGATTACATCGATTAAACCATTTTTTTGTCTTTTTTTTTTATAAAAAGGACTTTTCAAAGACTGTCTACTGTCATTTTTTACACTACTCTTTTATTTGTGAACGAGTAGAGATCATGTATCCCATACTCATTCACATGGGAGGGATCTGGGGGCCCACTTCTTAAAGGGAGCTTCCAGATTCCAATAACAAACCTCCCCCTCAGACCCCCACAATCGCAGGCCAGGGTTGTGGGTAAGAGGCCCTTGTCCCCATCAACATGGGGACAAGGTGCTTTGGCGGGAGCCCCCCTGCCCCAAAACACCCCCATGTTGAGGGCATGTGGCCTGGTATGATTCAAGTGGGGCAGTTGTTTGTCCCCCCCCCCTTTCCTGGCCTGCCAGTCCTGTGCTCAGATCAAGGGTCTGATAGGAATTTAGGGGGGACTCCACACTTTTCCACCATTTGTTGGGGGTGAGGTTCCCCTTAAATTCCTGCCAGGCCTAATGGGCCTGGTATGGCTTTTAGGGGGAACCCCACACACTTTAATTTAAAAATAACTTAATAAAATAACTCGTGGTATTTTAGTGAATGCCAACTTTTTTGGAAAAAAAGCTGTGTGGTATCTTACTGCATACTTGGATGCAGTAAGATACCACTTAGTGAATTGTCTCCTGTGTTCGAAGTTCGCAGTCCAAACAGGTGGGAGTTCGGCCCATCAGTAGTATGCAGTGGCTGTACAAATACGGTAAAAAAGGAAGGCCAGTGATGCATACACCAAGAGTAAGCAGGGGACACCATATTCAAACTCCCCCTGTTGGAGATATACAGTATAGATGAAGGGACATTGCCACAATTGACCTGCAAGCAATTAAATGGATGTGAATGGATGTGATGTGGGCAACAACTATATATATATATAGTTATATATATATATATATATACAGTATATATATGAAAATGCTCTCTATACCCAAAAAATATATATTAATAAAAATGTATGTACAAGGTGTGTGCGTATATAATAATCTGCCAAAGGGGTACTAAAAGAGGAGAGGGGCAGAAGAAGGGGAAAAGGGGAGAAAGATGCCACAATAAAGAATAAGTGATAAAAATATGAATATGATATTAAATTATAATATTAAAAAATCCAATATGTAAAAATGTGCATTATGTAGGGATAACATAGTACGAACAAAGGGGCCAAAGGGGTCTTTTGTGAATTGTGCAATAAAAGCTATGATTCAATTTAGTTGAAATGGGCCTCATCGGACAGAAGCACAGGTCCATGCAATAAGGGGTAAACAAAGCTAAAACACATATGTTCATACTGTATATTCTATAACCCAGGGATTGCCTATATCTACGAATACAAAAAAGCATATCTGTATTGCACATTTCTATGTTATCAAAGGATCCCATACATTTGGTACTAGAATGATTAAATGAATACTGCTATATGTAAAAAGAAAACAAAGGATCTGTAGGGATGTGAATACACCCAATAGAAATTAAATATGTGTTTACGATAATATAATGGAGGTAGTGTGCAATGGAATACGTGGGATAATATGAACATCAATATACAAACACTAATGTGAGGGAAGCAAACAAAAGCAGAAGGACAGACCAAAAACAAAGAAATGGGTAGGAGTGAACCCCCACACTAAATCAGGTTATGAACTTCGGTGTTCTCGTTGAGCCCCATGGGGACCATACTTCCCAGGGTGAAGATCCAGTATGCCTCTCTTTTGCATAGGTTCTGGTGTCTCCTCCCAGGGTCGAGGTGATCACACATGGCCTCAATGCCAAAGACCCTCAGTCCTGCAGAATCCCCATTGTGAACTTCCTGGAAATGGCAAGGAATGGAGTGTCTATCTTTGTTATTCAGAATACCACACTTTTGCCAAGTCTAACTCTAAGAGGTTGTGAGGTCCTTCCAACATACAAACAGCCACATGGGCAAATTATCCCATTTATGACATAAGTGGTGCCATCTGCTCCAACAAATTCTCGCTTTCGGTGCCACATGGAGGAATATGTGCCACAATTCTTGACTCCACATTTCCCTTTTTGATTAAACCAAGACCCCCATGGGTTATAGGAGCTGGCCCTACATCATCAGATTTCTTCACTCTACTAGGGGCAATCAGACTTCTTAGGCCACGTGGTGTATGCTACACAATACAGGGTCTTGATTTAAAATGTGCCAATTTTTAGTGACTGCTCATTGAAGTTTAAAGGCTTTACTAGAATAGAGGGAGATAAACTGGATTTTAGAATTATCAGATACACGGTGGATCTTCTCCCTGGAAGTAGAAGGAGTGGGGCTATCATAGAGGGCTATCATAGAGGGCTATATACTTGTTATAGGCAGCTTCATTGTGTTCCTTTGTGTATCTTTTTTCCTTGAACTTCTTTTTCAAGATAAGTCTTTGTTCTTCATAGTCAACTTTACAGTGCATGTATGTCTAAGCCTACAGAACTGCCCATATGGTATGTTGTGAATCCAGGTAGGATGGTGGTGACTGCCTGCATGTAGGTAAGAGTTACCCGCACTAGACTTAAAATGTGTCCTCGAATAGATATTACCCAGTGGGTCAACTCTGAGTTTCAGATCCAGGAAGATGAGGCATTCGTCATCAACAACAGTGAATGAAATACCAAACGTGTCTGTGAGCAATGGTCAAAAAAATCTATCTAGTTCAGAATCTGTGCCATCCCAGATGATCAATATGTCAGCTATGATGTATCTGGCAAATGACACCAGATTCTCCCAAAGGGATTATTCTTACAGATAAACTGGTGTTCTCAAAGCCCCATAAACAAATTTGCGTAACTGAGGGCAAACCTTGCCCCTATAGCAGTGCCCCTGATTTGCTTGTAAAAGTCCCCCATGAATGAGAAGTAATTGTGCGTGAGGGTAAAGTGTGTGCAATCATACAGGAACTTGATCTGCACAGAATTAATATTGCCCTCTTCCTTAAGGTAATGTTCAATGGCTCTGAGCCCAAATGCATGATCTATAGAAGTGCACAATGAATATCTAAAGAGACCATAATGGTAGCCTGGTTGCCAAGGGTTTTTGACATTATTTCACATTTTGCCATATGTGACATACTTAAAGAACTGGAACAACCAGCAAAGTCATTGCTAATTACAATTACGCGGTCAAGCTACACTGTACACAAATAAACTTTTTAGCATTTTTTTTCCGGACAAATAGATCTTTCTTTTGGTGGTATTGAACCACCACTGGGTTTTTGATTTTTTGCTAAATAAACAAAAAACAGATTTTGAAAAAAAAATGTGAAAAAAAAGTGCAGTTTTCTTAATTTCTGTTATAAAATTTTGCAAAACAATTATCTTTCTTCATAAATTTCATAATTTCTTCATAAAATATATACTACTACATTTCTTTGGTAATTTCTTTTATTACATTTTTTTTTTTTACATACTGCGACCAGAGCAATACCGCTTTACCATAGTAGCACTATAGTAAACTGGGGGGTAACCAGGATTTTTTTTTACACATTATGATCGCTTATAAAAGTGATAATCACTATTCTAAGCAACCATTTTTTCTAAATGAAATACATTCACTCAGTTTGTACTATTGCGATTAGCTGTGATTGGCCACAGTTAATCACATGTTACAGATAGGCTGTGATTGGCCATGCCATCACTGTGAAAAATCACAGAGATCAACACAGTAGTACACAATGAATATATTAATGGAATCCACTCATTGTGTACAATTGCCATGTGATCTTCTATGATTAGTCACAGCGATCACATGGTACTAGCAGCAGCAAGGTACACTGATCTGGACACAGTAGCAGATCGCACCACAGCCTGGCCTCTGGGGCATGTGTGAGGCACTATCCTGGGAGGAAGTCATATGACAGCCACCCAGGGCTTATTTATTTTTTGCTTTTGTACATTCAGGACAGGACAGTGCCGGGCTACCCATGCCCTTTGTTTGACAATCTTTTGCCTATTACCATAGAAAATGGCTATTTCTGATATCTAAGATTTGGTTCACATTAACTTAGGTAATTCTTGCTGAATCCACCCTGAATTAAACCCAAAATTAAATGTTTGGCTCATCACTATTTACAAGGTAAGCATGCCATAGTGTGCAAATTTTCTGAGAGCATGTATTGTATAGATTTTTTTTAATATGATTTTGACACTGTGACTAAAGAATCTGTTAAAACCGTATTGATTGAAATCTCCTACATGACATTTCATATTAAGGAAATCAATGTCTGCTGAGGTTTCAGTAGCCATATATTAATTAGTCCCAGTGGCATGTCTTCTAGGGTATAAATACAGTAGAAATGTGTAGCCTTTTAAACATATCAACCTCAAAGAAGAACTTGGATTACAGAGGTAACTTAAATAACAGAGGAGAACAGAAATATAACTTTGTGGACAGCCTTCCCAGAAGAGTTGAAGCTGCTATAGCTGCAAAGGGTGGACCAACTCAATATTGACCCCTACGGACTAAGACTGGGATGCCATTAAAGTTCATGTGCATGCAAAGGCAGGCGTCCCAATACTTTTGGCAATATAGTGTAGGTTATCCAAAATGTATCATTTCATTTTTATAGCTGCCAAAATGTGAGTTACCATTTTTGTTTCTTTCATTTTCTATAGCTCTTGCTGTGCTGATGTGGTCTCACAATACTGTTTTATTTGCAATATCTAAAAAATTTTTTTTTTCTAAATTGAAAAAAATTCTAGTGTACACCAAGCACATAACTAGGCACACATTTAACCCTTTGATCACCCTAGATGTTAACCCCTTCCCAACCAGTGTCATTAGTACGGTGATCAGTGCATATCTTTAGCATTGATCACTATTAGTGTTACCGGTTCCCAAAAAGTGTCAGTTAGTGTAAAAATGTCCGCCGCAATATTGCAGTCCTGAAGTCAATGATTGCTGCCATTACTAGTATAAAAAAAAAAGTAAAAAATCCCATAGTTTGTAGACACTATAACTTTTGCGCAAACAAATCAGTATAAGCGTATTGGGATTTTTTTACAAAAATATGTAGCAGAATACATTTTTGCTTATATTTATGAAGAAATTAGGTTTTTAACATTTTTTTATTAGATATGTTTTATAGTAGAAATAAAAAATATAAATTTTTTCAATATTGTCAGTATTTTTTTGTTTATAACGCAAAAAGTAAAACCTGCAGAAGTGATCAAATACCACCAAAAGAAAGCTGTATTTGTGGGATAAAAGGGCATAAATTTCATTTATGTACAGCAGTGCATGGCTGTGCAATTGTCTGTTAAAGTATGGCAGTGCCATTTAGCAAAAAATGGCCTGGTCAGAAAAGGGGGGTAAATCTCCTGGAGGTCAAGTGGTTAAAAGCAGTTTATAGAGGGAACATGGCTAAAGGTATGCAGGAGGCCAGGGCCCTTCAAGTGCTGTGTGTTTGTTGTGTGTGCCATAGAGAGACAAAGAGAGAAAGTCCAAATCTTGGCCTGTAGCTAGGATGTGTGGTCTGGAATTCTCTATTAATGAAAAATACATTTAAACTGTTACAAAAATACGTAGCATGGTGGGATTTATTTAAATGATTAATTAAAAGGCTTAGTTTTATTTTTTTTGTACCATTACCTAAAACACAGTCCAAAAAATATTGAAATTCTATGAATTTGAGGCTTTCAAGAACCAGTATTCAATATTGAGAGTTTACAACAGAGTAAATAGAATATTAGCAAAGTGGTAATATTAGTAGGTCTCACAGCTGAATACAAATGCCTGCTGAACTCAACAGGCACAAATGGAAAGTGAGCCTACCTTGCCCCTAGATGCTTGTATAGTTGTATTCCAACTTCTTGAGATGAGAAAGAGGGGCATCTTTTAGTGAAAATTATGTAGATAAAGGCTACGCGTCTTCAACACTGCCAAGTTAAGTGTAAAAAAGTATTGGTTAAACCTGCAAGTGCTTTATATTGTTTTTTGTTTTCCAAAATAACAAATGTAATATCTAATAGGTTGGAAGAAAGCTTTAGTGCAGTAGATAAAAACTATTTTTAAAATAGTGTCTATACATCAGACCAAACAAGAGGGACAACTGAAGAGGAAAGAGAAACATATGGTTCCAAAAGAGGTACAGTCCCTAATAATTGGTAGCCTAATATGAATTCTGTAATGTTTTTTAATAAATAAGAAGGTTTTATGTGGCCAAAAGTACTAGTTTCACAATCTTGATGTAGGCCACTTTTATTACTGTATTATCTCATTCTGTTGTTCATTATCTATTAAGCATTGTAGTAAAACTAAGATCTTATTTCAATTCATAATCACAATGCTACTCATTTTTGGAAAAAAAGCCATTTTATTAAATTCTAGTGAAATTATGGACTGCTATCTTCTAAATGTCTATTGTGTCATCAGCATATTCAAGAGAACATGACATATCTGGTTGCATACCATGTTTTAATTTGTAATTATGTTATGTTATCTGCTCAGTTCTTAACCTAAAGGAGTTTAATCCTATCAGCAGCTCCCAGAAGATTTATAAAGACAGGCTGTGGAACATTGTGCTTTATATAAGACGTGCATCAGATAAACTTCACTCTGGTTCAAGTTAGAATTTACAGATCTCAAATAGGGTTAATGTTTGGGTTCAGCATGGGTTCAACAGGAGCCTGACTTATTCGTAGTTCACAGAAATGGTAACCTAATGCAGCTGTTAACTGCCATAACAATCAACTACCAACAATGCACTTCAAAGCCTTTGAACAATGGCCATGTGGCTTAGGGCCAAAAATTTAGACTTTTTTATATGCCAGTCCCTACACTATAAAATGCAGGCTTTTGAGCAGTCAGTCAGTGTGTGCCAGTGTGTGTTCCAATAGATAGGGGCAGCTGGAAGAGTGTGATCAGCGAGGATTAGTTGCTGCTACACAGCACTATAAGCACTACAAACAGTCAAATATTGTGCTACATTGTGCTATATTACTGTGAACTTCAGCGTGCTGGACTACAAATTATTGTGTTTCCCCTTCCCAGTGCATAGACCCAACAATGCTTTCATGGTCCTGGTGAATTTATGTGTGGATTCAACCTGGAGAATTTTTTTTAAACCATAAATCACATCATGGCCTTTAAACTATGGCTACCATACATAGAAAGACTAATAAAGGAGCTTTTGGATAAGTGAGTCACTTAACTATCAAAAGGGGAGAGGGGGCCAAGCGCAACCCTAGTCTCAGTGTACTGCAGGCTGCTGTAGGAAAAACATAGAGAAAGCTGACAAACAGATATGGTTTAGTTAGGAAACTGTACTTTAGTTTGTGTTTAATTTTTTTTAATGGTTAATTTGAGGTCAGCTGTCACTTTTCTATATTAAACTTTGTATTTATTTCCTACAAGACCTCCCTTTACATAAACATGTGCTTTTGTTTTAGTGTGATGTTATTTGGGGGGTTATATTTTTTTGGGGGTATGTTTTTTAATTTGTGTTGATAGGGCCTTCTTTTGCAGCAAGGCTTAAGTTTAAAAAGTTGTCTTTTGTATTAGGGGGTATTTTTTGGGGGGTTATATTGTTTTATTGCATGTTATTAGGGCCTTTTTCCAGGTTAAACTGATTTTTTCTACAAGGCATTCCTTACAGAAAGTTGTGGGTCATATTTGGGGTTTTTATTTCTTTTGGAGGTAGACATATACGATTAGTTTCATTACGAATCAAAATTCAGACAAGATTTCTGTTATTCCAGGTTAGAAAATAAAAGCATAGAATAAAATAAAATCGAAAAAATAGAATATATTAGAGCAGAATAGAACAAATTTAGCTGTTTTCTGAAATTCTAATGTCAAAATTCTAATTTCTAATCAGTTTGAAAATAATGAATATATGAAACAAATCCAAATATATGAAACACATTCTGAAATCAAATCACTCTAACATAACGAACATGATGAAACAAAATGTCCAGACTTGACCACTTCAAGTCTGGACACTTTTACCCCCTTCCTGTCCAAGCCAATTTTCAGCTTTCAGCGCTATCACACTTTGAATGACAATTGCACGGTCATGCAAGACTGCACCCATATGAATTTTTTAGCATTTTTTTGAAACAAACAAAGCTTTATTTTGGTGGTATTTATTCACCTCTGGGATTTTTTTTTTTTTTGCTATATAAATGAAAAAGTCCAAAATTTTTGAAAAAAAAAGCGTTTTTCTTATAAAATTTTGCAAATAAATAATATTTCATCATAAATCTTGGCCAAAGTTTATTCAGTAATCTTCTTAGTAAAAAAAAATAAATACCCAAATTATAAATATAACCCAAAAATGATAATTTTTAAAACTTTTTTTACATTTTCATTTTATTTTTTTTATATTATTGTTTGTTTTCTTTTTTTTACATACTGTCACCTTAGCACACTTCTTGTGGGGGGTGATGAAGATGTATTTATTTTTTTTAAACTGATGGCTTTTACACCCATAAAGGCTGTAAAAGCAATAATTTCTCCTTTTCTCTGGCTGCATTCTTGCAGCCATTGAGAAATACTGTGTAACCTGTGATTGGTCACAGCTTGTCACATGGCACAAGGCTGTTGTGAATAGCCTTGTACCATGTGACCTCTGTGATCATTTACAGATTTCACACGTAGTAAGCAGGGGTGGACTGACTATTTGGAAACTAAGGCACTGCCCGAGGGCCCGGGGTCAGTAGGGGGCCCCATGAGATGCCCCTGGTACTTTTTTCATAGGCTTTTTTGAGTTTGGGCAAGGACACAGGGGCCCCATGATCCCCCATTGCCCAGGGGCCCCATGAGTTGTCAGTCCACCGCTGGTAGTAAGCAATGATGTCAGAAGTGACATCTTGCTTACTACTCTTCATGTGATCACTAATTGGCCAATCAGTGATCACATGATCAAGACCTCACACAGAGATCCCGTACGGCGATCGATGTTCCACTGTGTCCTGAGGATACAGCGGGCACCGGATCGCGGTGCTGCGTGCTCCCAAGGCGCGAGTACAAGCAGGGGGCGGGGAGGCCATTTATAAATGGCCACCCGCCCCTGCACTGCCACCGTCCAGTCGTTTATATACCACGGTCGGATGGGAGGTGGTTAACAAACAGAGGTTTATATTTTATTTTATGTTGATAGGGTGTTTTGAGGTCTGCAAAGAACAGCATTCACTTGTTCTTAGAGCTGCATTCTGTGCACATTTGAAATAGGGTGCACCTAGACTACCTTATATTTTATTAATCACATTAACTGCTTAGTTCATGACAATTGTCATGCCAGTGGTCAATTTTACACTGCTGTATCATTGGTCTCTTAATTCTTGTAAAACTGTAACCACCTGCCGGAGTCCTCTGCAGATTGTTAATGCTTGTAGTAAAGTATCTGCTTTCACTCTTTGTGATTGATGTACTAAAACTTAACAGGCTTTTCATTTTACAGTGGAATTTTCCCAAGAGCTTAGTGAATGTGGTAAATATTCAATTTGTAAAGAAAACTTCATGTACAAGAAAAATAAAAAAAAACAGTATTTTTTTTGCTCACACATGATTTGATGATGCAAGTCAGCAGTGCTTTACCTCATTCACTAAGCTAAGGGAAAATGAATCGCAAAATCAAAAATCACTAGCAAAGTAAACCACCTATTTGCGTTTAGTTAATAAACCCCTTTGTCTCGAGTATATTTCAGCCAGTTCTCTCTCATTAAAACTATCTTACTCCTGTCCAATTTTACACTGCTGTATCATCTGTAGTCTCTTTATTCCTAATGAGAGTTTAATAGAAACTGGACAGTGGATTGATAGTTTTACATTAGAAAGAATAGGGACAACCTCAGCACATTACTGGCCCATTTTTATCTTCGGGTCAAAGTGGGTCCACTACTTTATGATGAAGAAACACGTGTCGCTGCTAAAGCTACCTGAGAAAAGCCTTTTTTCCAAACTAGAAAAAATAAGATTGGGGTGCTGCTCTTGCATGCAAACCAAGTCAAGCTAATTGTAAAAAAAAAAAAAAAAATCAATTCCACATCTAAACATGTGCTGTCAGTTTATACTGAGAATGTCTGTGAAAACACTGTTACTGAGAATGTCTGTGAAAACAGCATTGCTCCATTGTACTGTTCCATAACGTACTGCTTTATGGCATCCGCTAAGCAAGTTATTTTAAAGTGGTTGTAAAGGCTGAAGGTTTTTTTACCTTCATGCACTCTAAGCATTAAGGTAAAAAACCTTCGGTGTGCAGCAACTCCCCCAGCCCCCTCAATACTTACCTGACCCTTATCGTGATCCAGTGCTGTGAATGCCAGCCTTGGCTGTCCCGGGTCAGTGCCTCCTCATTGGCTAAGATAGCAAGTGGGAGCTGCTGGCTCCCACTGCTGTCAATCACAGCCAGTCAGCCAATGAGGAGAGAGAGGGGCATGGCCAAACCACGGCTGCATGTGTGAATGGACACACGGAGCACCGGGTACTCCCATAGCAAGCTGCTTACTGTGGGGGCACCCAACAGACAGGAAGAGCCAGGACAGCCTGTGGGGGACCCGAGAAGAGGAGCATCCAGGCTGCTTTATGCCAAACCACTGCATATAGTAAGTAAGTATAGACATGTTTGCTATTTAAAAAAAAAGAAATGAACTTTTAGAATTGTTAAGGATTTATGAATTTTCATTGTTGCCCTTGAAGCTGCTTAACAGTATTTTATTTACCTAATTATTTAGCATTATAACTTCTGCCCCATGATAGTTTCAGTTCCCCATGTCTTTTTTCAGTAGTTTGCCTATTAGCACTAAAAATGGCCATAACTTACTAACAAGATTCACCTCTTATAGACTTTATTAGGATTCACCTCTATATTTGGCTTTTCCAAACCCTCCCACAAATTGATCCCTAGTTATCCGTAGTTCTAAATACTGTTTAGTGTCACCACCAAAGGATTTTCACTCTTTTTACAAAAGCTACAACATGTTGCCAGTTTTGTCATTTTTACACTTTCATATTGTTCAGCGTAAAACTGTAAGTTATTTACTGTACTAAAATATAAATATCCTGAAAGCCATAACATATTTTAACTGGTCATTTCCTTGTTTTGTTTTTTTTGTCAAGGTCAATACTTGCTGCAGGATAGTGACATGGAGGCTCGTCTCTTTATCAAAGCCATTGGTTTCATTCTCATTATGGTGGTTGGAATTCCTGGAAACATCTTTATTTTATTAAAATTTACCTACATCAGAGTAATTGAGAAGAAACTCTTACCAGCCAACACCATCTTAATGGTCCTTGCCTTGGCAAATCTTCTTGTAGTGTTCTCCCGTGTCATACCACAAGCTCTTAATGCAATTGGTGTGGAAGATTTACTAGATGACACCAAATGCAAACTAGTTCTTTTTACTTACAGAGTGAGTAGGGCTATGTGTATCTGTGTCACTAGTTTTCTCAGTTGTCATCAATGTGTCCTTGTTACTTCTACCAAGAGATATTGGATTTCCTTAAAAGAAAAATTAAGTAGAAATGTATCTCTTATCATGATTTTAATCTTCGGCATAAACATTTCACTCTACCCTTCCACTGTTTTGTATGGACAAGCAAAATCAAATCATACTTCCCCATATTCACTTCATCTGGTTTATTGTGATGCAGATTTTTCAACATATATCTCTTTCTTGCTTAATGGTCTAGTATCTGTCATTCGGGAAATCATATTTGTGGGAATGATGACACTATCAAGCAGCTACATGGTATTTATTTTATACCAACATGGGAAAATGATTAAACATATACGCAGTTCTGACCGGAATCAAAGCTCATCTGTAGAGTACAGAGCAACTAGAGCAGTGATTCTGTTAGTTATCCTGTATGTTCTTTTATATGGTATGGATAACTCTATGTGGATTTATACATTGTCACTTTCCAGTGTGAGCCCAGAAATGAATGACATCCGGATACTTCTTGCTGCCTCCTACTCTGCCCTCAGCCCTGTTGTAATCATAGCCACGAATCCCAAGTTACACAGAAAAACAAAGAATTCATGGAAAAAGAAAATTAATGAGATTCAAAAAGATGGTTTAAAAAATATTATTTTTGTTAGCTCTGTTAGTTAAAGTATAATTAAAGGCAATTTTTTTTTTTAGTTTTGGATAGAGTGCATATGGATTAGAACTCCTATCAGTTTTAATTGCTGTCTGTATCCCCGTTAAGGAGATTCACCCTCTGTGGGGCATCCTCAAATGGAAGGTGGAGGAGTGCGAGGTCTCTAAGATCCACCAGCTCCGTGATGTCATCATGTAGGACTCCAGTGGCAACCTGTGAAGCTCTGGTGAACTCCATGCCCAAGAGAGTTAAGGCAGTGCTGGAAAATAATGGTGGCCACACAAAATATTGACACTTTGGGCCCAATTTGTACATCTTCAGTTAGGGGTGTACTCACTTTTGTTGCCAGTGGTTTAGACATTAATGGCTGTGTTGAGTTATTTTTAGGGGACATCAAATTTACACTGTTATACAAGCTGTACACTCACTACTTTACATTGTAGCAAAATACAAAATACAAAATTTGTCCCATAGGCTGGAAAATTTCTACTGCCAAATAATATCCATAATAACAAATATACAGTATATTACAAATGTAATTATATAAAAGCTTTTCACTTGAGCTAATACTCCAATTTAAACTCCTGCACTACATACGTGTTATCATCTGTGATAAAAAGTCTCACAGTTGTAATTAATGCATTGGTCCAGCTGTTTCCTCTCAGGTTCTATTCCCTTCTGTGTCCCCAGATGGACAAGTACACAACACTTGCACAGCCTCTCACAATAAACAGGCAGCAGATGTATTTTCAGGCTCTATTACTGATTGAACTTGGATGGGGTGCTGGAAAGCCTTTGGAATACTCCTGGATTTAGTGCAAAACTTATCTGAAGGACTCTCTCTGTTCTATCCATGTGGCCAAGCTCTGAGCAGACAGAAACTCAATTATGGTCTAGGACGTCCAGTCTCGTAGTGTCATGACGTCATCGGCTCCGCAGGCACACACAAGTAATGCGAGTGATATTTTAATTATTAAATAAAGTTGACAATTGTTCTTAATAGTTTTGCACCATGAATCTGCACTGAATCTCCTTTGTTTTTTTAGCATAAATTGGTGAAACGGAAGATTTTTTGATCCTTATACATGAGATACAAAATTAAGAAGACTCAAATAGGTTAAGGATTAAGAGTGTGGAACGCCGCTTGGAGGGGTTTTGAAATACCCCTACACCTGCATACAGAGTGATTGCATAGACAGCGGTATTTCAAAATCCCCTTGTCCCTATATGTGTTGTGTTTAGCTGTTGCTCTCTCCGTTTAGTGTACCACTCACCCAATCACCATATGAAAAATAAATGTTGAAGCACTGTGTCCTTTGTTAAAAAAATAAAAAAATATAAAAAAGTTCCTGTTTGCTGGAAAATTTCTACTACCAAATAATATCCACAATAACAAATATACAGTATATAACAAACGTAATTATATACAAGCTTTCTACTTAGCCTAATACTCCCCTTTAAACATTTGCATATCCACATAGTAATGTTATCATCCATGATAAAAAGTCCATAGTTGTAATTAGTGCATTCTTCTTGCATCTTCTATACTTAATATACCAATTGATGACCATCCTTGTGACAACCACCAGTTACACCAACTTCTCACTTTCTGTTTATGACCTACAGATTATAATAGGTCAATAATGTGCCTTTCCCCTTTAAAAAAGGGAGTATTATCCTCCTCCACTTATTATGGAGATTCCATAGTGTCTTGGGCGAGATGGAATCTCCAACCCAGTGTCAGGTTTTGTGGAAAAACAATAGAGTGTGTGCCCTGCTGCACGCATCCCTTATAATGGAGGTTTAGGAATACCTTGGAGCTCCACCAAAGAGAGACAGGAGGTCTCCTACAGGTGTCAGAGAGGCTGCATGTGGCAGCAGGAGTATGAATGTCTTCAAGAGTCAGGTAATGGGCTTAGGACTGGGCCGGAGGAGCTGTATGTGTCCAAGAAGCTCGAAGCTGTGCACCTGGAAGAGTTGGCAGTTGGAGGGATGGTCAAGAGCAGCGGTGCTGCTGAAGAATAGCCAGGTGGGCTAACATTTTCATTTGGACTGTATATATTTTACTGCAGAAGAACCCATGTGTGGGAAACCTTATGTTGGACTTTTGTTTTTGCCTTGCCTTTTAATAAAAGTGGGCTGCCAAACCCTGAAATATAGTTCCTGACTTGCATGAACTCACTTGAAAGTACATCTACCACGGAGCTAAACATCCCCCATGTCCCACTAGCTAGCGTAAATGTGTATAATGTGTGATGGTTTTTACTAAAAATCTTTTTGTTCCTTCTCCCTGCTTTACAGTTCTTAACCACTTTCCTCCAGCCCACAGTAGCATTACAGTGAGCTGGTGGCACTGCCAGGAACTTCCTGGTTTTCAGACGTACATGTGCGGGCCCTCTGTTGACCTGTGCTGTGACTGGACACAGCATGAGTATGTCAGCCGGTTTCAGCCAAAGATTTTGGCTGAAGCCTGCTAGTTGGTGCTCATTTTATTTATTTTTTTTATTATTAATATTAATTTATTCAAATTAATAATTTTTATTTAAATACATATTACAACAAAATACAAAAACAATTCAACTAAACTTCTTTCACCTCAATCCTTCCCTCTCTTATCCATCCCTACCCATTAATTATCTCTGTCCATATAGATCTTTCTATTGCTTTTCTTAACCTGTCTACAAACCTTATTCAAAGCCTTAAATTCTATCTCACCAGTACGACTTTCCAACTATTCATTTCCCTTCACAAACTCTGCAACCGGGACTCCCATTATTTCAAAAATATTTTCCAGATGATTTAAAAGCATACCACCTTCTCCATTCTTTTTACAGTTTTCCAGTCTATCTTCATCTACTGTATCTGGTATAAATCCTCCGTCCTGTTTATATATTCAATCGTCTTGATCCAATCTCTCATCTTGGGGGATCCTGTGCCTGCCAAAATTTAGGGATTAAGCCTTTTGCACCATTAATTAGATGACATAGTAAACTAATTTTATACTGCTGCACAGGTATCTCTGTACTATAAAATAGGCACACCCATGGATCTTTTTTAATAGTTATCCCCAGGATCTCCTGTATATATTGAATTACCTCCTGCCAAAACCTCTGAATTTTTACACACTCCCACCAAATGTGAGACATAGTCTCTCTTTCCCCACAACACCTCCAATATAGTGGCAAAATTTCTTCTCTTTGTTTATGTGCCATATTCGGTGTACAATACCATCTAGTTAAACATTTGTAATTCATTTCTACTGTGTACCACCCCGTGCATCAACTTAAACATTTTATTCTTCTGTTGGTCATCCATCTTTGTACCCAATTCTCTTTCCCATCTCTCTAAGAATATTGGAGGCTCAGATCCCATCAATTTAATATTAATCTTATATATTCTGGACATTACAAGCTGTCCCATGGCTCAGCATTTTTTCAAATGGAAGCATATCCTCCGTCATCCTCAGTGGCTGGGGGAGTGTTGAGACAAAATGTCCTAATTGATAATATCTGTATTCATCTAATATAAAAAATAAATCTTTCTTATTCCTTAATTCTTGAAATTTACACAACTTCCCCTTAATTACAATGTCTCTTCGTTCATTTCTTTTTCTAAACCATTTCCCTTGCAATGTTATCGTTCCCTGGCAGTTAGAAAGCTGTTTCCACAAGGGGAATCAAAAGTGAATAAAACTCCCAACCCATTAATTTGTGCAACCCGTCCAGGGGCGGACTGACAACTCATGGGGCCCCCGGGCAATAGGAAATCATTGGACCCCTGTGTCCTTGCCAACACTCAGACCACACCCAAAAAAGCCTGTGAAAGGTATCAGGGGCATCTCAGACCCCGGGCCCTCAGGCAGTGCCCGAGTCCCCGAATGGTCAGTCCGCCCCTGAACCTGTTCCATATTATCAAGACCTCCCTTGTCAGTGCTCTACTATTTTCATCTAATACTCAAAATTTACATGGTATACAAATAATCCTCTCTAACTGTACATTACTTAATATTCCTTCCATTTTAACCCAAAGTTTTTCCTCTGCATTATACGTATGTCCAGTCCACCATCCTTGACAGTAGCACCCACATATAATACTTCCTCATGTCTGGCAGGTTCATTCCTCCTCTCTTTGTTTTACATTAAGTCTCATAACAGATTCTTGCTTTCTCGTTAGCCCATATAAACCTCAATATCATTTTTCTTATTATCCTGAAAAAAGGTCCTGGTAAATATATTGGGAGCATTTGAAACTTATACAGTATTTTTGGGAGTATCACTAACTTGACCAGATTGATGCGTCCGATCCACAAGACCCCCCCTATTGAAAGTCTTCTCAACTCATCTTTGATTTAATTTATTAATGGTATTTAATTAGCTTGTTTTTTTTTATTTTTTAATGAAGGAGTTAGCTTTATTCCAAGGTAACTCTCCCTCCATGAGAAAGGAAACTCTTTTTGCAGGATCCGCATCTCCGCCTTTGCAGCATTGATATTTAAGATCTCAGATTTTGATCAATTTATTTTCAAATTTAACAATGCCCCATAGTGTTTTAATAGTCCCATTAAATAAGGCAACGTCAATCTAGGATTACCGATATAAAACAACATATCATCTGCATATGCTGCCACCTTGTGTTCTACTTCTCCTATCCTAATTCCTCTGATATCTATGTTCTTTCTCACCATTGCTAGTAATGGTTTCAGGGATATTACGAATAACAGAGGAGATAATGGACATCTCTGTTTAGTATACATTTTAAAGGCTCAAAACAAGAACCCATTTACTTTAATTGATGCAGGGGGTCCATAATAAAGCCCCCTTATCCATCTTATCATTTTATTCTCTATTCCTAAAGCTTCAAGAGCATTAATCATAAATTCCCAGTCCACCCAATCAAAGCATTTTTTTGCATATATCGATAATATAATTGTCGACTGTTTCCCCTTCCTTGCTTTTTGTAGGAGTAACAAAGTTCTTAGACCGTTGTCTCTTCCTTCTCTTCCTGGGACAAAGCCCACTTGATCTAGGTGTATCCACTCTGGCTCAGCTCCTTCATCCTAGTGGCAAGGACATTTGCAAATAACTTTGCATCAATATTTAATAATAATATGGGTCTATAACTAGCACATTGTGCACTGTCCTTCCCTTCTTTAAGAATAACTAATATATATGCCGTCACGTGTCTAGGGACACCTGGCGTCTGACGCACTCATGCAGAACCGGAAGTGCGGTCGTGGCCATCTTGGAATTGGGAACACGCTGTTTTTCCCAATAAGGAGTACACTGGAGCTATCTTTTGTATTTTGGAAGCTGTTCTCTTCGGTTTTTATATGTAAGCTACCTAAATAAAATGTAATTTATCTGCTACACCATCATTTCTAATCCCTGGTTTATTCTATGAGGGTCATAGAGGAGAGGCAACATGAGTAATTAGGATCTTGGAGAGTGCTTTCATCCATCTGAGGAGAGCCTGTTTTTACCGACTTAGGGTAACTATTCATTGTTGCACCATCTGGAGTGATACACTTTATTTATTTTTCACCAAGTATTTTTGTGCACTATATGAGAATGAGTTTGAGGAGGAAAACCACAGGAGTGATATAGAGTTGGTTTTGGAAGTTGAATCACCCTTTGACTTTTTATTGAGTTAAGTGTGTTATTTATTATTTACACTAAGTGGAGTGAATCACTTATTTATTGTCTTTAGTTGAAGTGTTCACATTTGGAGTGTATTGACGTGTGAATTTTTATTCATATATTGACTAGGTTTTTGTGTGTTTTTTTTTTCACGTGTGATTTATCGAACATGATATGCAGTTTGCATGATACACAATTTTTGGCACTTTGTTGATTTGTATACAAGGTAATTGTCAGGGCTCCCGGGTATGACTAGTGGTATGTGACTGACGCAGGGAAACGCAGACTTCAGATATGTTATAAACAATATAATTTATTAACACTAACAATACAAACATAAACGCAGTGCAATACTAAAACATAACACAGTGCAAACAAACCAAACCAACCACCCACAGATAACAGTACATACAATGCAAGCGTCGTCAGGCAGGCCGGGTCAATAACAATCGGGCAGGTAGGTACAGGGGGAGCAAGTGGAGAATGGTCGGGGTCACAAGCCAGGTTCAGCAGGTAGCGGGCAGCGTGGTACAGAGGGTCAGGCAGAGGGATGGTCAGGAACGAGCCGGGGTCAGAGCAGGAGAGGGTCAGCGTAATCAGAACAGGCAGAGTTTGGCAACAAGGAAACGTACTAGCAGGAACACAGGAACAGGAACAAGAATGCAGGATTACAAGATACAGGGCCCAGGAAAAACACACACACCAAGGCAAAGTCTGCAGGTCTGGCCATCACTTAAATACACCTGCATAAGCAGTTTCAGGTGTTTGGCTGACTGCAGGGTTGAGTCTCTGATTGCTGGGAGCACCCGCTGGCCAGCCCTGGTACTGCAGCCCACAAGGCAGGTGAGTCCCACCACTACTGGCAAGTCCATTCCTAACAGTAATACACTATATTGAGTTTATTTTTTGAGATACACGCAGAATTTGGAAACATCACGTTGGAGTAATTAAAGAAAGACACTATTTGTTTTGAAGGTGGAAAAGATATTTTCATATAGAGACAATTTGATATTTATAATTTTTTTTTTTTGGACATTCTTTGATTGGGACATTTATGTTTTGGGACACTTATTATTATTTATTGCATATTTTTTTATTTGTATTTTTATATTTTTTTGCATTAATATCTTTTATGATTTTATTTAGTATATTCATTCACTGAGAAAAGTTCTTTATTATTTATCTTAACTTTCAAGGGTAAAAGTTGTTTACTTTTCTTTTAGGGTGTGGGAGTGATTGGTAGAGGTGGGATTGTGCAGAGCAATTGGTTTAGATCCAGTGCTACTAATTTATCTTCTGCTAATTTTGGTAACTGTGCCTCCTTGACAATTCTAAGCTTTTCCTGTTCTTCTCTTTTTCCAATCCTTTTTGTTTTTTTGGGTTCACCTCATAAAGCTTACTGTAAAACTTTTGAAACATGTTAGCGATATCTGTGGTGGAGTAAACCAATTCCCCTTTCTCATTTTTAATGTTTTCTATATCATTTTTAGATTTCTTATCTTTTAGCCTTTTCATCAGGTATTTCCCTGGACTGTTCCCCCACCTGTAACTTCCCTTTGAAACGCTATTGAAAACTTTCCTGGTCTCGTATTCCATTAAGTCTTTTAATTTTTCTCTTTTAACCACTTCCCATCCAGCCCATGTATATAAATGGCCGGATGGGAGCAGTGCAGGGGCGGGTAGCTGTGTATAAACGTCCTCCCGGCTCCCTGCTTGTGTGCGCTCCCTGGGCGCTCTGTGCGAGGTCCCGATCATGTGATCACATGAAGAGTAGTAAGCAAGATGTCACTTCTGACATCATTGCTTACTACTAGTGAAATCTGTGAATGATTACAGAGGTTACGTGGTACAAGGCTATTCACAACAGCCTTGTACCATGTGTCAAGCTGTGACCAATCACAGCTCACACAGTATTTCTCAATGGCTGCAAGAATGCAGCCAGAGAGAAGGAGAAATGGTTGCTTTTACAGCCTTTATGGGTGTAAAAGCAATCAGTGTAAAAAAGAAAACAAAAATCTTCATCAGCCCCCATAAGTAGCACAGTGTCACTATGGTGACACTGTACTGCTAAGTTGACGGTATGTAAAAAAAAAAATAATAAAAAAATAAAATAAACATGTAAAATAAATTTTGAAAAATTATAATTTTTGGTTATAAACTAATTTGGGCTCTTTTTTTTTGACTAAAAATATAACTGAATAAATTTTGCCCAAGATTTATGAAGAAAGATTATTTATTTGCAAAATTTTATAAGAAAAATATTTTCAAAATTTTTGGACTTTTTCGTTTATATAGCAAAAAAAAAATAAAAATCCCAGTGGTGAATAACTACCACCAAAATAAAGTTTTATCTGTCTCAAAAAAATGCTAAAAAATTAATATGGGTACAGTGTTGCATGACCGTGTAATTGTCATTCAAACTGTGATAGCACTGAAAGCTGAAAATTGGCCTGGACTGGAAGGAGGTAAAAGTGTCCGGACTTTAAGTGGTTAAGGATGATCCTCTGATATATATTTGACTCCTGCTTTTTGTTATGGGTCTGTTCTAATTTATATAACTCTTCCAAAACCCCCTTTATTTTTCTCCCTCGTTCTTTCTTTTTTTTTATCCCTTGACCTATTAATACTCTCCTGATATAAGCTTTATGAGCCTCCCAAACAGTGGCTATTGATAATTCCTCTGGTTCATTCAAGGTAAAAAATTGTTACATTTCTTCCCTTAACCTTCCCTCTATTTCCGTATCTTGTATACAGTAAGTGACTCGTTTAATCTCCACATAGCCCTCCTATTCTGATCCCCACCTACTCGTAGGCTCGCTGTGACAGGAGCATGGTCTGAAATAGACGTCACCTTAATATCGAATTTAATGAACGCTTGTAAATGTCTATGCTCAATTAAAATATAGTTCAATCATGAATACGATCTGCGCGCAGGTGAGAAGAAGGTTTAATCTCTTTCCCTAGGGTGTTTCACTCCCGGATATCTATTAGTTAATTTTGATATAACCTCTTTTTCAATATTCTTAATTTTCGACCTTCATCTCGGTTTGGGTTTTATCATGGCATAGGTACCAAGGTGACATTCTCATCTTGTGGGATGGCAACAAAGAGCTGTTGGGATCATTTGTAGACAATTTAGGCCAAAACAATTGGAATCTGTCATTCTCTATGACTTGTGATGCCAAACAGATATAATTTCTTGATGTTAAAAGCAACAACCAGATCATACATTGGGTAGTACGCTTTTTCAAAAACCCACAGCAGGAAACACAGTCCTCAGGGCTGACAGTGGTCATCCTTTTCTATTCCTTTTGGACAATACATGTGCCTTAAATGGAATTGTTCGAAACAGGAAGATTTCAAAAAGGAAGCAGATGACCTGAGAGAGAGGTTTTGGGCTCCGGGGTACTGTAACAAGACCCTAAAGAAAGCATTCTAGCAAGATAATCAGAAAAATCGAATGGATTTAGTATTTCAAAATCAAAATATCCATAAGGAAAGATCCTCTGACACTACTAAATTAATTTTCTCTATAGCCTACAACAACAACAAAGTAGGAATTTAATTAAAAGGTACTGGTACCTTCTTAAGGCAGATCCACAGTTAGCTAAATGTGTCAGGGACCGAAATTGTATATAAAAAGAATAAATACATTTGAGAGACCCATGTGCAGAGTCACTTTAACAGATAGGGTAAATTTGACCCTTGTCGCTATTACGGAACCTATATTTGCAGTTCGTGCACATGTTGGCAATTCATCTCACAGGGAAAAGACATATTCTCCCAAATTGATTTATACATGAGCTAGAGCATTCTGTAAAATGTAAAACCACTGGGGTTGTCTATATGATGATCTGTGCAAACCAATCACCACTTTCGGCAAATGATCTATGACCATATCAATGCCATTAAAACATGGCATTTTCCAGTATATGGATTTCTCTTGAAGCTGGAGAAGATCCCCTGTGTAGGAAATCATTAGTTTGTGAACTTTTGCTTTTCTTTTAAATAAAACTGGGCTACCAAGCCCTTAAAAATAGTTCCTTTCTGCTGTGGACTCACTGAAATACTGCATCTGCCATGAGCTAACTACCCCATGTTATACTATACATGTTAAAAATATGTGCATCAGTTCGGGTTTTAATGTGAAACATTTTTTATAAATTGTGTGGTATCTTCAAAGTTCTGTTTAGTTATCTCTTAGGGGTTCACTTGGTTGTACTTTATGTAGTGGAGAACGTGGTACCTGTAAACCTATTTCTTCCCCCATTTAACTACTTGCCCTCCAGAGGATTTACCCCCCTTCCTGACCAGGCCATTTTTTGTGTTACGGTGCTACGTACCTTTATCTGACAATTGCACAGTCATGCAACCCTCACCCAAATGAAATTTACGTCCTTTTTTCCCACGAATTGAGCTTTCTTTCGGTGTTATTTGAACGCCTGCATGTTTTTTATTTTTTTGCGCTATAAAAAAAATTTTTGAGAAAAAAACAATGTTTTTGACTTTTTGCTATTGAAAATGTCCAGTAAAAAAATTTAAAAAATCAAAATTCATCATAAATTTAGGCCAAAATGTATTCTGCTACATGTCTTTGCTAAAAAAATCCCAATACGTGTAAATTAATTGGTTTACGTGAAAGTTATAGCGGTATATATACTAAGCGGTATATATACTAAGATTTTTATTAAATTTTTACTAGTAATGGCGGCGATCAGCGACTTATAGCGGGACTGCGGGACTGTGGTGGGCATTCTGACACTGGGGGAAATTGACGTGGTGTCACTCAGTGACACCAATACACTGATTAGTGCTCATAAAAATCATGGAAATCAAAACAAAAAAACTCATTTAATGTAGTAAGTAAACAGTTTAATAGATAAAAACAGCAAAATGACTACTTCATGTAAAAAAATGGGTCCACAGACCCATACAGGCATGGAAAAACTGGCAGTTTAGGTGCCATTGCAGTTTAGGTGCCATTGCAGGCTTCTGTTTAAGATGGAAGCGTGGTGACGCCATCTTGGTACACACTAGTGTTGTACACCTTTTCTGCCATTGCAGTTTTTCCATCCATGTATGGGTCTGTGGACCCGTTTTTCACATTTGAGTAGTCATTTTGCTGTTTTTAGCTATTAAACAGTTTACTTACTATACTATGGGAGTTTTTTGTTTTGATTTCCATGATTGGACTATTGGAGAGGAGAGAGCTTTGGCCATATCCATGTGCTATTTATGTCTGGTACATTGATAAGTGTCTACCATTGCCACTTTAGAGGACTGTGCTGATCATTTTCGAAGCGGTATCATCAGATGAGTGCCCCCCCTTTTTTAGCCCTATGACCCCTTGCAGGTCGCAACTTGGAGGTGAGCTCGCACGCTAACTGGTGGAGGATTGGCTGTGTGTTTTTTGTGGTCACTGGATGTTCCACGGTTTCTTTTGAAGATACACAGATTCACTGGGACTGTGCACTTTATTTATTCATATTAATTTATGCAGTAATGTTTTTCATGTGATTTATTGATTCATTGTTATTTATTTATCCATACTGTCACTCTGTTCACGTTAGGTGTTTTTTTTTTTTGAGTGATTCATTTTTATCAGTTTTTTATCACTTGTTTATTATCATTCTTATATTTATATTTTCCAAATTTAGATACGATCAATTTTCATGATTAATTTATAAATTTTTGTATCATCCTATTTATTGACCATTTTCTGGTTTACTCAATTTATCACCAGTTATTTACAGTTTTTTTATATTTTATTTGTACCTATTTCACCTTGATTCATTATTATTTAGGTGTCTATGTGATTGGGTAGCGCAGGATAATTTTTTCAATTCCTTTTTCTGGCACTATTGGTTTGATAGGCAGGTGTTAGCAGCCACCCAGATTTGTTTGGTTTAGCATTGGCGGCACAGGAGGAATTTATTGTTTGTAATTATCTTCTGTGTTTACAAACACACAGAGCTCTGTATTAGTGTCACTAGTGATGTCAATGTCAGTTAGTCAGTTAGTGTCCCTCCAAGCTAGTGTCAGTTAGCGCCAGATTGCCTACCACACTATCACAGTCACACTATAAGTCGCTAATCACCACCATTACTAATATAGTGTCTGTATGGATCAGTATCTTGATCATGATCAGAACTATATTAGTGTGCCCAATAGTATAGTGTCCCCAAAAACGCAGTTTGTTTGTTTTTTAACAAATACATGTAGCAGAATACATTATAGAATACATACAGAAATCTGAGTTTATTGGATAGTAGAAAATATTGGGTTTTTTTTCATTTTTATGTTTATATATTAAAAAATAAAAAATCCAGTGGTAATCAAATACCACCAAAAGAAAGCTCTATTTCTGTAAAAAAAATGATACAAATTTTCATATGGGTACAGTGTCACATGACCGAGCAATTGGCAGTTAAAATAACTCAGTGATGAATAGCAAAACATGCCCTGGAAATGAAGGGGGTACAATTTTCTGGAGGTAAAGTGGTTAAGCAAACTAAAATCATTAATTTAGGGTTAATATCAACTTTAAAAGTTGCAAGCATAAATGCTTATTCCAGTAATAATATATTGAAGAGTTAAATGTTAGTTTAAAAAATGTACAACTCACTCTGCTGAGTGTGTGAAGTAGTTTGTACTTCACCAAAAGGTATTAATTGCATAGGTTTTAACCTAATCCCTTGAGTATGTGAAGTAGTTTCTGCTTCATCAAATGTATTAACTGAATACATTTTAATCTATTTTGTTGTGTGATGATGTCAGAAATAAATGACTATAAATGTATGTATAATGGTATAGTTATTTAAATAGACACAGCTCTAAAAAGGAGGTAAGAAGGAGAAAAGTCAAATAAATAATATGCATACTTATTTTTTATTTTCCTAGTTCATTGATATGGAGTTTTTTTTTCTAATTATGTACACAAAAGGCAAATTAATTATATTCATGTTGTATTTATATACTGTATATACATTTATTAAAAGTGACCTCTCTATTGCAAACATTTCTAAAATTATCACTATGCATAAAAATACAAAAATGATGTAGCTGTGAATATACAGTACTTGCCTAAGACACATCCATTGTTGAGCTGATTTAAAGGAAAAAACAATGTCATTTTTGTATGGCTACAGTACTTTTTTATGACACAGGCTACAGTAATTTCATGTGATGATGCGTTTATCATTACTTTCTTTTGGTTTTAATCTGTTTTCTAAACAATCACATAAATATCGAAGCATCATTGTTACATACATTTTATTTTGTATGCACATTTGAGTTTAATTAAAACTTTAATGCAAGATGACTTTGCAATAAATACAAAAACCCTTTTCTGTTTTCAAGAAAGAGGACAATAAATAGCTGGGTTAATCTATTATTAACTGCTTTACTAGCGCGCCAATTTTGACATTCCTCTCCTTCCTGTAAAAATTATATTTTTTTTCTAGAAAATTACCGTACTTAGAATCCCCAAACATTATATATATATATTTAAGCAGAGGCCCTAGAGAATAAAATGGTGGGTGTTGCAAATTTTTTTGTCACGCAGTATCTGCCCAGTGGTTTTAGACAAAATTTTACATTTAGAATTTTAGTGCAAATACAATATAATACCAATTTTTTTGTAAAATATAATAATGTCAAGACATCATACTAACTAAAATTGCGTATCCCCATGGAACAGCGTCAAACTTCAATACCTAAAAATTCCCATAGGCAATACTTTAAAAGCCTTAACAGGTTACCAGTTTAGAGTTATACAGGAGAAGAACTATTGCTCTCATTTTGATGTTCATGGCGATACTTCACATGTGTGGCGAGAACACTGTTTACATATGCATATGGGATTTGCGTATGGGTTCCCCTTTGTGCACAAGCCCGGGGGGCAGGGGCACTTTAATTTTTTTAATTTTTTTCTACACTTTCTCTTTAATTTTTTTTATCACTTTTTATTTCTATCACAAGGGATGGGCAACATCCCTTGTGATAGCTGCAGCAGTGACAGGTCCTCTTTACTGAGACATTTGGGCTCTCTTAGACCCCAGATCTCTCCTCTGCCCTTAACAGCATCTAATGACACCGAGATACATTTGAATGTCTCAACAGTATTAGTTGTACTTGTTCAAAGAAATGTTTCTGGTGTGATATTTCTCAACATGTTTTGCCTATTTCAGGCTTCTTCAGGAGATATTTATATAACACCTACATCAACAGATTCACGTTGATTATAGAACATACCAACAGATTACATGCATGTAACAAGATAAAGCAAGTTTACATCACTACAAATCATGTGTGACATGTATCATACATGTACATAAACCCATTGCAAAAATTGATGGAAGGCAACTTACCAAACAATTCATATGCAACTCATAAGTGACATACAGTATGCAAGATGATAACGATTTAATTATGGTACAGTTTGGTTGGACAGTAAGATCTCAGAGTGGCCCAGACAAAATGGGCCTATTGGAGGGACATATAAGCTGAGTAAAACAATAAAATAACAAAGTGTAAATGTTCATCAGCATATACTGAAGTTCAACAAATATCTATCAAAGAGCAAACAAAATATGTACTGACAATTAAATGGGAGGAGATGTACCTTTAAGAGGTGAAGTAGGCAGCAATACTAGTATGAGCAGCATACATGAATATTAACGTCACATTTGGTTTAATGTTAATGCATCGGAACAACTGAAAGACACACGTCCCAAAAATGGGTACTGTAATAAAAGTAAAAAATAATTTGTTAAAAACCTTTGTTGCTGTAATTAACATGGTTTGCAGAATATACAGTATGTAAGGTTTGAAATAAAGGCTTACCTCCATAAAAACTTTTAATCACTAAAGGGAAGGTGGCAACAACGGAATGCTCGTTTGACAAAGGTACCAACACTCAAAGGGGAAAACACAAATAACAATAGATTAATATCTACTGGGAGACCACAATGTATAGAGTAGCAGCCATAAACTCAAATTACTAATGTACAAAGTGATTTATGACAAAGACCGTACACAAGCTGATCTCAATTCTTTAAACAATCCCCTATGGCAAAATTAACCATCCAAGATGTAAGAAGACTTGGTGATCTCATAGAATTATGGGAGGAAGGAAATACTGAGTTTGATGATGATAGCATGGAGAGTATGGAGAGTATTCCTTTTTCCCCCCTCCATTGTCTTACAAAACCAAATCTCATTCCTTACCACAAGCTAACCCAAATATTTGGGCCTTCACACAACAGGTGTGTAAAGAAATTTTGGCTACGCCTTGGTGAGAAATGTCTATGTCTAATTTAACACATTCACAACAACTAGCACTAACTTCCATCCTAAACAATGAGCAAATTGTTATCAAACCCTCAGATAAAGGAGGAAACTTTGTAGTGTTGGATTTTAATCAATATGAGTATATGGTAATGAATATTCTGAATAATTGAGCATGGTACAAACCAATACCATCAAGTTGAGTCATCTCAACTGCTATTGAATATAAAGCTATTATCAATCGGGCTTATCACCAGGGAATTATAAATAAAAATACAATAACTTTTCTCAATGTTAAAAAATCCCAAAACTCCTACCCTGTATGCATTACCCAAAGTTCATAAAAATATTCAAACACCCCTAGGTCGACTACTAGTATCCGGTAGAGGATGTCTCACTGAAAAGGCTAGCCGAATAATTGATTTTATTACATAAGTATTTACACCCACATGTGATTTTCTTAACATCATATGGCAAAGATACGACTGATTTACTAAAAATTCTGGAGGATATGCATGTCCCTAAAGGAGCATGACTAGTTGCTGTGGATGTTGAGGCCTTCTACAATTCCATTCCTCATGATTTAGAAATAACAGTAGTTGAAAAATTTCTGTCAGAAAGAAGCCAATCTGCCTATCAATACAACCAATTTGTTTTACAACTTTTGCAGTTTACCTTGACACATAATATTTTCCTATTCAAACTCTCCCACTACTTCCAGGTGTAGGGCGTTGCTGTGGGGACTCGGTGTGCTCCGTAATATGCAAATCTGTACCTAGGGGGGTGGGAGCTTCAGCTATTTTCAAGAGAAGACTTACAGGATGACATAATAATAACCTGGCATCATTTTATCGATGATGTTATGTTTATTTGGGGAGGTACCTACTCTGAATTACAATCATTTCTGTCTAAAATGACTAACAAACAATTCAATTTGAAATTTTACCATTAATTGTGATCAAAAATCTATAACTTTTCTCGACATTACAATTTTTGTGGACATTGATGGAAGTATTGGTTTCTAACTATACAGAAAACGGGGGGAACACCATTCTCGATGCAACAAATTCACATCCCAAATCATTGATATCTAGTATCCCTTATAGCCAAAATTTAAGAATTGAATGGAATTGTACAAATCCCAAGGATTTTGACAGTGAAGCTAAGGCTTTACAGACACGTCTCCTAAAATGAGGCTACAGTCGATCTTGCCTGAAGAGGGCATATAATCGAGTCAAAGGCCTTAATAGGTTTCATTTAATTCATCAATCTAAAGTAAGATCGACTCCCTCTACAATCAGAGTGATTACGTGCTTTACAGGCCAAGAAAGAAAGAAATTTTGGTATTTGCTGCAGGCAGATAAGTTCTCTAAATATATTGGCCCCTCACCACAAATTACATTTTGTAGATATAAATCCTTAGAAGATCATTTGTTACAGAGTCCTTATGTAAGGAAAGACAGTTCCAAACTTCAACAATTAGGTACATCTCCTTGTGGAAAATGCAATTTTTGTTCTTTTCTTTTTAAAGCTACCAAGGTGAATTTACCAAATGGACGTATGTATACGCCAAGATGCTCAGTAAATTGTCAAACTATAGGTGTTGTATATTTGATGCTCTGTGATTGTGGAGCATTTTATGTGGGCAAGACCAAACGGATGTTTTTTCAACGCATCTGTGAACACACATCACTTATCACACATGTAGGCCTTTATCACAACTATGACCTACCCAGAATTAATTTCTATGCACTAGAGCACATCCCCATCCTTGAGAGAGGGGGGGACATGGGCCGTCTTTTACTGCAACATGAGACAAAGTGGATTTTCACCCTGCAAACTACTAAATTTCCAGGTTTAAACGATTTTATCAGTTTAAAATCTTTTTTTATAGTTAGAACCAATGCTGGATATGATCTGAACAATAGCCATCTTTAAATGTACTTTCGTATTCTCTTTTATGTTTACTATATCAAGTTGCATTATTGCATTATTGCTAAAAATTGAGTGGAGGGCATTTTTGTTTTGTTTTGTTTTATTTTATTTATTTTGACTAATATGTGAAAGCAATTACCGAGTGATAATTGTACTAGATTGTATTTTTGGCCCTGATACCTGGCGCTTGGGTGGCTATACAGATGTTTTTGCAAGACGTTAATTCTGCCCTTCATCTGCAACCATAATCTCTATATATTTATTAGCATTGCAATTTATTTTCTATCCTCTAGATGGTGAGCAATAGTGATAACATTTTCATGGCAATCAAGGCAGTATTTAACCACTTGAATACCGGGCACTTTACCCCCTTCCTGCCCAGGCCAATTTTCAGGTTTCAGCGCTCTCACACTTTAAAAGACAATTGCGCGGTCATACAACATTGTACCCAAACTAAAATTTTATCATTTTGTTCACACTACTAGTGCTTTCTTTTGGTGGTATTTAATCACCACTGGGGTTTTTATTTTTTGCTAAATTAACAAAAAAAAGGCCGACATTTAAAAAAAACACACGGTTATCTTTGTTTCTGTTATAAAAGTTTGCAAATAAATAATTGTTCTTCGTAAATTTAGGCCAAGATGTATTCTGCTATATGTCTTGGGTGAAAATAACCCAAATCAGTATTTATTATTTACTCTGTAGGAAAGTTAGAGAGTTTACAAACTATGGGTTATATCTGAAAATTGATCAATCCTGAAGTACTGACAGCCAATCTAATTTCTTGAGGCCCAAAAATGTAAGAACAGTACAGATATCCCCCAAATGACCCTTTTTTGCAAAGTAGACAGTCCGACGTATAAGAGGCATGGCGAGTTTTTAGAAGTCGTAATTTTTTTGTCATTTTTTTTGTAAAATGAAGAAAATTATTGTCACAAATTTTTTTTTATGTAACTGGTGTGGCGGTGATCAGGGACACTGACTGGTGACAGTGTGCAAAAAACATTATAATTTCTTTTCAAATTTTTTTAAGATTTTTTTTTCATATTACACTATGACCAAAGTAGTATAATGTTACCATAGTAACATTTTAGTACTTTGGGGAAGTGATCAGTATTTTTGTTTTCTTTACACAATTTGATTACTTATAGCAAATCATTTTTTTGCTATAAGCAAGCATTTAATTGAATAAAATCGATTCATTCAGGATTTTTTTTCTTGTGATTAGCTGTGATTAGCCATGGCTAATCACAAGACACAGATGGGCTGTGATTGGCCCAGCCTGTGCATGTGATCACTCTGACCATTCACAGCTAGCCACACTTATATACAATGGATGGCATGAAAGGAAGCCATCCATTGTTTACAACTGTCATGTGGCCTGCTGTGATCGGTCACAGCAGATCATATGGTACTGGCAATGGGGCTGGTACACAGATCTGTCTTTGGCTGTGTCCGAGGTACACAGCCGGTGACAGATCTCGCCACAGTGCGGCTCTACGGGCAACTGCAAGGCGTGATACAGGAAGGACGTCATATGATGCCCTCCCGGATCTACGAGAGTCCCGCATTGCCATCATTTTCTTATTGGCCAGGTGGGAAGTGGTTAATATATTGTTTGTCTACTCCTTTTGATGTGCTTTTGCTTGTGTATCGTTCTTGTCAAGATGCGGTGACATTTGGTTTCTTTTACTTTGTATTTTGCTGCTTCAATGCCACCATGTTTTGACTGGCACTGTGCAGATGATTGGCGTTACTGGCGTCATTCAACATCGGCATCAGATGCGGCGGGAGGGGCCCAGTTAAAATTGGGCTGGTGTAGTCTATGTTTTGTTGGCTGATGGGGAGGTGGAGTTTGTGGTGCTGGTGCAACAGTGGTGAGACTCTACAAACATTAGTAATTTGAGTTTATGGTTGCTACTCTATACATTCTGGTCTCCCAGTAGATATTAATCTATTGTTATTTGCGTTTAATAGAGTGTGTTTCCCCCTTTGAGTGTTGGTACCTTTGTCTAATGAGCATTCGGTTGTTGCCACCTTCCCTTTAGTGATTAAAAGTTTTTATGGAGGTAGGCCATTATTTTACACTTGACTTTGCATATATTCTGCGCACCATGTTAATTGCAGCAACAAAGGTTTTTAATAGATTATTTTTGACTTATATTGCAGTACCCATTTTTTTGATGTGTTTCTTTTGGATGTTGTGACGCATTGCCATTAAACCAAATGTGAAGTTAATATTCATGTATGCTGCTTAAACTAGTATTGCTGCCTACTTCACCTCTTAAAGGTACATCTCCTCTCATTTAATTTTCAGTACATATTTTGTTTGCTCTTTGATAGATATTTGTTGAACTTCAGTATATGCTGAAAAAACTTTACACTTTGTTATTTTATTGTTTTACCCAGCTTATGTGTCTCTCCAATAGCCTTGTGAAGTTCCATTTTGTCTGGGCCACTCTGAGATCTTACTGTCCAACCACATTGTACCATAATTAAATCGTTATCACCTTGCATACTGTATGTCACTTATGAGTTGCATATGAATTGTTTGGTAAGTTTCCCTCCATCAATTTTTGCAGTGGGTTTATGATACATGTCACACATGATTTGTAGTGATGTAAACTTTCTTTATCCTGTTACATGCATGTAATATGTTGGTATGTTCTATAATCAACGTGAATCTGTTGTTGTAGGTGTTATATAAATATTTCCTGAAGAAGCCTGAAATAGGCAAAACATGTTGAGAAATATCACACCGGAAACATTTCTTTGAACAAGTAGAACTAAGCCTAAGTTCACACTAGCTTTGTTATCAGGCGTTAGACAGGCGTTTGGGAAGTGTTTTTAATGCTCCTCAAATGCCTATGAAAATTCTACACGTGGCAGCACACAGTGCTGTTCACACTGAAACATTAGTGTCGCGTCCTAGCAAAATTGATGGCCCATGTCAAGTCAGGAGGAGTTGAAGCCTCCCATTCAAGCCTATGGTGACACTCCTCAAACACCTGGCAGGCGTTAATACCATTAAACGTCATTATAAGCATTTATGGTGCAGATTTAAAGCTTGGAAAACGCCTATCAAACGCCTCAAAAACAAGCATAAGGAGCGTTTGGGGAGCATTTGAGGAGCATTAAAAATGCTTCCCAAATGCCTGTGTAATGCCTGTCAAACGATATAGAGGCGTTTGGCAAGAGTTAGAAATTAGTCAAGTGTGAACAAGCCCTTATAATGTTGGGACATCCAAATGTATCTTTGTTTTTCTAAATTATATTTTAATATTGATTTAACAATAAATATTGTAAATGTTAATTTTTATTGTTGTCTTATTACTATATGGCACCTTTAAAATCCCATCAGATCTTTTCTTCCTTGTGAAGAGTTTTCTCTCCTCTTCTTTTCCTCCTCTATGTATATTGTTTTCCCTCTTCTCTTGACAATTATCAAAAAAGGGGGTGTGGTGCTGTTGAGCTCCTCTCTGAACACTACTATTCTTGTTCTCTATTGTTTTTTTTTAATTTTTCTAACTTTTTAATATTTTTATGATTTTTTTTTATACACTGTGACTACAGCAGTGAAGTGTTACCACAGTGATGCTGTAGTACTCTGGGGAAGTGATCTACATTTTTTTTCTTATACTATGATTGCCTAAAGCGGTAATGATCACTGTTATAAGCAACCATTGTTTACTCATGGCATTCATTTGTTAATTCTTTTACTATTATGAAAACTGTGAATGGCCACAGAAAGTGCAGAAAGGGTCGGTACTCCCACTAGGCAAGCTAGGCAGCTGCCTAGGGTGCACTGCAAACTAGGGGCATCTGGGGGCACCTGGGCACAGCACAGACCAACACTCTCTGTGTGGGATGCTGCCACGTCATGAATGCTCCTTCAGCTGGGTGCGCCTACGGAGGAAGGTAATGTCTGACTCTGATGTCTCATGTCTGTGTGAGCGTGACCCGGCTGGCTGGCCATCCATCACAAGTGCAATGTGTCAGTGAGTGATAACAACATCACAATGCCAAAGCCTGCTCTTCTAGTGCCTGCTGATCTGTGTCAGTGTTGCTGGTGGTGTGTTGTGTCTGATCTGTCACTGTGTGGGATCGCTCAGTTCAGGTGTTCTGTGTGTGTGTGTGTGTGTGTGTGTGTGTGTGTGTGTGTGTGTGTGAACTGGGCTGCTTGTTGTCACTGTGTTTTATCTCCCCCCATTGCCTGGGAAATTCCAGCCTGGGATTTGTCAGAGTGTGGATCCATCATCCTCTGATTTTGTCTTTAATATTGGTGCTGGTGGCATCTTATGGCACTTATTTTTGCAAATCAAAAGACATTTAGCAGTGTCATGTTTTGTTGATTTAATATTTTCTACTGTTTTTAAAAATTTGTATGTTTTATTAAAAAATTTTTTTTGGGGGGGGGCGCTAGTAGCTGGTCTTGCCTAGGGTGCAAAATAGTCTAGCACCGGCCCGGAGTACAGATGCACTTTTATTGGTCCTGTCTGTACCATGTGATCACTGCGACCAATCACAAAGATTAACAGAATAGCACACAATGAATGTTTATGAATGAAAGCCATTCATCTTGTACAATTGTCATGTACCCATTACAATTTGGTCATCCGGTGGACACAGCAGGTGGCAGATCACGCTGCAGTGTGGCCACTAGGGCACGCATCAGGGGCATGACTGGGAGGATGGGAATGCTTCCTCTCGGTCGTAGTTTGACTATAAGTCGGGCGAGAAGGAGTTGAGCTTTTTGTGAACAGTGATGCTATAGTGAATATAGTGAATATATACAGTATAACGTCTCCAAGTCTCACTGAGGCTCCAACTATGAGCCGATATCTATATGACTTGCGAGCCAAGTTGTATCCACCAAATAACTACCCCCCAAGACGCCAATATGGACACAGTATGTCTCAAGTATATCTGGATCGCACACACCCAACACACAACTACCACTGTGTACATAAAATTAATTTTCCATATTGTGTTGCGCTCCTATTAATAAGTATCTCTTCTATACCACTTGTCCCTTAATAACACCCAAAATTAATGTTGTATGATCAAATAGTCTAATTCACAAAAAAATATATATAAAAAATATGAAAAAGCACATGTGTATACAATTACTTAAAAAATCTTAATATGATAATCACTTATATGAAATAAATGTGAATACTAATACACTCTTCAAAAGTACATGATGTTATAGCATAAGCGTGATAACAAATCAATAATACACCATAATTAGTGAAAAAAAGAAAAAAAAATTATAAAAAATATATATGATAAAAAATATATATATATAATATCAAAAAAATATATATATGTGTACTACAAATTAATAAATGTGTGAAAAATATATATAATAATGTCCTTATAATACAGTGACTCTGTGCTTGATTTAATCTTGAATCGGTGACTTTTTGTGAATCCGTGACTGTATATGAATCCGTGACTCTTTGTGAATCCTCTAATTAGTGCAGATGTATGCTCACCTCCTTATCTGCCTGCAATTAGGCTATATGCGCTTGTGGTTAAAATATAAAAAGGAATTAAATAAATTAATAGAATATGGAAAGAAAAAAGATATTTTAAATGAAAAAGAAGCGAAATACTTGGTGCCATCGGTGAGTAAAATACCAATAATTTACTCTATACCAAAAATACATAAGGATTTGAAGGATCCCCCTATGAGACCAATAGTTAATGGTATAGATGGGTTAACATCTAGGATTGGACAATACATAGACCAGTTCCTTCAACCCTTGGTAGAAAAAACTAAAGCATATATTAAGGATACCACACATGTGATTAACATCACACAAACAGTTGAGGTACATAGTGATCTGATTCTGAGTACAGCAGACGTCTCCTCATTGTACACCATTATAGACCACACAGGGGCACTGGATGCAGCGTTATGGGCTCTAAATAAATATTCCTCTCTTTGCAAAAAACAAATTAAATTCTTGATTAAATGCATACAATTTTCCCTAAGCCATAATTATTTCTGGTATAAAGGTGATTATTATTTACAAGTGAGGGGCGTTGCGATGGGTGCCCGTTTTGCACCCAGCATTGCTAACCTATACATGGCGAAATGGGAGGAGGAAGTAATATTTAAAAATATCAATAGTAATATAATTAAATATGGCCGATTTATTGATGACATCATATTACTATGGAGAGGAGATGTACCATCATTGACTAATTATTACCAGAATTTAAATCAGAACACTAAAAATATTACACTAAGTTGGAATATCAATGAGAAAGAGATAAATTTTCTAGACCTCAAACTAATGAATATAGGTGTTGGTATAATAACAAAAAACTATTTTAAGAAAACAGATCGCAATTCATACATTCCTGTCAATAGTTGTCACCATAGACCATGGATTAAGAATGTCCCTAGGGGACAGTTCCTTAGATTGCGACGCAATTGCACCAATGTAGAAGACTACAGAGAGCAGAGTAAAATATTGGCCCAAAGGTTTGTGGATAAAGGTTATAAGAGAGAAACAATATTAGAAGAAATTAAGAGAATAGAAGTTATAGATAGAACAACATTATTAGAAAATAAGATACAACATAAAGAAGATGAACAAGAAATATCGATAATATTACCTTATAATAAACAACATAGGGATATACAGAAAATTATATCCAAGCATTGGAACATACTGAAATTAGATAAGACCCTTAAACCTATTATTAAAGAAAAACCTAGGTTTATTTACAAAAGGGCATCTAATATTCGAGATCGAGTAGTGAAAAATGTGCTAGAACCTCCCCGAAAATCGACTAGCACTTTAAGCTTTTTCAATGGGACAGGGTTTTATAGATGCGGTCCATGCTATAGCTGTAGAAGAACACATGTGAATCCAAGATGCAGACAGTCATTTACCAACCCAAAAAATGGGAAACAATATGAGATCAATCAATTTATTACATGTGATAGCAGGGGTGTAGTGTACGCCCTAAAATGCCCATGTAATTATTTATATATAGGACGTACAAAGAGAAGTCTCAGAGAACGTGTGAAAGAACATATACACAATATCAGTATAGGCTACAAATATCATCATTTATCAGTACATTTTAAACAATATCATAACCAGGACACAGAGAAAATAGAATTTTGGGGCATTACTAAACATAACTCACATTGGAGGGGAGACAATTTAGTGCGAGAAATAAGTAAAAAAGAGTCATTTTGGATCTACGAGTTGGGCAGTTTAGCACCAGGGGGGTTAAATAAGGAATTCGATTTATCGTGCTTCATAAGTGATGTTTAGATGTAAACTTATTACAAGTTGATAACATCTATAAAAGGTTTTTTTGCCTTGACCTAGGAGGATTTACGTGTTTGTGTGGTGAATGTGAGGGGAGTAATAGTTATTCACAGTGGTTATGGCTCGTCTCCCATTTGCCACAGAAATATATATTAATATGTTTTAGAATATATATTTTTAGAATATAAACTACACTTTTTGATGTATGGGTATAGGTTATTTCCGTGCTCATTCACTAAGGTGTGTCAAGTGTTTAAGTATCCATGTGGGAGATTTTGTGTTTATTTAATATTTATTATTTATTTATTTTTTCTTTAGTTTTTTTTGACATGTTAAATATAAGACATGCCTCAAAGGAGATTTTATATTATTATGAATATTTTTTAAATTCTTTCATTATATAATTTTTGAATGGATCATTTTTTATTTTTATTTTATTTTATTTTACTTGATTTACAATATATATATTTCCCTATGTGTTTATTTCCATTGATTTACTCATTTTAATATTTAATAAAAATTTTTTTATATGGATGTAGGTGGATACACACAAACATCTATATATGTTTTATATATGATGACATGCATTTTTTAGGTATAAGATTGTTTTTTTTTTTTTTAATAAGCAAGTGTTGTGATCATTATATGTCAAAAAGATCGTTTGGATTCCTGGCAAGCCGCAGAGTCATGTCACAATGTATTTCTCCGAGTTAGACAAAGCAGTAAGAGTAACAAATGTATCAATTGGCAATGACATTAAAGTAATGAAAGTGCCCCCAAAAACATGGCTGCTCCCTGCAGATATACAACAAAATGGCGCGGCCGTGTTATATAAGCCGGCAATGGAAGAGTGACTAACCTATCAAAACCCCCTGATGAAGCCACGTGACCAGTGGCGTAACGCGTAGGGGTGGGGCTGCAACGTCACTCGGAGAAAGCCGGATTGTTTGACAGACGGCGGGTGCATGACTCAACGGTCGGCGGAGGACTCGATACATACAAATTGCCTTATATTGAAAACAGCAAATGTGAGTGAACCATTTGGAAGCAATAAAGCAGAAATTTTTAAAAAGGATAAAACACTATGTTTGGTAATTTGTTCCCACATATGGAGAAACGCATGGAGAGGAGAGCATAAGGGGATTGGAATTTTCGTAAGGAGTGATTAATCCCGGAAGGGTTAATCAATGTTAAAGGATATCCACATTCCATAATCTATAAAGGAGAAATCTCATCTAAGCAGGTTCCATAGGAGGTGAACCACAAGCGCATATAGCCTAATTGCAGGCAGATAAGGAGGTGAGCATACATCTGCACTAATTAGAGGATTCACAAAGAGTCACGGATTCATATACAGTCACGGATTCACAAAAAGTCACCGATTCAAGATTAAATCAAGCACAGAGTCACTGTATTATAAGGACATTATTATATATATTTTTCACACATTTATTAATTTGTAGTACACATATATATATTTTTTTGATATTATATATATATTTTTTTTATCATATATATTTTTTATAATTTTTTTTTTCTTTTTTTCACTAATTATGGTGTATTATTGATTTGTTATCACGCTTATGCTATAACATCATGTACTTTTCAAGAGTGTATTAGTATTCACATTTATTTCATATAAGTGATTATCATATTAAGATTTTTTAAGTAATTGTATACACATGTGCTTTTTCATATTTTTTATATATATTTTTTTGTGAACTAGACTATTTGATCATACAACATTAATTTTGGGTGTTATTAAGGGACAAGTGGTATAGAAGAGATACTTATTAATAGGAGCGCAACACAATGAGGCTCCAACTGCCATCTTTTCCACCACAGGGATTGCAGGTACTATGGTATGCATGTAAAAATGTTATTCTTCACTTCTAGGAAACACTAACCATTTGTTTAGGAAAAATTCATGTGTGAGTTTTCCCTATTTACACCCAGTTTTTTAATCATTATAATCATACATAACACAACTATTTTAGAATACAGATCCAATTTTCACTAACTTAATTGCTGTGTTATTTAGTTTGTTTCTAAATACCTACCGTAGGTATAAAAACTTACTGGGAAGTAATATTATGTCCTATTCTTTTTTTTAGATTGTAACACCTCCAAAATTTTGTATTCTCAGATGCTGCCTGATTTCTTTCATCAGTAGGAGCACATCACACTGCAAATTCAAACATTAAAGCCATATTAAACCCCCCCAAAAAATTAACATATAGCAGCTTATCAGCCATTAGATGTGGTGGATACATTCATTTTATTTTTTAGGCTTTTTTTCTCTCTGTATTCAACTAGTGTTCTGGTCAGTAGCACACCTCCTACATTAGAGTGCCCATACTCTAGCAAATGGACACTCTAGAAGCAAAGGAGCACCTTTGGAAAGCAGTATTGTTAATCTCAGAGAGGGGAGTGTTAGATGTACTAGCAGACTTAGATACACTAACAAATTGATTTAAAACCCCCACTAGCACTTTATAGGCAGTTACACACAGTCTTTTATTCCTTTTGGGATAAAGGTTTTAAATAAATGTTGATCATTGCAAGCACCCCTGTCAGTATTAAATTAGTTGTCTCATCCCTGTAACTGTTACATCTGCAGAACAGCTTGTTCTTTGGAAAAACAACATACTTTGTGGCAGAATCACCAGGTGAAAATAAAAGAACGATGACAAAGAAAACAAAGGCAGCCATCACATCTAAGAATTAAGCTGCAACAGGGGCGGACTGACAACTCATGGGGCCCCTGGGCAATAGGAGATCATGGGGCCCCTGTGTCTTTGCCCAAACTCAAAAAAGCTTATGAAAAAGGTACCAGGGGCATCTCATGGGGCCCCCTAATGGGCCCTCAGGCAGTGCCTGAGTTTCCAAATGGTCAGTCCGCCCCTGAGCTGCAATATAATAAATGTCTGCTTGTGGCTTTAATACTGCCTAAAACAAAATAAACGTATGCCAGATATAATGGTTTTCAAATGTACAGTATGAAAGACAGCAAACAGCAAACCAAAGAGATAAAATGAACACAAGCCATTCTTTTTAACAAACATTACAAAAATACTCAGTTCCCCTAACAGTCTTAGAATGCAAAGGCTATGAAAAAGCCTAGGGACAAAAGGAGTTAATCCTATAAGCAGCAAAATGTGATAATCAAGAATTTGAGTAATGTGCCATCAGTGTTCCATCCAATCTGTCATGGCATGGAGAACTACAGATGCAGGCTTTTTTTTCCTGATCTGGTGCACTGGAAGATGGCTACATTTTTTACAGAGCCTTTTCTTTCTGGGGCTTTATTTCTAGAAAGCATACATTGTTTCACAGTCTTTAGTAAAATTGTAATTGTTTTATTACAATACATGTCACATGATTCATTTAATCTTTTTGTACTTTTTTTTGGTCATCACAGGTAGTGTTGTACAGTGCCTCCATTACTTTTACTGTTCATATGGTCATCTTTTAGAGCATGTTTTTTCTACCACTCCTCTCAGTATCTAGTTCTGCATCTTTTTTGAGCTGGTTAGTGGGTTAGTGATGTGAAAACAAAACATAAAGTGATACTAAACCCACAACAGTAAAATCAGTCTGTATATGCAGTAAAGCATGCTTGTTATTCTCACCATGGAACATAAGGGGTTAATCTTCTGCATTCTGTAAAAAGGATTTTTAATCCTGTCTTCTTTGATCCTCCCCTATTTCTGCTAACCCCATTTCATCTTCTGATAAACAGAGCCTCAGCTCCTGTCTTAGCTGCCACTGGATTCTTCACTCAGACCTCCTCCTGCAGTAGACAAGCGCAAAGAATTTTGGGATACGAGGAAATAAACTCTCTCTTCAACAGTCTGTAAGACACATTTTTGGCACAGTGATGTGAGCTGAGGGAATGTAATAAATATTTTGTGCAAACCTTTCTGAAGGGTCTTTCTCTCCTGGACCTTGACCCAGCTGGGCCCTGTACGTAAGACTTACTGAAGTTTCCACTTTCCTGCTGGAAAGCTCCAAAGAGAGCTGAGCTATAAGATGGCTGCATCTTTGAAGAAGAGTTCCCAGGGATGGCTGAAGGTACTAAGTTAGGCATTGCACAAAGATCTCACGACTCACAAATCAAGGTACCCGTGGCTGTTCACATAAGGTTAAGGGCCTAGAATTTATTTAGTGAAAGAGGAAGATCCATTGTTCTTCAACAAAAGACAGTGACTGCTCCAGCAAAGTAATTGCAACCTGATAGGATGGTCTTAAAGGGTTAACAACCTAAATTGCTGCTTGTTCCCTTTTTGGGTATCCTGTATCCCAAAACCCACTCTCTCAAATATTTTTTTTCGGCAAATAAATCTGTAAAAAGACTAAAGTGTCTGGCATCCCACCTTTCTTTCAACCCTACAATAAGCCAAGGATTCCACCTTGAGATGGCCATTACCTTAGGAGGTATGTATAAAAAATCCTCAGCGCAATAAACATCCTATGGTTTGACTTAGGAGGTAATTCTCAACCACCCAAAGAGAAGAAGTGCTATTATAAACTAGCATGGTACAACAGTTGAGAATGTAAGGGTTGTGGAAGAATTAATGAAACTGGTCTAATGCCTGATTTAAATATATAAGAGGAGAGTAAAAGTAACTTTCTTTAAAATGGGCTAAACTTCACTCACCAGGGATCAGTATTGAGGCCAATTCTATCTAATATATTTATTAATGATCTGGTGGATGAAATAGACAATGTCAGGAGCGGACTGACCATTTGGAAACTTGGGCACTGCCCGAGGGCAGTCAGTAGGGGGCCCCATGAGATGCCCCTGGTACCTTTTTCATAGGCTTTTTTGAGTTTGGCAAGGGCTCAGGGGCCCCATGACCCCCTATTGCCCGGGGGCCCCATGAGTTGTCAGTCCGCCTCTGGACACTGTCATTTTGTCTATTTTTGCTGATGCCACACATCTGTGTATATATGTCACAATCAGAGGTTAAGACCACCAGGGACTGTAACTCAATATCTAGCAGACCAGTGTATACAACTAAAAAGGTGTGCCTGGATACTGATCCCCGCAGGTGCCAGAGCAGTGTGACCGCACACAAACGGTGGTGAGTCACAGGATCTAAGGAGCCACCCGATCTTTACCAGTCACTGGAGGTGTAAATATTGCCTGGCAGCCCCCTGGTTTCTGCTCTCTAGCACACCCGTGCAGGCACAGTGCAACAAAATGGCATGCAGGAAGGACATGGGTACATACATGATACAAAGAAACAAAGTAGCTAACAACAGCAAGCTGGGAAGGGACAGGGCAGACAAACAAGAAGCAATGCTGAGAAGGACACACACAGCAACAGGGAAATAAGGAATCCACGGAGACAGAGCAAAGGGGATGCACTGCACTGCACAGCCAGGGAAAAATACTGAGAACAATGACAGAAACAAACACACAAAATATGAAAATACTCAAACAGTGTCAAACACCACAGGAAACAGACGGTTCCAGCTTATACAGTTGTGGCCAAAATTATTCAACCCCCAATGCTGTAAAGGGGTTTAGGGACTATAGTGTACATTTGGAATTGTATTCAGAATCAAATCCTACAAGGACGTTGTAACTACCCAAATGCAACTAAAATGACATCAATTGTTTATGTAATACAGTAGTAAATGGTTCTTATGTGGTTTCTTCATTGCCACAATTATTCAACCCCTTAAAGACTACCACTCTGAAGAACAGAGGTTCATACAGGTGCTTTCCATCAGGTATTGAAAACACCTGTGGATGTCACCGAGCAGCAATCAAGCATAATAAGCACCAATTAGGCAGCTTTAAAATGACTGTGATACTCAGCTCCTTCTAGACATTTACTGGTGTGGTTACAAACATGGTGAAGGCAAGAGAATGGTCCAGGAAGACAAGAGAAGAGGTGATTTCTCTTCACAGGAAGGGCAATGGCTATAAGAAGATTGCAAAGATGTTAAACATACCAAGAGACACCTTAGGAAGCATCATTCGCAAATTCAAGGCAAAGGGCACTGTTGAAACGCTACCTGGTCGTGGCAGAAAGAAGATGCTGACTTCGACTGCTGTGCGCTACCTGAAGCGTAGAGTGGAGAGAAGTCCCCGTGTGACTGCTGAGGAACTGAGAAAAGATTTGTCAGATGTGGGTACAGAAGTTTCAGCCCAGACAATAAGACGCACACTGCGTAATGAAGGCCTCCGTGCCAGAACTCCCAGGCGTACCCCCTTGCTGTCTCCAAAGAATAAGAAGAGTCGACTGCAGTATGCCAAAAGCCATGTGGACAAACCACAAAAGTTGTGGGATAGTGTTCTGTGGACTGATGAAACAAAATTAGAACTGTTTGGGCCCATGGATCAACGCTATGTTTGGAGGAGGAAGAACAAGGCCTATGATGAAAAGAACACCTTGCCTACTGTGAAGCATGGTGGAGGGTCAATCATGCTTTGGGGCTGTTTTGCTTCTGCAGGTACAGGGAAGCTTCAGCGTGTGCAAGGTACCATGAATTCTCTTCAGTACCAGGAGATATTGGATGGAAACGTGATGCAGTCCGTCACACACCTGAGGCTTGGGAGACGTTGGACCTTTCAACAGGACAATGATCCCAAGCATACCTCCAAGTCCACTAGAGCATGGTTGCAGAGGAAAGGCTGGAACATTTTGGAGTGGCCATCGCAGTCACCAGACTTAAATCCGATTGAGAACCTCTGGTGGGACTTAAAGAAAGCAGTTGCAGTGCGCAAGCCTAAGAATGTGACTGAACTGGAGGCCTTTGCCCATGAAGAATGGGCGAAGATACCCGTAGATCGCTGCAAGACACTTGTGTCAAGCTATGCTTCACGTTTAAAAGCTGTTATAACTGTAAAAGGATGCTGTACTAAGTACTAAGATTGAATGTCACTTGGGGGTTGAATAAAACTGATAATGCTGTGAGCACAGAAAAGACATTTGTGGTTATTTCATTATAACTGTTATGTTATATTTGTCTGACCTACAAGTGCCTCTTTAATGTAAATGTAAGCAAGATGACTGAATGATCAAAAGCAATGTCAAACTGGCCAAAACACTCAATTTCAGTGGGGGTTGAATAATTTTGGCCACAACTGTACATGGAGACACATTGCATGAACACGAACACTCAGGTTGCAAAGGCTTAATAATACCTAGGTTCAGGGTAGACAGTCTGGAACCCGAGCAACTCGGACAGGATAATTAAGATAATAATATATTACAGATGTATCTTGACAATGAAGAAACATGGGCAATTTAATAAAAATTTATAAAAACATGTATAATTATATACCTAGGCCATTAGAATGTCATTTTATCTGGAGAATAAATGGAATAGCGTTGAGTAAAGTGGAGCTGAAGAATGCTTGTTAAAAAATTAGCAGCACAGGTCAATGTCAAGTGGCAGCTACAAAAGCATGTATGAAATGGGAGTTAATAACTTGATACTAATATAGTATTGCCTCTGTATAAATCCTTTGTAGGGTTACACACATATTATAGGGTTCAGTTTTGAGTAACAGATTATAAAAAGGAGTTTAGGAGTACAAGGCATAGAAATATTTACTAACAGTGAAACAATAGCAAGAGTGAGCATGTTTACTTTGGAAAAAAGATGATTTAAAGTTGAACCCAAGCAGATACAAAGGACACAAATGAATGCAACCTACACTCAAAAAGTGTAAGTACCTTAATCTAACATGGTATTAACTTGCAGTCCCTCATACTGGGGGAGAGAGAGGCAGCACAAGGACCCAATCAGCTGTGCTGAAGTGCAAAGAACATGCTGATAGGAGGAGATAGCCAAGTATCCAAGAGACAAGTTAAACAATTTGCTGCTACTCCTTTCACTGTATAATAACAGGGTGGAGATGGGCAGGACACCTGAAAGGTTTATTGAGCTGTAACAGATTCAGTCAGATTCCTTGCCCTGTTAGATAGGTATGTGCTGTGAAGCAGGGCTGTGTACATCTTGGGACTGGATGATGTTAATGTGGTTAGGTGTCTATGTGATTACATTCTAATCGCTATAAGAGTACTAGCATAAAAGCACATATAGTACAACTGAGAATTATTGGACATATGTTGTTCAGCCTGCAATATTCATTTATTGATAGGGTTACATTATATTTACAAATAGCACACTAAGAAATATTCACAACACAGTGGACAGTAAAAGTACAGTGCATTATATGACATTTACAAAATATATACAAAAACATTTTTTACAATACAATCGTGGCATTTTTTTTACCTCTCAGTTTCAGGTCTTGTCATATTGAGCGCTTTTGTGTCTCAAGATAAAGAGAGAACACAGCTTGGTAACAATTCAAGAAATCCCCTTCTCCTTTCTATAGAGTGGCTAGTATACGCACCCTAATTGGTCACTATAATATATTGTTTATGTCAGGTACTTACAGTATATAGCACAGTCAATTTACATAGTGCTTTACATATTCACATCAGTCTCTTCCTTCAAGGAGCTTATTCACAACTCACATACATATACCAGGGCTAATTTGGACAGGAGCAAATCAACCTACCAGCATGTCTTTGGAGTGTGGGAGGAACCCACACAGGCACAGGGAGAACATGCACACTTTATGCAGGTAGTGCCATGGTTGGGATTTGAACCGATGACCCTAGGACTGCCAAGCAGACATACTAATCACTTAGCCACTGTGCTGCCCCATAGTAAATGTATATATGTTGTTGTTTACAATCCATATGTGATGTGATAAGGAAACAAAACAATGGCCAGGCCTTTGAAGTAGAAAAATATTCACATTATCACCAATTGGGAAGCTGGGAGTAGTATAATGTGAATGTGTAGAGAAACAAGCAAAACTTTCTATGGTTAATCAACTTGTTTGTTTCTAGTACTGTATATTTCTGGCAGTTCTCCCTCATTAAATATGTCCTGCTCCTGGTCAGTTTTACACTGCTGTATCATCTATAGCCTCTTAACCCTTTGAGGACCAAGGGACGTATTTGTCCCATGTTTTTAATTGCCTGTATCATCTGATTAAGAACTTAAAATACTTTTTTTTTTTGGTTTGAATCAAAATACTAGTTCTTATCAACAAATGGATCTAGCTTTTTGCCAATTATTTCATGAAATGGCTTAGTTACAGTTACTGAAGTGTTACGAACTTTAAAAACAAAAAATTGATTCTTTTGGCGTTCCGTAATCTTATGGTTCTCAAAGGGCTAATTGTTAATGAGAGTTTAACTAGTTGCTGACCGCAGATAGCCGAATGATGGCTGCACTGCGGCCGGCCAGTTCTGGGTGGACGTCATATGACGTCCTCCCAGAACGCGCTCTCCTGCGCGCCCCGGGGGCACGCACCCGGCGATCTCCGTGATCGCTGTGTCCTACGGACACAGCTGATCACGTGATGTGGTAAAAGGCCGATCACAGCGGCCTTTTACCACGTGATCAGCGGTGTCCAATGACACGCTGATCACAGGAAAATGCAAGTGCCGGTTCTCGGCTGCACTTTCCTCACGCTGTCAGATCGTGAGGAAAGTACTGCCGAGAACCGGCAGTTGTCAGAGCGGGGATCGGCACCGATTATCAGGGCACTGATGATCAGTGCCCTGATGATCGGTGCCCAGCATTGCCACCCACAGGTTCCGCCCACCTGTGCCCAGCAGTGCGCCCACTAGCTCCGCCCACCTGTGCCCAGCAGATCACCCACCTGTGCCCAGCAGTGCACCCACCTGTGCCACTCTGCAGTGTCATACACCTGTGTCCAGAAGTGCCACCTACCTGTGCCCAGCAGTGCCACCCACCTGTGACTACCCACCTGTGCCCACCAGTGCTGCCCACCAGTGCAGCCCAGCAGTGCTGCCAGTCAGTGCCACCAGTCAGTGCCCAGCGGTTGTGCCAGTTAGTGCCGCCAGTCAGTGCCCAGCAGTGATGCCAGTCAGTGCCGTCTATCAGTACCCATCATCAGTGTCACCTATCAGTGCCGCCTATCAGTGCTGCATATTAGTGCCACCTATCCGTGACACCTCATTAGTGCTGCCTATCCGTGCCACCTCATTAGTACTGCCTATCAGTGCCCTTTAGTGCTGCCTATCAGTGCCCATCAGTGCCCATCAGTGCTGCCTCATCAACGCACATCAGTGAAGGGGAAAAATTACCTGTTTGAAAAATTTTATAATAGAAACAAAGAAACTTTTTTTTTTTAAATTTTTTGCACTTTTTTTATTTATAGCGCAAAAAGTAAAGCGCCCAGTGGCGATTAAATACCACCAAAAGAAAGCTCTATTTGTGAGAAAAAAATTATCAAAATTTCATATGGGTACAATGTTGCATGACCGCGCAATTGTCAATCAAATTGCAGCAGCGCTGAAAGCTGAAAATTGGCCTGGTAAATAAGGGGGTATAAGTGCCTGGTAGGCAAGTGGTTAATAGAAACTGGACAGCAGTAAAATAGTTTTGCATTAGCAAGAACAAGGACAACCTCAGCAGACTACAAACCAATGTTAACCTTTGGGTCAGGTTGGGCCTATTACTGTTTGATGAAAAAACAAATGTCACCGCTAAAACTACCTGAGAAAAGCCCTTTTTTTTCAAAGATTATGATGATTCTATTGCATTTAAGCTATGCTAATTGGAAATAAAATATAAAAAAACAAACAAAAAAAATCAAGTCCCCATCAAAAAGTGTGCTATCAATTTATGCTAGTACTGAGAATGCCTGTGAAAAATGTATTGTTCCATTGTACTTTTCCATAACACAATGTACTGCTTTAAGGCATCCCCAAATATGTTATTTAAAGGATTTGTGAACTTTCAATATTTTCCCCAAATCTGAAAAGACCCCCCCCCCCCCTTCTATAGACTTGCTGATTTGCTGATATATTCGGCTTTGCCAATTTGTAAACAGGATTCCCCAAACCCTTGGCAAATTGAGCCTGGGCAAATACACTCATCCCTAGCTCTAAATACCGTTAAGTGTCACCACCAATGGGTTTTCTGTTGTAACAGAATGCTGCTTCCTAAATTGTATCCTCTGCACATTAATGCTAGAATTGGCAGTGTAAGTATTTCTACTCATTTTACAAAAGTTCCCACATTTTGCCAGTTTTGTCATTTTTACATATTTATAATGTTCAGCATAATACTGTAAGTTATTTACTGTACTTTGCTACAATTTTTCTGAAAGCCTTTTGAAATATTTTAACTGGTCATTCCCTTGTTTTTGTCAGGGCTAATATCTGCTGCATAGTGACATGGAGGCTCGTCTTCTTAAAGCCATAGGTTTCATACTCACTATGGTTGTTGGAATTCCTGGAAACATCTTTATTCTATTCATATTTACCTACATTAGGGTAACAGAAAAGAAACTCCTACCAGCCGACACCATGGTAATGGTCCTTGCCTTGTCAAATCTTCTTGTGGTGTTATCCCGTGTCATACCACAAGCTCTTAATGCAATTGGTGTGGAAAATTTACTAGATGACACAACATGCAAACTAGTTATTTTTACATACAGAGTGAGTAGGGCTATGTGTATTTGTGTCACTAGCTTTCTCAGTTGTCATCAATGTGTCCTTATTGCCCCTATCAAGAGATATTGGACTTGTTTAAAAGAAAAATTAAGTAGGCATGTATCTCTCATCATGATTCTAATCTTAGTCATGAACATTGTAATATGTCCTTCCATTATTTTGTATGGACAAGCTAAATCAAATCATACTTCTCCTTATACACTTCATCTGGTTTATTGTGATATAGATTTTTTATCATATATTTCTTTCTTGCTTAACGGTCTAGCATCTATCATTAGGGAAATTATATTTGTGGGATTGATGACACTATCAAGCAGCTACATGGTATTTATTCTATACCAACATGGAAAAATGATCAAACATATACGCAGTTCTGACCGGAATCAAAGTTCATCTGTAGAGTACAGAGCAGCTAGAGCAGTGATTCTGTTAGTTTCCCTGTATGTTCTTTTATATGGTATGGATAATGCTATGTGGATTTATACATTGTCACTTTCCAGTGTGAGCCCAGAAATTAATGACACTCGGATACTTCTTGCTTCCGCCTATTCTGCCCTCAGCCCTGTGGTTATCATGGCCACAAATTCCAAGATACATAGAAAAACAAAGAATGCATGGAAAAAGGAAATTAATGAGATCCAAAAAGATTCTATAAAAAAATATTAGTTTTGTGAGCGCTATCAGTTAAAACCAGAAAAATACAATGATGACATTGTAAAATCATATTTCTTCTGTTAACCAAGTCTGTAATCATTGAAGACTATCTGGGATGTAAATAAAATAGTTTTTTTTATTGCAAAAAAATTGTTGAGAACAATAAAGTGTTAGAAAAGCTCTTTCTCTCAAAAGCTCAATTGTGTTGAATTGACAGGAAGATAGAATGAGTGTTGAAGCATTATACACTATGGATAGCCATAGATTACTTTTCTTTTCTTTTCAGTCATTTAGTGGGCTGGTTGAACAAAAATGGACAGATTTCTCCATCCACACAAGCAAGGCAGGTGAAGGAATCTTCTCCACTGAGGCATAATATTTTGAAAGCAGGAATTCTTCTACTGTAAGAATGATCAGTGGCTGCAGATGGCCCTCCCCTTCTTCTCACAATGAAGAAAAGAGGAACTAATTAATAAATTAGCCATTTATTAGTTCCCCAATCATTATTCAGATCTTGGCAAAAGCAGATTCAAGCTGTTTTTAGCCCTTACCCCACCCAATCTCTCTTATTAGTCTGATCTCCACCCTGTCTCTTCACTGTCCTGTATATTAACCATTCCCCACCCATTCCAGCACATATGAAAATTAGCCCCCCTCATTCCCATCCTCCCCTGTATATGACATTAAGGGCTTGTTACATTTGCTTCAAAATGTGGCATTGAACAGGCTTTTTTTAAAGCACTCTGAATGCCAATCAAAGCCCCTGTCACTAAACATGGTAAGCTTACAGTCCTGTTCACACATTGTGTTTGCTTTGCTTTGCTTTCCTTCCAAAATGATACCCCATGTTATTTTCTTGGTGCTTCAAAGCATCTCCAAAGCCTACATAGAAGTCTATGACAAATCTCGCTACCAGCACCTTTAACTTTTGAGGGGCTTTTATTTAGATTTAGCTTTGTTTTGTTTTGGAGGTATTGAAGGTATTAGATATCCCAGGATGCACTGGGAAACCCATAAGTGAACTGGAAAGATGTCATCAGCAGTCACTTCTAGTTCATGTGTATATATTCTGGAAGTGTTTGGTGCAGATGTGACATCTGATGTACAGTATGGAGCAGCAAGAAGGTGATCAGGGTCCGGGCTGGAGCAGAGCAACTAGCAGATGGCACACATGGTGCACAATGTGGGAACTTTACAACGGAAGGTGAATGGGGACCAGAGCTTGCAGACCAGAATGGGAGAAATTAGCAATGTCCAACGTGGTGGGAGCGATATAGTGGGATTTGAAGGGGGCCAGAAAGAGAAAGAAAAGATCAGCAAACTAGAGGATCAGAAGATCTGGGGGTTACTACTGAGTAGGGGTTCAGCAGAGCTGGAGGTTTCTACTGAGTGGGTGAGCAGCAGAACTGGGAGTTATTACTAAGCAGGGGATTAACAGAGCTAGGGGTTACTACTGAGTGGGGGATCAGCAAAGCTGGGGGAACTACTGAGCAAGGGATCTTCTGAACAAGGGTTCTAATGAACTGGGGATCTACTGAGTGGGTGTACTACTGAGCTGGGGATCTGCTGATTGGGAGTACTACGGATCCAGAGTTCTAGTGGGCCCCTTTAATCAAATAGAAAGTCAACATACATCCAGGGCATTTTCCAAGCTTTTTAAAGCTTCAAAAAAGAATCAGAAACATATAAAAAAATTATGTTGAATTGATAGGTGCTGTAATCTTTAATGTGTGTTAAAGTCGAAGCAAGTGTAATTGAGCCCTAAAACTTTCACCACCTCCTCCCTCTGTGTATGACCTGTGCATACTGTATCTAGTGGACCATTACAAGCTTACATATTTTTTACCACCTCAACACCAGCATGTTTCTTCATTAAAAAAAACTGTAGCAATTAATAAAATAACTTTGAAGTGTCTACTTTTAAACCATTTTGGGATGTTTGTCTTATCATGTAATTTTTTTGTTGTAACAGCAAATAAGAGAAAAATTTTTTTTCAACATTTGGACATTTTTTTTTATATTGTAAAATATAAAACAATGGTGGTTAATAAATACCACCATACCTCTATTTGTATATAAAAAATATATTAAATAATTTTGTACTGTTGATGGAGTAATTGTCAGAGTATCATAGTTCTGAAAACTGAGAAATGGCCTGGTAATGAATGGGTAATACAAGCAGGTATTCAAATGGTTAAGTGATGGCGAACCCTTTGCTTGCGCTCTGAATAGCAAATCAGCATCATCCTATCTTTGCAATCAGTAGAGGCTAATTAGGTAACCAATAAAGACTAATTAGGATGCTAAGTAAACTTTCAGGCTGTGCAGTATGGCGGAGATGTGTAAATCACAAGAATCACTTGCAAAAACAAAAATCCTTGCAAAATATTAAATGTATGTTGCATTTTGCTGCTTTTCTCAAAAGAGAAATTTGAAGACTTTGTAACTGGGTTGAATAGAAATGACACTGGATGTACAATATTTCACATCAATTTCTTAGATCTCAAAATCACGAGAGAGAAGAACGGTACTATTGAGACAACAATTTACCGCAAACCCATGTCTAACCTTTTCCATTGGGATAGCCAACATCAATTATCATTGAAAAAAGGCTTCCCTACCGGACAAAATACCACATTTCTATAATTGCCGTACTGAAGGGGTGATCTACGTCATGAAATACCCATGTCCACTTTTATATGTGGGAAAAATTATTCATCAATTCAGACATAGAGTACTAGAACATGCAACTGACATTGCACAGGAGAGAGATAGAACTATAATTAGACATATCCTTGAAAAACATGGAGGTTAAGCCGAAGTTTTGAAATTTTGTAAAGTGGATCAGTTTGTGTTGGGTCCAAGAAAGGGGGATCTGGATAAACTGGAAGCCAGGTGGATTTTTCGCTTGAATTTACGTATCCCCCATGATCTGAATGAAAGTTTCTCCCATTTGTTTGTGACTGATAAGTCCCAGAAATATTGTCTACTTGCCTATTTATAAAGAATGTTTTTTTTTTTTATATGGATTGATTGGAATTGTAAATATACGTATACATTAGTATTGGATGATATATGACATACATTATTATCCTGTCAGGTCAGTTCATTACAACAGAGATATACTGTATGTATAAGGTTGTTCTGCTCTATTGTTTGTCCACTAGATGGCGGTCCTTAGCTGGTTCAGAATGGTATAGAGTGCACTTGCCTGGTGATGTAGTATGTGTCGTGACATCATGACGCATGCAATGACATCACAACGTTGTGTGCATGGTGGCTGTTTTGACTGACCAGTCAATAAATAGGATGAGAACAAACAATTGGACACCATTTCCACTTGCCATGTGACTACTCATCTTCCTTTTGCTCGCCATTTGAAATTACTTTACACACCTCTGATGAAGCTCCACTGAAGGAATGAAACATGTTAGGATGTTGTTGATTGGGGAGTACGTTTTCTTTTTGAATCACATGTAATTTTTTCTTACCTTGAGTTTTTGGGTTGGAGGAATACCCATATTTAGGGGACACAGATATGATCATTTCTAGAGAGGCATTTTTGTGGATATATGAAATATGGGGCCTGTCCATTAGTGGTGTTTTATATCCACATGAATGGATGTACACACATTATATATCATAGACAGATGATTCTTAGTAAGGTACTGTATTGTTTAAGTAAGAGAGAATAGTACACTATCCTAAAAACAACATATACTGTACTTAAGTTATTAGACATGCCCACATGGATATGGATTGCTCTCTAGGTACAGTGGGGATCGAAAGTTTGGGCACCCCAGCTAAAAATTTGTATTGATGTGCATAAAGAAGCCAAGGAAAGATGGCAAAATCTCCAAAAGGTATCAAATTACAGATTAGACATTCTTATAATATGTCAACAAAAGTTAGATTTTATTTCCATCATTTACACTTTCAAAATAACAGAAAACAAAAAAATGGCGTCTGCAAAAGTTTGGGCACCCTTTACCCTTTGGGCTGAATTTATAGCATGCACTGCCCCCTTTGCAAAGCTGAGACCTGCCAGTGTCATGGATTGTTCTCAGTCATCGTCTGGGAAGACCAGGTTATGTCAGTCTCAAAGGTTTCAAATGCCCAGACTCATCTGACCTTGCCCCAACAATCAGCACCATGGGTTCTTCTAAGCAGTTGTCTAGAAAACTGAAACTGAAAATAGTTGACGCTCACAAAGCTGGAGAAGGCTATAAGAAGATAGCAAAGCGTTTTCAGATATCAATATCCTCTGTTCGGAATGTAATTAAGAAATGGCAGTCATCAGGAACAGTGGAAGTTAAAGCAAGATCTGGAAGACCAAGAAAAATATCAGACAGAACAGCTCGCAGGATTGTGAGAAAAACAATTCAAAACCCACGTTTGACTGCATGATCCCTCCAGAAAGATCTGGCAGACACTGGAGTTGTGGTACACTATTCCACTATAAAGAGATACTTGTACAAATATGGTCTTCATGGAAGAGTCATCAGAAGAAAACCTCTTCTACGTCCTCACCACAAAAATCATCGTTTGAACTTTGCAAATGAACATATACAGACAAGCCTGATGCATTTTGGAAACAAGTTCTGTGGACCGATGAGGTTAAAATTGAACTTTTTGGCCGGAATGAGCAAAGGTACGTTTGGAGAAGAAGGGGCACAGAATTTAATGAAAAGAACCTCTGTCCAACTGTTAAGCATGGGGTTGGATCAATCATGCTTTGGGGTTGTGTTGCAGCCAGTGGCACAGGGAACATCTCACGAGTAGAAGAAAAAATGGATTCAATAAAATTTCAGCAAATTTTGGATGGTAACTTGATGCCATCTGTGAAAAAGCTGAAGTTAAAGAGAGGATGGCTTCTACAAATGGATAATGATCCTAAACACACCTCGAAATCCACGGGGGATTACATCAAGAGGCGTAAACTGAAGGTTTTGCCATGGCCTTCACAATCTCCTGACCTCAACATAATTGAAAATCTATGGATAGACCTTAAAAGAGCAGTGCGTGACAGACAGCCCAGAAATCTCAAAGAACTGGAAGACTTTTGTAAGGAAGAATGGGCAAAGATACCTCAAACAAGAATTGAAAGACTCTTGGCTGGCTACAAAAAGCGTTTACAAGCTGTGATACTTGCCAAAGGGGGCAGTACAAGATATTAACTCTGCAGGGTGCCCGAACTTTTGCAGACGCCATTTTTTTGTTTTCTGTTATTTTGAAAGTGTAAATGATGAAAATAAAATCTAACTTTTGTTGACAAATTATAAGAATGTCTAATCTGTAATTTGATGCCTTTTGGAGATTTTTCCATCTTTCCTTGGCTTCTTTGTGCACATTAATACAAATTTTTAGCTGGGGTGCCCAAACTTTCGATCCCTACTGTATATAAATTGACACAATGGTTCGTTTCCTTGCCCTATAGGTATTTACAGTTGTTTTTCTTCAGATATACTTTTGAATTATGTTATTAAAAGTTATATTTTAGTCAGGTGGCCTTTGTGGTATGGAGGGACATGCACCCCAGTTCAGTTTTTTTTGTCCAACACAGTCCCAGAGCAAGAACAAGACAAATAACTTTATGGTCTATGATTTTAGTTCATACCAATGCAGTGTTGGTGTACACCAAAAAAAAAAATTGGGACATGTTGCATTTTCAGGCAGCACAATCCAACAAAATGTAATACACTGCATCATGCTGCACTGCATAGTAAAAATATTAGAAGTAAATTAAATGAGAAATATGGGTTATAAAAAAACAAACATTTTTGCTCATTTTGGTGCATGCAGCATTGATCTGATGCTACATCTGCCCACCACCCCTTCTAAGAATGAAAACTGAGCAATCAAACAGAGCTGATCATTCAATTCTTGGACTTTAGTGAACAGAGAGTGGTGACTGTTAGTCACTGGCTCACTGCTCTACCCCTGCAGTGGTCATTGGAGAGCCAGGCTGTGGGGGGTAGGGGGTGGGAGGAGTGGCTGGCTCTGGTTCTCAGCAGCAAGCCAAGAGGCTGAGCCAGCTGTCAGTCCAGGCTTCTGGGTAGATCCCAACTTTAAAATCAGGATCTCTCCAGAGCCTGAACCGGCTCAGTGATGTCTGCTGTAAATGTGTGCAATTCAGTTTGTTCAGATTAATTTTTTGGCCGAAAACTCCATTTTACAAATTGACACAGTAATGAATCTGAACAAAACTGAAAAAAAAACCAAAATAAAATTTGGATGCATTCGGATGCTGTGAGAAGAGGGTTGTTAAGGAACAGGTGGCTGTCACATCCTTAATAACCATGATTATTATTATTATTATACAGTATTTGTATAGCGCCAAAAGGTTTGCTCAGCGCTGTACATTATAGTGGGGGACAGTACATGAGACAATACAGTAACATGATTCATATACTGTCAGCAGTATTCCCCGCTGTCAGCAGAATGTGAACAAAACAAATGCCAGTTTAATTTTTTTTTTAAGTCAAAGTGATACATATCAGGCCTTTTCAGGTCTCGTATGGATTTTAAGGGGATCCCCACACAGAATGTTTTAACAAAATGGCATGGGATCCCCCTCAAAATCCATACCAAACTCTTGTCTGAGCATGCAGCCCAGCAGGACAGGAAAGAGGAGACAAGTGAATGACCCCCCCTGAACCAAGCAGGCCAAATGCCCACAACATCCCCCCTCCCCCAAAGCATCTTTACCCCATGGGGACAAGGGCCTCTTCCCCACAACCCTTCCCCACAACAAAAGTGAAAAAAAACACAGTTTTTTCAAAGTCCTTTATTAAATCCCCCATAAAAAAATTACCCTCTAAGTAGATAGATCCAACGTCAGTCAAGATGAATTCTGCCCGCATACCCGCATGCAAAAAAAACACCCGACACCCACGGAACATATCGGCTCCCACATCTTCTCAAATGTCAAATGACAGATAAACCTGGGGGAGGGGTTATCACCAGTATGCCTGTCACTTGATATGTGACAGGGCACTGCCCTAATGACAGGTAAATGTAAATGAGGAGGCAGGGTCATCTGGTGATGTCAACAATTGACCCTGGCCCACATTTACCTGTCATTCAATGTGTGATGGGACACAGAAGTTGACATGTTTTGGTGACCTGATTCATTTTTTTCATGTGCGTCAGCAGGCAGCATTCATCCTTATTGACATTGGATCTACTTTTTTTTTAATAAAGGACTTGTCAAAAAGTGTGTGTGTGTTTTTTTTTAACTTTTGACACTTTTTGTTCGCTTCCCATGGACTCCCACAACCACCCCAGAGTTGTGGGGAAGAGACCCTTGTCCCCATCGACATGGGGACATGGTGCTTTGGGGGGGGAGTTCCCCTCTCCCAATGCACTCCCCAATGTTAAGGGCATGTGGTCTGATATGGTTTTGGGGGGGGGTGCTTTCTGGGCTGCATGCTTGGATAAGTGTATGGATTTTGGGGGAGACTCCAGGTTGTTTTTATTTTGGTGTGGGTTTCCCGTTAAAATTCATACTAGTCCCAAAGGTCCCCCATGCTGATTTTTTTTTAACCATTGATTTGTTTTTTTTACATTCTGCTGACAGCAGGGAATCCCACTGACAGCAGATGAGTCATGATTGTTAAGGGCATGGCGGATGGCTCCTTAACAACCAGTACTATTCCGAATAAAATGTAACAAATGCTAAAGATACAAAATGAATTTCGAAATGAATCGATACATTAATAAAGACCAATGTACATTTGTTATGCCTAATGGGCTCTAAATTGTTATTTACAGTATTATCATTGTGGTTTCGGTTAGTGCAACTAATGCAAAGCATTACACAATAGTAACTCATTTCAACAAATCTGAAATAAATTATAATGAAAACAACATATTCACTTTCATTTATTTGTTTCATTTGGATTATATGATGTGATAGTTTTGGGCCTTTTGTTAACATTTAAAGCATCCGAGATAACATAATGAATTGATTCTGATCCATTTGTTTTTATTCTAGTGAGTGTAGCATGAATACTCTAATATTAAAGATTCTTTTTGTATTGGGGTTGAATTTAAGAGATCATTTGTTACATATTTTGTGTGGCCCAACAAAGTCAGTTAGGAATGGGGAAATTAATTCAACTTAATACCATAATGAAGGAACACAAATCAATTAATTACATTGAAATGAATTGTCAGTCTTCTGAAGAAGGAATAACAGAAAATCTGAAAATACAATTAATACTCTTCCGAACTCTTCCTTCTGAAATAAGGAATTATTCCTAAAAAGAATCTAACATAACGATTATGATCAAAAGAAATGTTTTACTTAATGAATAAAAGTAAAAATAAATTAATTTGTTTGACAACCATGTAGAGACGTGGTTGTCAAAAAAATCCATTTATTTTTACTTTCATTCATTCGGTAGTGGGTCAAAAAGTTGTGGTCACATTGTAAACGCACCTATACAATTGTAGGTGTTGGATGCTATATACACTGCTCAAAAAAATTAAAGGAACACTTTGAAAACACATCAGATCTCAATGGGGAAATATATAATGCTGGATATCTATACTGATATGGACTGGGTAATGTGTTAGGAACAGGGGCGGATTGCCAACTCATGGGGCCCCCGGGCAGTTAGAGATAATGGGGCCCCCTGTGCCCCGCCTACACTCAAGCCACACCCACACTACACCCTACCTACATATTGCAGCTCAGATGCATAGAAGGGGCATTTAAATATTTATTGCAGCAAAGACTGCATGAATGTTCCCAGCTTCTTTCCGTAGAAGCCACTGGGCACTTCCAGGTTTAACCAATTCAATACCGTGCAATTTTACACCTTCCTGCCCAGGCCATTTTTCAGGTTTCAGCGCTCTCACACTTTGAATGACAATTGCACAGTCATACAACATTGTACCCAAACTAAAATTTTTATCATTTTCTTCACACAACTAGAGCTTTCATTTGGTGGCATTTAATCATCGCTGGGGTTTTTATTTTTTGCTAAATTAACAAAAAAGTCCGAAAATTTTGACAAAAAAACACGTTTTTCTTTGTTTCTGTTATAAAAGTTTGCAAATAAATAATTGTTCTTCATAAATTTAGGCCGAGATGTATTCTGCTACATGTCTTTGGTGAAAATAACCCAAATTAGGATGTATTTTTTAGTTTGTAGGAAAGCTATAGAGTTCACAAACTATGATATAGATCTGAAAATTGATCAATCCTGAAGTACTGACAGCCAATCTAATTTCTTGAGGTCCAAGAATGTCAGAATAGTACAGATATCCCCCAAATGACCACTTTTTGCAAAGTAGACAGTCCGACGTACTTCATAAGAGGAATGGCGAGTTTTTTGAAGTCGTATTTTTTTTGTCATAATTTTTCGGAAAATTAAAAAATAAAAAAATTATTTTCACTATTTTTTTTTTACATACTGTCACCAGTGCAGTACAGCGTCATCATATAACTGGCATGGCGGTGATCAGAGACGCTGACTGTTGACAGTGTGAAAAAAAAAATATATTTTTTTTTATTTTTTATTACTTTTTTATTTTTTTTAAGATTTTTTTTTCATATTTCACTATGTCCAAAGTAGTACAATGTTACCATAGTAACATTGTACTATTTTGGGGAAGTGATCAGTATTTTTTTTTTTTCTTTACACAATTTGCTTATAGCAAAGAATTACTTTGATTACGATTCATTCAGGGTTTTTTTTTTTTTGTGCTTAGCTGTGATTTGGCCACAGCTAATCACATGACAGCTAGGCAGTAGTATACAATGGATGGCATGAATTAAGCCATCCATTGTATACAACTGTCATGTGACCTGCTGTGATTGGTCACAGCAGGTCACATGGTACCGGCCACGGGGGCCGGTACTCAGATCTGTCATTGGCCGTGTCCGAGGTACATGGCCGGTGACAGATCGCGCCACTGCGTGGCTATGCAAGCGCGTGAACTGGGCATGTGCGGGAGGACGCCATATGGCGGCCTCCTGGAAAGGTAATGCACTTTTGCGGACGCCATTTGGCCACTTCCCCAAAGTAGTACAGTGTTACTATAGTAACATTTTACTACTTTGGTCATAGTGTAATATAAAAAAAAAATCTTAAAAAATAAAACAAAAAAATTTAATAAAAAATGTAAAAACTGTCACCAGTCAGTGTCCCTGATTACTACCACACCAGTTATATTATAATGCTGTACTGCACTGATGACAGTATGTAAAAAAAAAATTGTGAAAATAATTTTTTTAATCTCTTCATTTTCTTAAAAATGATAACAAAATTACAACTTCAAAAAACTCGCCATGCCTCTTATGAAATACCTCGGACTGTCTACTTTGTAAAAAGGGGTCATTTGGGGGATATATTTACTGTTCTGATGTTTTCAAGAAACTAGATTGGCTGTCAGTACTTCAGGATTGACCAGTTTTCAGATATATCCCATAGTTTGTGAACTCTATGACTTTCCTACAGACTAAATAATAAATACTGATTTGCATTATTTTCACCAAAGAAATGTAGCAGACTACATCTTGACCTAATTTATGAAGAACAATTATTTATTTACAAACTTTTATAAAAGAATCAAGAAAAACGTTTTTTTTTTTCAAAATTGTTGGTTTTTTTGTTAAATAAAAACCCAATTGGTGATTAAATACCACCAAAAGAAAGCTCTAGTTGCGTAAACAAAATGATAAAAATTTAGTTTGAGTACAGAGCTGCATGACGCCATTCTCATTCAAAATGGGAGAGCGCTGAAAGCTGAAAATTGGCTTGGGCAGGAAGGGGGTAAAAGTACCCAGTATTGAAGTGTTTAAATAAATGGTAAAACTTATTCTAGTGAGTGTATGAAGTAGTTTATGCTTCACCAAAGGTATTAACTGCATAGGTTTCAAGCTAATCCCTTGAGCATGTGAAGTAGTTTATGCTTCATCAAAAGAATTAATTGCATAAATGTTAATCTAATCTGTTGTGTGATGATGTCAGAACTAAATGACTATAAATATAAGTAAAAGAGCATAATTATTCAACTAGACAAAGCTGTAAAAGGAGGTAAGAGGCAGAAAAGTCAAATAAATACTTTTTTTTAGTTTTTTAGTTCCCTGGGTCATTAATAGAGTTGTGTTTTTACTGTTATATACAAAAAAAAAGGTTAGTTATATTTATATGTATTTACTAAGAATGTCCTCTCTATTGAAAAAGGTTTTAAAGTTAAAACCCTGCACAAAAATATTGTAGCTGTGAATATTCCTGCCAAAGGTACGTTCATTATTGAGCTAGTAAAGAGGAAAAAAAGAATGTAATTTTTACATGATTACAGTAATATTGTTATGACAATGTGTTTATCATTAATCTCTTTTGGTATTGTTCTGTTTTCTAATCAATTTCATGAAAATTAAAGTATTATTATTGCATACATTCCAATTTGCATGCACATTTGAATTTCGTTAAAACTTTAATGTAAGACAACTTAGTCTAATACACAAAAAGCCCATTTCTGTTTGTAAGGAAGAAGGCTTTAAATAGCTGGATTTATCAACTGTTAAATTATACCTCCAGGAAAAGCCAACCAAACCGTAAGTTCAGTTGCCTGTAGGACTACAGTATAGGAATTTATGAATTTATATATTTTTCATCCAAACAAAAATGCTTACAGGTGAAAGTACAGTGTCATTAACAAAAAGTATAGGACAGGTGACTTCTGGTAAGAGGGTTACAGCTAAAGAGAACAAAAATCCTTTGTCTAAAGACAATTTTGAGAAGGTTTTAAAAGGTTCTGTAATTCTAAAGTTTGCATATGACAATATAGATGATAGAATTAATGTGTTTAACTGGGCAGCACAGTGGCTAAATGGTTAGCCCTTCCGCCTGGCAGTACTAGGGTCGTTGGTTCAAATCCAAACCACAGCACCACCTGCCTGGAGTTTTCATGTTATCCCTGTGCCTGCATGGGCTTCCTCCCACACTCCAAAGACATTCTGGTAGGTGAATTGGCCCCTGTCTAAATTGGCCCTAGTATGTGTATGTAATACAGACACTGCGATAAGAAATAATATACAAATAAAGCAGCTTGCACATATAGGCATACAGAAAAAATATATACTGGAAAAATTCAGCGCTAATTAGACCCATACACAATAATGTAGATAAGAGCACAGTCCATATAGGTTTTCAAGATGAAGAGCTGTGCAAAGGAAAGGGGTTCCAATCCAAAAGAGGGACCAACACCATACACCCAAATAGAATGGCCTCTTACCAAAAGTGTTGACCGCACAAGTTGGTCAGCATAAGCAGTATCATAAATCCAGCAGGTGTTGTAACCAGTTCTTGCATAGGAAAATGCTCACAGGGTCATCCAAGATATTCCTCCAACAAAAGCTTCAAATGGCAAATGTGTATGTTTGAATGTGAGTTAGGGATCTTAGATTGTACACACCTTGAGCATTAGGGACTGATGTGAATGTACAATGTATATGTAAAGCGCTGCATAATTGACAGCACTATACAAGTACCTGTAATAAATGTAAAAAATGTCAATGGAGCTTGAAAAGTAAGTAAGAAACTTGCCAGCTAAAGCTCAATAAACTTTTTATGTGAACAGTGATATTGCTATAGTGATCAGATAGAGTATAGCCTCTTTTAAAGACATAGTTCATCTTTACCAAAAAACTGCCTATTCAGGTAGGCTGTGCCTGTAGATAAAAACAGTCTGTATAGTTTTGACCAGAGTTGTATAATGCCTGACTGATAAACGTCTAGAGAATGCATCTTCCTGTCCTAGCTTGTTGCTAGAACCTTGCTCAGAGACTCCAAGCTCTTGCTGTTCCCCTCCACCATGACAGGAGCCAGTTCAGAACTAGCGTGTCAGAGGGTAGAAAGCTCATTTGAATGAGAGAAAGAACACACTCTAGTGATGTTGGAGGTGAACATAAGAGCTAGGAGTCTCTTAGCAGCATCCTAGCAGCAAGACAGTATTATATAGCAATGGCTTTTTTTCACAGTGATTGGAAATAGGTTTTGCACTTACATGTAGAAGTATAATTTTTGCCTGATTTCAACACAATGTGAACAGAATAAATAAATCTATAATACAAATTAATGGCTTCATAGGAAAAGGTGAATTTCAGTGACATAAGAGACAGCAATTTGTAATCGCAGAACGATAGAAGGGTGGTGGGCCAAGGAAGAACAGAATCTTGTGTTTTTGGCAAACAAATCAGCAACAATAACAGACTGGTAGTGATCCTACATTTTTTTCAAACTTCCAAATGGTTTATTTCTCCACACATTTTCACCACACAATTTCTCCACACAATTTTTCATTGAAGATTACCAACTACTGTATGTAATTCCATCATTGCCATATGTGGTCTCAAATGCTCAGCAGTCCCATGAGTCTCTTCTATGGGTTGCGTGACCTTCCGTCTCCAGCATGGATATGACATAACTATGCTATCTTCTTCATCTGGACAAAGCAAGGTTAGGGAAAATATATAACATGAAATTCCTGATTCTGCTGTGGCGCCTCACTTGTTGTTTGGTAGTGGTGGTGGACGGGATTACAAATTTGCATAAAAAATATAGCCGCAAACATTCTCTAATGACAAAGAATCAACATGGGTTTATAAAACATAAGTCATGTCTAACTAACACGGTCAGGTGGTAAATTTATCATACAGACCCTGTCTTATGCTTGGTATACACTAGTGGAATTTTGTTCAAATTTTTTTGTTAAGTGAACATTGTAAGAACACTTGTTCATTTTTCTAATCAATGGGGTTAAATCAATGTTTGCTTTCAACCACAGTGACAATTCAAAGGAGTGGGATGGAAAATCTTTCTCAAATGCACAAACTGCTGACAGTGTATGTGGATTTCATTCGATAAAGTCCATTTATTCCCAAATCAAATTTTAAAAGCAAAAAAAACTTGAACAACTTCTGAATGATGTTCAGATGTACTGAGAATTTGTGTATGAAGTTTTCCTATGAATTTTGGTTTGAAATTCTACTTGTGCACACCCAGCATTAAGCTAGTTCCTTATTTTGTTATTTTGCAGCTAGGCTTTAATCAGTTTTTTTTTTTACAGTTTCTGTGCTTAATGGTTTTTCCTAAGCACAGGATGTTGATTATTTCTGCCTGTTGCTGTTGAGTTGTCTCCAATAGTTAGTGTGAGTGGTAGCAATGTATGAGGTATGAATATTTATCTGCCTTTTTAACCACCCTGGCGGTATTCCTGAGTGTAGCTCGGGGTAAAGTTTCAGTACCAAAAGCGGTAACCCCGAGCTACACTCGGGCTTACCATGCGGAGCTGCATAGGGAGTCCCTGCAGAGCTTACCTTGTCCTTCGCTCCCGCGATGTGTCCCCTGCAGCGTCCCCGGCCATCTCCTCCGTCCGATGCCGGCATCCGGCTTCTGTGTTCCTGTCCCTGTGACGTCGGGACGTACGGGCACCGCCGGCAGCGGGAAATTTGAAAATTTTCAAAAAATGTAATTTTTTTCAAAACTAATGTTACATAGTAAAACATTGCTGTTTCAAACCATTTCACATACATTTTGTCCCTAGTGCTTTGTCCTGTCCCCTGTCTGCATTTTGACTGTTCTTTCTGCCTGGAAACTTAGAAATGTCCATGCCGTCCAAAAGGCGTCCCTTTAGGTCAAAAGTGGGTTTGGATCAGCTAGAGAACAGCGATAGTAAATCAGAACCACTTGCAGAACTGAGTGATAATGATTCGTGGGGAAATCAGATACTGAAAACAATTTTGCGACTTTTCTCAGTGATATGCGAACTTGGCGCTATATTTCAAATTTCAGTGTTTTTGGTTTGATTATATTATTGAATGAAATGTATTATATTATTATATTATTATTTTTTATGATTATTTATTAAATTATAATTTATAATTTTGTGTTTCAAATTTTATCATACCCGGGATGTTTAATAGACTCTTGTTCGGACAGATTTCAGTGAGTTATTCCTAAATATTACAGCCTACAATAAAAAAACTACATATTTCCATGTAAAATAATGGTACCGCTTTCAGCACCAAAAATCTGAAATAATCATACCGCCAGGGAGGTTAATCACTGATGATTTTTGGGCAAGTGATTTGAGCTAGGGTAAAGTGAAAAATATTTTGTGCAAATCTTCCATAATTATTTTTCTCTCTTAGACCTTGCCCCAGTACTTAAAAGAGAAGTATGGCACCTTGCCACACATCTTTTGGTTCTGTCCACAGATTGTGGGTTACTGGACTACAGTTAAAATGGTTTTGGAGCAAGTACTTAATGTTACCCTTCCCCTAGACCCGCTACACTATCTTTTGGCGCTACCCTTTAGGGGTATTTCTAAGCAATCTAAAAGTTCGGGAATTCATATTCTAATGGCTGCTAGACGGGTGGTACCATGATTCTGGAAATCAATCGATGTCCCCACACTAAATCATCTTTTAAAAGCGATCTCTGAAATCAGAGAAATTGAAAATTTTACAGCTTTAGTGGGTGACTACTCAGGTCATTTTCGATCTATTTGGGAACCATGGGATCACTCTCCCTTTGGTAGAATTTCTTACTCACCCTCCCCCCCCCCCTTATATAACTCAGATATCTCTTTACTTACCAAACCTCTGAGAATTACCATAACACAACAATGTGCAGGTTTATGTTGTCTTGTGTTTTTGTAATGTACAGTTTACCATGCTGTCTAAATATGTTCATATTTCTTTTGTTTCTGTTCTTTTTTATATTGACTGTGGATTTTTTTCTTCACTGCAACGTTCACACTTAAAGTGTTGTTTTAAAATTGTTCTGAAAAATTTGCTTTGGCCTTTAATAAAAATGTACAATAATAAAAAAAAGAAGTATGGGTTTTGTTTTTTTTCCCCAATTATACTTACCTAGGTGAATGCAGCATCTGTCCCCCGCTGGCTCTAAGTGTGAGAACTCAGCGATCACATGATCACTCACAGCCACTCTGAGCAGAGAGTGGTAACTGTCTGTCATCACTGTCTGCTCACCCCCCACCTCAGGCTGTAGAGGGAGAGGGAATGGTTGGTTCAGGCTCTTGCTGAGAGGCGGAGCTAGTTGACTTTAATGTCGGGAACTTTCCCCAGCCTGGACGGCTCAGTGATGTCAGCGGGCTTCGGCCCACTGTCAGCTGAAAACAGGTCACAGGAGTATGATCCACAGGAGAAACACAGCCAAAAGACCTTCAGCTTTATTTCTCCTTTAAGGTTCATTTAAGTTGCTCTGCTAGAGGAGATATCCAGAGGGAGCTGAGCTTGAAGATGGCTGCCTGGTTGAAGCATCTTTGGAAAAGTCTTCTGTGCTGAAGAGTGGGAAAGACTGGATTTAAGGTGCTAGGCTAGAGGTTGTACTGCTCACGAATCAAGGTACCCTAGCTGTTCACATAGGGTCAAGGGCCTAGAATTTAACATAGAAAAATAGAAAAGTGATGGCAGAAAAAGACCAAGTGGTCCATTGAGTCTGCCTGTTGTTTGTTTTGTTTAGTTTTTTTTGGGGGGGTTATTTTTCTTTTTTTTTGTTTTTATGTAAAACTTTTTTTATATGATTATAGATCTATGCTTGTCCCACGCATGTTTGAGGCTCTATGCTTCTCCCACGCATGTTTGACGCTCTATGCTTGTCCCACGCATGTTTGAAGCTATTTATGTTAACTGGCTCACTACCTCTGCTGGAAGTTTATTTCAAGCATCAACTACACTCTCAGTAAAATAGTACTTTCTGAGATTAGTTTTGAGCTTTCCTCTAGTTAGTTTAAGTGTTTTCCCCGTGTTCTTGATTTTGGTTTCATGTTGAAAATACTGCCCTCCTGAACCTTATTCACTTGATGTATTTAAAGGTTTCAGTCATGTCTACACTTTCCTTTCTTTCCTCCTGACTGTACATTTTAAGTTCCTGAAGTCGCTCTTGATATGTTTTATGTCCCAGACCTTTCTCCATCTCTGGATCTTGGAGATCTGAAAGTGTTATTGGACTGCAGTAGATAAAAATCAGACTTTCTTTCCTGTCAGATAGGGTTGTGCTGTGTGGCAGGCCTGTATAAATCCCAAAACTGGATTTTTGGCTGGTATAACGGTCCCCTTGAGGGCCATTTCACACTGAGATCACACCGGAATGCAGCACATAATTCCTGTACATTTTGAATGGGCTGAAAATTGCACCGAAACAGACAAAAAATAGAGCATGCACTACTTTACAAAAACCTCACTTTGGTACCATGTGATTTGGTGCCCCAAAATGCCCTGCAAAGGCAGCGCATTTGAGCATGGTGCATGAAACAAGCACAAAATGCAGCTTTCTTGCACCGCTTTATGGTGTGAACTGGCCCTTTATGTATTTTATCCATATATACAGTATAGTTGTTTGTATAGAGCCTGAAGCTTTAATGTGTATTTTCCAAAATCTACAAATTGTCTGAGAATAAATTATCAGTGGTAAACATAGGCTCTCACACCACCAATGTACCTTGTGACCTGTATGTTAAAGTGGCTGTAAACCTAAGACATGAAATATAAACAAAGCATATCCCTCTATAGCGTGTACTTGTCTCAATCTAGAGTACTACATGTTATTTCTCTCTGCTGTTTTGTTCCACAGCTATCTGTATAGGTCACTTCTGACAAGTGTGGAGGAGGGTGTGTCCCTTTCCTCCAATCAGCTCTTAGAGCTCTCCTCACTGAGCTTTACAGAGTGTAACTTCAGATCTCTGCCCCTTTTTTTGGATTCTCAGACAAGCTTTATAAATTCTGGACTTTGAATGAATGTAGAGAAGAGAAGACGGCAGATAAACAGGTACAACTTTTGTAGGAGGATTTGTTTCATCTCTGTGTATCACCTGAGGCCAGTCACTTCACTGGGTGTACTGTATGTAAAGGTTTACAACCACTTTAAAGCTGAACTCCAGACGAATATATAAGGCACAAATTAATGCAGCACTGTATTCATTAAGACGTCATTAAATGTAGTTTTTTTAATGCAAATAGTGTAAGAACCTTTTTTTGATCAGGTACCGGTCTCTTGCAGTCTACTGTACAGCATAGCGTACAGAGCTGGAGGGAGAAGCAGCACAAGGAGCAAGTCAGTTGTGTTGTAGTGCTCATATGTTAACCAGAGACATGCCAATAGGGGGATAGAGCAGTTAAAGTGGAGTTCCAGCCATTTTTGTTTTTATTAAAAGTCAGCAGCTACAAAAACTGTAGCTGCTGACTTTTAATAAACACACACTTACCTGTCCCAGAGTCCAGCAATGTACTCACCTACACCGTCTCTTCTCTTCTCTCCATGGCACCGGCATCTCAACTGTGGGCACCAGGCTGTGAAAGCTTGCAGCTTCACAGTTGGGTGCCCACTGCGCATGTATGAATTGTGTTGCTTCTCCTGAATGGTCCGGCAGTCTTCTGGGACCTGTGAAGGTTCCCAGGAGACTGTGGGAGGGAGGAGGGGGCTGAACGCGGTTAGCAGCATTTAGCCGCATTTACAAGCGTTTGGCGTTTGAAATGCTGATAAAGTCTACTCCTGAACGCTGAAGTTTTTTGCTTTAAAAAAAAAATCTGTAAACTCAACTGCCTGTAAATGACTGTAAATGGCATAGTGTATATGGACACATAGGAAAACATTAGGGAGAGTTCAGGGGATGCTGAAAAAAAAGCAGAAAAGCTCCTAAATGTGAGTTTATCAGTTGCAGTGTACATGAACCCTAAAAGGTTCCAAATATGGCAGTTGAGGGGGGAGGAGGCAATCAAGCGGAGATTCCACTTTTAAGTGGAATGCCACTTTGAAAAGAGCAATAAGTTCATCATAGTGCTGCTTCTTTTTCCACTGTCCAATTGCAGAGTGAGGGTGGAAAATCTGTAAGTAGAAGTGAACTGCAGCAAAATAAGATCAAGTTCCTTCCCCTGCTAAGTGATAGGAAAAGGAACTTTCATATAGAGTATGTGTTTCATCTTTGTATTTATCCGTTTACCTGAAATTCATCTTTAATACATGAAAGTATGTGAAGCTCTCACTTTCTTCCTAGAGAAATAAGGTCGATTGGAGTCCAATAAAAAGAATTTTTAACAAGCTGGAAATTCTGTGTGTGACACTTTCCTTTTTAACATTAAGCAATGTATATGTTAGCTGCTGAGAGAAAGCATTAGAGATAGTTCAACTAGTCATTTATTGTTACAAAAATGTAATATATTGGGGGAGATTTACTAAAACTGGAGCACTCAGAATGTGGTGCAGCTGTGCATTGTAACCAATAGGCTTCAAGGTTTTATTGTTAAAGCTTAATTGAACAAAATGATTGGTTACAATGCACAGCTTCACCAGATTCTGTTTACTCCAGTCATAGTAAATCCCCCCATTTGTGTCTTACCAGGTTGCTGCATTTGTTTTATTTTTTCAGGCTAAGAACATTTTCACCAAGTACAGAAAATACATGTGATCTTGCCACTTGTTAAGGCCTTAACAAAAGGCACAAATTAACTTATACTTACTGTTTAACCACTTCCGACCGCCCTATAGCAGAAATACTGCTACAGGGCGGAACGTGTGCACAAAATCACGTATATATATGTGATTTTGCATTTTCGGGTAGGGGGCACACGTGAGCCACATGTGCGCCCTACCCACACTGCCATTCACGGCCGCGGCTGTCAATCACCGGGTCCCAGCTGGTTACTACTCGCCGGCACTCAGTGATTACTGAGGATCTCCGACGGGGAGGAGAACTGTTTTGTTTGCTAACAGTTCTCCTCCCTGTCAGCTCGGGCACACTGCTTTGGATGGCTGTGCACTGCACAGCCATCCAAAGCAATGTGCTTACAGTGAAGCACACAGACACCGCCAACTAGTAAAACACTCCCTGCACACAATTAACCCTTTGATCGCCCCTCATGTTAAACCCTTCCTGCCTAGTGCGATTAGTACAGTGTAAATGCTTTTTATTAGTACTGATCACTGCATTGGTGTCACTGGGGATGTCAGCGACACCAAATCAGCTCCCCCCAGTGTCAGAATGTCAGCTGTCGCAGATCTCCGCCATTACTAGTAAAAATTACAAAATCCTGGTATATATACCGCAACTTGTAAACGCTATAACTTTCACATAAACCAATTAATTTACACATATTGGGATTTAATTTAGCAAAGACATGTAGCAGAATACATTTTGGCCTAAATTTAAGACGAAATTTGATTTTTTAAATTTTTTTACTGAATATGTTTATTAGCCAAAAGTCTAAAATACTGTTTTTTTCTCAAGTCCAAATTGTTGGACTTTTATTTTTATAGCGCAAAAAATAAAAAACACAGAGGTAATCAAATGCCACCAAAAGAAAGCTAAATTTGTGGGAAAAAAGTATGCATATTTCATTTTGGTGCAGCGTTGCATGACCGTGCAATTGTCAGTTAAAGTAATGCAGCGCCGAATCACAAAAAGCGGCCTGGCCAGGAAGGGGGGTAAATCCTCAGGAAGGCAAGTGGTTAAACTGCTAATGCCATCATACCTAACATAACAGAGATGAACAAAGGCAGACATGTTGAAGTCCAGCCTGAGTAGCAACCAAGGGGAATAAAGAGGAAAAAGGCCTGAAAAAGAAAACAAATGCAGGGCAGCTCATTGAAGAACTGTAATACTAAATATGAGTATTTGAGGGTTTAGATACAATTTAAAAAGAGTGATTCCTTTTTTTTTGCAGACAAATACAAACTACCTTTCAAATCAATGAAGACAAACACCTGTGAATTTAAACAGTGGTACGGTCACAACTTTATTGATATTCACAAACTATATGCTCTACATCTGTAAATCATGTGGAATAATTTAGCATGTTTTTCACTTATTTGATATATCCTAACTTAATCTTAATATTTTAATTCAAATCACATGGCCTTTACTACATGATGTCTCGTGCATCTTATTCATTGCTAAAAAGTCTATTGCATTATGAAAAAACATTGCTTTTTATGCACTTGAAGAAACTGAAAATGTTTAAGCTCCCTGATTTCGAGAACTTTACTAATGGTATTCACATTCATCTCATGTCTGCTCATTTCAAATTACACTGTAGGTGCAAAATTCCTTACGATGACGAATAGTCATTTTTTTTTTAAATGTTTTTGTTGGGTTAAAAAGTTTCTTTTGTCATGTTGTTGTAAGACTACCTAGTTAGCATGCTTAAGCAGTGTAACCCTTAGTGTGGAAGGTTTTGCCCAGGCCCGTATTAGATTTATGACTTATACCCCATAGGAACATATAGGGCCCTTTTACACTAATATGGTTTTTGATTCGCGTTTGGTGTGTAAAAAGCTGAATAAAAATGCATGAAAATGCATACCTTTAAAATCCTATGGAACTCTTCACACTGCATGTGCTCTGTATTGCATGATGGATCTATGATGCAGTTTTTCAAAAGCACTTTCCAGTGTGATTCAATAGGAAAAAAGCACACCAAAAACTTAGTTTGAACGGGCAATTATCCCTTGACACCGATCGCACGCAAATATGCGACCTCTCTGCGTCTGGGCCTTGATGCCAAGCGGCCGCATATTTGCGTGCAATTAGAAAATACATAGGTGCTGAGAGTGCTCTCTCTGCGCTCTCCCAGCACATATGTCTGTGACTCGCAGAAAGGTCCCAATTTCCCCTTTCAATCAGGACCTTTTCCGATCATGTGACCGCCGTGATTCGCCGTCACGGTGGTCACATGACCCTAAAACCCCACCCCGCCTCCTGGTTTCTGAAACTTTTAAAGGCCTGGGAGGCACTGGCACCAAGAGGTTAATGTGGTTCCAAAGGCAGAAGTATTTATTTTACTTTAATGCATTCTAAGGTAAAACAACATCTGCATGAAGTCGCCCCCCCTATACATACCTGAGCCTGATCTTGATCCAGCAATATGCCCAAGAACAGAGGTTCTCTCTGCTCTCTCAATCCTCCCTGGCCCAGAGTCAATCACAACCAGTGACAAGGGAATGGGGGGCAGGGTTTCAATAGATGCAGACAGTGAGGCTCGGGAGTGAGCCCACATGAGTGCCCCCATAGCAAACGGCTTGCTATGGGGGCACTTGGTGGGGGGGGAGCCAGGAGAGATGAGAAGCGGAGGATCAGGGCTGCTCTGTGCAAAACTATTGCAAATAGTAGGTAAGTATATCAAGTTCGTTATTTTAAAGAAAAAAAAATATGTTTAGAATCATTTTAAACTGAACAAAAGTGCATCAAAAACTGATCAGTGTGCAAGGGCCCTTAGAGGGTTAAGAGAAACCTTTTAACACTGACAGGGGTACCTACAATGGTCAGCTTTTATTCATTTATGTAAAAACATTATCCTAAAAAAAAAACTGTTGCTGTAACTGCCTAAAAGTTTTATCTAGAATTTGGCTATAATTTGTTAGTAAAGTGCATCTAAATCTACTAGTACATCTAGCACTACCCTCTTCCCAGTTTGGCAATGCTGCTGTCCAAAGGCTCCTCCATTCAGACAGGAAGTGTGTTCTTAATAGGAACACCAGGTGAAAATAAGGGGGCAAAAAAATTAAAATATATAACAAATGTGCCCACCAAATGTAAGCATTAGTAAGCTACAATTTGTTACAATTCTGTTTTTTGTTTTAATGCCACTTTAAGAAAAAATTGTAATTTTAATAAAATTGAAAACATCCCTTTGGAAAATTTTAAGCACCTCCCCATTATGTTTTAAAATGTCATTATCTCTTGTACAATTGCAAATGTTTTACTTTAAAAAACATCTTAAAGCTTTGATGTACAATAGCTATTAATTTTTTAAAAAAGTAACATTTTATCAACTTTTATTTTCAGGTGAGGTGTCTTTTTCCTTTAAGGGGATGGAAATACTCATTCTAAAAGCCTTAATCTTCATCTTTTTAACTCTGACCGGTATTCCAGGAAACCTTTATATTGTAATCCAGTTTTTTCTTATTAGAGTACTAGAAAAGCGGCTTTTACCATCCAACATAATTCTGCAAGTCTTAGCATTTGCAAATCTTCTTATTGTTTGCTCTCGTGTCATCCCACAGTCACTGTATGCCCTAGGAGTTGAAAACCTAATGGATGACATAAACTGCAAGCTATCTGGATATGCCTACAGAGTTGGTAGAGCTATGTCTATATGCAGCACCAGCCTGCTTAGCTGTCATCAGTGCATCCTTATTGCCCCAAGTACTAAGATCTGGGTTTATTTAAAACAAAAGGTGTCTCCCAATATTACATCAATCGTTCTTGCCATTCTTTTGATAAATCTAGCTCTTTACCGCACAGCTTTTTTGCATGGTTATGCAACAAGTAACAACACTTCTCCCTATACACTTCATCTGGTTTATTGCGACATTGATTTTCACACATATGTATCGTATATTGCCAACGGGGTTGTTTTTGCTTCCAGAGACTTTCTTTTTGTTGCAATAATGGCTCTTGCAAGCTTTTACATTGTGCATGTGCTACTAAGACATGAGAAAACTGTAAAAAGCATACGAAGCTCCAACAAACAAAAGAGTAAATCAGTTGAGTATAAAGCTTCCAGAGTTGTAATATTATTGGTCATATGCTATGTGATGTTCATGGGTTTGGACAATGCCATGTGGATCTATACTCTGACTCTCTCAAATGTCGGAACCGACATGAATGATGCCAGGGTTGTGCTGGCTTGTGCCTACTCTGCAGTGTGCCCTATTGTTATTTTTGCTACCAACCCTAAATTACAGCAATGGTCACGGTATAAGTTTTGGAGTAGACTTCAGGATCAACCATCATTCTCCTCAAGTGATAGCCATTTGAAGCATATAAGTATGTAAACACAAAACATCCAGAGCACTCCAGCAGTGGGGCATTTAGGTTTTGTGTCACTCTAGGAAACACGCAAATCAAACCCCCCATGCGGAGAAAGCCTGACATCGACAAACAAATACCTCAAACATCCCGCGGATAGAGTCTGATACCAACCAACAAATACTTCACCCCCCCACACACACACCCTCACGGAGAGAGCCTGACACCAACCAACAAATACCTCACCCCCCACCCTCATGGAGAGAGCCTGACACCAACCAACAAATACCTCACCCCCTTGTGGAGAGATTCAGACACCGACCAACAAATACCTCAAACACCCCATGGAAAGAGTCTGACACCAACCAACAAATACTTCACCCCCCACCTTCACAGAAAGAGCCTGACACCAACCAACAAATACCTAATGTCACCCCCCCCATGGAGAGAGCCTGACATCGACCAACACCACCTCCATCATCCCCCAGCCCAGAGAGTGTTCCACTAACACCACCCCATACACCTGCCGCCACCCCTCTTGCTCCCACCGGCAAGAGAGAGAAAGACACTCACCTTCACAGCTCCAGACATCCCCAGGAATGAGAGTCGGGCTCTGTATACACCATCCAGCAGCCCGCAGCCTCTCTCGGATCCCATCTGGTCCCCATGCTGCGTGTGTCCTTTCTTTTGGGGAGTGACGCCGCCACCTGATAAATGCCCCCCTAGGCAAACGCCTTATTTGCCTTCTGGTTAATAAGCCCCTGCACTCCGGTATATTGAATATTGTTATATATGTTTTATTATAAAAGTATCACAACAACAGCAACAAACATGTAAGATATGCTTGTACATAGTCAATTCCTTCCCACAACAGGCAGTCGAGAATGGCCCATCTTCCTTTAGGAATGCACAGATGAAGACACTGCAGCATCTGTAAATTTGTACAAAAAAAAAATGTTTGGGGTTAGTGTAGGGGGAAAATCCTTTACAATCAAATATTTTGTAAGTTTTATAAGATCCTTTGTGGCATATGCAATCATGTGCCCATTTGAAAAGTGCAAAATTGGAAAAACTAAAAGAGACCTGAGAATTCAAATCAGAGAATATGGTATATACTTTATGGACAGATTGACAGAATTCTGTTAGCACAGCATTTCAAACAATTTCATGAATCACATATGGACTGAAAATCTGTGGAATTTAGCATTTGAATATGCTGGCTAGGTGGGGAGATAAGGAGAAAGTCCTCCTTCAATCGGAGGCACAATGAACTTATCTATTAAACACACTGTTCTCGCAAGTTCTTAATAAATAAGTTGAAACAACAGACATTTTCATTGAAAGGACTCACATCTCAAAATGAATAGGAATGAAGTGAGGAAAAATGCTTTATCACTATATCATATTAAAGAGAATGCACATGATTGAATTTATGATTTCAACTTTAGTTATGTTCATTTTCACTTTTCTTGTGAATAAAACAGATTTGTATGGCTATGTGGGTACTTGTTCCTCTAAATGCATCAAATGCGTCAACAGTATTTGGATGAAAAGAAAGCCAGTTCTATATACATGCATACTTCGGAGGTGAGAAACAGACTTGGTATGAGCAGAGGGAGTCATGAGCATCAGCTTGTGTTGCAAAGAGTAGTGGTTGATTTACTAAAACTGGAGAGTGCAACATCTAGTGCAGCTCTGCCTAGAAACCAATCAGCTTCCAGGTTGTTTTTTTGTCAAAGCTTAATTGAACAAGTAGAACTTAGAAGCTGATTGACTACCACAGATTAACTAAATTTTGCACACTCCAGTTTTAGTAAATCGATCCCATAGCCTTTAGATGGATGACTTTTATTTTTCACTACAATTTTACAATTTGTCTTAAGGCTCTCCTCCAATATAGCTTCTTGTACTGGGGAAAGTGGTATAGACTAGGAATGGCTACAGCTTCTTGTTTGTCCTGTAGAGCATATTATATTAACCATGCAGTTATGTGTGGCTGTGTTATTTACAGTAGAATAATGAAGTTTAGGCCAGGAGGATTGTAGGATAACTACCTGAATGTTACTAAATTATTAACATCCCTACAGTGGAGGTATACGAATTACCTTTTGAAGTTAAAGATGAACATAGATTAAGATCTGTATGCCCAATTTACTAAAGAAAAAGTTCCTCTTTTGGAGCAAGTTACTCATTACACCCATATTTAGCATGTAACATGCTCCAGACCTGCTCCCTGCACTCTCAATCCCCCCCCCCCCCCCACCTGTGACAGTGGGCGGTGGTTCCTCTCCTTGCACTTGTGTAACATTTTGAAAACAGCAGGAATCTGTGAATGAGAAAACTATGAGTCCCATCTTCCGCTGCTGCAGACAGCTTGTAGTTCTCAATGGACTGGGAGCATGCTGATTAGAAAAACTGCTACAGGGTGGCATGGTGGCTCTCCCAGCAAGTGCAGTGTCAGTAGGTCACTTTCACTTGATACATTGCACACAAAACCGCAGGGTTTGCGGAATCAGGCCTGATCTCTGTTAGCACTTGCCTATAATTTTTTTGTAGCAGTTCAAGCAGTCCCTGACAGCCAGGTGCTCCGTGGCAAGTCCCATAAGTGCAGTACACAAATTCTGCAGCACCCATACTTCCCCCATTCACTTCCCAAGCCAGAATTCAGGTGGAAACAGCAAATTTAAATATTCCCTTTGATTTTTTGGAGCTGTTTAGAGCTAAAGATCTGTATGCATTGATTGTGAATCAAAGCAATTTATATGCACAACAGTTTATCCCAACCCAAATTCAAACCTTACCAGACCATTTGCATGGAAACCCATTACGGTTTCCGAATTTAAAGTTTTCTTGGGCTTAATCCTCAACATGGGCATTATTAAAAAAAAATAATTGCGTCCACAGACCCGATTCATCATATGCCTGTTTTCTCTCCTGCCATGGCCAGGCATAGATATGAGAGTATAATGTGTTTTATGCATTTCAATGACAACACACTCTGTCATCCTCGGGGTGACCCTGAATTTGACCGGGTGCACAAAATTAGGCCCCTCGTAAATCACCTTAACCAAAAATTTGCAGATATTTATACTCCCCAGCAAAACATCTGCCTTGATGTGTCCCTCATTAATTTTTCTGGCCGCCTTCCATTCAACAATTTCTCCCCAGCAAGAGTGCCAGATATGGGGTCAGGATGTATAAGACCTGTGAGAGGGCAACAGGCTATACATATAAGTTTCAGATTTACGAGGGAAAAGATCACGTGGAGCACCCCGGATGCCCAGACTACATGGGGAGTAGTGGCAAGATAGTTTGGGACTTGGTGTCATCCTTTTTCCATATGGGGTACCACTTACACGTGGACACTTTTTATTCAAGCCTGCTTGAGAAATGAGGATGTCATTCAGCTGGAGCACCGACTTGTTTATTCTGACAGCAACAGGGTCTTGCTCTCAGAATATACATAAGTCAGTGTGGGCAGCGCTGTTGGATGAGATTTTTCATCCGCAGTTAAAAAAAGAGCATATAGGCCGAAGCATGGGGGTCTGGGGTGGCCAGTGGGTAGATGGCCCCTATGCTTCGGCCTATATATTTTATAATATTTTTTTGCACATTAGAAGTTGGTGGATGCAGGGTGGTATATTCTAACAGTGGGCATACCACACACTTTTTCTGGCAGAGATTTCTTCTCTTTTTTTCATTCAGCCCACATAAAAAAAAAGAACATAGCATATACACCCAACTTTGACCAGTGATGTATTGGTACATCACTGGACTTTGAGTGGTTATACCAGGATGATGCCTGCAGCTGTAGGCATCATCCTGGTATTGTTTTTTTCAGCCAGCGATGGGCTTTCATGTAAAAGCAATCCTAGTGGCTAATTATCTCAGGATTGCTTTTACAAGCAGCAGGAGACGATGCCCTCCTCCCCCACTGCCTTCCACGGCCTTTTCAGGCAGTGCTGTGCCATCTGGGGAACCTGAGAATGCAACTGGTGTTTCTGCCAGCTGACCATAGAGCTGATTGGAGACTGGGATGGTGCCAATCATCTCTATAGTCTAAGAAATCGGAAGCTACGAGCATTTCATCACTTCAGTTTTGCAGGTTATAAACAGCGCCATTTGTAAATTGGGAAAGCATCTGATCAAACCGATCTTGGTGAGATTAGATATCTCCTCTGCCCTTACATTATCTAAAGTCTGATAGACCCCAGATTAAAAAAAAAAGAATATATGACAATGCCCATTGAAGTTATAGGGGATATTTGCATTCCCTGTGATAGCATTAAAAGTGATTAAAAAAAAATGGGACAGTGTAAAAATTATTTAAAAAATCAAAATAACGTAAAAAAAAAAATCACCCTTGCCCCCCCACACGCACATGTGCATGAGCGTTGACCCTGTGCCAGTATGTAAACAGCAGTTGCACCATGCATGTGAGGTATCGCTGCAAACGTCAGATCAAAGGCAGTAATTCTAGTACTAGACCTCCTCTGCAAATCTAAAATGGTAGCTTGTAAGGGCTTTTAAAGCATTGTGTATGAATATTAAAAATGTATGCAGTTTGTTGCCATTGCACGGGGCATGCGCAGTTTTAAAGCATGTAGTGTTTGATATCTTTTTACTCGGCATACCATCATATTTTTTATTTTACCAAATAATCGGCCAATATATTGTGTTTTGGTGCATTAAAAGTAAAAAAAAATATTTTAAAAAAATGCGTTTGAAAAATCACTGCATGAGTACTTTGTGACATAAATAATTGCAGTACCCGCCATTTTATTCACTAAGGTGTCTGCTTTACAAAAATATATACTGTTTGGGGATACAAAGTAATTTCCTAGCAAAAAATACAGATTTTTTTATGTGAACAAAAAGTGACAGAAAAGGCTTGGTCTTCAGGTGGTTAAAAGAGTGAGTGATGTGTGGCATAAACTTGAAAGCACCAACCCCTCCCCCAAATTACCCCTTTTTGGAAAGTAGACACCCCAAGGAATTTGGTAAGAAGCATGGTGGGTATTTTGCAGATCTCGCTTGTTGCCTCAAATTTTTGGAAAATGAAGGAAGAAAACAAAAACATATTTTTTCTTTTCTTTTTTTTTTATTTCAAAACCTTGTGAGAAAAATTAGATCTGCAAAATATTCTCAATGCCTGTTTTTAAATTTCTTGGGGTGTCTACTTTCCAAAACTGGGTCATATGGAGGGGTTTGGTGCTATCCTGGCATTTTAGGGCCTCCGAAACAGTGATAGGTAGTGAGGAAGTGAAATGAGGAAGTTATGCACCTTCAGGCTTTCAAAGTGGTCATTGGATTTCAGGCTCCTGTATGTGGCTAGGCTCCCAAAAACTCTCACACATGTGGTATCCCCATACTTGTTAGAAGTAGCAGAATGTATTTTGGGGTGTAATTCCACATATACCTATGACTTGTGTGAGCAATATATCATTTAATTGAAAACTTTGTATAAAAAATTTTTTTTTGTCATATTCCAAAAACTTATGGAAAAAAAAATAAATCTTCCATGGACTCAACATGCCTCTCAGCAGATATCTTAGGGTGTCTACTTTCCAAAAAGGGGTCATTTGGGGGTGTTTGTACTGTGCTGGTATTTTAGCAGCTCAAGAAATGTGATAGGCAGTCAGAAAGTAAAAGCTGTATAAATTCCATTATCTATGCCATAGTTTGTAGATGCTATAACTTTCACACAGATCAATCAATATACACTTATTGGGATTTTTTTTACCGAAACCATGTAGCAGAATACATTTTGGCCTAAATGTATGATGAAATTTTAGTTTTTTAGATATTTTTTATGACAGAAATGAGAAAATTTATTTTTTTTTCAAAATTTTCTGTCTTTTTTTGTTTATAGCGATAAAAATAAAAAGCGCACAGGTGATCAAATGCCACTGAAAGAAAGCTCTATTTGTGTGAAAGAAAGGACAATCATTTAATTTATGCACAGAATTGCATGACCACGCAATTGTCAGTTAAACTAGTGCAACGCTGTATAGCAAAAAGTGACGTAAATAACTTTCATGCAAAGCAATCAATATACACTTATTGAGATTTTGTTTACCAAAAACATGCAGCATTTTGGCCATTTTGGTCTAAATTTATGACTAACTTTGAGTTTACTATATATTTTTTATAGCTGAAAGTACAAAATATATTTTTTCTTCAAATTGTTCAGTCTTTTTTTGTTTATAACACAAAAAATAAAAAGCGCACAGGTGATCAAATACCACCAAAAGAAAGCTCTATTTGTGAAAAAAATGGACATAAATTTTGTTTGGGTACAGAATTGCATGACTGTGCAATTAGCAGTTGAAGTAGTACAGCGCTGAATAGCAAAAAGAGGCCTGGTGTCATGTACCTGATAGGAGACTGAAATGACGAGGTCGGCCTCATTTGTGTCTCTAGCCCTGACCCCACTGGAGGTGGAACAGAGGGTGTCTAGGGACCAGGGGGACAAGAGCGCCAGTAGATGTTGTTTGCAGCTCTTGCGGTTGGTGACCTTGGAAGACTGATGAACCTCCAAGACAGTAAAACATTAGAAGGGCAACATTATAGGAGGCATTGCAATGCATCTCATATCAGCTGAAATCGTGGATGATTCCAACCACACATTGCAAATTTTGTTAAACTTTAGCAGGCATCCCCTGGAAATATATGTCAACTTGTAGAATGGCACCAAAGAATTAACCAATGTTTTCAAATAGTTTAACCAGGGGGAACGAGCTGCCTTGCACTTCAAAACAATGGCCTTTCTGGCATAGAAGAGTAATAGACCAAGGAGCATCCTAATAGCTCTGGTATGTGTCAAAGGATTGATTAGACCTAAGAGACACACATTCACCATCTGAGGAACAGTTATGGTACTTAGGGAGTGGATGAACTCTAAGATCTCCATCCAGAAAGTAGAGATGTGAGTGCAGTACCAGACTATATGGAAAAAATCTGCTGAGGCTACACCACAGTGCCAGCAATTGGATATCACTTCAGGAAATATTCTATACAGTCTGGCCAGTGTTAAATAGGCCATATGCAACATTTTAAACTGGATCTATCTGTCCCTGGTGGCCACTAACTGTGTAAAGGGGTATTCCCAGGCATCTTCCCAATCCTCCCCATCAAACTCAGCAATCCCTTCCTGTCACTTCCCTTGTAGTGGATGTAGACCTACGTGGATGGTAGGTAACAATGCCTTATAAATATTAGACAATGGCTATTTAAGGGAAGGATCCCATAAGAGGGGCTCCAAATCGTCCACTAACAGATGAAGTGGGCCAGTCCTAAACTGTGTGTGAAAAGCATTGCGGAGTTGTAGAAATTTTAAAAAACGAGAATTGGGAAGGTCATAGTGGGTTTTCAATTGGTCAAAAGTAATGAGCCCCTGTCACAGATATTATCTAAATATTTGATAGCTCTCCGTGCCCACACCAAGAGATCAGGGAAGGTCTCAAATTCAGGTAAGTTAAGATTATACCACAATGGAGTATGGGGAGACCAAAAGGCAAAGGCTGAGGCACATTTGGGTATAACTGTGGATCTAAGAACAGCTTGCATGAGGTAAGAGGTGGAAACACAACCCTCACCCCCCCCCCCCCCATATAGAAGATTTCTAAGCGCTTCATAAGAGCCAACATATGCTGCTTCTAAGACAACCGAGGAATTAGTATCATTGGAGATTAGCCAATTGTGTGCATGAGTAAGGAGAGCAGCTAAAAAATGTGTGAAAATCTGGACACATCAAGCCACCTTTAGTCCAAGGCCTACGAAGAATTTGTTTGTTAAACATAGGCGGTCGAGACTGCCAGACAAAGGAGCTGATAAAAGAGTGGAGCTGGGCAAAAAAACCTTTTCGTATTCACGTCGGGGAGTGCTGCTGTATGTAAAAGTACAAGGGGCACTTTCATTTTAATTAAATTAATTTTGCTAATTATACTTAGATGGGAATTGCTCCATGCTTTCAGCCTCTGCCTAATAGCCTGAACCAATGGGTACAGATTAAGCTGACAGTAGTCACATACCTGTGCAGAAATAGTAATGCCCAAATAGCGCATTGAGGTTACCAATGAAGACAAAATGTCCAGAGCAGCAGAGAGAGATGGACCAGGATCATTAAGAAATAGCAACAAGTCATCAGCGTAGGTTACTAGCGTAGATTAGTAGTTGCCAGCGAACCGAGTCAAAAGCTTTTTCAATGTTGAGTGCCACCAATATTCTGGTGGCAGTGCCGACCTTAGGAAGTTGTAAGTGTGTGAAGACCCTGATAAGTTTTATATCTGTTGATTTACCGGGCATAAAGCCTGTCGGGTCTATGTCAATCAGAGATGGGAGAACTTTCAGCAGTCTAGCTGTCAGAACCTTGGTGAGTATTTTGAGGTCATGATTGAGGAGAGAAATGGGCCTATAAGAGGCACAATGCCTGATATCTTTACCCAGGTTTGGGATAATAACTACATGGGCTTGATACAAAGAGGGTGGTAGTTCCCCCTGTTCCAGGTATGCAGTAAATAAGCTCTGGAGTTTAGTAGCTATTGCGGGGCTGTTTCTTTATACCATTCTCCAGGGAGACCATCCATCTTACTATTTGGGAAAGAATGAATAGTTGCTTCAATTTCTAAGTGCGACAATGGGGCCTCCAAGCCCTCCCTTTCTTTAAGAGAGAGGGTGGGCAACAAAATCCGAGCCAATTCTGTGGAAATTGCAGAACAGGGAATCAACTCAGGTTGTGCTAGAGGGTGGCATAGTACATTTCGAATTCCCGCTGGAGGAGAGGTAAGTATATATTCCGAACAGGAATATATCTTAGGGCTTACTGTTTGATAACAAGGTTCTGCAACTAAATTGGCAAGAAACTTTCCATTTTTATCCCCGAACTCAAAAAGCTTCCCCGCCAAGGCTCTGGAGTCTGAATGGGTAACATTAGTAAGGTGTATCTTAATATCTCACCTAGTATGCTCTAAGGAATAGAAGTTCTCAAAGGTTGCCGACGCTGCAAAAGCAGCTGCAGCTTTGAAAATTAAATCTTTTGCCATAAGTTTTGGAGAAAATGCAGAAAGAATAAAAATGTATTTTTACACAAAGTTTTGAATGAATAAGGTATTTCTAACACACAGCATAGGCATACTTGACTCCGCTCTTGACTCGCTAGCGCCTTTAACCACACGAAACATCAGACCCCGACCGCTCGGCCTCACCACTGTCCAGACCTCCACCCCACCTAACATCCCTCACACCGAAGCCCTCTCAACACTCCACTCCTTCGACCTTACTACCACCGAGGAGATTACCAAGGTCTTCTCCGAAGCCCACCTCACCACCTGCCCCCTCGACCCTGTCCCCTCACAGCTCCTACGACCTCCCTCCTCCTCCATCTTATGCTTCCTCACCCACATCTTTAATCTCTCCCTCTCTTCGGATTCATTCCCTTCCCCTCTGAAGCACGCACACATCACTCCCATACTCAAAAAGCCCTCCCTGGACCCCACTGACCCGAACAACCTTAGACCCATCTCCCTGCTGCCATTTACATTCAAACTCCTTGAGCGCTTAGTCTACAATAGCCTACGCTCCCACCTCAATGACAACAACCTCCTCGACCCCCTACAGTCCGGCTTCCGTCCCCTACACTCCACCGAAACTGCCTTACTTAAACTAACCAACGACCTGCTAACCACCAAAGCTAATGGCCACTATTCAGTACTCATACTCCTCGACCTCTCCGTGGCTTTCAACACAGTCAACCACCCCCTCCTCCTCAAAAAACTACACTCCCTTGGCCTCAAAGACTCCGCTCTCTCCTGGCTCTCGTCCTACCTATCACAACGCTCCTTCAGCGTTACCTACAACGCTACCTCCTCCCCCTCACTCCCCCTCTGTCGGAATCCCTTGATCGCCTATGCATTTTTTATTTTTTTGCGCTATAAACAAAAAAAGCTCAAAAGTTTTGAAAAAAACAACTATATTTTTTACTTTTTGCTATAAAATATATCCAGTAAAAAAATTAAAAAAATCTAATTTTGTCATAAATTTAGGCCAAAAAATGTTTTCTGCTACATGTTTTTGCTAAAAAAAATCCCAATACGTGTAAATTAATTGGTTTACGTGAAAGTTATAGCGTTTACAAATGGCGGAATATATAATGGAATTTTTTTTTTTATAGTAATGGTGGCAATCAGCGACTCATAGCGGGACTGCGGCAGGCATTCTGGCACTGGAGGGAACTGACTTGGTGTCACTGATCTCCAGTGACACCAATACAGTGATCAGTGCGAATAAAAAGCACTGACACTGTACTAATGGCACTTGGAAGAAAGGGGTTAACATGAGGAGCGACCAAAGGGTTAACTGTGTGCTGTTTTACTATGTGGGCTGTTTCACTGTAAGCACACTGCTTTGTTTCACTGTAAGCACACTTCTTTGTATGGCTCTGTTAGGCAGAGCCATGCAAAGAAGTGTGCAGGAGCTGACAGGGGAAGGGAGAGATCTGTATTGTTTACATACAGGTCTCTCCACCATCAGTAATACTCAGAGATCGGCGGGTGTCGATGGGGAATCACCGTCCGGGACCCGATATATATATATATATATATATATATATATATATGTGTGTGTGTGATTTTTCGCACCCATGCCAACCTGTAGCAGTATTATGCTGTAGGGTGGCACAGAAGTGGTTAAAGACTTCACTTTTTTGCCACAAGTCTTTGGGAAAAAGTGGAAAGAAAATGAAAATGCATGTTTTACACAGTCATCTTTTTCACACACAACATGGGCATAGAATTACACCTCAAAACACATTCTGCTACTCCTCTGTTTTGGGGGTATTTGTACTGTCCTTGCATTTTAGCGCCCCAAAAAATTACATAGATATTCAGAACAATCAATTTTCAAACATATACCATAATCCGTAGACTCTATACACAGGCTACAAAATATACACAGGCTTGAGTTATTTTTAACAAGGAAATGTAGCAGAATACATTTTAGCCTAAATTTATAAAGAAACATTATTTAGTTGAAAATTTTATAACAGAAAATAAGAAAAAAAATTGTTGGTATTTTTTCTTTATATAACAAATAATAAAACACCCTGTGGTGATTAAATACAGCCAAAAGAAAGCTCTATCTGTCTCAAAAATGTATTAATTTGGGTAGAGTTGCATGACTGAGTAATTTATATACATAAAGAAGTGTGGCTCTAAAAACAGAAATTCAGAAATATAATGAAACATAAAGTCCGATCCAAACGTCTTGAAACGTGTAAGAAAAAAAGTCCCTCTGCCACGGATTCACAGCAGTCATATATATATCCCAGAAGCCACCAAGAAGATATAAAGGAAGAAATCGTTCATCAACACAGATCATACTGCCTCTTACCGGATGATAATGACCCTCAATTACGGAAAGGTCAAATTGCGCAGTGTGATCCCCAAGGACAAGCCTTAAGCTTGTAAGCGCCTTTAGATCCGGATCTTCAAACTATAGTGACTCTGGAATGAACCTACAATGAATGTTTTCCGGCAGTGAACACAAGAGGGCACCGCTACCTATGGTATATATGGGGAGCTCTCATCTGCCTCTCCCCCAGGCACTCGCTGCTGCTCCAAACTATAGTGACTCTGGGATGAACATATAATGAATATTATCAGGCAGTGAACACAAGAGGCTGCCGCTACCTATGGTATATATGGGGAGCTCTCATCTGTCTCTCCCCCAGGCACTCGCTGTTGCTCCAAACTATGGTGAATCTGGAATGAACATATAATGGATGTTATCAGGCAGTGAACACAAGAGGGCGCTGCTATCTATGGTATATATGGAGAGCTCTCATCTGCCTCTCCCCCAGGCACTCGCTGCTGCTCCAAACTATAGTGACTCTGGGATGAACACATAATGAATGCTATCAGGCAGTAAACACAAGAGGGTGCCGCTACCTATGGTACACAGTATATGGGGAGCTCTCATCTGCCTCTCCCCCAGGCACTCGCTGCTGCTCCAAACTATAGTGACTCTGGGATGAACATTTAATGAATGTTATCAGGCAGTGAACACAAGAGGGCGCTGCTACATATGGTATATATGGAGAGCTCTCATCTGCCTGTCCCCCAGGCACTCGCTGCTGCTCCAAACTATAGTGACTCTGGGATGAACATATAATGAATGTTATCAGGCAGTAAACACAAGAGGGCGCCGCTACCTATGTTATATATGGGGAGCTCTTATTTGCCTCTCCCTCAGGTACTCGCTGCTGCTCCAAACTATAGTGACTCTGGGATGAACATATAATGAATGTTATCAGGCAGTGAACACAAGAGGGCGATGCTACCTATGTTATATATGGGGAGCTCTCATCTGCCTCTCCCCCAGGCACTCGCTGCTGCTCCAAACTATAGTGACTCTGGGATGAACATATAATGAATGCTATCAGGCAGTAAACACAAGAGGGTACCGCTACCTATGGTATATATGCGGAGCTCTTATCTGCCTCTCCCCCAGGCACTCGCTGCTGCTCCAAACTATAGTGACTCTGGGATGAACATATAATAAATGTTATCAGGCAGTGAATAAAAGAGGGTGCCGCTACCTATGGTGTATATGGGGAGCTCTCATCTGCCTCTCCCCAGGCACTCGCTGCTGCTCTAGTCCTGTTATGAACTATAGAGAGCTCTGAAATCTGCAAACTGGCCTGGCAGGTAAAAGTGTCTTGTCTTGAAGTGGTTAAAAGTTGTAAGCATACTTTGTTATTGCAGTAAAAGCATATTGAAGAGTTAAACGTTAGGTTACATAAATGTACAACTCATGAAGTAGTTTATGCCTCACCAAAGGTATTAATTACACATGTTCTAATCTAATCCCTTGTGTGATGATGTCAGAACTAAATGGCTATAAATGCAAGTAAAATGGCATACTTAATCACCTAGACAAGGCTGTAAAAGGAGGTAAGAAGAAAGAAAGCAGAAAGGTCAAATAAATAGTATGCATAATTATTTCTTAGTTTCCTGGGTCATATACACACAAAAAGGCAAATTAATCAAATGTTTGTTGTATTTATAACTATTTATTGAGGTTGTTGTCTCTGTTGCAAAACGTTCTAACATACTTATTGTCCACAAAAATATACAAATATTGTAGCTATGAATATGCCTGCCTAAACACATTCTCTATTGAGCTGGTTTAAAGGTAAAAGGGAGTAATGCTGACATAGTCACAGTACTACTTTGATGAAAGTGTGTTTATCATTAAACTCTTTTGGTAATTCTGTTTTCTATTCAATCCCATGAAAATGAAAGCATCATTACTACATACATTTTATTTTTAAGTAGTAAAAGAAATTTCACTAAGAGGAAAGCATGAAAAGCTACTAGCACATCAACTGATACAAGCTGGTAAATACAAACATCATGAAAGTGCAATGCTATTTGTATATATAATTTTCCATCATATGCACAAATACAAAGTCCCAAAATATAAAAACTTTTTATATTTTTGGGACTTTGCATTTGTGCATTTGAATTCATGGACTAATTTATGCAGTTTTGGTGATGGTCATTTATATTTACAAATAGTGCTGCACTTTCATTTTATTTTGCATGCTCATTTCAATTTAATTGAAACTGTAATGCCAGAAAATTTAGCCATATACACAAAAAGCCTTTATCTGCGTTTTTTTTCTTTTTTTAAGAAAATATGTGGCGGCATTTATTAACAGTTGGAATTGCACTGGAATGTTTACATTTAATTATTTTTCATCCAAACAAATAATGTTTACAGGTGAAGGTGCAGTCTAACTAACAAAAATGAATGGCAGGTTACTTCTGATATGAGAATTATATCTAAAGAGAAACACAAATACTTTGACAGAATACTTGTCTATAGACAATTTTGAGAAGACAGGTTTTATAAGGTTCTGTAATTCTAAAGATTAGAATCGTTTACTATGACTATATAGAAGATAGAATAAATGTGTTTAACTTCAATGAAGCATAAAACTTAGGTAAACAGCTTGCCAACTGAAGCTCATTAAGTTTATTTGTGAACAGTGACATTGCTATAATGAGTACAGTATCTCCAAGGCCTTTACGTCTCAATGGGGCTGGGACTGCCACTTTTCCACCACAGTAGAAAATGTGAGTATTATGGCTGTGCTTTGAGAAGCTTACAATAACCATTATATGTGAATGAGCCTGAAACAGAAACAAGTCTTATTCTTAACACCAAACATTTGTTTAGGAAAAATTAATTTCAGACTTAGATCTCTCTATTCACTCCCAGTTTTTTAATCATTATAATCTGTTTTAGAGTCCAAATCCCAGTCTCACCAATGTAATTACTGTGTTTTTTAGTTTTTCTAAATACCTAGGTGAAAAATGATTCTGCCCGTCAATACTTACTTGAAAGTAATAGCATGGCAAATTCTTTATTTACTTTTAGGCTGGGCATTTTGGAGAAGCGATTGCCACAGTCTTGTACCTTCAATTGCTACCTAATTTCTTTTCATCAGTTGGGGCACATAATACTGCACCTTCACACATTAAACAACAATTTATATCAGATATCTAAATGTGGGAAAAGCAGCAAACAAAAAAAACAAGTAGATAAAAAATAAACACAAGCCATTTCTTCAAACATTTAAAAAAAATACCTAGCTTCTTTAAAAGGCAAAAGCTATGAAAATGGTTATGAACAGAGGGAGATGCCCACAGCAGCAGCAAAATTAAATCATGTGTAGTGTTTTTCTTTTCATGATACCATCCAGTTTCACAACCTTCTTTTTTCTAAATGCAGATTTCATTGCTTGGCTTGAGCTGTTTAGAGCTTTTTGCATTCCCCTTCCACTAGTCATGGCATGGAGAAGTACAGATGCACGCTTTATTTCTGATCTGGTGCACTAGATAATAGCTTCATTTTTTACATAGCCTTTCTTTATGTCTGCAAAAAATCACAAACTGTTTCACAGGTATTATTGTATATCCATCACCTTCACTGTGCATAAGATCATCTTTTAAAGCATGCTCTTTTCCCACCATTCCTTTCAATACCTAGTTGCACATTTGCCTTTTTAAATTGGTTAGTGATGCAATAACAAAACTTAACTACCTTCTGACCTCCCTGTAGCAGTTTCACTGCTTTCACTGCTACAGGGTGGCCGCTCTGTCCAGAATCACGTATATATACATGATTTTGCACTTCTGGGTAAGGGAACACGCATGCACTGCCAGTGTGCTGCATCCGCTGTGATTAGTCACGCAGAAGCTGATCAATGGGTTCTGGTCAATGGATGACTGCTGGAACCTGCTGAATAGTGAGGGGCCAAATGGATAGAGCTCTCAATGTAAACAATGTAGAGCTCTGTCTTGTCAGCTGAGATGTGCTGGATTTTGTTTCCCTGAAAAGCAGAAATTAAAATTCAGCACATCTCTTAGTAAAAACACCTGAAAGTAAACACATACACACTGGTTAGACATCCAGTTAACCCTTTGATCGCCCTAGATGTTTAACCCCTTCCCAGCCAGTGTAATTAGAACGGTGACAGTGTATACTTTTAGCACTGATCACTGTATTAGTGGTTACCACAAAGTGTCAGTTATTGTCAAATTGTCTGCCACAATATCACAGTCCTGCTATAAGTCACTGATCGCTATCTTTTAGAAAAAAAATTAATAAGTAAAAATTCCAGTATATATTCTAGTTTGTAGATGCTTTTGTGCAAACCAATCAATATACATGTATTGGGATTTTCTTTACCAAAAATAAGTAGCAGAATACTTATTGGCCTAAATTTATGAAGAACTTAGATTTTTTTATTTTGCATAGGTTTTATAGCAGAAAGCAAAAATATTGTTTTCTTTTTTTAAATTGTCAGTCTATTTTTATTTATAGTGCAAAAAAAACTATTTGTGGGAAAGAAATGACATAAATTTCATTTATATACAGTATTATAGGACCATGATACTGTCAGTTAAAGTAACGGTGTGCCATATTGCAAAAAATGGCTTGGTCATGAAAGGTGGTAAATTTTCCAGTCAAGTGGTTATGTTTTCACTGAGTGTTTTAAAGCAGCACATTTGAGATTTAGAATTTCATGCAGTTCTGTACATGATGGTGAAAAATGCAAAATAAATACTATTTTTAGCCCTTGATGAGGATTTACTTATATTTTAACATGCCTTCCATCATTACCATATGTGCTCACAAATACTCAACAGTTCCATTAGTTTCTACTATGGGTTGTTTGACCTTCCATCTCCAGCACAGAGATGACACTCCTTCATCTGGGAAAAGCAAGGGTGGGTAAAGAACACCGTGCTGAGGAACCTCACTTGTGTTTGGTATTGGTGAGAATGGTGAATTGATAACCATAGACCAGTATGCCTTATTTCTGTTGTGTGAAAATTAATTAAATGTTTAAGTAAGCAGTATTTGGAAGAGAAGGCAAACAAAAATGTATAGCCTCAAATGTTCTCTAATGACAAAGAAACAACATGGATTTATGAAACATATGTTATGTCAGACTAACGTGATCAGCTTTTTGAGGCGGTAAACTTAATTTAGGGACACTGCCTTAAAGTGTATCTATTTTCAAAATGTGAAATCATGTATTTGTGTATACATTGTATGCAAATTATTTATAACCTGTTTCTTAACCTGAAAGATCTTGAAGTTTGTAAACTTACTTTGTAAGATCTCCACACATTTACTTCCTCGAATCCTATGTCACTTTTCACTATGTCCTGGTAATAGGCACAGCTGTGTCACACATTTCACAGAGCTTGCCTTGTGAACTACAGTGGTGCTGAGAGGAGAAGTTTCAGGAGGCAGAGTCAGTACAGGAATCACTGCTTATAAGCAGCAAAGTACCATTGGAAATGTAGTCCTTATAAATGGAAATTAAACAGCAGAGGATAAGCTGCTGTAAAGCATGCAGGGAAACCAGTGGAGCAGTGGGGAAACTAACAGGGCCGCAAAGTTCGCACTTGCGACCGGGCCCTGGTGTTCCACCACCATGGGGGGGGGGCTCCGAGATGGCAGGAAATAGGTCTACTGCAGTAAGTGTGAAAGGGTTCCACTGCAGGACTGTAATAAAGGGCCCTATGATGGGAGTACAGGGCCCCGGGATCAGTGGGAAGGGCCCTGGGCGCAGAGGGTAGGGCTCCAGCTTGGGGTCAGGGGGGCCCTTTGTGGTTTCTTTCACTGGGGCCCTGAAGGTTCTAGTTACACCTCTGCCAGAAAGTTGTGGAATGGGAGGACCAGCATACAGACAGAAATCACAACGTCAAAGGAGATTTTTCAAGTAATTCTATATTGGATTGTCAAAAAATGCTGATGTTATAAAATAAAAGTGCATAATGTGACCATAGATTTCCTTTAGGCTGGAGCGGGTGTCGGCAACCTGTGGCTCCAGAGCCGCATGCGGCTCTTTTTCACCTTGGCTGCGGCTCCGGAGCACACTGCCCACCAGGTGACAGGCAATAGGGTCTTCTGTGTGCTGGGCGCCCGCTCCCCTCCCTCCTCTCGGGCGGCCGCCCCAAAAGTCAGGACTCTGCAGCTAGCCCACCAATGGGCAAACTACGGCCCGGCGGACCTTTTAATCCGGCCCGCGGGGCGTGGCAAACATTGGCTGTCAGGATGTAGGCGAGGCAGCGTGACGAACTCCTCTCCTCTCACAGTCCGCCCTGAAGACCGGAACGGCGCGGGAACACGGCAAGAGGAACGCGCGGAGCAAAGGTAAGTGAATTGACACAATATGGGGAATGAATTACTATAGGGGGGATGAATTACTATATGGGGGATGAATTACTATGGGGGATGAATTGCTATGTGGGTGATGAATTACTATGGGGGATGAATTACTATATGGGGGATGATTTACTATGGGGGATGAATTACTATATGGGGGATGAATTACTATATGGGGGATGAATTACTATATGGGGGATGAATTACTATGGGGGATGAATTACTATATGGGGGATGAATTACTATATGGGGGATGAATTACAATGGGGGATGAATTGCTATGTGGGGGATGAATTACTGTGGGGGATGAATTACTATGGGGGATGAATTACTATATGGGGGATGATTTACTATGGGGGATGAATTACTATATGGGGGATGAATTACTATATGGGGGATGAATTACTATGGGGGATTAATTACTATGGGGGATGAATTGCTATGGGGGATGAATTACTATATGGGGGATGAATTACTATGGGGGATGAATTACTATATGGTGGATGAATTACTATGGGGGATGAATTACTATAGGGGGGATGAATTACTATATGGGGGATGAAATACTATGGGGGATGAATTACTATATGGGGGATGAATTACTATGGGGGATGAATTACTATATGGGGGATGAATTACTATGGGGGATGAATTACTATATGGGGGATGTATTTTCAGTTTTAAAAATGTGGCTCTCAAAATAAATTTCAATCGTGGTTTTGGCGAGATTTGGCTCAGTTGAAAAAAAAGGTTGCCCACCACTGACCTAAGGCTATGATTGTGATTATGACGATACACTGTGGCCCTAATTAACCCTTTGCTTACTGGGCCCTTAAACCCCCTTCATGACCAGAGCGCTTTTTGCAATATATGCAGTGTCGGATTTGTTTTAAATGTTGCAATGGTTTTGCGGCTCCCAGTCTTTTTTCCCTCTCGGAAACGGGTCCAAGTGGCTCTTTATGTCTTAAAGGTTGCAGACCCCTGGGCTGGAGTGTCCTGAGTTAAATGTTTTGTTTTGTTTTTGTCGGGTATAACACTTCCCTTTAATGTATACCATCTACTGTATATATTTACTTTTTTGCCCTGAGCTTTAATGTGTAAATATATCCAAGTGCTTATAAAGATATGGTAAATAATGTTGTTGATTAAGGACTGTATGAGTTGAGTTGAGAAAGAGATTTTTTCATTCAACAAATAAAACGGAAACTACACATATAAATTATTTATACATGTCCAAGATTATCTAAAATATAATAAGCATTGAGTTTACATAAAATTGTTATGTTTATAATAAAGATGAACCTAATAAAGACATATTGTGGACAATATCCTGTTACCCCACATGGGCTCAGACTGTTACTGGAGTTGTGAAAATAAAGGATAACCATAACAAAGATATCCAGAATGTGACGCAAAATGTTGTGTTTATCAGTATTTCCTAATGGCTCAGGAAGATTAATAATAGGAAAAATCTTACAAAGTATCAATTTCTAATAAGCTTTCTTTAATATATACCTGTTTTAAGGTGTGTTAACCATATTTGCCATTGGCGTATACATTTAGAAAGCTTATAGTTTTTAAAAGCTAGCATAAATTGGTATTGGCCTTGAACGTTTAGTCTATCAATAACCACAAAAATATTTGGAGCATCAGAAGATTTCCATTTTACTTAAAGTGAGCCTGACCTCAAACTGTATATGAGCAACTACTAATGGTGCAGGATACAAATCTAATCCTAAACTTAGGAGTGCCATTATTGGTGTTAGAGATGTAAAACAACCTGTAGGAGATGCTAAAAAATTTGAAACTGAGTTCCAAAAACTACGTATATATTTACCAAAAAATATGCAGTAAATTTCCTATTTGATCATTACATCTCCAACAGAGTGGGGAAGAGGACAGAAACATCCTAGAAACTACCAAGTTATATTATGAATACGTGCATATATTATCTTTTGCAGAAGATGTCTATCCATGAGGAAATAGTCTATTCTAGAGTATGATTTATGGACATTAGAAAAAAAAAAAGTATAGTCTTTTTCTGTAGTATGTAGACACCGCCATGGGTCATGAAGATCATCTTCTGGATGTGGTCTTAGTGGAATTATCAATTGCTGGGTCCATAGGAGCATTAAAGTCTCTGCATAAAATAAAATACCCCTTTTTGATTTTGTGCACCTTGTCTAGAATCTTTATGAAATGTTGTGGCATAAATGTTTATCAAAGTGAAGGTAACTGCAACCAAAATTATATATCTGCCCTTCCATCCAACTGTGAATCAATTAAACGGAATGCTACTGAGTCCTTAACTGCGATAGGAACTCTCCTTATATCTTTAACATCTTTCACAGTAAATACGAGTGGGAATTTTTTGATGTGAGCATTTAGGCATTTTCTCAGTGACAAAACGTTCTAGAGTGCTTTCCTCTTGTACGGGCCGTTAAGCGTTTTAGCATTTAAAGAAAGTGTCCTAAGTACCATCGAACTAGTTTTATAGTGTTGAGGTATAGTAGCTTAGCTTTACATATGGTTTTTAACCAAAAACTATTAAGATCTAAATCATTTAAGTTGCTTCTGGTCAGAGAAAAAACAAAAAATATAACATATAGCAATAAATAGTAAAAAAAAAAAAATGAACTGCAAATTAGCTAATTTGTACATGAAATCTTGTACATTATTCCTGAGGGGAGAATAAAAAAAAACAAACAACTGGCCGAGCAGGCCCCTAAGTCATTTTGAAACCTGAGTATCCACAGAGAATATCAATACATTAAAGATAGGAAGCTGGATACAGACAAGTATTAAAGTTATATAAAGTATAAAGTTAAATAAGTTCTGTTATCCATTGCTAACTTGCTATTCAGGAGGGATATTTCCTGGTGTAAATTTTCCTGGAGTCTCATTTCCATTAGTGGTAGGAGACTTCACTCCTTTAGTCATTTTAAGTCTTTCTCTAGAGATTTAATGTATGCGAGACATTACCACGATCAAACAGGATCTTGGTAGGGAAACCCCATCAGTAGATAATGTTATGATTGCGTAATATCTTTGCAATTGAGTTCAGATTTTTGCATGCCAGGATAGTAGCTTGGGATATATCAGTAAATAGGATAATTCCAGCATATGGATCTGGTAGAGGTGAATGGTGTCGAGCAAATTGAATCAGTTGGTCTTTAACATGAAAAAAGTACCTTTGCTAGAACATTTCTAGGCACATTTTCAGGGATGTGTGCAGGCTTAGGAAGCCTGTGTGCTCTATCAATCACTATTGCTTGTGATGTGACTGAGGGGAGCAGATCTGTAATCATGCATTTGATAACGTGTTTCAGGTCTCTAGGTTTAATCGTTTCAGTAATTCCACAGAATTTCACATTATTCCTATGTGATCTGTCTTCGAGATCATCTACCTTGAGTTTGAGTTGTTTTAATGCATCCTCCAAATCAAGATGTGCATCTACTAAGTAATTATGTGCATCAATAAGTTCTCCCATCTTCTGTTCACTATATTCCACTCTTTCTCTCATGTCATTTAGATCTTTCCTTGTTTGCTACATAAAATAGATTATGTCTTGTTGTAACGCCCCTCTCAGGGATACAAGAATTCCCTTTAATATAGAATCAATCACAGGCTGCCCAGATGTAGGAAAAGCATCTAGTTTTTACCATATGTATTATTTTCTGTCATAGGCACACAGTCAGCATTACATTTATTTACATCATCATCATCTGACTCGATTAGTCTAACCCTTTGCTTTGCTTTGTTATTCATTTCAGCCTGGGAAGTGTTACAATTTGATTTGTGTGATCCTGTTTGTCTCCTCTTCCCACCTCTGTAAGCTGCATCAGCTATACCTGTGTGAGAGTCTGTGCTGGATATGGCACCATCTTGCTTTTCAGAAGTCCCGGCTGGGCTGATAAACTCCCCCAATTTGCAGGGTTCCTCTTGGGATTTTGTTTTTTTTCCCATCTGGGTTCCTCGGCTCTTTAGCTACAGATAGGTGGTCTCAGGATTGCTGTAACAATAGATAAAATTATTGGCACTGGAGAGGAAATAGCTAACAGTCCAAAGTGTAGGATAACAGTCTAGAAACTGCGTGTAAAGGAGAGAGGGAGTGGGCTGTATAAAGTTCCAATGGGTAGTGAATAATGGACAGCAGCATCAAGTGGCAGAACCCTTAGAGTAAAGCTGGACTCTGTAGCGTTAAAGTAAGTTTTAATTGCAAGGTAAACAAAAGCAACTCACTAGAAGTGAATTAGGGGCAGGCACGTCACTCCAGAGCATCATCCTGTGTAGGTCTCGAGGGGTGATGCAGGAGCAGAGGCAGCGTGACACAGGAGCTGTGGCAAAAAAAATGAGAACTCCTGGGTGCTCAGTGATAACTGCGGCCAGCCGCTGGAGGGAAAACCAGTCTGGAACGCAGATGGCGCTGGGGCAGACGTGACGTCACACATAGGAGCGTGGTGCCATGTCACGCTGCCTGCATGCCTGACCCTAATTCACTTCTAGGGAGTTGCTTTGCTTTACCTTGCAATTAAAACTTACCTTAATGCTGCACTTAGTCTGGCGCCCCTCTCTTTTCTTTTCAGGATTGCTGTAGGTCACTCTGAGCTGCTACAGGGGGTTCTGATTTACAGGAGCGCACTCAGCAAGCATCCAGCACTGTCCCCTGCTGCCTATGCCCTCATCGAGGAAGGGATTCTTTTCAGTAGCAGCGATGAGCCACAAAATGCTTTACTACAACAGGTAATAACGACAAAAAACAAAAATGGTTTTAAAAAAGACATTGATGCCTTTATTGCAACTGATAATACTGAAAGGTAGTAGCTAAAAGTGCAATATTTTAATCCAACTGCCCTTGGGAGGTGTCAACAAGAAATCTGTTTCACCTTGCTTGGCAAGACTGACAACAGTTGCCCAGGGGTTTTGCTTTCTGTGTACTGAACAGAAGATCTAGGGAAGGCTGCTTATCATTACTGTCTGACAAATTACATCCTATTTACAATGAATCTACTTAAATTAGAACAAGAAGTGTATGGGGTTATAAACCTAGGCTAGGCCCACACATGGGTGTCAGTGTCAGCTCTGGCAGGGAGCTGTGAATGTTTTTTTATTTCTGTATTTCATTTTTATTTGACGTGTCACATAGTGACATTACAGGGCTTATTCACACTTTTCCCCCATGAAAAGACGCTAATAACTGCAATGACATGCGTAAAATGTGCATCACACTGCCTTCTGTTGCATGGCTCTTGTGATGCATATGTGACATGAGTGTATAGGATGTATCGATGAGAAGTGATTGACACTCAACTGTCATAATGCTAACCATTATAACCATTAGATGGGTAACTGGAGTTTAAAATAACAAGTTGAAAGTGTACATTAAACTGGATAAAACCAGTTAAAACCAGAGATATGGCTGATATTCACCAGATGTGCATTCTGGTGAAAATATGTAACTATGCATGACGGCACGAGCCGATCACGAGTTGACTCTAACTACTATGCAGAGTCATACATGGTGTTATATAACTAGGAGATACTGCGCATGGCAGTAGATAAGGACATTCCAAATAATGTATATAAAAGAAGGGGGATTCTAGGGGAATTTGGGACTCATTGAAGATGCGGCAGACGTGTCTTGCGGTGATTTCCCGGATTTCCTCTTGCTGGTTGCTGGAGTCCCCCAATCATTGGGCAACGGGTGATGCTACAATATCCAGTGATGTATTGATGCTTTATTCTTGCTATAATACGATCTAAATATGATTTGCAATTCTGACAATTCTTATGTTATACTAACAGAACTTATTCAATAAATCATGTTTTGCTTTAATACTTATTAAGCCTAATTCATGTATTAGTGAGCGATTGTAGTAGTGTTTGTGATTGTGATTGATTGTGTAGTGAATGAGTCACATATAAAAGTGTAGTTTTTTTATATGCCTTGTTGGTGATCTGCATTTATCCAGTGCGGAAGAACGCAGGTCACTGCACATAGCGTGAACAAGCCCTTGCTGATTTTTGGAAGAATTTTCCATGATCTACAAACTGCTTGAGAACAAATTACTAGTGGTAAAGCATAGGCTCTGAACCCATTGCAATGTACCTTGTGGCCTGTTTGGTTAAAACTAACCTCCAGGCAGATATAAAACACAAATGAATGCAGCTCTGTATTCATTAATACATCAATAAATGTATTTTTAAATGCAACAGTGTAAGTACTTTTATTTGACCAGTTATCAGTCTCTCACAGTCTACTGTCTACAGCAGAGCAGAAAGATGAAGCAGAAGCAGCACAAGGAGCTAATCATTTGTGCTGCAGTGCTCGTGAGCTAACCAGGGACATTCCAATAAGTGGATAGTGCAGAGAAAAAGAGAGGTGATCATCACAGTGTTGCTTCTTCCCCTGCCCAGTCGCAGGGTGTGGGTGGGGAGCAGTCCTGTAAGTAGAGGTGAAACTGCCTCAAAATAAGATTAGTTCCCTTCCCCTGTTTTGTGTCAGAGTTGTGTATATCTTAGAACCAGGTGCACAGAAAAATAAAATCTGTTTACAGGTAAGGTAAAATAATTCTCATGTATGTGTTTTATCTGTGTATTAAGCTGTTTGCCTGAAATTCATTGTCAATATATGTAAAATATGTGAAGTTATCACTTTCTTCCTAGAGAAATAGGGTGATTGGAGCCCAATGAAAATGAGAACGTTTAACAAGCTGGATTCTTTGTGGGAGCCAGTGACATTAAGAATTGCATATTATCTTGCCCGAGGAAGAGAATTAGAGATAGCTTAACTAATCTTTTATTGTCAGAAAATGTAATATATTGTGGCTTACCAGTTTTTAGATGTGGTCACTGCATTAGTTTTTTTTTTTTTTTATGTTAAGAACATGTTCACCAAGTATAGAAAATACATGTGGTCATTGTCACTTTCTATAAGTTTAAAGAGGTTGTAAAGGCTCAATGTTTTTTACCTTCATGAATTCTATGCATGAAGGTAAAAAACCCTCTGTGTGCAGCGTCCCCCTCCAGCCCCCCCTAATACTCACCTAAGCTCCCTCTTGATCCAGCAATATGCACTAGAGTCTCACCTAGCCCAGGGCTCCCTCTCTTCATTGGCTGAGACAGAAGAGAGAGCCACTGACTCTGGCTGCTGTCAATCACAGTCAGAGAGCCAATGAGAAGAGAGAGGGGGCGGGCCTGAGCCACAGCTCCGTGTGCGAATGGACACACGGAGCAGCTAGTAGCCCTATAGCAATCTGCTTGCTGTGCAGGCACCCAACAGGAGGGAGGGGCTAGGATAGACTGCGAGGGACCCAACAGCCCTATTATTTATTGTGTAAGTTGCTAATACCATGATACTCAATGTAATAGGGATGAACAAAAGCAGACATTTTCAAATCCAGACTAAGTGACTACCATGGCTCTCCAGGTGAAAATAAAGGGAGAAAAGTCCTGAAAAAAGAAAATGAATGCAAGACACCTTTCTATGAACAATGATATAATATGTTACTTTTTTTGGTTTAGAAAAGATTTAAACAGCCTGATTCTTTTTTTTTCAGACAAGCGTAAATTACCTTTTAAATGAAGATGAGCACCTGTGAATTGATACAGTGGTATGGTCACTAATTTATTGATATGTACAAGCTATATGCTCTACATCTGTATATTATGTGGAATATTTTTGGGTGTTTTCATTTATTTGATGTACCCTAAGTTGATCTCAATAGTTTAAGTCAAATCATACAGTATGACCTTTACAACACAATGTTTCATGTACTTTACTCGCTGATAAAATGTCTATTGCATTGTCAAAAACATTACTCTTTGGACATTTGAATTCAAATTTTTTTTCACATTTATCTTATCTCTGCTCATTTCAAATTTCATTTTAGGTTAAAAATTACTCATAATAAAGCGTAATCATTCTTGTTAGGATAAATAGTTACTAGAATCTCTTTCTGAAGGTCTGATTATATAAAGTAATAAAGTGTCCTACCCAGGCCTGGTCTGGCCATAGGGTCCACTGGGCACTTACCAGGGCTGTCTGGATAGGAGGGGCAGCCGGGCGGCACATAAAGGAACCGGGCTGTGCATTTCTCTATTGCTCTATTCTGGATGCCCCTTCTATCCATCTCCTGCATGCTGTGGGCTTCTGTATGCTCCCCCCCCCCCCCGTTTCCTTCCTTCCTACTTTCCCTCTTTCTTTTCTTCCTTCTTTCCGTCCTCCTTTCCGTCTTTCTTTCCCTCCTTCCTTCCCTATTTCTTTCCCTCCTTCCTTCATTTCCTCCTTCCTTCTTTCCCTCCTTTCTTCCCTATTACTTTCCCTCCTTCTTTCCCTCTTTATTTCTTTCTGTCTGTCTTTCTTTCCTTCTTTCCATCTTTATTTCCCTCCCTCCTTCTTTCTTTCTCTCCTTCTTTCTCTTCCTTCCTTCTTTCCCTCCTTCTTTCTTTCTCTCCTTCTTTCTTTCCTTCCTTCTGTCCCTCTTTCTTTCTCTCCTTCCTTCCTTCCCCCTTTCGTTCCCTCCTTCCTTCTTTCTCTTCCTCCTTGGTCAGATTTCATTCATTTATGGAACACTTTTTTCTCAAAAGAAACAAAAAAAAAAACCAGTTGATGTAACTTCTTAAAATGTGTTAGCTGGAGTTCAACTATTAGTAGTTAGTGAAATCCATCTAGATATTCTAACTAGAGATGAGCGAATCGAACTCGGCGAAGTGGAATTCGTTTCGAATATTAGGAAAATTTCGATTCGCGACGAATCCGAAAATTAGCAGACTTCGGATGCGCGAATCGAAATTTTTCCTAAAATGGCGGCGACGGAGCGGGGATGTCTGGGAAGGCGCGCAGACAAGGCGCGCTGACCCATAATGCATTCATTCATGACATGTGATCGCATTAGCCAATCAGCAGCCAGCCAGCCAGCACTGTGTAATGGTCGAGCTATAAATGGCGGCCATTTTAGAATTCTCCATTTGCCTCCAGTCATTCAAGAGAGGCAGACCTGGCTGTATTGAGGGAGAGAGTTAGGGACACAGAAACGTTACTTAGGGCCAGAGAAACGTTACTTAGGGCCAGAGAAACGTTACTTAGGGCCAGAGAAACGTTACTTAGGGACACAGAAACGTTACTTAGGGCCACAGAAACGTTACTTGGGGCCACAGAAACGTTACTTAGGGCCACAGAATCGTTACTTAGGGCCACAGAAACGTTACTTAGGGTCACAGAAACGTTACTTAGGGCCACAGAATCGTTACTTAGGGCCACAGAATCGTTACTTAGGGCCACAGAAACGTTACTTAGGGCCACAGAATCGTTACTTAGGGCCACAGAATCGTTACTTAGGGCCACAGAAACGTTACTTAGGGCCACAGAACCGTTACTTAGGGCCACAGAAACGTTACTTAGGGACACAGAATTGTTACTCAGGGACAGACACAGAATTGTTACTCAGGGACAGACACAGAATTGTTACTGAGGGACACAGAATTGTTACTGAGGGACACAGAATTGTTACTCAGGGACAGACACAGAATTGTTACTCAGGGACAGACACTGAATTGTTACTCAGGGACAGACACTGAATTGTTACTCAGGGACAGACACAGAATTGTTACTCAGGGACAGACACAGAATTGTTACTCAGGGACAGACACAGGATTGTTACTCAGGGACAGACACAGGATTGTTACTCAGGGACAGACACAGGATTGTTACTCAGGGACAGACACAGGATTGTTACTCAGGGACAGACACAGGATTGTTACTCAGAGACAGACACAGAATTGTTACTCAGGGACAGACACAGAATTGTTACTCAGGGACAGACACAGAATTGTTACTCAGGGACACAGAATTGTTACTCAGGGACACAGAATTGTTACTCAGGGACACAGAATTGTTACTGAGGGACACAGAATTGTTACTCAGGGACAGACACAGAATTGTTACTCAGGGACAGACACAGAATTGTTACTGAGGGACACAGAATTGTTACTGAGGGACACAGAATTGTTACTCAGGGACAGACACAGAATTGTTACTGAGGGACACAGAATTGTTACTGAGGGACACAGAATTGTTACTCAGGGACAGACACAGAATTGTTACTGAGGGACACAGAATTGTTACTGAGGGACACAGAAGTGTTACTGAGGGACACAGAATTGTTACTCAGGGACACAGAATTGTTACTGAGGGACACAGAATTGTTACTCAGGGACAGACACAGAATTGTTACTGAGGGACACAGAATTGTTACTGAGGGACACAGAATTGTTACTCAGGGACAGACACAGAATTGTTACTGAGGGACACAGAATTGTTACTGAGGGACACAGAATTGTTACTGAGGGACACAGAATTGTTACTGAGGGACACAGAAGTGTTACTGAGGGACACAGAATTTTTACTCAGGGACAGACACAGAATTGTTACTCAGGGACAGACACTGAATTGTTACTCAGGGACAGACACTGAATTGTTACTCAGGGACAGACACAGAATTGTTACTCAGGGACAGACACAGAATTGTTACTCAGGGACAGACACAGGATTGTTACTCAGGGACAGACACAGGATTGTTACTCAGGGACAGACACAGGATTGTTACTCAGGGACAGACACAGGATTGTTACTCAGGGACAGACACAGAATTGTTACTCAGGGACAGACACAGAATTGTTACTGAGGGACACAGAATTGTTACTCAGGGACAGACACAGAATTGTTACTGAGGGACACAGAATTGTTACTGAGGGACACAGAATTGTTACTCAGGGACAGACACAGAATTGTTACTGAGGGACACAGAATTGTTACTGAGGGACACAGAATTGTTACTGAGGGACACACAAGTGTTACTGAGGGACACAGAATTTTTACTCAGGGACAGACACAGAATTGTTACTCAGGGACAGACACTGAATTGTTACTCAGGGACAGACACAGAATTGTTACTCAGGGACAGACACAGAATTGTTACTCAGGGACAGACACAGGATTGTTACTCAGGGACAGACACAGGATTGTTACTCAGGGACAGACACAGGATTGTTACTCAGGGACAGACACAGGATTGTTACTCAGGGACAGACACAGAATTGTTACTCAGGGACAGACACAGAATTGTTACTGAGGGACACAGAATTGTTACTCAGGGACACAGAATTGTTACTCAGGGACACAGAATTGTTACTGAGGGACACAGAATTGTTACTGAGGGACACAGAATTGTTACTCAGGGACAGACACAGAATTGTTACTCAGGGACAGACACAGAATTGTTACTGAGGGACACAGAATTGTTACTGAGGGACACAGAATTGTTACTCAGGGACAGACACAGAATTGTTACTGAGGGACACAGAATTGTTACTGAGGGACACAGAATTGTTACTCAGGGACAGACACAGAATTGTTACTGAGGGACACAGAATTGTTACTGAGGGACACAGAAGTGTTACTGAGGGACACAGAATTGTTACTCAGGGACACAGAATTGTTACTGAGGGACACAGAATTGTTACTCAGGGACAGACACAGAATTGTTACTGAGGGACACAGAATTGTTACTGAGGGACACAGAATTGTTACTCAGGGACAGACACAGAATTGTTACTGAGGGACACAGAATTGTTACTGAGGGACACAGAATTGTTACTGAGGGACACAGAAGTGTTACTGAGGGACACAGAATTTTTACTCAGGGACAGACACAGAATTGTTACTCAGGGACACAGAATTGTTACTCAGGGACACATAATCGTTGAATTAAAGAGTATGTCAGACAACATGCAGAGGAGTGGCAGAGGAGGCAATGTTTTAGGAGCGAGCAGACGTGGCAGCAGAGGAAGGGGTCGAGGCAGCACTAGTCGCAGCCAGAGGCCATTGCTCCCGGTGTCATCCAGCGGTCATGTCTCCACCGACAACCCTGCCGTCATCGATTGGTTGGCTCGGTCGTCTTCCTCTTCCCAGGTCACCTCTGACACCTACAGCCAACGGTCGGTGGGTACGTCAGACACAACCGTTAGTTGGCATGGCCCGGGAGCAAGCCCACTGAAATCACGTGTCCTCTACCTGCCCCTGTCCTTTGGTGTTCCCTCACCAAGCGAAGTATCGCATGCTGTGGGCTCAGCCCCACTGTACAGTGAGGAAGAGCTAACAGAGGGCGGTCAGGAACGGGGGGAGACATCCGCCTCTTCAGCAGCTAGGCGAAGAAGTAGTGGCGAGGAGAGTGGCTCGGTAGCCGGTGTAGAGACAGGTCTGTCTCCTGACCCACACGCAGCCGAGGGGGCTAGTAGTGAGGCGGAGACCCTAATTGATGATGATGAGGCTGATCGCACTTGGCAGCCTCGTCGTCATCAGGCTATTGCTTCCGCATCATCAGGAGAAGAGGGTGGCAGCTTGGCAGCGAGCAAAACAGTCGGTGGGTTGCCCAGGAGGCAGCAGGGTCGCAGCAGTGTCAGTGGAGGCAAACGGCCACGGAGTAGAGCACCAGCTCCCCTACAGCCTACCACCACGGCCAGTAGTGGTGCCGGTGTGCACGGAGGAAGTAGCAGTCAGCCAGTGAGGAGTAGCGGGGGCAAAGTTTCCTACTCGGCGGTGTGGCAATTTTTCGTCAAGCCGCCCGAGGAAGTAAACGTAGCCGTATGTCGACTATGTGGCCAGAAAGTCAAGCGTGGCCAGGGGGCCCATGTTGGGACTACAGCGTTGCGGCAGCATATGCAGCGTCGCCATTTGGTGGCCTGGGAAAACCGTGATAAAGATACGGCGGTTCTGCCTGCCCCAGCCCCCGCTCCATCACCCGCTCCGTTACTTGCTCCGTCACCCGACGTCAATCGCCCTCTATCAGCCAGTCAAGGCTCCAACACCTCTGCTGAGAGGAGTTGTCGCTTGTTGGCATCTTCCGCTCGTTCAGATGCTCCTTCTCCTGCTACTCCTCTTCACGGATTCCGTCAGCAGTCTTTCTTGGAATCCGTTTCCAAGAGACAACAGTTTGCGAGCACGCACCCGACGGTGCAAAAGCTGAACGTCCTCCTGTCCAAGTTGCTGGTGCTGCAGTCCCTCCCTTTCCAAGTGGTGGACTCAGCACCTTTCCGAGAAATGATGGCTTGTGCCGCGCCGCGGTGGAGAGTGCCAAGCCGTCATTTCTTTGCCAAAAAGGCAGTGCCAGCCCTGCATTCACATGTAGAAGAGATGGTGGGCCAGTCTTTGAGCATGTCGGTCTCTGCCAAAGTGCACGGCAGTGCCGACGTGTGGAGCTGTAACTACGGTCAGGGACAGTACATGTCATTTACGGCCCACTGGGTGAACGTGGTGCCGGCACAGCCGCACCAGCAACTTGGACAGGTCACGCCACTTTTGCCTCCACGTTTGCACGTCCTTGGTCCACAAAAGATGTCCGCCTCTACCACCTCTTCTTCCGCCGTGTCCTCAGCCGCCACCCCCGTGCCAAGTCCCATTACCCGACCGGCATATCACATGTGCAGGGCGCAACGGTGTCACGCTGTGCTGCACCTGGTATGCCTTGGCGAACGTAGTCACACAGGGGAGGAACTTCTGAGTGTAATGAACAGAGAAATCGACAGATGGCTGTCTCCGCGCAAACTGAAAATCGGAACCATGTTGACCGACAACGGAAAGAACATGGTGTCTGCTCTGCATCAAGGAAGGTTGTGCCATGCGCCATGCATGGCTCACGTGTTCAATCTGGTTGTCAAGCGGTTCCTAAAATCCACCATCCCACTGCAAGACATCCTTAAAATGTCACGTAAACTTTGCATGCATTTCAGTCATTCCTACACCGCAAAGCACACCCTCCTTGAGCTGCAGCGGCAGAACGGAATTCCACAGCATCGCCTGATCTGCGACGTTGCAACAAGGTGGAATTCAGCCCTACACATGTTAGACCGCCTTTACGAACAGCGAAAGGCCATTACCGATTTCCTGATGTTACAAGCGGATAAAGGTACTCCCCTGTGTAACTTCGATGTCAGCCATTGGCAGCTCATGCGTGACACCTGCCGCTTGCTGAGGCCCTTTGAGGAGGCCACGCTATTCGTGAGTCGGCAGGACTATGGGATGAACGACGTCATTCCTCTGTTGCACGTCCTGGAACAAATGCTGTTAACAATGGCTGGTCAGGGTGCGGTAGACGTGGCGCACAGATCTCAATGCCACATGACCCCTGTGGGGGCAGGACAGGAAGAAGAGGAGGAGGTAGAGGAGGACATTGGTGCTCAGGAATTATTGAGTGAAATGGGTGGTTTTTCCACTCAGCGGACAGGAGTGGAGGAGCAGGAGCATCTGGTAGAGGAGGAGGAGGAGGAGACAGAGGACCCAGACGCACTGTGGCAGTATGCTGTGGAGATGGAGGCAGGGAGTCCCTCGCATTCCTTGGCACAAATGGCCCATAGCATGCTCGGTTGCTTGCGTAGCGACAGCCGAATAATAACCATCAGACAGAGGGATGACTTTTGGCTGTCCACCTTGTTGGACCCTCGCTACCGTTCAAAAATGGTGGCCTTTTTCACACCTGCTGAGAGGGAGGCCAAAATAACGTACTATAAAAACCACCTATGTAGTCAGTTGGTCTCTGCCTTTCTGCGCCAACGTCCATCCTCAGACACTGTGGGCCCTGTGCGCTCGCATTCCGCTGCCATGGCAGCAGGGGAGGGGTGGGGTGGTAGGAGCAGTGTCAGCTCCACCAGCAGCGGCTGCCTCAGTCTGCAGTCGATAATGAGTACCTTTCTTCACCAGCGCAGTGAGGAAACTACTAACCAGCCGCAGCAGCAGCATCAGGTGGACCTGGAGCAGGACCTCAAACAACAGGCTTGGGCCTACTTGGACAGCACCCTGCCAACCGAGGTAGACAATCCCCTTGACTACTGGGCAACGAAACTTGACCTTTGGCCCCAACTAGCTGAATTTGCCCTTGAAAGGCTGTCATGCCCGGCCAGTAGCGTGGCATCGGAGCGCGTGTTTAGTGCGGCAGGAGGTATTGTAACTCCGCGGAGGACACGACTGTCCACCCAAAGTGTGGAGAGACTCACGTTTGTGAAAATGAATCAGGCGTGGATTAGTCTGGATTTCAAACCACCAGTTCCTGACACAACTGACTAAATCCGCCATGAATCATGCCCCAAACATGTGCCACTTTCAGGTCTCCTCACACTGCTGGTGTGTTCCATTTTTTGTCATAGGGTGCTGGCAGATTACGGGCCTCCCATTGCTGCTGCCAGGCCCGTAATCTGCCATGGGCCCCCGTACCGCCTCCTCTTGCTGCTGCCAGGTCCAGAGTCTCTCAAGGGTCCCTGTGCGGCCTCCCATTGCTGCTGTCTCCATCGCCACACTCTGCCATGTGCCACTTTCAGGTCTCCTCACAATGCTGGTGTGTTACATTTTTTGTCATAGGGTGCTGGCAGATTACGGGCCTCCCATTGCTGATGCCAGGCCCGTAATCTGCCATGGGCCCCAGTACCGCCTCCTCATGCTGCTGCCAGGTCCACAGTCTCTCATGGGTCCCTGTACGGCCTCCCATTGCTGCTGTCTCCATCGCCACACTCTGCCATGTGCCACTTTCAGGTCTCCTCACACTGCTGGTGTGTTACATTTTTTGTCATAGGGTGCTGGCAGATTACGGGCCTCCCATTGCTGCTGCCAGGCCTGTAATCTGCCATGGGCCCCTGTACCGCCTCCTCATGCTGCTGCCAGGTCCAGAGTCTCTCATGGGTCCCTGTACGGCCTCCCATTGCTGCTGTCTCCATCGCCACACTCTGCCATGTGCCACTTTCAGGTCTCCTCACACTGCTGGTGTGTTACATTTTTTGTCATAGGGTGCTGGCAGATTACGGGCCTCCCATTGCTGCTGCCAGGCCCGTAATCTGCCATGGGCCCCAGTACCACCTCCTCATGCTGCTGCCAGGTCCACAGTCTCTCATGGGTCCCTGTACGGCCTCCCATTGCTGCTGTCTCCATCGCCACACTCTGCCATGTGCCACTTTCAGGTCTCCTCACACTGCTGGTGTGTTACATTTTTTGTCATAGGGTGCTGGCAGATTACGGGCCTCCCATTGCTGCTGCCAGGCCTGTAATCTGCCATGGGCCCCAGTACCGCCTCCTCATGCTGCTGCCAGGTCCAGAGTCTCTCATGGGTCCCTGTACGGCCTCCCATTGCTGCTGTCTCCATCGCCACACTCTGCCATGTGCCACTTTCAGGTCTCCTCACACTGCTGGTGTGTTACATTTTTTGTCATAGGGTGCTGGCAGATTACGGGCCTCCCATTGCTGCTGCCAGGCCTGTAATCTGCCATGGGCCCCTGTATCGCCTCCTCATGCTGCTGCCAGGTCCAGAGTCTCTCATGGGTCCCTGTACGGCCTCCCATTGCTGCTGTCTCCATCGCCACACTCTGCCATGTGCCACTTTCAGGTCTCCTCACACTGCTGGTGTGTTACATTTTTTGTCATAGGGTGCTGGCAGATTACGGGCCTCCCATTGCTGCTGCCAGGCCCGTAATCTGCCATGGGCCCCAGTACCGCCTCCTCATGCTGCTGCCAGGTCCACAGTCTCTCATGGGTCCCTGTACGGCCTCCCATTGCTGCTGTCTCCATTGCCACACTCTGCCATGTGCTACTTTCAGGTCTCCTCACACTGCTGGTGTGTTACATTTTTTGTCATAGGGTGCTGGCAGATTACGGGCCTCCCATTGCTGCTGCCAGGCCCGTAATCTGCCATGGGCCCCTGTACCGCCTCCTCATGCTGCTGCCAGGTCCAGAGTCTCTCATGGGTCCCTGTACGGCCTCCCATTGCTGCTGTCTCCATCGCCACACTCTGCCATGTGCCACTTTCAGGTCTCCTCACACTGCTGGTGTGTTACATTTTGTCATAGGGTGCTGGCAGATTACGGGCCTCCCATTGCTGCTGCCAGGCCCGTAATCTGCCATGGGCCCCAGTACCGCCTCCTCATGCTGCTGCCAGGTCCACAGTCTCTCATGGGTCCCTGTACGGCCTCCCATTGCTGCTGTCTCCATCGCCACACTCTGCCATGTGCCACTTTCAGGTCTCCTCACACTGCTGGTGTGTTACATTTTTTGTCATAGGGTGCTGGCAGATTACGGGCCTCCCATTGCTGCTGCCAGGCCTGTAATCTGCCATGGGCCCCTGTACCGCCTCCTCATGCTGCTGCCAGGTCCAGAGTCTCTCATGGGTCCCTGTACGGCCTCCCATTGCTGCTGTCTCCATCGCCACACGCTGCCATGTGCCACTTTCAGGTCTCCTCACACTGCTGATGTGTTACATTTTTTGTCATAGGGTGCTGGCAGATTACGGGCCTCCCATTGCTGCTGCCAGGCCCGTAATCTGCCATGGGCCCCAGTACCGCCTCCTCATGCTGCTGCCAGGTCCACAGTGTCTCATGGGTCCCTGTACGGCCTCCCATTGCTGCTGTCTCCATCGCCACACTCTGCCATGTGCCACTTTCAGGTCTCCTCGCACTGCTGGTGTGTTACATTTTTTGTCATAGGGTGCTGGCAGATTACGGGCCTCCCATTGCTGCTGCCAGGCCCGTAATCTGCCATGGGCCCCTGTACCGCCTCCTCATGCTGCTGCCAGGTCCACAGTGTCTCATGGGTCCCTGTACGGCCTCCCATTGCTGCTGTCTCCATCGCCACACTCTGCCATGTGCCACTTTCAGGTCTCCTCACACTGCTGGTGTGTTACATTTTTTGTCATAGGGTGCTGGCAGATTACGGGCCTCCCATTGCTGCTGCCAGGCCTGTAATCTGCCATGGGCCCCTGTACCGCCTCCTCATGCTGCTGCCAGGTCCAGAGTCTTTCATGGGTCCCTGTACGGCCTCCCATTGCTGCTGTCTCCATCGCCACACTCTGCCATGTGCCACTTTCAGGTCTCCTCACACTGCTGGTGTGTTACATTTTTTGTCATAGGGTGCTGGCAGATTACGGGCCTCCCATTGCTGCTGCCAGGCCCGTAATCTGCCATGGGCCCCAGTACCGCCTCCTCATGCTGCTGCCAGGTCCAGAGTCTCTCATGGGTCCCTGTACGGCCTCCCATTGCTGCTGTCTCCATCGCCACACTCTGCCATGTGTGACTTTCAGGTCTCCTCACACTGCTGGTGGGTTCCATTTTGTCATAGGGTGCTGGCAGACTACGGGCCTCCCATTGCTGCTGCCAGGCCCGTAATCTGCCATGGGCCCCTGTACCGCCTCCTAATGCTGCTGCCAGGTCCAGAGTGTGTCATGGGTCCCTGTACGGCCTCCCATTGCTGCTGTCTCCATCGCCACACTCTGCCATGTGCCACTTTCAGGTCTCCTCACACTGCTGGTGGGTTCCATTTTTGTCATAGGGTGCTGTATGGCCTCCCATTGCTGCTGCCTCCACCGCCGCACTGTGGCTCCACACTCTGGTTTTGGCCCTGTGACTGCTCAAAAGAGTGAAGTGTGCGGTGATTCTAAGATCGACGGCACTCATCTGCATGTCATACTGACTGACAGTATTATTTCTCTTCCCCAGCAGACTCCAAGGGCATTTAAATTAAAGGTACAGTGTTCTGCACTAATATAAAGGCTCTTTGAAGCCTAGAAACACCCTTTTATAAGTTAAAATCCCAGCGAATATATTCGCATCGAATCGAATTTATTCCTCGAATTCGCCGAATCAGCCGAATCGAATTTTTGAATACTTCGCTCATCTCTAATTCTAACACATCTAGCTATAACCTTTCCCCACATTGACAACCATCCCTATAGAAAATGTAAAGTGCATTCCTAGTATGTTTGAATATGTCATTATCAATTATACAATTACTGGTGTTTCAAGAATATCTTATAACTATATGAACAACAATTTGTTTTAAACAATGATAAAATCTTGTAAATTTTTATTTTCAGGTGTCGTGTCTTGCTTCATTAGGGGAATGGATATTCGTATTCTAAAGGCCTTTATCTTCATTCTTTTGACTGTGACTGGTATTCCAGGAAACCTTTATATTGCACTCCAATTTTTGCTTATTAGGGTACTAGAAAAGCGGCTTCTACCATCCAACATAATTCTGCTAGTCTTAGCATTTTCAAATCTTCTTATTGTCTGTTCTCGTGTGATCCCACAGTCACTGAATGCCCTAGGAATTGAGGACTTAATGGATGACATAAACTGCAAGATATCTGGATACACCTATAGAGTTGGTAGAGCTATGTCTATTTGCACCACCAGCCTGCTTAGCTGTCATCAGTGCATCCTTATTGCCCCAAGTACTAAGATATGGGTCTATTTAAAAAAAAAGGTGTCTCCCAATATAACACCAATCATTCTCACCATTCTTTTGATGAACCTTGCCCTTTACCGCACAAGTTTTATGTATGCTAGTGCAAGAAATAACTATACTTCTCCATATACACTTCATCTGGTTTACTGTGACACTGATTTTCAAACATATCTATCTTATATTGCCAATGGGATTGTTTTTGCCTCTAGAGACTTTCTTTTTGTTGCAATAATGGCTCTAGCAAGCTTTTACATCGTGTATGTACTGTTCAGGCATGAGAAAACTGTAAAAAGCATACGAAGCTCCAACAAAGCAAAGGGTAAATCAGTTGAGTATAAAGCTTCTAGAGCCGTAATATTACTGGTTATATGTTATGTGATGTTCATGGGGTTGGACAATGCCATGTGGGTCTATACTCTGACTCTCTCAAATGTCAAACCAGACATGAATGATGCCAGAGTTGTGCTGGCTTGTACTTACTCTGCAGTGTGCCCTATTGTTATTTTTGTTACCAACCCTAAATTACAGCAATGGTCACGGTATAAGTTTTGGCGAAGACTTCAGGATCAACCATCATTCTCCTCAAGTGATATTCACTTCAAGCATATAACTATATAAACACAAAACATCCAGAGCACATTGGTATATTAAAGATTGTTACTGTATATTTGTTTTAGTATAAAAGTAATACAAATTAAAGAATAAGTTCACCTTTCTTAATATGTTACATATTCAGGATGTAACATGATACGATTAGACCAGCCCTCGCGCCTTCTGGCTCTCTGCTGTGACAGATAGTGGGGGATCTTCTCCCCCCTCGCTAGCTGTCAAATTAAAAAAAGATGTGGCCGTGCTGGGCTCCGCCTGCCTGGCCACGTCATTCATTCACAGTGAATTCAATTCTGTGAATGGGAAAACTACAAGTCCCAGCAGCCTTTCCGGCTGTCAGCTTGTAGTTTTCAATGAACAACCAGAGTGCTCCACAGCACTGTTCATTGAGTCTTCCTGTCAGTAGTATGTGCTTGCTTGTACGAAAATGTACAAGCAAATTGATATACTGACAGGTCAGCTGGAGACCTACATGGCGGAAGATGAAAGAAAGAGCGCACAAACCTTGCGCATTACCTCAATAAATAGTGACTAATTTTATTAATAAGGAAATATACTCACAAAATGATTGTATAACAGGCATAAGTAACCATAATCCAAACAGGGTTACAGGTAAATCAAAAAGGGGGGGGGATGAAGGCTACCGCGTTTCGAAGGGTGCTCCCTTCTTCATCAGAGCTGGGTTTGGCAGATAGAAACTTCAGTATGGCAGAGTTCCCATGGCAAGGAGATATTCAGCCACTGAGTGTCAGTATTACAGCAGTTCAGCCTGTTTACTAAACAGGCTGAACTGCTGTAATACTTTATTTCATCTTCCTCTACAGTTTTATTAAGCTTCCCCAGCTTCATGATAGAGCTGCACAACCTCTGATCACCAGTGGATGAATACACAACACGCTGCTTGTCACTAACGCCTGTTTGATCTGAGTCCTTGAGCGCAGGAGATAATGGATCTTTGGAGACCTACATGGCACCAGCGATCTGCTGATTGCTGGTGCAATGCTTTAGAGGCTCCACAAACAAAAAATAATAAATTAACATTTTTTACATGCACAAAAATGTGCATTTATTATTTGTGGTTAAAAGATGAACTTATCCTTTAACTCACAAAAATTATGGTTGAATAAGATTTAAACCCACTTATTTACGTGGGAAATGCTGCACTTCGTTTATTGTTTAGCAATTACATTCAGATAAATGTTTTCAGCCATGCTACAGCAATATTCAATAAAATGCCATGAACACCTCACAGAAACCAGAGAATTTATTTATTTAAAAAAAGTGTTGGACAATTGTCACAAGCATCACAAATTCTGACCATGTTTTGTTCAATATGTATATTGCAAGAAAAAAACACAATATAGCCACTAGGTAGGGCAGACAAGCATAGGAATTCACCATATTAGGTAAAGCATGGTTACAATTTATGATGATGGACTGAATGCTTTTCCAATTAACAGACTTTGGAGGTTCTGTTGGAAGATCCAGTACTGGAAAGAGCTCTTCTAGAGCGCCTAAGAGTGATATTTGAAGCCACGGGATTTGAAAAGTAATTTTTCCCCCGTTAGAGTAAAGAGACCCACTGACCAAACTACTGTGAATAATTTTAAAAGTTTAAGCCAAAGAAGCATTTTAAAAGCACAGTTGGGAATCCTGTATTCATTTATATGACATAAAAACAGGTTATGAGATATGATGGAAAACAATATACAAGACATTTTACTAACTATGGTACTGTGTGTCATTTATGGATCTGAAGGTTATATAGATATAGATGTATACACTATATTGCCAAAGTATTGGGACACCCGTCAAATCATTGGATTCAGGTATTGCCATCACTTCTACGGCCACAGGTGTAAAAAATCGAGCACCTAGGAATGCACACTGCTTCTACAAACATGTGTGAAAGAATGGGTCACTCTCAGAAGCTCTGTGAAATCTAGCGTGGTACTGTGATAGGTTGTCACCTGTGCAATAAGTCCATATATGACATTTCCTTGATGCTAAATATTCCACTGCCAAATGTTAGTGGTATTATAACAAAGTGGAAGCAACTGGGAACAACAGCAATTCAGCCACAAAGTGGTAGGCAATGTAAAATAACAGAGCGGGGTCAGAGCATGCTGAAGCGCACAGTGCGTAGAAGTGGCCAACTGTCTACAGAGTCAATAACTAAAGAGCTCCAAACTTCATGCGGCCTTCAAATTAGCACAAAAGCAGTGCATAGAGAGCCTCATAGAATGGGTTTCTATGGCTGAGCAGCTGCATCCAAGCCTTAGATCAACAAGTGAAATACAAAGCGCCAGATGCAGTGATGTGAAGTACGGCACCACTGGACTCTAGAGCAGTGGAGACATGTTCTCTGGAGTAACAAATTGCACTTCCCTGTCTGGCAATCTGATGGATATGTCTGGGTTTGGTGGTTACCAGGAGAACTGTACTTGCCTTACTGCATTGTCCCAAGTGTAAAGTTTGGTTTGGTTATGGTGTGGGGTTGTTTTTCAGGGGTTGGGCTTGGCCCCTTAGTTCCAGTAAAGGGAACTCTTAAGGTGTCAGCATACAAAAACATTTTGGACAACTTCATGCTCGCAACATTGTGGGAACAGTTTGTGGAAGGCACCTTCCTGTTCCAATATGACTGCGCACCAGTGCACAAAGCAAGGTCCATAAAGACATGGAAGAGCGAGTTTGAGGTGGAGGAACTTGACTGGCCTGCAGAGAGTCCTGACCTCAACCCAACAGAACACCTTTGAGATGAGTTAGAGTGGAGACTGCGAGCCAGGCCTTCTTGTTCAACATCAGTGTCTGACCTCACAAATGTGCTTCTGGATGAATGGTCAAACATTCCCATAGACACACTCCTAAACTTTGTGGACAGCCTTCCAAGAAGAGTTGAAGCTGTTATTATTTATTTATTTCAGGTACTTATATAGCACCGTCAATTTACGCAGCACTTTACATATCGATTGTACATTCACATCAGTCCCTAACCCTCAAGGGATGTACAATCTAAGGTCCCTAACTCACATTCATACATACTAAGGCCAATTTAGACAGGATTCAATTCACCTACCAACATGTTTTTGGAGTGTAGGAGGAAACCGGAGTACCCGGAGGAAACCCACGCAGGCACAGGGAGAACATGCAAACTCCAAGCAGGTGGTGCCGTGGTTGGGATTCGAACCAATGAGCCTAGTACTGCCAGGCGGAAGTGCTAACCATTTAGCCAATGTGCTGCCCAGGGTGCAAAGGGTGGGCCAACTCAATATTGAACCCTATAGACTAAAACTGGGGTGCCATTAAACTTCATGTGCATGTAAAGGCAGGCATTCCAATGCTTTTGGCAATCTAGTGTATATTTGCAATTGATTTGTATTATTTTTATAATAAAAAGTATAATTATCTTCACTGCGCCAGTTTGTTCTGGGTGTTTTTTGTTTGTTTAGTTGGCTAACCTGATCAGCACTAGGAGCAGTAAGGCTGAAGGTTTATAGTGTTTTATGTAGCAAACATATCAACAGGACTGACCAAATAAAAAGGGACACCAAAAAAATCTCACATAAAAAGATATGGATTTGGCTCAACACCTCAACCCTAGAAAAAAAATGTTTTAAGCATATATCCAAAATGAAAAATTATAAATAAAATTGTCTGTACAGACAAATATATTTAACTAATAATAACTTTTTATTAATTAATTAGTTAAAAGTGAGTACACATTGAACACATAAACACAATAATTAAAAAGTATCAAGGGCCACGTCAAAAGATCAATAAGATATCTTGGATCAAAGTGACACACATATATGATAAATATTGTACCTTTATATTATATTAATTGGATACCAATCAAAGCTGAGAGCTCTCAGAACAAAGGGACAATCATAGAGAACAGATGGGGATAGAAAGAGTGACCACTAAGTTTTTAAATTGATGAACAGCATGCTGGACTAATGTTGATCCCTGGTTAGTCCCATACACAGAGTTGACAAAGATGTATAATGGAAAAATTCCTAAATCTCCAGATTTCTTGACATATCATATATAAAGGTGAATAAAGATAGTCCCAATATATTTTTTACTGGAGATTATATCAATTATAGTTTCATTTTCAATCCTGTTTATAGACAGTAATGGTAATGTATAAGATGTAGTCACAAAATATCCAAGCCAGAGGAGTATAAATCATGAGTGGTCCAGAGGAGGAAAAGGAATATTAGTATAGGGTTATTTTATAGATATAAATAAACCCAAAAGCACCCTCTGTGGGCGTCACCCTCCCTTGCACCAATAGCTGCTAATTTGTAGCCTGTATATACTCCGGTTTTGTTGCCTGGTATTGATATGCTGTGCATATGTTGGCTTGAACACAAAGGATTGATCATAGGTAAAATGGCAGTGCAGAAACCGAGGCCTTCTTCAACCCAAACAATGCATACAAATGGATAATGTACCTTTTAAGATGTATATAGATTGGTATACTTATCAGTCCATTCTTAAACTGAATGTAGATCCAGACATGGCCGGTGACTTGCTTGACCAATTTCTCCGATCCCTCCCGGCTGCTGCAGAGGCTTGTATGACACAGAATAAAAAGCCCTCTCTTATGAGGTATTGAGCCAGATCCATATCTTTTTATGTGAGAGTTTTTTGGTGTTCATTTTTGAGGTGTGCCTCAAATTACAACTGTAGAAAGGGGAGGGGATCCCCTTTCTACAGTTGTAATTGAGTGGTACCTGGCAGGATCATTAAGTTTTAGGATTTTCTTTGTCAAATAAAAAGGGAATCATGGAACCACCATTGTATCCATTACTTTATATAAGCACCACTGTTTTTTATATTGTTGCAGAATTCTAGTATACAGATGTGAAGACAGCAAACCATAGAAATGTATTAAGTCCCTATTATGTAAGCAACAGGGAGCTGCTATCACTGACCTCCTGAAAATGCTTGTTCCCTTGCTTTTATCTTATTCCAATGTCTCACATGCTAGCCATTAAAGCTGGCCATAGATGGATCCACATTTTTGTTGTGCCAGTGAAGAGAATAATAAAATAAAAAAATGATTCCTCCATCCATACAACTGAGGTGCATATAGGATTCCTCCCCACTTAGACACTGTGTTCTGACAGCAGAACTATCTGCTGTCAGAATAAGCTGATCAGAAGCTTCCAACAAGCCTATTCGACAAAACATGATCATTAAGTCAACTTTTTTTGAGCAGGAGCTGCCACACATTGAAATTGAAATTCATGTTGATATACTGCCTCCCTGGATGTCCTCCCATGTGTGCGCTTTCTGCATGCCCCCTGGGGTGGGCATCGGGAGGGCTATGTGACCACTGTGTGCCTTGGACACAGCGGATCACAGATTGGGGTAAAGGGCCAATCTCAGTGGGCCTTTACCACATGATCAGCTTTGTTCAATCTCATCTATCACAAAGTTGGTTATTGGTTTCCTCACACAGAGACTACAGATGAGGGAAGGAGAGCCAATCCATGCAGGATTACAAAATATGTTTACATACTGTGATTTTTATACAGCGTCTCACACCAGTGCAGCCACCTGAGCTCTATCCACACCAGTCATCAACACCAGTGCAACCACATCAGAGCCCTGATTGGCCTTGCCAGTCATCCACACCAGTGCAGCCTTATCAGAGCCCTGATAAGCCATGGCAGTGCATCCTCATCACTATCATGATCAACCGTTCCAATCCATCCACACCAGTGCAACCTCATCATTGTCCCAGTTAGCCATACAATTGCAGCCATGCCAATGTAGCTTCATCAGTGTCCTGATCAGCCACGCCAATGCAGCCATGCCAGTGCAGTCTGATCAGTTTCCTGATCAGTCATGCCAATGCAGCTCCATCAGTGTCCTGATCAGTCACTCCAGTGCAGCCACACCATTGCAGCCTCATCAGTGTCCTGATCAACCATGCCACTGCAACCAAGCCAGTACCCTCATCAGCTATGCCAGTGCAGCCATGCCAGTGCAACCTCATCAGTGCCCTGATCAGCCATGCCACTGCAGCCTCATCAGTGTCTTGATCAGCCACACCAATGCAGCCGCATCAGTTTTCCGATTAGTCATTCAGGCGCATCAGTGTCCAGATAAGCTATGCCTGTGCAGCCACGGCAGTGCCCTGATTAGCTATGCCAGTGCAGCCACATCAATGCAGCTTCATCAGTGTCCTGATCAGCAATGCCGGTGCAGTCATGCCAGCGCAGCCATATCAGTGTCCTGATCAGCCACACCAGTGCAGCTTCCTCAGTGTCCTGGCCAGCCTTGCCAGTGCAGCCTCATCAGTGTCCTGTTCAGCCACACCAGTGCACCTTTCATCAGTGCCCTGATTCAGCCACATCTGCCCCAGCGTCACTGTCACAGCAGTATGCTGTCACCAGAGCCAGCCTTGACCAAAAAAGTTTACACAAACAAAAAGGCATTTGAAATCCTCAGCATGACAGATGAGAGCAGCAGGGAGCTTTCACTGTCTGATTTGAGGTACAATCCCCTGGGATGACATACTCAGGAGGAGTACCAGATTGTATTTTGGGGTGTAATTCTAACTATGTACATGCTGTGTTTTAGAAATATCTCAGAAGTTGACAACATTGTGTAAAAAAAATACATTTTAATTTTCTTTCCACATTTTTCAAAAACTTGTTGCAAAAAATTACATTTTCAAAAGACTCACAAGCCATAGAAAATATGTTTGGGTGTTTGCTTTCCAAAATGTGGGCAATTTGTGGTTGTTTCCACTGTCCTGGTGCTCCAGGACCTTAAAAAATGTGATAGGTAGTCAGGAAATTAATGTTTAATTTATGCCTAATTTTTGCTCCTAAAGCCCTTCAATTTTGGACCCCTCTATGCCTCTAGGCTGTAAAAAAGTCTCACACGTGGAATCCGCTTATTCTGGAGGGGTAACAGAATGTGTTTTGGGGTGTAATTGCAAGTATGCTTATGCAGTGTGTGATAAATAACTTATTAAAATGACAATTGTGTGAAAAAAAATTAAAATTAAATTAACTCCTTCATTTTCCAAAAAACTGTGTGAAAATATTACAACTTCAAAAAGTTCACCATGCCTCTTACTAAATACCTTGAGGAGTCACTTAAGGGGTATTAGTACTTTCCTGGCATTTTAGGTCCTGAAGAAATGAGATAGGCAATCAGTACATTAGGACTGATCAATTTTCAAATATATGTATGGTAGCTTGTAGAATCTAAACTATACTACGCTATACTAAACTTTAACTTTCACACAGACTGAATAAAATACACTGATCTGGGTTAGTTTTACCAAGGAAACATAGCAGATTAAAAGTTGGCTTCTATTGTACAGCGCTGAGCAAACCCTTTGGCGCTATATAAACTCGTAGTAATAATAATAATAATAATAATAATAATTTAGAAAAAAGTGTATTTTTAAAAATGTTTGGTATTTTTTCATTTATATAGCAAACAATTAAAAAAATCTCACTCTTGTTATTTTTCTCTGACTATTTTAGGACCAATTTCCAAAAGTTTTTTGCTAAAAAAATACATGGGTAGCTGGGCACTGAACCGGAAAACTTTAATACTCCTGCGCTTGGAGAGTAGGCCCAAAAAGGTTAGTAGACTGCAGTCATGTCTTGGCCCTCATGGGATGCACTTGCTTTGCTGCCCTCACAAGACTGGGGGAGTCTAGTGGCACTGAAATAAAAAACAAACAGAGAGTGCACCGGCCTAGTGCATTATCCTTAAAATATGGCTTTAATGTATAAAATGGTAAGTATTATACTCACAAAATAGACTAGAGTACATGTTCATCTCATGAAAGCAGCACAATGCAATCCACAAAAAATATAATTACATGAAAGAACGATGGAATTTCAACAGGCTGACACGTTTCAAGGACTTATCCTCTTCCTCAGAGCCCCACATCCTCAATCCCCCCATTTCCACAAGATCTTTGCTACACAGTGTGTGAGACTACGAGTGCTCCTTACTGACCGGCCAGTACTTTTCTCTGTTGAGGAGCGAAAGCCCAGCTACCTGTAGGATTTTGCTGAGGCTGTTTCTCTTTGAGTTTAATTTGTACTGCAACATCTTATCATTGTGAGCACATAGATGTGTTTACAATAAATGCCTTTCTAAATAATATTACACTATCTAAAGTTTCTTTTTGTGGTGACCATCCATCCATCTTCCTGGATTTAGCATTCCCAGTATGCCTTGAATGTAACAGTTTTTTGACACCGTTAAATCCATGGATTTAGTTCTGCTTTAACACAGTCAAAGCTTGCCTATCTTGAGTAAAGACAGGCATGTTCTTTTAGTGAGTGCAGTCTTGATTGCAGGGTGAAGGGATCACAGGAACAGTGTTGATTTATATGACGATTCACTGGGTGAACAGTTTTTTAAGGATCATTTAAGAGGAAGAATTTCATTTTACTTTGTGTTATGTTGGATACTTTTCTGTTCCTTTGATTTTCAACTGGATTTTATTATTATTATTATTCCTGGGTGTGTTATATGGACACAAATTATCACTTAGCTCTTTGTATGTGGATTTTTTCACTATCTTTGTGTGTTTTATACTTTTTTTTGCACACAAGTATATTATTTTGGATTCTATGATGTGGTTTTAGAATGTTGTTTTAGAACATTTTGCCGCATATTTTGTCTTATGTTCTAAAGGCAAAAGATTTTTGATCTTAATGCATTGTCTACATTAAGGTAAAAAACCTTCTGCATGCAGTACCACCCTCCCCCCTTACCTGAGCCCTAGCTCAATCCAGTGATGTGTACAAGAGCAGCGGCTCTCTCTGCACTCTCCCTTATCATTGGCTCAAGGAAAGCAGTGGGAGTCATTGGCTCCTGCTGCTTGCCAGTCATAGCCACTGAATAAGCAGTGGGGTGGAGGGGCTGAGCCGCAGTCTTTATGTGTCAATAGACAGACAGAGTGGAGCACAGGAACGATCCTGCACGAGTACCCCCATAACAAGCGGCGTGCTAGGGTGGACACCGGGGGAGAGGAGCCAGGAACACCTGCACGGGACCCGAGAAAAGGAGGATCGGGGCTGCAGGTAAATATACCGTGATTGTTATTTTAATAGAAAAAAAAATTGGAGCATTTACAATCACTTTAAGAACAGCAGCTTCACATGTACTGTATACAATATATATTTGGTTTGTGTGTTTTGGAGTAGTGTGTTTTCACGTTCACATTTTATTGTTGTTAAGTTTATTATTATTATTATTTTATTCTTTATGGGGTTTTTTCACAAATATATTCATCTTTTATACAGTTAGGTCCATATATATTTGGGCACAAGCACAGTTTTCATGCTTTTGGCTCTGTATGCCACCAGAATAAAATAGAACAAAGTGCAGACTTTCATTTTTAATTCAAGGGGTTGAACATAAATATCAAGTACACATTTTAGGAACTGTAACCATTTTTCTATACAGTCCCTCCATTTTCAGGCTCAAATGTAATTGGACAAATGAATGTAATCATAAATAAAATGTTAATTTTTAATATTTTGCTGAGAATCCTTTACTGGCAATGACTGCCTGAAGTCTGGAACCCATGGACATTACCAAAGACTGGGTTTCCTCATTTCTGATGCTTTGACAGGCTCTAACTGCAGCTGTCTTCAGTTGTTCTTTGTTTGTGGGTCTTTCTGCCTTTAGTTTGGCCTCCAGCAAGTGAAATGCATGCTCCATTGGGTTGCGTTCCGGTGATTGACTCAGCCATTTCATAATATTCCACTTCAAATGCTCCTGGGTTGCTTTTGCAGTGTGGTTTGGATCATTGTCCATCTGTACTGTAAAGCACCATCCAATCAACTTTGCTGCATTTGGCTGAATCTGGGCTGACAGTATATCTCTAAACACTGCAGAATTCATCCGGCTGCTTCTGTCTTCTGTCACATCATCAATAAACACCAATGACCCAGTGCCACTGAAAGCCATGCATGCCCATGCCATCACACTGCCTCCACCATGTTTTACAGATGATGTTGTGTGCTTTGGATCATGAGCTGTTCCAAGCCTTCTCCACGCTTTTTTCTTCCCATCATTCTGGTACAAATTAACCTTAGCTTCATCCATCCAAAGAATGCTTTTCTGGTCTGACTTTTTAGATTTCTTTTGGCAAAGTCTAATATGGATTTTCGATTCTTCAAGCTTATGAATGGTTTGCACCTTGTGGTGAACCCTCTGTATTTGCTCTTGTGAAGTCTTCTCTTGATTGTAGACTTTGACAATGATACGCCCATGCCCTGGAAAGTGTCCTTCACTTGTCTGGATGTTGTGAATGGTTTTTCTTTACCATAGAGTAGATCCTGCAATCATCCACCACTGTTGACTTCCATGGACGTCCATGCCTTTTTATGTTGCTGAGCTGTAATTCCTAAACTCTTTCCTCCAATTTGAATGTACATACCCTCAAATTAAACCTGAGATTGTGCACTTTTAGCCCATATCCATTATATAACTATAGTTTGAATATGTTTTGCTAAATACCTGAAAAAAACTAAAATTTTGCCTATGCCCAAATATATATGGATCTAACTGTAGATTAGCAGGAGGGGTTGCATTATTATTAACCTCCCTAGCGGTATGATTATGTCAGTATTTCTGTGCTCAAAGTGGTACATTGTTTTCAATGGAAATATGTTGTTTTTTTATTGTAGGCATGTAATTCTTAGGAATAACTCACTGAAATCTGACCGAACCAGATTCTAGTAAACATCTCGGAAAAAATTTGAAACACGAAATCGTAAATTATAATATAATAAATAATCATAAAAAAAAATAATCTAATAATACATTTTATTCAATAATGTAATCAAACCAAAAACACTGAAATTTGAAATATAACGCCAAGTTCGCACATCACTGAGCTCAGTCTGAGAATCATTTTCAGTGTCTGATGATGCATTTCCCCACGAATCATTATCAGTCAATTCTGCAAGTGGTCCTAATTTACTATTGCTGTTCTCTAACTGATCTAAAACCGCTTTTGACCTAAAGGGATGCTTTTTGGCCATGGACATTTCTCAGTTTCCAGGCAGAAAGAACAGTAAAAATGCAGGCAAGGCACAGGACAAAGTACTAGGGACAAAATGTATGTGAAATGGTTTGATACAGTAATGTAATACTATCAGATTTTAGTGTATTATGTGTATGTGCATTTTTGACATTTTTGAGACTCCCACCAGTTCCGTCCCCCGTACGTCCCAACACTCGCAACAGAATGGAACCTGGAAGACGGATGCCGACATCGGCCGGAGGACATGACTAGGGACGCAGCGGGAGGACAGTGCTGGACCACAGGACAAGGTAAGTGATCCAAGGATCCCAGAGCAATGCTGCAGTGTAATCCCGAGTGTAACTCGGGGTTACCGCTTCTGTTACTGAAACTTAACCCCGAACTACACTCCACTGTACACACTCCACTCCACACTACACTGGAATATCACCAGGGGGGTTAAAGTGGTAGTAAAGTTCTCCATGCTGATTTATACCTATTGGTAGGCCTATGTTGAGGCTTACCTGTAGGTACAGTAAATATCTCGTAAATATGTACCGTTTAGGAGATATTTACTTTAATAGCAGCTGGTTCTGTCACTGGTCATCCATTCCGAGCTCTGTACCATGGCCGTGACTCCCACGCTCATGAGCCGGACTGACGTCATCGCAGCTCATCCATTCAAAAACTAAAGCCCACAACCCCGGAAAAGAAGACTGGCTGTCAGCAGTGACCAAGAGCTGCTGGAGTGCTACATTTTAAGGTAAGTCTGTCATAATGTGCTAGTATGCAATGCATACTAGCACATTATGACAATATCCTGCACTGGCCCATTTTTTATTTTTTTTGTAATTTACAATAGTTTTAATCGCACTATACAGTAGCACTGTTACAATCCCTATCTGAAATCACTGTCAGCTGTCTCTCACTACTCTAACTTCCACACACTAACCAAAGCCTGATGGAAGAGCTGACATGCAGGGATGGGGCAGGAACAATATCCGAAACTAATATTGGCTATAATCTTCCACCTGACCACAGTTTATAGCTCATACAAAGAACTGTAGGTAGTTTGCTATTGGCGCTCAGGTGAGCTAACCTATAAGTAAACTGGTAAAGAAAACAATTCACCATAGACCCCCCTCAGCAGTAAACCCAAACCTGATCCCTAACTAAACTACTCTACATAACACATATCAAGGTATTCTACATGTGTTCTTATGTGGGCATTTCTTATAAGAAGCTGCTGTAACTTCTAGTTACATAGTTACAAAGTTAGTCAATAGTGATGAACTGGGTGTTTGGTTCAAACATAAGTTCAGACTGAATATTTGCTGTTTGGGCATTAAGTCTAATCCCACACTTTTAGGTAGTTCAGCAGGAATCGCTCCATGGAAAGTCCCATAATGTATTGCAAAGTGATGGACCTAAGTTGCAGTCCACAAACTTTAAATGTCTGCTTTCCTAGCAGGAATGTGTGTTGGGAATTTAGTGAAGGACAGCTGATATTGCTTTTAGGGAGAGAGTATTTTTTGTATGTGTCAGCATCAGGTCCTGGTGCTGTGTTGCTGCTGTCCAAAAAGGTTTTGAGCTGTGAAGCTTACCTGTATGCTATTTCCATCATTACTGTCTAAAAAAGACACTTTTTGTGGGATGCTAAATGCCTGCTCAATGATCCAGAAATTGTGGCCTGTCCATACAGGCTTAATAACTGCTGCAAAACTGTAACAGTATATCCAGTTTAGATATCAATGTGTAATCTCTCTCCTTTCACAAATTGCAGCCTAAAATAAAGGCTTGAAAGGCGTCCTTCAAAACAGTTCCAGTTTTCAGTCTTCAGACTTAGAAAATAGCTCCCAATTTTTTTTAACATGTAATCTGCTGCTCCCTTCCTCTGAAATATTGAAATAGCAATAAGGCTTCAAGACACCTGCATTTTTACAAATGTTGATGTCTACAGCAACCTTTTTTAACCCGGGTTTTATAGAACCCAAAGGTTTCTACACAGGTGGCTAGGGGTTCATTGAGCAAAGGGATGAGTAACAACAATGATCTTTTTATCTAGCCAATGACCACAAATGTAAGGAGCATTCTTCCCAATTACCACCATACTAATGCACTGTAGTACATACTGTAGCTCTAGATATAGTAATTATTAGAAGGGTTTCCCTGAACACAGGGTTCCTCAGTGTTAACAAGGTTAAGATGATCTATGGTCTAAGAAGAAAGACATTGTGATTTTTTTTATTCCAGATCAGGTCTTCCAGATCTTCCTCTGACATAGAATCTTAACAAGTAAAGGAGTACACACTGTCCAGCTAATCAGTACAGTTTTTCTTGGGGCTCTAAAAAGCACACTATAATTAACATTTTAAGAGGAGTGGTATGAAGTGGTACATTGTTTTCAATGGAAATATGTTGTTTTTTTATTGTAGGCATGTAATTCTTAGGAATAACTCACTGAAATCTGACCGAACCAGATTCTAGTAAACATCTCGGATAAAATTTGAAACACAAAATCATAAATTATAATTTAATAAATAATCATAAAAAAATAATAATATAATAATAATAAATTTAATTCAATAATATAATCAAACCAAAAACAATGAAATTTGAAATATAGCGCCAAGTTCGCACAAAGTCGCAAAATTGTTTTCAGTGTCTGATGACGAATTTCCCCACGAATCATTATCACTCAATTTTGCAAGTGGTTCTGATTTACTATCGCTGTTCTCTAGCTGATCTAAACCTGCTTTTGACCTAAAGGGACGCTTTTTGGACGCCATGGACTTTTCTAAGTTTCCAGGCAGAAAGAACAGTCAAAATGCAGACAGGGGACAGGACAGGACAGAGCACTAGGGACAAAATGTATGTGAAATGGTTTGAAACAGCAATGTTTTACTATGTAAAATTTGTTTTGAAAAAAATGACTTTTTTTTAAATTTTCAAATTTCAAGCCACCGGCGACGCCCGTACGTCCCAACGTCACAGGGACCGGAACACAGAAGCCGGATGCCGGCATCAGCTGGAGGAGATGGCCGGGGACACTGCAGGGGACACATCGCGGGAGCGAAGGACAAGGTAAGGTCTGCAGGGACTCCCTATGCAGCGCCGCATGGTAAGCCCGAGTGTAGCTCGGGGTTACCGCTTTTGGTACAGAAACTTTACCCCAAGCTACACTCGGGAATACCGCCAGGGAGGTTAAGGTCCTTGCTACCCATATGTTTTTTTATATAAACATTAGTTATAATGTCTGCATGGTTTGAGATTACCATGTCATGCAGAGCATCATTTCTAGTTGGAGCCTCTATGAGCTGTATCATAAAATTGTCTTGCAATAGGTTTTCTGCATCTTAACTGTTCAGCAGTCAGTTTCAGGGTAGTTAAGTTCTATGCTTACTACCACTGTCCTAGCCTATGTAACTCTTTCCACCTGTGGAAGAAGCTGAGTTTCCACCTCCTAATTAACATTGGGGGTCCACTTCAGCTCCACTCACTCATATTGCCTCAGCACCCTCAGCACTCTCTATCAGTTGTGATTAGTAGCTGTGTAGCCATCCCTGTCAGTGTGAACTGCCTTCCAGCAAATGCTATTTTAACATAATATTTGCCCAACTGCAAACATAGAAATTGATTTGAAAAAAACAGCAACAATTTTTGCATAGCCACATAACCTGTTATTTTAGCCAGAGTAAATAAGCAGGAAAAAATATGTACTTAAAGCTATAAATACCTAAAGTGACATTTTTCCACAAAAGATTTAAATTTTTGGCCTACAATACCACCTGTACACTCAGATCTATCCCCATCCTTAATATTTTCCTCTAGCCTTAATGTAATTTTAGACTTTCTGTCAACCAGATCTTTATTACTGTTAGTTGCCTAAAATTACATGTAGTTAAAACTGGTAAAACTGAGGTACCATATTTTACGCTCCATAAGACGCACCTGACCATAAGACGCACCTAGGTTTTAGAGGCAGAAAACAGGAAAAAAAATATTCTAAACCAATGGACTGCAGACATAGTACAGGAGATGACCAGAGACTACGGACATAGTACAGGAGATGATCAGAGACTGCGGAAATAGTACAGGGGATGACCAGAGACTGCGGACATAGTACAGGGGATGACCAGAGACTGCGGACACAGTACAGGAGATGACCAGTGACTGCGGACATAGTACAGGACATGACCAGAGACTGCGGGCACAGTACAGGAGATGATCAGAGACTGCGGACATAGTACAGGGGATGACCAGAGACTGCGGACACAGTACAGGAGATGACCAGTGACTGCGGACATAGTACAGGAGATGACCAGAGACTGCGGACACAGTACAGGAGATCACCAGTGACTGCGGACATAGTACAGGAGATGACCAGAGACTGCGGACACAATACAGGAGATGACCAGCGACTGCGGACATAGTACAGGAGATGACCAGAGACTGCAGGCACAGTACAGGAGATGATCAGAGACTGCGGACATAGTACAGGGGATGACCAGAGACTGCGGACACAGTACAGGAGATGATCAGAGACTGCGGACACAGTACAGGAGATGATCAATGACTGCGGACACAGTACAGGGGATGACCAGAGACTGCGGACACAGTACAGGAGATGACCAGAGACTGCGGACACAGTACAGCAGATGACCAGAGACTGTGGACACAGTACAGGAGATGACCAGAGACTGCAGACACAGTACAGGGGATGAGCAGAGACCGCAGACATAGTACAGGAGATGACCAGAGACTGCGGACAGTACAGGAGATGACTGCTGACCTTTGGGGAGGGGGGGGAGCGGGTACCTGAATTTGACAGGTACCCGCTCTTACTTCCGCGGAGTTGTTCTTTGGTTAGTGTCCGCTCTGCAGTGGGACCTTACCCGTTCCTCTATCCAGGCGCCACGCTGTCTTCCCGGATTCTGTAGTGTGGGCGTCCAGCTTGACAGCCGGGTGCCAAGTGCGAGAAGCTCTGCGCTTTGTGATTGGTCCGACGGCTTCTGGGACCTGTCATGTGTCTCAGGTGCCGCCTTACCATTCACAAAGCGCACCGCTTCTTGCACATGCACACTGGGCACCTGGCTGTCAAGCCGAGCGCCCACACTACAGAAGCCGGGAAGACAGCGCGGCGCTGGATAGAGGAACAGGTAAGATCGCGCTGCAGAGCTGAGCGGCCGGCCCTGTATTCTGACACGGCGGCGATAGAAATACCAGACCGGCCGCTCCATATTTGCTCCATTAGAAGCACTGATATTTTCCCCCCTTTTTTGGGGGGAAAAGAGTGCATCTTATGGAGCGACAAATACGGTAATCATCTTCCATTTCCAAACCAATGCCTAAAATGAGTTCAAAGTTTATCTAAAACTTTTTTTATAAAGTTGCAAAGGGATAGAATCTCTGTCAGGTTTTTATTTCCATGTCCCTACTTACCCTCACTATTGTCTTGTGACCATCGTTATCAGGACAGAAATCCAAGAAATAGGGAAGGGTACGAGGGATGAGAATTAAATGTAAACCCAACATTTCATATACCTGATACATGCCTGCTGTACCATGTACTCATATGAAAAATGTTGAATACAGTGTTCATGTATTTTATGCAACAACTACATCAGTATTCAGCAGAGATATATTTTGCAACTATATATTTTTCATATTAAAAAAATATCACACTAGGCATGACAGCACAACGTAGTAAGTGTTTTGGCTGTGCTGGGTGCTGAATCAATGATCAGGCTTGTGCTGTCAAGCACCCCTGCCTCCACCCACACAGCCATTCACTGGAAAGCTTAGTGTACTGCTATTTCTCCACCTCCAGCTCTCTAAGCTTCTGGTGCAGTTGAGAACAGAGGGTATATACATATACATGTAGAGCTCTGTATAACATATGGCACTTCAATAAAGTAGTACAGTAATAGTAAGAATAGCAGTATACACTATTATTCAATATATTATGTTAAAAAAAATTAGTTGTTGAAATGGAACTTAAAGAACCTGCATGAGTCCACTGCACATGACTTATCCTGTATTCTAACTATAGTACCTATCAGAAAAATAAATAGTGTTCAAGAAAGTCAGTGGGAAAATAAGAACGTCAGCAGTAAAATTAAAAATTGTGTTAAAAATACATGTTGCTTCACAAGTGATTTTGTTCTTGGGCAAATAAATAACATAAAACATACAGAAATGTTTTGCAGCTCATACAAGGGTAATTGCATTACAAATTATATATTCATTAAATTCATAGCCATGAATCAAATAATCACATGTAATTTGCAGTTTATTGCAATACAGCATACAGGAAATAGCTAATGTTTCACCATAATTAAAGAGGGTACTTTTTTTTTTTTGTATTGAAGGTATCATAAAAAAATGGTATTTACTTGAAATATACATTGAAACAAGTGTAACTAGGTCCCTTGTGTTATGTATAAAGGACAAAGAACATTGAAATGTCAAGCCATTATCCTCTGAGAGAATACATAAACAGCAGATAAGGAAAGTTTTATTTCTACCGACAAATAACTAATTATTATTGCCGTTTTTCAGCAAGTACGGACATGTTAACAGAATCTGTACTGTGCGGTAAAATTATCTGTTGCATCACAACACTACCTTGCTCAACCTAAAAATGAGTAATTAAACTCTAGAGTAAACAACACAACAGTATTAATTAGGGTGTAATTATTAAGAGATAATATACAGTCAATGAACATTTCTAATTATCTTCACTTTAACTACACAGTAATTGGCAACACAGGAGCTTAATCAAATTAACATTTTAGTGTCCCCATAAGTCATGACTTTAAATAATTCCTAATACTATAACACATATACTGTAATAACTATTCTATCTTATTTTACTACATATTGGAATTTATTCTATCTATCTATATACAGTATATATATATATATATATGTAGTCATATATAGTCATATATATTCCTATCTGATGACAACATTTTAGTAAAACAGAGTTTTTTGATTATTATTATTATACAGTATTTATAAAGCGCCAATAGTTCACTCAGCGCTGTACATTACAAAGGGGGACAGAACATGTGACAGAACAATACCAATACAATGCAAAACATGAGGGGATTGAGGGCCCTGCTCTTTCGAGCTTATGATGAAAGAAAAGCATCTGTATTCCGAAAATAAGTATAAGTTTGACTTTTTGTGTTGACTGGCAAAGCATGCCCATTGTAATATTATATATATATACTGTATATAAATTAAGCTAGTTCAAAATACTGTATTTTATTTTTATTTCTAATATACCTGAAACAATATACATTATTATACTCTATATTAGTAGTATGGTTTACATGATTTTTTATAAAATTACAGTGTCAACAATGTTGCATAACATTAAGGGGTTGATTTATTAAACCGGAGGACACAAAATCTGGTGCAACTATGCACAGAAACCAATCAGCTTCTAGTTTTTTTTGTAAAAAAAAAAACTCTCTGGTTTTAGTAAATCGACCCCTATGACTTCACCAGCTGAGTTGTACACTAGGATGCAGCATGGACTCCAAAAGCATAGAACACACTCCTTTTGCATAAATTATAATGTTACATGGTTATTTGAATAGTGGTATATATGCTCAAGTAATTTTACAGTATTATCACAGCAAAGAATACACAGTTGTAGCGTTAAATTTGGAGTGACTTACATAAGCAATACGGGCTGTTCATTTGGCAAAGTAATCATTCAGTGAGCTTAAGAAATACAGTATTATTATTATTGTACAGGGTTTATATGGCACCTACCATTTGCTCAGCATTTTACAAAATAAAGGAAAACTGTACTAGTAAAAAAACAATTTATCGCCTTAAGACATACCAAGTAGGAGATAGCTGTACAGGTTGGAATAGGGAGTTCCAGAGGATGAAGAGGCTCTGGGTAAGTCCTGGGTGGGAGCATGAGAGGAGGTGATGAGGGAGCTAGAGTGCAGGAGGCCTTAGGAGGAGAAAAGTGGACAGTTTTCTTGATATTTTTAGATGACGTTGGTGATGTAGCTGGGAGTAGAGTTGTGGAAGGCTTTGTAAGTACAGTGCTCAAAAAAATTAAAGGAACAGTTTTTAATCAGAGTATAGCATCAAGTCAATCAAACTCCTGGGATATTGATCTGGTCAGTTAAGTAGCAGAGGGGGTTGTTAATCAGCTTCAGCTGCTTTGGTGTTAATGAAATTAACAACAGGTACAATAGATGGGCAACAATAAGATGACCCCCAAAACAGGAATGGTTTTATAGGTGGAGGCCACTGACATTTTTTCCCTACTCATCTATTCTGACTGTTTTTCACTAGTTTGGCTAGGGTCAGTGTCACTACTGGTAACATGAGGCGATACTTGGACCCTGCACAGGCAGTCCAACTCCTCCTGGATGGCACATCAATATGTTCCATAAGGTTTGCTGTGTCTCCCAGCACAGTCTCAAGAGCATGGAGGAGATTCCAGGAGACAGGCAGTTACTCTAGGAGAGCTGTACAGGGCTGTACAACGTCCTTAACCCATAAGCAGGACCGGTATCTGCTCCTTTGTGCAAGGAGGAACAGGATGAGCACTGCCAGAGCCCTACAAAATAACCTCCAGCAGGCCACTAATGTGAATGTCTTTGACCAAACAACCAGAAACAGACTTTATGAGGGTGGCCTGAGGGCCCGACGTCCTCCAGTGGGCCCTGTGCTCACTGCCCAGCACCATAGAGCTCGATTGGCATTTGCCATTGAACACCAGCATTGGCAGGTCCACCACTGGCACCCTGTGCTTTTCACAGATGAGAGCAAGTTCACCCTGAGCACATGTGACAGAAGTGAAAGGGTCTGGAGAAGCCGTGGAGAACTTTATGCTGTCTGAAACATCATTCAGTATGACCATTTTGGTGGTGGGTCAGTGATGGTCTGGGGAGGCATATCCATGGAGGGACACACAAATCTCTACAGGCTAGACAATGGCACCCTGACTGCCATTAGGTATCGGAATGAAATCCTTGGATCCATTTTCAGACCCTACGCTGGTGCTGTGGGTCCTGGGTTCCTCCTGGTCCATGAAAAGGCCTGGCCTCATGTGGCGAGAGTACACAGGCAGTTCTTGGAGGATGAATGAATTGATGCCATTGAATGTCCCCCATGCTATCCTGACCTAAGTACAATAGAACTCTTCTGGGATATTATGTTTTGGTCCAGCCGACGCTGCCAGGTTGCACCTCAGACTGTCCATGAGCTCAGTGATGCCCTGGTCCAGATCTGGGAAGAAATACCCCAGGACACCATCCGTCGTCTCATTAGGAGCATGCCCCGATATTGTCAGGCATGCATAAAAGCAGGTGGGGGCCAAAAAACTACTGAGTACCATTCTGAGTTGCTGCATTGAAATTTCGGCAAAATGGACTAGCCTGCTGCACCATTTTTTTCACTTTGATTTTCAGGGTGTCTTTGAATTCAGTCCTCTGTAGGTTGATAATTTTCATCTCCATCAAACGATGGGGCATTCTTATGTTCCTAACACATTACCCAGTCCATATCAGTCTAGATATCCAGCATGATATTTTTCCCTATTGAAATCTAATGTATTTTCAAAGTGTTCCTTTAATTTTTTGAGCAGTCTATAATGTATAGGTTTCATGTTTTGAATTTCTTTCATTTGGTGATCAGAAGCCAGTGGCAGGATTGGCAGAGAGGGGTGGCAGACACTTAGTAGTTAGTAAGGTGGATGAGTATGGCAGCAGCCACTTGGTTTAGAAGGGTGCTTTCTGTGGAGTGTTGTGGATGAAATCCAGTCTGTAAGGGGACAAGAAGTTGTTTTATCCCTAAGATAGCATCTCAGACAGATGTATACAGGTGTTCTAGCAGTTTGTTGAAATTTCTTAATAAATTAACACCAGTGTCTTTCTCAATATTTTCAAAGCCTCATATTCAAAATCTATATATTTGTTCATAATGTTACAGACGTTTGAAATGCTACACTGATGTCCTGTTTTTCATTAACAGACATTTACTCTGTACAAATACCATTACTATATGTGATAGAGATAGCAAACATCTGATAATAGAGTGCTCAGTGCTGCTAACTACAGCCGATGGCACTCAACGATCAGGGAAAACCTAATGGGCTGGTTGAACAGAAGTCAATTGGTAGAGCACCTAATGTACAATCAAGGTAGCCATGCCTGGATTGTAATTCATACAGTTCGACAGGGATTTTGATCCATGTATAGGGTGTCTGCATTCTGGGCGAAGTAGTAAAGCAGACACTTTTTGACAGTAGCATTGTCAGTAAAGATAAGGTAGTGTTAACTTAGAAGATTTAGATGGACTTTACTAACAAACTGAAGCTGAACTCCAGCTAACATTTCATGAGCAGTTACAGCAAACAGTTTTTTCTCCTTTTGGGAAATAAATGAATAAAAGCTGACCATTGTAAGCACCTTTGTCAGTGTCAAATGTTTTATCTCAACCCTCAAAATGCTTCTTTGTTTGGACAACATGGTCTGGTAAAGTAAGTTGAAAAATAACAGACTTGTTTGCTGGATCACAAGATAAAAATGAAGGGAAAAGCCTAAAAAAAACAAAAAAACTAAAGCAGGTACCACATCTAAGAATTGCTGAACTGCGATTTAATTCATTTTGTTGTTGGGTTTAATACCACTTTTAAGAGCATGTTTTAATAGAAATGTACCATATTCCTGTAGTACATCACTCTTGGACTCTCCATATTGTGGGTGCCATGACAACCAACATTGGGCACTGTCAGTTGTAATCCACTATAATATGTCACCCGCAAACTGAAATACAGTTACATTGATGTAGTGCAATGTTTTGGGATCTTTCAGGATCTCTCAATCAAGATGTGTGATGAAGAGTTCCTGTAAGGTCATAAAATGTTGCATGCTTTATTGTGCTATTATAATGCAAAAAAACAAGTTATGTTTAGCTTTATTTTGGTGTGCTGATGAGATTCAGTATATTCATATTTGAATAGAGTATACGCCTACCTATGTAATTACTTTACTTCATAACTATACATATCTTTGTGTTAGGTTTAGTCCATAAATGTAAGTAAATGTGTCCTCAGAAGGGTGAAACTTTTCAGTACATAACATTTAGTTGGATATAATTAAATTTGCACTGTAAGTAATGTACAATAATAGTTTTCTATCTTCATAAAACCATTTACTTTTGTGACAGGCAGAAAAAAAAATCAGCAGAAATCATTACCTAAATGTTGGTAATATTACTACATAAATTAGAAACAGAATTGATTCTTAGCATATTGAATGATGGGATGTAATGCATGTTAATTAGGCTTAATGGACCTACATTAAATGTACACCTAATAGCCACATTAATTAACAGCTGGCATCTACCTCTGACAGTGAAAAACACTTATTAATTAAATGTTTCGTTTTAATTATGTGAAATATTCTATCATTTATCTATGTCTTTGTAACTATTTCTTTTCCACTGTAAAAGCTTTGACTTGGCAATCTTTTTAAAGCTGATTTCCTTGGCTGATCTTACATTTGAATTTCCTTGAGGGTCAGGAAATTGTAAAGATCAGATGACCACTGCTGAGGTGAGCTTCAAATTTAACAAGAACTTTTAAGTGCATGCTATATGCATGGGCTAGTATTCCAGTGTATATTTAGGTGCCCTGAGAATATCAAATACTGGTTTAACTGGCGTAAACACGCTGACCATTCCTAAATTAAAGTAGAACTATAGTCAAAACTTTTTTTTTTCATTTTGGATAGAGAATTGGAGAGTTATAAACAGGGCTGGCTCTAGCTGGTCTTATATGGGGATGCAGTAAAAAATGTCAGGGTGGCAGAGGATAGGAGGTCAGCAGGGCAGCATGCAAAAGCAGGAATTAGTAGTGGAGTGTACTGGGGGTCAGCAGGGCAGAGGATGGTCGGTCAGCAGGGTGGAGGACAGGGTTCCATATGGTAGTGTATTGCATGAGTCAGCAGTTTGTAGGCCAGTGTACAGAGGGTCAGCAGGGTAGAGGACGGTTAGTCAGAAGGGGACTGGACAGGGGTCAATTTGGCAGTGTACAGGGGTCAGCAGTGCACAGGACATATAATATATTTTTAAAGGCGAACCTAGCCTCTAAACAGTATAAATATGTAAACGTTGACAATATTAACAATACTCATAACAAGTAATCTGACTCACTTTACAATGAAAAAGTCAAAGCAGGATGACAAAATGTGAGCAAGACTGGGATCATGAAAGACATGGGGCACCCAGGAAAAGAACAGGGAAATACGTTCTGTGGCTGGCCAGTCTTAAGGAGGGTCTTAAGGACGGGAATCTGTACCTGCTGTATACAATGCACACCTATACCACATTCCTCGTACCCACAAAACACAAAATACTGGATACAAAGGAAAAATACAAAGGAACATTTTTTCATTAAATGTTTCCATTTCATATGTTTTTATGCACACAAAAGGGATATTTTTTTTCTGTGGCATCCATACATGGATCAAATTTAATCTGCTTCTGATCCATGTATGGGCAGGCTGGTTGTACAAAAGTCGATGTACCGACCAACTTCTATACAATCAGCCTCTAGGAAAATATTTGCACTATCAGCATCTCCGACTATAGCTGGCAGCATTGATAAGTGTATTCTGGTGGCATTAAAGTCTCTTCACTTTCAGAACACATTACCTCAGCGGGAGTGATTTCCCCATCCATTTTGAATTTGTGGATGAGAGAATCAAGTTATTTTTTTTTTTGTTCAACCCACTGTTGAAAAAAAAATTACTAATGTATAGGGTAATGTATAGGCTGCTTTACTGTGTTTTTACTTAAATAAGAACTTCATTAAAACCAATACAGAGTACAGGGGTCAGGAGTAAGTAAAAAGCAAAACATCATATGGAGTGTAGCAGTCAGGATGAGCATTACGCTGTGGTGTAAACATACTGCCACTGTGATGTTTTGTGGCTGTGGCAGAAAGGATATTCTCTATTGCATTCTGTGGGCACAGTGCCTGCTGAATGTGACCCATTCAAGTGAATGAGGCTGCTCTGCAAACACCCCACGACTGTGTGCAATGAACATGGTGGCAGTGCATTAGTGTGGGGTTCTAGGGGTTAAAGCAGCTGTAGAGGAGGTGATACAGCATTCCCTCACTGCCAGCTAACTGCTCTCTGAAGAGTGATCTGAATTCAGATTGCTCTTCAGAGACCAAAGCTCATGTGAACAAGCTCCTAAAGGGATGCTGGGGCTGGGCAGGAAGGGGTTAAACATAAGCAACATAGACTTGAGAGAAACCTCCATCATTTTATACAGCCAGCAGATTGTCAGCCATCTCAAATAATACTAAATTTGTCCCTGAGTGTTAACTAGACAAGAACACAGAGGGGGAGGGGGAGAGAAGGGAGAGAGATGGAGGAGGGGAGCAAAGGGAGGAAGATGGAGGAGGGAAGAGAAGGGAAGGAAATGGAAGGGGGGAGAGAAGAGAGGGAGATGAAAGGGGGGAAAGAAGGGAGGGAGATGGAGGGGGAAGAGAAGGGAGGGAGATGGAGGAGGGAGAGAAGGGGGGCAATTGAGGTGGGAAAGAGAAGGAAGGAGATGGATGGGGGAGAGAAGGGGGGCAATAAAGGGGGGAGAGAAGGAGGGAAATAGAGGGGGAGGAGAAGGAGGAAAAGTGGAGGGGGGAGAGAAGGAAGGATATGGAGAGGGAGAGAAGGGAGGGAGATGAAGGGGGGAGAGAAGGAGGGAAATGGGGGGGGGGAGAAGGAGGGAGATGGAGGGGGAGAGAAGAAAGGGAGAAGGAGGGGGAAGAGAAGGAGGGAGATGGAGGGATGAGAAAAGGAGGGAGATGGAGGGGGGAAAGAAGGGAGGGGGATGGAGGGGGAGACAAGGGAGGGAGATTGAAGGGGGAGAGAAGTAGGGAGTTGGAAGGGGGGAGAGAAGGAGGGAGATGGAGGGGGGAAAAGAAGGAGGAAGATGGAGGGGACCAGATGGAGGGGGAGAGAAGGAGGGAAATGGAGGGGGGAGAGAAGGAGGGAGATGGAGGGGGGAGAGAAGGGGGGGTGGAGGGGGAGAGAAGAAGAGAGATGGAGGGGGGAAGGAAGAAGGGAGATGGAGGGGAGAGAAAAGGAGGGAGATGAGGGGGGAGAGAAGGAGGGAGATGGGGGGGAGAGAAGGAGGGAAATGGAGGTGGGAGAGAAGGAGGGAAATGGAGGGGGGAGAGAAGGAGGGAGATGAAGGAGGGAGGGAACTATGGAGCTTGAGGGGGGAGAGATGGAGGGAAATGAAGGGGGGAAGAAGGAGGGAGATGGAGGGGGGAGGAGGGAGATATAGGAGGGAGAGAAGGAGGGAGATGGAGGGGGGAGAGAAGGAGGGAGATGGAGGGGGAGAGAAGAAGGGAGATGGAGGGGGGAGGGAAGAAGGGAGATGGAGGGGAGAGAGATGGAGGGAGATGGAGGGGAGGGAGATGGAGGGGGAGAGAAGGAGGGAGATGCAGGGGGGAGAGAAGGAGGGAGATGGAGGGGAGAGAAAAGGAGGGAGATGGAGGGGAGAGAAAAGGAGGGAGATGCAGGGGGGAGAGAAGGAGGGAGATGGAGGGGAGAGAAAAGGAGGGAGATGAGGGGGGAGAGAAGGAGGGAGATGGGGGGGAGAGAAGGAGGGAAATGGAGGGGGGAGAGAAGGAGGCCGATGGAGGGGGGAGAGAAGGAGGGAGATGAAGGAGGGAAGGAAGGATGGAGCTGGAGGGGGGAGAGATGGAGGGAAATGAAGGGGAAAAGAAGGAGGGAGATGGAGGGGGGAGGAGGGAGATATAGGAGGGAGAGAAGGAGGGAGATGGAGTGGGGGGAGAAGGAGGGAGATGGAGGGGGAAGAGAAGGGAGGGAGATGGAGGTGGGACAGAAGGGGGGCAATGGAGGGGGGAGAGAAGGAGGGAAATGGAGAGGGAAGGAGACGGGTGGAAATGGAGGGGGGAGGAGAAGGGGGGAAATGGAGGGGGGAGAGAAGGGAGGGAGATAAAGGGGGGGAAGAGAGGGGAGGGAGATGAAGGGGGGGGGAAGGAGGGAAATGCAGGGTGGAGAGAAGGAGGGAGATGGAGGGGGAGAGAGGGAGGGAGATGGAGGGGGAAGAGAAGGAGGGAGATGGAGGGATGAGAAAAGGAGGGAGATGGAGGAGGGAAAGAAGGGAGGGAGATGGAGGGGGAGAGAAAGGAGGGAGATTGAGGGGGGAGAGAAGGAGGGAGTCGAAAGGGGAAGAGAAGGAGGAAGATGAGGGGAAAAGATGGAGGGGGGAGAGAAGGAGGGAAATGGACGGGGGAGAGAAGGAGGGAGATGGAGGGGGGAGAGAAGGAGGGAGATGCAGTGGGGAGAGGAAGGGAGATGGAGGGGAGGGAAAAGGAGGGAGATGAGGGGAGAGAGAAGGAAGTAAATGGAGGGGGGAGAGAAGGAGGGAGATAGAGAGGAGAGAGAAAGAGGGAGTTGGAGGGGTCAGAGAAGGAGAGAGATGGAGGGGGAGAGAAGGAGGGAGATGGCGGGGAAGAAAAGAACAGAGATGGAGGGGGAGGGTTGGAGGGAAATGGAGGGGGGGGAGAAGGAGGGAGATGGAGGGGGGAGAGAAGGAGGGAGATGAAGGAGGGAGGGAAGGATGGACCCGGAGGGGGGAGAGATGGAGGGAAATGGAGGGGGAAAAGAAGGAGGGAGATGGAAGGGGGGGAGATAGAGGAGGGAGAGAAGAGAGAGATTAAGTGGGGAGAGAATAAGGGAGATGGAGTGGGGAGAGAAGAAGGGAGATGGAGAGGGAAGAGATTGAGGGAAATGGAGGGGGAAGAGATGGAGGGAAATGGAGGGGGAGAGAATGAGGGAGATGGAGGAGGGGGAGAAGGAGGGACATGGAGAGGGGGAGAAGGAGGGAGATGGAGGGGGGGAGAGAAGGAGGGAGATGGAGGGAGGAGACAAGGAGGGAGATGGAGGAAGAAGAGAAGGAGGGACACTATAGCCCATTCAGTGTTGCAATCTACCACCCCTACTGCCTATATCAGTGCTGACTGCAGGATACCAGGGGTCACCCCTTTCACTTCCGTGTTAAACAGGAACTATACTAACACTTCCATCCAGGCTCAAGCTATCTAGGGAAGAAATTAGCCTCTCAAGTTTGGGTTTTCAATTAAAAGGGACTTTAAAAATCCCCCCCCCCCCTTTCTTGCTAAGCTACATCTGTCACCATGACTAATGCCCTTAAGGGATAAGATGATCAGTTTTACTCTGGACAGCTATGTTTATAATGCCTTTTGAGTTTTCAGTCATGTGAGTGCACTCATTTTAAAATATTTTTATAACGTTTTTGATGGTATTTCACTATTGTGAGTTTTGCTTTTCCCTGGATGTGATTATATGGATTCTGATGTATGGGATCTGATCTCTTTATCTATAGTCTGCTGAAAGTGGATGTTATCCCAAGGTTTTTTACTGAAGCGATGTTAGACTCTCTATTCTAGGGGTCAAAATTAAGGGTGAGCTGCTGTCTTTAGTGTGTGCTCACAAGGTGTTTATTAAGATGTAAAAATTTGAATGAATTTCTTTGGTGATGGATAAAGAGCTTATTAATTTTGATTTATTCACATTGAATGAACTTTAATCATTACACTGTGCAATTTTTTAACATTAAGTGTTTGAATATGCATTGTTTTTTTTTCTATCTCATCTCTTTTTTATTTTCTTTTGCACTGTTGGTACAATCACGTTTTAACATTTTTCTCCATTTACTCCCAGAAATCCCCCAATGTCTAACACTTACCTGTCCATGTTAGGATTGCCACCTCATCCCTTTAAAACCAAACAGGTTCTGAGGCTAATTTAATGCAGATAAGGCACTAAGTGAGTTTAATTACCACCTTAATCAGCTACAGAACCCGTGTAATTGATATGTGTTCGGTTTTAAAGGAATGAGGTGGCAACCCTAGTCCGCATTCAACTGGATACTGTACAGCCTGTCCATGAATGACTCCTGGCTGGGCACTGCTTTTTTTGTGTAAGTACAGAAGAATTTCTTTTTTAAGGACCTCTAAAAAAAACTTTCTCTGCAGATAATTGTCAGTCGTTTGTGATATGGTGTTTCTGTTTTTAAATACTTGCTAATCCATATTTTGACATCTTCAGGAAAGGCTACTTTCTTAGCTGTCATGCAGTAGCTACAATTTTTGGTAAGGTAATAACCTTGAAGAGAATAAAACAAAATCTCCAAGCACTCAGTGTAATACCCACATCAATAACACTAAACATAAAGTATGTTGCAATACTACTATCCAAATCTCTAATCCATGCCTAAAATGTAATAGTACAAATACAGAATACGTGAATTGTGCACAGATTGTGGAAATAAGGAAAGAAAGTGTTCAGTGCAATCTGTGCTGCTTTTGCAGTATATTAGATTGATACTGTGCTCAAATCAACACATTGAACACAAATTCACTCAGCGGAACAAAATGACCTTTCAATAAATAGGAGCACCTATGTAATGAAAATTCCATTCTTTAACCATTCGCAGTCCAGAAGATTTTACCCCCCATCATGACCAGACCATTTTTCGCTATTCAGCACTGTGCTAATCTAACTGATAATCGTGTAGTCATGCAATGCTGTACCCAAATGAAATTTATTTCATATTTTGCACACAAATACAGCTTTCTTTTGGCAGTATTTAATCGCAGTTGTTTTTTTATTTTTTTGTGATATAAGCAAAAAAAGACTGACAATATTTGTTTACTTTCTGCTATAAAACATATCCAATAAAAACATTTTACAAAATCAACTTTCTTAATGAATTTTTGCGAAAATGTGTTCTGCTACATGTCTTTGGTATAAAAAAAAAGTGTACATTGATTTGTTTATGTGAAAGTTATAGCGTCTAAAAACTATGAGATATATGCTGGAATTTTTTTTTTATACTACTAATGGCGGTGATCTGCGACTTCTAACAAAACTGTGATAGAGCATTTTGACACTAACTGACACTAGGGTGAATTGACTAACTGCAAGTGACATCACCAGTGACACAATACAGTGATCAGTGCTAATAATATGCACTGTCACTGTACTAAGAAGGCACTGGGTAAGAAGGTGTTAGCATCTAGGGGGATTAAGGGGTTAAATGTGTGCCTAGCTATGCTAAACTATGTGTAATGTGTGTAATAGGTGCTGCTTTTACTAAAGATATTGTTTCTACAGCAAGATCCCCTGTAAACAGAGCTCCGTGGTTACAATTACAGCTCTGTTCCATGAATCACTGAGCCCATCAGCGGGTCCCAGCAGTCAATCATTAGCTGAGACCCCTGATCAGCTTGTTCTGTAACAAATCAAAGCACAGTGGGGCTGGTGGGTGCACAAATCATGTACTAGGTATGCGATTGAGTGCAGAGAAGCCGTTATGCTGCCGTACTAGCATGTTAGGTAGTTGGCAAGCAGTTAAAATATCTCCCTCACAGTATTTATCTCTGCCATTGGAACTTAAGGACTTTACCCACTTTATGTAATCCTCCCTGCTCCTCTTCCACATTTGACACATTTTTGGGGGGAGCAGGTACCTAGTTTTAATAGTTCACCTCCCCCCCTTTGCCCAAAGCATTCTGTGACACATCACAATCATTACAAAGGGCAGCACAAGGGACCATTAACAAAGTGCAGCGCATCTTGTGTATGTGCAGTGGAAAGCTGACTGTGAAGCCGCAAAGGATTCATAGTTGGCTTCCCAAACTATAGAAGCACATGGACCTAAAAGACTGGCAAAGAACCGGCCCAGAGGATCTTTGGAAAGGTAAGTGTCCTTTTATAAAAAATCAGCAGCTACAGGATTTGTAGGCGCTGACTTTTTATATTCTTTTTCCAGGGTGAAGAAACACTTTAAGCATGATCCAAAAAAGGAAAATATACTATAGCATAGTATGTAAACTAAAAACACTATTCAAAAACAAATTTTAACTTTCCTGATATGGTGCCATTACACTGCATCCATACATAAACTGTCACGTACCTGACCGGAGGCTGAGGTGATGAGAGGGCTCTCCTTATGGCTAAGTGCAAAGCACCCCTGAAGATGGTAATAGAAGGTGCAGTGCCCAAAGAAGCACGAGTTGCCAATACTGTAGTTGCCTAGTGATACCCGATGAGACAACACCCGTGGGTAGAGAGGATACAGGAGCGGACTCTCTAGAAGACTGGCGGATCTTAACAGATGGGTGGAGCAGGAAGTGAAGTCAGAAGCCAGAGCCGGCCAGGCAGTCAGGAGCAGGCCAGGGTCATGCACTAGTCATCAATCAGGAATTGGCAGGAGCAGATCTGAGAGACAAGCCAGGGTAAGAACCAGGAGAGAAGCCAGAGCAGGTCAGGGTCAAGCCGGGTTGGTAACAGATAATCATCAGGGTAACTTGCACAGGAACACAGGAACAGGAGGCTAACGATAATCCAGCAATTATTGTGAGGGACTGCAGTCCTAATAAAGGCCACTGGGTGCCAGCAACAATTGCGCCATGTGTGCACTGATGCGCCATCGCGTACATGGATGCGCCACTGCCTGCCGTGTGCCTATGCACATGCACACATTTTTGCACAAATTAGCGCAGCCATATTGGGCATTGGCGCATTTGCCAGGATTTCTTTATTGACATAAACATTCAATCTCTCATGTATCAGACAGTGAAGTGTTAATACAGTCCTGTATCCTGCTCCATTCCGACTACCAGTGTGCATTTACCTGACCACACCCCTAGCACATTTTCTCATCACAACTTTGTCAATAACCACAGATAGCCCCACTTGATATTCGATAACTGATGCAACATCAACTGTCAACAGTGCCTTTATTAACATGGGTTATCAACAGAGATTTGAATATTTGGTATACTCTTCTAACACGGAAGGGGGTAAATTTGGAAGGCTTCGGGCCTGTTTAATTTAAGTGTAATGCTTTTCTAAAAACTTTGTCTAGCTTAGCGGGAAGAAGCAAAATCAACCACTATGAATCTAACTATGAGTAGATCTTTACATTTCCATCAATCTGTCATGTTAATGTCAAAGCTTACTACAGCACTGTTTAATTCCATAGCTGTCATGCTGTCCCTGTATCATTTGGGAGATTTTCTTTACTTCCTATCTCAAGACACTGGGATTTTACAATTATCACAAGAACAAGTGTTTCCATAGGAAGAAAGTCCCTCTATTCCTTTTCAAGTGACAACTAAGAATATACAACTTTGCCTTACTTTCAGTCCCATTGACAAGGGTAATCAGGACAAAGAGACAAACAAATCTGCTTAGGGTTTGTTATGGCTTTTAGGGAGAACCCTATGTAAAAATTAAGACAAAAAGCCATGGTCTACCCTAGAAATCCACACCAGACCCTTATCAGAGCATGTGGAGGAGGACAAGGGTCTCTTTTCTACAACCCTGGCCCTGTGGTTGTGGTGGTTTGTGGGTGGGATTTATCAGAATTTGGAAGCCCTCCTTAACAATAAGAGGGCATCAGCTACCATTCTCCCCTCATGTGGATGAGAAAGGGGTACTCATTCACAAAAAAGTAAACAGTAAATAGATACACTTTCACAATTTTTGATAAGTCCTTTTAAAAAAAAGATATAAATTCGACATCAATCATGTCATCCCATGATGCAGATTATTATCAATCACAATGAGTGATGTACTTTGGCCCACCAAAAGAAGAAAATAGAATAACCCACAAACATGTTCAATCTCAATAAATGCTTGCTTGCAAATGTCATTTTAAGCAAATGACTGCTGATTAAAAAAAGGCAGAATCTCCCAGATGATGCCATTGATAAGATATAGACATGACCACATTAGGTCAATGACACCGTGGAAATCCTGTATGCTTGGATAAGGGTCTATTTGTTTTTTGGGGGGAACAAATGCTTTTCTTGATTTTTGATTGAGACCCCCTCCCACCAGGTGATGTTATAGACCGTGGGTGGGGATCCTACATCATCCTTTTTTGGGGGTCGCCTTTTTTTTGCATCTGTCCTACCAGGCCTTTCAGGCCTGATATAAATTATGGGGGAAACCCCATGCCATTGTTTTTTTCTTTTAACTATCCTGACTGCTTTCTTTACATGGCTGGGGATTCTAGGCCAGTAAATTAATGGGGCCAATTACATTCCTGGTCACTAAGGAAGCGTCAGCTGCTATTGACAGCAGATGAGGGAAAGTGTCACAAATAGTAGCGGGAGAAAAACCCACTATTACATATGGCTTTAAGTTCTGCCAAACAGGCTGAAAATCCAGAGTTTGAACAAACACGTGAACAGGTGAGATTTGCAAGGTTCAAACTTACATTCAAACCAAACTGGTAGCTCATCCCTAATCCCAAATCTCGACCAACACAGAAGATATAGTTAGTCTGGCTGAAAAAAGACAACAGTCCATCCAGTTCAACCATATAAAAAAAAAAGTTATAATCCTATACCCACAGTTGATCCAGAGGAAGGCAAAAAATACAGCAAAGCATTATCAAATTTGCTCCTGCAGGGGAAAAAAATCCTTCCTGATTCCCTGAGAGGCAATTGGATATTCCCTGGATCAACTTTACCTTGAAATGTTAGTAACCAGTTATATTCTGTGTATCCAAGAAAGAATCCAGGCCTTTTTTAACCACTTCCCCGCTGCTGTATAGCAGATAAACTGCTATACGATGCATTTCCAGATAGATTTGGGTGCGCTCCCTACCCACGGCTGCAAATGTAAATCCTTGGGTCCTGGCCAGTGATTACCCGCCGGCGCCCATTGATTACCGACCATCACCGATGGGGAGGAAAAATGTTTTGTTTACAAACAGTCTTCCTCCCTGTCAGCTCCGGCACACTGCTCGGGATGGCTGTGAACAGCACAACCATCCCGATCAGTGTGCTTACAGTGAAGCACACACCCCCATAGTAAAACACACCCTACATATAGTTAATGTTTTGATCGCCCCTCACAATAACCCTGTCATTAGCACAGTGTTCATGCTGTTTTTTAGCGCTGATCACTGTATTGGTGTCCCTGGGGATGTCAGAGACACCAAGTTAGTTCCCTCCCCCCCCCCCCCAGTGTCAGAATGCCCATTGCAGTCCTGCAGCCCCACTAAAAGTCGCTGATCGCTGCCATTACTAGTAGGGAAAAAAAAATCCCAGTATCTATACCGCCATTTGTAAACGCTATAACTTTCACGTAAACCAATTAATTTACATGTATTTGGATTTTTTTTAGCAAAGACATGTCACAGAATACATTTTGGCCTAAAGTTATGAAGAAATTTGATTTTTAAAATTTTTTTACTGGACATGTTTAATAGCAAAAAGTCCAAAATAGTGTTTTTTTTTTCAAAATTGACGGTATTTTTTTGCTTATAGCGCAAAAAATAAAAAATGCACAGGTGATCAAATACCAGCGAAAGAAAGTTCAATTCGTGGGGAAAAAAGGACATAAATTTAATCTGGTTGTGGTGTTGCATGACAGCGCAATTATCAGTTAAAGTAATGCAGCGCTGTAACACAAAAAATGGCCTGGTCAGCAAGGGCAAGTAGTTAAAGCAATCCATATACAATAAAAATGCAGCGCTAATAGCCATAATAAGAGTCCAAGTGAATGACATGAGTAAAAATGAAATATATAAAAAATATAAAAGTACATAAAAATAGTGTAGGGTAAACGTGACTTTTGTGATGCGTCAATCAACTGGCACAGCAGAATATCCATGACTCATGTGGTAGTAAGACTGAGTGTAGATTACACTAACCGGATAGATGAGGTGATTGCGCATGGAGTATTTAAGACCTACTCCTGGTACTCTGGATATGAGACACTGGAAAGGTAGCAGTCATCTTAAATGTAGCCACTAGGTGTCATGCATCCCGAATCAGCAGAAGAACTCCATGAATTCCAACATCAGCCACCAGGGGGATAATCCCAGTCCTCAGGCAATAATGGGCAGGAGACCATGAAAACCTTCAAAGGGCCGGGGCTCCCATAATAAAATGGCCCCAGGCAAGAGCTTTGATAGTGTAGTAGGCTTTTAATAATGAATAAAGCAAATAAAAACAAAACACACTTACAACAATAAAAAAAATCAAAGATGGCCACCAGCCGTCCTAAACAGGCCATGCGGTGTGGTACAGCAGTTGGGGGGCACCTCTCTGACGCGTTTCGTGTGTAATACACGTTATCAAAGGGGGTGCATGTTAAGTAAAAGGCCGTTTAAATACCCTTTGGCGCGCATGCGCCGTGTATACCTGCTACGTCATTCCGGAGAAACGGCGCAATATAAACGCGCCGCGGCCATTTTCTTGTACTGTATATTATACACTAACCGCGCATTGCGCAGTCTACAGGCGCCGCGGCCATTTTCTTGTAGTGTACCATACACTAACAAAGAGACCATCGCGCATGCGTACACACGTGTGCGAAAGGCGCCAACGGCGGCCATTTTACTGGTGATCTTAGAGTCAATAGCCATACATACCACCTGGATCAACAGGGAGATGGCGCAGACAGGACAAAATAAACAAACGTGTAAACAATGTCACCAGGGAGATGGCACAAACAGGAAAAAATGTAAACGAAGTAAACATGGAGATGATAATATTTGAATAACATCAACCCAGTGTAGGAACATAGCCATAAATAAATAATAATAAAACTAATATTGCAGAAAGGTATGTCACCCTAATGGCTACAAAATGAGTGACCACATATAAATAATTGATTATATCCCAAATAAAAATAGACAATTCATAATAAATCCATAAGTATAAAATGATAAACTTACTAAGATCACTCTAGTAAGTTCGTATTAATAAGCACAGATAAAACAATCAAACTATACTAGATAAGTATGAGAATTAAAATTCAGATATAAAAACATAATAAAATATACCATAAAATAAGTATGAGAATTAAAATAAAAACATAATAAAATATCTAAAAAATATAGCAACCAAACATAAAGTGACATATGCTAAGATGGAAAAATAATAATGCGATTAAAAGGAACAGGGCAGACACAAGCTAACTAATATCAATGAAACAATTAATGTCTAAATCTATGTTTAGACCAAATGGAGATTGCATGTGTAACAGATAAATCATTTTGTCTCTAGCATAGATACTGCCCTTCTTTTATGGACTCCTCTCCAGTGCTTTTGGACAATATCAATGCCCGTAAATTTAAGAGAGTGAGGGTTCCTATTATGCTGTTGGCGATAATGCATTGATACTAAATGCTCTTTAAAACCTTTTTTAATATTAGTTAGGTGCTCACGTAATCTATCTCTGAGCCTCCTTGTGGTCCTGCCCACATATTGTTTGCCACAGGAACATTCGAGGAGATACACCACGTGAAGGCTATTACATGTGATGGTAGATGCAATGTCAAAATGCTTGCCTGTTGATTTAGAGCAGAAAGTGTAAATAGGACTCTTATGGATGCCATTGTAAATGCACAGCATACACCTATTACACGGAAAAAATCCATTACGGTTAAAGAAACAGGTTAGCTGCTTTGGAGGGTTTACCACATTCGGGGCCAGTTTGTTTCTTAACGATGGAGCCTTCCGATAAGTTATCACCAGATGGTTGGGCAAAGCATTCCCCAAAATAGGATAATTTCTTAAAATACACCAATGTTTCTTTATGATATTGGCCACGTCTCTGGATTGAGTGGAAAAATTTGTTAGAAAGGGACAGAATCTCTTGGCTTTATTTTTATCCACAGTAGAGAGTAGAACATCTCTATCAATGTTTTTAATTCGATTGATTTTCGTCTCTAATATATTGTTGTCATAACCTTTTTCTATAAACCTATTCTTAAGTACATTGGACTGTGTGATAAAATCCTCCACCTTGTCGCAATTCCTGCGAATCCTGGGAATGTTGTTTAACCATTTGGGCAGGGGACAACTATTCTTCAGAATAAAACTGTTCCTATCTGTTGTTTTGAAGAAAGTTTTAGATGATAACCCAGTGCCATTATTGAAAATGGTTAAGTCTAGAAAATTAATTTCCTGATAATCAAATTGAAATGTGAGCTTAATATTAAGAGTATTGTAGTTCCTAAGTGAAAATTCAGCACCATCCCATAACAGCAAAATGTCGTCAATATAACGACGATAAAAAAGCAGGTGTGGCCAGTCCCTGGAGCAGATTAAATCCTCCTCCAACTGAGCCATAAATAAATTAGTCAGACTTGGCACGAACTTCGCACCCATGGCAACATCGGAAATCCTCCTTGCTTTCCTCTTGCCGTAGACTTCTTTTCCTTCCTGGGTCTTTTTCTAAAAAAGTTAAAGCAATCCACTGAGCTGGCCAGAACCAGCTCTTGAGAGAGTCTATTCCACATTTTCACAGCTCTTACTGTGAAGAAACCTTTCCGTATTTGGAGATTACATTTCTTTTCCTCCAGACTTAAAGAGTGCCCCCTTGTCCTCTGTGATGACCTCAGGGTGAATAACTCTACACCGAGTTCACTATATGAACCACTGATGTATTTATACATGTTGATCATATCCCCCCTTAATCTCCTCTTCTCAAGAGAGAATAAATTCAGTTCCTCTAATCTTTCCTCATAGTTGATCTCATCCATGCCTCTTATCAGTTTGGTTACCCTTCTCTGTTCTTTCTCCAGTTCCCCAATTCTTTTTGTGAATTGGTGCCCACAATTGAACTGCATATTCCAGATGAGGTCTTACTATCTCTCTCTCTCTTGAGTCTATGCCTCTTTTAATACAAGAGAGGATTTTGCTGGCTTTAGAAACCACAGCTTTGGCATTGCATGCCATTATTAAGCTTGTGATCTACCAGAACTCCCAGATCCTTCTCCACCATTGATTCCCCCAATTGTACTCCCCCTAGTATATAAGATCATTGGCTATCCATTCACAACATGTTGTGCTGACTGAATAGTGTTTAAAATCTCAGTTGTATACAGTGCCAGATCAATTCTGGCTGTAGTTGTCAGTACCAGGATTTTATACCATCAGTCAATCTGAACTGGCCTGACAGCAGGAAGGCACAGGCCTTAAAAACCCATATATACAGTAATATTTCAGTACCTTATTAAATATCATATACTGTACAATATACTGTACTGTGACTTCCTCAAGGACTTCCCTGAGGAAATCCCTCCCTGAGGAAGTTGAGTGATTTGTGATGTAACGCGTAGGAAGGAAGTGTGGTGACAAAATTTCTGGTCGGAAGGCAGCTGCCATCATGGTACACCTGTTCCTATGTATTTTATTACCAATGCTTATATGGGTCTGCTGGCCTGATTTTAAAAGTTGAGCATTCTATACCTGGTTTTTATACATTAAACATGGACGTATTACACTATGAGATGTCCTTTAATAATTTTTTGTGAACATGGATTTCTGATGAGAAATTGGAGGAGCCAGTTAAGTATGCTTACAGAGGAAAGCTGGTTGGATTTTGGGTTGATATTAAAGCACATTTGTCCTATATTCCCTATAGGTCAAAATGGGAAGTGAGCGTGCACACTAGCTTTTTATATTCAAATATTTTTATTGGAAAATTTTAAACATACAAAATAATTGAAAACATTAGCATAGAGAGGTGCACATTTAATACAAAATCTTGCATAGGTAAGGTAAAATTGGGTAGTGGTACCTCGCCAACCGGCCGAAGTACCTTGCGAAATCTTGGTTCAGCTACATGAGAGGTATGCTCAATTTAGTGCACCTTATTGAATTGTGGTATGAACAGTAAAGGAGAGATTGGGAAGGGAAAAGAGGGAGGGAGAGGAGGAGGTAGAGGCACCTAGGATGTCATAATCATGTAGTTTGGTCGAATATTATATAATCATTTTATCGAGCAGTTGGGGTTGTGTAACCATCGGGTCCATTGAGTCTCAAATTTGTGGTATGAGAAGTTATGGAGGGCTGTTCTCCTCTCCATTTCACATAGGAAGTTAAGATCGGACAGCAGTCGGGATAAAGAGGGAGTGTTAGTAGATCGCCAAAGTCTGGTGATATTGAGTTTTGCAGCTGACAGAATATGTATAGTGATGGTGCGTGAGGACAGTGGAATTTTATCTATTCCGATATGGAGGAGCGCTAGAGCCTGGTTTGGGGTTATTGGTGTCTTTGTAATGGAAGAGATTATTTGAAAAACTTGATTCCAATATGAAGTCATGGACCTGTACGCCCATAATAAGTGTGTGAGAGTACCTGATTCCCCACAATGTCTCCAGCAGGATTGTGAATTTTGAGGATAGAATAGGGATAAATTTGACAGGAGTTAAGTACCCTTGATGGAGTATTTTCAGGTACGATTCCCAGTGCGAACTGCACTTTGAAGATTTATAAGTCATGGTAAAAGTTTTTTCCCACGTGCTCAGAGATATGGGTTGTTGAATTGCTTTTTCCCAGTTTGTTATGGACGATGTGTGTGTATTAAATTGAGATTCAACTAGGAGTTTGTAGAACAATGAAATGCCTTTTTTTGGATAGGTTGGTTTTTGTAAGAAATGCTGTGTAGTCGGTGGGATTTTAATACTACATGGTACATTCGCCTTATAGAGGGCATGGGTTATACGTATATAGGTGAAGTATTCAGTAGCTGGGATTTGGTATTTTTCTCTAATAGTCTGAAAGGAATGTAGTGTATTGTTGGTGTACAGGTTTTGTATGTAGAGTAAGCCATGGTCATTCCATAAATTTAAGTTTAAATGAGGAGAGAGGAAGTGTAGGGATGAGAGCGGGGTGAGAATTTGGAGGTTGTCCTTACGTAGTTGGGTATGAGAAATAAAATCATACCAAGCTGTTAGAGAGGCTATTATGCAAGGGTGACCATGTAAATGCGTAATGTGTGTCCCTCGAGGTATGAATAATAAGTCTGACAAGGTGTGTGGTAGGAATGAGGAAGTTTCCAGAAGAGTCCAAGTTTTGTTGAATGTGGGCTGCCACCAAAAAAAGAGCTGGTCAAGTAAAGTGGCTAGGTAATAGGATTTCATATGTGGGAGTCCCGCTCCACCTCTGGAGGATGGGCGGATTAGGAGATTTGTAGCATATCTAGGCTTTTTCGCATTCCAAAGGAATTTGTTCAATATTGCCTGAAGTTTTGTAAAAAAGATGTGAGGAACTGGTATAGGGAGCGTGCGAAAGATGTAAAGTATCTTGGGTAAGATACACATTTTAACTGTCGCCAATCTGCCCAGCGTCGAGAGAGTAGTGGTGCGTAGACCTTTAATCTCTTGCGGAATGGATTCAAGTAGTGGTTTAAAATTAGCGGTATATAGTTTGTTGGTCTTTGGAGTCAGTTTGATTCCCAGGTATGGTATGCTAAGTTTTTCCCATGTGAAGGGGAAGTGTTTGGAAATTAGATTTTGGGTGACCTCTGGTGTGTGTAGATTCAGAATAGAAGATTTTGGTTCATTAAGTTTATAGTAAGATACGGATGTGTAGTTTCGAATATGCGTTTGTATAGTTTTGAGGGAGTTGTATGGATTAGTGACCATTAGGATAATGTCGTCGGCAAATAGGCTGATCTTGTGTTCAGATTTTAAGCATCTAATTCCCGTGAACTTGGGGTCATTTCTAAGGGTGGTTGCTAATGGTTCAATGAGTAGCGCAAAAATTATAGGGGATAACGGGCAGCCTTGTCTAGTTCCGTTAGAAATGTAGAAGGGTTGAGAAAGTGTGCCGTCAGTTAGGACTCTGGCCGATGGCTTGGAATAAAGGGACAAAATGGCCGATAGCATCCAGTCAGATATTCCAAATTTTTGGAGCGTATGTGTCATAAACTTCCAGTGGATTCGGTCAAACGCTTTTTCTGCATCAAGCGATAATAAGAGCGAAGGTTGGGGATCTAATTCAAGGTGGTGTAACAGGGATATAATCCGTCTGGTGGCATCAGGGGCTTGTCTACCAGGGATAAATCCTACCTGGTCAGGATGGATTAAAGTCGGTAGGTAAGGGATCAGTCTTAGGGCGATTATCTTAGCGTATATCTTTATATCTGTATTAAGGAGCAAAATTGGTCTGTAATTTTGTACCAGTTGAGGGTCTTTTCCTGGTTTCGGGATGGTGGTAATTATCGATTGCAGCATGTCTTGGGGGAATGCGCCACAAGTAGCGACATGGTTGTAGAGGGGGGATAGGTGCGGAGAGAGGTCGGGGGCAAAGGCTTTGTAGTATTCATTAGTGAAGCCATCGTTCCCTGGTGATTTATTCAGAGGAAGGGTGCGTATGATTTTTTCAATCTCCGCCGAAGAGATCGGTATAGAAATGGATTCAAGTTGAGACGGGGTTATGTGTGGGAGGTTAATGTTACATAGAAATTGTTCTATTGAATGTGTCGTGGGTTGGGTTGTATTGACATCGTCTTTTAGATTATATAATGTCTGATAGTAGGCCGCAAAAGCATTTGCGATATCCTGTGGGTTCGTCAGAGTGTTGTGCGAAGCAGGATGTCGGATTGTGGATATTTTGGATTTAAGACATTTTTGTTTGATAGTTTTACTAAGGAGTGAATTTGCCTTGTTACCGAGTGCATAGAATTTAGCTTTTGTTTTTTGTAGGTTAGTGTCGTATGCGTGGAGTAAAATGGCACGTAATTTGTTCCTATCTGAGTTTAGAGTCGCTGTTATGTCAGGGTTTGGATTCTGTTTGTTTAGTTTTTCATTGGAGCGAATGGAAGTCATGAGCTGATCAATTTGTTGAGAACGTTGTCTCTTAGCGCGGGCGTTTAACTGGATAAGCATACCTCTCATGTATGCCTTATAGGCCAACCAAAGTGTGGTAATAGAAATATCATGTGTGGCGTTGGTGTCAAAAAAGAGTTTGTGGGCTTCTTGGATACGCTTCTGGTTCTCCGGCGCCGTCAGAAGTGAAGAGTTGAGTCTCCAGATGGGTGGGAGCGCTGTGTTTTGGTCATCGTCTAATGATATATGAATCGGGGCATGGTCCGACCAGGTTATAGTTCCAATTTTGGATGCTGTCACTTGTTGCAATGTCCATTTGTCTGTGAGAAACATGTCTATCCGTGAGTATGAAAGATGTGAAGGGGAGTAATAAGTATAGTCTTTTTCAGAGCCATGTTGACATCTCCAGATGTCGTAAAGGTCATTGTCGTGCAGAAATTGATTGATAGTTGGTTTCGTGGATTTTGAAGTAGAAGAAGAGTCCATGTTCGAATTACCTGTAATGTTAAGATCCCCGCCGATAATGAGTTTCCCTTGTTTAAGTATGGAGATGGTTTTGTAAAGTTTACGGTAGAAACATAGCTGTTTGCAGTTCGGGCCATAAACATTTACCAGGGTATAAGTCTTGTCATTTATTTGGCATACTAAAATGTGAAAGCGTCCGAGTGGATCCGCCCTCTGTGACAAAAGGCGACATGAAAGAGAATTCTTAATGGCCGTGATAACTCCATTCTTTTTTTTGGGGTTAGTCGCCATAAATGTTTGAGAGAAACGGTGAAGGTATAATTTAGGCGCCTTTTCAGTAGCGAAATGTGTTTCCTGAATAAAGAGTATGTCTGCTTGTGACTTCCGTGCTTCTCTAGAGAGTAACGAACGTTTATATGGCGAGTTCAGACCTCGGACGTTAAGTGATGTAAGACTAATCATTTGGAATCATGATTTCTCGCTTTTCCGTAACTTGAGGTGGTATTTGGGAGAGGCAGATGATCCTGTGTCTTGCTAGGAGATAAGCATGTAGGAGGAGGTGATAGAATTGTGACTCAATCGGAGTGTTGAGGGGAGTATTCCAAGATGTGTCGAAGTAGGTGATATATGGGTGTTGCGTGGGTATCCAAAGGTGCCATGGTAGGGAAGGGGTAAGGATAGGAAGAATAACAATAAAAAAGGATTTGCGAAAAATGCAAATATCCCGAGTAGCCAACTTTGCTACCTCAAAACTGGGGGATGCAGGTGGGCTTGACCACCAGACGGGGGTCGAGCCAATTACAACCATTTTGAACGAACTGTGCCAAATGTAGTTCCGCTGAGTTCCAGGGCCCCAGCCGTGGGATTGCGTCTTCCGCCAGAGGCCACAATTAAAGCCCCAGCCTCGATTTCGGGTTCCCCGCCGCCACTACCTGCGGGTGGGCCGGATCCCAGAGGTGATGATGACCTGGCATCAGAGGCATCCCTGCAGTCTTCCACCCCAGGTCTGAGGGATGCTGAGCTCCTGCGCCGCTTTAAGTCCATGCTGCAGTCGGAATTGTCCTCTGCTACCTCCAAGCTGGCCGTCTTTCGTGAGAAATTTGGGAACTGGGAAATCGGACGAACGATCTCGAGCATAAAATGAATGCTGCGGCCACAGTCATTGAAAGTCACGAACAGAATTTGTGTGACCTCAAGAAAGAATTAGTGGGCGCACTGCTCCGGCTTGAGGATTTCGAGAACCATTCCCGCCGTGGCAATTTGCAATTAAGGGGTATCCCAGAAACGGTCACAGATCTCACATTCACCGCTACTGCTCTGTTTCAGGAGTTGACGCCCGCCATTGACCGGCTTGAATTTGACTGCATTCACTGTGCATTGGGCCCGAGATGACCGGATGGGCCCCCGAAGCACATTGTCATCAAGTTCACTTACTACCGCACTAAGGAAACTATCCTCTTGGCGGCCAGAAAAAACCCAGACCTCAGATTCCAGGGGAATCGCTACCAGCTCTTCGCGGACCTCTCCCAGACCCCTCTTCAGAAGCGCCGCCAGTTGAAGCCCGTCACTTCGGTCCTGGTGAACCGCAGAATTAAATATGCCTGGGGATTTTCATTCCGCCTCACCTTCAACTACCTGGGCCGCAGTCACTCTGTTGTCACGCCGGATGGGGCCCACTCTATCCTAGAATCTTTGCACTTTCTTTCGCCGGACGCCGCTGTTCAGAGCCTGGCCCGTTCATTCAGATCCCCGGAGTGTCCGCTTCCTCTGGGCCGCCTCTGGGAGCGGTCGTCCGACAGGAAGAGGGCTCTCCCTCAGACCCCTCTACGATCAAGTCTGTCCTGCTCTCCTCCAGGCTGATGATGTATCTTGGATCCTCTGCGTTGTGTTTCACCGTTGGACTTTCCTGATGGGACCGTGAGTTTGGCCCTTAGGGCTTTTCCAGTTAATTAGCATTCCAGGTTGGGCCTGATGCGGCCTGTTCCCTTGGGTTCCATCCCTGAGTGGGGGGGGGGTCTTCTGGACTTGCGGATTATGACTTTTTGCTGTTTTGTTCTACCACGGGTCAGGGTGACGTTGTTCAGGTTCCCGTTGGTAGAATGGGGTGATGGTTCCCTTGGGCTCTGGGGTGGGAGGTTAGCCTGGTGGGCCCGAGTTGGGTGCCGGTCCTACTGGGAGGTGAGTGGGGGACCACTTGGGCTGTGTTGTGGGGTACCACGGCGGCCTGTAGCCATCCTCCTGGAGGGGGTTGGCCCCCAAGTTTAGCTGGGTTTCTATGGGAGGTTACCGCGGATGTTCTCACTTCTGGGACTCATATTTTAGTACTTTCGTACCCCGTTATATTGTGTTTATTGCCTTTTTGCCGCATGAGGGCTCATGTTTTTGATGTTTTCATTTGCAGCCATGTGTCCAGTGGTAGAGCCACCCCCACCTGGTATCTTTCAAGTGTAGGAGGATGCATGTCACCATTGGCGTGACATGTTTGTACTGTTGTATATACTTCTTGTGTCATTTTCTATTTTTCCTTTCTTGTTTTCTTTTCTTCTCTGGGAGTGGAAATTGTTGGCCGACCTATGCTATTTCTGCTGAGCGTGCTGCGCTGATACCACCATGGCCTCACCCCTTCTGAAAGTACACTCACAAAATGTTCAAAGCTTCAATTCGCCTCAGAAGTGGGCTAAAGTTTTTTTCATCATCTCAAATCGCAACAAATCAACGTGGTATGTTTACAGGAAACCATGTTATCTCAGTCCTCCGCTCCATGGTATCTTTCATCTCATTATCCCACCTTTAACACGGCCTCTGCTCCTGAGAAACGCTGGGGTGTACTGATAGGTTTCAAACGAAATCTTCCTTTTGTCTGTGCTTGGAATATAGCGGACCCCACGGGCAGGTATTTGCTTCTGCAGGGTACCCTCTGGGACCAGGAGGTTACTTTTGTCTCTTACTATGCACCCAATCGCTTTCAGCATAAATTCTTTTCTCATCTTTGCACCCTTGTTTCCTGACACTCCAATGGTCTTCTTCTTCTTTTGGGAGATTCACATGTTACCTTGGATTCCACATTGGATAGGCGCTATGCCCGGGGGCAGCCCCTTCTCACGACTTAGTGCTGGAGGAACACATGCGCTCTCTCTTGTGGACAGCAGGGCTGGCAAACGTCTGGAGGGAACTTCACCCAACTGAGCGCGACTTTACATTCTATTCCAACCCTCATGACAGATTTTGTAGAATTGACCATATATTCATGCATGTTCAGCAGCTTCCCTTGGTCAGGTGGATAGCTGTTCCCTCCTGGCCCTGGTTGGACCATGATCCCCTGGTACTCCTCCTGGCCCTTTCTGGGTCGGTACAGCGCCCCTTTCACTGGTGCATTAATGATTCTTTACTGACCACTCAGGTTACCTGCCAACAAATAGAATCTTTCTTACGCACATACTTCACGGAAAACTCGGGATCTGTCTCTTCGGCAGTGCCCCTGTGGGAGGCGCATAAAGCCACAGTGCAGGGTCATGTTATACAGCTGGCGGTGGTTCGGAAGCGGGAGCGGGGGTGCCAACTTTTGGAGCTTCATTGTCTGCTGGCCTCTACAGATGTTTGTTGGAAGTCATTCCCATCCACGGCCCATAAACGTGCACGGGGCGCTCTGGCGGCAAAGTTGGACCTACTACCGTTGGACTAAACACAAATTTTATTCCTGTGCTAATAAGCTGGGTCCGATGCTGGCCAGGAAACTCAATTCTGTGGGGAAACCCCATAAATCGATTCGATTGTGGCTGTACTTCTAATTCCCAGCAGATTGTCTCCTGTTTCGCAGACTTCCTTTCACTCCTTTACACTAAACCAGATCCCTTCCCTGTGGCTCATGCAGAGGCATTCTTCCAAGATCTCCAACTTCCTGGATTATCCGAGGCAGCGCAGATGGCCCTCAATGCCGGTGTCACCATATCGGCAGTGCTCCAAGCTATGAAATCTCTAAGGTCCACCGTGGCCCCAGGTCCCAACGGCTCCGGTCTCTATTATAAGAAATTTGCAACCCTGTTAGTGCCCTTCTTGGCTGACTATTTTAATGAGTTACGACAGGGCTCTTTGCCCTCTCTGGATGCGTTTAGAGCTCATATCTCTATGATTCCTAAAAAAACCGATGATGTGCAGGAACCACAAGCCTTCCGGCCCATTTCTCTTCTTATTGAAAACCTGAAGATATTGGGCAAGATTCTTAGTTTTCGTATCAATAAATATTTGCGTAGTCTGGTCCACAGGGACTAAGTGGGTTTCATCCTTGGGAGGCAGGCGGGTGATAAGTGTCCTTAGACATATATAAAGCCTTTGATTCTCTATCTTGGTTAATATCTGTGGTTTGTGCTGTCTCGTTGGGGTTTTGGGGATTCTATTCTTTCTTGGATTCAAGCCTTGTATTCTTCCCCTTCGGCTTCCGTTAAGTACGCTTGGTATTTCTCAGATCCCTTTCCTATTTGGTGAGGGACGAGACAGGGCTGCCCCCTGTCCCCAGATCTCTTTGTCCTGGTGCTTGAGCCGCTGGCTTTGGCACTCCGGACTGATTGTAATGTATCGGGGGTTCCATATGCGGGACAGGAGTTCAAGTTGAACCTTTTTGCGGATGATGCCCTCTTGACTCTCACTAATCCCCTGACGACGCTTCTAAATTTTCAACAGGTTCTTGAGCACTTCTCTTTGGGGGCAGTAGTGGATCTGGAGGACTGGAATAGGGCCTGGTCGCTTATATCTAAATGTTCATTTAATATGACCACGCTGAAGGCGGCACACAAAGTATTGTTTCGTTGGTATTGGGTTCTGGCTCGTTTGGCCCAGTCGAACCATGCCTGCAGTGATCGATGCTTTCGGGGTTGTGGCCATCGTGGTGATGTATTGCATATCTGGTGGTCATGCCCGAGACTGCTTCGTTTTTGGTCTCGTGTGTTTGGCCTTTTGTTCACCTTGTTCCATCTCTCTATACGTAGGGATGCTCGGTATGCTCTGCTTCATTGTCCCATACTGGGCCTCTTGGCTCATCAGCAGAAGTTGGCTTCCTATTTGTTTTTGTCGGCCAAAACAATTGCTCAGGCCTGGAAGAGCCCGTTTGGCCCTCTTCAGGGGGTGTGGGACCGTATGACCACTATGATGCTCAATGAACAGATGTTGAGTATCTGCAACGACTCCCAATGTAAATTCTTGAAAATATGGGAGCCGTGGTTGCAATATGCCTTTTCCACGCTCCCCCCGGCTAGTCTGGGGATGTGATGTTGTTTGGTATTGGCATTCTTGGATTCCTGCTCTTGGTTTTGTTATCTTTTTTCTTTTGTACTCCTCCTTCCTTTTCTTTTTTTTTGTTTGTTTTTGGTGTTGCAGTGGATAGCTGCCTTTAGTTTGAGTTACTATCAGTATTATACTAATGTTTTGTTATTTAAGTGCCATTGATAGCCCCTGCGTGGGTGCACCTTTTGCTCTGTTGGTGTTAGAGTACTGATTTTTCTAATTTTCTATTTTTTTATGTGCAATTGATAGCCCCTGTGTGGGCGTGATTTGTTGCTCCTGTGTTAAACTGTTACAAATTAATAAAAAACATTGAAATACAAAATCTTCAAATGTAAAAATATTATATATTAACTGCTTTTCATTCAACAATGTACCTGTATGCCGCCAGATAGGAAGGGTGACATCTCAGTCATCTCTGCAGCAGCTGCAGTGATGACTGAGGTATCATTGTTTGCCGACATCAATTTTGATGCTGGTAAAAGTAATCTGAGTGGCTAAAGAGCTGCTTGATTACTTTTACAGGCAGCAGAAGGGGGTCCCCTGCTCCTGCCGCTTTTACTGGGGTCTCATGAGCAATCAGGGAGCCCGGTAAGGATGCGACTGGTGGCATCCAGCTCCGGGCACACTGCAGCTTACACATATATTTGCAAATGTGTGCAAACTAAACCTCTTGTTGACATGACTCGTTAGACAGGGTAATTCAGTTTGTTGCACGCTGGCTGGTAAGTGAGCTGAGAATTTGTGTTTTTTTTGCATGCATTGTCCTTTCCTGTGCTCCTTGCTGCAAAGGCCAGGTATAGGTTGGGGTGGTTGGCATTTGTTTGTACTGTTGGTGAATTGGTGAGTGAATGCACTAGATACCTTCTCTGTCATTGTGCTATTGCTGGGTGTCCAGTGTATCCCTATACCTTTAAGGAGGGTTGGGCTCCCTTGAGGCCTATGTGCTCTCAATCTATCCATTATTATATATGTGCTCCAATGTTGTAGACTTTCAAAATTCATTAGGACTTTTTTCAATAGAAGGTCCACCAGGAAGGTAAGTATATCCCCTCTTTTTTAATGTGGGCTAAAAGTGACCCTGTGGCGACTGGTCACTGCTTGCAGAAGGCATAAAACGTGCACAAAGCAGCTTTTGGTTTTCTTTTCAGTACTACATTTAAATTTGTCATAACTTCTACCTGAGAAAAGCTTCTTGTAACTACAAGTGTAAGCAAGCATCCTGACATCATCCAATATATATGAACTGCAGACAAGGTTAAAAGGGTATTTCTTCTCTAAAATAAATGCTCAGTCATCCTTCAGTAGAGTTTACCCTTTCTAAGAAAATGGTAATAAAAGACCTGGAAATTGACAAAGTAGCAATCCCACAAAGCCACAAGAACTTTAGACTAGTACCAAAGTGTATGCTAATGAGGACTTGAGGAAATAGATATCAGGACCCCAGTAAAGCAGAATCAATAAATGGCCAGCTCTGCCTGAAAGATCATTTGGTAGAGGCCATGGAACCAATACCTTGCCATTGGTCACTTGACCTGCTTCAAGACCCAGTGGAAACAATACAAGCCTTATTTCCAGCTCTGTAATCAGAGAGAATTATCTGGAATGTCTATTGTGACCAGATAACACAGCCAGGATCATCCACACACGTGCAGTAATTCACAAGCAGTAAACTATAATCCCCATACACAATCCAGGACAATAGGTAAATATGCCAAAATTAACTTGTGTCCAGATTTTGCACTAAGGTATTAACATATTGTGAACAGTCTAAACACTTTGGAACAACCCTCATTCATCTCTGTGTCAATAAGCACTGTGGAGAATATTCATTTTTAAAAATTGACAGCATGGGAAGTGAACTCTGAGCTTTTTTCTCTTAGAGCAGATCTTGATAGACTGCCAGCCTTCTAATGAAAAGCCAACAGATGTTTTTAAGCTTTTAGAAACCATTAGAATCCGGCCTTTAGAGTCTTTGTTTTGCTCGTTGAGAAAAACATAACTTCAATGCCCATGGTCTGGGCACAGGTGCACTTTAAAGTTGTTACTGCCTGGCTGGGAATATGGAAACTGTAATTGCTGCTTATAATGTTTTATAAAATACAAAAAAAAATGGCAAATTCACAAATCTGCATATTGCACAGCAAATGATAAAAGCAGGCAAATAGACAAAGTAATGAAAGTAGAAAAACTACTGGGGAAGCGTGCATTTAACGTTTTTTCTTATTGCTATATCTATTTATTTTTAAAACAGGTAGATGCAGGTAATAATTTGGGGTATCTGGTTTAGAATATCAGTTAATATTCATATTCACAGCCTTGTTAGTTTAATTAAGAGACACAAAATACCATGTCACAAAATGTTCCATTTAGAAATTGTAGATAATTTTTTTTTATTATTATTTTAGAGCTCTTCTTTGAAATCATCTCTGTAAACTAAGCCAAACATATGTCCCATTAAATCTGGAAAACTCTCATCTCAAAAATTGCACACATTATTGTAATATGTTAGAAATGTTTAGCAATTTGTAGCACTAGATGATATTTTGATGATTTAGTGAGATATGTCTGCTGTAATATCTAAGGCAGTGTTACATCTCATCACTCTTAACAATGTGCGTCCCAAGTGGATGAGGGCAGTACTATAAAACCCTAATGTATTCTAAATGATGCACAGAAGCTACTCCCATTTCTAAAGGTAAGAGGCAACAGTGTTCAATATTGCTTTGTACTTCATGTGCTCTATGTACTTAATTAATAAGTGATATCACTTGTGTTTAGAAAAGAAGCAACAAGGATTGTGCTGTAACCCCAGCTAAATACTTGTAGTAACTCATACTGCTCTAAGGTGGGTCTAAAGCCTTTTCATTGCTTTTAGATAAGCATGTAAGATCAATGCAATGTGAATAATTTTAACAAATTGTACTAATGTAAAAACTTTTTTTTATGATTAACATTGGGACAACCATATTTGCATATCATATGAGCACATTTTCCTTTTTGCTGACCTTCTTATCTCACTGACAAGTTTTTCTTATTGAAAGCAGACTCTTTGCAGTATCTAATAAACTGAGACATCTACAGTGCTTTTAGCAGTCTTAACAAATTTTGGTTTGGGGAAGGGGATGCTCACAGGGATTTATTTTTTATTTTTTTATGCAGTAACTGCTTAGTTTGCATACATGAACAGAATCACAGGACAGAGTTTTTCACATGTTTGCATGAGTCTTGAAATAAGCTATAAACTATCCTTTCAGCCAATTATAACAGCCTTACAAACCTTACAGGGTGGTAAACAATTTCTAATTCAAAATTAAAAAAAAAAAAACAGCTGTAGGAATAATTTAAGTATGATGGAAAAGATACTGAGATACTACTCGCAACTCTACTGTAAAAGAGTCTCAGCATATCTAATGTGTTGCATTGTTAAAACCAAAAAGGAACCTGTCTGACCTTGCCTAAAACAGGAATGACTCCATGCTATATGTCTTTTTACAGAAGAAATCTTAGAAAAGTGAGTACATTAGAACAAAAAGGGTAATATTTCTTAAGAAATGAAATTGCTGTACTCAAATATATAATGTATGTACGGTAGCTAATTTAATGTACACACAAAGGTTAATTTTTGTAATGCTTTCTTCAATATGTACAAAAATGAGCTTTTGTTTAACTACTCAGCTTTTTGGATATAACGTATAGCCACCCAATTGCTTTCACACTGTGACGTCACAGACCACCCCCACCCGCTGTATGATTCCCAGACTCTCTTGCTGGGAACCTAGGACCACATCCACTGGCTTCAGGATGCTGAGTGAGAGGAGAGCAAGATATCCTCTGCATTGAATGAAACTGGAAGCAACACTTATTTATTCACTTTCAGTTTCAGAACTGTTGTTCCCTGGCTATTGCAGCCAAGGAAGCAGCTAGCAGAACAGATCTGGGCTTGGTTAATTACTTAACTCATAGCTCATGGTTAACTCTAAAGTGATGAGCAGTAAAAGCTTTGAAAGCATCACCTATGGAGATATTTGGGTACCACTGTTTTTCATGATGTCATGGGCACACGCACTTTTGAGACTTGGCATGTTTGGTATCTATTTACTCATTGCAACTTCATCTTTTATGGGGTTATATATTGTGTGCATTAAAAATAATTTTACTATATATTTTTCTGAAAATATGCATTTGGTAAACAGTTATGTAAATATTGCACAACATAAACATTTAAACTACTATCTTTTTATTTTTTTGAGCCTCTACTTTCAGAAAATTCAATATTACAAAATTGATTGTTCCAAAAATGCATATTTTTACATGTGTGTAAAACATTAAGGAACTTTAGTGTGTATGTTTTTTTTTGAGGGGGGGCTCAGTTCATAAATGTACTAATAAAAGAAGGAAATTATGTGAATATATGTTAGAAAACGGGGTTTTTACAAAGTGTTCACTAGAAAATATTAATTTATGAAGTAGCTGGGCTAATAATATTCCTGGTTATACTCTTTTTTGGAGAGACAGGGTAAAACGAAAAGGTGGTTGCATCTGTCTACAGTGGGGCAAAAAAGTATTTAGTGAGCCACCAATTGTGCAAGTTCTCCCACTTAAAAAGATGAGAGAGGCCTGAAATTGGCATCATAGGTAGACCTCAACTATGAGAGACAAAATGAGAAAAAAAATCCAGACAATCACATTGGCTGATTTGGAAAGAATTTATTTGCAAATTATGGTGGAAAATAAATATTTGGTCATTAAATTCAAAATACTAACACTGACATACAAAGCCATTCATATCGCAGCCCCAAACTACCTCACCAACCTGATACCCAAATACCGCCCAACCCGTACTCTTCGCTCCTCACAAGACCTCCTACTTTCTAGCTCCCTGGTTTCCTCCTCCCACGCCCGACTGCAGGACTTCTCCAGGACTTCCCCATCCTCTGGAACTCACTACCCCAATCCATCAGACTGTCACCTACCCTCCTCACCTTTAGGCGCACCCTGAAAACCCATCTCTTCAGGGAAGCCTACCCCACCCTCACTTAACAGCCGTTCTCCTCCACTCCCCCTACCACTCCATCCCCCACAGCCACTTCCTCCTGTACCACTATCCCCTCCCTCCTAGATTGTAAGCTCAAAAAAGCAGGGCCCTCGAACCCCTCGTGCACTGTTTTGTTACTGTATTGTCTCATGTTCTGTCCCCCACTATAATGTACAGCGCTGAGCAAACCTTTTGGTGCTATATAAATACTGTATAATAATAATACTGTATAATAATAATGATATAGGGGCTAGGATTAAAAGTAACATCCAGTGTTTGCAGATGACACCAAGCTATGCAGCGGAATTACAGCTTTACAGGATGTCTCCAGTTTACAAGCCAACCTCAATACACTATTTAATTGGGAAACTATGTAGCAAGTGAAGTTTAATGTTAAGAAATGTAAGATATGCACTTCATGATGTCACAACCTCTGACTTTTTTGTATTTATTAATGGAATACATCTCTTTCTCTGAATGTCTGAGCACCACTGTGATAGATTCTACTGTGTTCCGGGTAAGAGACTGGAAGTCTTGGTTCGCACCCAGAACACAGTGCGTTATGCTGTATGTAGCCTCAGCTACATACAGTCTACATCGCACATCCAGCAGCCTAACATGTTAGTGAGGGACATCATTTGTTTGGTCCAAGCTGGCCCAAACAAACTATGTAAAGTATGTCAAAAGTTGGAGATCAGCTTTAAAATTGCCAAAAGCATAAAAATGATCTCTATCTTCAGTAAGATTCCCAACACATATGAGGTGCACTCCCTAATCTGTAAGCTTATATCGCTCATCTTCATAAATAGACCTCTTACAACATGAAATGATCTATATGCCCAATCTTCCCCACCACAGGCAGCTCAAAGGTGAATTACTCCACACCTTCCTATCAAGAAAAAGTAATTCATAAATAGACCTCTTACAACAGAAAAGGTCTACAGTATAAGCACATTGGTCATCAAGGAAGTAAAGGGAGGTTCCACTACTCCTCATCAACTGTCACATTCAATCTTGCAAGGATTCTAATCCACCTTTTCTTCCCAAAATGGCAACAGCTCAAAGGGAAGGATAAATCGTAGTGCTCACTGATGTCGAATAAAAATATTTCTAAGTAAGATTATTCCACTCATAAAAATACAGTGCTTCGTACATAAAAAAAAGTGCAATAATCCAAAGTGTTTATCCAAGTGCTCTTCAAACTGTGCAGTAATCCAGTGTGTTCACTTCACACCCAAGTGCATGAAATTGGCTCACTTTTAGCAAATAACACCTTACATGAGGATTGTGGTTTGCAGCACCATAAGTGACATGCCTCCATCCCTAAATATTTATATATACACAAAAAAAATCATTGGTCATGAGACTTTGCATGAGACAGGTCACATGTGAAACATAATAAGACTGGTATATATAATAATACATTTTATTATTCAATAATTAGATACAATATGGTCATTTTTATACACATGATTACATAGAATAATAAATAATTTTATCCACATGATTACAGACTGCATATATTAATAAATAGGCCAATAAAAAACAACTTAAAAAGGCGAATACTGAGCTGATTCATGATGTACGAAATAGACATTATATGAACATAGATACATAGCTCATCATAGTTTTTCGAAACATGATTTTATAACATATAAATCACATAGCATCCTAGAGCCTAAATTATAGGAAGTCCAACAGTGCTTCTGACATGTAAAAAGAAGTACCTTGATAACAAATGCACTTATGGACTGATAAGAGGCATAGAGGAGCTCAGCTATGAGGAAAGATGAGCTGAACTGAATTTATTTTCTTTTGAGAAGAGGCAGTTAAGGGGGGGGATATGATATTATTTAGAAAGTGAGAAGGGTTTACCAAGAAAAAAATACATATTAGTTTGATATTGTTTCCATGGGTTCTGGATGCTGAAGCACATACCAAATCTTAAGGTCTTCAAATGTTTCAGAATTCCTTTTGAGTGCCACTTCACATATATGCAGATTGGATGTGGTTTGAACCACATCCAATTGGCATGACTTGTGAAATAACATTGCTTCACATGGTGCCTGTGCACATTTGTCCAATGCACTGGCGGTTTGAAAAAGAGTCATGTACGATTTCTGAGCAGTGCCTTCAGACTCAGATGTGGATTACAGGCTATTGACTTCTATGGGAACTGTTTCTAAACCACATATGTGTGATCAGGATAAAATCCTGAGTTGTCCTGAACCTGATGTAAACCTGACATAAACCTCTGAACAACTACTGTGTCAATTAGCTGCGAAAACTGAGCTTCAATCCGCACCGTACATGTATGAATCAGCTCTTAGAGAGGCCTGCCAAGAGGGGCAATGAAAGTTAAGGAGCCTGCAAATTTAATTTATGTTGACTTCACTACAGTTCACTAAATTCTTACACCCCTAAACTTGGGCTTTGATAGTGCATGTTACAGTGATTGTAAACCGTAGTCTTGAGAAATGAAAACACCTATCCTTCCATAGTGTATACTTGTTATGATCCAAAGCAACAAGTGCCATTTTTCTCTGCTGTGCCCTGCATGATTTACTTTTCTCTGCATAGGTTGACACCAGAAAACACCACACCAGTGTGAGCCTGCCCCAGCCCACACAGGTCTGCACTTTATTCTGTACAGTGTGTGATGTCAAATCCCTACCCCTTGCCTGCTGGATCTAGGAAATAGTCTGCATAAGAGCCTATTCACACCATTGCATCTCTCCTCTGGGATGTACTTCCATTAAAATGAATGAAAACACGTCAAACATGCAATGTCAACATGCATATATGTGTGTTGTATCACACGTGCTTTACAATGTACCTTTTATTGAATGTCATTGCATGTCATTACACATTGTGAAGCTGTGATGTGTGTCAGGATGCATCAAGATGTGTGTTAATATGTGTCTTAGCGCATGCAATTTCATTAATTTTCATTATTTCAACTGAAAAGATGCAAAAATGTGAATGCAATGTTTAGGCTCCATGCACACTGACTTAAAAACATACTGCTCCTAGAGGAGTTTAGCATTTTGCCTGTAGAAGCAATGTTATCCTATGTGTTCATGCACATTAGGTAGTCTACAGGCATTTTTAAAGTAAGACTCTGGTCTAAACTTTTATTTTCCCATGCAGTGGGGCTGTGCCTACATTGCATGGGTTATGTGCTTGTTTTGTCCAGGGGTTTAGGGAAAAGCTATACTTACCTTGTCCTCCGATCCTCTGGAAAACAGCACTCTCCTACATCCAGCAGTGGACTGTTCCTGCCGTCCTCACATCCGGAGCTGGTCTATGAGCTTGATGACATCTGGAACAGCCCATTCACAAGACCGCTAGCATGTGGGGGGTGGGGCAGGAGCGGTGAGGACCAGTCTTGCACTCGGAGGATCAGCGGATTAGGTAAGCAAATCTTGCTTCCTGAGCCCCTAGACAAAAATGAGCATTTAAGCCATGCAGTTGGGCTGTGCCAGCACTGCATGGATTAAATGCTTGTTTTTGTCTAAAAATAACAATTTTGCCAGAATTCTTCTTTAAGCTCAGTGTTTAGAGGCAGAAAAAAACCCTTCTGTTCTGCATTTTTTAGAGTGATTTTCTGGCAGAAAAACAAAATGCTGAATTTTCCTAAATGCTCCTAAATGCTAGTACAAAAATGCTCAAAATTTTGGTTTTTGCTGCCAAACATAAGCAGTGTGCATGAAGCCTTAAAGTTTTTCTTCCATTATTAAACATTAAAGCCACTTAGACTTAGCCATCAAGGTGTGATGTGGTAACGCATACGTTAACATTGCCACAGTATACCGTATTTTCCGCCGTATAAGACGACTTTTTAACCCATGAAAATCTTCTCAAAAGTCGGGGGTCGTCTTATACTTGGTGTCAGGGCGGCACTTTTTCGGGGGGCGGCGGCAGCACCAACGGAAGGGACACTAAGTACAGGGGCGGGCAGGGGGCTGCTGTTTCTTACCTCCGGTCCCAGTCCCACGACGATCCAGTCCAGGAAGCGCGGCTGCTCCTTCATTCAGTTCGGCCGCTCCCTCACTCGATGTTCGCCCGGCCGCTCAGCTCCGCCTCCTCGCAGGTGATTGGCCACCAGAACCGTAGCTCAGGAAAGGCACACAGGCGGCCAGTCACCTGCGAGGAGGCGGAGCCGAGCGGCCCCGCAAACAACGAGTTAGGGAGCGGCCGCTAAGTGTTCCGTGCAGATGGTGCTGTTGCAACAACATATGCTGGCTGCAGCAGCACCATGCTGGAACAGGGGACAGCAAGTGTCAGTGGGAGGAATAGTGCCCCATCATTGGTGTCACTGATACTAATGATGGGGCATTATTCCTCCCACTGACACCAATGATGGGGCACTATTCCTCCCCCCACTGACACCAGCGATGGGGCACTATTCCTTCCCCCCACTGACACCAACGATGGGGCTTTATTCCACCCCCCACTGACACCAATGATGGAACACTATTCCTTCCCCCCACTGACACCAATGATGAGGTACTATTCCTCCCACTGACACCAATGTTGGGACACTATTCCTCCCACTGACACCAATGATGAGGTACTATTCCTCCCACTGACACCAATGTTGGGACACTATTCCTCCCACTGACACCAATGTTGGGACACTATTCCTCCCACTGACACTAATGATGGGGCGCTATTCCTCCCACTGACACCAATGATGGGGTGCTATTCCTCCCACTGACACCAATGATGGGGCGCTATTCCTCCCACTGACACCAATGATGAGGTGCTATTCCTCCCACTGACACCAATGATGGGGCACGATTCCTCGTTCTGACACCAATGATGGGGCGCTATTCCTCCCACTGATACCAATGATGGGGCACGATTCCTCCCACTGACACCAATGATGGGGCACGATTCCTCCCACTGACACTAATGATGGGACACTATTCCTCCCACTGACACCAATGATGGGACACTATTCCTCCCACTGATACCAATGATGGGGCACTAATCCTCCCACTGACACCAATGATGGGGCACGATTCTTCTCACTGACACCAATGATGGGGCACTATTTCTCCCACTGACACTGATGGGGTACTATTCCTCCCACTGACACTAATGATGGGACACTATTCCTCACACACTGACACTAATGATGGGGTACCATCATTGTTGTCAGTGGGAGGAATAGTGCCTCATCATTGGTGTCAGTGGGAGGAATAGTGTCCCATCATTGGTGTCAGTGGGAGGAATAGTGCTCCATCATTGGTGTCAGAGCGAGGAATCGTGCCCCATCATTGGTGTCGTGGGAGGAATAGTGCCCCATCATTGGAATACCATACTGAAATACCATACCATATTGAAATCAAATCTGATGTTTTTTAATTTTTATTTGGTGTGCGTTGGAAGAGGGGTAGTCTTATACGGCGAGTATAGCCCAAACCCTATATTTTAACAGGAAAAGTAAGAGGTCGTCTTATATGCCCAGTTGTATTTTACGCCGGAAAATACGGTATATTAAATACATTGCATGCATTGTGATGCAATTAAATGTTTTGAAATGTATGTGTTTTGCTCTGTTTGCTTTTAAAATGTTTCACTTCATTTAATTAAATATATGTAAAATTTTCTTCTTACTCTTACTTTGTGGCATTAAATAATATTTATTCTTTCCTATTTCTGTTTCTAATGCTAACATACTGTATATTACATGTGTTGAGGTACCAATCATTATGAATGTCACCACAATGCACTACGATAACATAGCTCTGATACAAATACTTGGTAGTTTGGTGCAATGCATGGTAATGTGTTACTGTGCATTGTGTTGAATCAGAAAACATGCTGCATGTCCATTTTTTGTCCTTTCTGGTATGTTGGCAGCTCATTAAAAATTAATGTGGTTCTAAAGCCAAAACATTTTTGCCTTAATGCATTTATTGCATTAAAGCGGAGCTCCACCCAAAAGGGGAAGTTCCGCTTTAAGCCTTTGTCCCCCACTCCCCATTAAGGATTAGCACCTTTGGGGAGTGGGTACCCGAATTTGACAGGTACCCGCTCCCACTTTGCTGCGATCGCCTAAATGATCGGAAGTGGAAATTGTCCTCCCCCCCCTCCCTCCCCGTAGTCTTCTGGGACACGTGACAGGTCCCAGAAGACTATGGGGCCATTCACAAATCGCAGCTCTTCTTGCACATGGGCACCACGCTGTCACAGCCGGGTGCCCACACTGAAGATGCCAGCGCCATGGAGAGAAGACGGCCAGTGAAACCAGCGGTGGTGAAGACACCATGGGACTGAAGGACAGGTAAGTGGCTTTATTTGAAAAGTCAGCAGCTACAGTTTTTGTAGCTACTGACTTTTATTTTTAAAAAAAAGTTTAGGTTAAAGTATTGCCCCTGACCCCCCTGACACTTACCTAATCTCAATCCAGCACAAGACAGGTGTCTCTCCTCTTCTCCCTGCTCTGACAAGCATTTCTATGGTCTAAGCGGAAGACATTGGTTTCCACTTCTTTCAGTCAAATCCTATGAAGAGGCAGTGGGGGAGCAGTGCAGAGATTGAGCATGCATTTTATAATGGTAGTCATGTCCATATAGTTTCTAATTTTTATTTTTACATCAATTTATTTTTTATATGTATGCTCCTGTGGTGTATTTTGTTTTTATTACACTGCTTGATCACTACAGGTTCCTTTTGTTTTTATATCATCTTTTGTTTTTATATTATTAATTGTTTTCATATCATTTATACATTTTTATTTGTGTATGATTTGTATTTTATCATGCTGTAAGGAATTTTATCCTGCTTATGGTTCATTAATATATATTGTAATTTGTCTGTGACCAATTGATCCCCCATATCTGCTAAGACCAAGGATTTTTATACATATATATATATTTTAGTACCCCTTGATGGGGTATATGTATATTTATTTATACATTCTTCATCAGTTATATTAGTATCTCACTCATTATATGGTTATTAGTTCCATTAAACCATTTTTTATGAGCTTCAGTGCCGCTGGTACTTATGGTTCCTCTAGACCACAACAAGATGACGACTGCGGCTCTTTGCAGTAATGTTTTCCTCATAATACATTTCTTTGTTGTTTTAAAAGTATTCCCTTATATATTTGTAACATAAATTGTATTCCAGAATTTATATCCCCCTTTCGTGGGTGGTTTTATTGTGCAATTTGGCTCCGGTCCTTTCAAGTATCAGTGTGGAGATCACTGGTCTTCTTCAAAATGGCGCCTGACAGCGCACACGCTTGGGGTTATGTAAGACTTGCAATGATGTTGGTAACAGGCATATCCCTTTGATAACATGCATGAGCACGAAACGCATCAGCGAGGAGCCTGCCGTACTGACGTCACGCCGCCGCGTCCTCACACCGCCGCGGCCATTTTTGTGAATGTTGCTGCTAGCTTTTTTTCTCTGTTACCCACGTGGATGTCTTTTACTATATGCAATAAATAATTACTACACTATAAGCGCTCCTGCCATGGATAATTTTTGCAAGCTATTTTCCTTATGGTGGATTATGTTATTCCTGCTGGCTCTGTCCATGGTGGAGAGGCTTCCTGAGCCATCCCTGTGATGCAGTTAGAGGCCAATGGTGGTGTCGGAGTCATCCCTGTAATGCTGTGAGAAGCCAGTGGTGTTTTTCCTGTCTCCATACCATGATCTTTCTGATGGAAGTTTTCCCTACCTGTGGAGGAGCTGGATATATTACTATGCGCATTTAATATGTGCTTCTGGTGAGTGCATTCATACAGCATTACCTAGCACGGCATCACTTTCACCTATTCATCACGGAGATTTCTTGGACACTTTTTTGCTACTCATCCAAATAATCATATCTTATACTGGACTGTTCACTATTGTCACTTTATATTTATTTACAAATATCACTTACTCGCTGTTATTCTGCGGGACGCTTATGCAATATTATTCAAGTCAGCGCTAATTTTGAGCGCCTCACTTTGAATCTGCCACCATTGTCACTTTTTAGTTGCTTCCCAAGAAGAATCCCAAGGGGTCCAAGAATAGGAGGTTTGGGGCCACTCTGTGCAATTCCATTGCATTGAGCGCGTAAGTATACACCTCTTTTTTATTAAAAAAAATATTAAGACTTGACAATCACTTTAAAAATGCAAAACACAACATGTGTTAACACAATGCACCATAATGTCAAAAAGTGAATGGGTACAAAAATACATTCTAGACACAAAGTAAAACTCACAGGAAACAGCCAAAATGGTGTAGGATTGAATATGAACATATTTAAAATATTACATTCTTAAACTGTATTTGTAATGGTAATATGTTGGTGTCGGTTGTGCATTAGCTCCTTTTAAACAATGTATATGGATAAAATTTCAGACTGTAGCTGCTTTGTCAAAACTGACAGTTTGGCTTTAATCTACAACTCCCTACATGCAATGTGTTCTAATAAATGCAAGAACATCTCTTAGCATGTGCTTGTTCAGAAATCCCAAATCCCTATCTCTGCTCCAAAGAAGTCTGCACACACCTCTTCCTTCTGTAAATCAAATGGGTGCTGAATCTTAGGGAGCCTGCTGCTAGGTAAATGAAACATTATGAAGGAGATAGGAAATATCAAGAGAGTACAAAGGAAAAAATCTAATTTATAATGATTAGGAGAGGTATCAATAACAAAAGGTTAGAATAACTGTGTCTTGGAAGTTTGGAAAATAAATAAATGTAATAGTGATTTATTTCATTTGTGAAGATTCTGTATATCCAAGGTCAGTGGAGAAACTTTTTAACAAAGAACTGTACAAAAGACAAGGAGACATTGGTCGTGTGTAAACATAATGAGATTATGTCATCAGTAAAGGATGATGCTTTCTATAGCAAAAGTAAACCGGCTGTTGAATGCTTTGCTACAGAAGACAGGAAAGGTAAAATCAATAACTGAATATGTTTTATAACTACTGTTGTGAAAAGTTGTAAACTTCAAAATGGCGCCCGACCGCGCACACGCTCGGGGCTATGTAAGACTTGCAATGACGTTGGTAACAGGCATATCCCTTTGATAACATAGTAAACTATTATGATGTACAATTGAGTGATTTTATTTTTCCTGTGTATCGCAATATGTCCATAGTTCTATGGAGCTGTTTGATTTGCTGTCTCTGGTCCAAAGACCCTTGAGTTTGTGACAGATTGAACTTGATGAAATTGTACTAAATATATTATGATCAGTAATGCAAAATATTATTTATCTTACAGATACTGGCCTGTAAAGAAGTTCTGTATTAAAGCACACAATGGGGCTCTGGCTTGTTCTTGATATAATTAGCTATCTTTCATTAGACATAATAGGAATTCCTGGCAATCTCATAATTTTATTTGCTTTTGTGCACACCTTTCACAACCATGGCAAAATAACCACTGGAGAAATTATCCTCTGTAAACTGGCTTTATCTAATCTGCTAGTGATACTGACATGGGGGCTGCCAGTCACTCTACAGTCTACTGGAACCTATATGGTATTTGGTGATTTATCCTGCCAGATAAACCTTTACCTTTACTGTGTAGGAAGAGCCATGTCTGTCAGCATTACTTCCTTGCTAGGATGTTTTCAGTGTATTTCTATCACTCCATCCCACGAACGTTGGATGAATACAAAGAAGAAGCTCCTTGACTCTCTATTCCCAATAATGCTCTTTCTCTGGACTTTCAATCTCATCATAAGTAGTACTCGTTTGGCCTACTCTACAGCTTCTATCAAGAACATTACTTCCAGATACATTATGAGTTACAATTTCTGCTTTGTGATCTTTCCAAATTATCTGATTTACTTGGGGAATGGCGTGATCTATGTTGTTCGGGATTTGTTCTTTTTGAGCCTAATGATGCTATCCAGTGGTTATCTGCTTTATGTTTTCTACCAGCATGGTAAACAGGTTACATGTACTTCATCTCTGAACACCAAACATGCTGAGATTCGCGCTGCCAAAGCTGTCTTTACATTAGTCATGATGTACATAGTCAGTTTTGGTCTAGACAACTTGTTTTGGATTCTGACTCTCTGTACTTTTTCACTATCTCCACGTTTTACTGATGCACGTATTTTTTTTGATTCTTGTTACTCTGCTATTAGCCCCATTGTAATTATTCTAACTAACAGGAAAGTCCAAATGGGTCTTAAATGTTTAAGAAAGAAAAATGAACTTCAAGTTGTAGAGTCCATTTCAACCCATATGGCTAAGAAGAGATATTAGTATTAGCATCTACAGTCAAAAAGGAAAGACTTTTCTGCCTTTTAATGCTATGCAAAAGCAGCGGTTTCTCATGGATCCTCACAGTTTACTATTCACCCAGAAGTAAGAATTACCCAGGGATACTCAATATTCAATTAAATGTGGAAACCCCCTTTAAAATGGTAGGATTTATCCAAACCAGTGAGTCCTGCTTTCTAATCTGCAATTGATTGGCCTGAGATGGACTTATATTGTTAGGGTGGCAGTATGTGACATGTGCTAGAGGTAATGGTAATTTCATAGATTACATCCAATCATTTGTCCTCATTGTTTGCTTATCCCCTATAAATGTATTTCTGGTAGGTGGACATTGAATAGTTTGATCCTTTTAATGCATATGCGTGCCTAATAAATGTGCACCGTAGATGTGCTATTTTTTATTTCTCATTATTATATACTGCATAAACTTATTTGTGGAATAGCTTGCACTCTAAAGTCATTGACATTAGAGGAAGGAAATCCAAAAGTGGTCAGTTATACTTTTCCTAATTATCTATTATCTGCTGGTGGACTGACATCTATCAATAAAATGATTTAAAACATAAATAATGTGGTCTCTAAAGCTAATTAATTAAAGCTGAACTCTAGACATATATAAAAGACATTATTAAATGCAGTTCTATATTCATAAATACATTTTTTTTTGCAAGCAGTGTAAGCACCTACATTTTTACATTGCAAGAAACTCTGTCTTTATTGAAGTAAAAGCACACATACAGAAACTCAAAAAAGAAGATATTAAAATAAAATACCATATTGTCATATAATGAACTAATAAATGATAGGGTATGGTACATACAAACATTTAAAGAATGATACAAACTTGAGACTTGTGTTGGTGCACAGAGACATTGATATAGAAATTACAGCATAACAGGAGTCAATAAAAACCACAGCCCTGGATAGCAGCCATCCTATGGCCAAGGTCTGCTGGAGACTCAGCAACCCTCTGTGTAGGGATGGAAAAGAGAAAGAGGGGTACCAGTCTGCATCATGCCTGATGCATGGTAGGACAGCTGAGAGCCTATGGTTCCTTTGGACTTACTGATGATCCTATACTGATATCACCCCTGCACAAGAAACATTCTCATGTACAGTGGGGATCGAAAGTTTGGGCACCCCAGCTAAACATTTGTATTAATGTGCATAAAGAAGCCAAGGAAAGATGGAAAAATCTCCAAAAGGCATCAAATTACAGATTATACATTCTTATAATATGTCAACAAAAGTTAGATTTTATTTCCATCATTTACACTTTCAAAATAACAGAAAACAAAAAAATGGTGTCTGCAAAAGTTTGGGCACCCTGCAGAGTTAATATCTTGTACTGCCCCCTTTGGCAAGTATCACAGCTTGTAAACACTTTTTGTAGCCAGTCAAGAGTCTTTCAATTCTTGTTTGAGGTATCTTTGCCTATTCTTCCTTACAAAAGTCTTCCAGTTCTTTAAGATTTCTGCGCTGTCTGTCACGCACTGCTCTTTTAAGGTCTTTCCATAGATTTTCAATTATGTTGAGGTCAGGAGATTGTGAAGGCCATGGCAAAACCTTCAGTTTACGCCTCTTGATGTAATCCCCCGTGGATTTCGAGGTGTGTTTAGGATCGTTATCCATTTGTAGAAGCCATCCTCTCTTTAACTTCAGATTTTTCACAGGTGGCATCAAGTTACCATCCAAAATTTGCTGAAATTTTATTGAATCCATTTTTCCTTCTACTCGTGAGATGTTCCCTGTGCCACTGGCTGCAACACAACCCCAAAGCATGATTAATCCAACCCCATGCTTAACAGTTGGACAGAGGTTCTTTTCATTAAATTCTGTGCCCCTTCTTCTCCAAACGTACCTTTGCTCATTCCGGCCAAAAAGTTCAATTTTAACCTCATCGGTCCACAGAACTTGTTTCCAAAATGCATCAGGCTTGTCTATATGTTCATTTGCAAGGTTCAAACGATGATTTTTGTGGTGAGGACGTAGAAGAGGTTTTCTTCTGATAACTCTTCCATGAAGACCATATTTGTACAAGTATCTCTTTATAGTGGAATAGCGTACCACAACTCCAGTGTCTGCCAGATCTTTCTGGAGGGATCGTGCAGTCAAACGTGGGTTTTGAATTGTTTTTCTCACAATCCTGCGAGCTGTTCTGTCTGATATTTTTCTTGGTCTTCCAGATCTTGCTTTAACTTCCACTGTTCCTGATGACTGCCATTTCTTAATTACATTCCGAACAGAGGATATTGACATCTGAAAACGCTTTGCTATCTTCTTATAGCCTTCTCCAGCTTTGTGAGCGTCAACTATTTTCAGTTTCAGTTTTCTAGACAACTGCTTAGAAGAACCCATGGTGCTGATTGTTGGGGCAAGGTCAGATGAGTCTGGGCATTTAAAACCTTTGAGACTGACATCACCTGGTCATCCCAGACGATGATTGAGAACAATCCATGACACTGGCAGGTCTCAGCTTGGCAAAGGGGGCAGTGCATGCTATGAATTCTGCAGGGTGCCCAAACTTTTGCAGACACCATTTTTTTGTTTTCTGTTATTTTGAAAGTGTAAATGATGGAAATAAAATCTAACTTTTGTTGACATATTATAAGAATGTCTAATCTGTAATTTGATGCCTTTTGGAGATTTTTCCATCTTTTCTTGGCTTCTTTATGCACATTAATACAAATGTTTAGCTGGGATGCCCAAACTTTCGATCCCCACTGTACATGTGGTGGAGAGTTATAGCCAATAGCCCCATAATTTATTGTATTTGGTAGGGCAGTCCTTATGAGTATAGTTGAGCTTCTTATACGGAAGGGTAAGATTGACTCCACTAACCTAGGAATGGAATGTGGAAGGGAGTGTCTGCATCCAAGCTGGCAATCAGTTTTCTTGCACTAAAAAGCACTTGGTGTAGGAATATTGTCATGTATTTTTCAGCATCTGGGTCATGGAATAGTCCTAAGATACACAGTTTAGAGTCTAGAGTCAAGGGTGAGCCCATTTGGTCATGTAGAAATTGCACCACTTGGAGGGCTGGGCAGGTCCACAACAGTTAGGAAAAAGTACCGTTAGGGTCAAAGCATCTGGGACACTCAGGGCTATGAGAGAGACAATATATAGCCACTCATATAGGGATAAAGTAGGCCCTGTATATTATATATAATTGTGTGAGTCAGTCTAACAGTTTGGGGGAAACCAGTTTGCAGCTGTCTAAGGCCCCTTTCCCAAGGGTAGTTAGATTTCAGCTTTTAGCTGTGGTTAGACGAACTTACCACAGCTAAATGCAGACAATGCATCCCTATGGCTCCATTCACACACTGCATTTAGCAACATTTTCATAACATACGGTTTTATGCATTTAGGAAAAATAAAGTTGACTGCGTCCAGGAGCAATGTACCACAGCTATCTGTACATAAATGCAGTTAATCGCAGTACAAAGAAAAAATAAGTAAACAGTTGCATTAGAAGAGGCAAGCATTTACTACTGCAGCTAAACGCAGCCATATATAAACGCACGTAAACACAATGTGCAAACACAAGTTATCTGTGTGTCAGGAGTGTTGGAATTTCAAAATAAAAAAACCTGCATTTACAAGCGGCAGAACAACTGCCCATGTGAAAGAGGCCTAAAGCTTCCTCCCATTCACCATCCTCTAGTCCTCCTACATCTCGCTCCCAGTGAATCTTAAGATGGTAAGCAAGTCTAATGGCAGAAGGTATGAGAAGACTGGAGGTCAATTGGTGGAGGTCAATTTCTTTAAGTCGGAGCTAAAGACTACCTCTAGCGTATGAAGGTTACTCAGGTCTGGAGGGGGCCCATGGAACCAGGCATTTAGGATGTGTCGCAACTGAAAATAGCGAAATAACATGAAGTTTGAAAGAGAAAACTCTTCCTTGAGCTCCTGAAACGCCCTGGGACCAGTCCCAGAGAGGACTTGGTATAGGTAAATTATGCCTCTAGAAGTCCATAGAGAGCAATCTGGTATGGCAGGAAGTTTAGGCAACTGGTTATTATACTAGAGGGGTGTATGGACATAAAGTGTAGCAGCAACAGTTTTGCACATAGCTATCTCCCAGATTCTTTGGTGATGATAGACCATGCTTTTACAGTCATGAGACTTTCAAGCTCCCTGCATACCCCGTAAACTAACCTGCAAAGATTGAGAAGCAAAATGGCCAATGGATGCACATACAAGGTCTGAGTATCGCTGTTTATCTGACTTATCTAAGTGAGAGAAGAGGGAGAGTAAGTACCCACATGTTTCCTTGTTTAGCCTCTAGCAAGTCTAGCAGTGCTCAGGCGGGGAGAGGGAAGAGCAGCACAAGGAGACAATTGTACTGTAATGCTCATGCGCTACAAGGATAATGCTGATAGAAGGACAGAGAAATTAGCTCATTAATTGCTTTTTTTCCTTTCACTGTCCATTCACAAAAACAAACACTTAAAAGACTTTTAAGTGTTACTTATCTGCAACATATTTGTGTATCTGTGTATCACCTGAGGCCAGTCACTTCACTGGGTATATATAAGTGTTTACAACCACTTCAACCAGTTCCTGCCCGGCCTATTGTCAAATGACAGCCAAGCAGAACTTTCCTCATTCCAGGTTGATGTCAAATTACACCCTCCCAGAACCTTCTTGCGGGTGGCCCGATCTGTCACCGGCTGTGTCTGCTGGATGACAGATCACTGTACAGTCCCTCTGCCGGTACCATGTAATAGCTGTGACCAATCACATCAGATCACATGACAATTGTATACAACTAATGGCTAAACTTTCATGCCATTCAATTGCTTACAATTGTGTTGCTAGCTGTGATTGGTCATAGTGATCACATAGTACAGACAGGGCCAGTCACATCTCATCTGCACCATGTGATTAGCTGTGGCGTTTTTGAAAAAATTATAACATAAGTTCTGGTAACATAAGGTACAGTGTTGCATTGCTGTGCAATTATCATTCCAAGTGTGACAGTACTGAAAGCTGAAAATTGGCCTGGGCAGGAAGAGGGTGAAACTACCTGGTATTGAAGTGGTTAAGGTTTTTATATCTCTAATCTATGGTGTGGAGGATGGTGACCCTGCTAGTGGGTTAATCATGTTTGGAACATCCTCAGACCTTGTACAAACCACATTTCCCTCATCTGAGAGTTTATATTTACTAGCTGCTAAAATATACCTGCAGTACCCCTATGATCTGTTAGAACACAAGGATTTTATATTGAAGGATTTCACCTTAAATACCCAATCATCAGCAAGGAAACATAAAACAGTTCTTTCACCTGCACATTTGGTTTAGATGATTGAATTCAGCCTAGCATCACCTAATTTAAAAGGCTAAGGGGAAATTTGCTTTACTTCAGTAATCAAAATCAGCCCTTATGAGTGAAATACAGAATCCTCAGTCACATGATTAAATGTAGCATTTCCTTTAGGTGTGGCCTGAACATTAGGAGTGTACACTCTAAGATGTTGTAAGTAGAAACATGGCAACATACTCTTTTAGGTGCAGGAACTTCCAATATGACCGTCCAAAGAGCAATAGGTCAAACACCAATGACACCTATTTTTGCCATCACACAAAAAATACTGCCAAAGTCCTGCCTAAAGACCATACTGTGCTAATGCGTTTCACCCTTTCGGCCATTATCGTAGAGGCAGAGGCTTGCACAGTCTTGTTTGGCAATTACTCTGCTCAAATACTTCCTGTTGATTAATTTAATTGAGCTTTGGTAAAAAAAATCTCACTCCCATGAACAGCCCCGTCTCCAGAATTAAGCTTGTAAGGGTGAAATGCATTAGAGAAGGGTCGTCTTAACCACTTCCATACAGGGCACTTTTACCCCATTCCTGCACAGGACAATTTTCAGCTTTTAGTGCTGTCGCACGTTGAATGACAATTGAGCAGTTGTACCCATATGAAATTTTTTATAATTTTTTCCCACAAATAGAACTTTCCTTTGGTCGTAATTAATCACCCCTGGGTTGTTTTATTTTTTGCACTATAAATGGAAAAAGGCCAAAAATTTAGAAAAAAAATAAGGATTTCTTTGCTTCTATTATAAAATTTTGCAAATAAGTAATTTATCTTCATAAATTTAGGCAAAAATGTATACTGCTACATAATTGTGGTAAAAAAACCCAAATCACTATATTATTTAGTTTGTGTGAAAGTTATAAAGTCTACAAGCTATGGCACCAATCATTGCAAATTGATCACACCTGAAGCACTGTTGGTCTATTTCATATCTTGAGGCCCTTACATGCTAGGAAAGTACAAATAGCCCCCAAAAGACCCCTTTTTGGAAAATAGACAGTTCAAAGTACTTAGTAAAAGACATGGTGAGTTATTTGAAGTTGTAATTTTTTTCCACAATTCTTTGGAAAATGGTAAATTATTTTTTTTTTCACACATAATTGTCAAAATAACAAGTTATTTCTCACACCTGGCATAGACATACTTGCAATTGCACCCCAAAACACATTCTGCTACACCTCCTGAGTATTGTGAAACGACGTGTGAGACTTTTCTACAACCTGGCCACATACAGAGACCCAAGGTCCAAGTAGTACCTTCACACATTGTAGGAGCATAGAAGTGGCATAAATTACACATCTAATTTCCTGACTACCTACCACAGTTTTGAAGGCCCTGGAGCACCAGGACGGTGCAAACACCCACAAAATGACCCCATTCTGGAAAGAAAACATCCCAAGGTATATTTTATAAGGCATAATGAGTCTTTTGAACATGTTATTTTTTTCCAAAAGTCTTTAGAAAATGTGGAAAGAAAAATGAAAACTTTTTTTTTTCACACAAAGTTGTCAATTTATAAAATATTTATAACACACAGCATGTACATACCAAGAAATATGCCCCAAAATGCATTCTGCTACTCCTTCTGAGTATAGCGAAACCACATATGTGAGACTTTTCCACAGCTTGAGCACATACAGAGATCCAACATCTAAGTAGCACCTTCATGCATTCTAGGAGCATAAAAGGGGCATAAATTACACATCTAATTTCCTGACTACCTATCACAGTTTTGAAGGCCCTGGAGCACCAGGTTGGTGGAAACACCCACAAAATGACCCCATTTTGGAAAGCAAACATCCCAAGGTATATTCTATCAGGCATAATGAGTCTTTTGAACATGTTATTTTTTTTCCAAAAGTTTTTAGAAAATGTGGAAAGAAAAATGAAAACTTTTTTTTTTCACACAAAGTTGTCAATTTATAAGATATTTCTAACACACAGCATGTACATACCAATAATTATACCCCAAAATGCATTCTGCTACTCCTTCTGAGTATGGCGATATCACATGTGTGAGATTTTTCCGCAGTCTAGCCACATACTGAGACCCAACATCCATGCATTCTAGGAGCATAAAAGGGGCATAAATTACACATCTAATTTCCTGACTACCTATCACAGTTTTGAAGATCACAGGCACCAACACAATGGAAAAAAACAAACAAAATTACCACATTTTGGAAAGAAAACACTCCAAAATATATTCTTTGAGGCATAATGAGTCTTTTGAACATGTCATTTTTTTCCACAAGTTTTTAGAAAATGTGGAAAGAAAATAAAAAAGTATTTTTTTTTAAGTTGTCAATTTATAGGATATTTCTTCTATACTCAAAAATACATTTTACTACTCCTCCTGAACATGATAATACCACATGTGAGACTTTTTCACAGCCTAGCTAAAGAAAGGATAAGCAAAAGATTACCTGTGGTTTTAGAAAAGCATTGGACCAGGAAGCAGGCAACAACCACAGGATTCGACCAGGCAGCAGGCAGGAATATGGTGGATAAACAAGCCAGAGTCAGAACAGGCAGCAGACAGAGATCCAGGCAGAAGGAAGAAACATAGTCCATAAAAAGTCCTGGGTCAGTACAGGCAGAGATATGGTCAGCACAGCCAAAGTATTGGTCCAGGCAGCAGGCAGGAACATGGTCTGAAAAAGTCTTGGGTCAGTACAGGTAGCAAAAGGAGATATGGTCAGCACAGCCAAAGTATTGGTCCAGGCAACAGGCAGGAACATGGTCCATAAAAAGTCCTAGGTCAGTACAGGCAGCAAGCAGAGATATGATTAGCACAGCTAAAGTATTGGTCCAGGCAGCAGGCAGGAACATGGTCCAAAAAAGTCTTGGGCCAGTACAGATAGCAAAAGGAGATATGGTCAGCCCAGCCAAAGTATTGGTCCAGGCAACAGGCAAGAACATGGTCCATAAAAAGTCCTGGGTCAATGCAGGCAGAGATATGATCATCACAAAGTATTGGTCCAGGCAGCAGGCAGGAACATCAGGCTTAGGGCCTTGGTCAGGTAGGTCCGGGGCACAGGGGTAGAGGCTTCGTTCCACACAATCTCTGCAAAGCCTCCGGACAAACAGACCCTGTTCCGGGAATTACAAAACCCGGAGAAATCAAAAAACAGTTTTTTCTCTATTCTGAAGCCCCTCACATATCTGAGACCCCTGTGTTATCTTGAATCCCACTACTGCAGTAGCAGGGCAAAAGATCAATCCAAGCAGCAGGCAAAAAACATTGTCGATTTAACAGGCCGAGGTCAGTCCAGGAGGAAGGCATAAATGTGGTTGATAATCCAGATGGCAGGCAGAACCATAGTCGATAAACAAGCCATGGTCAGTTCCAGTGGAAGGCAGAAATGTGGTTTAGAAGCAATTCAGATGGCAAACAGAGGCATTGTCGGTAAACAGGCCAGGGTCAGTTAAGGTGGAAGGCAGAGGCATGGTAAATCCAGGCAGTAGGCAAAAGATCAACACAGATAATAAAAATGGGGAAATTGCAGGCTGTTGAAAATATGAGAAATTAATATCTTACTAAAGTGTGATAATGTCTGAAGCAGTCTCCGATGCACAGGCCTGGTTGGGAGGGACATTGAGGACAATGAAAACGAATGTCTTTCCTAACTCCCCTTCTGTTGCATACCTTACATTTTTTTCAATGTCTTCTTCCTGTTTCTGATGGTGGAATAATCTCAGGGAAATGGCATTCATGCAGTCTGCTGACACAATTGGAGTGAATGGTTTGTGGTGGAGATCCTTGCTGATAGATTAGGGCAGTGAATTTGAGGAAGGGGGTAGGTCTTTCAATTGATTTTTGATAGGTGATGAATGAATTATAAGAGGCCATGTGGAAAAATTATATTGCAACTTTTTTGTACCAGTAGAGGGACTTCCTTGTTGATAAGTATGGCTGCAGAATCTGATCGTTTAAATCCACCTCCCCCCATGAATTGATTATAATTGTGGATACACTCTGGCTTTTGGACGGGACCTTGTCCTCTATGAATTTCCACCATGATATCATTATGGATAGTGGACAGGACATAAACATCTCTCCTATCCTTCCACTTCACGGCCAGCACTTCCTTGTTCCTAAGACTTGCAGATTTGTGTTAACTAAATTTTGTGAGAAGCCTTTCCTGTTTGTTCAAGCAGTACCGCAGGCCATCGTTTTTTCAAGGTACAGGTGGCGGAAAAGGGGCAGGCTTGTATAATAATTGTCTAGGTAGATGTGATACCCCTTTTGGAAAAGTGGAAAGGCCAGGTCCCAGACAATTTTTCCACTTGTGCCAATGTAGGTTGGGCACCCAGGGGGCTGGAGCTGGGAGTCTTTGCCTTCATACACGCGAAAGGCATGCACATATCCCGTGGCACTTTCACACAGCTTGTTGAGCTTCAGTCCATACCTGGCCCTTTTACTGGGAATATATTGCTTGAATCCCAGCCTGCCAGTAAAGTGAACACACAGATATTTTGGTCAGAGACATAAAGTTCCGAAAATATTCTAGAAAAGCCTGGCTGATCTCGGGGAGGGCACTGGGAATTATCACTGAAATGCAGCAAGCGCATTATCATGTCATAACGTGGCCTGGAAATTACAGATGAAAAGATAGGAATGTGATGGATGGGGTGGGTGGACCAATACGAATGTAATTACATTTTTTTGTAAGCCCCATGTTGACCATAAGGCCCAAAAACAATTTAAGCTCCTCTACTGTTAGCCATCTCCACTCGAATGGACGGGCATAGCATTAATTGGGGTTGTCTGTGATATACTGTTGGGCAAATAGGTTAGTTTGATCGACAACTGATTGAAGGAAATTATCAAGGAAAAATAAATTTAAAAAATCAATTGGGGAAACATTTTCTGTGTTGGGCTGCATGCCTGGTTGTGTGGTGAAAAGGTAGACTGTAGCTGATCCTGAGATGGAAGGCAGCCACAGAGGGTTTGCCAGAGCATCTGGGAGGTATGTTTGGACCCTGACTCTTGGGGTCTGGCGTGATATCCCAGTGCTGGTACTGGGCCTGTCATCCTGGGGTCTAGCTCTGTTGGCATTTGCTGACTGACCATTTGGGTGTAATAGCATTGGTATATTGATGCTGCTCATTGTTGCCTGCTCTTCAGAGCGTCTTACTCTTTTAGGAGGGACTGCTTCCTCTTCTGATTCGGTCACCGATCCACTGCTTTCTATTGGCTCGTAATCCAAATCAGAATCGGACAGTGAGAGCTCCCTGCTGCTCTCGTCCGTCATGCTGAGTATTTGGAAAGCCTCTTCACTAGAGTAATATTTTTTTGACATGTTGGCAGTATGTCAGGCAACTGTAATGGGTACACTACTGACGGGCTGCAGTGATGGTGGCTCTGTTATGGGTACTCTGATGACAGGCTGATGATAGGTACACTGACAGGCTGCACAGTTGTATGCGTTGACAGGTACACTGATAGGCTTCCCTTATGAATGTGCTGACAGGTACACTGATGGGCTGCTGGACAGGTACACTGATGGGCTGCTGGACAGGTACACTGATGGGCTGCTGGACAGGTACACTGATGGGCTCTGCTGGACAGGTACACTGATGGGCTCTGCTAGACAGGTACACTGATGGGCTCTGCTAGACAGGTACACTGATGGGCTCTGCTAGACAGGTACACTGATGGGCTCTGCTAGACAGGTACACTGATGGGCTCTGCTAGACAGGTACACTGATGGGCTCTGCTAGACAGGTACACTGATGGGCTCTGCTAGACAGGTACGCTGATGGGCTCTGCTAGACAGGTACGCTGATGGGCTCTGCTAGACAGGTACGCTGATGGGCTCTGTGGACAGGTACGCTGATGGGCTCTGCTGACAGGCTGCACTGATGGGCTGTGCTAGCAGGTATGTGATGGGCTGTGCTAGCAGGTATGTGATGGGCTGTACTGACAGATACACTGATGGGCTGCATGACAGGTACACCGATGGGTTGTGCTGACAGGTACGTGATGGGCTGTGCTGACAGGTACACTGACAGATTGGTGACAGGTACGCTGATGGACTGGTGACAGGTACCATAAATGCTGATGGTCTAGTGACAGGTACGCTGATGGACTGGTGACAGGTACCATAAATGCTGATGGTCTAGTGACAGGTACGCTGATGGACTGGCGACAGGTACACTGATGGGCTGGCGACAGGTACACTGATGGGCTGGCGACAGGTACACTGATGGGCTGGCGACAGGTACACTGATGGGCTGGCGACAGGTACACTGATGGGCTGGCGACAGGTAGGTTGTTGGGCTGGCAACAGGTAGGTTGTTGGGCTGGCGACAGGTAGGTTGTTGGGCTGGCGACAGGTAGGTTGATGGGCTGGCGACAGGTAGGTTGATGGGCTGGTGACAGGTAGGTTGATGGGTTGGCGACAGGTAGGTTTATGGGTTGGCGACAGGTACACTGATGGGCTGGTGACAGCTACACTGATGGGCTGGCAACAGGTACGCTGATGTACTGGTGACAGGTACCAAGAATACTGATGGGTTGGTGACAGGTACGTTGATGGGCTGGCGACAAGTAGGTTGATGGGCTGGCGACAGGTAGGTTGATGGGCAGCTGTGACAGGTACACTGATGTGCAGCTGGCGACAGGTACACTGATGTGCAGCTGGCGAGAGGTACATTGATGTGCAGCTGGCGACAGGTACACTGATGGGCAGCTGGCGACAGGTACACTGATGGGCAGCTGTGACAGGCAATCAGGGCAATGTGGAGGCAATCAGTAGTGTGGTGCACAATACTAATAGCTGTAACTCACTGTTCCCCTTCTCCTCACACAGGATCCGTGTGTGAGGAGAAGAAGTGGTAACAGCAAGTTACCGCTATTTGTTTATAGTTGTGATCGGCTGTGATAAGACACAGCCGATCGCAGGGTAAACAGCCACTTTTATTGGCTGTTACCCTCATCAAGGATGCGCTGTGTCCATGGGACACAGCCGACGAGAGACAGGCCTGCTGCACGCCGCCGGGGGCGTCCACCCGGAGGGACGAGGTGTTTTGCCGGCCACCTTCGTACTATTGGCTGGGCGGGAACCGGTTAAGGTGGGACTTTGCAGCATATTTGTATGACTGTAAACAAACTTATGGCTGATGATATGGGTGCTTGGCATACTTTTTATTTATTCTACTAGTCTGTTGAAAATTGATATTTTCATCTGAACAGAATGGTTGTCAATAGTTGTCAATACAACACATTTGTCTTTAAAATATGACATTCCCATGAACCAGGCATCACAAAATGGTGGACCATGGTCCAGATGCAGACCGAGCTACTGTCCCATCCAGACCCGCAATCATGCTATTTAGGAGCCTTCCTTCCCCCTGGCTTCTGCTATGTCATTCTCAAGGCAAGGCAGGGGATAGAAATGAACAGGGAGCTGAAGGCACAGCCGCACTAGATGAATGGTGGGAGATTGCGGTAACTTTCCAGATTAACTAGCAGGTAATTGGTTGCTAGGCACTGGGCAGTGCTAGGAACCAATCACTATCTTATTATCAGGAAAAGTTAAGGTTGGCAGTGCTCTGCTCCCACCCTCCATCCAGTGCTGCCTCCTGGACACTGGCTGTGAAGGGGGGGTGGGGGGGAGGCAGGAAGAGGTGTGAAAGGGACACTGCTGTTCTATGTGGGGGGGATTTGAAGGGGGTAACAGATGTGATGGGTGCAGAGGACTATTGTGCTGGGTTGGGTTGATGTGAAAGGAGAGCAGTGCTGTGGTGGTAGGGAGGGTACTGTGAAAGGGGGCAAGTGGGGGGAAGATGGAAAGTGGAGCAGTGCTGTGGTGGGTGATGTGAAGGGGAGCAAGTGCTGGTGGGGAGAGGAGATGTGAAGGGAGACAGTGCTGTGTGTGGTGGTGGGGTCATATAAAGGGGGGCTTTGCTGTGGGTGGGCAATATAAAGGGGGGCAAGTGTTGTGGTGGGGAGATGTAAAGGGGGACAGTGCTGTGGGGGGATGCAAAGGGTGCAGTGCTGTGGAGGGGGAATGTAAACAGTGCAGTTCTATGGGGGGAGATGTATAGGGGAGCAGTAGGGATGTGAAGGGCCAATGCTATGGAAGGAGATCTTAAGGGGGGGAAGTGGCATGGGGGGATAAGATGTAAAGGAGGGCAATGCTGTTGGGGGGTGATTTGAAGGGGGGCCAGTTCTGTGGGTGGGGAGATGTGGTGTAAAGGGGGCAAGTGCTGGGGGGGTGATGTAAAGAGAGGAAAAGTGTTGTAGGGAGGGGTGATGTAAAGGAGACGCTGTGCTGTGGGGGAATGTAAAGAGGGGGCAGTGCTTTTTGGATGATGTAAAGGGGGGCATTGCTGTGGGGGGGTTTATGTGAAGTGGGCAGTGGACACTAATGTAAAGGAGAAACTGACGTGAAGTGGGTGACTGTGATGTGCGGGGGACTGAGGACACAGATGTAAGAACAGAATGAAGGGGCTCTGATGGGAAGGATTGGAGACATTGCACAAAAATGTGATTCGGACCTCTGCTGGAAGAAACTTTTACTCTATGAATTTTAATTCAATATCCCTGCTATAAACCATGCATCTCTTCTTACCCTGCAATTCTTTTATAAAAAGAATATTTTTGTCAGGTGAAGTACAGTCTTTGAATATTAATTAAACAGGTGTGAAAAATAAACATAAATTGGAATGCGCTAAAAAATTAAATAAAGAAAAGTCCATATATTGTGTAGAAAAAGTCCAAACACCATAAAACCACCCAGCATAAACAATAACCCCACAACAAAAAAGTCCATTGATATTAATGTGAAAAATTCAAACACCAACTAATCTTCTTATTCATTTATGACACCGTGCTAACTCCACCACCAGATAAATAGGATGAACTCACAAGAGCTTAATGCTGATCAAATTATAAATCAGCACAAGCGTATTTGCTCTGGGAGCGATGAATGAATCCAGATTATGAAGCAATACTCTGTGGTTTAAAAGTCATCCAGATACCAGGAGCAATACTCTGCAGCCACTCTGCAGCATGAACAGGACCCTTCATATAAAAACGATAAAAATATGCAGCGCTGTAAGATTAAACATAAATGAGTAGATAACAAATGATAAAAAGTTCAGATATGATATGATAAGAAGCTTCTAGATTATCAGAACATGTTAACGTGACTTCTGTGATGTATCGGCATCTGAAAAACTGGAATGCTCGTGACTCTTGTGGTAATAAACTGAGAGTAGGTTGCACTAACCAGATGCAGAAGCAAATGAAGCATGGAGTAATTAAGACCTACTCCTAGTACTCTGGAAATAGGTCACTGGATAGGTAGTTGTCATCTCAAATCTTGCCACTAGGTGTCATATCTCCCAGGACAGGCAAAGGCAGGAAATCCACAGACAACAGCAGCAGCCAATGGAGGTATTACCCAGGAAATCAGCCAGCAGATGAACAGGATATATGTAGCCACCTTCAAAAAAAGGCCCGGGCTCCCTCAGTATAAGAAAGGAGCCACAGGCCAGAAGCTTTGATAGTGTAGCAGGTTTTATTGGTATAGTAAAAAACATTAGTTACACTTACAGAGTAAAAATATGTCCACGGCCGTCCAGCACTGGCCGTGCAGTGAGTGAAGATATCTGGGGGGCACCTCTGACGCGTTTCGTGCGCTGTGCACGCTCTCAAAAAGGACCCTTCATATATCGATCATCCTCCAAGTGTATGGCAATACCATTCAGAAATAAAGAAAAGGCATGATGGTGCAGCAAGTTAAAACCGTTTACACTTATTAAAACTTAATTGCACTCACAAGTCAAGTGTCTACCCGACACTGGTGTACAAGCAAAGAAGGACAAGAGAGATGGATGAGCCCCGCTCACCGCGGACAACTTGCCGACAGCCACAGGGAAAGTCCTGATGTCATCCACTAAGCTCCGCCCTACGCGTTTCATGTCCTCAGATCTCATACGGTCCAAGAATATATTATGAAAGTGGATAAAGATACCAAGAATAAAAAGGTTAAGAAATACAATAGAGACACAGATGACTACAAAAATAATAGGGTGTATAAATGGCAAGACAATTTAAATGTTGTGGATTGTGATTCCAAACAATCTACACCTGAGAAAGTACCTGGTGGTGACCCCAAATCCCCTAAAAGTGTGAGAGCTTCTAGCTCTTCTCAGAGTAAACAAAATGTACAGTTTCAAGAACATACTAAAGAGCATTTAACCATGCTTGAAAGGAATAACCCCACTCAGGGGCCTTATTTTGAAGGGCGGGGGAGGTTTAATAGAGGCAATTTTGGCTACAGGAGACCAGATGGCTATAGGGGTAATTGGTTCAGAAGAGGAAGTTTTCAGGGGAATTTTTCCACCAGAGGGGGTTTTCAAGACCACAACAGAGATTGGGACTCAGGGATGAGGAATTATGGACCCAATTACAGAGGATGGAAGGGACAGGGCATGTATGGGGCAGGAAAAAATTTAGCAGATATAGAGGAAAGAGAGGAGGCAAGCGAAAAGAAAAGGAAAAGAGAATCATAGGTAATGGAATTTTTAACCTAAGTAATGTAGTTTTAACAGAGAGTGAACTGAGGGTATTAGATTTGGGACTGAAATATATACCTAGTACTAATGTGAATAAATTTGATGTTTTTATAGATATTTAAAAATTTGTGAGAAAAGTGAATATTGAAAAATTCTTTGAGTTAAATAAAAACAAAATAGATGATAATAAAGCACCACCAAGTACCTATCAACATAGTACTTTGAGAAATTCTTCGACATTTAATCCAAAAAATACGGGAAATGAATTTTTAGAGGTTTTTAAAAAAATAGTTGAGACAAATGTTAAAAATATGGAATTAAAAAATAAAAGGTATACCCCTAAAGAGATTGTACAAGGAATTAAGGATCTAGAAAAAAGAAAAGATATTATTATCAGGAGAGCTGATAAGGGAAGAAGTATTGTCATTTTAAATAAAAAGGATTATGAATTAGAGATGAGGAGACTTTTGAATATTGAGGACACTTATAAGATTCTGACATTGATTTCTAAGAGATTAAAAAATCGTTTGAAGCAGCTGATTAAGAAGGGGAAGGAATCTGGTGTTTTAAATGAAAAAGAGGAGGGGGCTCATGCGCGGCCGGCTCCGGGGATAGACGCTCACTGAAGAGAGCTCCGTCCGCCCGCCGGCCTGACACTGGCACACTACGGCCCCAGGGAATTATAAATAGCTCAAAAGAGCCCTTAACCCTTCGCCATCCGACAGGGCTATGACCCGCAGGAGGAAAGCGCTGAGTCACCCTGCTAAAATGACGAGTTTCTACACGGCACTCGCTCCCTGCAGCCAAGATGGCGCCAGCCCCCTGCAAAATGGCTCATCTGCCCAGCAACAGCAGCAAGGGGAGACCACAGACCACCAGGCTGCATATTATCCGGACCCCAGGCTGAAGGAATTCCTCTACCCAGGAGACCCTGTTGAGTCCTCCCCCCCCCTGTCTCCTACAACTAGCAGCCCGGCAAAATCCAGACCTAGGCTGGATATGGGATCACCCCCTGACAGACATCTACCTTCTCTCTCAGCTACTATACTTTCTGATACTGCTCCATTTTTAATTGAATCCTATCCTGCTTCTGACCAACCTATCACGGAGATTTCCATGAAGAACATGCTCCTTTCCCTGCGACAAACACTACAAAACGACCTGACGGCTTCATTATCCCAAATTTCCAATACGGTTCAAAACCAGGAAAAACGCATCCGCTATATTGCGAACAAATTAGGGGAAATGTGCACATAACGATCTTATAGACGCACATACAGACCATACGACAGACATCAAACAAATCAAGCTCAAACTAGCAGCCTTAGAAGATCGCTCCAGGCGGAACAACATTAAATTACGTGGGATTCCAGAATCCATAGCCACAGACGCCATTGTCCCTTTCATACAAAAATATATGAAAAATCTTATTCCCACCCTCACTGACGTGGAATTGGCTATTGATCGAGCACATTGAATTCCCAGAGACATATTGGCACGCATACATTTTTACCACATGAAGGAAAAAGTGATGATTGCAGCCAGGAATTCGTCCTCCATCCCTTCAGCCCAAGCAAACATTAAATTGTTTGCAGACCTGTCTAAAGCCACACTAAACAACCATAAGAAGCTCATCAGCATAACCAAAGCATTACGGAACCACATCACATATCAATGGGGCTTCCCTACAAAATTCAATGTCAAACACCAAGGCAGATTTTTTACAATCAGTTCCCTAGAAGCAGGCATTGAATTATTGAAATCATGGAGCATTATACCAACAGACCCCCACCAATCAGCACCCAACCGGCTGCAACAGATGGAAACAGAACGGGCATAGCCCCCACTCAAGCACATTATTATCTCCGCGCTTAATTCCCTGGGCACCAATTTTTAATACACAAGCTGGCAATCGGCCCCGATCGAACAAACTGATCGTCCAAGTCCATCTCAAGCATGAGCTCTCAAAAGAGTCATGCTTTCTCACACCTCCACTATACACAGTAGCAGATACTGCTACACATGTCACTTGCGTTGTTTGCAAGTCTTTTTTATCCCTGTCTCTACCCTTGTTTTTATTCCAAGCTACCAGTCATCATCTGCTAGAATTGCCCCTCTCAACAACTCTCTCCACACAGTTGAACACCCAATCCACAAAAATAGCAGTCCCAGCCAAACAGAACCGCTTACCTAATGAACGTCTATGGCCCTAACACCAATCAAATTCAATTCTTCAACAAACTTATCTCCACCATAAATCGACACAGAAAAGGCAGACTACTCATTGGCGGGGACTCATCGGTAATCCTCTTCTGGACCCCTCATCCAACAAAAGATCTCCAAGACAGACCTTCAACCAATTTCTCCATTCCAACGATCTCTATGACGTCTCGAGATGTCAACACAGTACAGAAAAGGACTATACCTACTTTTCTCCATCCCACTCATCCTACTCTAGAATCGACTTCTTCATCACCGATAAATGGACACTGCAACACATCACCTCCTCCAAGATTGGCACTATCACGTGGTCAGACCATGCTCCGATCACAATCTCTCTTGACAGCAAACAACACTCATCTATACCCTGATTATGGCGACTGAACTCGTTCCTGTTGAAAAACCAAGACTACAAGCAACAGATAATTGATGCACACAAAACATTCTTCGATACCCCTGATATATCCATAACCACTTTATGGTCAACATATAAAGCATACATGAGAGGTATTCTTATACAACTAAACGCCCGCATTAACAAAAACAGAACCCAACAAATAGATAACCTCCTAACATCAATCAAAACAAAGAAAAAAACAAAAAATCTCAAGACCCAGTAATCTCTGCGTCTTTGACAGCAGATAGAAATAAATTAAGATCTCTTTTACTCCACAAATACGATCTAAATCTCCAGAAAATGAGAGTGAAATTCTACTCACTGGGTAACAAAGCCAGCTTGTTGTTAGCCAAATCGGTAAAACAAAAATGTCTGAAATCCAAAATAGCCTCAATTAAACACCCATCTACGAATACCCTAAACACAAACACCCAGGATATAGCAAACACTTGTGCAGTATACTACCAAAATCTTTACAACCTTAAAAACGACCTGAAAACATTCAACCAACGACAGAGTCCATACAACAATTTCTCCAAACGATCAATCTTCCTCAGCTATCCTCAGAGCAACTTGATGCCAACTAGTCCAGAACTATAGACCAATTTCGCTACTCAATACCGACATAAAACTTTACGGGAAAATCACATCCCGAAGGATTCTCCCCTACCTACCCATTCTAATACACCCAGATCAAGTAGGTTACATCCCAGGTCAACAGGCACCTGATGCTACCAGAAAAATTATCTCCCTCCTGCACAATTTAGAAAGTACCAAGACCCCCTCCTTGCTCCTATCTTTGGATGCAGAAAAAGCGTTCGACCGGATACATTGGCAATTCATGCAACTGACACTTCATAAATTTGGCATCACAGGTTGGATGATGAAGGCCATCTTGTCATTATATTCTCACCCTTCTGCTAGAGTTCTGACAGATGGCACATTATCCGACCCCTTCGACATAACAAATGGTACAAGACAAGGCTGCCCACTCTCTCCGATAATATTTACACTCCTTATTGAACCCCTAGCTTCCAAGCTCAGAGAGGACAGATCATTTACAGGAATTACACACCTTAGCATGGAACACAAAATCAGCCTATTTGCAGACGATAGAATACTAATGGTGACCAACCCTAAAAAATCCCTCCAAACGATCCGCTCACACCTATTCACTTACTCAACAGTTTCATACTACAAACGTAATGAACCCAAATCTTCCATACTTAACCTTCACATCTCAACCCAACTTCAAACCCAACTAACCAAACAATTCCCATTTTCATGGGAAACAAACAGCATTCCTTAACTAAGAATCAGACTTACACCAGCGACAGACCATCTATACACAGCAAACCACAAAATAATGCTTGAAACTATACCCCGAGAACTAAACACTCTACGCACCTCAGAACTCTCCAAACTAGGCCACGTGGCTACCCTAAAAATGTATATTTTACCCAAAATCTTGTATATATTCCGCACACTCCCCTTACCAGTTCCTAATTCATTCTTCTCAAACTACAAACAATTCTCACAAAATTCATATGGAACTCGAAAAAACCGAGATGTACCACCAATCTTCTCATTAGGCCTACAACTAAAGGAGGAGCTGGACTCCCACACCTCAAATCCGATTACACAGCTACCCTCTTAGACCAATTATACTTCTGGTGGAATCCTTCGAAGGAAAAAATTTGGTCCATAATGTAAACCCTCCCTTTTCAACCACTTAAACCCCAAAATATACTCTTTACCCCACTGTCCAAACGTATACAACCCCAACTAAATCATCCCTGTATTGTAGCCTCCCTACAAGCTTGGAGGGACCTTCTTTCCACTAAATTCAAAGACATTAAACATGTACCTACCCCAACCAATATACTATATCTCCTCATTCCCTCACTAGATCTATCTCAATGGACAAAACAAGGAATAACCAACATAAGAGACCTCTACACCAATCAATCCTTACACCCATTCCAAACTCTTCAATCCAAATACAATATTCCTACTACTGAAAATTTTACTTACCTCAGAATCACTCATTGTCTACTAACAACTACCTTACCCCACAATACTATAATACCAACTACAGCCTACATCTTCTTCACCAAACCCCAATACCCGGGTAAAGGTATATCCACCTTCTATACACACCTCACAAACTCTCTATTTACTCTACAAACAACCTCCCTAACCAATTGGGAAAAAATCCTTTCAGCCCAAATAACTTTAAAATGTTGGGAAAATACCTTCAGCATCACTTATAAAGCTACCAGATGTAGCTCCCACTGGGAGTCTTATCTAAAAATACTCCACCAATGGTACCTGACCCCGGTTAAACTTTCCATCTACTACCCAAAACAGTCACCTACATGCTGGAGACTCTGTGGTGAGCCAGGCTCAACAATCCACATTTTGTGGTCATGCAAATCACTTCGCTCCTTCTGGAATACTACATTCCAATTAATCTCTGAAATAAACAAAATTCCGTTAGTCCCGAACCCCTCATTAGCACTCCTACACATCGGAACCGAGAAACTCCATCCACGCTCCAGAACAATTATTACCCACATACTCTTTGCCGCCAAAATTAATATTACTAGATTATGGAACACAAATAATACCCCCTCAATCTCATCATTAATTACAGACCTCAACACTCAATGCCAAATGGAAAAACTATCCGCAATCAATACTTCCTCCTACCACAAATTCAATATCCAGTGGACCCGATGGCTAAACCACCCAAAATGTTATATACAACCCTGATGACATCTCAAGAAATGAATTCACACTCCACACCAAGATTGGTATCTCCTCAATTCCCCAGTTATATTCCTCCCTCCCCAATCCTACCCTCCCCCACCTCTCCGCTAACATTCCACATCCCCTAATTCCCCAAACTCCTCACCAAGGTTCTTCAAATACCTATGAATACCTCTGATGATATTGCTAAACAAGATCAACACCCCATCGTTCCAGAGGGCTGATCTACAACAAAACGATTAACCATATTTGTCTACTGTAATGTTGTATGACTGAACCTTATCTCTTTTCCCTGTTTTTCCCTGTTTATCCTTGAAAAACTTAATAAAAATATTGAAACATAAATAAAAAAGAGGCTAAATATCTCTGTATTAAGAATCCCGAAATTCCAGTAATATATTATTTGCCAAAATTACACAAAAATAAACAGAAACCACCATTGTGAGCGGGATTAATGCCATCTTTTCCCACATTGCGGAATATATAGATTCGTTTTTACAAACGATAGTGAGAAACAATTGAGCTTTTCGGAGAAACAGTGGTGAACTCATTAACATCCTCAAGTCCATAGGTGGCGTTGATGATTGTCTCCTGGTGACTATTGATGTTGAGTCTCTGTATACCAGCATCAATCAGGACGACGGTATTAAAGCAGTGAGATGGGCTCTGAAACAGAAGTCCAAGATTAAAACCATTCAAAGATGATTCATTATTGAACTGTTGGGGTTCGCCATGTCGAACAATTTCTTTTGGTATGACAACACCTTTTTTCAGCAATGTAAAGGTGTTGCAATGGGAGCTAAATATGCACCCAGTGTAGCGAACATTGTTATGGACAAATGAGAAGACAAATGCATTTTTGATAAATGGCCAGAGATGGTTTTATAAGGCGCTATATTGATGATATTGTGATCATCTGGAGGGGTTCTGAGGAGGATCTGAATAGGTTTACTAATAGCATCAACATTAATCAATATGGGTTAAGGTTTACAGTAATTAGTGATTTTGATAAAGTGGATTTCTTAGATCTCACATTATACAAATATGAAGGTTGTATTTATACCAAGACCTTCTTCAAAGATGTTGATAAAAATAGTTACATTCCCACTTCCAGTGGACACCATCCGAGATGGTTATTTAATATGCCAAGAAGTCAGTTTACTAGAATCAAAAGGAATTGTAGCCTACAGGAAGATTTTGTAGATCGAACTGGTCGCGCTGATAGATAGGTTTATTGAAAAGGGCTATAAAGGCCCTTTTTGGAGGCTGAAAGGGAGGTGATTGGTAATAAAGATAGGGATTTGCTTCTAACTAATTTAAGGGTTAAGAATGATAAGAAAGAAGTCGCCAATATTGCTTAAAGATGATGCTTTAAAGGAGATTATTCCTCAAAAACCCAGGTTCATATATAGGAAAACTGGGAGGAGGATAACATCTACGCCATGGAATGGCCTGAACTGGCGTTTTATAAACGATACATTGATGACATCCTCCTATTGTGGAATGGCACTGAGCAGGCATTATTAAATTTCTTTAAGACCCTCAACAATAATACTGTGAATATCAAATTGTCTTTTAATTACAGCATTACGGAAATTGACTTCCTAGATCTAACATTGTTGAACCTAGAGGGACGCATTGTTACGAAGTCATATTTCAAGTCCACTGATCGCAATAGTTTTATCCCTTTGGGGAGCTGCCATCATCCTAACTGGCTCTCCGGTATACAAAAAGGGCAGTTCCTGAGAGTAAGAAGAAATTGTGCTGAATTAGGAACTTACTATACACAAGCAAGTGTGTTGAAAGAGCGATTTTTGGAAAAAGGTTACAATATGGACAATCTTAATGATGCCTTGGAGTCTGTGGCCAATCTTAATAGGGATGATTTGTTAGGAATCCAAACAAAACCATCTAAGAGTCTGGTATGTCCGTTCATCACCACCTTTTCGGTGCAGTATAAGTCCATCAAAAACATTATAAATAAAAACTAGGGCATTTTAAAAGCTGATTCCACCTTAGCAAAAATACTTCCTGATAGACCTGAGGTCATTTTCAGAAAAAGCACCACTTTGAGAGATAAAATAACTCCTAACGTCGTTACTCTGCCAACTCCAGCCCCCACATTATTTAACTATACTGGTTTTTACCCCTGTAACAAATGTATAGCATGCAAGTGTGATGGCAGAAGAAAAAGAAGGATTGACACTTTCACTTCTAATCAAACTCAAAATTGATAAGTTTATCTGCTGTAACAGCAGGTATGTAGTGTACTTATTAGAGTGCCCTTGTTCCAAGCAATATGTGGGGAGATTTATGTTTTGGAGTGCCCGTGTCACCTACTATATGTGGGGAGAACAGGGAGGTTACTAAAAACTAGAATTGGTGAACATCTTAATAATATAAAAAAGGGGTACAATAAACATAGTGTGTCGAAGCATTTCAAATTGAAACAGAACAGTGATCCAAGCCTAGTAACCTTTTATAGTATAGAGAGGGTTAAAAAATATTGGAGAGGAACAGATATGATGAATGAAATATCCAAAAGGGAGGCGTTTTGGATATATGAATTAAATGCATTAGATATTGATTTAAATTGTTTTTTAATGAATTTTTGAACATACATAGTGATATAATGGGGGTTGGCATGTTGGGTTGTCCCTGGCCTCATAGAGAGTTAAATCATTTTTGAATTTGGGTTAGCTATTGGTGGTGGAGTTCCCCTTTATAGGGCTCTTTATTATGGGAAAAGGTCCCTTTAAGTGAATGGTCTGATTAACAATTAAGTTCACTCTCTTTTTAATGTATGTTTTTTCTGTATATAAATGTATGATATTATATGGTGAATTACTTAGGAATAGGTTGCAATATAGTATGTTTTTATAGCTTGCTTATGATGTTTATACCCGTACCAATCGAGCAGCGGTGTGTTGATATAGCACCAATGTGATTGGTTGAGGATGGCCACTATGCAGCGTGCGAGCGGCATATATGACACTGAGCTGACGTCTGTATCCATGCTGCTCCGTGAGGACGTTGGAGTGATAAAAAGCGTAGGGCGGAGCTTAGTGGATGACGTCAGGACGTTCCCTGTGGCTGTCGGCAAGTTGTCCGCGGTGAGCGGGGCTCGTCCATCTCTCTTGTCCTTCTTTGCTTGTACACCTGTGTCGGGTAGACACTTGACTTGTGAGTGCAATTAAGTTTTAATAAATGTAAACGGTTTTAACTTGCTGCACCATCATGCCTTTTCTTTATTTCTTTATTTCTGAATGGTATTGCCATACACTTGGAGGATGATCGATATATGAAGGGTCCTGTTCATGCTGCAGAGTGGCTGCAGATTATTGCTCCTGGTATCTGGTTGACTTTTAAACCACAGAGTATTGCTTCATAATCTGGATTCATTCATCGCTTCCAGAGCAAATACGCTTGTGCTGATTTATAATTTGATCAGCATTAAGCTCTGGTGAGTTCATCCCATTTATCTGGTGGTGGATTTAGCACGGTGTCATAAATGATTAAGAAGATTACTCGGTGTTTGAATTTTTCACATTAATATCAACTGACTTTTTTGTTGTGGGGTTATTGTATATGCTGGGTGGTTTTATGGTGTTTTATGGTGTTTGGACTTTTTCTACACAATATATGGACTTTTCTTTATTTAATTTTTTAGCGCATTCCTATTTATGTTTATTTTTCACACCCAATTTGGGTTAAAGGTTTGCTGCTGTATAATTTATTGTATTATTGATTTTGCGCTTTCTTTTTTGTAACGTTTGAATATTAATTGTTTACTTGCCAGTACCGATTAGGGAAAAGCTGGGGTTCATAAACTTGGGATCAGTACTTAGAAGTAAGGTAACTTTTTCTGTGAATATAAGTAGTGGAATGGTTTAATTAACCTAAAATATTAAGCCCCACACAAATACAAGTAAACCATCAACACCAAATATCTCAAATTTCAATACTTTATATATTGATAATTTGAAATAAATGTTAAAACTATCAGTGGATCCTCTTAATTGTATAAATGTTACTAAATACTATCTATTGTATCTTTGATAATATAGGCACCCTAACCCACATACATTTAAGTAGTCCGGTATGCCATAACAAGATTCAAATAGGTGTATTCCTACCAAATAAATATCAGGTATAAAGTATTTTGTAACATGTTTTTTAGTTGACTATAGTATGTTACAGTGAGGTAAGTGGAAGTAAACATATATCATATCAACACAATTACACACAGCTCCTTTGAATATATGCAACTGGTCCAACAGGCTCATAGATAGCACCGACATTTTGATCAGACATGGATGGGTTCTTGAAATACTGAGCTACAAAGAGGTGTCCTTTTTTTGTTGTATAAGGTAGTACATGTCATAAAGTCGTATAATGAGTGCTGAAACTATCTACTTAGCCATATGTAAAGTGAAAGTAGTTAACAGGCAAACGTTCATGCAGGTTCCTACCAACGGAGGATGGACGGTTTGCAGATATTTCTGAGTGGGAAAATGAAACCAGATGTAGTCCTGTATTCAACATTGTTCAGATAAACTCACGAACCACTGTGTAAATTAGAATTGTCCATACCTTGTAATCGTACTACAATGCACAGAATAAGAACAATCTCATGATCCACACATAAAAAAAAAAGCTGTCTGACTCATTGGTGTCCTTTTATGAAACAGAGATCAGCAGCGATCCTGAGGATCGTTGCTGATCTCCGATAATTAGTGGTTTAGGAAACAGAGATGATCAGCGGAGAACATGTTCTCCGCTGATCATCTCAGCATACAGATGGCCAGTATATGAAGGAACGATGTCAGCCCTTCACTGGCGATCTGTGTTCTCCCTCCCAGGGGCGGACTGACAACTCATGGGGCCCCCGGGCAATAGGGGATCATGGGGCCCCTGTGTCCTTGCCCAAACTCCAAAAAGCCTCTGAAAAAGGTACCAGGGACATCTCATGGGGCCCCTTATTGACCCCAGGTCCTCGGCAGTGCCTGAGTTTCCAAATGGTCAGTCCACCTCTGCTCCCTCCAGATTCTCCAGCCCAGAGCTGGAGAATCAGAGGAAACGCAAACAAAGCAGCGATAATTTACCGCTGCTTAGTAAACGGTGTTTGACTCATCTCTTACTGTAATCTCGCAAGATTATAGTAAAAGAAGCCGCTTTCCAGCATTTAAAGCATTTGTAGACCGCTTCTCCCTTAATTCTGATCTACACCGCTTCATAAAAAGGCATTCAGAGGAGAACTGTCTTCTCCGAGAATGCCGGAAAACTGAGCAGCGGTCATTTACCGCTGCATGATAACAGGACACCATTGTTCCTCAACAACTTTCAGACATGAAAATACAGAGATACAATGTAACATTGATAATTTTGCATCTACTCTGTTTTACTGATCTACAGAAAAAAGAGATGAACTTGATAATGTTTGTGAAAGCAACCTGACAAGTTAAAAAATGTTTTTTTAAATATGTATCTCCTCTTATTAACTCTTAGTTTACCCTAATCAGTCCAAATGAACTCCTTCCCCTTATCCCACTATTATTTTCCTGCTGATTTTCTGGTCCATAGGTATATACAGGTGTTAGAGGTGAAGTGGTTCATAAAGAAATTTTACAACAATTACTATCATGGAATGGAATGGGGAGTACAACCTTGTTTACACATAGGGTTCAGTATGATAAATGTAATATACAATACATGAATAATAAAAGCCTTTGGATGAAGAGTATATAAAATATAATACAGCATATGCTGTGTCCCTTGGTGACAATTTCTATTTGCAACTATTTTCAAACGCTGTTGTGATCCTTCTCATTTGCTAAATTATGTTTTTAAAAGGTCCAATGGAACATTGAGTTTCAAGGTGTTTCATATGCAACAGTAAACTTGTAACCAAGGAGCCTTATTTGACATTGTCACCAGATAAAAAAAGATTTACTTGTTGCATCATAGTACTAGAAACGAGCATTAGTTAAGAATGATGACATCTTTTGGTGTCTGTCTAGTGATAGGTAGCATTTGTAAAGAATGTTTGCCTTAGATATCACATTGTAGGGCAATTTATTGTAGTTTTTCAAATAGCTTCCCTAGTTTCCTATTTAATATCCATGGAGACTATTGATGTGAGTTTCAATGCATAGAAATCTGAAAATGTTAGAATAAGTAGAATGTAGAATAAGGAAATCTTCCTTCTTTAAGTCAATAATGTGGGAGATCCCAAAGTTGCAGAAATGTTCTTAAGTGGGAATTCTTCAAACCTTGCTTTGTGAAATGTGCTGTGTTTGAACTTATTCCAATGCAGCAAATGAATAAGCCTTTTTTGATCCAGCATTAAAAGAAGCAACACTAGGAGCTTCTTTAAAATAGGTTTTGTAGGTTAGGGAATATATAGATTGTACTTTAACCCTTACTGTCTGTTGAAGAAAATTAGATATGAGACTTGATTTTCAGGAGTTCTTGACTTGATATTAGGATCCACACTGAATAGCAAAGATTATTTGGATAGATTGTATTCTCAATGTTAAACATCCAACATTATTAAAAAGTAAAGAGAACTTTACTGGTTCCAGGGATGACATAATTGTTAAAATTACAACATTTAATACACAACATTGTGTAAAAAACAACATTAAAGACAGGGAATATAATCCCACATAACATTTACATCTTCATTGCTCAGAGAATATCAATTATTGTTGATAACTTCGAGAGTAGCAAATCGGTCAAGGTCAACGCTCCACAAAAATGCTTTCTCAGGACCTTTCCTTTGCAATTAAAGAAGAGTACCTTGACTAATGATACATATATATATATATATATATATATATATATAAATATACATTTCTCAATACATAATGGTAATTGTAGTAGTGACGTGTACACTCACAATTCCCTCCTGAGCAGAAAAGAAGACAAGGATAGCAGTCAGTAGCGGTCCACGAGCACAGCAGATCAGATATGTGCCATGTGAGCGATTTAATGTATATTATTTGCAGATTTTATAATTAATATGTCTTTTCATCAACAATAGAGATATAAGTAATCCTAGAGCAATGCAAATTATTATTTTGAACTGCCAGAAAACCATTCCAGCTGGGAGAGTTTCTTGAATCACAATATGAACTGTCCTAGGATTAAAGGGAGAATGCCAGAGATGATTCCTTTTGACTTCTAACCATTAGTCCTACGATAAAATGGCTCTAGATAATCTAATTCCACCACTGACAAGCTATGGTGCCAGGTTGACAAAGGGCTCTTTTCCAAAGTAGGACACCCCAATCCCCTTGGTGAATATAGATCCTCACTCCAACCACTGCTACTGTCATTTTTGTTTCATCCCTGGTACAAGTATAGTCCTCTTTTGGTGTTGTTAGATGGAGAGATTTTATGTTTTTCAAAATCTACCCACCTGAGCCTTTCTGCTCCATCAGCTGATTGAAATAGATTTTTTTAGTATCCCCAGATATGTCTGTGCATTATGTTTTTGTCATTATACATTTTTAATGGTCCAAATGAAACAAAAAATGGTTGTCTCCAGATAGTCAGGTCTGATAGAAAGATATTTGCTGTTGTGCTATATTCTGTGTGTCCAGTGCGTCCCTGTGCCTTTAAAGAGGGGTGGACTCCCTTCAGACATACCTGTCCTTAATCTATCCATTATTATACATGCGCTCCTACTATGGAGGCTTTCAAAATGTATAGACTTAGAACTTCAGATAATATTGGGGTGCTGTGAAGTGGCTTTGCAGCTTCTACAGTATATGTATTTGCAAATGTGTACAAACACAACCCCTGTTTTTAACATGAACTGATAAAAACTTACAGGTCAATTCAGATGGTTGCAGGCTGGTTGGTAGGTTGAGCTGGGGATTTTTGTTTGTTGTTGCTTGACATATGTTGCCCTTGAGTGCTCCTTGCAGAAAAGGCCAGTTATAGGCTTAGGCAGTTGCCATTTGTTTGACTCATAGAAAGATACGTAGGTAGCAGAATCATAAGGTGTTTATTGTGCCAAGTGAACATGGGGACATGAGCTCAAACTAACAGGAGGAAAGTTCAAAACTAATCTTAGAAAGTATTATTTCACTGAAAGGTTAGTTGATGCTTGGAATACACTCCCAACAGAGGTAGTGAGTCAGTCAACAGTGAGTGGCTTTGAAAATGCTTGGGACAAACATATATCTATACTCAGACAAAGAAGTTAACAGAAAACAAAACAACAAAAAGAAAGGCCAAAAAAACAACAACATTATTAATTATCCACTTCAGTGCTGGGCACTTTCACCCCCTTCCTGCCTAGGCCAATTTTTTAGCTTTCAGTGCTGTCACACTTTATATTCAAATAATTTTTATTGAAATTTTTCAAATAACATGACAAACATAACATTGTATAGAAAAAGTCGAGTACAAGGTTCACATTAGGAGATTAACAGTATATGCAATGCAAAAAGATGTAACCGACCTCCTGCTACCGGCTGGGAGCCCGATTTTCCGTAATCATGTTTACATGAGAGGTATGCTCATTGGTTTGTGAACCGTACTAAAAAAAAAACGTGAAACTTAAGGGACTAGGTAGTAATAGAGAGAGGTAAAAAGGAAAAAAGGAGAGGGGGATAGAAGGGCACCGATGAGCTACAAATATAGGATCCTATAAGAGTTATGATTAGTAATCAGGTAATTGAGCAATTGGGGTGTTGCAACCATCGAGACCAGTGTAGTATAAATTTATGGTAGGAAGAGTTTCTGAGGGCCGTTCTGCGTTCCATCTCACATTGTAAGTTGAGATCAGCAACTAGACGGGATAGTAGGGGAGGTGACGTAGATCGCCATAATTTTGTAATGTTGGTCTTTGCTGCTACTAGGATGTGTATTGTAATGATGCGTGAACGTACGGGAAATTTTTCTATTGTTAAATGAAGGAGTGCTATAGCTGGATTTGGGGGTGTTGGTAAATTTGAGACTGACGAGATTATTTGGAACACCTTATTCCAATACGACTTGAGGGATTTGCATGACCAGAGCAAATGAAAGAGCGAGCCACTTTCGCCACAATGTCTCCAGCAGGTTTGTGATTGATGTGGATAGTATAAAGATAATTTGGTAGGGGTTAAATAGCATTGGTGAAGAATTTTCAAATATGATTCCCAGTGGGAACTACATTTTGAGGCTTTGTATGTGATGGTAAAGGTTGTTTGCCAAGATTGCGGAGTTGTTGGGAGGATCAGAGTCTTCTCCCAGTTAGTCAAGGATGATGTATGGGTTATAAAAAGTGCTTCGGTTAGTAATGTATAGAAGGTAGAAATTCCTTTCTTTGGGTAAATAGTCTTGTGAAAGAAATGGTGCGCAGTAGCAGGAAGGTCAATTTCAAGTGGTATGTTTATTCTATGGAGTAGATGGGATAGTCTCATAAAAGTAAATAGTTCCGTATCAGGAAGATGAAATTTCTTCTGCAGAGTTTGGAAAGAATCTGGTGTATGAATGTTGTAGATATCTTGGATATACTGTATGCCAAACACTCTCCAAGAGGTGAGGTTCAAATGGGGGGATAGGAGCTGCAGAGAAGATATTGGGGTAGGCATTCGTATGTTAGACTTGTGTGAATGAGTATGTGTTGGGAAATCATGCCAAGCTATCAGAGAGGCCTGGATACAAGGGTGTGTGTGTAGAGGTCCAGTTTGCGTCGTACGTGGCGTAAATAATAGATCAGACAGGGCACCTGACGGATACAAGGAAGCTTCCATGACTGTCCACGTTTTGTCATGGGTAGGGTGCCACCAGTAGAAGAGCTGGTCCAATAAGACCGCTTGGTAATAGAATTTTAAATGTGGGAGGCCGGCTCCACCTCTGGAAGGAGGACGGATCAGGAGGTTTGTGGAGCATCTAGCCCGTTTGGAGTTCCATAGGAATTTATTTAGAATTTTTTGCAGTGTAGAGAAGGAGGAGGGTATAGGAATAGGTAGTGTACGGAAGATATATAATATTTTAGGTAATATGCACATTTTGATAGTAGCTATTCTGCCTAACATTGATAAAGTGGTTGTACGTAAGTTCTTAATCTCCCGCGGAATTGTGTCAAGTAACAGTTTAAAATTAGCTGCGTAGAGTTGGTTGGTTTTAGGAGTTAGTTTAATTCCCAGATAGGGTATATTATGTGGTTCCCATTTAAAAGGGAATCGTTTTGTAAGCAGGGTTTGGGTCGGAGCAGGGGTGTAAAGGTTTAAGATAGAGGACTTGGGTTCGTTAAGTTTATAATATGAAACATCTGCATAGGCATGTATGTGTGAGCGTATTGAAATAAGCGATTTATAGGGGTTTGTAATCATTAGTATAATGTCGTCTGCAAAAAGACTGATTTTGCATTCATGCTTGAGAAATTTAATTCCCGAGAAATTGGGGTCATTCCTAAGGTTGGATGCTAGTGGTTCGATGAGTAAAGCAAAGATTATGGGGGAAAGAGGGCAACCTTGTCTAGTGCCATTAGAGATTTGGAATGGTTGCGAGAGCGTGCCATTAGTGAGGACTCTAGCAGAGGGTTTGGAGTATAAGGATAGAATTGCTGACAGCATCCAGTCCGTGATTCCGAATTTTTGGAGAGTAAGAGTCATAAATTGCCAGTGAATGCGGTCAAATGCTTTTTCTGCGTCAAGTGAAAGGAGGAGTGAGGGTTGGTTGTTTGATTCAAGATGGTGTAATAGTGATATAATTCGTCGAGTCGCGTCAGGAGCTTGTCTACCTGGTATGAATCCTACTTGGTCAGAATGGATTAGCATGGGAAGGTATGGGAGCAGTCGTTGAGCTATTATCTTGGCATAAATTTTTAGGTCTGTGTTTAGTAGTGAAATTGGTCTATAATTCTGAACTAATTGAGGGTCTTTGCCCGGTTTAGGGATAGTGGAGATTATTGATTGTAGCATGTCAGGGGGAAATTGCCCTTTAGAAGCGACATAGTTATAGAGATCAGATAGGTGTGTTTTGAGATTGGACGTGAACGTTTTATAAAATTCATTGGTAAAGCCGTCGGTACCCGGTGATTTATTCATGGGAAGTTTCTTAATGGCGTTCTCGATCTCTGTGGGAGAAATTGGCACAGAGATAGAGGCTAATTGGGAAGGCGTAAGATGGGGGAGATCGGTATGACGTAGGAAATGTTTGATCGACGTGTTTGTAGGCTGGGTCGTGTTTGCGTCATCCTTAATATTGTATAGAGATTGGTAGTAGCACGCAAATGTGTTAGCAATATCTTGTGGGTTGGACAATGAAACACTTGAAATTGGGTGTTGAACCTTCGCAATTTTGTTTTTAAGTCGTTTTTGTTTAATGGTTTTGGCAAGGAGAGAGTTTGTTTTGTTACCCAGCGCATAGAATTGAGATTTCGTTTTTTGGAGGTTCATATCATAAGTGTGTAATAGGATGGAGCGTAGTGTATTCCTATCTTGGTTTAAAGCCGCGGTTGTAGCGGGGTTCGGGTTTTGTTTATTAGAATCTGCGTTCCGGCGTATGGAAGTTAGGAGTTGGTCAATTTGCTGGGATCGTTGTTTTTTAAGGCGAGAATTTAATTGAATGAGGATACTTCTCATATAAGCTTTATATGTTAACCAAAGTGTAGTAATAGAAATGTCCGGGGTGGTGTTGGTTTCAAAAAAGAGGTGATGGGCATCCAGAATAAATTTCTGGTTTTCCGGATGATTCAAAAGAGTAGAATTTAGTCTCCAAATAGGTGGGATCGCTGATCGTCGGCAATCGTCCAAGGATATGGTGATCGGTGCATGGTCAGACCATGTTATAATTCCAATGTTGGATGATAAAACGTGTTGCAATGTCCATTTGTCGGTTAGAAACATGTCAATTCTAGAGTACGAGAGATGTGGAGGTGAAAAGTAGGTGTAGTCTCTTTCTGTACCATGTTGGAATCTCCAGATGTCATATAGATCATGGTCGTGTAGGAAGCGGTTGAGGTCAAGATTAATGGATTTCTTTTTAGAAGAGGAATCTAAGAGTGAATCGCTAAGAACATTGAAGTCTCCGCCAATGATGAGTCTGCCTTGTTTGTGTTGGGAAATAAGGGTGTAGAGTTTATGGTAGAATCTTATTTGCTTGTTGTTCGGACCGTAAACGTTCACCAAAGTGTAAGTGATCTCATTGATTTGGCATATCAAGATAATATATCGACCTTGTGGGTCGATTACAGTGGAAGTAGGTTGGAAAGAGAGAGCGTCATTAACGGCAATAATTACCCCGTTTTTCTTTTTCGTGTTCGTTGCCAAGAATAGCTGTGAAAATCGGTGCAGATAAAGTTTAGGGGTCTTTTCTGTGGCAAAGTGGGATTCCTGTATGAAGATTAGATCTGTTTGAGTCTTTCTAATTTCTTTTGAAAGCATCGATCTCTTGAAAGGGGAATTGAGGCCTCGCACATTAAGAGATGTGATGGTAATCATTTGTAGACAGGTTTTCTGAGTAGAAACATATGTGGGAAGTTTTTTGGTGGTAGTCAGGATCACAAGTTTGAGGTCTTGTGCCAAGGATATATATTTGATGGTGCCAGGGGAAGGAACAGGTGTAACGGAAAGCAAAACCATTAAAAAAACACTTGCTCATAATGCAAGTACGCAATGTAGCCAAGAATGCTACTTCAAAAATGGGGGAGTCAAACCGGTTGTGACCTCTGAGAGGGTCACACCTACACAAAACTGTAAAAGTGATAGTCCTTGGGTGTAGGCCGATCGCCAGAGATAGGGGTGGTCAGAGAACGCCACCAGGGAAAACAATTAAGTAGTATAAACGCAGCATGTGCCGCACAGTCCTTCAAGTTGCTTCCATGTTTTGGACGGATCCAGGGTTGTTCTTCTGTGGGTCTGCAGGTAAAATACTCCAGGCCTTAAGGAAGTCCAGACCGGCCTCCAGGTTTTTAATAGTATAGACCTTGCCTTGGTGTCGTACTATTAATTTCGAGGGGAATCCCCATTGATAGGCCATGTTGTGATTTCTGAGCGCTTTCGTGATTGGTATAATTTTTTTCCGATTGGAAAGTGTTGCCTTAGATAAATCGGCGTAGAGACGCAGATTCGCGTGTGAGGATGGAAGTGGAGGTGGATTTCTAGCCGCCAACATAATTTTCTCTTTAACCTCCCTGGCAGTATGATTATTTCAGATTTTTGGTGCTGAAAGCGGTACCATTTTTTGCATGGAAATATGTATTTTTTTTATTGTAGGCTGTAATTTTTAGGAAAAACTCACTGAAATCTGTCCGAACAAGAGTCTAGTAAACATCCCGGGTATGATAAAATTTGAAACACAAAATCATAAATTATAATTTAATAAATAATCATAAAAATAATAAAAAATTTAATTCAATAATATAATCAAACCAAAAACACTGAAATGTGAAATAGAGCGCCAAGTTCGCACATTGCTGAGCTCAGTCGCAAAATCGTTTTCAGTGTCTGATGACGAATTTCCCCCACGAATCATTATCACTCAATTCTGTAAGTGGTTCTGATTTACTATCGCTGTTCTCTAGCTGATCTAAACCTCTTTTGACCTAAAGGGACACTTTTTGGACGCCATGGACATTTCTCAGTTTCCAGGCAGAAAGAACAGACAAAATGCAGGCAGGGCGCAGGACAAAGCACTAGGGACAATATGTATGTGAAATAGGTTGAAACAGCAATGTTTTACTGTGTAAAATGAAAAAAAAAAAATGACATTTTTTAAAATTTTTAAATTTCCCGCCGCCGCCGCCGGCGGCGCCCGTACGTCCCGACGTCACAGGGACAGGACACAGAAGCCGGATGCCAGCATCGGCCGAAGGAGATGGCCGGGGACGCTGCAGGGGACACATCGTGGGAGCGCAGGGTAAGGTAAGTGAAGAACACATGCCGGAGCAGCGCCGCATGGTATTCCCGAGTGTAGCTCGGGGTTACCGCTTTTGGTACTGAAATGTTACCCCGAGCTACACTCGGGAATACCGCCAAGGAGGTTAATATGGTAGAAGTGTATTCGAACGAGCACATCTCTAGGGACGGATGCTGCTAGGAATGAAGGCTTAGGGAGTCGGTGGGCTCGATCGATTATGGCCTCTACTTCAGAGAGTGTTGGGATTAGAAGTTTGAGGAAATGATGCAAATATGGAACTAATGCGTCATTGGAGACCGTTTCTGGGATCCCCCTAAATTTAATATTATTGCGGCGCGAACGATCCTCCATGTCGGCCAATTTTAGGTTGAGTTGTTCGATATCTGATGCGTGGTCTGTATGAGCATCAATCAAATCATAGTGCGCTTCTACTATGTCTGCTATATTGTTTTCAATATGGCGGATTCTGCGTTCTTGTCTTTGCACCAGTGTGGTAATTTGGGTAAGCGGCGCCGATATATCGTTATGCAGAGTTTGGCGCAGTGACGTTAGCATGTTCTTCATGCAGATTTCCGTCAATGGTTGGTCAGAGGCTGGGAATGCGTCAATACCAGTCAAGGTGGCATGTGGTGGCTGAGGTGGAAAGTTTAGGGCCTGGCAGGTGTCATCAGGGTCACTATCTAAGCGTGGCCTCGATTTAACAGGGCTGCAGGTTGTGGGTGAGAGTGGGGGTGAAAACTCACCAGGGTCCCCTGGATAGAGCTGATGCTGCAGCCTGGGATCGATAGGCTGGGACCTGTAGTCCTCCTCCTGGCCTCTGCTTTCTCCCTGTGTGCCTGCATGGCGGCCGCCATCTTGGATTCCCGGCACAACGGCCGGGAAGAAGTTAGTAAGTTTCGCTGGCTGCCCCGGGCTTTTTTTCCTGCGGGGCATGTCTAGTGGACCGCAGGCACCTTCCGGTAAGTGAATGTTTTTGTTTGTTTTCCCTGGGGCCGTAGTGTGCCGCTTCTCTGCTGGCGGGTGGACGGAGCTATCTCTAAAGCGCGTCCATCCCGAGCCGGCCGCGCATGCGCCCCCCCCAGTGCTGTCACACTTTAAACAATTGCGTGGTCATGCAACACTGTGCCTAAATGACATTTTTATCAATTTTGAGACAGATAGAGCTTTTTTTGGTGATATTTAATCATCACTGGGTTTTTTTATTTTTTGCTAAACAAATGAAAAAATACCTAAAATTTTTAACAAAAAAACCCTTTTCTCAGTTTCTGTTATAAAAATGTACAAACAAGTACATTTTCTTCACTGATGTGCGCTGAGGACGCTGCACTGATGTGCACTGGTAAGGCTGCACTAATGGACACTGTTGAGGCTGCACTAATGGACACTGATAAGGCAGCATTAATGGCCACTAATGAAGAGGCACTGATGAGTCTGCAGTGATAAGGTGGCACTGATATGCGGCAATGAAATGTTGCACTGATGGGTACTGATATGCTGCACTAATGAACATTTTCCGCACTGCGACACCGCTGAGGAAAGGAAATGCAGATAACCAGCATTTGTTTACATGTGATCAGCTTTGATTGGACACACTGATCACATGGTAAAGAGCCAATTTCATTTACACTGATCTGTGATGAGCTGTGTCAGAGGTAACGGATCGCCGCACTGGGTGCTCCTGGGGGGCACGCACGAGCAGCATGACCGGGAGGACGTGATGTAATGCCCCTCCCCAGATGGAGGAAAGTAAAAAAAAACAACAGACTGGATGGACCACTTGGTCTTTTTCTGCTGTAACTTTTCTATGTTTCTATGTTAAGAGCAAGGTAGGATAACTGAAAGATTTTGTTTGGGCCTGTCTTGGCCTAAGAAGTACACAAAGTTGCATCAAAGCAATTTGTGGCATCTGGATTTATAATAATCAGCTTCTAATGCTTTTTCTTGAAATACAATGCTGACTATACACAAATCTACCTGATTTTAGGCTTAGCCCAACATTCCTACAATATGCAGTGACCTCTTGTTTCTTTGGCCATTAACTTACACAGCAGTTAGCTGTCATCAAAATTCTCTTGCGTCAAACGTCAAGTCCCCAGTTGTGTATATGGGATAAACTCTCCAGGCTTTCCTTGCAGCAATTTAATACTACAGACAGTTCACAAATCCAGATAGTTTGGATGTCCTAAAATAGTCAATATTTCAAAATCAGACTTTTCGGATGTCTCTTTGATTAATCTAAAATGGAGAGATGTTTGTTGAAGGTTATTTCTTGTTACAAATGGTCATAGATTATCTGACTATATTATAGACTTTTTTCATGTTGTTCAGTCTAAACCTCTCCAATATTCCTGATGTGCTTAGATGCTGATGCTGTGCCTTATTCAAGAGATGTAAAAACTGCTAAAGATAGTAATGCTAACATGCAAAAATAATTATCCTATGTGTTACCTACCCACTTTAGCTTTAGAATATTGTGAAGAGAAAGTGGATTTTTTTCATTTCAGCCATAGATTCCTATACAGAATCAAATTCTTGTTTTCAAGATGCTGTACTACTGTCACCTAGAGTTGTAATGATAAAATGCAGGGCACAACTTACCCTTTTCTTTATCGAAATCGAACCAATACTTTGCCCATACCGTCTGTATGTATGTTTCATGTGCTGTACAGAATGCACCAGTATTGTTATGCAAGTTTCTGCTCTCTAAAAGTCCAAATATCCACAGGATTCTGCAAGCTCCTATGCAACCCATGACACAGTGTTCAGCCTGACTACTGTTTGCTAAAACACCAAGCTGCATTAAAGGATTAAGGTCATGAATTCTTCCATAACCAGAAGTACCAGGTGACAACGGTAGGTAGTAATTCTGTTATGATTAGGGGTTTGAGATGGATCCTGCAGGTTTGAGATATACTATTCTGATGAATTTAAGTTCAGGTTCACCCAGGAGCATGGCCTTTAAATTATATCCAGCAGGCTTAAAAGGGCCATGGTACAGCCATAATGTCAATGATTTGGAAGCATAGGGAAAGCTGATAAACTGCATAAGGAGAGCTTTGGGTCTGTTAGGAAACTGTGCTTTAATTCTTATTGATAGCTCTTTGGGCAACCAACCCTTTGCTGCCTTTTTGTTCCTTTTTGGGAGACCTTTTTGGTCTTTTTTGTCTTTCTGTTATTCTGTGGTTGATTTGGGGAGTATATTGTTTTTTATTTTAATGTTGATAGGGAATTTAATAAATAGTTAAATGTAGATAAACCTAAAATAAAGTATGTATTTATTTTTGCTGCAAGGCTTCCCTATTTTAAAAAAAGTGGGCTTCAGTTTCAGGGGTGGTATTTTGGGTTTTTCATTCCCTTTTTTATTTTTATTTTATGTTGATATGGTCTTATTTTACACTTAGAAAATTCAGTTATTACTGACCATCTGTTTCTGAAGCTAAAGTGCAAGAACAGTATGCACTTAAATCTCCTCACATTTATCACTTACATTTACTGCATTCACTTATCCCATTAGATTAAATAAAAGTCAGACACAAACAGCCAATTTTACACTGCTGTATCATCTGCGGTCTACTGTCTGTAGTCTTTGCCTAGTATATTTTGGAAAATTTTTATTCATTAACTGTTTCCATGATGCCCTATAGCAAAAATACAGGGCGGCACGAGTGTGCAAAATCACGTATGTATAAGTTATTTTGCAGTTCTGGGCCTCGGCTGTCAATCACCGGGTTCAGGCCAGTGGTTCCCGGCCAGCACCTGGCGATCGCCGAGTATTACCGACAGGGAGAAACCTGTGTATAAACAACACAGATCTCTCCCCTGTCAGCTCCTGCACACTGCTTTGTATGGCTCTGTTAACCCCTTCCTGCCCAGTACCATTAGTACAGTGTCAGTGCTTTTTGTTAGCACTGATCACTGTATTGGTGTCACTATCATTTTTTCAATTGGTTTAGCACTTCCGCCTAGGGTCACCGGTTTGAATCCCAACCATGATGCTGCTTGCTTACATTTTGCATGTTTTCCGTGTGCCTGCATGGGTTTCCTTTGGGTACTCCGGTTTCCTCCCACACTTCAAAATACATGCTGGTAGGTTAATTGGTTCCTGTGTAAATTGCCCTTAGTATGTGCATGTATGAAGTACATGGACTTTAGATTGTAATCTCTTAGAGGGCAGAGACTGATGTGAATATGTAGTATATAAGTAAAATAAACAAATACATATGATACCTGCAATAAATAAATAAATACATGGAACCCCGTCCCCACCCATGGCAGTGCTCAATTTTTTTTGCCAATACTTTGCCTATAAGCTCTACAATTGGCTAGAAGTTAAGATTTTGCACACCTCGCAAACACTTCAGTGGGATTTGCCTCTAAGTTGGGTTTGCCAAACTTTGAACAAGATTCGCCAAACCCTTGCCAAATCGAACCAGTGAAGATTTCTCCATCGCTAATTATGATACTTGCTTTGTAGTTAACTCATTGCCTCTAATAAGGGCAGAGTTCATTTTAAATTTAACCCTTTGCCACTGCTATCTCACGCCCCTTTAACTGGATCAAAATGCCAAGAGACTGAGGCGGACATTCCTATCATGTGACCTCTATGATTAGCTGTCACAGATGTCACATTAATGGAAAGCTTCTGATTGCAAGTATGCATTGGGAACTTTCTGTTAGATGTTAGTTGCTGTGCGGGGAGTGCACATGGATCAGGCACAGTAGATTGTTTACAAATGGATGCATATATTCGGCAGTTCTGCGTTAAAGCCCAGCTGCATATATGCGCCAAGTCAGTGGGAACAGCTTAAAAAATAATTTGGAGTTTAAGTAATAATCTTTACTGTGTAACTTAACCTATTAAAGAAGCAAAATTTTAGGATGCTTTAGAACCCTTCAGGCTAAATACATTTTCTGAAAATAGTTAAAAAAAACCACACATTTATTTATAACAAATTATTTTATCAAATTATTTTCAAAAAGTACAAATATCAAAATATAGAACAAAATATGAATACAACTTTTTTTTCTTGACATACTTGAGTCTATATATGTAAATATATTCCAATCAATATAACAGTATTTGCAAAAACACATAAATGTAGATTTGCGGATTCCTGGACAAAAGAAGTAGTTCAAACCAACATTTTACCATGCGGGCAGCTGTGACCTCCGAACAGGATGTGCTTTTTGAGGCATCACACTGTTTGCTATTTTTTTTAACTTCATTTGAACTGTCAATTTGTGACACATCCGTCATGCAGCGGTGCAGTGTGATGCCATCCAGTGCATAGCGGAAAGCAGACAAGCTGCATTTTTCTACAAGCATTGTGGTCTGAATGGGACATAGAATGGGTTTGTCCAGTCCAGAAAAACAGTGTGTGAACAAGCCCTTATTCGTAGGGATACATAATATTTACAAATAATGTACCATAGTATATTTACAAGTTAATGTACAGTACAAGTATGGTAGGTTACATGATAGCTACCTGTACAAATGACAAACAAAACGTTTACAAGACAATATACAGTACAATATGGTGTTAAATTACATAGCTTCATCTCTGATCATTCTGCAAGCTTTTTGGACCCAGAGAGAGCATACAGCAAGAGAGTCTCACTTTAAGAACTGTAGTTGTTATAAATCCAAGAGATTTTATATATCAGTATTCTTGCATGCTTCCTCTTTATTTAGTTAAATATATAACTGTATGATGTCTTATATACTTATAATATACTTATATAGTTTTTATTTTAATGTAGCTAGTAAAGTCACAGGAAAGTAAAATTTCTGATTTGCATATTTTTCGGAATGGGTGACTAAGCAGAATTGAAGTCTTTTAGGTTAGAATAACAACCAGAAAGCTAGATTTTTAAAAGGAGAGTTCAACTCTGGCAGCCTATGTACATTTTCTGTATATCAAATTTTCTTTCAGTATATCCAAGTTGTATTTTCAGGTCACTGATCTTGTAAGCACTTGGCACTTCACAATTTCTAACTTAGTTTTTTGGAAGAAATCCAAAGTAATGAAAAAGCAAGAGACTAGAAACCACTTTCTAGAAGATAACATGTAAAATGTATAACTCAGCAAAACTAAAAATAATTACTGTTCATATAGTATGTTTTTTCTACTATTATATGGGTGATGCTCATGATATCAATTTAATTTTATTTTCGCCCACTGAGCAAAATGGAAAGTACAGATTACTATATCGTATAGAAAACTAAACCTTTCACATTTTTATTATTATGTACTATGATAAAAATGTAATTTCTTAAAGTAAACCTTTCTTGAGTGAAATCTAAGGGCTGCTGGTGCTAACCTAGTGGTCAAAAATAGAGATTCTTATCGGCTTATTTATTTGTTCTCGTTCCGGGTTACTGACTGTTAGGCTTCATCTACACGAGCAGCTCCTAAACTCGAGTTTAGGAGCTTTTGGCATTTTTGCGCCAAAGCCCCTAAACTCAACTCCATAAAAGCCTATGTATCCATGTACACATAGGCTTTTACCAGAGTTTAGGAGCTGCCGCGTTTAGGTGAGGTTAAACCTCCCTCTCCTGAACGCAGAAGAATCGTGTTCAGGATAGAAACATTTTGACCACCGACCATGGGAAAAAGCAAAACTGCAGTAAAACCGCAGCAAAATGCGGCAATCGCAGTACCGCGTTTTTGCCGTGATTTGCATTTTCCTGCAGCCGGCGGTCCAGCAATGATAATCCCCATCAGCCATAATCCCCAGCATAGCATAATAATTAAAAGAGAAATATGGGAATGGCAAAAAATCTTACTGACCTAGATGGCAGCAGCACTAATCCCAGCTGGCTCTACTCTGAGAACTGAGTGACAAAACACTGCAGATCGCTCAGTTCTCCCCCTCGACTCTGAGCAGAGAGTGTCAGTCACCGGCTCTGCTCTGTCCCTCCAGCGCTCACAACAGGCTCACAACAGGCTCTCAGAATCATGCTGAGAGGCTGAGCCAGCTGTCGGTCAAGTCATCTGGGTGGATCCCAGTGTAAAGTTGGGATCTTTCCTGAGCTTGGACCAACTGAGTGACATCAGAATACAGCAAGCTTTAGCCCACTGTCAGCTGAAAACGGGTCCTAGGAGTGCAGAACAAACTGCACTCCTGTGATCCATAGGAGAAGTATAGACAAAATAGCTTTGGCGATATTTCTCCTTTAACCCCTGGCACAATAACTAACTCCCAGCACTGCACAAAAATTAACCACTGGTCTGGCACAATAATTAGCCCCCAGCACATCACAATAATTAACCCCCCCTAAAAACACAGCATGGCACAATAGTAAACTCACAGCATAATGCAGTAATAAACCCAAAAGAATGTGCTTTATTAACCCCCATAACTACACAATAATTAATCCCCAACATCATACAATAATTATTTTCCAGGAGCATAGCAGACTGCCCCCTTCATTGTGAAACATATGTAACACTGTGCATCTATGCATCTGCCAGTGACTGTCCCTTAGAGCCTGCCAACTTTCCAACTCCATCAACTGGCTGTCGGATGCAGGAGGTTGATGCACACCACTCTTCAACCCTCACAAGGAGTCCTTCAATGAAACAAGTACCACAGTCAGGAAGAGCCCGGATCAGAAGCAACAAACCTCATCCAGACCTATTTCCAGACGAGCTGGTAAGCTCCTCACCTGTAATCTCTATACAAGTGGAGGGAGTGTACACAAAAGCCCTGTTGGACACAGGAATGTAGCAATCGTACCCACAGAGATGGACGCGGTTCAACCATTTTGCTCCAACCTCCATCTTGGGAAAGGATCATCCATCTTGTACAAACATAACATTCCTCATCCCCCTCCCTCTCTGAGATCCACAGTGACATGTGGTCGGTGTGTGTTGGAAGTGTCACAGGCAGGCCAGAGCACAGCTCCGGGAGCTCCGAGCTATAAAACCTCTCTGAGCTGGGTGCCGGACAGTCTAAGAAACTGTGCAATCTGGCACCTTGTAAAAGGATAACCCAAGCCTTCCCCTGAGTTCAAAGACAGTCCAGAGAAGTAACAAACTAGATACCACTTTTAAAATCCATTTTCCCCCTATGTCTCATATCTTGGAATATGAGAGACTTACATAAAAACCAGGCATATCTTCAGATTGGTCACGAGAAGACAAACCATTTGATATATCACACTCCTTAGCTGAAATATATAGGAAAGCAGAAAATTACATCTCTTGAACCATTCAGATGCGTCTGCATATTAATCTACCCGCGGGTGGAATGTTACTTGTGCCTAGGAAAAGTTATGAGCCAAAATATAAGCTATGAGAGATTTTGGTTCTAGCTTGGGTCTCCGCCTAGACACCCCTCCCCAAATGAGGCATTGGTCCTTGGCTTCAGAGACACCCCCTGCTGGGGGACAACAAAATAGGCTGTCAGGCCTAAGAGAGAGGTTGAAGTTGAAGAAATCTCCCTTTTAACATCAGAACCAACTTGGGAGACGGTGCCCTTTTGCTCTGAAACTTGATCTGCTTAACCCAGGACTTTTGGCAAGTGCTCTACCTCTCTAAACTTCTTTATGTTATCTTTTTGCTGTGTTATTGCACTCTGTATTTATATGTATATTGGTTATATCTTTTTTCTGTAAATATTTTTATTGCACCCTTTTGACCTTTTAGTAATAAATCTTTCTTTCTGAAAGTGTTGAACTGTTTTTATAGCTCTTTAATGCAACTTACGAATTCCTGCCGCTGAAGAGCGCTACTATGTGTGTTTAACCCTCTGTATAACCTGTCTGCGGTGATAGTGGTATACAGACGATCATCCTAATCCAATCATCCTAGTGTATTGCTGATATTGCCAAGTTTCCTCTTTCTCTGTACAAAAAGGAGGTGGTGGCAGTGTGAAGGGTTAATTATTAATTACGTAATTAACCTGACCCAGTAACAATCGCACTCAGGCTGCAGGTACATCGATTTGTGGTCCAGTGAGCTGGAAAATCGATGTGCAGTGTGCAACTGGGTGTGGCATTGTTACGCACGTGACATCACGGTTTTAGATTGGCTAGTTCTTCGGTCACGAGTTTGGTGAGAAGGGCAGGGGTCGGACACCGCGATCGTCACAGGGAACACAGGTGACTCCACAGAGACTTTAATTACAAACATCTGAGGCACATACTTTTGCAGAAACTGGAAGCATTGGAGATCTGGGGAATCAGGACTCAGAAGTGTCTATACGACAGATACATACCTGTTCATCTGACTTTCAGCCCATCCCTTACTTGGAGGGCAGAGACCTTTGACACGCTTGTGGTAGTCTGCCCACGATTTCCTGGGGTGAGACAGAGTTTTTTGCTGATTGGAGCAAACACAAACCTGGTCCGCTGACTGCTCACCCCTTTGGCTGAACAGAATGCACTGCCCATTGAGAGCATTCATCCACAGCTACATCTGGCTTATCAGTGGGTTGTCAAAATGATGAGGGCTCCTGAGGAGGAAGTAGGGAGATTCTGGAAGAGCAAGCCTGAAGAGAAGGTACTGCAAACCGGCAAGGTTGCCTTCATAAAGGCCAGAGTTCAACTGACCTGGGATCAGCCTGCGCCATTTGCTGCCTTTGAGACAGAGCAAGGGGACAAATGAAGTGGAGGTAGTCCAAGAAGTGATCCCTACCAGAGTTATGCAACTTAATAATGGCAACGTAATAAGAGTTTGCAACAACATAGAAGCTCTCATCACTCTGATGCCCTGAATGCTTCTAGGACATGTAAGTACTGTCACTCTGGTAAAAGTGCCCAAACTAACAGAGACCACACTTGAAGGGGTTCTCCAGCTCCAGGACTCCCCCTAACCAGGGGAATGACACACAATCAACTGTTGAATTGGAGGAACATCTTTTCTAAGAATGACTATGTTATCTGATGCACCAAAAGTGTGCAGCACTGGATTAGAATCAGGGAAGATAAGGCATTTGTTTTTTTAAAGTGAGCTCGATGGTTCCCATTAGAGGATTTGAAGGACATCAGGAAACAACTGGCAGAGCTGAAGAAGGCAGATATTATCAGAGAATACAAGAGACCCTATGCATCCTCCATTATTGTAGTGAGAAAGAAGAATGGGGCTCTGCGATTGTGTTTTCATTACATGACTCCAAACAGAAGAACCATTCCTGGATCTACCAGAAGAGTGATACTAGAGTGAAGAGTGGATACTATGAAAAGCAGATACTACCAAATTCCAATGCATTCTGATGAAAAACAGCTTTCATCAGTCCCCTGAGTTTCTTGAATGCCTCAAGTCTTGTTAGGGGCACCAGCCACCTTTCAAAATCTAATGAAATGCAAGATGGAGGAAATGAATCTGATTGAAGTCCTGGTATATTTGGATGACATTATCACATTCGGGAGGACTCTGGAGCAGCTAGAAGAGTGGTTGGAGAAAGTACTGCAGAGGCTTTATGATAAAAGGCTCAAACTGACGCTAGAGAAGTGCCAGTTTTACTGGACATCGGTCACCTATATGAGGCATGTAGTCTCAGCAGCAGGAGTGACCACCAACCCCAGCAAGATTGAAGCTGTAACCACATAACCCAGGTCCAGCAATGTTACCGAGCTGACATTCCTGGGGTTCTGTTTGTATTACCACAGGTTCAGAGAGGGGTTTGCAAAGACCGCTGCACTCCTGACTAAACTGCTGAAGAACAGTGAAGGGGATGCCAGTGGAAATGCTCGGATTTCTCATGAGAAGGATCCAAGAAAGCTCCATGAACCCATCAGTGGGCAATGGACTCAACAGTGTGAACAAGCCTTTAACAAGTTGAAATAATGTCTGACCCAAGCTCCCATGTTGGCTTATGTGGACCCCTCAAAACCTATGAGCTAATCGTAGATCCCAGTCGAGAGGGTCTTGGAGACATGGTATACCAGGGATATAATGGCCAACTCCGACCAGTGGCTTTCATGAGCAGGTGTCTATCCCCTGCTGAGTAGAAATACCCTACACACAAACTGGAATTCCTTACTCTGAAGTGGGCAGTTGTAGACAAACTGAAAGACTACCTGTACGGGGCTGAGTTTTAAACAAAGACGGACAACAGCCCTCTGACCTATATGCTAACCACAGCCAAGCTGAAGCCACTGGGCACATATGGTTGGCCGCACTCATGGAATTCTGCCTTATCTTGAAGTATTGCCATGGAGTAGGGAATCGAGATGCTGATGCATTGTCCTGAAGTCCCTATGAAACCGGAGCTGCCAAACCTGGGCAAACACAGGTGTACCCAGAAGGAGTGCAAGCACTGGGTCAGGGGCCTGAATATGTTGCCAAGGGACTGGCCTATGTCAAAGTTGAAGGGAGAGGAGCTACCTGAACTTACTCCAAGAGATTTGCAAGAGGCCCAGGATCGAGATCCACTTTGTCAGTTGACAAAAAGGGCTCTTTTGAAGAAGAGGGCTGACTTACTCTTGGTAGATGACCCACTGGATGCCAGAATTGTGATGACTTATGGCTGTTGTTCTTGCCCCCACCCCCAGGTCAAGAAAACAGTACTCAAGTCACTACATGATGATAACGGTCACCTAGGGCTGGAGAGAATTTTTCTGTTAGTAAGGGACCGCTTCTACTGGCCTGAAGTCTGAAGTAGAGGAATACTGCTGTACTTGAATGAGCTGTATACAGTGGAAGACCTTGCCTAAACAAGCTGCCCCAATGGGCAGGGGCGTATTTGCCACGAGGAAAACAAGGCATTTGCCTAGGGCGGCACTTTTCAGGGGGGTGGCACGGCGGAAGGGGAACTTCCGTGGGCAAGGGACAGGGGCTGCTGTGTCTTACCTGTGTCCACGACTCCGTGTCCAACGTCGATCCGGTCCGCAAGGCACTGCTGGAGGAGGGGTGCAAAGGGTGTCCATCCGGTGTCTTCATCTTCCTGGATCTTGTTCGTGATGTGGGCGGGATGACAAGCCACCCCTCGAATCTGGCCACACCCCTGGGATCACTGGGCAGCCTATGACAGCCTGTCCCTCCCTCTGCAAGCTCCGCCTCCTCGCTAGTGATTGGCCACCAGATCTGTAGCTCAAAGAAGGCACACAGGCGGCCAATCACAGGCGAGAAGGCGGAGCTTGGAGGGGAGGAGCTGAGCAGCAGCGTGAAGATTGAAGATCGAGTGAGGGAGCAGCTGGAGCCGGTGAAGAGGAGGAGAGCAGCTGGAGAAGGAAGACAGCTGATGGGTAAGTGTCTGTGCCTGAAGGAGGGAGCCTGGGCTGGAGCAGGGGTCAGCACAGCGATGTAAGTATAATTAGTGTCAGTGGGAGTAATAGTGCCCCATCATTAGTGTCAGTGTGGGAGGAATAGTGCCCCCTCATTGGTGTCACTGACACCAATGAGGGGGCACTTTTCCTCCCACTGACACCAATGATGGGGCACTGTTCCTCCCACTGACACCAATGATGGGGCATTATTCATCCCACTGACACCAAAGATGGGGCACTATTCCTCCCACTGACACCAATGATGGAACACTATTCCTCCCACTGACTCCAATAATGGGGCCCTATTCCTCCCACTGACACTAATGATGGGGCACTTCCTCCCACTGACACCAATGATGGGGCACTATTCCTCCCACTGACACTAATGATGGGGCACTTCCTCCCACTGACACCAATGATGGGGCACGATTCCTCCCACTGACACCAATGATGGGGCACGATTCCTCCCACTGACACCAATGATGGGGCACGATTCCTCCCACTGACACTAATGATGTGGCACCATCATTGGTATCAGTGGGAAGAATAGTGTCCCATCATTTGTGTCAGTGGGAGGAGCGCTAATAAGAGGTGGAGCCTATAGAGGAAGGGGTGGGGTTTGCAGATGAAAGGGTGGGACAAATTTAGATGTGGGGGGGTGCCTAATTTTAGTCTTGCCTAGGGTAGCACAAAACCAAAATACACCACTGCCAATGGGTCACCTTCAGAGCCAAGGTCGATGGAGTTGGTGTGTATCAACTTCCTCTGTCTAGAGCCAGATTCCGGCGGATGGGGAAAATCCTAGTGGTAACTGACCACTTCACCAGATATACCCAAGCATTCCCCACAAAGAATAAACAGGCCTTTGGCCTGACTTCTCCAACCACAGTCCACCCCCATCCCCCCCATCTGTCACATCAGGGATATGTAAAGCGGTTGAAGTATCGGTTAGAGACTGTTTCTGAGAAAGCCTGTCAATCCTCCAAGGTTACAGAGCAGAGGAACAGGAGGAACTACAATTCCAGGGTTAAGGTACAATATTTACAGGTGGGAGATTGAGTGCTATTAAGAAACCTTGGTGTCCCAGGGAAACACTAGATAGCTGCTCACTGGAAGCTTCAACCCTACATAATCTGCCGGAAGTTGCCGGGCTTCCCTGTCTATCAGATTCGCTCTGAAGGAAAAAGGGGATCGATGAAGTTGTGGCCCCTGTTACCCATTTCTGATTCTGTGCAAATCCCAACTTCAACAGGAGAGCCCCCAAGAGGGGATACCCGCAGACTTCAACCTTCCTACTCCTCCCCCACCCAAGCATTCGAGGAGGAGGGGGCTGGGGAGGAAGAGAAAGAAGAAGTAGAAATTGATTGGATATGGTTTCTATCATCCATTAAGGAAAGTGTCTAATTGCTCCCACCCAACTCAAGTCTGTTAGCACCCCACTCAAACCTAGATCCCAGTGACCCTGGCCAACCTAAATCTGAGGAAGACATTCATGGCTATTTAGAGGTGGAGGACTTGGTTGAGCCTATAGCTACTGATGTCAAAAAGAAGTGCAGAAGGAAAGCGCTTCAGAGGCTGAAGATGAAGTTGACTTCTGTTCTGAGCTTAGAGGAAGGCGGACTATAAAGCCACCCGAAAGACTGACATATGACAATCAGAGTGATTCATCATAGTCAAAGGATTCTTGAAGCTCCTGTACTTAGTACAGCTGCTCCTGCTCCTTGGAGCATGAGAGCCCCCTTACTAACACTATCAACGAGGTAGAAAGTGAAATGGTAACTCTTTTTCAGAGTCACTTAGCCTCTCCCAACCTTTGGCGGGACACCTTTTTGTTAAACTTGCTTCGTAATGAAAGCTTACTCATTATTGTACCTCCTGATTGATTGTTATATCATTATATCTGTTATTTATATGTTTCCTGGTTTTCAGACACTGTTGGTTTGATTTAATAAGCTTCTTTGGGGACCAAAGACTTTAAAGTGTTACTAAACCACAACAGTAAAATCAGTCTGTATATGCAGTAAAACATGCTTGTTATACTCACTGTGGACCCTAAGGGGTTCATCTTCTGCATCGTGTAAAAAGGCTGTTTGATCCTGACTTCTCTGATCCTCCCCTTCTCCCAGTGTCCCCCTGTTATCTCCTGATAAGACATATTTTCTGGAGTCATTCTGCACATGTTCAGTTTGATGTGTATTGCTAGAGAGGGTTTTTTTCTCTTGGGAGAGTGCATGTGATCAGCACAGGGCCAATCAGCACTGTCCAAACATAGTTAAGGGCTTCTGCATCCTCCTAGAGCAGAATGAAAACTCCTCCTACAAGCTTTAACATGTGCTCTGCTGGACACTGATAGAAGTTACAAGACTGCTCTAACTGCTGATGAGAAAGGTATTTAGCAGCTTATACAGTGGATATAAAAAGTCTACAAACCCCTGTTAAAATATCAGGTATCTGTGATGTGGGGGGGGGGAGTAAACATACAAAACTAAAATAATGTGGTTGCATAAGTGTGCACACCCTGTTATAACTGGGATGCATCTGTGTTCAGAATTAAGCAATCACATTCAAAATCATGTTAAATAGGAGTCAGTACACACCTGTCATCATTTAAAGTGCCTCTGATTAACCCTAAATAAAGTTCAGCTGTTCTAGTAAGTCTTTCCTGACATTTTCTAGGTCGCATCCTACAGCAAAGCCATGGTCTGCAGAGAGCTTCCAAAGCATCAGAGGGATCACATTGTTAAAAAGTATCAGACAGGAGAAGGGTACAACAGAGTTTCTAAGGCATTAGATATACCATGGAACACAGTGAAGACAGTCATCATAAAGTGGAGAAAATATGGCACAAAAGTGACATTACCAAGAACTGGACGTCCCTTCAAAATGTATGAAAAGACGAGAAGGAAACTGTTCTGGGAGGCTGCCAAGAGGCCTACAGCAACATTAAAGGAGCTGCAGGAATATCTGGCAAGTACTGGCTGTGTGGCACATGTGACAACAATCTCCCGTATTCTTCATATGTCTGGACTATGGGGTAGAGTGGCAAGCCGGAAGCCTTTTCTTATGAAGAAAAACATCCAAGCCTGGCTACATTTTGCAAAAACACATCTGAAGTCTCCCAAAAGCATTGGGGGAAATGTGTTATGGTCTGATGAAACCAAGGTTGAACTTTTTGGCCATAATTCCAAAAGATATGTTTGGTGCAAAAACAACACTGCACATCACCAAAAGAACACCATACTCACAGTGAAGCAACATGCTTTGGGGCTGTTTTTCTTCAGCTGGACCTGGGGCCTTAGCCACGGTAAAGGGAATTATGAACAGTTCCAAATACTAGTCAATATTGGCACAAAGGCTTGTGCTAGAAATATGAATATGAAGAGGAACGTCATGTTTCAACATGACCAAAGCATACATCCAAATCAACAAAGGAATGGCTTCATCAGATGAAGATTAAAGTTTTGGAATTGCCCAGCCAGAGCCCAGACCTGAATCCGATCGAAAATCTGTGGGGTGATCTGAAGAGGGCTGTGAACAGGAGATGCCCTTTCAATTTGACAGATTTGGAGTGTTTTTGCAAGGAAGAGTCGGGAAATATACCAAGTCATGCTGTGCCATGCTGATAGACTCATACCCAAAAAGACTGAGTGCTGTAATAAAATCAAAAGGTGCTTCAACAAAGTATTAGTTTGTGCAAACTTATGCCACCATATTATTTTAGTTTTTTATTTTTACTTCCCTCCACCTAAAAGATTTTAGTTTGTTGTTCAACTTAGTACATTTTATAGGTTACATTAAAGTTCTGAAATGATTTATCTTTGTCTCATTTTTTTTACATCACAGAAACCTGATATTTTAACAGGGGTGTGTAGACTTTTTATATCCATTGTATTTACTAAAATAATTGCACTTCCATGTTCTGTGTACTGTGGGAGACCAGATATAGTGAATGCAGGGTTTAATAACACTCTTAGTGTTAAGAGTGTATAAGACTGTGTATTGTTACTGTTATGCAGAACCGTATTTGGCCACAATATGGCAATGCTCCACAACTTAGTATTACAAGGTCCAATACAGGAAGGCTGGGGATGCTGGAATTTGTATGCTGAAAACAGGATTGTTCATCCAGGTTAGCTGAAACTAAACTGCATAGGGAAGGGGGTGAGAGCATTTAAAAAGGGAAAAGCCTAGGAACATGTGGTAGATGGGAAAGAGAAAGTGTTGGAGGCTGGATGTGAAAGAGAAAGAGTAGAGTAGATCCACGTGGGCCCAGCTGATCATCATGAGAAGGCAAGTTAGCAGAGCCTGCAGACAGATGGACAGGGTCATCACCATCTTCACAGTCATAACAGAAGAGGACAAAGGGGTCCCCCCACCAACTAGAAGGTCATTGCTTTGCCCTGCTGCACTGTGAGACCGGGTGAGCGGGTTCCTAAAACACATAACACTGCCGTTGTCTACAAGCCTTTTTTCTGCTTTTAGTTGCTTGAGTTTGGAACAGTTTACAGTAAAGGCCTCTACCTTTAGGCACTGACACTATAGCAAATTCAGTGCTGCAATCTACCACCCCTACTGTCTATATCAGCGCTGACTGCAGGATACCAGGGGTCACCCCTTTCACTACCCTGTTAAGCAGGAACTCTACTAACACTTCCATCCAAGCTCAAGCTATCCAAGGAAAACATTTCCATGTAAAGGGACTTTAAACCCCCCCCCCCCCTTTCTCGCTAAGCAACATCTGTCACCATGACTAATGTCCTTAACCGTTTCCCGACCGCCCTATAGCAGAAATACTGCTACAGGGCGGCATGGTATATATACGTGATTTTGCATTCTTGGGTAGGGGGTGTGAAAGAGCCCTACCCGCACCACCATTCGTGGCCACGGCTGTCAATCACCGGGTCCCAGCCGGTGATTGTTCACTGGCACCCAGTGATTACTGAGGATCTCCGAAGGGGAGGAAAACTGTTTTGTTTACTAACAGTTCTCCATCCTGTTAGCTCAGGCACGCTGCCTTGCATGGTTATGCACAGCACAGCCATCCAAAGCAGTGTGATTACAGTAAAGCACACTGACACTGCCCCCTAGTAAAACACTTCTAGCACACAGTTAACCCTTTGATCACCCCTCATGTTAACCCCTTCCTGCCCAGTATCATTAGTACAGTGTCAGTGCTTTTTTTTTTAGCACTGATCACTGTATTGGTGTCACTGGGGATGTCAGTGACATCAAGTCAGTTCCCCCCAGTGTCAGAATGTCCACCGTAGTTCTGTTATAAGTCGCTGGTTGCCGCCATTACTAGTAAAAACAAAAGAAAAAAAATTTCAAGTATATATACCGTCATTTTGTAAATGCTATAATTTTCACGTAAACCAATTAATTTACACGTATTGGGATTTTTTTTTAGCAAAGACATGTAGCAGAATACATTTTGGTGTAAATTTATGACGAAATTTGATTTTTTTTATTTTTTTCTGGACATGTTTAATAGGAAAAAGTAAAAAATATAATTTTTTTTCTCAAAATTGTCAGTCTTCTTTTTATTTTAGCGCAAAAAAACTGCACAGGCAATCAAATATCAGCGAAAGAAAGCTCAATTTGTGGAAAAAAAAGGATGTAAATTTAATTTGTGTGCAGAGTTGCATGATTGCGCAATTGTCAGTTAAAATTATGCAGCACTGTAATGCAAAAAATGGCCTAGTCAGAAAGGAGGGTAAGTGGTTAAAATGACTCGTCACTCTACCCATATTTACTAAAGAGGAACTCTGTTAGTCATTTTACCATCTCATGGGTGAACCCATTTCTCCTCGAAGAGACTACATCTTTATTGTACACCAATATATGGGCCCCAAATAGCCATCAGAAGAGTTCTCCCCATGTTTAAGTATCTTATGGGGATACTTATGGGATCTACTTGCTTAAATTCTCACTGTGAGCCCACAAGTGAGTGAGCACTGTGTTTGTTCTTTTCTTCTCTTTTTCTTTTCTCACTTGGGGAAATTTTCTTGGTTTGAAAGCTAACATTTAAATCTTCAGTCCTGCACGGAGGAAAGGTTTGGCTTAAAATGATACTGTACTGTGTTATATTCCCATGGCATTAATACAAGTTGAACATTTATCTCACCAGTATGTATGTGTTTATCCTTTGTGATTGCCAGGGAGTAGCCTGGCCAAGGTATATTGTAGCACTACACATACAATATTCTGTATGGAGTAAAGAGGTCAGCACTATGTGGCGCATAGTGTGTGGGGGTCAAGATTGTCTACGTTCTCAGTGCACCCCCTGTATACTGGTGAGGAGTATGCCCCTTGTATACCGGTGGTGAGTGTGCCCCCTGTACAATGGTGGTCAGTGTGTCCCCTGTACAATGGTGGTCAGTGTGTTCCCTGTACAATGGTAGTCAGTGTGTCCCATGTACAATGGTGGTCAGTGTGCCCCCTGTACAATGGTGGTCAGTGTGTTCCCTGTACAATGGTGGTCAGTGTGTCCCCTGTACAATGGTGGTCAGTGTGTCCCATGTACAGTGGAGGGCAGCATTCCCCCTGTATACTGGTCAGTATGCCTCCTGTAAAATGGTAGTCAGTATTTCCCCTGCATACTGGTCAGTGTGCCCCCTGTGCAATGGTGGTCAGTGTGTCCCCTGTATACTGCTAGTCATTGTGCCCCCGGTATACTGGTGATCATTGTTCCCCCCTTATACTGGTGGTCAGGGTGTCCCTCTACAATGGTGTTTCAGGTTGCCCCCTTTATATTGGTGGCAAGCAGTCCCCTGTATACTGATGTTCAGTGTGCCCAATGCCCAGGGCCACCAATAGAAATGAAGGGTCACCATGCACAGCCTAAATGACAGGGCATTCCTCCCCCACTCAGTGTGACTGTCTGTACTAGTGTGCACAATGTGCGGCTGCAGTATGTAGTCCAGAGCAGTACATACAGAAAGTGCAGTGTGGGGCAGATAGCAGTAAGAAATGACAGTGCGTAGTGTATGGCATGTAGCAGTAGGAAAGTGCACCGCAGAGACTGACATGCACTAAGCACTATATAGCACTAAAAAAGTAGGATCATGCACAGTACCTAAAGGTACTGCAGAGAAGGCTGGGAGCTGTATGTACTGGCAGTGGCAGTACGTGAACAGTGTGCAGTGTCAGGATAATAAACAGTATGTAGTGGCAGGGTAGTCAGTGGCAAGGCAGTCAGTGAACAGTATATATGGGCAGAGCAGTCAGTGAACCATACATAGTGTGTACAAAACATGGTATGCTAAAAGTGGGAGTCAATATCCCCTGTATACTGCTGGTCATTGTCCCCTGGTATACTGGTGATCATTGATCCCCCTTATATCATACCATACATGCATACTATACATAGTGTGTACAAAACATGGTGCGCTAAAAAAAAAAAATGAACATATGTTAAAAATGTGTCAAATTTCATGTGTCTCCAAACAAATGAACTTTATTAAGGTGCAAATTGACCAAAAATGCAGTCACTTTGTACATATTGCAGTTGATGCAAATTCAAAGTACATTAGCTAAAAAACAATAGGTGTAAAACAGTGCGATCAATATGTACAACTAATCAGTAAATGGCAGTAAACATAAATAAATAAAGAACATATCAATTCATATTCACTCATGATCCATGTGAACTTATCTGTCAACAATCAATGTAAAAAAAAAAAAATGTATGATCAATGTGCACCACCAATCAATAAAAAATTATATACATCAATTAAAGTTGTTATAAGTTTGTGCTCACTCGTGATCCATGCTAACTTATCAGTGACCAGCGTTGGATTTAAAATTCTAAGTACTAATTCAGAAAAGCACACACAGGACTGCCACCAGGAATCCCTAATGGGTGTATGCTCACCTTTTAACTAGACCTTTATCACCTTTTAAGGTGAGCATGCACTCAGTGGGGATTCCTGGTGGTGGTCCCCACTCACCATCCCCATCAACCTAGGAAAAACTGCACAGCTGAGTGTGAGTCCGCACTGCCTGGCAGCCACAGGAGGCAAAGAAAGCTGTTCTGCACTGCACCCAGGGGAAAAAGCCAAAGGCAGCTCTTTATGAGTCTCCTTGGTGAGCCGATGGAGCCCAGTCTGGTAGTGAAGGACTGCCTGTTGCCCCCTTACGGGTGGCCCTGGTCGGAGAGATGAGAGTGCTAGCAATATTATTGGGGGTGTTATAGCACAGCCACTAGAAATTCTGAAGGGTCCTCTGCACACTGGTATATACCCTTTCAAGCAGACTTTGCAATAAATAGGGATATTTAGTTCACACATATTGCAATACATGCTTAAGATGGCCAACTGCATCAAAGTAATCCCTCTATGGCCAGTCCTACTCTGCTCTGCCTACGCAAATGCTACTGTGGACACAATGCTAACATAGGGGAAAAGATAAAGTGGGGGAGAGCTACAGGGTTCAGGTCTGGCTACTGACCCAACAATACAACAAACAAGAATTACCTGTGCTCAAATCCCAACAGCTAGTGCATGCATTTATCCACCAGGTGCTAAAGGGGTGTAACCACACATTAACACTAGAAATTCTGAAGGACCCTCTGCACACTGGTATATACCCTTTCAAGCAGACTTTGCAATAAATAGGGATATTTAGTTCACACATATTGCAATACATGCTTAAGCTACAGCAACATTCCTGTGAGATATCAGTCCCAGACATCACCTGTGGACAACTGCACTCCTGGAACCACAGAAACTCTTTTGTCCTTCCATTCTTCAGCCTTCTGTACCTTATGTCCAATGTCTGCATTCTCTCCACATGGTACATATGTTATCATGTTGAGAGTGCCTATCCAGGGGTAACCCCCCCACACACAGTTAATTCATGCTGCAGGGATGATAATAGCTTTGTTCTTATATCATCTGCTTTTACCACTACTTTTACTTTCTAAATGGGATTCTTGTGGCCCTTACTCTGCCTCATTTCTATACATGTTCTTTGATACTGCTTTTAAGGGACACATTCTCTCCAACTGAGCTATCATTGCACTTTTTCTATATGTTTGTTATTATTATATTTACCCGTTAATAAGAGGAGTTGCTCTCTGTATTGGTAACATTTACATTGGATCTATGTTACCATTTGATTAGATACCTGGATATTCTATTATTTGGAATTATTATTTTCAGAATCATATATCCCATTTTCACTGACAATTTACTATTGTCCTCTGCTGCCCTCCAGTGGGAGCTTCGCTCTTCGACCTATAGCACACAATTCCCTATATTTTCTGCAACTTTTCTGTATATGATAGAGAACAGACTTTTTCTCTGCGATTTATATCAAGTTGAGTTTTTATATGGTTTTTATGTTGATGTGTGTGCCTACACAGTGACTCTTTCATGGTATCCAGAAAAACATAGCCCATCACTCTTTCATGATATGTTGAATTTGCCTAATATGCTATGATCACTGATGTTTTGATACTGTTATATGACTATACTGTCAGGTCTGCATTTCAAGGTCCATCTTTTAGCTGCCCAGTTTATTGTCTCCTGTAATTTTCTCAAACTCTCTACTTCGGTCATGCAACCTTTTTATTTGCACTTCCTATGGCATAAGAAGTCAAGATATTTATTGTCCTGGATACACTACTTCGGGGTTGCTTCTTACTGATGGGACCCTCATGATTTCAGAACTGTATAAATATCCCCCAAATGACCCCTTTTTGGAAAGTAGACAGTCCAAGGTGTTTAGTAAAAAAACATGGCAAATTTTTTGTTATAATATTTTAAAAAATGAAGCAAAAAAAAAAAAAATTTAGTACATACTGTCACCAATGCAGTACAGCATAATCATATAACTGGTGTGGTGGTGATTAGGGGCACTGACTGGTGACAGTACGAAAACAAAACAAACTTTTTTTTTCAATTATTATTTTTTTCTTTTTCAAATTTTTAATACATTTATTGGTAATTTGTGATTTTTTTTTTTTATCATTTTTTTTTAACAAACTGTGACCAGAGCAATACAGTGTTACCATAGTAACATTGCACTACTCTGGGCACGTGATCAGGATTTTTTTTTTTTTTACACATTACGATAGCTTATACAAGTGAATTTCATTGCTATAAGCAAGCATTTTACTTAATTGAATCGATTCATTCAGTAAGTATTGTTGTGATTAGCTGTGATTGGCCACAGTTAATCACATACTACAGATGGGTTGTGATTGGCCCTCTCTGTACCATGTGCTCACTGTGACCAATCACAGTTAGCAACACAATTTTACACAATGAATGGCATAAAAGGCAGCGGGCCGGTACAGTGATGTGTCATTGGCTGTGTTCGGTGGACACAGTCGGTGACAGATTGCATGCATTGTACCTGGAACAACGAAAGTCCTGCTCAGCCATCATATTACAATAGGCTGGACAGGAACTGGTTAAATGCTACTTTATCCAGCCTGCAATGCTCCTTTTACCTGTTCCTGGTTTACCAACTCCCATATTTGGTAATTTTTTTAATGCGGAAACTTTTGGGCCCGGGGTCAGTAGGGGGCCCCATGAGATGCCCCTGGTACTTTTTTCATAGGCTTTTTTGAGTTTGGGCAAGGACACAGGGGCCCCATGATCCCCTATTGCTCAGGGGCCCCATGAGTTGTCAGTCTGCCCCTGAATGCTCCCCTTTGTCACAATATACCAGGCTAACTACCTTCCACTTATAAACACAATTGTGAATATGATATCAAACCCAAAAAGCCAAATCCCACTCTAAATTCCAATTAGAAAAAACTTTCAACCCTTGAAAGCTCAAAATTAAATAGAATTATTTCAAAAAGAATCTCCCCCTCTGTAAACAAATTCCCAACTGAGATATATAAACAAAACACACCCCTTAAAAGTGATGATTGATAATCAAACCATTATTTGATCCTTAGTTACTGTTTCATGCACATGGGCCCAATATCAAATCTCTTGGTTAGGGAGACTAAACACCATCATGATGACATTTCTCTGGAAACTCCTATACTATTTTACAGTGTTACCTATTTCTGTACCGATGACATTGCTCTGTGTTGTTCAGAATAAAGTTCAAAAATTTATATGAAACATGACTAGTCCAGGGTCAACAAACATACTTTCTATAGACACAAACTCAGTGGTGGATTAGGGGTACCTTATGTACTCCATTAATAGAGAGCATCCCCACTAACCCAACTCACACATCTACACGCTACCAATTCCTATTTGGCCGTTATTGGATAGGTTGCAACAACACAGCCGTATCTTCATTGACTTGGCTGCCACCTACTAACTGACCATCATCCATCACTGCATCCTTGCAGCACTCTCTTAAAGTATAGGACTAAATTAAGTATTTGAGTGGCCTCATCTCCCCTCACTTACCACACCTTAACTTGGTTCACTGTCCAATGTTTTTTCTGGGATTCATTATTATCCATAAAGAAGATTGGAAGGATATTTGTTCCTCCATGACTGCAGGCTTGGGAACATACAGTATGAGCCTTGGAAAACTCATGAAGCTTTAATGTGTTGGTACCTGACCCCCTCCTGCATACCTAAATATGTTCCCAGGTCCCCCTTTGCTTTAGGGGCTGTGGACAGGAGGGAATGATGGTACACATATGGTTGACATGCCTGAAGGTATGAAACCTGTGAATTAGAGTTTACTCCCTGATAAATACAGTGCAATTTATGTAAGGATCCAGTTGAGGCCTGGTTGAATAATCCTCATCAGGCTATTCATCAGAAAACATCAAAACTAATTGGCTTTATTTTTTATGCCACCAAGCAAACTATTGCACAGTCCTGGCAGCCCCCCTCACTGAATTTCCAGGAAGTCAAAACCCATTTGAATGATACTATGATCAGCGAAAAATTGACAGTAATTGTGGAGGCTATACATGATTTATACTCTGAAACCAGAAGTTAATTTTTTTTTGAAAATTGTTTCCTCAGGAGATCAAAGGAATGTATACTAATTGTATACATATTTTTCTTTAAAAATAAATATTTGTATTATCTTCTAGTGTGAAAGCACCCCTTAAAACAGTTATACATTGAGGCAGAGATGACCCAGCACTACACAAATGAGAAAAAAACAGGGATATCTCAAAGAGTTCATGATCATTGTGTATGTAATCAAATTATGGAAATTTTGTAAGGTAGATATCTATGAATTTACAAAAAAATTATCAACAATATAGTACTATAAGAAACTAACTATTTTCCTATGGTATATCAAATAATGTTGAAGACTGAAATATTGTGGAAGATAACAAATGTGTTATTTAGAGGGAAAATATTTATGGAATTAATACATTTGTTCTAATATGATATTGTAAATGAATTCTCCCTTGATCTCCTGAGGAAGCAATTTGTGAAATTTATCGAGAAGAAGATCTTTCCCTTTCCACCAGTGAATATGCATTAAAACAAAACTAAACCCTCCTATCCTTTTCAGCTAAGAAAGCTGCCATCTTAGCTTCTGTTTGATCTGCAACTGCCATGGTGTTGCACATGTGATCAGTTATGACACCAGCCATCTGAAGGTTTGACACATTGGTTGAGAGCACAAGCAAATGTGACAGTTAGCATTCCTGGCATGCAAGGAATGTAACTATTGTTTAAACCATTAACTTAATGGGTTTAATTCCACTTTAACAGATTTTTTGGATTTACATTGAGACAAAATGGTAGTAAAACATAGGTGTGGATAAACAGGGAAGGATTCCTATAATGTTTCTAGTACCTTAAAATTCCCATTTTTTTAACTTTTGATCTTTTGATACATTGAATGTTGAGATGTGGTGCTAGGATGCAGTCCAGTTCAAGCTTTTCATGATTCCAGGTATTAGGTAGTATTCAAGTAACCCTGGTGCTGCCATCATGTCTGTGGGAGCCATCTGTGACTTTCTGCTGTTTCACAGTCTGCTTCCCACTACACATATGCGAGATGGTGCTGTGCTGTCAGGTCCCGCAGACTCCTGGGTCATGTGATGTGAAGAAAAATTGAGGAAGTAGGAGCGGGCGTCAGTCGGAAAAATGTAAAAGCTCCCCCCAAAAAAATCCCTTCCAATAAGTTAGAAGAGGGAGGAGAGACAGATTAAGGGTATTTTCACTTTTATGTTTCACTTATGCTTTAAGTAGCTGAGTTGAAAAAACCTGACAGCTGAATTATGTATATGTCTGTGTATGTAAACGATCACTGCATAATTGTTTTCATTGTTCTATAGTAGTATATTTTTCCTTGCGTTGCTGTGACAATGCCAGACAGTGACATATTAAGGACTGCTGATAATGTCTTTGAGATAATGAATACATGTATTGTAGAAGCAAGTAGCTACAAATACATGTATATCGAAACCTGTCATGAAAGAATTATGTAATCTGTCATTGCTGCCCTCCTGTCACACATCTGCAAAAAGTCAGAGGATCAGCATAATGACAAGATAACCAGAATTTTCACAGTCAAAGATGGCTTCTGATTTCACTCATGATAGATTTCCTTTAAATAAATTATAACAGGAGGCAGAGTTTATTGTAACTCAATGTAATATTATATTAATTTTATGTTATGTCCCATTGTTTATTTTTCTTGGTTGATAGCTAGAAAGTCCTATTAGATCACTCAGTGTGTCAATTTTCTAAGCAGAATTTCTGCAAAGTGTTCCCTACTTTGCAGAAATTATCTTTAGTACTGGCTGAACTTTTACGCTGTATCCTAATAGACTAACATAGGGTGGTACTCTGAGTGTCTCCATTTTTGGTCTAAGACCCCATACAAATCATAAAGGGCTCACTGAGCAAAAATGGCCAGCCCTGAGAAAGATTTCTACCTGAGAGGCTTTATACATTGGTCAAAAAAATTAAAGGAACACTTTTTAATCAGAGTATGGCATCAAGTCAATTAAACTCCTGGGATATTGATCTGGTCAATTAAGTCGCAGAGGGGTTTGTTAACCAGTTTCAGCTGCTTTGGTGTTAATGAAATTAACAAAAGGTTCACTAGATGGGCAACAATGAGACCACCCCAAAACAAGAATAGTTTTACAGGTGGAGGCCAATGACAATTTTTCCCCTACTCATCTTTTCTGACTGTTTTTCACTAGTTTTGCATTTGGCTAGGGTCATTCTCACTACTGGTAGCATGAGGTGATACCTGGACCCTACAGAGGTTGCACAGGCAGTCCAACTCCTCCAGGATGGCACATCAATACGTGCCATTGCCAGAAGGTTTGCTGTATTTCCCAGCACAGTCTCAAGATCATGGAAGAGATTCCAGAAGACAGGCAGTTACTCTAGGAGAGCTGGACAGGACTGTAGAAGGTCCTTAACCCATCAGCAGGACTGGTATCTGCTCCTTTGTGCAAGGAGGAACAGGATGAGCACTTCCAGAGCCCTATAACATGACCTCCTGCAGGCCAGTACTGTGAATGTCTCTGACCAAAACAATCAGAAACAGACTTCATGAGGGTGGCCTGAAGGTACAATGTCCTCTAGTAGGCCCTGTGTTCACTGTCCAGCACCATAGAGCTCGATTGGCATTTGCCATTGAACACGAGAATTTGCAAGTCCGCCACTGGTGCCCAGTGCTTTGAACAGATTCACGCTGAGCACATGTGACAGATGTGGAAGGGTCTGGAGAAGCCATGGAGAATGTTATGCTGCCTATAACATCGTTTAGCATGACCGTTTTGGTGGTGGGTCAGTGATGGACTGGGGAGGCATATCCATAAAGGGATGCACAGACCTCTACAGGCTAGACAATGGCACCCTAACTGCCATTAGGTATTGGGATGAAATCCTTGTCAGACTCTATGCTGGTGCAGTGGGCCCTGGGTTCCTCCTGGTGCATGACAATACCTGGCCTAATGTGGTGAGAGTATGCAGGCAGTTCCTGGAGGATGAAGAACTTGATACCACTGAATGGCCCCCACTCTTGCCTGACCTAAATCCAATAGAACACCTCTGGGATATCATGTTTCAGTCCATCTGACACTGCCAGGTTGAACATCAGACAGTCCAGGAGCTCAGTGATGCCCTGGTCCAGATGTGGGAGGAAATACTGCAGGACACCGTCCATCGTCTCATTACGAGCATGCCCTGACATTGCCAGGCATGCATAAAAGCACATGGAGGCCATACAAACTACTGAGTACCATTTTGAGTTGCTGCAATGAAATTTCAGCAAACTGGACTAGCCTGCTGCATAACTTTTTCACTTTGATTTTCAGGGTGTCTTTGAATTCAGTCCTCTGTAAGTTGATAATTTTCATTTCCATCAAACCATGGGGCAGCCTTACGTTCATAACATGTTACCCAGTCCATATCAGTATAAATAGCCAGCATGATATTTTTCCCCATTGAGATCTAACCTGGAAAAGCCTAAGGTAAATAAAGAACTGGGGTGTGGGGTTTTACTTCCTATATTTTATCTGCGTGTTCCTATAGAGTATCCTTTGAAAGTTCAAAATGGAAAGTGATCTTGAGTGCATTAGGTGTTTACCTTTGATCATTATCTATTTTGTCCTCATGCACACTTGACGTTTCCCTCACACTGCTGATAACGGCCACATTAAAAACGCTAGTTTTTCAGCGTTTTTGCATAGCACTTATCCACTTTTTTTATGTTTTCTGCGTTTTTTAGCGTTAGCGGTTTTTAGCGTTTTTCAGTTGAAACATCTCACTTTACTATTTGTTGCCTCTCACTTTCTCAGAATGCATCATCGTCACCATTTTGAGAGCAAAAGAGCATACAGATAAGCTGTAATAGCCTTTTTTGCATCCATGTATGGATCCTGTTTTACAAAAAGTTGATGAGCTTACACTACTGCTTCTGTTAAGGATGGTGAGGAGACAGACAGTGGGAAGAGAGAAGCAGACGTCGACGACGATTCTGGACCCATCCACTGATATCCCATTGAATATCTTCTGGATATTTTACAAACGTATGCTGAGCTGCGTGATTATCCAGAGAAATTTTCTAACTTTACATGCATGTCCATCACATCTTTTGACGACCTTCTGTGAAGAATGAAACCCAGATTTACAAGAATGGACACCTGGATAGGGAGAATGAGCATTTCACCAGAGGAACGTCTCCTTGTGACAATTCGTTATGTCATGTCATCCTATTTTGTTTTTTCTTGGCAATTAAATTTTATTTTACACATGATTGCTGTAGCACTTGTTTTGTTCCTGTAGCCAGGTTTTTATGGTATACATTTTTTATTATATTTTATTCTAGGTTTCTTGCAACTGGACAAATGTTTGTATTGTTGCACCATTATTTTCTGATGGGTGTCTCCACCGTGTCTACAATTGTACGAGAAACATGTTTGGCACTGTGGGAGGAACTTCATGGAGCCATGATGCCTGTGCCAACTGAAGAGTTGTGGGAGAATATTGCGGATGAGTTCTGGCAGAAGACACAGTTCCCAAACTGCATCGGAGCACTCGATGGGAAGCATGTGAGGGTAAAAAAGTCTCCGCATTCGGGCTCTCTGTATTTTAATTATAAAAAAATATTTTTCTGTAGTTCTCCTGGCATTGTCTGATGCAAATTTACATTTTGTGTGTGTGGATGTTGGTGCATATGGTAGCCAAGGAGATGCACGTATCTTCAGAGAGTCTTCCTTGGGACGTCGCATGCACGCAGGATGCCTCAACATTCCGGGAAGTAGGCTTCTACCAAGCACACTGGAGCGAAGTCTGCCAATGGTAAGTGTTGCGGATGAGACTTTTGGATTAGCTGAGAATTTAATGCGGCCATACAGTGGTTTTGAACTCAGTCACATACAGAGAATATTTAATTATCGTTTCAGCCGTGCTAGTGCGTCGAGAATGCCATTAAAGTGGTACTTGCATGCTGTGTTATTCACAAATTTCTTAGGAAAAAGGAGGAAAGCACTGGAGACTCAACATCAGCAAATCCAAGTCAGTGTGTACAGTTTATGGACTTACGAACAAGTGGACGGGTCATGACTATTCGCAACCAGTTTGCTTAATTTTTTGTTTCACCTGATGGTGAAGTGTCATGGCAGGATCAGTCTATTTAGATATTTCTTTGGTTTGCACTTTTGCAAAAGACTTTCCAATGTACAGTTTCCGTTAAATAAAAATGTTATAACTTATCTTTTGTGGCATTTTTCTTTCTCTCTCTACATTTTTTTTTAAATATCAAGGGGTGAATTGTGATAGTAAACTCCAAAGGAAAATTGTTAACTTTGTATCTGCGGGTGTCTCAGGCCCATGGCAACTGCATACCTCAGCAAAATGCAGGTGGCCACATGTTCACTTTGTGTCTACATATAGCTCAGTTATGCAGTTGACCATTGAAAAATGGCCACATGTTCACTTAGCATCTGTATGTGGCCCAGTTATGCATTTGGCCATACAAACTTCATAACGGAGCTACACGCAGGTGGCCACATGTTCACTTAGCACCTGCATGTGACGCAGTTAGACATTTGGCCATGCAAACTGTATAATGGAGCTACACGCAGGTGGCCACATGTTCACTTTGCCTCTACATATAACTCAGTTATGCAGTTGGCCTTTGCAAAATGGCCACATGTTCACTTAGCATCTGTATGTGACCCAGTTAGGCATTTGGCCATGCAAATTTCATAACAGAACTACACGCAGGTGGCCACATGTTCACTTAGCATCTGCATGTGATGCAGTTAGGCATTTGGCCATGCAAACTGCATAATGGAGCTACACGCAGGTGGCCACATGTTCACTAAGCACCTGCATGTGACACAGTTAGGCATTTGGCCATGCAAATTGCATACTGGAGCCACATGTTCACTTTGCCTTTACATAAAGCTCAGTTATGCAGTTGGCCTTTGACACATCCCATAATTCCTCATGTGCTTGTACAGCACATATGAGCTCAGTCTGAGTGACCTCAATACCCATCCTTCTCTGTCCAAGAACTGAAAACAAAATGGAGATGAACCCAGCCTGAACAAACAAAGGACACTGTGTCACTTCCTGTTTTGCACACAGTGCTGTAATCTGAGACACTAGGACTGCAAAGGACAATGGGAATGACTCAGCAGGAGAGCACAGTGTCACTTCCTGTTTTACAAGCAGTGCTGTCATCTGAGACAATAGAAATGCAAATGGAGTTTCCAAATGGTCAGTCCACCCCTGGTCGCAACGTTGCTTTAAAATGGGAAGTTAAGCCGGCCATATGTGTATCACAATTCATCAGGAGATTTCATATATGTATGAGCAGGGTGATTGAGCCCAAGTTGATCCATCAATCGACTTAGGTACAGCCAGCCTGTTGGATTTTATGACATTTAAATTCTGCCAATGGCTATAGGCACTAGAAGTAACCATTGTGTTCTGCCCGCCAGCAAAACACAATAGCACTGTGAGAGGCATTTCCCCATCAACAATGACTGTATGAATGAAGGAATTTAGTGATTTTTTTTTTTTTTTTTTTTACTTCCACCCGTGGTGGAAAGAAGGAGAAGTGAGTAATCTATGGACTGCCTCAAAATCAGTGGCTTCCACAGCCCAATTGATTGCAATTAGTGGTAGAATTATTACAATCCTGCTCTACACCCAGGATCTGATACAGCTCCTTGGTCTGTTTTCCTGCTATAGAGCACTCACTGTAGCATTGTGTTTAAAATGGTCTTTCTCCCCTGCAGCAGAAGATCTTCTGTTTCTGATATTTTGACAGTTTCTCTGCTACCTTTATGTTGTTAATCCTATTCACATAATCTGTAGGGGAGGGCCCTGCTGCTTGTGATTATATTGAGACCTAAGGAACCCCAATGAATAAGGCATTTGTTTTCTTGAATCCCCTCCTGCCTGTGGACACAATCAAGAGAATACACATCCTTTTCAGCAGAGACCTTCAATTAAGCCTTGAATGACTTTATAACATTTTCATTAACCACTTCAAGTCCGGACACTTTTACCCCCTTCCTGTCCAGGCCAATTTTCAGCTTTCAGCGCTATCACACTTTGAATGACAATTGCGCGGTCATGCAACACTGTACCCATATGAATTTTTTGCATTTTTTTGAGACAGATAAAGCTTTAGTTTGGTGGTATTTATTCACCACTGGGATTTTTATTGTTTTTGCTATGTAAATGAAAAAGTCCAAAAATTTTGAAAAAAAGTGTTTTTCTTATAAAATTTTGCAAATAAATACTATTTCATCATAAATCTTTGCCAAAATGTATTCAGTTTTTTTTTAGTAAAAAATAAAAAACCCAAATTAGTTTATAACCAAAATTCATCATTTTTAAAACATTTTTTTAAATTTTTTTTATTTTTTTATATTATTATTTATGGTTTTTTTTTTTTTACATACTGTCACCCTAGCAGTACAGTGTCACCATGGTACTACATGTGGGGGGTGATGAAGATTTTTATTTTTTTTTACACTGATTGCTTTTACACCATAAAGTCTGTAAAAACAATAATTTCTCCTTCTACTGTGTGAGATGGCCAATCAGTGATCACATGATCAGGACCTCGCACAGAGGTCCCGTCCGACAATCGGTATTCCACTGTGTCCGGAGGACACAGCGGGCACCAGATCGCGGTGCTGTGCACTCCCAGGGAGCACAAACAAGCAGGGTGCGGGGAGGTCGTTTATAAATGGCCACCCGACCCTGCACTGCCCCCGTCCGGACGTTTATATACATGGGCCAGACGGGAGGTGGTTAAAGTGGTTTTAAAGGCAAATTTTTTTTTAACTTAATGCATTCTACAGTATCTCACAGAAGTGAGTACATCCCTCACATTTTTGTAAATATTTTATTATATCTTTTCATGTGCCAACACATTCTTAACAGGACAGGTTCCACTGTTCTTAGTGGAACCTGTCCTGTTAAACTGCTGCATAGTCTTGGCCACCGTGCTGCAGCTCAGTTTCAGGGTCTTGGCAATCTTCTTATAGCCTAGGCCAGGGGTAGGCAATCTGCGGCTCTCTAGCTGTTGCTCTAGCTCATTTCCCATGAGGCATTGCAACATTACAAAACTGACAGTTACAGCTATGACTTGCAGAGGTATGATGGAACTTGTAGTCCTGCAACAGCTGGAGAGCCGCAGGTTGCCTACCCCTGGCCTAGGCCATCTTTATGTAGAGCAACAATTCTTTTTTTCAGACCCTCAGAGGGTTCTTTGCCATGAGGTGCCATGTTGAACTTCCAATGACCAGTATGAGAAAGTGAAAGCGATAACACCAAATTTAGCACACCTGCTCTCCACTCACACCTGAGACCTTGTAACACTAATTAGTCACATGACATCGGGGAGGGAAAATGGCTAATTGGGCCCAATTTGGACATTTTCACTTAGGGGTGTACTCACTTTTGTTGCCAGCGGGTTAGACACGAATGGGCTGTGTGTTGAGTTATTTTGATGGGACAGCAAATTTACACTGTTATACAAGCTGTACACTCACTACGTCACATTGTAGGAAAGTGTCATTTCTTCAGTGTTGTCACATTATTATTATTATTATACAGTATTTATAAAGCACCAATAGTTCGCTCAGCGCTGGGTCATTACAAAGGGTGACAGAACATGTGACAGAACAATACCAATACAATGCAAAACATGAGGGGATCTAGGGCCCTGCTCTTTCGAGCTTACAATCTAGGACAAATGAAAAGATAGAATAAAATATTAACACAAATTTGAGGGGTGTACTCTGTGAGATACTGTATGTATTCTATGTGTCTATCTGCAGGTCTTGTATACCCTCTCCCCTCTTTCATAGACTTGGGTGGCAGCAGCAGGAGCCATTGGTTGCTGCTGCTGTCGTCAATCAAATCCTGTTCGGAGAAAGTGGAGGGGGGTGCGAGGGAGTGAGTGAGACCAAGCCACACTGTGTGTGTCAATGAAGATACACAGTCTAGCTCAGGAGCAAGCCTGCTGGTGTTCCACCATAGAAAGTGGCTTCCTATGGTGGCACACAGGAGGAGCCAGAGCGCCCGCAGGGAACCCCAGAAGAGGAATTTCAAGGCTACTCAGTGTAATGTCCTTGCACAAAGCGGGTAAGTATGACATCTATTTTATTTTAGGAAAATAAACAATGAGACTACAAGCACTTTAGGACATTTAGTAGTATCATACTTAGATATGGAAAGCCTCTTAGCAGAAGTTTGGCAATAAGAGCACTAATGGCCATTGTAAACAACATTTAACCAGAGACTTGTAATTAAGGTATGCCATAAACCCACTAGCTGACCTTCACTAGCCTCAATTCTGATTGTAATTAATTGTTGTACAACCATTTAGGCCAGTGAATAGTTAAGATTGGCTTTCTCTAGACCTGAAACCACCCTTTTAATGCTGCCAAAATATACACCTAAATCATAACTCCTGATATGATTCAAATACATTAATAATGATCATCCACCTACACGTAGAAGAGGTTTACAATAATTTTCTGATTAAATACCCCTATATTGCAAGGTAGGAGTGATAATAGGGCACATTTTCTGAGAAAAGCACATATGAAATGTATATCATGTGTGGACTTGTTGGAAAGGTAATTTTGTGCTGAGTATATATTTCAATCTCTCATATTCCTGCCTGGTCCAGCAGACCAGGAATTTTGTTAAACACTTTTTCTTTCTTAATCACATTTATTCAGCTGTTACCACTATTGCCTCTTCTGTGTATTATTTCTTTCTGTAAATATTTTGCTTGGGCTTTATTATCTGTTCTTTAATTAAACAACATTTTAAAATCATTAGGCTTTATCTCTAATGCGCTAAACCAGAATTCCTTTCTCTTGAAGACCACTGTTATATTTTAAAGTGGTTGTAAATCCTCACATACTGTATATCCAGTGAAGTGACCAGCCTCAATTGATACACAGAACTGAAACAAATCCTCCTACAAAGGTTCTACCTGTTTAGTTGCTACAATCTCTCCTCTACATCTATTCAAAGTCCAGAATTTATACAGCTTGTCTGAGCTTCCAGAAAGCAGTTGGGGAGCAGAATTCAGTGAGAACTAATTGGAAGGAAGGGGCAACCCTCCCCCCCCTTCACACAATACACAAGAACAGAGTTGAGGCTGTCAATTACAGGCTGTGTGCTGGAGCTCCCTCCCCTGTCACCTTTTTTCTCTTGGTGTCAGGAAAACTTCTCCAAATAGCCTCATTCCTCTGCCATACAGAGGCAGGAGACATAAATTACACTTAGTGCTCTGGATAGAGACAAGTACACACTATAGAGGGATATGTTTTGTTCATATCTCATGTCTGAGTTTTAACCACTTTAACCTCTGTCATACTCCTGTTCAGCGTATTGGAGACACAACAAATAATAAATTGTTTGTGTGAGTATGTTATAACGCCCCCAATATAAAGGATAAGAAGAAGTCTTAGAAATCAGTTACCTCACATACCAGCCTAAATTGATGGGGCATCCACTTCTAGGACCAAGTGGCACAGGGATGAAGAGCATTTACTCTCTGAACATAGTATCAAACATCTCTGAGCTCAGTGTTTGCTCTGCTGTTGGAAGAAACAAAAGTTATTTGCATCTGGACAAAAGGGTGGTAGTGATGTACAATCAGAGACAAGGTGGCACGAGGAGCAACACCCTGATGAGGGAGGTCCAGCCTATTATCAATTGCTGGACTTGGGCACAGTGTATATTCCTGTGGCAAAGAATCAGCTTGTCCATACATTGAGTAGATCCTATCAAACAACAAATGTACTCTCAGACAGTCTTCAGACAACTAGCTCAGTTGTGGGGAACGCCTAAAATTGACCTGGCAGTGATACCTTGAAACTCAAAGTGTGGTGGACTTTTTACACCATCTATGGATCTTCCTATTGTGATGTATATTTCCCTCAACTCCTTTGATATCCAGGTTCTTGTCCAGGCTTCAATACAATTCAGTGATGATAATAGCAATAAAACCATTAGTCCGAGAAGATTGAACCTAGAACCACTAGCACACCTCTCAGCCTCCCCGAGCTTTCTCAATGTCAAAATCTCCATCCAGCTACTGAGAAATTACAACTGAGATGGAAACTGAGAGTCAGAAACTGCTAGACCAAGGGTATTCCTTTAGGTTTAGTTTTAACTCTACTGCAAGTAAGAAATAACTCTACAAACAAGATTTACCATAATATATATTCAAAATTAATTTACCTCGCAGAAGGAAGTGCATTGAAATTGTTGTCTCCTGAGTTTGCACAAATACTATGGGGTGGCCTTGTGATCTAACTAACATCAATTGGATGCTTAATGCTCCAGTCAGTCAGTTCCTGAAAGCCTGAATCAAAATCAGAATACTGAGAAAGCCATACTACCTTGAAAAGGTTTTAGCTGTGATTTTGGAGGTTCTCGGAAAATATATTTTTTTTCCTGATGAGGTATCTACGGTAAGATTCTCACTCTCAAAATAGTTTCCCTGATAGTCATAACCTCAACACAGAGAATATCAGAACTCAAAGTGTTTACCCTTACAGAACCCTGTCTGTTTGTCTACCAATATATTGTAGGGTATTGTTGAAATCACTGAAATAATTTATTCCAAAGATGGCATCTGCTTTCCCCTTTAACCATGAGATTGTCTTTTGTGTCAAGGGATCCACATCCACTAGATGAATGCCTTCTTCAAATCCTATTCAGATGCAACATCTTTCTTCAGAAGTTCTTAGATCCTGTTTCTAGTACAACATGGTTGAAGAAAAGGCCAAACAGCAATGACTGGAACACTTGTTCCCTGACTAGTGAAAAAGATCTACACATTACTAAACCTCCCAACCTTTGACTAAGTCAATGGCAACTTTTTGGGCAACATATTGTCAAGACGATCTGTAAGGCAGTGACTTAAACTTCACAGAACACTTTTATTTCTCATTATTATGTGGGCCCTGCATGCATCATGACAGTGGAGTTTGGCACAGCCTTAGTTGTGTGTTACATTTGTGTTTCTGTTCATTAAATCTTTTTGTTATTGTGTCCTCTCAACTTGCGCAAGTGTTTTTCCACTGTATGCTGCCAGAAAAATCCAAAATTGTATTCTCACCTTTCTGCAATTTTATTTTCTTGGTGCATCTTACAGAATTATGTTCAAAGTTCCAAAGAATGCTTAGGGGTTGATTTACTAAAACTGGAGAGTGCAAAATCTAGTGCAGTTCTGCATAGAAACCAATCAGCTTCCAGGTTTTATTGTCAAAGCGTAATTGAAGAAGCTGAAGCTAGAAGCTGATTGGCTACTGTTCAGAGCAGCACCAGATCTTGCACTCTCTAGCGTTAGTAAATCAACCCCTGTGCCTGTGTAACGACCTCAGACTTATAATTAAAAAGTCCTACTGGGTTCAGGAAGCTTAGCCACAATCCCCTGTATACAGAAAGATGAGTATTTTTCCTTTTTACAACTCAGACATCAAACGTACAGACATATCACATACAATATATACACAGAGGGACAAAACTACAACAGTATCCAAAATGATATATCTATACACAAATTATTGCAAAACAATAACCTAAAATGAATGTGTTAAACATTTAGAACAATCATAAACTTTATAAAACTTTTAGCCTAAAGCAGTACCACCAATATACCACAAGGTGGCAACATGTGCTAATATGCAAAGCACATACTAGCCACATTACTATAACTTCACAAAAGGTGTATTTGAAATTTGACGGAAAAAATGTATTTGCTTGTGGAAAGATACTTTTTTATCTATAGTGAAAATAGCAGGAAAAATGTAATAATATATTGTATGTGCATTATATGGTATTATGTATGGTATTAGTATGTTTACTGTTATTCTTAGTATGAATAACACATAAGGTAATGAGTTTGTTGAGTGCTGTGGGTATGTTTTGAAGCTGGAATGATTGCTCCCCTTACACAGAAACCATATGCATGTTTTAAAAGTATCAGATAAGACTGATGGGCATTTCATATAGGGGTGTAAAGTGAGTCCTGGTCCAGCTTGTAAAAAATGTTTTAAAGAGTCAAGGCAAGACTGGGAGGAGGGGGTATTTGGATGCCAGCACCTAGGCCCTCAAAACAGTGACAAAAAAGTAAGCAAAAGTTTGCGCAGGCTAACTCCTGTATAGACAAAAGTGGACTTTTCTTCAGACCAAGAGTATTCTTCAACATCAGGTGCAGCTTTGACACAAGAAGATATTGACCAAACAAGTGAAATCCTACTACTTTTGACAATAGATTGAGAGGAGCACATCACAATGAATGAAAATACTATCTAAATATAAAAAAAATCCACCTTTCTTCTGATACTTGAAGTTAAAGAGGTAATGGATAAGGAATTGCTAAGCTGCAAAAAAAAAATCTGAACCTAACAAGCAAATTTGCTAAATTCTATCCACTTAATTCTGTAAATTGTGAAAATTGGTATTATCTACTACAGAGGTTAGTACATCGCCCTTCCACTAAAGATCACAGTCTTCTTTGAGGACCCAAGGGATTGATGAGTAGTTTCAGACTTTAAAAAGATTGATTCATTTTCAAATTTGACTTTCAAGTTGACAGTGACACAGACCTTGGTGGCCGGGGCTTTGAGACCTGTGCAATAAATGTGGAAACTGCCCAAAAATCAGAAGTCGAAAAAGCTGCTTTTGACACTGCTCTGGGGAAACTGAATCTAGTCTCTGAGTTTATGGCAAGGGTAACAGTAGATTTGTTACACCTCTCTTCTCATCTTACCTACTATGTGATAGCTAAGAAGACTATCTGAAATATATACACTAGTAAAAAATTATTTGACAATTTCCTCATCAATGTACTGGGGGCAAGTTAGAAGGAAACGAGAACAGAAAGAGAGTGCAGAGATCAGTTTAAACAATCCAGATCACACAAGCTCAGACAGACCTTCTTCAGGAGAGAGTGGCATAGGACGCAGATCTCTTTTCCTCACAGAACTAAGAATAAGGTGCCTCAGGACTCCAAAATTACAAACAAATCCTATCCAGGCTTTTTTATGGAGTTTGAGCATAAAATACATTATTTCATATGACTGGATATTTTCACTTTTCAGAAACTACATTGCATCACATTTATAAGCTATATGTGTGTAGCCCTCTCTAGGGTTATGAGAAATGAGCCTCCCCAAACAGGGTAGTGCACTAAATCTGTAGGTAAATAACAGAACCAAAACTCTCACAAACTAGAAGAGTAGGCTTGACAATAAAGTTGACAGTATCTCCACCCAGAACAGGGCCTCTGTTAACATAGTATCAGCTAAGGGCTCAACAAGAATCCTGGTTGATTTGTGCACATATACCTGAGTATACAGTATATAGTTATTAATAGAGATACCTCCAGATGAATGTTGCAGCAAAGTTCAGTAACGAGTTCCCCTGAGGATGATATCAATGCAGTGTTTGTCTTTGTGTCAGACACATGAAGACAAGATCAACAGTGATCGGGAGGTCCTCCAACCATTGTCCAACCAGCCTGGATGCAAGTTCTCACCAGCAGAAACCATTGTGACCATCTTGTGGCACTGGAACTCAGAGTCAACCTATCTACTCTGTGTCTTAGTTCCTAGTAGTTTCTAATCTGTAATGCAACTGGAACTTTAACTACCCTCTACTACTGTGTGCCTAACCTGGTTGTAGCCTATGCTGAGCCCTGAGCTAAAACTAGTTATAGAATCCTAAACCAGAAGGGAAAGGGTTAACTAAAATAACAGGAGCTGATTATAAACTCTATTGCAATAAACAGGTTCACCTACTTATATACTGGAAGGCGACCGCTACTCATGTACAGTAGTATAGATCTAGCTATCTGCCAATGTACATGTGAGATAATAACAATGGGACAGAGGTAAGTCTGTCAAAAGATTTACATACACACTCAAGAAGCTATGGGCAGCTGAAGCCAAACTATTAGAACACATGAAAATTGCTTCTGGCGTAGGTTATATAAAGAAGCTCTGTGGGTGTATAAGATCATATGTCTCAGTTCTCTGTGTCTACTTCCTGGAAACTCCTCTTTATATAACATCACAGCCCCCCAATCAGGGTTTCTGACCCAGCAAGGATGGGATGTGCCTGTGTGTAATCAACTACATACAGTACCTCTGGGGTAATTAATAAGCAAAAGCTATTTACAAATACAGACAATAGAGGGCAGCAGATCCTTAAGGGTGCAAGCATTGGTGCAGGTAAAAGTTATTTGTCCTGTCCTAAGAGCAGAGAAAAGGTTTATATTCTCTTGGTACACATTGCATTAGTAAATGTAGAGCTACCCTCTTGAGAGCTGCCAGCTTTGGGTCCCCCTTTACTTCCAGCACAGCCAGGCAACACACATTTTTGCAACATGCATCCAGAAACAAGAAACATTCTACAGGTTTGGTTTTTCAGTTTTATTATGGAATTTAACTTAGATAGGGTATAGGGGTGTAATGCCTATGAAATGTGTTGGCCTTGGACCCTTTGTTTCTTGGGTAATTTTTACAATATAGCATTGTTGCCCAAATGCCAGGGGCATGAGAGGTGACTGATGTGTTATTTATCTGGGCCAAAGGAACAGAGTCACAAGATATTCTGCTGAAAGCAAAATAAAACTTGTTTATGGAAATTGAATGTGTTTATGAAATCTAGTAACTTCACATTAGGAGATAAAAACCTGTTTAACCACTAGCCTACAGGGCACTTATACCCCCTTCCTGCCCAGGCCAATTTCCAGCTTTCAGTGCTGTCACACTTTGAATGACAATTGCGCGGTTATGCAACACTGTACCCATATGAAATTTTCATAATTTTTGTGAGACAGATAGAGCTTTCTTTTGGTGGTATTTAATCACCTCTGGGAGTTTTATTTTATCTTAAACAAACCACAAACCACTGAAAATGTAAAAAAAAAACATTTTTTCTGAAGTTTTTGTTATATAATTTTGTAAATATTTGTAAATAAGTGATTTTTCTCCTTCACTGATGTACGCTAATGAGGCTGCAGTGATGGGCACTGATAGGCTGCACTGATGGACACTGATAAGTGGCACTGATGGGCACTGATGAGGAGGCACTGATAGGTTGCACTGATGGGCATTGACAGGCATCACTGATGGGCACTGAAAGGCAGCACTGATACATGACACTGATATATGGTACTGATAGGCGGCACTGATAGGCAGCACTGACTGGCACTGATAGGCAACACTGACTGGCACTGTTAGGCAGCACTGACTGGCACTGATAGGCGGCACTGATGCGCACTGAGAGGCGACACTGACTGGCACTGATAGGTGGCACTGATTGGCAGCACTGATAGGTGGCACTGCTTGGCATTGATAGGTGGCACTGACTGGCATTGATGGGTGACATTGAAAGGCAGCTCAGATGGGCACTGATATGTGACATTGATGTGCACTGGTATGCACTGATATGTGGCATTGATGTGGCACTGATGGGCACTGGCGCGTGGCACTGAGCACTGACTGCTGGCACTGATGAACACTGACATGTGGCACTTCTGGGGCCACACTGATCATCAGGGTACACTGATATCAGTGCCCTGATGATCAGTGTACATGTCCCCTCCGCGGAAAGCCGATTACCGGCTCTCCTCTCCTCTTGAGCTGTCAGCGTGACAGCTCAAGAGGAGAGAAATGCCGATAACTGGCATTTCCGTGTTTACATGTGATCAGCTGTGATTGGACACAGCTGGTCACATGACTGAGCCCACATCTTCGGCACTTTCCGTGATCCGCTGTGTCCGAGGGACACAGCGCACTGGCGATCGCCGTGCTGCGCGCTCCCTGAGCTGCGCATGAGCGGTGAGAATGGAAGCCCTCTAACCGCCCAAAAGACATTGCTAACCAATTCAGCTCTTTTTATGCCAACTTGTACAATCTCGCCACCTCTGATGCTGTCCCATCCCCATTCTCAGCAGACATTAAATCTAGAGATGAGCGAATCGAAGTAGCCGAAGTGGAATTCGAGTCGAATATCGGAAAAATTTCGAAAAATAGCCTAAATTCGGACGCGCGAATCGAAATTTTTCCGAAAATGGCGGCTGACATGTGCGGCGACGGAGCGGGGATGTCTGGGAAGGCGCGCAGACAAGGCGCGCTGACCCATAATGCATTCCTCAACGACATGTGATCGCATCAGCCAATCAGCAGCCAGCCAGCTAGCACTGTGTAATGGTCGAGCTATAAATAGCGGCCATTTTGGAATTCTTCATTTGCCTGCAGTCACAGAAACGATACTTGGGGACAGAGAAACGATACTTAGGGACAGAGAACTATTACTCAGGGACACAGAATTGTTAATTAGGGCCACAGAATCGTTACTTAGGGACAAAGAAACGCTAGTTAGGGCCACAGAATTCATACTCAGGGACAGACAGAATTGTTACTGAGTGCCAGAGAATTGTTACTTAGGGCCACAGAAACGTTATTAGGGCCACAGAATTGTTACTCAGGGACAGACAGAATTGTTACTGAGTGCCAGAGAATTGTTACTTAGGGCCACAGAAACGTTATTAGGGCCACAGAATTGTTACTCAGGGACAGACAGAATTGTTACTGAGTGCCAGAGAATTGTTACTTAGGGCCACAGAAACGTTATTAGGGTCACAGAATTGTTACTCAGGGACAGACAGAATTGTTACTGAGTGCCAGAGAATTGTTACTTAGGGCCACAGAAACTTTAGTTAGGGCCACAGAATTGTTACTCAGGGACAGACACAGAATTGTTACTGAGGGCCACAGAACTGTTACTTAGGGCCACAGAATTGTTACTCGCACAGACACAGAATTGTTACTCGCACAGACACAGAATTGTTACTCAGGGCCACAGAACTGTTACTTAGGGCCACAGAATTGTTACTCGCACAGACACAGAATTGTTACACAAGGAACACAGAACTGTTACTTAGGGCCACAGAATTGTTACTCGCACAGACACAGAATTGTTACTCGCACAGACACAGAATTGTTACAGAGGGCCACAGAACTGTTACTTAGGGCCACAGAATTGTTACTCGCACAGACACAGAATTGTTACACAGGGACACAGGACTGTTACTTAGGGCCACAGAATTGTTACTCGCACAGACACAGAATTGTTACTCAGGGACACAGAATTGTTACTGAGGGCCACAGAACTGTTACTTAGGGCCACAGAATTGTTACTCGCACAGACACAGAATTGTTACTCAGGGACACAGAATTGTTACTGAGGGCCACAGAACTGTTACTTAGGGCCACAGAATTGTTACTCGCACAGACACAGAATTGTTACACAGGGACACAGAACTGTTACTTAGGGCCACAGAATTGTTACTCGCACAGACACAGAATTGTTACTCAGGGACACAGAATTGTTACTGAGGGCCACAGAACTGTTACTTAGGGCCACAGAATTGTTACTCGCACAGACACAGAATTGTTACTCGCACAGACACAGAATTGTTACTGAGGGCCACAGAACTGTTACTTAGGGCCACAGAATTGTTACTCGCACAGACACAGAATTGTTACTCAGGGACACAGAATTGTTACTGAGGGCCACAGAACCGTTACTTAGGGCCACATAAACGTTAATCAGGGACACATAATTGTTACTGAGGGCCACAGAACCGTTACTTGGGGCCACAGAAACATTAATCAGGGACACAGAATTGTTACTGAGGGCCACAGAACTGTTACTTAGGGCCACAGAATTGTTACTCGCACAGACACAGAATTGTTACTCAGGGACACAGAACTGTTACTGAGGGCCACAGAACTGTTACTTAGGGCCACAGAATTGTTACTCGCACAGACACAGAATTGTTACTCAGGGACACAGAACTGTTACTGAGGGCCACAGAACTGTTACTTAGGGCCACAGAATTGTTACTCGCACAGACACAGAATTGTTACTCGCACAGACACAGAATTGTTACTGAGGGCCACAGAACTGTTACTTAGGGCCACAGAATTGTTACTCGCACAGACTCAGAATTGTTACTGAGGGACACAGAATTTTTACTGAGGGACACAGAATTGTTACTGAGGGACACAGAATTGTTACTCGCACAGACACAGAATTGTTACACAGGGACACAGAATTGTTACTGAGGGCCACAGAACCGTTACTTAGGGCCACAGAATTGTTACTCGCACAGACACAGAATTGTTACTCGCACAGACACAGAATTGTTACTGAGGGCCACAGAATTGTTACTCGGACAGACACAGAATTGTTACTCAGGGACACAGAATTGTTACTGAGGGCCACAGAACCGTTACTTAGGGCCACATAAACGTTAATCAGGGACACATAATTGTTACTGAGGGCCACAGAACCGTTACTTGGGGCCACAGAAACGTTAATCAGGGACACAGAATTGTTACTGAGGGCCACAGAACTGTTACTTAGGGCCACAGAATTGTTACTCGCACAGACACAGAATTGTTACTCAGGGACACAGAACTGTTACTGAGGGCCACAGAACTGTTACTTAGGGCCACAGAATTGTTACTCGCACAGACACAGAATTGTTACTCGCACAGACACAGAATTGTTACTGAGGGCCACAGAACTGTTACTTAGGGCCACAGAATTGTTACTCGCACAGACACAGAATTGTTACTCAGGGACACAGAATTGTTACTGAGGGACACAGAATTTTTACTGAGGGACACAGAATTGTTACTGAGGGACACAGAATTGTTACTCAGGGACAGACACAGAATTGTTACTCAGGGACAGACAGAATTGTTACTGAGGGCCACAGAAATGTTACTTAGGGCCACAGAAACGTTACTCAGGGACACAGAATTGTTACTCAGGGACACAGAATCGTTTAATTAAAGAGTATGTCAGACAACATGCAGAGGAGTGGCAGAGGAGGCAATGTTTTAGGAGCGAGCAGACGTGGCAGCAGAGGAAGGGGTCGAGGCAGCACTATTCGCAGCCAGAGGCTAGTGCTCCCGGTGTCATCCAGTACAGTGAGGAAGAGCTAACAGAGGGCGGTCAGGAACGGGGGGAGACATCCGCCTCTTCAGCAGCCAGGCGAAGAAGTAGTGGCGAGGAGAGTGGCTCGGTAGCCGGTCTAGAGACAGGTCTGTCTCCTGACCCACACGCAGCCGAGGGGGCTAGTAGTGAGGCGGAGACCCTAATTGATGATGATGAGGCTGATCGCACTTGGCAGCCTCGTCGTTATCAGGCTATTGCTTCCGCATCATCAGGAGAAGAGGGTGGCAGCTTGGCAGCGAGCAAAACAGTCGGTGGGTTGTCTCCATCGCCACACTCTGCCATGTGCCACTTTCAGGTCTCCTCACACACTGCTGGTGTGTTGAATTTTTTGACATAGGGTGCTGGCAGATTACGGGCCTCCCATAGCTGCTGCCAGGCCCCTAATCTGCCATGGGCCCCTATATACCGCCTCCTCATGCTGCTGCCAGGTCCAGAGTCTGTCATGGGTCCCTGTACGGCCTCCCATTGCTGCTGTCTCCATCGCCACACTCTGCCATGTGCCACTTTCAGGTCTCCTCACACACTGCTGGTGTGTTGAATTTTTTGACATAGGGTGCTGGCAGATTACGGGCCTCCCATAGATGCTGCCAGGCCCCTAATCTGCCATGGGCCCCTATATACCGCCTCCTCATGCTGCTGCCAGGTCCAGAGTCTGTCATGGGTCCCTGTACGGCCTCCCATTGCTGCTGTCTCCATCGCCACACTCTGCCATGTGCCACTTTCAGGTCTCCTCACACACTGCTGGTGTGTTGAATTTTTTGACATAGGGTGCTGGCAGATTACGGGCCTCCCATAGATGCTGCCAGGCCCCTAATCTGCCATAGGCCCCTATATACCGCCTCCTCATGCTGCTGCCAGGTCCAGAGTCTGTCATGGGTCCCTGTACGGCCTCCCATTGCTGCTGTCTCCATCGCCACACTCTGCCATGTGCCACTTTCAGGTCTCCTCACACTGCTGGTGTGTAGAATTTTTTGACATAGGGTGCTGGCAGATTACGGGCCTCCCATAGATGCTGCCAGGCCCCTAATCTGCCATGGGCCCCTATATACCGCCTCCTCATGCTGCTGCCAGGTCCAGAGTCTGTCATGGGTCCCTGTACGGCCTCCCATTGCTGCTGTCTCCATCGCCACACTCTGCCATGTGCCACTTTCAGGTCTCCTCACACTGCTGGTGTGTAGAATTTTTTGACATAGGGTGCTGGCAGATTACGGGCCTCCTATAGCTGCTGCCAGGCCCCTAATCTGCCATAGGCCCCTATATACCGCCTCCTCATGCTGCTGCCAGGTCCAGAGTCTCTCATGGGTCCCTGTACGGCCTCCCATTGCTGCTGTCTCCATCGCCACACTCTGCCATGTGCCACTTTCAGGTCTCCTCACACTGCTGGTGTGTAGAATTTTTTGACATAGGGTGCTGGCAGATTACGGGCCTCCTATAGCTGCTGCCAGGCCCCTAATCTGCCATAGGCCCCTATATACCGCCTCCTCATGCTGCTGCCAGGTCCAGAGTCTCTCATGGGTCCCTGTACGGCCTCCCATTGCTGCTGTCTCCATCGCCACACTCTGCCATGTGCCACTTTCAGGTCTCCTCACACTGCTGGTGTGTAGAATTTTTTGACATAGGGTGCTGGCAGATTACGGGCCTCCTATAGCTGCTGCCAGGCCCCTAATCTGCCATAGGCCCCTATATACCGCCTCCTCATGCTGCTGCCAGGTATAGAGTCTCTCATGGGTCCCTGTACGGCCTCCCATTGCTGCTGTCTCCATCGCCACACTCTGCCATGTGCCACTTTCAGGTCTCCTCACACTGCTGGTGTGTAGAATTTTTTGACATAGGGTGCTGGCAGATTACGGGCCTCCTATAGCTGCTGCCAGGCCCCTAATCTGCCATAGGCCCCTATATACCGCCTCCTCATGCTGCTGCCAGGTCCAGAGTCTCTCATGGGTCCCTGTACGGCCTCCCATTGCTGCTGTCTCCATCGCCACACTCTGCCATGTGCCACTTTCAGGTCTCCTCACACTGCTGGTGTGTAGAATTTTTTGACATAGGGTGCTGGCAGATTACGGGCCTCCTATAGCTGCTGCCAGGCCCCTAATCTGCCATAGGCCCCTATATACCACCTCCTCATGCTGCTGCCAGGTCCAGAGTCTCTCATGGGTCCCTGTACGGCCTCCCATTGCTGCTGTCTCCATCGCCACACTCTGCCATGTGCCACTTTCAGGTCTCCTCACACTGCTGGTGTGTAGAATTTTTTGACATAGGGTGCTGGCAGATTACGGGCCTCCTATAGCTGCTGCCAGGCCCCTAATCTGCCATAGGCCCCTATATACCGCCTCCTCATGCTGCTGCCAGGTCCAGAGTCTCTCATGGGTCCCTGTACGGCCTCCCATTGCTGCTGTCTCCATCGCCACACTCTGCCATGTGCCACTTTCAGGTCTCCTCACACTGCTGGTGTGTAGAATTTTTTGACATAGGGTGCTGGCAGATTACGGGCCTCCTATAGCTGCTGCCAGGCCCCTAATCTGCCATAGGCCCCTATATACCGCCTCCTCATGCTGCTGCCAGGTCCAGAGTCTCTCATGGGTCCCTGTACGGCCTCCCATTGCTGCTGTCTCCATCGCCACACTCTGCCATGTGCCACTTTCAGGTCTCCTCACACTGCTGGTGTGTAGAATTTTTTGACATAGGGTGCTGGCAGATTACGGGCCTCCTATAGCTGCTGCCAGGCCCCTAATCTGCCATAGGCCCCTATATACTGCCTCCTCATGCTGCTGCCAGGTCCAGAGTCTCTCATGGGTCCCTGTACGGCCTCCCATTGCTGCTGTCTCCATCGCCACACTCTGCCATGTGCCACTTTCAGGTCTCCTCACACTGCTGGTGTGTAGAATTTTTTGACATAGGGTGCTGGCAGATTACGGGCCTCCTATAGCTGCTGCCAGGCCCCTAATCTGCCATAGGCCCCTATATACCGCCTCCTCATGCTGCTGCCAGGTCCAGAGTCTCTCATGGGTCCCTGTACGGCCTCCCATTGCTGCTGTCTCCATCGCCACACTCTGCCATGTGCCACTTTCAGGTCTCCTCACACTGCTGGTGTGTAGAATTTTTTGACATAGGGTGCTGGCAGATTACGGGCCTCCTATAGCTGCTGCCAGGCCCCTAATCTGCCATAGGCCCCTATATACCGCCTCCTCATGCTGCTGCCAGGTCCAGAGTCTCTCATGGGTCCCTGTACGGCCTCCCATTGCTGCTGTCTCCATCGCCACACTCTGCCATGTGCCACTTTCAGGTCTCCTCACACTGCTGGTGTGTAGAATTTTTTGACATAGGGTGCTGGCAGATTACGGGCCTCCCATAGCTGCTGCCAGGCCCCTAATCTGCCATAGGCCCCTATATACCGCCTCCTCATGCTGCTGCCAGGTCCAGAGTCTCTCATGGATCCCTGTACGGCCTCCCATTGCTGCTGTCTCCATCGCCACACTCTGCCATGTGCCACTTTCAGGTCTCCTCACACTGCTGGTGTGTAGAATTTTTTGACATAGGGTGCTGGCAGATTACGGGCCTCCTATAGCTGCTGCCAGGCCCCTAATCTGCCATAGGCCCCTATATACCGCCTCCTCATGCTGCTGCCAGGTCCAGAGTCTCTCATGGGTCCCTGTACGGCCTCCCATTGCTGCTGTCTCCATCGCCACACTCTGCCATGTGCCACTTTCAGGTCTCCTCACACTGCTGGTGTGTAGAATTTTTTGACATAGGGTGCTGGCAGATTACGGGCCTCCTATAGCTGCTGCCAGGCCCCTAATCTGCCATAGGCCCCTATATACCGCCTCCTCATGCTGCTGCCAGGTCCAGAGTCTCTCATGGGTCCCTGTACGGCCTCCCATTGCTGCTGTCTCCATCGCCACACTCTGCCATGTGCCACTTTCAGGTCTCCTCACACTGCTGGTGTATTCCATTTTTTGTCATAGGGTGCTGGCAGATTACGGGCCTCCCATAGCTGCTGCCAGGCCCCTAATCTGCCATGGGCCCCTATACCGCCTCCTCATGCTGCTGCCAGGTCCAGAGTCTCTCATGGGTCCCTGTACGGCCTCCCATTGCTGCTGTCTCCATCGCCACACTCTGCCATGTGCCACTTTCAGGTCTCCTCACACTGCTGGTGGGTTCCATTTTTTGTCATAGGGTGCTGGCAGATTACGGGCCTCCCATAGCTGCTGCCAGGCCCCTAATCTGCCATGGGCCCCCGTACCGACTCCTCATGCTGCTGCCAGGCCCGTAATCTGTCATGGGCCCCTGTTGTCGCTTGTTGGCATATTCCGCTCGTTCAGATGCTCCTTCTCCTGCTACTCCTCTTCACGGATTCCGTCAGCAGTCTTTCTTGGAATCCGTTTCCAAGAGACAACAGTTTGCGAGCACGCACCAGACGGTGCAGAAGCTGAACGTCCTCCTGTCCAAGTTGCTGCTGCCAGGCTCGTAATCTGTCATGCGCCCCTGTACCGCCTCCTCATGCTGCTGCCAGGTCCAGAGTGTGTCATGGGCCCCCGTACCGACTCCTCATGCTGCTGCCAGGCCCGTAATCTGTCATGAGCCCCTGTACCGCCTCCCCATGCTGCTGCCAGGTCCAGAGTGTGTCATGGGTCCCTGTACGGCCTCCCATTGCTGCTGCCAGGCCCGTAATCTGCCATGGGCCCCCGTACCGACTCCTCATGCTGCTGCCAGGCCCGTAATCTGCCATGGGCCCCTGTACCGCCTCCTCATGCTGCTGCCAGGTCCAGAGTGTGTCATGGGTCCCTGTACGGCCTCCCATTGCTGCTGTCTCTATCGCCACACTCTGCCATGTGCCACTTTCAGGTCTCCTCACACTGCTGGTGGTTTCCATTTTTGTCATAGGGTGCTGTATGGCCTTCCATTGCTGCTGCCTCCACCGCCACACTGTGGCTCCACACTCTGGTTTTGGCCCCGTGACTGCCCAAATGAGTGAAGTGTGCGGTGATTCTAAGATCGACGGCACTCATCTGCATGTCATACTGACTGACAGTATTATTTCTCTTCCCCAGCAGACTCCAAGGGCATTTAAATTAAAGGTACAGTGTTCAGCACTAATATTAAGTCTCTTTGAAGCCTAGAAACACCCTTTTTTAAGTTAAATTCACAGCGAATATATTCGACTCGAATCAAAATTTTTCCACGAATTCGCCGAATCAGTCGAATCGAATTTTTGAATACTTCGCTCATCTCTAATTAAATCCTTTTTGGATCCCGTGTGGCTACTTTCCTTATCCACAGACCAATTGCAAGCCCTCTCTACCCCTTTTTTACCTGTGGAAATTGAGAAAACCATTACCACCCTTCCTTTACATAAGGCACCTGGCCCAGGTGGCTTCAGTAACGAATATTATAAACAATTCACTAAACCCCTCCTCCCCTATCTTTGTGACTCCTTTAATCACATTGCATCTACAGGATCCATTCCTCCAGAATACTTAGAAGCCACCATCACTACTATCCCTAAATTAAGCAAACCGTCTGACGTCCTTGCCAGCTACAGACCCATCTCCTTACTAAACACAGACACAAAATTTTAGCCATGCGCAGTCATTCTGCATTTCGTGCACATGGACCAAGTGGATTTTGTAGGCAGGCAAGTGCTGGATGGTACAAGCCACTTTTTTGATTTTTTTTACAATTGGCAGAGACCAACCAAACATCTTTTCTGCTCTTTTCCCTTGATGCACATAAGGCGTTTGATAGGGTGGATTGTAACTACTAAAAAGCAGTCCTAGAAAAATATGCTTTCTCTGGGACTATTTTAAAGGCTATAATGGCACTTTATGCCTCACTCACTACTAAGGGTAATACCTCAGGTATCCTTTTCGACCCCTTTTGCTTAACAAATGGAACCCAACAAGGCTGCCCCCTCCCCCCCTAATATTTACTTTAGTCATGGAACGTCTTGCACATTCTATCCGCACTAACCTCCTCATATTGGGCATCAAAGTTGGCGATCATTCCCACAAGATTGGCCTCTACGCCAATGATTTTATCATATCGCTGACTAATCCCATGAAATCACTTTTTCACTTTTTCACCTGCATCAGCAGGTTCAGCCAAACCTCTGTCTATAAAATTAGTGATACCTACTCCAAATCCTGTATGCTGGGTATAGGCTTAGACAACCCCATCAAGTGTAGTATTGCTGCAACTACCTCCTTCTCACGGGCCCCTAACTCTAGCATCCCCTACTTGGGTATTCAACTAGAAACACCTTCCTCATGTTTACTTACTCTTAACTTCTCTACTCTTATCTCCAAGCTACAGAAAGCTATACAGGATCTCCAGCATGTACAAGCCTCCTGGGCAGGTCGCATTGCCTTATTTAGGATGTACCTGTTTCCACATGTCCTCTATGCCTTCCGAACAATGCCTCTCCTCTTTCTCCAGTTCCATCTTGACAAACTACAAGCTATCATCATTAAACACACTATCCTGTGTACACCCCCCTGGTGGGATGGGAGCACAAAATATTCAATCCTATTTCAAAGCAACCATCTTAGATAAAGCCAAGAATTGGCGGCATGCCACCCAACAAACTACCTGGTTCCAAATTGAGAGAATGCCCTTAGCAACTCAACTGCGGGTAATTCTCAGTGCTTTAGTATTGCAACCTCACTCCTTCCTCAGTACTATCAATGCTACAATCAAGATACCTACCAACTTGCTGGAGGTATACCTCATTGTCTGCTCTCATCTATCCTTTTAACCACTCTGCAGACCATCACTCCTTATATCTCCCTTTTGGAATGGTGCACAGCAGGCCTTACAGCTATTGGTACCAAAACTCCCTATTGCTTTCTTTACAAAAACTGCAGTCTAAATCACTTCCAAAGACTTTTTAAAATACCTCAGGCTATGCTCGGACCCCTCTCGTACACAGTGGTTGGAAAGTACTCTCTTTTGGCATCTCATAAGATCTTGATAATCCCCCAACAATGAGGTAACTCGTATATTTACAAACTTTTCACAGAATTATCTCATAATCCAAAAATACCCAATGAAGCTCCACTAGGAACAACTTCTAAATTGCAACTGTATTCCTCAACAATGGTACCACACTCTACAATGGCCCCTAAAGATCTCTCGATGCATACTCCACTGGGAATCAATACAGAAGCTTTTCCATAATTGCTACCTTACCCTCTCTAAACTTGCATGTATCTACCCGTCCACATCTAATGCCTGCTGGAGAAATTGTGGACAACCCAGGACTTCCCTGCACATTTGGTGGCAATGTCCAGGACTTACTGCCTTCTGGTCTGGGATCACTAAACTCTCCTCTTTCATTATCTCAGTTCATGTCTCACTTTCTCTGCAGGTGGCCCTACTAGATCTAGATGTAGACTAATGGCCTCAGCCTCCTCATGTTATCATATCTTGTCTTTATATTCTCACATTTAGCCATAGCCAGAGCATGGAAATACCCCGCCCCCCCTCAATTGCGGAAGTTACATCTATCTTAAACAACCATTGCCTTATGGAATACCTGTATGCCAAGACCCACTTTCAAACTCCCACCTACTATAAAAATTAGGACCTCTGGCTTGTGCATCTTAAATGTCTCACTTTAAATTAGGATGATAGCCCTAAAGCATAATTGCATAGCTTCCTTACCTAATATGACCATCTTCCGGCACATACTGTAATTCTCTTATTGTGCCACTTTATAACTTTGTCAGTGACATTCCCTTCCTAAACATCTCACGTTCTACCATCTACCTGTCTATTATATGGGAAAATGAAAAACCTGTGCTACACCCAACAAATAATAAAAGGTGAAAATTAATATATAAAATGCAATAGAAAATTACATGAATGGAGTAAACTGCTGCTACTCACTTCCTGAAGCTCACAGCCATCAAGCGTGCCTCGTTGGATAGACCTGGTACACTGCCTCATAGTGGGTTGTTTTTTACATCCCAGTCCTGATTTTTATCAGGCCATCAACACTTTCTCACGCAATTTCTTGTGGTCATCGCTCCGCACTCATACATTGCCCTATCAGTATCAGCCATCAGGCAATCTTGTTGCCAGAGCAATTGGGCAGGGCCCCTTCAGGAGACGTTTGGGCAGCATCTATCCTTCACTGGTTCATTTTTTAATTTATTCTTTTTCTTTCTTTTATTTACCATTTTTTGTTTTGTTTTATCGTTATTGCCTGAGGTATATGAGAAGTCCTTGCCTGTGTTCATATAACAATTAGGTTTTTTTTAAATTTTGGTGGTTTTTTGCCTCACATGGAATCATGAGTCATGCCTTCTTGAGCAAGAGAGGAAGAGATTTTTGTTGATCTTGAAACACATCAAGTGCGAACCATGCATGATCCATGACTAGATTTGTAACACCATCTTTGATGACACCGCCGCAATATGTATTGTAGCTTCATGTTTGTTTTTCTAGATTGTAAAAATAAAATTGCATATTGTTTTTAAAAAAAATTCTTATTGAACTATTCAAATTTATTATATAAGAGAAATGTGCCGTTAAAGTCCTGTCCAAAAGAGGACTTTTCCCCCCCTTAGAATAAACAAAAATAAAAAACTAATGAGTGCACTGTACACTAATTAAACCTGACACAATGACTAAACATAATAAACCAAAAAGTTGACCAAAGATTAACATATACAAATGTGCAAAAATACATCTAAAGTACTATAAATTCATGCCCATGATATAAATAATCAATAAGTCCTAAGTCCAATGTGAAAGTGCTGCATGCTTAATGCAATCTCCAGCAAAGTGCTATGTTGTTCACAAGTGCTCGCCACATCAAACAAATCAGCCTCTTACCAAACCAATTTGATCCCCAATCAAGAGATCAAACGAGCAGATGGTGTCCACACTCCACACTGACACCCTTGGTAACAATATCGAGAGAGATGGATGGACTGCTGCAGGCTCACCTGGACAAATTCCTCACATCAAACCACTCTCCATACAATGTAGAAAAGGATTAAAACAGAAGAGACTTCATAGTGTAACTCGATAGAACTCAGAAATGTATTCAATAAAATATTGCACTTACAGTGAAGGAAATAAGCATTTGATCCCCTGCTGATTTTGAATGTTTGCCCACTCACAAAGAAATGATCAGTCTAAAAATCGAAGGTAGATGGTATAGATGGTAGGTGTATTGTAACACTGAGAGACAGAATAGCAACAACAAATTCAAAAGAAATGCATGTCTAACAAATGATGCACTGATTTGCATGTTCATGAGGGAAATAAGTATTTGATCCCCTTCACAAAACATGGCTTAGTACTTGGTGGCAAATCCCTTGTTGGCAATCACAGAGGTCAGATGTTTCTTGTAGTTGGCCACCAGTTTTTCACACATCCCAGGAGGGATTTTGGCCCACTCCTCTTGTCAGATCCTCTCCAAGTCCTTAAGGTTTGGTGGTGATGTTTGGCAACTCGAACGTTCAGCTCCCTCCACAGATTTTCAATCGGATTAAGGTCTGGAGACTGGCTAGGCCACTCCAGGACCTTAATGTGCTTCTTCTTGAGTCACTCCTTTGTTGCCTTGGCCATGTGTTTTGTGTCATTGTCATGCTGGAACACCCATCCATGACCCATTTTCAATGCCCTGGCTGAGGGAAGAAGGTTCTCACCCAAGATTTGACAGTACATTGCCCTGTCCATCGTCCCTTTGAAGCGGTGCAGTTGTCCTGTTCCCTTAGCAGAAAAACACCCCCAAAGCAGAATGTTTCCACTACCGTGTTTGACAGTTGGAATGGTGTTCTTGGGGTCATAGGCAGCATTCCTCCTCCTACAAACACGACGAGTTGAGTTGATGCCAAAGAGCTCGATTTTGGTCTACTCTGACCACAACACTTTCAACCAGTCCTCCTCTGCATCATTCAGATGTTCAGTTGCAAACTTAAGACGTGCCTGGACATGTGCTATCTTGAGCAGAGGGACCTTGAAAGCACTGCATGATTTCAATCCTTGACGGCGTAGTGTGTTACCAATTGTTTTCTTGGTGACTGTGGTCCCAGCTGCCTGGAAATCATTGACAAGATCTTCATGTGTAGTTCTGGGATGATTCCTCACTGTTCTCATGACACTCCACGAGATGAGATCTTGCATGGTGCACCAGACCTAGGGAGACTGACAGTTGTTTTGTGTTTCTTCCATTTGCGAATGATTGCACCAACTGTTGTCACCTTCTCACCAAGCTGCTTGGCAATAGTTTGGTAGCCCAGTCCAGCCTTGTGTAGGTCTATAATCTTGTCCCTGACATCCTTGGACAGCTCTTTGGTCTTTGCCATGATGGAGAGTTTGGAATCTGATTGTTTGATTGCTCCTGTGGACAGGTGTCTTATATACAAGTAACAAAATGAGATTAGGAGCACTCCCTTTAAGAGACTGCTTCTAATCTCAGCTTGTTACCTGTATAAAAGACACCTGGTAGCCAGAAATCCTGCTGAATGATAGGGGATAAAATTCTTATTTCCCTCATGAACATGCAAATCAGTGCATAATTTGTTAGATGTGCATTTCTTTTGAATTTTTTGTTGCTATTCTGTCTCTCAGTGTTACAATACACCTATCATTCGATTTTTAGACTGATAATTTCTTTGTGAGTGGGCAAACATTCAAAATCAGCAGGAGATCAAATACTTATGTCCTTCACTGTACATAGATAAGCTACATGCATAAAGGCAGTGTAAAAATTCAAGTCAACCGCTGTGTCATTTCGCTGGCTGGAACGTGGTGATGCCACAAAAGACTCCGCCTGACAGTTGTCTCTAAACTGGTGTCCTCTGGGATTGGAGATCCCAGAATGATCTCCAACCCCAGAGGACACCAGTTTTGGAGAAACACGTCAGCCGGATCCTTCTGTGACATCACCACGTTCCGGCCAGCGGAATTACACCGTGGTTGATTTGAATTTTTACACTGCCTTTATGCACCTTATCTATGTAAGTGCAATATTTTATTGAATAAGTTTCTAAGTTCTATTGGGTTGCACTATGAAGTCTCTTCTGTTTTAATCCTTCTTTACATTGTATGGAGAGTGGTTTGATGTGAGGAATTCGTCCAGGTGAGCCCACAGCAGTCCATCCATCTTTCTTGATATTTTTATCTGTCTATTATAGTTCGTCCAGTTTATACCAAGTTTCTACTTTGTCATACTTAAATTAACCTTTGTATGCTGTACTTTTATATTTTGTTTATGGAAAGCGATTTTGAACACATATTGCATTGTTCAAAACATTTACTCCTCTTGTTGTCAACTTGAAAAATTCAAGAAACATCAAGTAAAAAAAAAACTGAAAGCTGATTGTTTTCTACACGGATGTGCACCAGATATTTTGCACACTTCAGTTTTAGTACATAACCCCCATATTGGGCATGAGGAGAAGCCAGGAAAGCAACATTATGGTAAATATTTGATTAACAATTTTCCTTTGCTCTGATCCTAGTAGTACGTTTTGCCTACTTTAGTTACAGCTTCTCTTTAGCTGCACATTCAGAGGATTTCACTTTACTAAGAAACTGTGCTGTGATGTTATTTAAAAAATAAAATATGCAAAGTATATTTTTTCTTACAGTCTCTGTGTGTTTATTTAAATGTATTGTATAATTGTAATACAACATAATTGTATAATTCTACACTATATAGATTTGCCCTGCAAATATTGTTGTACTTTAATTTTTATGTTTGCAAAAGCAGGTTGCCATGGTAACCTTTTTCTACTTGAATGCGGCTACTATAGAGATAATTCTTTTACTCCCACTGCTAAAAAAAGGAACATTTTGTAGGTATGCATAGCCTAGCAATACATTAGTCTGTAAATATTTTATATAAGGGATAGGGATAGGCAACTGAGGTATGTTTTGGAAAACTGAGGTGAATCTTTTTTTTTTTTTTTTGTTGAGGGAACCTTTTTAACTCCTGCAGTAAATCAGAATTCCTCAGTACTTTTAGTCACTTACCTGAGACAAGTATGGCAAAAAAAGAATTTTAATTGTTGTGACTGTCAGTCGATGCATGCTGGTTCTGGGCTTGTGCCTCAGAAGTATGGAACAGATACTGTAAAGCCTGGAGGCATTTTCAAAGGGAGGCCAACAAAGGCAGCCAACATATAGTATTTCTTTTTTATGATAGTTGTATTTTAACAACTACTGAACAGTGTAACTAGATACTGTATAACATTGTAGAAGTGCAGAGGCCTAGGGATGAGGTTTGAGTTCCTCAGTTCAAGATAAATCCTGTGGGTTAGAGACGCATGGTCCTGGCAAATAGTGATGCCTTAGATTTGGTTTGAGCAAGGAGTTTGGATGCTGACCCTAACCCTGCTGAAATCAATCTATACAATTAAAGGACATGTAAAACAACATGCTGAATGTTCCCCCCCGGGGCGGACTGGCCATTCGAGCTCTCGGGCACTGCCCAAGAGCCCGGGGTCAGTAGGGGGCCCCATAAAATGCCCCTGGTACCTTTTTTATAGGCTTTTTTGGGTGTGTTTTGAGTGTGGGCAAGGACACAGGGGCCCTATGATCCTCAATTGCCCAGGGGTCCCATGAGTTGTCAGTCCGCCCCTGGTTCCCCTCATATTTAGGGGGGACATGTAACATTACCCAGCTCCTGCCTCCTCTCCTCCCAATCCCTCCTCAGTGTGACAGTGGTGGGTATTCCTCTCCCTGCACCCACTGTCACAATTCAAAAACAGTGGAACCCTGCACAGCTACTTCATTCATTCAGTTTCCTTTGAATTAATGAACTGCAAGTACTATCAGCCACCACGGCACACTGCTTGTAGTTCTGAATGAATTTCAAGGGAGCTGACGAATGCCCTTGTAGTTCATTCACAAGCCCTGCAGCTTTCAAACTGACAGCCTGTATGGAGGTATGGACTAAAAGCTGCATTGCTTGTGTGCAGAAGACTCACATTGCACCCCTGATCCACTGATCATGGGTGCAGTGCTGCCCAGGCTTCTGCTGGAAAAATAATAAATGCTCATTTTCTGGAAAAATTATGTGCTTTTATTATATTTTTCTAAAAAGGTGAACTTTTTTCTAGGCTAATAGGTATAAAAGTATAAAATAAAATAGCATGGGGAGAACACTGCTCAGGGAAATAAATACAAATGCAAAAAAAAATGTTTCTTTAACCACTTGCCTACCGGGCACTTATACTCCCTTGCCCCAGGCCAATTTTCAGCTTTCAGCGCTGTCACAGTTTGAATGACATTTGCGCCGTCATGCAGCATTGTACCCATATGACATTTTTTAAATTCTTTTCACACAAATAGAGCTTTCTTTTGGTTGTATTTATTCACTGCTGGGTGTTTTATTTTTTGTGCTATGAACAAAAAAAGAGCAAAAAATTAAAAAAAAAAGTTTTTCTTTGTTTCTATTATAAAATTTTGCAAACAGGTAATTTTTCTCCATCACTGATGTGCATTGATGAGGCTGCACTGATAGGCGGCACTGGTGGGAACTGATAGGCGGCACTGATGAGGTGACACTGATGATGCTGCACTGATTTGCAACAATGATGAGCACTGATGAGCACTGACTGGCAGCACTGCTGGACACTGACTGGCGGCACTGCTGGGCACAGACTGGCGGCACTGATGGGCACTGATGGGTGGCATTGATGGGAGGGCACTGCTGGGCACTGGTGGGTGACTCTGATGGGCACAGGTGGGTGGCACTACTAGGCACTGATGGGCACAGGTGGGTGGCACTGCTGGGCACTAATGGGCACAGGTGGGTGGTACTTTCCTGTCACAGAGTGAGGAAAGTGCAGCCGATAACCAGCAACTGTCATTGGACACAGCTGATCACGTTGTAAAAGGCCACTGTGATTGGCCTTTTACCACATCACATGATCAGCTGTGTTCGTAGGACACAGTGATCACGGAGATTGCCGTGGCATGGTCCCGGGGGTGCGTGGGAGGACGCGTTCTGGGAGGATGTCATATGACGCCCTCCCAGGACTGGACAACTGTGCTGTAGCCGTCATTTGACTATAGCGTGGTTGCCAAATGGTTAAATCTATTCAGCCAAGAGCATAGAATTTTTTAAATGATTAGAGTGGAACATTAAAAATGTCCAATTACTTTAAATAATATACCTGGGGTTTGTCCTAATCCTGCATGTGAAGAGGGGCATTTCTGTGATGTACAGCAATTGCTGTAATAGCACTGACATTTACAAAGGAAAAAAAACAGCACACAGACCCTTCCAAGCATCTGCTATGTATTTTGTGGAACCTTTGGAGGGGTTTGTGTGCTGTTTTTTTTTTTCTAGAAGCTGACAATGAATGTCGTTTGCTGGCAATTTAAACCGTATAATTTTCTATTTCTTTGTAAATGTCATTTTTGCCATAGCACACCCAACAGCAAGAATGAAAAAAGAAAAACGAAAGATTGCTATGAGGTGCATGTCGGCCTGCCACGTGTGCTTCTGAAGGTCTACTGATCAAAATCATATCCAGCCACGGCAATGTGTCAAGAGCTAATGAACCATGTCACCAGTCATATGAGGTTTGTAGCTGTCTCAAAGTTGTGGAAGGCCAGGTGTGAATGGGAGGGATAAGCTGTGGATTGATATTTTATGTCTATTGGAGAATCCTGAGCTGTATCGTCTGCCCCAACAATCATATGAGCAGTATGGCCACATTGAGTATATTTCATATCCTTTAAAGAAGGATAAATTAGCAGTGTTTAGACCATATACACTGTGAATTATAAGAGTCAACATAGCTAACTTGAGCATGACCAAAGCTCGTCGTACAGCTACAGTGTTCATGGTTTTTGATAAGAGGTGACAGGCCAGGTTTATATTAACCAGCATAATGACTCCTGCCGGCAGTCTCAAATAGAGACCACCCACAATTTCTATAAGTACTTGAATCCAGTTTCATAAAGTTGGGTCCCCTGAAATAGGGCTACATCAGCATTTAACTGATATGTAACATCTCAATCGCATTACTGGTGTAGGAACATAATCATAATGAAAAAAACGTCCAGTACAGCCATCAGTAATTGGCCGCTATCTCAAGCTTGTGAAGTGCAAGTGGAACAAGGGGGTCCCCCAATGTCACACTACTTTTCTGGTTCATTTGAAACAACAAGTGGTTAAACCACAAGGATTGATGGGATTTGTGCTGTGGGAAAGGAGTCACTGGAGCAGGCAGACTTGGTTGCTGGTGATACTGGCACGAAGATTAATGTGACAATCTTCTCAGCTCCAGCTGTGTCTGTGAAGGCTCCTTGTTTGCCCACTGCTGTAGTGGGGTGGATGAGTTCTGGATGGGTCAGTAAAAGTCATCTGCTTGTTTACAAATTGCTAAAAGATACCAACAAAAGCTTTGCATCTTTTAGTCACCTCGGCCAAGTAGTCCGAAATGGCAAGCAGTTTGTGATCCTGTATGATCAGGTGTCACTGACTGTGGTAGGCTTACAGGATTTCAGTTTTCTCAGCAAAGTCCAAGAAATGGGCAATGAGTTTGGGCATATAGCATTGCAATCTGGTTTTGATAGACCCAGTCTGTGAGATCCACCTACTGCAAAGCAGAACTTTCCAAGGTCTGCTACCTTGTTTCCGGTAGTCCCAAAAACAAAGACTGGATATTCTCAAGCAATTCTTGAGATCCTCGACTTTCATTGCCTTGGTTGTGTGGGTTTTTTGGAGGGCTTCAGCATGGGATTGAGCAATGACAAGCAAGTCCTCCTATGTACTTACTCGTTGGTCCAACTCCAGGATGTGAGCATCATATTGTTCCACCATCCAAAAGAATTCTTGCAAGTATGGGGGGATTACTTCTTGTACTGTATGTAGGCAGGGAGTTCAGGTTTCATCTGCTGGGCCACCCTGTTGGTGAGTTAGTCCAGGCTCAGTTAAGTTTGAAGTTCTGCAGACTTTGCATAAGAGTGCATAAAGTCACTGAGGTTGCATTTTCATTTTTGGCCATCTACAGGCACTTGCAATCTTTAAACTTTGACTGTAAATCTAGAAGCACCAATTTTGTCAAATATTTGTTCATTGGATAATTTGTGATGTGTTCCTAGAACAAGGATGAACAGTAAGGTTCCCAAAGGCATCTCAGTTAGTGAGAGTCGGATTTGAAGGACAGAGCTCTACTGCTCCTCACGTTGGACATTGAAACCAAAGTTGAACTTTGTGTTGACAACAGGATGCTGCAAACAGTGTCCACCAAAACCAACTCATATTATATCACTCACATTCACTGAACCCTCTATTCCAATGGATAAAATAAAAGCTAAGCATATACTAGATAGGCCTACTATCCTTAATTAAAACTGTCCTGCTGCTGGACAGTTTTACACTGCTTCATCCTCTACAGTATCTTGTAGTGAAGTCCTAGCATGTGTTCTTTGTTTCTCGGAAATGTCTGCCTAGTCTTGTTCATTAAAATTGCCCAGCTGCTATTCAGTTTTACACTGCTGTTTAATGTGCATTTTTTTAGCTCTTGTAGTAAAACCCATCTGCATATTCTTTTTCTTTAGTACATTTTGGTCAATTATGTTTTATTAGGTCCTGGCCAATTCTACAATGCTGCATCATCTGCAATCTCTTAATAACTAATCTCTTAATACCAAATGAAAGTTTGATGTCCAATTCCTATATGCTGATCAAAGCAGGCCTTTTTACTGCTTGATGAAAATACATATGCTTTTGGTAATACTGCCTAAAAATTTAAAACTGAAATTAATCAAATTGGGATGCTGCTATATTTAGAGCAGAACTTCACCCAAAAGAAAAAGTTCTGCGTTTCCACATTGCCACCCCCCTTCCCTCCTCCACAACATTTGGTACATTGCATTTTTGGGAAGGAGCAGGTAACTAATTTTCAGAAGTTTGCCCCCTCTGCTTGCAGCCTCTTGAGACACGTCGCAGATCCCAGAAGGCTGCAGGGCCCTTCACAAAGTGCAAAGCAGCTTGCACATGTGCAGTGGAAAGTTAGCTGTGAAGCCACAAAGAGTCACATCGGCTTCCCACACTAAAGATGTCGGGGACCTGAAGACAGTTGAGGATGGCCCTGGATTCTTGAACAGGTAAGTGTCCTTTTATTAAAAGTCTGCATCTACAGTTGCAAACAACACAATGTATAGGTAGGAAAAGCGTACACTGGCAGTACATATTTATACAGTACCGTACAATACTGTAGCTGCAGACTTTTAATACACTTTTCCTGACTAAAAATTGTGCTGTTTGTAACATCACGTACAGGTTTACGGTAATCCTAAGCATGTCATCTAAATGATTTGTGCATTGTCTGTACTTTATTCTGACATTTTTTTCCGCCCTGCCTTTTCACTCTCTCCCCCGAACAAAGATGTTGAATTCCATTGTATTGCCATGTCCTTGCCATCCAGGGTCATATGGAGTCACTCTTACGTGCATGCTCTCAGCAAAGAGTGATATACACAAATATATTTTACAGTGATTATCACATATGATCACCTCAGGAGTAATCAAAAGCGATTACTAAACATGCTGTTGGATATAGTAGCAATTAATCACATACATCTGGAGCATTGTGCTACTATAGGCTTATGATCCTTATCACCTCATAGCCAACCAACACAGATTTTTAAAGCACCATTGCACCTTTGATGACCAACATTATTGCCACAAAAATACTTTTTAATACACTATATAAATAAAATCTTAAATTATGGAAGAAAACATCTCATTGGGCCTGACTTAAAAGGTTCTAGTTTGATATGCATCTGTTTTATGAAAACTTGATTAAAATTGTGTTTAAAAAAAAAGTTTGACGTTTTGTAGCTTTTTTTTTTTGGAACTGATCACAGATGCATTGTTTTCAATGGCAAAATGCACACAGCTTTGTAAAGATCTGTAATGCAGGGATGCATTCACAGCCACAAAAGGAGTAGAACATTTTCAATTTGAGTGCTGTAATTTACACATACATGTGTCTATAACCAACAGGGCTGCTGTTAGAAATCACGGGCCCCGTAGGCGCGTACAGCCTACCTGACCCTCCCCCTGAAAATATAAAAATTGTATTTTCATTAAAATCATTATTAATGGAAACAGACATGACATAACTTACAAAATGCCTGCTAAATCTAAAAAATAAAACTGTATTGACAACTTCAGCCACACAAACAAACCATTCAGGCACACTGTTTGGACCAGAGAACATGTGTGAATGAGCCCTCAGTTTTTGTAATTATTTTTTAAAATATTTTTTTTACATTTTTTAAATTCTTTTTTACAGTTCTTTTTCTACAACCCTGTTTGGAGGGGGGTGCTTTGGTGAGATATCAGGGGTCTAAATAGACCCCTGACATCTCATCTTTGAAAAAAAAAAAGGAATTGAGAACACAGATTCTTCCATTCCTTTCTCTAAAGCCTTAACTGCCCTGAAGAAGAATGAACAGCAGACAGAGGCTCCTGTTCATTCATAAACTGAAACACAGTTTCCTATGCTTATAAATAGACACAGCAGTGATTGGTACTGATCACTCACTGTGTTCATTCACCAAAGGAAGGAGGTAAATGACATATTTACTGGCCCCTTCCCCAGATTTCCATCCTGAGAATCCCCCTGAGTATCTGCAGCAGCCGGTGGGAGAGGGAAGCCAGCAGCACTGCGGTGAGGGAGGAGGGGTTGCACACAGGGGGGCACAAAGCAGGAGGAATCAGGCAGGACAGGAAGGGGGATTGGTGTGGCAGGGGCAGGCAATTGCAGGACTAATGCCCTGCATGCCCCTCCCTACAGCAGCTGAAAGCTGTAAGGAGGAAATGGGGGAGAAACCGGCTTTCAGCTGCTGCAGGGAGAAACATTGTTTACCCTTAATGGCCTGCCCAAATCTGATTCTCCTTGCTGTTCTGGCCCCCCTGTGTGCCTGGGTCCCCTACAGGAGAACCCCCCAAGGTACCCTCTTATCAGGGCCCTGTTAGCCCTTATAGCCTTGATAAGCAAGTGCATAGGAGCATATATGCATGAATTGAAACACTGGTAGCTAGAAGAGGATGAATAAGATTTGCAAGCTACCAAGCCTATACACATGTATGCATGAGATCTTTATGGAACACAACTTTTTACTCAGGATATTTCTGTCAGCCTCTGCCAGCAAGATCCTGCATTTAAACATCAGTACATTTTACATCCATATGCAGGAGGCCTAACTTTGGCTTACTAACTTATTTAGTATTATATGACAATTATTATTTGTGAAAAAACACAAGTTTACTACAGTACTAATACAATGATGTATATGTACAATTATAAGCCCTTTCTATAGTTAAAGCTGTGGGACACTTTCTGTCTTTATATTTAACTATCACTTTTCAAAACAGTTTGGTTTCAAATTCTGCTCCATCAAAGTCATTGGTTCCATGCACTGCAGTGATGATGACCAAAAGGCCTGAAACAGTCAAAGGCAGTTTGGAATCAATTACTCTATACTATTAACTTTTATCTGTGTTATAAACCAACAGTTCTGGATGTACCATAGACAAACAATAAAAACATTGGTATCAGGCAGATAATTTTGTGAAACTATTAGCAACACAAATGATGGTAAAAACTATGAATGAATTTAAGCCGCATTTCTCGATCTTAGAAAAACCTTGAAAAACATTTTCCAGTCTCAGGGAACCCCTAACTTAATTTTCTGATCTACAGCTCATGGTATGTTAGTGTAATATGATCAGTGAGTTGTAGATGTAATAATAAATAAAGGAAAACATAATAACTTGTAAAATTTACATCTTTAATGTGAAACCTGGAATTGCTTTGGTGATCAGTGATGACACAAGTGTGAATTGGCGCTCAGTGGACCCACCCTCTCCTATTTTCTTTACACCTATGTAAAATGTGAGTTTCAAAGGCCATGTCTCACAAATGCAGCTCAACTTTGAATCATAAATTTTATCTTCAATAAACATTTATGAGCCACATTAAAGGATCTTCCTCAATACCATGTACTACTATACCAAATTCATGTAATTTTGGGTGTTCTTCCTGCTATTTGTTACACCTTCATGGAGATTAGAATGTGCTCCTCAGCGATTGCATTTTTTAACTTTGCTAGAAAGATGAACCCATCATCCCATCTCATTAAAGAGTACCATTGGTCTAATATCAATCCGCCCTAAAGTACTCAGTGCTGTAGCCTTCGGGGTAACAGAAAAGCAGCTATTGAGTGGATATACATGCGTAGCAATGGCTGCAAATGGCAGAACCCTAGAGGACTTCCCCTAGGACTTTAGTGTTCCGTAGGACCCAAGTTGAGAAACCCTGAGTTATAGGATAAGTAAAAACAAAAATTTTCTGGTTTTCTTAAATAATTTTATGCAGATCTGGCTGATGTGAGGAATAATACACAATTTGAAATCCACACAATATTAATAAAAGTATATGATTCTCCACCAGTTGGATAAATCTGTCAGAAATTATTTGGGCAAACAAAAAATTTGTAATTTATCAAATTGCCTTAAAAGAGAAGTAGCTTTTTTCCCCCTATTTATGCTTACCTCCAGTGCTGTAGCTTTTCCCCGCTGGCTCTAAGGGTGAGAACTCTCACCCTTAGAAATCTCACAGATGCTCTGAGCAAAGAGCGGGACTGTCAGTCACGGCTCTCTGCTCAGCCCCCCCAATGCTCACTGGAGTGCTGGGCTGTAAAGGGAGAGGGAGCGGCTGGTTCAGGCTCTCAGTGGCTCACTGAGAGGCTGAGCCAGGCGCAGCTCCAGACTCTGGGGTGGATCCCGACTTTGAAGTCGGGATCTTTCCCCAGCCTGGACCGGCTGAGTGACATCAGCCAACAGTGAACATCACTCCGCTGTCAGCTGAAAATGGATTACAGGAGTGCAGAACAAACTGCACTCCTGTACAGGAGAAGTACAGCCAAAAGTGCTTTGGCTGTACTTCTCCTTTAAGTGTAATTTGATTTGTTTATCCCTACCCAAGATACTTTGACGTGCACAGCACATAAAAGGATCTTCCTCAGAACCATGTACTGCTATACCAAATTCAAGTAACTTTGGGTGTTCTTCCTGCTATTTGTTACACCTACATGGGGATTAGAATGTGCTCCTCTGCAGTTGCATTTTTTACTTTCCTTGAAAGATGAGTAAATCATCCCACCCCATGCTAAGTGACTCACAATGGTGATGTCAGGTGTTGTACTTCAAAGAGTACCATTGGTCTAATATCAACCCAACAGTGCTGTAGCCATCTTTAATATTGATTGGACCCTGTGCAAACATTTTTTTGGGGGCTGCCCCCCCCCCCCCCCCCCCCCCACAACCCACATGCAATTTTGCTCTCCACCTGTCCTGAGACATACAATAAATAGCAGCTAGACTAAAAATCAGTTTACTGCAGCAGATAAGGCAGTCATTGTGATTGGTTGCCAGTTGCAATAGTTAGTCTGACTGAAAAAAGACAAAAGTCCATCCAGTTCAACCATAAAAAGTTATAATCCTATACCCACAATTGATCCAGGGGAAGGCAAAAAAACAGCAAAGCATGATCCAATTTGGCAATTTGCTCCTGCAGGGGAAAAAAATCCTTCCTGATCCCAATTGGATATTCCCTGGATCAACTTTACCTCAATGTTAGTAACCAGTTATATTCTATGTATCCATGTTGCTGGGGCTAGGTGGGGTAGAGTGTGATCAGTGGCAATGGCGGTGGTGGTGGTGGGGGGTGTAAATGGGATGAGTGGCAGTGCTGGGAGGATGTGATCAGTGACAGTTCTGGAGGGTTGATGGAATCAGTGGCAGTGCTAAGGGGTGGGGTGGGGTGGGATGAGTGTCAGTGCAGAGGGAGGGGGGATGGGATGAGTGGCAGTGCTGGTTGGGGGGATGGGATCAGTGGTAGTGCTTGGGGGGATGGGATCAGAGACACTCACTTACTGTCATCAGCCAATTAATGTCCATTCAATTCCCCATGCCTGTATGGGAGGAAGGGAAAGAAAGAAGGAGGGGGTGAGAGAGAGAGAGGGAATGAAACAGAGAGGGGAGAGGGAAAGAGAGAGGGGCGAGGGAGAGAGGGGTGTGTGTAAGAGAGATAGGGGGATTAGAGAAATGGGATGAGAGACAGAAGGGGGAGAGAGAGGGGTGGCGGGGTGAGTGAGGGGGAGGATAAGAGAGAGGGGGTGAAAGAGAGAGGGGGGTGAGAAGGAGCAGGGGTGAGAAAGAAAGAGACCATGAGGTGAAAAAGAGAGAGAGGAGGTGAGAGGAAGAAGGGGGTGCGAAATACAAAACGGGGTAAAAGAGAGAAAGTGGGGGTGGGGGTGAGATGAGTGGGGGTGAGAGAGAGAGGGAGGTGAGAGAGGGGAGAGGGGGAGAGAGAGGGGGAGAGAAGGGGTAAGAGAGAGTTTGGTGAGAGAGGGGGGAAAAGGTGGGGAGCGAGAGGGCGGTGAGAGAGAGAAAAGAGAGAGAGACAGAGAGAGGGGGTAGTGGGGAGAGGGGGTGATAGAGAGGGGGGGTGGGAGAGGTGGGGGTGAGAGAGAGGGGGGTGGGAGAGGTGGGGGTGAGAGAGAGGGGGGGTGTGTGAGAGAGAGAGGTAGGGTGAGAGAGAGAAGGGTGAAAGAGAGAGGAGCGGGGCTAGAGGTAGAGAGGTGGGGGCTAGAAGGGGGGAGAAGGAGGAGAAAGAGAGGGGGTGGGGGAGAGAGAGGGGTTGAGAGGGATGGGGGGTGAGAGAGAGAAAGGGAAGTGAGAAAGGGGTGGAGGGGGGAGAGAAGGGGGTGAGAGAGGAGGATGAGAGAAGGGTGGGAGAAGGAGTTGAGAGAGAAGGGGTGAAAGAGAGAGGGGGGGGGAATGGAGGGGAGAGGGGGGTGAGAAAGAAAGGTGGGGGTGAGAATTGGGGGAAGGGGAATGAGAGAGGGGGGAGAAGGTGGGAAGAGAGGAGTGTGTGAGAGAAAGAGGGCTGGGGGGTGAGAGAGAGAGGTGGCAGTGAGGTAGAAGGGGAGAGAAGGGTGAGAGAGAGGGGGGGAGAATGGGGGGAGAGGGGTGTGAGAGAGAGAGGGGGAAGATGAGAGAGAGAATGGGGGCATCGGGGAAAGAGAGAGGGGGAGAAGGGGGGAAGATAGGGGTGCGAGAGAGAGAGAGAGAGAGAGGGGGGGTGGGATGTGAGAGAGAGAGGAGTGTGAGAGAGAGGGAGGAAGGATGAGAGAGAGACCCCTAGCCCTGTCTGCAGTTCCTCCTGTGCCTCCCTGTCTAACAGTAGGTGTGTTTGATGCCTAGTACCTGGCATGACAGCAGCGGGCTGAGTCCATTCTCATTCTGGCCGACCTGCTCCTTCTTCTGCTCTGCTCCTGCCCTTGTCCTCCGGGCCCCTGGTCAGCCTGTCCTCCAGTTGCCGAAGCCGCAAGTTAGGAGGTTAGAGTCCATGCTCTGGGAATCACCGCCGTTGGGGATGCTGGACCCGATGCTGTTCGGTGTCAGTGGAAGTCTTGCCACTCACAGGCTCTCAGTTTTAGCTGCCCTTGATGCTCACCTTCCCCCTGCTCCTGCCACCACTGGGCCCTGGACCCTCCAAGAAAAGGGGCAACTGCTTTGGGCTCCACAACAATGATTGGGCCCAGGGCAGCTGCCCCTTTTGCTCTACGTTAAAGACAGCCCTGGTTGTAGCCTTCAGGGTAAACAAAGATGCAACTATAGGGTGTATATAGATGAGCAGCAATGGAAGCAAACGGCAGAACTCATGGGACTTCTCCCAGAACCCTAGTGTTCTGCAGGACCCAGGTTGAGAAACCCTGAATTAGAGAATGAGTAAAAACAGCAATTTTCAGGTTTTCCTAAATAATTGTATGCAGATCTGTCTGATATGAAAAGATTACACAATTTGAAATCCACACATTGTTAAAAAAAACTTGTGATTCTCCATCTGTTGGATAACTCTGTCTGAAATTATTTAGGGAAAGAAAATGTGTAATTCATCAAATTGCCTTAAAAGAGAAGTAGGGCTTTTTCCCATATTTGTACTTACGTAGGTGGATGTAACATCCAATGATGCATCTGTCCCCCGCTGGCTCTAAGGGTGAAAAGTCAGCCATCACATGATCACTGAGTTCTCATAGCCACTCTGAGCAAAGAGCAGGACTGTCAGTCACTGCTCTCTGCTCAGCCCCCCCCTGCACTCACTGCAGTGCTGGGCTGTAGAGGGGGAGGGAGGACCTGGCTCAGGATCTCAGCGGCTCGCTGACAGGCTGAGCCAGGTGCAGCTCCAGACTCTGGGGTGGATCCTGCTTTGAAGCCTGGACCGGCTGAGTGACGTCAGCTGACTGTGGACTTCAGTCGCTGTCAGCTGAAGACAGATCACAGGAGTGCAGAACGCACTGCACTCCTGTGATCCACAACTGAAGAACTATTCCAAATTCTTGGAGTCTTGAGTGTTCTTCTTGCTGTTTGTTACACCTACATGGGGATTAGAATGTGCTCCTCTGCAATGGCATTTTTTACTTTCCTTGAAAGTTGAGCCAATCATTCCATCCCACACTAAGTCACTCTCAACAGTGATGTCAAGTGTTGTATTTCAAAGAGTACCATTGGTCTAATATCAATCTCCCCTAAAGTACTCAGTGCTTTAGCCTTCAGGGTAAATGAAGAATCAGCTATAGGGTGGATATACATATGCAACAATGGTAGCATGTGGCAGAACCCAGGGGACTTCTCCCAGTTCTGCAGGACCCAGGGTGCAAAACCCTGAATTATAGGACGATTAAAAACAGCAATTTTCTGGATTACCTAAATAATTGTAGGCAGATCTGTCTGATTTGAAAAAAATGACACAATTTGAAATCCACACAATATAAAAAAAAATGTGATTCTCCACCGGTTGGATACCTTTGTCTGAAATTATTTGGGCAAACCAAAATCTTGTGATACATCAAATTGCCTTATAGGCAATTTGATTCCTTCATCCCTACACAAGATACTTGAACATGCACAGCACTTATAAATATCAATGTTTACAAATGACATCTAATCTCATCGAAATGGTTGTCTATTTGTCTTTTTTATTTGATTAATATTTATTTTCTCATTTTCATATGAAATTCTAAAAAACAGAGACTATTGCTGATATTAGTGCTTTGGTTTAATCAGTCACTGTCTTTACTTGCTATAGCAGCATAATTATATTCTTATAGAGCAAATGTGCACTAATGTGACATATACACACACAAAATGAATGCCAGAATATAAAAAATAACACTATCCAAACATACATTAGGATTTGATACGGAGACAAGCACACATAAGCTGCTAAGAGATATGGGTTTAACCATTCATACACAATTGCACTACAAGCATTGGCTTTTTTTTAGTCGATAGCTGTCTTGAATACAAATAAAGACACATAAAGCAACTCTCCAGTTGTGGTAGTGTATGTTATATGGTTCATTCCATCCTCCTCTGTGCATGCTGCTTAGTAACCATACAGCGGAGAGAATAACAGCTCTCCTCCCCTCTAATCCCTGATTCTTTCTAACAGAGTACAAGGGTCTGTTCTGATAGACTCAGCTTGAACTGAACATCTGACCAGAGCATCCTATCTACAGATCTCTAGGTAAGGAGCCCCAAACTTATATATTCTTTACATACCATAAACAGAGCATTACCTTTTTATGTCACATCTGCAAACCACCAAGATAATTTTTAGCAAAATGTACTGTGAAATGTGTTGCGTTCTCTTCATTTTCACTGTAACTTTGCTGCAGGGGAATGTTCTGTGCGTGTTACTTCCCAGCCTGCCATATCTGCAGCTTCATTCATTTTTTTTTTTTTTGCTCTTGCATCCACTGGTGATACAGGCCTGGCCAGTAATATAGATGTCAGCAGGCTGCAGTACGTGCATCTCCAGACATATCATAAAGCTATGTGTCACGGTTCGACATTGCTAGTAGAAAACCTTAAACGATAACTTTATTGGGAAAAGAAGATGCACGCAAGGGACAGGTACCAATCTACACTGTATAATCCTGCTGAGTTTCAGCTGTCATAAGTTCTATATTATGTCTTCCTATTTTATGGTGCTTGTGGGTGATAAGGTTGACATCATAAGTGTCTGTAGATATGTCAAAATAAGCTACAGTATATAATAATGGATTGATGCAGTTTGGAATTACAAGAGCTAATATAGCACAAGTGGGAGCCAGAAAAAAATACTGCTGTTGTCGATATGCATTTGTTGTTCAAGGCCACCTTGCATTGAGACTTGTGCTTAAAGAACCCCCTTTATAACACCTGTAGTTCTTCAATCCTTATCTTATTTTTTGAAAACACAAATGCCAAAAAACGTACATGAATTTATATGTGAACTGTGTGAAATGTGTGAACATGTTTTTCACATTCAAGATGCAAAGAAAAAAGCTAAAAATATTATATTTCATTTTTTTCTATGTATTTTTAAATGTCAAAAACATGTATTGTATTGGCCTTTAAATGGAAAAATGATAGTTAAAGGTATGACTTATTACCTATGGCAATGGCTCTCATTTTTTTTCTGTAGTTAAGACACCTGTTAACAGGGATAGTCAAACCGTACGTGGTTACCTCTTTAATAAAAAAAAGGAGAGCTACAAGAAGTGTGTGTCAATAATGAAGCCTACTACTTCCATGGCTCTAGTCCTGCCTTCAGAATTGTCACTGCATTTACGTTAACCAATTTGCTATACGAGGAATACAAAGTGAAGGCTATTAAATGTTCAGTGATAACATTGAAAACGTATGATGAAAACAAGCATTTATATATTTGTATGATTTCTTTACATCGGTTGTTTTTGTTTTCACTCCAGTCTAGTCCTCGATTTTGTTAATTAAATATAATGCCAGTTGTCCCCTCATACTCTGATCAGTATTAGGAGTATTTTTTATTATTATTTGTAATATTATTATTAATTATCAGTATTTTGTGTCCTCTGTGTCTTATCACATTTAAAAAGCAATTAGCAACTTTTGGCAACAATATTTACCCCCACACATTTGAGGAGGAAACGTGATTCTGATAATTTATAAGAATTACTTAACTGAGGGTAAAAACAAATGTTAATGCCTGAACACAATTTTACAACTATGACATGGTTAGTAAAACAGTACATATTATTGCAACTACTTTGTGCATCAAGGTGGATTATTCCTTGTTTTTTTCAGGACTAATTGGTGGTAAATGTCAATGGATATCTCCAGATTCTTTTATTATCATTATCAAAGGAAAACTGGCCCAAAAAACAAACTTTTAAACATAATTTAGCTGTATATTTCTTGCTACTATCATAAGCTACCACCAAAGAACAACCCAAAATAAATTCTGCTGACGATCACAGCTACACCACATGTGTGTATGTTAGTCGTTGTTTGTACCCATAGTGCAGCCCAGAAAGAATAGTGCACATTTTGCTTGTTTTTATCCTGCCTAAAACATTCTGACATTGATACTAATTTAAAAAATGCTTTTAAAAATAAAATACTGCCCAAAATATATTGACCATGACCTTTGACCCCAACCTTTGACCCTGACCTTGATCTTTGAGCCTTAAACTAACCCTGGCAATGACCTGGATCAAACCTTGAGCTAGCTATTATTTCTTTGTTTTTTTAATTTAATTTTTTACACACTTTTGTTTATTTACATCTTTCTCCCTGCAAGGAGAGATAGAGAGATACAATGTATCCCTCCCTCCCTCCATTCAGAGAAAGAAAACACAGTGACTGATCGTATTGATAGCCAATCAGAGACTATCACAGAGACCAGGTGACCCAGAATAGGGAGTCCCAGGTCCGATCATTAATACAGGGCCTAGGGCTCTCGGTGAGAATCCAATCTCTGTGCTGGAAAGCGCTGTGCAGCACGCTCCCAGCACAAAGATAGATATGCATATATGTGTCCCCATGGATGAATTCCCACTTCCATGGGGCTACATATATCCATACTGTTGGCAGGAAGGGGTTAATGAAAACATAGGATCAAATGCAAAGGACAAAATAACTAAATTAACTATTTTTTTAATTAAAGCAGTATTAAACCCATAACAAAGAATGTAACTTATTGCAGTTTACCAATCCTGAGCGGTTTTCTTAGGCTTTTTCCCCTCTGTTTTCACTTGGTGATCTGGCAAGCCAACATTCTGGGTGAAAAAGCAACAGAGGTACCTTTGGAAAGCAGCATTGTCAGCCTGGGGGCAGAGGAATGTTAGATGTACTAGCAGGTTTAGATATTACACAAATTGAAGAAAAACTCCAGATAACACTTTTAAGCAGTTACTGCAAACAGTTTTGTTCCTTCTGGGATAAAGGTTTTTCATAAACAAATGAAAACTGATCATTTGTAAGCACCCCATATCGGTGGTAAATGGTTTCTCTCAACCCTTTAACTGCTACATCTGTAGGATAGCTTGTTCTGTTGAAAAATGACAGACTTACCGGCTAGATTGCCAGATGAAAATAGAAGAAAGGAACCCTAAAAAAGAAAATGAATGCTGCCCAGGGGCGTATTTACCACAAGGCAAACAAGGCATTTGCTTTTGGTATCATTTTTTAGGGGGCCAGTGCCGCCTTCTGGAAGAAGGGACTCACATGGCAGTGACAGAAGGTGGAGACCAGGTGAGGCACTGCCTAAGCTCTGACATGGGATCCAAGAGAGGCTGCAGGCTTCTGGAAGGTGTAGGTAGAGGCTCTTTCCCGCACAAGAGCAACACTGGGGATGGCTGGCTGCTTTCATCCCGAAGAGGTGCAGGTGAGTGCTGGAAGAACACATCTCTCTGTCTTTGGCTCCAAGGATGGCCAGCTGCTTTCTCTCTCTCTCCCCCCTATTTTGTTTTTTTTTATGGGGGGAGGATCTTTGTGTTGCCTAGAGCAGCATAAAAACAAAATGCATCACTAATGCAGCCATCAAATAAGAATTGGTAAGCAATATTATAATAACCATTTGCTTTTGGGTTTAACCACTTTAACTCCGCCCTATAGCAGGACTACTGCTACAGGGCAACTCTCTGCGCAAAATCACATGTATATATGTGATTTGCACTCCTGCCTTCATCGTGGGTGGGGGTGTGCATGTCCACCGACCCGGCGGTGCTGTGATTTGGTGCCCGACCTATCAGTCAGCAGATTCAGGTCAGTGATGTTCACCCTGGATTAACTGATTGATCCCTGCCCTATCATAGATCTTCTTGTACCTGTGTTTACATTTACACAGATACAGAAAATGATGCAATCTTCTCTCCCTGGGCACATTCCTTTCCAGAGAGAGAAGAAAGCAGATCTATGTGAGTAAAAGCAGCACAGTTTTACAGTAAAGACACAGCTAGGTCACATTTAACCCCCTGATCGCCCCCCAGTTAACCCTTTCACTTCACCAGTATCATTAGTACAGTGTACAGATTTTTTTACTGATCACTGTATTAGTGTCACTGGTGACTTCAGATAGCGTTAGCACCAGTTAGCGTCAGTTAGCGTCCCTCCCAGATAGCGTCAGATTGTCCGCCATTACATTAGTCATCACATTTAACCCTTTGATTGCCAGGAATACGCTCACATACACAATAAACCTCCATTGCTGTCTGAACAGATCAATAACTTTGATCAGATCAGAACTATACCAGCAATCACAAAAGTGTCCCCAAAAACACAGCATTAGCAGGATCAGCCCTAGCACCTGCCAGCACCTGCATTTAGACCCTACGCTTAACCCCCCCCTTCTCCCCCAACAAGTTCAGTGTCAGTAGACCACTGTCACTTGATACATTGCACACAAAACAGCAGTGTTAGCAGAATCAGGCCTGATCTTTGCTAGCACTTGCAGGTGATTTTTTTGTAGCAGTTTAACCAGTCCCTGACAACCAGGTGCTCTTTTTCCTGTGAGTTGCACTAGGTACCTATAAATTTAGTGGCCAAAATGTCCAACGAAAGGTACTCTAGTAAAGAGGCCTACAGGATTCTGACCATGTCAGAGGAGAGTGAATGGGAAGCTTCACTGACAGAATCTTCCTCTAAATATGAACCTGCAGACAGCAGCAGCACCCTGACAGATAGTTCAGACGATGGAGTCGAGGTCCCTGCTAAAATCAGGTGTACCCGACCCTTTTCCCAGGTTGCTGGAGTGGTACAATTGCATGATGATTCTCATATGCAGCAGAGTGCCAGTACTAGTGACGCTCTATCTTTTGGTGAAGTGGAGAGGACCAGTGGCCTAGTACATCCTGGACTTATACATACCAGCAGTGCAGTATCGCTTGGTGATGTGGCAAGTCCCATAAGTGCAGGACAAACTGGTGCGGTAGTTAGCACAAGTAGTGTCCCACAGCCACCAAGAATTCGAACACAGGCCCATAGAGCCCATAATGTCCTTCCGGATGTGCTTGCAAATCCTGATTGGCTGCCCACAAATTCTGCAGCACCAGTACTTCCCCCATTCACTGCCCAACCTGGAATTCAGGTGGAAACAGCAAATTTAATTACGCCCCTTGATTTTTTGGAGCTGTTTTTCACGGAAGATTTGTATGTATTGATTGTGTATCAAAGCAATTTATATGCACAACAATTTATCGCCGCCAACCCAAATTCAAACCTTGCCAGACCATTTGCATGGAAACCTATTATTGTTTCCAAATCTAAAGTTTTTTTGGGCCTATCCCTCAACATGGGCATTACTAAAAAAAAGAATTGTGATTGTGTTGGTCCACAGACCAGATTTATCATATGCCCGTGATCTTTGCTGCCATGGCCAGACATAGAAATGAGAATATAATGCAATTTATGCATTTCAACGACAATACACTCTTTTGTCCTCGGGGTGACCCTAAATTTGACCGGCTCCACTGGATGCCCAGACTACATAGGGAGCAGTGTCAAGATTATTATTACTACGAGTTTATATAGCGCCAAAGGGTTTGCTCAGCGCTGTACAATAGGGGGGGACAATACATGGCACAAGATAGTTTGGGACTTGGTGTCACCCTTTTTCCATATGGTTTACCACTTATATGTGGACAATTTTTATTCAGGTGTGCCACTATTCAGACATTTGTACAATCTTGGAATTGGCGCAAGTGGCACCACGTGACCTAATAGCCAGGGCTTCCCCCAATGGCTTGTAAATACCCATCTTAGAAAGGGGGAAAAAGCCTGCTTGAAAAGCGAAGAAGCTTGCAGTGAAGCGGAAGGACAAAGGGGATGTTTTCTACCTGTTTTCTGTTTTTGCAGACATGACCATCCAAATTTCCACAGCAGCTGGTATTTTTAAGAAGCCCGTTGTGTCCACGACTATAACCTTAACAAGGGAGGGGTGGAATTCAACGACCCAAGATGAAACCGTACTTAATTTCCCAAAAAGCCATGCACTAGTACAAAAAAGTGTCTGTTTATTTATTTCAATTTCCAAACTGGATTTAAAAAAAAAAAAAGCACCCTCGCCTCCCCATGCACACAGAACTGTGTGCGCAAGCATTGACTCTGTGTCAGTATGTAAACAACGGTTTCACCATGCATGTGAGGTATCGCCACGAATGTCAGATTGAGTGCAATAATTCTAGCACTAGACCTCCTCTGTAAATCTAAAATTGTAGCCGGTAAAGGCTTTTAAAGAGTTGCCTATGGATATTAAAAATGTACGCAGTTTGTCGCCATTGCACGGGGTGTGCGCAGTTTTAAAGCATGTCCTGTTTGGTATCTATTCACTGGACATACCATCATCTTTTATTGTGTTTTTGTGCATTAAAATTAAAAAAAGTGTATTTTTAAAAAAAATTTGCATTTGAAAAATCGTTACGTGAGTACTATGTGACATAAAGAAAAAATTGTCTATTTATTTCAATTTCAAAACTGGACGAAGTGGATCCTTCCTAAAATTCCAAGAAGAGATCATCATGGCCCTTTTGTATCCAGAATGTGCTGTGGTCCAAACCCCCAACCCAGATGCAGTTAGCCGGCTGCAAGAGAGGCATTTTCCTGATACCCCAACCCAAAAGACACCCCAAAAAAGATGTTGTGTCAGTAGCAGACACAGAATTAGGAGTGACACCCGCTTTTTTTGTCCCTCCTGTCCTGGCCAACCTGGTCACTTCCTCAAGGACTGCTTCTATCGCTACCATACACTAGTGGACTATTAGTATAGGGTACAGCACGGCACAGTCTAGGGTACACATTTACACACGGTCTCAAAAGAGGTAGTCAGGAAACTGGCTATCGCATTCTGAGAGACCCTAACATCTGGAAGTTAAAAAAATTAAAAAAAAAAGTAAAAAGTAAAAAAAAAATTAATTACAAAACCAAAAATAGTTGTCATTTTATTGTTGTCAAGTTACTGATTTACTGTTACGGTTTTACTGTTACTGTTTTATTGTTACTGTTTTATTGCTGTTTCCTTTGCAGGAATGCAATTCAGCTGCAGCACCGATCTGTTTATTCTGACAACAACAGGGTCTTGCTCTCAGAATATACGTCAGTGCGTGCAGTGCTTTTGGATGAGATTTTTCATCAACAGTTAAAAAAGAGAATATATGCCCAAGCATGGGGGCCTGGGGTGGCCAGTTGGTGGATGGTTCCTATGCATATATTTTTTAAAAACATTTCTGACAGAGATTTTTTAATCTATATTGATCGATGTTTATGAATTCTATCACATATCCTAAAAACATTTTGTATTAAAGTGCTTTAGTGCTTGTGTTTTCAGGACGATTTCTAAGCTGTTGTGGAAACCAAATAATCTTGTCTAACTGCGACTCGCTCAGTGTACTTTCCATCGTTACCCAGTTCTTCCCCCGTGAGTTTTAAATCAAATCTGCCATTCTTGAAATCAACCCCACAATAATATCTCCTAAAATCCAGTACATTTAGACCCCCATTCATTCTATCTTTACACAATACCTTGTAGTTAAATTGATCTTTTATTTGCCCATATATATATATTTGAGCACCATCTTTTTATTGTCTCAAAGAATGACCTCTGTAAATATATTGGGAGCATATGAAATTTATACAGGACCTTTAGGACTATCACCATTTTTAACAAATTTACTGTATACGGCCAGTCCAAGAGAGTGATCCGATAGCTAATTTCCTCAAATCATCTTTCAACTCATTTATTAACCTTTCACCTTACTTTCTATTTGGGGACTTATCTCTTCCTAAATCTACACTCTCCTTAGCCCTTTCAAACAATCCCGGGATATCAATTTTCTGTATATCAAGTTTTTCACAGAAAGCATGTAAGTCCTCTGGGAATCTCAGTCTCGCTGATCTTCCTTATTCCACCTGGTCAAACACACTGGGAAACCCTAACTGTACCAGATATTCTTTTTACGCATTACGTCTAATAATGGTTTCAAAGATCTTCTTCTGGCCAATGTTTCTGGCACTATATCAGCAAATTTTTACAGGTTCGCTTCTCCATGTTTTACTGTTGGTATTCCCCGAAACTTCTTCCAAATGTTTGCTTTATCTTCATAATGATGTAATCGTACAATCACATCTCTGGGGGTACCTAACGCCACCCCTTGAGGCCGCTTAATCCTGTGTGCTCTATCTATTTTCAGATGTTCTGTCACTGATCTACTTAATAATGAATTAAATATTTTCCTTATTGTCTCCCGTACATCTTCTCCCGATGTTGTTTCTGGCAAGCCTCTAATCCTCAAGTTGTTCCTTCTATCTCTAATGTCTTGATCTTCTAATTTATATGCTATCTTCCTTTGATCTCTTTGCATTTCCTCCATCTATACTTCTAACTTAATAATCACTTGTGCTTGTTTCTCTAGTTTTCTTTCTGTTTCTTCCACTTGCAATAGGACTTGTCCCATATCATTGTGTGATACGGCCATTTCATTTTTTATGGAATGCTCAAGTTTTGCAAACATCTCAGCTATGTCCATTTTTGTTGGTATTTGTGACCTTAGTCCTTGTTCTTCAGTATTCCTAGGATCTATTTCATTTTCAATATTTATAGATTCTTCAATCTGGTTCAAATTTGATACTCCTAATGATATTATAGATTGCTGTCCAGTGTTATTTCTCATTTCGTGGCTTCTCCTTGTTCCCTGTTGTCTCTCAGGGGTATGTCTCTCTGGACTTTTTTTCCTGCGGGGGCAAATATTTCCTTATTGAGCATGATTGAGTAGTTTTTGTTCCTCCCCTCTTTGCAGATCTACTCTTCATATGGTTAGTAATTTCTCAGTACAGGTGTTCTCCTCCTCCCTGGGCCAGGTATATCAGATAGTGTAATAATAAAGATATTGTCAATATTATTTTCTGACTTATTTCTCCTTCGTTCCCACTGTGTGACCCCGCTCCTTTTCTTTTTGTTGTTAATGTCCATCCCTTTCAGCAAATTAAGCAGTTAATAAAGAACAGACATTTGATTTCAGCATAAGCAACAGTCACTCACCCTTTACTCTGACTCCATATGCCGAGCATCACCATCTATCTTACTCCACACTTAGGGGTCTTGCTGTATGGGTGATCGCCTCAATTCAAATGGGGGTCTTAGTATAGAGGGGTCACCCTCCGTGGGACTCGAGGCTCCAATGTCTTTTAACTTTACCATGGCTCTTCACAGGCTCTTCCTCTGGAAACCCTCAGGGTCTCCCAGGGGAACTCTGTCACCCTCACACAGGGGGTTCCTTTCCTCCTCTTGATATCAAGTGTCTCCGGGGACCCAGGGGAACCCAGGGACTAAAACCTCTTTGGTGCGCTCCAGCATCCTGTCTCTACGTCTCTGCTTCTCCTCCGTGGTTGCCAAGATACCTCACAGCCGTCAGGTGGGAGCTCCCGGCTTTCACTGCTCCATTCTCCGGCCACTCTGTAGCCCGAGCGCGGCCCTCTCATGATCGGGGAAGACCAGCACCTCCGCACACCACACACATGGCCCAGGAAGAGTACAGACAAGGCAAGGGACCACAGCTCCTACGGTAGGACAGGCATCGGGAGTGTCATTAGCTCCTAAACGTTAGTGCCCTCCCAGCGCCATATTCTGGCCCCTCCCCTTTAGGGTGTTTACTTTCTGAAAAGGGGTCATTTGGGGGTGTTTGTACTGCCCTGGCATTTTAGCACTTCAAGAAACGTGATAAGCAGTCATAAAGTAAAAGCTGTGTAAATTCCAGTATCTATACCATAATTTGTAGACCCTATAACTTTCACACAAACCAATTAATATGCAGTTATTGGGATTTTGTTTACCAAAGACTAAGCAAAATACATTTTGGCCTAAATTTATGATGAAATTTGAGTTTGTTTGGGGGGGTGGGTAAATCCTCTGGAGGACAACTGGTTAATACTGCTTTAAATCTCAATTCTGGGAAAATATAAGCCACCCTCCCACCCCATCTAATCTACTCTGGGAATGTTTTACTTTTTGAAGAAAGATATATTGACCTAAGTCTGCAACCCGGGTCCCTAACTGCAGACTACCCTTTGGACAGCCAACAGGAAGTGGCAATGTCTTGAAGGCAGTGACATGAACACTAGAAGAAGGACACTGCCCCTTTAAATAAAAGAAGAAAGACTGGAGATCTACATGACTTGAGTGTTAAGTGATTAAAAGGGCATTTAGAATTTTTGTATTACTAGTGATCATTTAAGGGGGAAATAGGGGGAGCCTAGAGATCAGCTTTAATAAGAAACAGTGTTGCAATAAATGCATTATGGTACGCAAACAATTTTAATGTAAAAAATGTTCAAAGCTAACTCATTTCCATTTCTGATTAGAGCTCTGTGGTGGGTGCCACTCCTCTTATATCTAGAGCTAATTAAACACAACAAACAAGACACAAATTACATTCTGAATGATCAAGTGCAGTCAATAACATTCATAGTCCTATTTTTTCTTAATTTAAAGTAGAAATGAACAAGTGACTCTCTTATGGATCTATTTATAAAAAGAATTGTTAGACATACAGCCATGTGCAAACAGTTTAGGCATTTTAAGAAAAATTGCTGTAAAGTGAGTATGCTTTCAAAATAATGTTATAAGTAGTTTTTACTTAATAATTAACAACCTATGAAGTACATATACAAAAGAGAAATGAAAGCATATCAATATATTTTGTGTGAGGCAAACTGCTCATGGTTCAGTTCAGAACTTAAAAAAAATCAAAACAGGAGCTGAATCTGTCAATTCAAAAATGCCCATTTTCTGTGCTAATGGGTAAGGGGTGTCAAAAAAAAGATGCGGAGGTGGCCATTGCCCTAGGGAACACATACCAATGCAAAAGCATTTAATAAAATTGGACTAGGGGCAGTGATTTTGTTAAATGCGTAAAGTGGTACAATAAAAATGCCTAATTCCTTAAATCCTGCCTGTGAAGGGGTGTATCTCTGTGATGTACAGAAAGTGCTTCTGCAACACTGACATTTGCAAAGGAGAAAAAGCTAGCACACGGGGTGGATTTTGGAGGCCAATTCCCCTCATCCTCTGACCCCCCCATCATTGACAAATCTAAATTTCTCCCATTTTTAATGACTGTTGATCTTATTGTATAGGCAAGATATGATGTTAAGAAATTAAGTGATATTACAGTATATGCAATGGATTATTACAATCGTTTGATGAGCTGAAATCCCAGTACCTGCTCCTGAATTCTCAATTATTCCATTGCATACAGCTGGTCTTTTTTAGGGATCATCTAATCCATTATAAGTTCCCACAAAGAATTTATCTGACCCTGGCCAAATTAGCCAAAATTTATAGAGACCAATCTTCCTCTTGCTGATGTTGTTCTTCTAGTGGGGCTGATTGTATTCACATTTTTTGGGATTTACCAGTTATTCAAGCATAGTGGTTGGCTGTTCTATGCTGCATTCACTCTGTTACCACTATACCCCTTAGTCCTTCCATTAGAATATGTCTGTTAAGTTTGGTCATTGTGCTCACCCCTACCGGAATAATTTGTACACTCCTTACTTGCTGAATTATGCAAGGAAGCTCATTATTTTATCCTGAAAAAAGGTTTTGGCACCCTTTTTAGCGGCCTGGAAGGCATTAGTGAACAATGCTCTCCCATTCTATAAAGCAATGTACTTAAATACAGGGGTACCTCAACAGTTTCATAAGGTATGGGGAGGCTGGATTAATTCTCCTCTCACTGCTTTTGATGTAACTGCATACATGTCTGATTTTATGATGTGATTGACATTCTCTCCTGAACCACATACATTAGCTTTCTCTGTTGGTTGCTTGTACTAAGTGGTATCTCTACTGGAGGCGATGTGTGGACATTAACCTCTTGGTGCTGGTGGTATGCAAATATACAGCCTCTTGGCGGGTGGCCCTTGCATATTTACATACCAGATGTAAACAAACACGTGCTGTAAGCACACGCCCTGCATGCTCAGAAAGCTCCTAATTGCTGCTTGCAAACGGAAGCATTCCAATCATGTAACCTCTGTGACAGCCAATCACGGCAGTCCCATGATCATAAACCCCGTCTCCCAGCATCACAAACCAGGCCAGGAGACACGGTGCCAAGAGGTTAAGTTACCTGTGCCTGTCTAATGCTGGGAGATTCCATCTCCTAGGTCTGTTTTTTGGGTGAGGAGTGTGCTGTGTAAGTCACAGGTGTGTTCGTTCTCTGATGTACTATCACTGTATGTTATTGTATTGTATACTGCAGATGGGTCAGTGTTTTTGTAATATTTTATTTTATTGCAAATCTAATAAATACAATTTAAAAAAAAAAGAAAAAACAGTATCCCCAACTATGTAAGTGAATGGGGAAAGTGGCATCACTGGTTGTTCAGAACTCAACAATGCCAGCACTCACTGACTTCCTTCACACTGACAGGCGGAAGCTGTCATGTGTAAAAGCAGAAGTAATACCACTATTATACTGATGTTCTGTTCCCAAACAGCCAAAGTTCAGTCTGGACTTGTGATAAGACGAAACCTTGAGCTTTTGTAACGGACCACCTGACAGCACCTCTATCAGTCCCCCGGTAGAGCCTCCCCAGAGTGCGGAGTCTAAGCACCAGAGCACTTGTTCACCAGGGCCCCTGATGGTGGGGAAGGACTTGGAGCGCTCCGGTACCAGGTTGCAACTACCAGGTATCTCCAACAGGGGTAGAGGAGTCTGACAGGGGCTCCAGAGAGCTAGGAGTCTGATGTAAGGGAGCCTAGTGAGTGGATGAATGAGCTAAATCAGAGTCGTGCAGGCCGGGTCGGTAACTAGTGGATCGGTAAGGTACAAAATGGTAGGGAAAGGATAGTCGGGTCACATGCAGGGTCAATATCAGGAGGTCAGATCTAAACGGGAACATCCAGGAGCAGAGTCAGGCAAGCCAAGGGGTCAGGACGGGAGAAGGCAACAAGGTCAAAACAATCCAGATCAGAAGTACTCACACACAGGTAACAGGATACAAAGACCATTCGGCAACAAGTGTCTGTGCAGGGCTAGTTTAAATAGCCCGCCCTGCACCTGACAGGCGTAGCCTGGGTCCCAGTGCCTGCCTAGTACTGTCCAGACGACGGGTGCGCCTGGGTCCTAGTGCCCTGCCACCTATACGTCTCGGCAGACACCTACGCATGTGTAGACCCATGCGTCGCGATGGTTCCTGACAGCTCTTCCCTAGTGTCCACCATTTGCCTTTAAAAGAGCATATAATTGCGTGCAAAATGTTTTTTTTCAGTACTTAGTGGTCAGCTTGTTCCAAACATCAAGGAGAACTAATTACAGTTATTCTGTTGATTTAGACTGTCTTAGTCATTTCTACCTCTCCATGTAACTTCATATAGACTCAATGATATTGAGATCAGGGCTCTGTGGGGGATATACCATCTCTTCCAGGACTGTTTGTTCTTCTTTTCACTGAAGTAGTTCTTTATGATTTGGCTGTACATTTGGGGTCATTGTCCTGCTGCAGAATGCATATGGGATGGTATTGAGTGATGAATAAGTAATCATACCAACCAAATATTTCCAATTTGGACTCGTCAATACAGAGCACCTGCTGCCATTTTTCTGCACACCAGCTGGTGTGTTTTCTTGTATAAGGGAGTCACTGGACCTTGTTTTTGCACGGGGGGGGGGGTATAGTTTTTCAACTGTCAGTCTTCCATGAAGTCCACTTTTGACAAGACTTCTCCAGAGTGTAGTTTCTGAACTGATGGTGCCACTAGACATTTTCCAAGGTCAGCATTATGTGTCTGTCATCTGATGCACATAGTTTAATTGACCAACCACTGCATTTTTATACCTCGATGTTGACTATTTCTTTGTGCTTCTGCAGAGGAGCCTGGGCAGTACATCTGGAGGCACTTTTTCTTACTTGAAATTTCTGCCTGTGAGAGACCTTGTTGATACATAACACCATCCTGTATCTTATTGCAGTGCACAGGCTTGAACTTGGGTAAGATTTTTTACATTGGACTGTCGTCAGAGGCTTCAGCTTGTTAGAAAAGAATGGCTCTGCATTAACCATTTTCATTCCTCCTAGAAAGCTAATTCCGTTTGATTAAGGATTGTATTTTAACCTACATGTTATCTTTTTGATCATTAGTACTTTTTTGGTATAAGTATTTAATCAAGTATTGTACCATATACCTTAAAAATCCTTAACTGTGTGCAGGTGTGCCTGGTAGAATTGATGCTGTTTTAAAGGCAAAGGGTTGACCTACCAAATATTGACTTGATTGAGAACCTTTTTCTGTCATGGTGAGGCTGAAAGGAATAATGACAGAAGAATGTCAAGAAAGTAGGCAAATCCATGGATGACGAACTCGCACTGCATGTCAGTTGATAAATGCAGCTAGGCTGGGTAATGCTGCAAAGCAGGGGGAAAGCCTGGCAGTGGTGTACATTATTCATGCCTGTTAGGATGTAGCTGAAGCTACTCTGGAGGAAACCACTGAAGAGATAATGAACAAATAGGCACAACTGTGCTATAAACCATGGGATCCCTGAACATGGCAATGGGTCAACCTTAACAATAAGCCCTGTGCAGGATAGGGAAAGCAATACCATGACTGTCCCACAAAGACTTAGCTGTTGGATTTCCTAGTGGATGTCAACCAGGCTAAATTGTTTCCTTAATTGTGTGGGACAAAGAAGAGATTTCAGGCACTCATAAAAAGAGGTGTTAGCCTATATAAAATTCACATCTCACAAATTTAACAGTCCACCAGATAGGAGTTGTCTCAGGTAAGGTACTGCACCATAGATGATATCAGAAAGTGAGAAAGGGACAGATGTCAGTCCTCCTCTCTTATTGGATTATTGCTGAAGGAAGCATTGATGTAGGATAATCAGTGGAAGCTCTGTGAGACACATCTGCTCACAATGCCGATCCAGGCCACGGCCCTCTTTTCCTGTTAATTCACTTTGTAGGTCGATAATTGATAAATAAATATTATTTGTTTAGTTATTCTTGAAAACATTCTCGCTTTACAGTTAAGATTCTGCCTTAAAGTGAAAATGAACCTGGCAAACAAAAATTGCCAGCAGGTTTTTGGTAGAAAAGGTTTCATACGTCTTTATAAAAATTTATACAAACACTGCCTTGTTTCCCACAACAGCGTACAGCATGGGGCTCTATGACATGCAGTTTAGCTTGGCACATTTCATTGCTCAGTGTGTTGGTCAAGTAATTTTTCTCTTTTTAAGTATAAATTAGAAATAAACTTTTTTTCATCTTGGATAGAGTAGGGCAGGATTATAACCCCTGTCCTTTGTTTCTCTTTTTTCTTTTTTTTTGCCATCTGTGTCCCATTGGGGAGGTTCCTCTTCACTTCAATTCCATAATTAAATCCAAAGTGATGGAATAGCTGGTTGTAGCCAAGGTCACCAGAACTATTGCACCCATTGGAAGATTTGCTCTGTCTTTCTGTCCTGGTGACAGCCCAAAATGTGGAATTTCCTTTCACTTTTCAGTGATACCAGTCAGCAGAACAAATAGAGAGGATGAATCTCCCTACAGGTGGCACAACAACAATAAAATATGGACAGGTGTTCAAATACCTTTTCACGCTATCTCAAAGTTAAACAAAAAAAACTTTTTTCCTTTAGTTTTTTAGTCTTTATGTAAAATATTGACATGTCTATGCACCATTACATGAATGTTCAACACACAGCAAACTGCACTATATTATTATTATTATACAGAATTTATATAGTTCCAACAGTAAACGCAGTGCTTTACAACATACTTTGGGGGAGATTAACTAAAACTTGAACACTCAGATTCTGGTGCAGCTGTGCATGGTAGCCAATCAGCTTCTAACTTCAGCTTGTTCAATAAGACCTGGAAGCTGATTGGTTTCTATGCAGAGCTGCACCAGATTCTGCACTCGACAGATTTTGTAAATAACCCCAATATGTATTAAAGTCAGTCTACAAATAACTCGATAGGTTTAAGTGAATATACATATGTGATGCAAGGTACCAATTTTTCCCTTCACATTTTCATTTGCTTTTGCAATTCATCCCCATAAAGTTCCTTTGGCTGCTATCAGCTTACTGATAGCTGATGCTAAGCTCAGAATTTAGGTGAGGGATACACTGGCAATTAAATATCTTTTCTACTGAAAGATGAAACTGCTCCTTGCTCATCATCTAATTAATGTTATTGAGTTCAGTGTGCTGCAAAAGAGGATACTTCAAACAAAAAGAGTTAAACATCTCTGTGCAAAGGTATCTAATGACCCCTGTAGCTCTAGGTTTAGCTCTGTAGCCCGTTTAAATGGTTACAATTCGTTAAGACCCTATGTTACTTGATGTCAATACATTGATCATGTGGTATGTAGGAACTATATTGGTCTGCTAGTATGTTAGGGATTGTAAAATAGAAAAGGCACCAGAGATTAGTTTTAGAAGTGCCATGATAATCAAACTAACTTTAAACTTTTTTATTTTTTTGGTGCACACGTCATGACAAATGTATTTTCTTTTCATTTATATGCACTATTCAGTATTACATCTGCATTGTCTCCTTTGACAGAAACTTCCTGAGAAGTGCATGTCAGAAGGATAGCGTACAATCTCATTGATTTAGCTTTAGGTGGCAGATAGCTTGGGCTGTTTTTTTTTACCGAGTATGTTTACATGGTTTCTTTGCTGTCAGCTCCTGTCTGTTTCTTTCCTGGATCCACACATCTTCTCACACCTTTTCTTCATCATGTTTTGTTGCAGTGGTATGTTCACCATGTTTATTGCATGACTCACACGTCTTCATTCACCTTGTCACTATTCCTAGAGTTTCTTTTCTGGTCTTTCATGGTTATTTTTTAGATTGTTGTTATCATAGTCATTACTAATGTATGTATTTATCTTTCAGCATAGTAAAACATGCCATGGCAACCATTGTTTTTCTGCATCCTATTATTCCCATCAGTTTTATTCTCTTTCATAAATGTAAACGTTGCATATACATGCAGTATATATCAGCACTAGCTTATGTCTACAATTGCACTTACAAAAATTACTATAATCTAGCATTCAAATTATTAAATAACAGGTCAGATCTTTAATACAAACGTCCATGACATATTAACCACTCGCCGACCGCCTACAGCAGTTTTACTGTGGGTGTTCGGGATGTGCAAGCAAAGCGCCATACCTGTACGTCATTCTGCCTGTACAGACACAGGGGGGCCACCAGACACAATGCAGATCCTGGTACTCAGGACACAGTGATCTATGCCATCACATGATCACAATGCCCACAAAGCTGTTATGAATCAATATGGTCCATAACAGCTTTGCTTTCTTTACTAGTGAGCTGTGATTGTCCCACAGCTATCACATGGTACCTGGGCCAATAACAGATCACTAGTATTCAAATCTGTCATGACCTTAACCACTTGAGCTCCTGAGGATTTACCCCCCTTAATGACCAGGCCTCTTTTTGCTACTTGGCGCTGCACTAATTCAACTGATAATTGCGCGGTCATGCAATGCTGCACCCAAATGAAATTTATGTCCTTTTTTTCACACAAATAGAGCTTTCTTTCGGTGGTATTTTATCATCTGTGCGCTTTTTATTTTTCACGCTATAAACAAAAAAAGGCCAAAAATTTTGAAGAAAAACAATATTTTTTATTTTCAGCTATAAAAAATATATAGTAAACTCAAAGTTGGTTATAAATTTAGGCCAAAATGTATTCTGCTACATGTTTTTGTTAAAAAAAATCCCAATAAGTGTATATTGATTGCTTTTTGTGGAAGTTATAGCGTCTACAAACTATGGTATAAATACTGCAATTTACGCCATTTTTCTGCTATACAGCACTGCGCTAGTTTAACGGACAATTGTGCGGTCATGCAATATGGTACATAAATTAATTTACATCCTTTTTTTCCCCACAAATTGAGCTTTCTTTCGGTGGTATTTGATCGCCTGTGCTGTTTTTATTTTTTGCGCTATAAAAAAAAAAGGCTGACAATTTTGAGGAAAAAAAACAATATTTTGGACTTTTTGCTATAAAACATGTCCAGTAAAAAAAAAATGCAAAAATCAAATTTAGTCATAAATTTCTGCCAAAATGTATCCTGCGACATGTCTTTGCTGAAAAAAAACCCAATACGTGTAAATTAATTGGTTTACGTGAAAGTTATAGCATTTACAAATGGCGGGAAAGATACTGGGATTTTTAGGGTTTTTTTTATACTGATAATGGCGGCGATCAGCGAATTATGGCGGCGATCAGGGACTTATGGCAGCGACATATGGTGGGACTGCGGGACTGCGGCGGACATTTTGACATTGGGGGGTACTGACTTGGGGTCACTGACATCCCCAAAAACACTAATACAGTGATCAGTGCAAAAAAAAAAACACTGACACTGTACTAATGGCAATGGGGAGGAAGGGGTTAACTTTATTTTGCAGGGAAAGGGTTATAGGAGTGAGGGGAGTGTTTTACTAGGGGGCGGGGGGGTGTACTGGGCGGGACAAGGCTGATCGAGAAAGAAAGACTCTTCTTTCTCGATCAGCTCATCCTCGAGCTGTCAGGGAAGTGACAGACAGCACAGCTACTGCAGCTGTGCTCTCTGTCACTGTTTGCAGCCGATCGCCGGGACATAGCCGCTAAGGAGCGGCTGTGACCCGGAGACTGACATCTGCGGCAGAGAATTGCGGGACAAATAGGGCGGCAGCGCGCCTCGCGCACGCCACCTATTTGTTTACAAAACACACGTCTTAAAACGTGGTTTTGCCTGTGAGTGCCGCCCTGCCACCGTATATGTACTGTGGCTGGGCGGCATGCAGTTAACCTATTCATGACAGTTCAAAGCATTGCTGGTACAATGATCTTCATTATACCAGCAATCAAAGTGTAAAAAAAAAAAATTGCTCATCACCCCTCAGAGTAGTACAATGTTACCATGGTGATGAAAGTATTTTTTTTTAAAAATAGTAAAAAAATATATTGAAAACAAGGTTTTTTAAAAATGTGTTTATTTACATGCTGTCACCAGTCATTATCGCTGATCACTGCTACACCAGTCATGCTGTACTGTGCTAGTGACAGTATATTAAAAAAATGTATGTATATTTAATTTGCTCTCTTTCCAAAAAATGTGAGAAAAAAATACAACTTCAATTAACTTGCCATGTTTCCTAATAAATACCCCAGACTGTCTACTTTACAAAAAGCGGTGATTTGGAGGATATTTGTACTGTCTTGACATTTTAATGAAATGAGATCGGGGGGTCAGTACATCAGGATTGATCAATTTTGTGGACATCATACCATTCCTACAGACTAAATTATACACATTTATTGTGATTTTTTTTTACCAAAGATGTAGCAGTATACATTTTGTTTTAAATTTATGAAAAAAATTATTTTTTTATTATATATGTATAATAGAATATGTTTTAAAACAGAAAATATTGGGGTTTTTTTCAAAAGTTTTCATTTATATAATAAAAAATTAAAAACCCAGTGGTGATCAAATACCATCAAAAGAAAGTTCTATCTGTGAGAAAAAAATTCTATAAATTTCATTTGTATACAGCATTGCATGACTGCACAATTGGCAGTTTAAGTAGCGTAGTGCTATATAGCACAAAATTGGCCTGGTCATGAAGTGGGTAAAATCTTCCAGAACTGAAGTGGTTAAAACAAGTTCAAAATGTGCAATCCTTCTCCATTTCCCACATATATCTTCAAACAGATTAAAGGCTCACCAGAAAAATGTGATCTCTTATCAAGCAGGTCATACAGCACTCTCCCCAAGGGGGCTGAATAAACCAAATGCCACTTTGTTTTTTTCCACCTTCCTTGTTCCTTGACTCTGGGACAGCATTTAACCAAAGAGAGATAACTCCATAGTGCAGTATCTTTAGATGATTAAAATCATGTTTTCATAGTCTCATACTCACATTTAAACATATACAGTACAGGTGAAACTCGAAAAATTAGAATATCGTGCAAAAGTTCATTTATTTCAGTAATGCAACTTAAAAGGTGAAACTAATTAGATAGACATGAGATAGACTCATTACATGCAAAGCAAGATAGTTCAAGCCGTGATTTGTCATAATTGTGATGATTATGGCTTATAACTCATGAAAACCCCCGAATCCACAATCTCAGAAAATTAGAATATTGTGAAAAGGTGCAATATTCTAGGCTCAAAGTGTCCCACTCTAATCAGCTAATTAAGCCATAACACCTGCAAAGGGTTCCTGAGCCTTTACATGGTCTCTCAGTCTGGTTCAGTAGGAATCACAATTATGGGAAAGACTGCTGACCTGACAGTTGTGCTGAAAACCATCATTGACACCCTCCGTAAGGAGGGAAAGCCTCAAAAGGTAATGGCAAAAGAAGTTGGATGTTTCCAAAGTGCTGTATCAAAGCACATTAATAGAAAGTTATGTGGAAGGGAAAAGCGTGGAACAAAAAGATGCACAATCAGCAGGGATGACCGCAGCCTGGAGAGGATTGTCAGGAAAAGGACATTCAAAAGTGTTGGGGACTTTCACAAGGAGTGAACTGAGGTTGGACATGGGCTTCAAATGTCATATTCCTCTTGACAAGCTGCTCCTGAACAACAAACAACATCAGAAGTGTCTTACCTGGGCTAAAGAAAAACAGACCTGGTCTGTTGCTCAGTGGTCCAAAGTCCTGTTTTCTAATGAGAGCAACTTTTGCATCTCATTTGGAAACCAAGGACCCAGAGTATGGAGGAAGAATGGAGAGGCACACACTGCAAGATGCTTGAAGTCCAGTGTGAAGTTTCCACAGTCTGTATTGATTTGGGGAGCCATGTCATCTGCTGGTGTTGGTCCACTGTGATTCATTAAGTCCAGGGTCAACGCAGCCGTCTACCAGGAGATTTTGGAGCACTTCATGCTTCCTTCCGCAGACGAGCTTTATGGGGATGCTGACTTCATTTTCCAGCAGGACTTGGCACCTGCCCACACTGCCATAAGCACCAAAACCTGGTTCAATGACCGTGGGATTACTGTGCTTGATTGGCCAGCAAACTCGCCTGACCTGAACCCCGTAGAAAATCTATGGGGCATTGCCAATTTTCTGAGATTGTGGATTTGGGGTTTTCATGAGCTGTAAGCCATAATCATCAGAATTATGACAAATCACGGCTTGAACTATCTTGCTTGGCATGTAATGAGTCTATCTCATATATTAGTTTCACCTTTTAAGTTGCATTACTGAAATAAATGAACTTTTGCACGATATTCTAATTTTTTGAGTTTCACCTGTAGATTAACACCATACATGAAAGGATCTTATATGTCATTACAATAAAATGCTCACATGAGCTACATAGGCATACTACATAATATTCCCCCAGGGCTCCTCTGCATATACTCGAGGATCTTCCTGATCATCACTTCAGCACTGTACTCCAGACAGGTATCAAAATAAAGAGACTCGCGTGGTGTAGTACTTCAGCATTTATATTACAGATATCAAAGCTATACTCACAAGGAATTACACGTTTTGGGCTTGTTTTATTATATCACTGACTTTTTTTGTTATATCACAGACTTTTTACTTAATAAATTGAACACTAGATCAAAGAAATTTTGTGAGTGTAATTTTAGACATAAGCTAGAGCTGATACATATGTATATGGTATTTATATGCGCTGGGGTGTGTATTTTATTGGTGGCTGGATAAATATAAATATGGAGAGTGTGTTTGGGAAGTCATTCTCAAATTTTATTGCCTCTCACATTCATTTCTATGCACTGGTCTCTCCCACCTTTTCTCCCTGTTCCCTCTTCTTTTTCTTCACGCTACACTTTCACATCACACCCCACATATATTTTTTTCATGTATCTCCTGCCCCTTTATTCCATATTTAATAGGTATTTCATTATTTATTTTATATCCGGTGTATTCTCACCTTTACACGTTCTTATTGTTTTAGTAGTATTAATTTGCATATATGTTTTTGACTACTGTATCCTCACAACATTATTTTTGTGTATATTTATTTTTCCCATCAACAACATGGCCACCATTTGTTGGTCATTACTAGAGATGAGCGAATCGAACATGACGAAGTGGAATTCGATTCGAAGATTAGGAAAAATTCGATTTGCACCGAATCCGAAAATTAGCAAACTTCGGATGCACGAATCGAATTTTCCCAAAAATGGCGGCGACATGTGTGGCGACGGAGCGGGGATCTCTGGGAAGGCGCGCAGACAAGGCGCGCTGACCCATAATGCATTCATTCATGACATGTGATCGCATTAGCCAATCAGCAGCCAGCCAGCCAGCACTGTGTAATGGTGGAGCTATAAATCGCGGCCATCTTAGAATTCTCCATTAGCCTCCGGTCATTCAAGAGAGACAGACCTGTCTGTATTAGGGACAGAGTTAGGGCCACAGAGACTTTAGGGCCACAGAATCGTTACTCAGGGACACAGAATCGTTACTCAGGGACACAGAATCGTTACTCAGGGACACAGAATTGTTACTCAGGGACACAGAATTGTTACTCAGGGACACAGAATCGTTACTCAGGGACAGACACAGAATTGTTACACAGGGACACAGAATCGTTACTCAGGGACACAGAATCGTTACTCAGGGACACAGAATTGTTACTCAGGGACACAGAATCGTTACTCAGGGACACAGAATTGTTACTCAGGGACACAGAATTGTTACTCAGGGACACAGAATCGTTACTCAGGGACACAGAATCGCTACTCAGGGACACAGAATTGTTACTCAGGGACACAGAATTGTTACTCAGGGACACAGAATCGTTACTGAGGGACACAGAATTGTTACTCAGGGACACAGAATTGTTACTCAGGGACACAGAATCGTTACTCAGGGACACAGAATCGTTACTCAGGGACACAGAATTGTTACTCAGGGACACAGAATCGTTACTCAGGGACACAGAATCGTTACTCAGGGACAGACACAGAATTGTTACTCAGGGACACATAATTGTTACTCAGGGACACAGAATTGTTACTCAGGGACACAGAATCGTTACTCAGGGACAGACACAGAATTGTTACTCAGGGACACAGAATCGTTACTCAGGGACACAGAATTGTTACTCAGGGACACAGAATCGTTACTCAGGGACACAGAATTGTTACTCAGGGACACAGAATCGTTACTCAGGGACACAGAATCGTTACTGAGGGACACAGAATTGTTACTCAGGGACACAGAATCGTTACTCAGGGACACAGAATCGTTACTCAGGGACACAGAATTGTTACTCAGGGACACAGAATCGTTACTGAAGGACACAGAATCGTTACTGAGGGACACAGAATCGTTACTCAGGGACACAGAATTGTTACTCAGGGACACAGAATTGTTACTCAGGGACACAGAATTGTTACTGAGGGACACAGAATCGTTACTCAGGGACACAGAATTGTTACTCAGGGACACAGAATAGTTACTCAGGGACACAGAATCGTTACTCAGGGACAGACACAGAATTGTTACTCAGGGACACAGAATCATTACTCAGGGACACAGAATTGTTACTCAGGGACACAGAATTGTTACTCAGGGACACAGAATTGTTACTGAGGGACACAGAATCGTTACTCAGGGACACAAAATCGTTACTCAGGGACACAGAATTGTTACTCAGGGACACAGAATCGTTACTTTCTGCTTCACAACCACTATTGTACGTTCAAAGAGTTAAATCCTGTTTTATGTTTGGGGTGCTTATTGAATTAAAGAGTATGTCAGACAACACGCAGAGGAGTGGCAGAGGAGGCAATGTTTCAGGAGCGAGCAGACGTGGCAGCAGAGGAAGGGGTCGAGGCAGCACTAGTCGCAGCCAGAGGCCAGTGCTCGCGGTGTCATCCAGCGGTCGTGTCTCCACCGACAACCCTGCCGTCATCGATTGGTTGACTCGGTCGTCTTCCTCTTCCCAGGTCACCTCTGACATCTACAGCCAACGGTCGGTGGGTACATCAGACACAACCGTTAGTTGGCATGGCCCGGGAGCAAGCCCACTAAAATCACGTGTCCTCTACCTGCCCCTGTCCTTTGGTGTTCCCTCACCAAGCGAAGTATCGCATGCTGTGGGCTCAGTCCCACTGTACAGTGAGGAAGAGCTAACAGAGGGCGGTCAGGAACGGGGGGAGACATCCGCCTCTTCAGCAGCCAGGCGAAGAAGTACTGGCGAGGAGAGTGGCTCGGTAGCCGGTCTAGAGACAGGTCTGTCTCCTGACCCACACGCAGCCGAGGGGGCTAGTAGTGACGCGGAGACCCTAATTGATGATGATGAGGCTGATCGCAGTTGGCAGCCTCGTCGTCATCAGGCTATTGCTTCCGCATCATCAGGAGAAGAGGGTGCCAGCTTGGCAGCGAGCAAAACAGTCGGTGGGTTGCCCAGGAGGCAGCAGCAGGGTCGCAGCAGTGTCAGTGGAGGCAAACGGCCACGGAGTAGAGCACCAGCTCCACTGCAGCCTACCACCACGGCCAGTAGTGGTGCCGGTGTGCACGGAGGAAGTAGCAGTCAGCCTGTGAGGAGTAGCGGGGGCAAAGTTTCCTACTCGGCGGTGTGGCAATTTTTCGTCAAGCCGCCCAAGGAAGTAAACGTAGCCGTATGTCGACTATGTGGCCAGAAAGTCAAGCGTGGCCAGGGGGCCCATGTTGGGACTACAGCGTTGCGGCAGCATATGCAGCGTTGCCATTCGGTGGCCTGGGAAAACCGTGATAAAGATACGGCGGTTCTGCCTGCCCCAGCCCCCGCTCCATCACCCGCTCCGTTACTTGCTCCGTCACCCGACGTCAATCGCCCTCTATCAGCCAGTCAAGGCTCCAACACCTCTGCTGAGGGGAGTTGTCGCTCGTTGGCATCTTCCGCTCGTTCAGATGCTCCTTCTCCTGCTACTCCTCTTCACGGATTCCGTCAGCAGTCTTTCTTGGAATCCGTTTCCAAGAGACAACAGTTTGCGAGCACGCACCCGACGGTGCAGAAGCTGAACGTCCTCCTGTCCAAGTTGCTGGTGCTGCAGTCCCTCCCTTTCCAAGTGGTGGACTCAGCACCTTTCCGAGAAATGATGGCTTGTGCCGAGCCGCGTGGAGAGTGCCAAGCCGGCATTTCTTCGCCAAAAAGGCAGTGCCAGCCCTGCATTCACATGTAGAAGAGATGGTGGGCCAGTCTTTGAGCATGTCGGTCTCTGCCAAAGTGCACGGCAGTGCCGACGTGTGGAGCTGTAACTACGGTCAGGGACAGTACATGTCATTTACGGCCCACTGTGTGAACGTGGTGCCGGCACAGCCGCACCAGCAACTAGGACAGGTCACGCCGCTTTTGCCTCCACGTTTGCACGTCCTTGGTCCAGCAAAGATGTCCGCCTCTACCACCTCTTCTTCCGCCGTGTCCTCAGCCGCCACCCCCGTGCCAAGTCCCATTACCCGACCGGCATATCACATGTGCAGGGCGCAACGGTGTCACGCTGTGCTGCACCTGGTATGCCTTGGCGAACGTAGTCACACAGGGGAGGAACTTCTGAGTGTAATGAACAGAGAAATCGACAGATGGCTGTCTCCGTGCAAACTGAAAATCGGAACCATGTTGACCGACAACGGAAAGAACATGGTGTCTGCTCTGCGTCAAGGAAGGTTGTGCCATGCGCCATGCATGGCTCACGTGTTCAATCTGGTTGTCAAGCGGTTCCTAAAATCCACCATCCCACTGCAAGACATCCTTAAAATGTCACGTAAACTTTGCATGCATTTCAGCCATTCCTACACCGCAGAGCACACCCTCCTTGAGCTGCAGCGGCAGAACGGAATTCCACAGCATCGCCTGATCTGCGACATTGCAACAAGGTGGAATTCAACCCTACATATGTTAGACCGCCTTTACGAACAGCGAAAGGCCATCACCGATTTCCTGATGTTACAAGCGGATAAAGGTACTCCCCTGTGTAACTTAGATGTCAGCCATTGGCAGCTCATGCGTGACACCTGCCGCTTGCTCAGGCCCTTTGAGGAGCCCACGCTATTCGTGAGTCGGCAGGACTATGGGATGAACGACGTCATTCCTCTGTTGCACGTCCTGGAACAAATGCTGTTAACAATGGCTGGTCAGGGTGCGGTAGACGTGGCGCACAGATCTCAACGCCACATGACCCCTGTGGGGGCAGGACAGGAAGAAGAGGAGGAGGTAGAGGAGGACATTGGTGCTCAGGAATTATTGAGTGAAATGGGTGGTTTTTCCACTCAGCGGACAGGAGTGGAGGAGCAGGAGCATCTGGTAGAGGAGGAGGAGGAGACAGAGGACCCAGACGCACCGTGGCAGTATGCTGTGGAGATGGAGGCAGGGAGTCCCTCGCATTCCTTGGCACAAATGGCCCATAGCATGCTCGGTTGCTTGCGTAGCGACAGCCGAATAATAACCATCAGACAGAGGGATGACTTTTGGCTGTCCACCTTGTTGGACCCTCGCTACCGTTCAAAAATGGTGGCCTTTTTCACACCTGCTGAGAGGGAGGCCAAAATAAAGTACTATAAAAACCACCTATGTAGTCAGTTGGTCTCTGCCTTTCTGCGCCAACGTCCATCCTCAGACACTGTGGGCCCTGTGCGCTCGCGTTCCGCTGCCATGGCAGCAGGGGTGGGGTGGGGTGGTAGGAGCAGTGGCAGCTCCACCAGCAGCGGCTGCCTCAGTCTGCAGTCGATGATGAGTAGCTTTCTTCACCAGCGCAGTGAGGAAACTACTAACCAGCCGCAGCAGCAGCAGCATCAGGTGGACCTGGAGCAGGACCTCAAACAGGCTCGGGCCTACTTGGACAGCACCCTGCCAACCGAGGTAGACAATCCCCTTGACTACTGGGCAACGAAACTTGACCTTTGGCCCCAACTAGCTGAATTTGCCCTTGAAAGGCTGTCATGCCCGGCCAGTAGCGTGGCATCGGAGCGCGTGTTTAGTGCGGCAGGAGGTATTGTAACTCCGCGGAGGACACGACTGTCCACCCAAAGTGTGGAGAGACTCACGTTTGTGAAAATGAATCAGGCGTGGATTAGTCTGGATTTCAAACCACCAGTTCCTGACACAACTGACTAAATCCGCCATGAATCATGCCCCAAACATGTTATTGACGACTATCAAGAGTCCAATGGCAGAGTGGCGGAGCAGAAGCAGCTTCAATTGAAGGCCATACACAGGCCTAGGTTTAAAAGTCCCTCACAGTTAATTCCAATAACGAACTCTACTCCTCCGTGCAATCTACTTACGAGACCCTGGGCAGGTCTGGGTCCAATTTGTGGTAGAGACTGGTTTTGTTCAGCCATGCTTGAGCGAGTAATAACAGGTCTGTGCTGCCCTTTGGTGTCTGGCTTAATGCGCACAACACTGAACGTCCCAGCGTTTGTCAACGATTTGCCGTTAAGTGATGCAAACCCGCTGAACCACGTTCATGAGGAGCCGGTACAGGGGGCCATGAATCAGTATGGACCTGGCAGCAGCGTGAGCAGACGACAGAGGCACATGGCGCAGGGTGGCGGTGTAGGCAGCATTATTCTGAAGCCATACACAGGCCTAGGTTAAAAAGCGGAAGCCGTCAGCAGCGTGAGCAGACGACAGAGACACATGGCGCAGGGTGGCGGTGGATGCAGCAGTATTCGGAAGCCAAACACAGGCCTCGGTTAAAAAGCGGAAGCCGTCAGCAGCGTGAGCAGACGACAGAGGCACATGGCGCAGGGTGGCGGTGGAGGCAGCAGCAATGGAAGGCCATACAGCACCCTATCACAAAATGGAACCCACCAACAGTGTAAGGAGACCTGAAAGTGGCACATGGCAGAGTCTGGCGATGAAGTCAGCAGCAATGGGAGGCCGTACAGGGACCCATGACACACTCTGGACCTGGCAGCAGCAAGAGGAGGCGGTACAGGGGCCCATGGCAGAGTGGCGAAGCGTAAGCAGCTTAAATTGAAGGCCATACAGAGGCCTATGTTAAAAAGTCCCCCCAGCAGCAGCGTGGGGAGACGACTATTAGTCGTCTCCCCACGCTGCTGCTGGGGGGACTTTTTAACATAGGCCTCTGTATGGCCTTCAATTTTAGCTGCTTACGCTCCGCCACTCTGCCATGGGCCCCTGTACCGCCTCCTCATGCTGCTGCCAGGCCCGTAATCTGCCATGGGCCCCCGTACCGACTCCTCATGCTGCTGCCAGGCCCGTAATCTGTCATGGGCCCCTGTACCGCCTCCTCATGCTGCTGCCAGGTCCAGAGTGTGTCATGGGTCCCTGTACGGCCTCCCATTGCTGCTGTCTCCATCGCCACACTCTGCCATGTGCCACTTTCAGGTCTCCTCACACTGCTGGTGGGTTCCATTTTGTCATAGGGTGCTGTATGGCCTCCCATTGCTGCTGCCTCCACCGCCACCCTGCGCCATATGCCTGTCGTCTGCTCACGCTGCTGACGGCTTCCGCTTTTTAACCGAGGCCTGTGTTTGGCTTCCGAATACTGCTGCATCCACCGCCACCCTGCGCCATGTGCCTCTGTCGTCTGCTCACGCTGCTGACGGCTTCCGCTTTTTAACCTAGTCCTGTGTATGTCTTCCGAATACTGCTGCCTCCACCGCCACCCTGCGCCATGTGCCACTTTCAGGTCTCCTTACACTGTTGGTGGGTTCCATTTTGTGATAGGGTGCTGTATGGCCTTCCATTGCTGCTGCCTCCACCACCACATTGCGCCATGTGCCTCTGTCGTCTGCTCACGCTGCTGACGGCTTCCGCTTTTTAACCGAGGCCTGTGTTTGGCTTCCGAATACTGCTGCATCCACCGCCACCCTGCGCCATGTGTCTCTGTCGTCTGCTCACGCTGCTGACGGCTTCCGCTTTTTAACCTAGGCCTGTGTATGGCTTCCGAATACTGCTGCCTCCACCGCCACCCTGCGCCATGTGCCTCTGTCGTCTGCTCACGCTGCTGACGGCTTCCGCTTTTTAACCTAGGCCTGTGTTTGGCTTCCGAATACTGCTGCATCCACCGCCACCCTGCGCCATGTGTCTCTGTCGTCTGCTCACGCTGCTGACAGCTTCCGCTTTTTAACCTAGGCCTGTGTATGGCTTCCGAATACTGCTGCCTCCACCGCCACCCTGCGCCATGTGCCACTTTCAGGTCTCCTTACACTGTTGGTGGGTTCCATTTTGTGATAGGGTGCTGTATGGCCTTCCATTGCTGCTTCCTCCACCGCCACCCTGCGCCATGTGTCTCTGTCGTCTGCTCACGCTGCTGACGGCTTCCGCTTTTTAACCGAGGCCTGTGTTTGGCTTCCGAATACTGCTGCCTCCACCGCCACCCTGCGCCATGTGTCTCTGTCGTCTGCTCACGCTGCTGACGGCTTCCGCTTTTTAACCTAGGCCTGTGTATGGCTTCCGAATACTGCTGCCTCCACCGCCACCCTGCGCCATGTGTCTCTGTCGTCTGCTCACGCTGCTGACGGCTTCCGCTTTTTAACCTAGGCCTGTGTATGGCTTCCGAATACTGCTGCCTCCACCGCCACCCTGCGCCATGTGCCTCTGTCGTCTGCTCACGCTGCTGACGGCTTCCGCTTTTTAAACTAGTCCTGTGTATGTCTTCCGAATACTGCTGCCTCCACCGCCACCCTGCGCCATGTGCCACTTTCAGGTCTCCTTACACTGTTGGTGGGTTCCATTTTGTGATAGGGTGCTGTATGGCCTTCCATTGCTGCTGCCTCCACCGCCACGCTGCGCCATGTGCCTCTGTCGTCTGCTCACGCTGCTGACGGCTTCCGCTTTTTAACCGAGGCCTGTGTTTGGCTTCCGAATACTGCTGCATCCACCGCCACCCTGCGCCATGTGTCTCTGTCGTCTGCTCACGCTGCTGACGGCTTCCGCTTTTTAACCTAGGCCTGTGTATGGCTTCCGAATACTGCTGCCTCCACCGCCACCCTGCGCCATGTGCCACTTTCAGGTCTCCTTACACTGTTGGTGGGTTCCATTTTGTGATAGGGTGCTGTATGGCCTTCCATTGCTGCTGCCTCCACCGCCACGCTGCGCCATGTGCCTCTGTCGTCTGCTCACGCTGCTGACGGCTTCCGCTTTTTAACCGAGGCCTGTGTTTGGCTTCCGAATACTGCTGTATCCACCGCCACCCTGCGCCATGTGTCTCTGTCGTCTGCTCACGCTGCTGATGGCTTCCGCTTTTTAACCTAGGCCTGTGTATGGCTTCCGAATACTGCTGCCTCCACCGCCACCCTGCGCCATGTGTCTCTGTCGTCTGCTCACGCTGCTGACGGCTTCCGCTTTTTAACCTAGGCCTGTGTATGGCTTCCGAATACTGCTGCCTCCACCGCCACCCTGCGCCATGTGCCTCTGTCGTCTGCTCACACTGCTGACGGCTTCCGCTTTTTAAACTAGTCCTGTGTATGTCTTCCGAATACTGCTGCCTCCACCGCCACCCTGCGCCATGTGCCACTTTCAGGTCTCCTTACACTGTTGGTGGGTTCCATTTTGTGATAGGGTGCTGTATGGCCTTCCATTGCTGCTGCCTCCACCGCCACCCTGCGCCATGTGCCTCTGTCGTCTGCTCACGCTGCTGACGGCTTCCGCTTTTTAACCGAGGCCTGTGTTTGGCTTCCGAATACTGCTGCATCCACCACCACCCTGCGCCATGTGTCTCTGTCGTCTGCTCACGCTGCTGACGGCTTCCGCTTTTTAACCTAGGCCTGTGTATGGCTTCCGAATACTGCTGCCTCCACCGCCACCCTGCGCCATGTGCCTCTGTCGTCTGCTCACGCTGCTGATGGCTTCCGCTTTTTAACCGAGGCCTGTGTTTGGCTTCCGAATACTGCTGCATCCACCGCCCGCCCACTGCTGCTGCCAGGCCCGTAATCTGTCATGGGCCCCTGTACCGCCTCCTCATGCTGCTGTCAGGTCCAGAGTGTGTCATGGGTCCCTGTACGGCCTCCCATTGCTGCTGTCTCCATCGCCACACTCTGCCATGTGCCACTTTCAGGTCTCCTCACACTGCTGGTGGGTTCCATTTTGTCATAGGGTGCTGTATGGCCTCCCATTGCTGCTGCCTCCACCGCCACACTGTGGCTCCACACTCTGGTTTTGGCCCTGTGACTGCCCAAATGAGTGAAGTGTGCGGTGATTCTAAGATCGACGGCACTCATCTGCATGTCATACTGACTGACAGTATTAGTTCTCTTCCCCAGCAGACTCCAAGGGCATTTAAATTAAAGGTACAGTGTTCTACACTAATATAAAGGCTCTCTGAAGCCTAGAAACACCCTTTTTATAAGTTAAATTCGCAGCGAATATATTCGCCTCGAATCAAATTAATTCGGCGAATCAGCCGAATCGAATTTTTGAATAATTCGCTCATCTCTAGTCATTACCCTTCCTAATCAATGCCTAGTATGTTACTTTCTGGGTTGTGGCTAAGGTTGGCCAAACACTATACAATTTTCTTACAAATTTCTGTCTAATTTCTGCCCAATTTCCTTTAGAATTACCTTCAACTATGTAGTGCAAGGGCCTGCCCAATTGGATACAATTGAAAGTGTTGTTTAGGTTTGATCTCCTATTAAATGGTTTTTGGTAAATCTAAAGCAAAATTCTTAAGAAAATTGTATAATGTATGGCCTGCCTAAATCATGGTTGTATAATGTTCTTCCCAGGTGGAGGAAGGGTGAAACACATTAGAAGAGGAACGGGGTCTGGTACAGTCATGCGTGATATATAACGCAATCTGCTGTTATCATAGAGCAATACATTATATTGCAAGAAATAATTTGCTAGTGATATTATTACCTTGCAAAAATAAATAAATTAAAAAATAAAAGCTGTATGTGTTTCTAAGTGCACAAGATATAACTGACTGTTAATATTTAGTATAAGAAAAAAAAACACAGTAGATGGTTGATCCAGGAAATATCTTTTTATCTTAATAGATCAGAAGGAATTTGTTCTCTGTTGCAGGAAATCAGACCATGATTTATAAGTTGAAAATGCAAACACTAATTTTTAAAAAAATTGCCATTCAGCTGGGAGAATGTTGTTTCATGCAGCTTAAAGAGCAACATTCAAAATCCCCAAATTCATGTTATGTTATGGTACAGAATGATGTAGTCCTTTTAAAATTGATGATAAAAAAGGGAAGAAATGGCATAAGTTTGCCCCTTCCCCTCAAAATTGAAACTAGAGTTTTATCCAGGCACGCATCCAGGGTGGCCAGGAAAGTGAAGGCAACAAGAATGCAGCTCTCTGTTTTCTGAGCCATATCCGGCATCATGCCTTTCAACATTGAAAGGCAGGTTTCAAAGGTGATGGAAAAACTGGAGGGGAGCCTTAAGGAAAGTGGAAAACTGTTTTATAATAGGAACCCCAGATATCCACCCCCTCCCAAGGGAAGTACAAGGAGGTATTAGCACCCCTTATCCATTACCATAAGTGAAAGGTGATTAAAGACACCCAAACTTATAGGAAAGTCCTTTATTACCAAACAAAATGTAAATAGTCCCCCCCAATGTAAATTCATCATCAGTCATGTTGACAGATAATGTAGATCAATCATCAATCAGAATGACCCGCTGTCCAAAATGTTTCCCTGCTTTCACAAAAGCTCACTGCGTGATGATCCCTCCCCACCACATTACCACTACTAAGTAACAAAATACCCAGTGTAGAATAAACTGGCCATATTTGATCAGTTCACTTGGCGGAATCCCCATCTGCTAAAATGAAAAACCACAGGCTTGGGGATCCTGGTTGATGTCATTGACTAACAACAGTTATGACCATATGGTCATTGATATTACTTCTATCCCCAACTGCTTTGTTTACATTCTAGTAACCAGGAATGAAAATGGGCACATTTCTCAAATATGGCCAGTTAATTTGGTGCTTTCAGCACGTCAAATAAGCTGTGTTAGGGTCAAATGTGAATGTAACCCAAATATTATCCCTAATCATTAGCTTATACTATCAGTATTTCCTAAAAAATAAATAGACTCCTTTGTCCATAGCTTGCACCAGCTTCACCAATACCACCACCTGAAGTTGCTCTCTTACTTAACCCCTGTCATTGTGTCCTCCTTACACAACCGTGCTATTATTTAATGAATATCTATTTATTCAATGTTTGGAGGTCTATTAACCATAGTTGTTTCCTGCTAGTGATGTGTCCATTCTCAACCGAAAGAAAATGTCTGAAAAAAAATGCTGAAAAAAGCTTTGGGTTTTCCTGTTGGCACCTGTTCCCATACTATTATCACCTAATCTTTCATTTATGTTTGTAAAAAAATAATAGTTATTTCATTTCTACAGTTTATGAGTGCTGACCATCCTTTTCACAGCCCCAATCTTTCCATTATCCAATCACAAAAAAGTAAATAAAATCAACACTTCAGTTTTTCCTAGGCACATTTTTAACCATAGAATGGGTACAGAATTTAGAGAACATTTAAACAAAAGCAACTCAATACTTTCCGTGACACATATTTTTCATTTGCACTATCATTTTTATTTTTGTGACAAGTTTTCTGGGTGTTACCATGGAAAGTTGAAAGGGGGCCTAGGCCAAAATAAATAATCTTAATGGCATACTGATTATCAAGCAGAGTCTCGACAGTGAAGCAAGTTTCAGATCCATGATTTATAAAGAGAATTTAGAAGAATTCAGTTTTCCCAATTCTCAACCTTTTTACTGTAAAGAGGGTCTCAATGATAATGACATACAAAGGATGTGTAAAATAATAGAAACACAAAATAATGCATTAATATCAAAGACCTTATAAGGAGTATGGCCATTGGCTCTTCACAGTGATATATGGAAAATGTAATCCAGGGAGGAAAAAAGGTCAGCTCATAACAATGCCTTAGTGGTCACCAGGGCATGAGGGAAATAGCCTCAACACAGACACAGCCAGCAGTGAATGCCTGGCAGAGGATGTAACCAATCTTTAAAAAAATGGTCTGTTTGGAAGTTTAAGGCTGGATACACACTGGAGTTTATTTACTGAAGCTGGAGACTGTAAAATCAGGCTCACTTCTGCAAAGAAATCAATCAACTTCCAGGTTTTATTTGCAAAGCTTAATTTTTTATTATTATTATTATACAGGATTTATATAGCGCCAACAGCTTGCTCAGCGCTTTACAATATAATGTGAGACAATACAGCAACAATACAGTTCAATACAAGAGGGTTAGGAGCAGGGGCGGACCAACCATTGGAGCACTCGGGCATTGCTCGAGGGCCCGGTGTCAGTAGGGGGCCCCATGAAATGCCCCTGGTACCTTTAGGTAGGTGTGAAATGGCTTAGAGAGTTTCCCTTTTTCTTTGCCTTTCACACAAAACTGCAGCACATAGATGTGCAGCAGCCCCATAGGAAAGAATAGGATTTGTACATAAAATGCTGATTATGCTGCATCTAAACTGATAAATGTGAATTGACTTTTAATGATACCTTATTTTATATCCACGGTGTCTGCAAGGTTCAATAAATAAATGAAATATTATATGACTAATGTTTAAAATGAAATAAAGATTTTTACTAAATCTCAGTGACTTTTAGTTCATCTTTGCATTTGTAACTTAGTAACTTTTTAATATTGTGCCCCTGAATAATTAATATATCTAATAAGTAATAAAAAAATGCTATATAATTCTCAAATGAAATAACCGAGTGATTAAAATAATATGTTAATGTGATTCCTCTGTATCTCATGTTTTTTCTGAGGCAAATTTCTGGCTGTGCAGGGATCTATTTGCAGAACAGTAATGTTTCTGCTAGAGATTCTGGGGATTGCTTAATTAGCCAAGACTGGGCTTGATAAATTGGAAAATGATAAAAGCAGCTTATGTGTTGCTATGTAAACAAAGTGGTCATTAAAAATGAATTAGTACATTAGCAATGGAGCTTTATACATTCATGATACAAGGTGAAAGATGAAGCAGCAGCCTGCATGCTCTGGTGGTAAAGTATATGTTAACCCTTATCTTGTTAAACAACCCATTCAGTTTAACCACTTGTCCTCCAGAGGATTTACCCCCCTTCCTGACCAGGCCTTTTGTTGTGATTTACGGTGCTGAGTTATTTTAAATGACAATTGCGCGGTCATGCAACACTGTATGTAAATTAAATTCATGTTCCTTTTTTCCCACAAATAGAGCTTTCTTTTGGTGGTATTTGATCACCTCTGCGTTTTTAAAATTTTGCGCTATAAACAAAAAAAAATGACAATTTAAAAAAAAACAAAACAATATTTTTTACATTTTGCTATTAAACATGTCCAGGGTAAGCAAACTTTTGATCATGGCCATTTGGGTGATTTCTGTTATCATTTTGATTTAAAAAGGAGCCAAACAACTATTTGATAATAAATGGCTTCATATGATCAATATTCTTAAACCGGAGTGCCAGTCACACTGTAAGAAAATAAAAGTTAGTAGCTACAAAAACTGTAGCTGCTGACTTTTAAAAAAACAGCCACTCATCTGTTCCTCAATCTGTTCCTGACTGCTGGAAAACGTACGTTAAAAAACGTCTGTTTAGCCATGTCTGCATAATGCGTTTTTATGCGCGTTTATGTGTGTTTGCGTTTAGAAGCGTTTTTTAAAGATAAGCACAGGAGAACCTGCCAAATGCCCAGAATGCACTGAAAAGTGATAAATTAATTACTATTTCAGAGAAATACACACAGTAGAAGCAGAGACAGCAGTAGGTGTTGAGATAATTAGGTGTGAGTTGCTCATTAACATTTCTTTTGTTTCCAAGGGTGGGAAGGTGTCTGCTGGAGTGAGTCATTAAGGTCACCTGGCAGGGGGCTCCATGAAGAATTTGAGGTGTGAATGTGCATTAACATATCTTTTTTTTCCAAGGGTGGGAGAGGTCTGAGGTGTGAATTGGTCATTACAATGTGTGACAAGCTTGGTAGGAACATCCTGTGTTAAGTGTTTTGTCCATCTGAGCACCTTGAAAACTCTTTGCATGCATTTTTCATGATGGTAAAAGGCTCTAGACAGCATTGGGGACTGGAAGAGTTAAAAAAAAAATTCAAACGCAAACGCTTTTAAACGCGATTTGCCGTGTTTACAAGAGTTTTGCGTTTGAAACGCTGATAAAATCTACGTCTGAATGCAAGTTTGTTGCATTCAAAAAATGACTGTAAACTCAACTGCCTGTAAACGAAGATGTGTATATGGACACATAGGAAAACATTAGGGTGAGTTCAGGAGCTGCTGAAAAAAACGCTGAACATCTCCTAAACGTGAGTTTGTAAGCTGTAGTGTACATGAGCCCTTACTCTCCTCCTCATCCTTCTAACTCTTCTATTTCCTCCCTCCTTTTTATCCCCTATTTATTCTTGTTTGCTTATCCCTATTTTTTCTTCCTTCTTTTTCTTCCTATTCTCTTCTTTTATTATATTATTTTGTGTTTTTGCATTAATCCTAATGATCCTATGATCAACATAGGATTTAATAAAATGTAGGGCCAGTTCGTACTGCCAGCACACTAAATCAGAATGGTTTAGTGTGGGGGCAGCTTTCCGTGCACTGCAGTGAGCCTGTGGCAGGGGGCAGTTTGATGTGTGTTTTGCCGCATCACAAAACTCCCTTTTTTTCCCTAAACTTTAGGTAACATGCGCAGATTGACAGTTCATGTTACCGTACAACAGCGTGGTGCATTGCACTGCTGTACAATGTCTTCCATGTATGCAGTGATAAAGTGCAGCATGTCTGCATATTATCACAGCTCACTGCACCTCATTTCTAGGCTGTGTTGCAGTGCAAATCGGGCACATAGAAAACAATTGGTTTTTGTGTACCCTAGTGGTGACTGGTGTTCTTCCAGTGTGGAAAAATGCTAGTCACCATACTATGAGTGAATAGGTCCTTATAAGATCTAGAGACATACAAATTATATAAAGTTTTTTATTTTTTGTTTAGATGTATATGATCATGGACCTAATATAGATATATGCTTTATGAGACGGTGTTTTTAAATGCATAATTAGAGTGGAGCTAGGACTGGCTATTGAAGTTTTACTGATTATGCTCCTTTAACCCCTTCACGCTGCCTGTACACATACATGTGAAAGTGGGTCTCTCTCTGTGAGGTTGCATATATCGTACCTGTGTTTGTGCTAGGAGCCCTGGGACTCGTACTAACAATGAGGACCATAAGACTCACACGCACCTAGGTTTTAGAGGAGAAAAACAAGAAAAAAAATATTCTGAACCAATGGAGGGCAGACACAGTACAGGAAGTGACCAGAGACTGCGGACCCAGTACAGGAGATGACCAGAGACTGCGGACACAGTACAGGAGATGACCAGAGACTGCGGACATAGTACAGGAGATGACCAGAGACTGCGGACACAGTACAGGAGATGACCAGAGACTGGGGACACAGTACAGGAGATGACCAGAGACTGCGGACATACTATAGGAGATGACCAGAAACTGCGGACACAGTACAGGAGATGACCAGAGACTGCGGACATACTACAGGAGATGACCAGAGACTGCGGACACAGTACAGGAGATGACCAGAAACTGCAGACGCAGTACAGGAGATGACCAGAGACTGCGGACACAGTACAGGAAGTGACCAGAGACTGCGGACACAGTACAGGAGATGACCAGAGACTGCGGACACAGTACAGGAGATGACCAGAGACTGCGGACACAGTACAGGAAGTGACCAGAGACTGCGGACACAGTACAGGAGATGACCAGAGACTGCAGACAGTACAAGAGATGACCAGAGACTTCAGACAGTACAGGAGATGACCAGAGACTGCAGACAGTACAAAAGATGACCAGAGACTTCAGACAGTACAGGAGATGACCAGAGACTGCAGACAGTACAGGAGATGACCAGAGACTGCAGACAGTATAGGGGATGACCAGAGACTGCAGACAGTACAGGGGATGACCAGAGACTGTGGACCGTTAGGGAGGGAGGGGGAGCAGGTATCTGAATTTGACAGGTACCTGCTCCCACTTCCGCGGAGTTGTCCTCCCTTTACTGTGGGCACCCGGCTGTGACAGCCGGGTGCCCACTGCGCATGCGCGAGAAGAGCTGCACTTTGTGAATGGCCCGGTGTCTTCTGGGACCTGTCATGTGTGCCAGAAGATGCCGGACCATTCACAAAATGCAGCGCTGCTCGCGCAGTGGGCACCCGACTGTCACAGATGCCGGCGCGGGAAGAAGCTGGTGCTGGAAGACTGCGCTGGACCGAGGAACAGATAAGGCCCTGCAGGAGAGAACAGCTGAGCGGCTGGCCCAGTATTCTGACATGGTGGCGGTGGAAATACCGGGCTGGCCGCTTTATATTCGCTCCATAAGATGCACTGACATTTTCCCCTCTTTTTTGGGGGGGAAAAAGTGCGTTATATGGAGCGAAAAATATGGTAGGTATATATATATATATATATATATATATATATAAATATATAAAATATTCTGGATCAAAGTTTGATCTAGGTTAGTGTCAGGGTCAGCGTTAGGGTCAAGGTAAAGGTCAATGGTCAAGGTAATGGTGATAGGTTGGGGTCTGGGAGTATATATATACATTTTTTTTTAATTAGTATCAGTGTCAGTTAATGTCAGTGTGTATTAGGTATAATAAAAAAAGCAAAATGTGTACTGTTGTTTCTGGGCCCTACTACACAACAACTAACATACACATATGTGGTATCACTGCAATCTTTAGGAACAGGAAAATGTATTTTGAGCTGAAATTTTGTGGTAAGTTATGGTAATAGCAAGAAATATACAGCTAAATTATAAAAATATATTTTTTAACTATTTAGCTTCAGTTTTTCTTTGATTATTTAAAAATAAAGTCGGGGATATTCAATACCATTTATCACCGAAAGAAAGCCCAGTTTGTCCTGAAAAAAAACAAGCTACAATCCACCTTGATACACAAAGTAGTTGTGACGATATGTACAGTTTTACTAATACACTTCAAAGTTGCAAAATTGTGTTCAAGCATTAAGATTTGCTTTACCAAGGGGTTAATGCACAAGGATGAAAGAAAGAGATGGACTTTTGCAAGCACAACACCCGCAGCTGACATTTGCAACCATTGCACCTTAAACAGGTCTCTGTCGGGAGTTGTATGTGGATCTAAACAAAGTACCTACATATACAGTACCAGAATGGATTTTAATCAATTTTGGGTTTAGATCAGTGAAATCCTATATACTCATAAATAAAGTGAAGATGCCACTAACCACAACCACAGTATACCATCCTTTCAGAATAAAAAAAACATTTTCACTCAGCTTGTTCTTCATCAGTGCGTGGCTAAGCGTCAGATTGAAATGCCATTCCTGAGTCAGCAAAGAACAGGCCTTGAATAGTATCACTGTGACTTCATATAAGCTGCTTTGCTACTTCCTTTGACAGTACGTACGTGTATAGAGTTGATAAGGTTAAGTAGCATAAAATGAAGACTAAGCCATCAATTCCAGCACTCACATGTAGATTGAAATAGAATAACAGTACAAGCACATATTTTATGGAACCATTACTGCAGCACAACATAGTTTAATTCCAATTGAATCTATTGTTTTGGCGCCTGCAATCTAACAGTTGCTTTTTTGCACATTAAGATAATCCGCTGAGGCAACACTAAATATTTCAATTTTAATAAAGTATAAATATAAAGGAAAGTCATGAATGGCCATGTACAAACTATGCTAAAGGTGACAATAGACATTTGGTAACCATCAACTGACTGATTTCAGGAAAATCAGGCAATGATTTGGAGTACACAAGAATAAGCACATTAGCTAATTGTGCTAACTGGGCTGACTCAGGGAAAGGCCGTTGAGCAGTTTTGGATTTCGTACACATGCTCCTGTGTAGGATGATAGAGCACATTCCCAAACAGAGCACAACTTCCCACAGTAAACATATAACAGCACCAAAGGATCTGTCTATGGGACTGATTTACTAAAACAGAATCTGCTGCAGCTGTGCATGGTAGCCAATCAGATTCTAACTTCAAATTAGACAATGAAACCTGGAAGGTGATTGGTTTCTATGCACAGCTGCACCAGATTTTGCACCATGCAGTTTTAGTAATTAACCCCCCTATATGCCTAGCCATTTTTATCTATACTCAGTATGAGCATATTCTGGACCATATGTATATCATGACGCTGGAACACAAAACTCTGCCAAATAAATATTTGCATTATGCATACCTTCCCCTTAATTTACATTCCTGAACCTTTGGTCCAGTCAGTATGTTAATTATTAAAATGTATTGTGCTTACATAAATTAAACAATAACATTTAATTAGTAGATTGAGGAAGAGTTAAACCTTCAATAATTTTTTTTATGGCTGTGGTCCTACTGGGCCTACTGTTTTCCTTTACTTGCAGCATAGTAGCCAGAACAATCTCCCTAGTGATTATTATTATACAGGATTTATATAGCGCCAACAGTTTACGCAGCACGTTACAACATAAGGGCAGACAGTACAATCACAATACAATTTGATACAGGAGGAATCAGAGGCCCCTGTTTCTTAGAGCTTACAATCTAAGAGGGAGGTACAAGAGATACAAGAGGTGATAACTGTGGGGGATGGGCTGATTAAGAAGATACATTTACAGTTGTTAGGTAGGGGCAGTAGTCAGACACATTGGGGTAGGGAGTTTCAGAGAATGGGAGAGGCTCAGGAGAAGTCCTGGAGGCGAACATGGGAGGAGGTGACAAGGGAGCTAAAGAGCAGAAGGTCTTTGGAGGAATGAAAAGAACAATTTGGTTGGTATTTTTAGACTAGGTTAGTGATGTAGCTGGAGGCCAAATTGTTGATGGCTTTTTAAGTTGTTGTAAGTATCTTGAATTTAATTTGTTTGGCAATCAGAAGCCTGTGGAGGGATTGGCTGAGAGGGGTGACAGACACTGAACGGTTGGTAAGATAGATGAGCCGGGCAGCAGCATTCATGATGGACTGAAGGGGGGATAGCCTATATAAGGTGAGTCAGTGAGGAGGGAGTTGCAGTAGTCGAGTCGTGAGATGACCAGGGAGTTTGAAGCTTGAAGCTTTGTGGTGTCATTAGTTAGGAAGGGGCGAATCTTGGAGATGTTGCAGAGGATGAGGTGGCAATCTTTGGACAGTGTTTGGATATGGGGCATAAAGGATAATTCAGAGTCCAGGATTATACCTAGAACCTTGGCTTGCGGGGACGGGTTGATAGTTGATTTATTTATTGTGAAAGGAAGAGGAGACGAGGAAGTAGAATTATAAGAGACACTGAAGGTGCAGTGGGATAGGTGGGATGAGAACCTTCGAAAAGCACAGTCACGAAGACCAGAGGAGTAGAATTTTTTGAGGAGGAGGGAGTGGTCCACCGTGTCAAAGGTCCATAGGTCCAGGAGTACAGAATAGTGTCCATTGGTTTTAGCCATTAGTAGGCAATTTGTAAGTTTAACCCCTTTACGGCGGCTGCACACAAATGTGCGGCCTCCCGGCGTCTGGGCCTAGACGCCGAGCGGCCGCACATTTGCGTTCATGTAAGAAAGAACATATGTGCTGAGAGCACGCACCCTGTGTGCTCCCAGCACACATGTGCGGTACTCACAGAATGGTCCCTGTCCGTTCTTTCGATCGGGACCTTTCCCGATCATGTGATCACCGTGACGATGCGTCACGGCGGTCACATGATCCCTAAACCACGCCCCACCTGCCCCGCCTCCCGGCGTCTGAAACTCTTAAAGGGCCGGGAGGCACCGGCGGGAAGGGGCTAAGGAGAACAGTTTCTGTGGAGTGTTGTTGGCAAAATTTGGACTGAAGAGGATCAAGAAGATTGTTCTCAGTGAGAACAAAAACATCAGTGATGACAAAAACATCAGTATAAACCTGACAGATTCTTACCCAACCCACCTATCTTATGCATTCTTTTTGTTTTTGTTTTTTTTAATCGGAAAGGTAGTGTAAGTGTACAAGGTGCAACATATTAATTTGGTGTTGCTAAATTATTCTATTTCCGTTCATAGACACTTACAGATTTCGTCTGCTGTTATACTTATATGTGCAGTTGCCTTGGTGCAATTTACAAGAAACGTATTAAAGGCAGTGGATGAGAGAAAAAGAGAGAGCTATAGAATCCCAGACCAAAAGGGAGAGGGACGCACACTGTGTCACAGACTGAACCATCTGGTATAGTGAATATAAGATAAAAACAAGGGGACAGATATATTTCTGTCAACATCTTTAAATAGATACATATGTACAAGCAGAAGCTATGGGTAATAATATTAAACTATTAAAAATAGAAATACTTACCTAATAATCTCTGCTTCTGGTCTGGATTAGTAGCAGCTCCTCCCTAGTAGGACATGTGGTCCCAGACTCTCTCTCCTACTTTCTCTTTGTGTGGTTTCCAACCCAGCAACACAGAGATAGGAAGTGTTCATGAATACTTTACTCTGTGAAATTTAAGCTGCCCATACATTATTCATTTTTCTTAGCCAGCAGGCTGATCAAAAATTACTGAACAGAATGCCCATCCATAAAATTGAGGTGGATGGGAAATCTTCCCTGCTGTGTTATTGTATTCTGACAGCTGGGCATCTACACTGCCAGAATACACTGATTAGCACAAATTTTCCAGCAGTCCTGTTTGAGGGCAGTCTCCAGTTGGGTCTAATATTTTCAATAGACAAATTCAAAATGTAAATTTAGGAAGGAACTTTAAGAAGTTGTTTTCCAACAACTATGGCATACACAGTTTGTTATAGAATGGTAATATATACTGTAATAATTCAGGGAATCAATCACCATTTTGGGGTCTAGTAAGCATATTGCCCTTGATAAGGAAAAGCTGTCCGCAGCTGCCCAGGTTTTATTTTGACTTTATGGGGACCTAAATGTCAGGTGTATATGACAGCTTAGATTTTTGGTGAATATGCTTCTTTTTTCAATCCAAGCAGCTATGTAAGTATGCAGCAATTGATAGTGGTGGTATAAATAAACTTAAGCTTACAGTCCCACGTGGCATTCCATTCTGTAGTGCATTGCTGGAAATCTTGTAAGTTGACAATTATTATGCATAAGGACCGTTACAAAAAGCTGTAAAATTTCACTTTCCGCCATTTGTGGTTCACAGCTGACAAAAGCAGTTAGTGAATTGACAGCTGCAATTACTGGTCACTGAGAAATTCTGTGCTTGCAAGCATGCTATTTTTGTTTCTTACTGAAACTAATGAGTCAAACCATAAACCGTATTTAACATGCAGTCTACTGGTTTATGAGTCCCTCGATAACCAATATGATATGTTTGCATGTCAAATACAGATAGGTAAAGGAGAGTGTAGAGATACACATGCTATATTATGTAACAGCTGTTAATTGACATTGAGGGGTTGATTTACTAAAACTGGACAGTGCAAAATCTGGTGCAGCTGTGTATGGTAGCCAATCATCTTCTAACATTAGCGTGTTCAATTACGCTTTGACAAAAAAACCTGGAAGCTGATTGGTTTCTATGTAGAGCTACACCAGATTTTGCACGCTCCTGTTTTAGTAAATTAACCCCTAGTTTATTTATTCACTTGATACTTCTTATTTTATTTCACAGGTTCAAACCTCATTGTGCACTTGGGTTTAAATAAACGTATGCATACTAAAGGAAATAAAACACCTAATATATTCGTGTGTGTATGGACATGTGGGACACTAACCAGCTTTAGTCACAAATGAGATATAACAAATTAAATGCAATGTCTATGTAGTAAAATTCTTCAGAAAAATTTCATAAAAATGAGATACATTGCTTATGACAACATGAATAACTCATGAATGAATACAAACAAAGGTTACTATTATGCATTCTGACAGCCTGTACATAGCAGAGATTTCAGGAAAGGAAAGCATTACTGTCACAGAGGACTGTGGGAACATGTCATTCTGATATTTGCAGCTCATACCAAAGACGGTCAGATGTACTGACCTTCTCCTTCCCTCACAGTACAATGGACACCTAAGGAGATTTAAAGTGAGCAGCTTTATGTTTTAAGATCACATGTGCTTGCCTAGTCCCTGCTCCTTCACATAATCTGACCAGACACTCCCTGCTTTTACACCTCTAGCAAATCTTAGGAAAGATTAGTTCATTATTGTGGTGGTAGTCTGGCACACAGGAGCAGGTTGTCTCTCCGGACTTCAGGTAGGAATTCATATTACCTTACAGCAGTAAATAATGATTCATACTAGCTTGAAAATCAGACTTGTATAGAACACTACTACTTGCCGATGGCTGTAAACAACCTCCATTACTAAGCAATGACTGAAAAATACATTTAGGATAACTTTAGTAATGCATATTGGTACATAGCACACCAAAAAATCTAATTGATTAGGAGGAGCTGGCTTAGCCTGTAAAATCAAATTCCAATTTTATGTATTAATTAGTAAATAGAAATATTGTACAATATCATTTACAGGCAATATAGAACATATGTAGATAAAGGAATATTTATCCATGGCATGGCAAATGCAAAATAATTTAAAAAGTCATGGTTTTGCTGCGGGTGCTTTTAACATCGCTGATCTTCTTGTTCCACAAGTGTTTTAATAGGAAACCTTAAGAGAATACGTTGTTACATCCCCTGCCAGTGAAGTGACCTCCTTTGATAACTATGGTTGATTTACTATGAAATCTAGATTGTTCATTAAGAAAACAGTATGTTGGCTTTGCTAGATGAATGATAGTAACCAATAAGTTTGAATGACTGGGTATGTGCAAAGGAACAAATGAAAACTGTTTTTTTTGGAAATTATTCACTAAGCACAGTGAACATTCAATCTGCTAACCAAACAGTCGCTACCCTTTAGTAAATCAACCCTATTCAGCCGGTGGAGCTGCAAGCAAGGCAGCAAAAGAATGCGTCTTTTTCATTATTTTCCGCTATAACATGCTTCCACTCGCATCCAATATTGTTTCAAGTTAAGGAATCTTTTGTTCACAATATCTGTTCATTCAGTTTTTCAGTAACAGAATCAAAAAACATAAACAAGCAAGCCACATTACTACAAATTTTACTTTTTGCCTATAAAAACAAGGCAGCATGGTTTAAAACTTCAAACAGGGAAAGGTAATTATAAATAACCATGCGTTAACATATGCATCATCATTTTATTCAACCACAACCTTTGCAACCATTTCAAGACAGAATATTCAATATTATATACATGATAAAATTGGAGAGCTTAAGAATTTGATCACTATGACAAATTTGTAAAAACATTGTTGAGGAGCCCAAGTCTTTTCAAGCTTAACCAATCCATAATATAATCAAGCATTCAACCGTACAGCTTTAGTTAACTGTTACAAAGATGATTAAACACTAGAAATAATTTTTCTTCTGAAAATACATGTTTAGCAAATTTTTTAGGCTGAAATATGTTTTAAGAGTTCTTCATAACTACTCAATGCTAGTGTTGACTTCTAAATACATCTTTAGAAAAACAGTTAATCATGACTGAAATCTGCAAGTGACGTAGTTGTCTTTTTTCGTGGCATTTACAACCAGAACTGCAGCAATTGTACAGGTGTATTAAGTACATTATTTGTTAGTGTACAGACCACTTATGTATTGTAAAAAAAGTTTTAACAGAATGGAGTCTTGGCATCATGTACTGAAGTTGCAGTTGTTGCTTTTTTTTTAGGAACTTTTCAAATGTTTCCCATTGTTGTGAATGATCTTTTCTGTTGATGTATAGATTTATAAACTATAATAAGAATGAGAAGCAGTGGTTCTCTTTTTTTTATTTGAGTTGCGGTTGGGGGGAATTGTTGCCATTATTGTACTGAAGTCTCAGCTAGGTTCTTATAATAATTTGGTAGAAGGATAAGGAAGAGAGCATCAATCGAAAAGTGTGTGCAGATTAATTGCATTTGTGATTGCATTTCATAAACTAGACAAAATAATTTCAGGGGTTCCATGGGCCCTCCCTTTATCAGGGTTATTAAATAGGCTTTCAATAACGATTCAAGGTATAAATTACAGTTTAAAAGTAAATTCTAAAGATATTAAGTAGAAGTATTTCTTACCTTTATGATTCACTTTAAAACTTTGGATTTATTACACATACCTTGAATTTGTTATATGTACACGTTATATACTGAGAAAGCTTTTTATCTATTAACTATTCTTATATAATTCCCTATATGTATAATTTATGTATGTGTATCAAATATTTTTGTCTAACTACTAAAAGGGACAACTTTCTAGGGCTGGGAAGTGCAAAATCTGGTGCAGCTATGCATGGTAGACAATCAGCTTCTAACTTCAGCTTGTTCAATTAAGCTTTGACAAATAATCAGGAAGCTGGTTTCTATGCAGTTTCTATGCAGAGCTGGTCCAGATTTTCTACTCTCCAGTTATAGTAAATCCACCCTATTGTCTGTTTTATAAATAAGCAGTGTATTTGTTGCCATTATGGATACTTACCAAGTAGACACACGAAGTCTGTATCTACTTCATTGTAGAATAAATATCATTTAGTACCAAAAACATTTGTATTGGTAGTTTCACCTGTTGATAGTATCTGATGTATATACAAAATATCACTTATTATTTTTTGAATGTGCATTTTATAACCCTCATGAAGAGGTTGCTTGGAACCCCCCAAAATGCATTGGCCTATATATCAAATGTAATTAATTTTTCTATCACGTGGTTATAGCTATGACTGTGAAACATTTGGACAATCCCAACATAGTTTTCATGACATAATTTCCAAATAGGAACAAAAATAAATTGCTTTTGTGCAACAGAACAGAAGGGATGTCTCAATAGTATATACAATCAAACAAAATTCAAGCACAAAAATTATTCATGGTTATTGTACTGCTTTTAGCACTTTTAATGCACCACTGTGCATAGGTTCACAATTGCATTCTATCATAATGAATGACTTGCTAATAGAAAATGCAGCTTTCTGAAAAATAAGGGAGACTTCTGGTGTAATTTTACATGTTTATGCCCCAAGAATTTACCACTAAAGATTATCCAGCACTGCAAGTTCATAAAGTAAGGGGGCTTTTTAAGTGTGAATGAAAATTGCGTGTCATTGTGAACAAACATTTTTCTTCATCCTCAAAAATATGGAAAGCCATCTCTTCATTTTATAACAGACATACCTAAAACAGTGCAATGATGCATTTATGAGATTGTCCCATGCATTATACAACTTTGGAAATTTATGTTAATTAGCCAATCTAGATCTTACTGTCTGTGATAAGTACAGGGTGCAGCAACATAACTTCCTTTTTTCAAAACGCAATAAAACCCATTTTATGAATCAGAATTGTTTTTATTGTCTTTAATAATGTAGGTACATATCTAAAGTTCTGTTTTACACAGTTTTGAAAATCATATTAGGTAGGTGACGCCCCCCATTGTCGATACACTGAATAAGTGAATTCAGACCGGTATGTGAACATGTTGGAGGAATTTGTTTTTCCACGACTTGATGAATTGGACTTAGGGGACATTTGGTTCCAACAGGACGGAGCAACGGCTCACACTTCAAGAGCATCAATGGCTGTTTTAAGGGAACACTTCCCGGAGCGCCTCATCTCAATAAGGGGCGATTTGGAGTGGCCAGCCTGCTCCCCCGATTTGGCCCCTTGCGACTTTTTTTTTGTGGGGTTTTTTTGAAATCCCGCGTTTATGTAAACCGTCCAAGGACCTTACAAGACCTGAAGGCCAACATCCGTGCAGAAATTGCCAACATACCCGCTGCTATGCTGGTAAGGGTCATGAAAAACTTATTCAGTGTATGGACAATGGGGGGCGTCACCTACCTGATATGAGAACTTTAGATATGTACCTACATTATTAAAGACAATAAAAACAATTCTGATTAATAAAATGGGTTTTATTGCATTTTGAAAAAAGGAAGTTATGTTGCTGCACCCTGTAAAAGTAGAAGAAATTATAATTGGGCTGATTTACTGATTTATTGATAATCTTCACGAAATAAATTGTAAATATTCACTTTAGTTATCTCATCATGGGCAGATGAAATAAGTGCAGACATGATTTTATAGTTAAAATACATTTTCACACAATTTATTGTGTAACAGTTCTCAACTCATTTAGTAAATAAGCCTCATGATGTTTGGTCCCAAACCATAAGTCTAGATATATTTATTGTACTTTCAGAGATGAAGACAGGTTATTCATGCAATCTGCACTGATGATAATAGGACAAATTGTACAGAACTTATATAATATATAACATTTACGTATAGTTTATATATAACCTTTTTTTATTTATTTTAGGTTGGCTCTTATTGCAGCTAATATGCCAAGTGCCAAGCTGGCTGCATTTTCCCCAGTTGGTAAGTTAATTTTCTTTTAAATAGCTAATAATAATTCTGTTACATTTTAATTTAAAAATTAAAAACAAAAATTTATAAACTATGTAGAGTAAGTACTTAGTACAGAAGGAATGAAATTTTAAAGCCATGACCCTCTTGAGAATTACATGAGAGTCATCATTTGCTTCGTGGCTTCTCTGACACTGGTTTTTATTTATGTAGGCTATTGCGGTGCACTAAATATACCAAACAATTTTTTCAATCCAAATGGTTATACAAGATTGTTAATACTACCTATCTAAAACACAGCTCTGACAGATTCTAAATTGACAGAACAAATCCTAATACAGATTGATTAAATGATTGTTTTAATAGATCATTTTACTTTATCACTGTTAGGTCATGTTTGTGATCGATATTTACAGTTTACAGCAATGTGGAATAATACTGTGTTTGATATATGGTCCAATATTTTATTCAATATTGAAAAGACTGTTTGTGATTGCTCGCACCAAGATAGCTAAGTGCATGCAAATACATTTTTATACAATTGGGAAGGCTTTGTCCGGCACTTAGGGCAGGACGTAGATACTACCTTTTTCTTCCTTAAGGTTCATATGAGACAGTTGTAGACTACGTGTTCAAGAGGTTTCTAGGTAAATGGAAACAAATAGAAGGTTTTTATGTTGTTCAAACTAGTGGTATCCAGTGAAGGCTATTTAATAAGGGGGTAACCAGTGCATATTTTAGGGGAACAGGGAAGATGACAGTAGAGAAGAGATTGAAGATTAGGCAAGCAAAATGATTTCTGGATTGCAGAAAAATGCAAAATTCAAGCATCATGTGAAGGAAAAATAATACCATTGGTGGGTAAACTTGGTTCTCTCTCTGTTCTTGGGAAAACTTGGCTCAAGAGTTCATGTTCAACTCTCATTAAATTGTGTATCTAATCCACACATGATCCAAGTGTCAGAAGCAACCTCACAAAAGAAATAGGCTATATATGGCTTGACTTTGATAGACTCTTTGTAACAGCTCTTTAATGTTTGTCACATTGAAATTTTTAGTTCATTATAGTTAGTTAAATGCATATTTAGATTGTTTTATGTTAATCATTACTACTGTATATTTGTACTTATTTATATGTTGTGAAAAAAAACACAGGGCTTGGTTGTAATATTTTACTTTTGTGCTTTTGTGTTATTAATCTTGATTAATGCTTAATTTTTTCCTTCTTTGATAGAATTTACCGTGTCCACTATTGACAAAATGGGACACAAGGAAGAGGTGGAAGATAGCTGTATTTGGAAGAAGCAAACAAATAACATACGTGACACGTTCGTGTTCATGGAAGTGCTAGGATCGTAAGTGTATTAAGTTACTGGCATATTTCCTTCATTATGAATATGTGAGTGGGGTGCACTGTGGGCACAGTTCCCAACTGTCCTTTTTCATAGGCTTTCTTTCTGGTCTGACATGTGATGTAATACAACAGTAAACCATTCATCCAGCTTTTATATGTTTGTATTTGTAATTCTGAAAAGCCAATTTAAAGAAAAAGAGGTTGTAAAAAAAATGACATGAATGGGATTACCTGTGCATCCAATGAAGGCAAACCACAGCCCTCACATGGGCGTAACATTTACTACTTCCATGTGAAGGAGAACTTGGAGTCTTTGAGTCTATCTGGACACCACTGGTAATTATAAATGCTTGTCTCATGTAGGAGAAAAACTGCATGAAGTGTGTACTAATATCATTAATGCCCAACTCTACCCAAAATTGTTTATTTGGATAGAGCACGGCAGTATTAGGGCTTCTGTCATTTGTTTTTTTAGCCATCTGTGTATTTGTTGGAGAGATTTCCCTTCACTTCCTGTCAGGATAGGAAGTGATGAGGAATCCCTCCAACTAAGACACAACCAAAAACAGCTTTTAAGTACATTAGTACAAATATTTTTATTTCTGTCTGGCACAGATAGGAATAAAAACAAACAAATTCAGGACTTTCCCACTGTTTCAAAAAATGGCTGGATTGGTTTTTAAATGTAACTGTTAAATATTAGTAAAATTAAAAAAGCTAAAGTATACATTGTGCTGTGTGTAACATAGCATGCATACACATATATACCTGCTGTGGCCCGTGCCACAGACTCAATCTGTTGCCTCTGAACAGGTTTCCAATGATAAACACATATACATTCGCTATTTATTTTGACCCCACAGTGTATTGGTTTTTAGACTTGCTGCTTTGAAAGCCTGTTATTTGTAGGGCTCAGTACCTCAAGCTGGAATTTACACACACACATTAGTGTACTCAAAGCAGTGACTCATCCTCCTCACTCCCTCCCCCTCAACCCCTCCCTCCATATAGCTCAGTCTCAGTTTTTGAATGGTTATAGATACATTAAATTTTTGCATTGTAGAATTCCATCACATGGCAACATCACAGATCAATTTGATGGTAAACTATGCTGCCTTTGTGTTTTACTGTTTAGGCCAATCCTCACCTTGTCAATTTTTTCCAAGGCCAGAAAAGTATATTTGTAACAAGAAGAGTTACTTTTTTTCATAATTGTAACTTTTCAAGTATGCCCAATTTATCCAAGGATATGGCAATGGGATCACAAAGGAGGATTATTCCATCAAGTCTCAAACGTAACATTGTAATCTAAAGCCTCTAACACAGGGCTCTTGAAACTTTCTAAACAAAGGGCCAGCTTACTGTCCTTCAAACTTCAAGGAATGCCCCAACATTGGTTTTAGGGGGAGTAATCATGCCCCATCATTGGTATCAATGGGAGGAGAAGTGCCCCATCAGTAGTACCAATGGGAGGAATAGTGCTCCATTATTGGTATCAATGGAAGAAGTGAGCCATCATTGGTATCAATGGAAGTCATAGTGCCCCATTGTTAGTATCAGTGGGAGGAATTGTGTCCCATCATTGATATCAGTGGAAGGAATAGTGCCCCATCATTGGTGTGAGTGGGAGAAATAGTGCTTCATCGATGGTATCAATGGAAGGAATAGTGCCTCATCATTGGTGTCAGTGGGAGGAATAGTTTCCCATCATTGGTGTCAGTGAGAGGAATAGGGCGTCATTATCAGCATCAGTGGGAGGAACTATGCCACACTGTTGCTGACAGTGGGAGGAGTAATACCCCGAGGGCCGGATAAAAACAAGCAAAGGGCCACAGCTGGCACCTGGGTGCAGTTTGGAGTCCACTGCTCTAATATAATTATGGTGTTTCCTTGTACGTTGTATGGCCACTATTCATCAGGTATGTAAAGGGCAGTGCGATGTGTAAATACTGATTTCACAATAACACACACATATATAAATAAAGTATTGGGACGCCTGCCTTTACACACACATGAACTTTAATGGCATCCCAGTCTTAGTCCATAGGGTTCAATATTGAGTTGGCCTACCTTTTGCAGCTATAACAGCTTCAACTCTTTTGGGAAGGCTGTCCACAAGGTTTAGGAGTGTGTCTATGGGAATGTTTGACCATTCTTCCAGAAGTGCATTTGTGAGTTCAGTCACTGATGTTGGACAAGAAGGCCTGGATCACAGTTTCCGCTCTGCTTCATCCCAAAGGTGTTCTATCGGGTTGAAGTCAGGACTCTGTGCAGACCAGTCAGGTTCCTCCACCTCAAACTCGCTAATCCATGTCTTTATGGACCTTGGTTTGTGCACTGGTGCACAATCATTTTGGAACAGGAAGAGGCCATCCCCCAACTGTTCCCACAAAATTGGGAGCATGAAATTGTCCAAAATGTTTTGGTATGCTGACGCCTTTAGAGTTTCCTTCACTAGAACTAAGGGGCCAAGCCCAACCCCTGAAAAACAACTCCACACTATAATCCCCCCTCCATCAAACTTTACACTTGGCACAATGCAGTCAGGCAAGTACCATTCTCCTGGCAACCGCCAAACCCAGACATGTCCATCAGATTGACAGACAGAGAAGCATGATGTGTCACTCCAGAAAACACGTTTCCACTGCTCTAGGGTCCAGTGGCGGCATGCTTTACACCACTGCATCCGACACTTTGCATTGCACTTGGTGATGTAAGGCTTGGATGCAGCTGTTTGGCCATGGAAACCCATTCCATGAAGCTCTCTACAAGGCCACACGAAGTTTGGAGATCTTTATCTATTGACCCTGCAGACAATTGGCAACTTCAGCGCACTGTGTGCTTCAGCATGCGCTGACCCCACTCTGTCATTTTACGTGGCCTACCTGAGTTACTGTTGTTCCCAATTGCTTCCACTTTGTTATAATACCACTAACAGTTAACTGTAGAATATTTAGTAACAAGGAAATTTCATGGATGGACTTATTACACAGGTGGTAACCTATCACAGTACCACACTTGAATTCACTGAGCTCCTGAGAGCGACCCATTCATTCACAAATGTTTGTAGAAGCAGTCTGCATGCCTAGGTGCTTGATTTTATACACCTGTGGCCATGGAGGTGATTGGAACACCTGAATTCAATCATTTTGAGGGGTGTCCCAACTTTTGGCAATATAGTGTATGTATATATATATATATATATAGATATAGATATAGATATATATCTATATATATATATATATATATATAGCTATATATATATATATATACTGTATATGCAGCTGGGTCAGCTTTAATATGAACCTTTTGTTTTGCCTATGCTATGCCTTACTGGGCATAGCATAGGGGATTTTCATTTGAAAAGTGCACCTTTGTTTCAGCCCTTTTCACTGATGAAATCATTTTTTCATTTTTATGTACACATCTTAAAGTGCACTTTTTAGGCCTAAAGATTACTTAAAGCAGAACTTCACTCTTTCAATCAACATTGACTATTTTTATTCTACTTGAGTAGTAAATGGATAGGAAAGTATATCAAAGTTACATGGTTTAAAGTTTTATTCTAAAATTTTTCAGTTAATCTATGGTGTCCATGCCTAGGCAAATTATGTTTTCTCAGCTAAGCACACCCTTCTTTATGTATACCTGAGCTAAATGCAGATGGATTCCAGGAAGTAAATACTACATGAATCATCTGTCCTTACTCAGGATGGCCACAGCCAGAAATGCTGGGGGTTTTGTTTTCAAAGTAATTTCTCAGCAAACTAAAGCATGGAGACATGGATGGATGGGGGGGTTTGTTTTGAATATTACAAATGATTTAAATAACGTTTTTATTGTGTAGTGTTCAAATTCAGTGTAGTTCTACTTTAAAATCCCCTAAACACTATATATTTTTTGAAAAGCAGAGATTGTGCAGAATAAAATGATGACAGCTGCATTTTGTATGTTAAATATGTGAATAAACACCATACAGATCAAGCCTAAAACATTAAAACAAGAAAAATGACCGTACCCAAAATTGTCCATAGGTGATGCTTTGAAGGCCTTTATAGAATTATTTCTCTCACTCTGATATTGGCAGTGATACTTATTATTTTAATGAGCCTAATTTTTTTATTTGTTTACTTTATTTGCTGTCACAAGAGGGCTGATCCTATGTGACAACATAGTACATGTGACAGGTTCTCTTTAAGGAACCATCAGGGGTCTGTTAAACCCCTAATTTCACCTTTCCACTAACTGTGCACAATCTGTTTCAACTCTGGTCAATTCTGGTCGCAAAGGCTAAATATTGACAGTTCTGAATCTGGAAGTGCTCAGAGCTGTGTGCTTCTGCATTCATTCTCCACAGAGGAGATCAGCAAACAGGTTTGCTTACCATCCTGACATTCATAATGGAGGTCCCAGGCGGGTGGGAGGGGGGGGGGTTAGGCAGGGGGAAGCACCTTAATATACATGTAGAAGCAATGGTGTTTTTTACTTGCTATGCAGTAAAGTCTTAACAATCAACCATGCTGCTCAGGGAAACTTTCTTGATTGGAGGTGGACTATAACATGCTGGCCAGGGTAACATTAATGCACACCTTATCAACATTTGTTTATCCTTTATCCTTGAACACTATTGCTATTGCACAGTGTTGTTTGTGGTGTTATGAGGGATTTTTATTTGTAGATTGCAGTACAGGGGAATGTTTTACCACTGGAGCCTCAAACCCTTAAGCTATGTTTGAGAGCTCTCCAGTGTGCTGATGACACAGAACAGCGTTTACAGAAGTTAACAAACACATCTTAAAAAAAAATAAAGTTGAGAGACATTTAGCATTGTAGCAATATGAAGTACTTGGTGACTATAGCAAGCTACATACCTAAAATTTAAGTCATTTGAAATGTTCAAATATTTCAATTTCAGAACAGATCATATTTTAGCTTTTAACAGTTTAGAATTGGCAAATCCATAAAACATTGGTTCTGTTTAACTGGTATGTGTAACTGGAAGTTTGTCTTCTTGTTAGGGAAAGCCCTTAAGCATCTTCAGGCCACATAAGACAAACATGAAAATGTGTTTTGGTTACTTGCCGTGAGATGAATTTTTATCAGCCTAGCACGTGCCAGTATATATTATATATACACTAAGCATACCAATGATCCTATGTGCACGTGGAATATCCTGAAACTATTAAAGCTAGGATCATTGGTATGCTTAGGTTATACTACCTTGGATACATAGATACTGAAGCCTTGGCAATGGATCTTCACAGTATGCAGAAAGATTGACATTGGTATCCTGGCAACCTATGATCTTTAACATTACAGGAATACTGTTCTGTATTCGCTTGAGGACAGTATAATTTAAAGGGAAAACATGTACTTGCAATCATAACCATGACATTTGCATTGGAACTGTTGGTGTAATTACCTCCATTTTGAATCATTATTTGTGGTTTCAAACATTCTCAGCATTTACCAACTATATTTAGATTGCTGGGGATTTGAATGTGAACCTCCAGTTTATCTTAAAGGGAAAGTAGTTTTGTAGATATTGCTTCCTTAATTTTTATGGAAAGGATAAAAATGTCATAATTTAGTCAGGTAAATAATTTAGAGTATAATTAAAAAAAAAAAGTCCAATTATTGCATATAAATATTTTGTGTTCTCCTTTGAGCCAGCAACCATAGTCTTGATCTGTTCTTAAAGGCTAAGTTCACCCTTTGGAACAAATAATAAATGTACATATGTTTGAAGTTAAAATGGGCATTTATTATTATTTTACTCCAGAATCCTGCAAAGCAGGTGCAATGTCAGGCTTCTGCAAACAAGTTCTCCGGGTTGCTGCTGGTACCTCTTTATGGGCTTTCTTTTTGAATGATGGAGGGCTTGTGAATAGACAACAAGCACGCTGATCGGCATGCTCACAGTCTATTTAACCATAAGACCATGTGCCATAGTGGAAGGTGGGACTTGTAGTTTATGCATTCACAGATCTCTTTGAGTGATTTTGAAGCTTTATTTTAAATATAATTTCTGGAGACTTTAGAAACACATTTTTACAGGATCACCTGTTAACAATGGAGATCATTTTTAAATTGATAAGTTTTGCAAAGAAGTGAAGGTCAGTGTAAAGCTTGTAAACAGCCCAGCCATATGTATGTGTAGCTCAATAATGACTAATCCTAAAAAAGGCAAAAAAAGGCATGGGGAGAAGAAATCTCATTTGAGGCCTCTGAGAAATTTATTAGTCTACATACTTTGGAGAAATTATGACCCAGTAAGTTATGGTGAGGTGGGCCAAAAGGGAACAAAAAAAATCCTTCACTAAACCATTGCAAAGCACAGTAGAACCTTCTTGAAAGAGAGTGTATCTAGAAACAGGAAATGTAATACTCATTTTATAACAGTGGGCAGAGCCATGCACATTATTCTTTTTTTTCCTTATACCTTTAACATCCATCACAAATCCCAAAAATTAAAGGTTTATTTCTTGTTTTTGGATAGCGGGCAAGGCCATGTAAATCATTCTATGATGCCACTTGGCTAACTGTATAGCCAGAACACTTCTGGATATATATATTCAATAGCTTTTTTAATACTAGGCTATAGCTGTGCTATGGATGTAAAGCTTACCAAGGAGCATTACACAATGCATTGCAAGGCCAACTCACTAACCTAGAATGAGGAATAAGCCCCTTATTTTTTGGATTTGTAATAAGTGAGACCTGTAGAAACCATCTGTTTTAGGAAGGCTCTACTGAGCTTTCCGCTGGTTCAGTGGAGGGCATTTGGTTCCTTTTGGCCTAGTACACAAAAAATGGCAACCGTCCCAACCTATAACCAGCCTTAGCAGTAAGGTGCACATGGAAGGGAAATACACATCACACACATTTGCAAATACATGCATAAGCCACAGTTCCACGTCAAGGGTCCACTGTATACTGTGAACCTAACTAAAATTCCAAAGCCTCCATAGTAGGAGCACATGTATAAATGAATAGGTTAAGGGCAGGTGAGCCTGGAGGAGCCCATCCCACCTTAAAGGTACAGGGACACACATGATGCCCAGCTATACCAAAATGACAGCAAAGGCATCCAGTGCCTCCTTGTATCCAACTTGGCCAACTACACAAGAAATGGCAAAGGTTCCAAGCTAAAACCAGCCTTAGCAGTAAGGTGCACATGGAAGGGCAATGAACATCCCAGCAACACTTACCAGCCAGCCTGCGAAACAACCAATTTGGCCCTGTCTAACAGTTTGCATTAAAATCAGAGGGTTTTGTTTGCACACATTTGCAAATACATACGTAAGCCACAGTCCCATGTCAATGGTCCTCTGTATATTGTGGACTTAACTAAAATTCCTTTTGGTCTACCTTACTATAACTTATCAGTTTATACATTCTTATTGCTCCCCTGGCTCTGCTTGGCAGAAATAATCATATCAATGCACTGCATGAATGATGGCCAATGAGCCTGAAGAAACTGTATACAGTTTGTTATAGATGGCTCTATTACATTAGTCTTCAACTTTGTTGAAACCTGGTCCTGGATGTACACTGTATAAATAGCAAAAAGGAATGATTTGCATGGCTCTGCCCACTATTTTCAAATGAGGATTAAATACCTTGTTTTGGGGATTTGTAATGAAAAGGAGATAACAGATCTCTCCAGTTTTAAAAAGGCTCCACTATGACCCATACTTCAGAGGAAGTGTAAAAACAGCTACTTTTTTATGACAGCTTGATAAATTTGTGTTGACAAAGCATAAGCTGGACATGCTTCAAAAGAAGCAGTGTGCTCCAAGATGTTCCAGAAGTCAAGAAGGTTTTTGTTATCTGAATTTTAAAGAAATCTAATAAAAAGCATGTTTATTCCAAGTTATGCTAGTTCAAAGCATTGTGATGACCTCACAATAGCAGCATGAGCTTTACATGTAAATTTGGTTTCTGCTTTTTCTCAACCTGCTCTCTTCAGCTTTCTTCACACATGACAGATTCACCATAAAGGTTTGCATTCATCATAAAACATATTCATGCTTTTTTTATATACATAACCAATATTGATCCTTTATCTACTTATTTACTGTATGTAGTGTTCTTGCTGTTTCAATGCATGACTAGACTCTGCAGTAAAAACTTAAACCTTAACCAAAAGATAATTAAATATATTTGGTTGAAACAAGAACAGAGGGCTGAAGATAATTTGTTGATGGGGCTTTGCCTGGTCAAGCTAGCTTGCAGATGGAAAAGGTCTCTTGCATAACGCTTTCTTGTATAATTAGGTTTTCAGCTTTAAATTTGGATAAACTTAAGTGCCTTACCACAAATTACCTTTAAATCCAGGGCTTACTGACTTACTCTGCATTGCACTGGACATGCTTACTAACTTACTCGTATCATTAGATAATGAATTCCAAGACTAACAGACCTTTTCCAGGCATTACTACCTTCGTGTTTGGCCACATAATAGAACAAAATTATAGGTGTTATATAATGAAGTCTTTTCAACTTGCACTGAGTGTGAAAAAGTGCATATTCACTTATTTAAAAGACAGCTTATAATAATTGTTTAAATTCTGTTTAGTTTTACTATGCTTTAGTGTAGTTAAGTTAGGAAATCTAGAGATTGTTGTTCAGAATATTTGGTTGTTCTCTAAAAATATTGATAATTGCATACAAAAAAGATCCATACAAAAGAATGCTGAAATAAGGGCTGCTAAAATATGGAAGTTCTTCAAAGCAAACAATGTGTTTACTTATAAAGTAATGTTTATATATTTTTTTCATTATTTGTATACAATCTATCATGGCACTTGGTTTTTAGCAAATTATAGACTTTCTAATTAAAAAAAAAAAAACAGCACTGCCTTTGTATATGTTGACTGCTCCTGTATATTGAAATATATATGGGTACCCAGGGGTGGACTGACAACTCATGGGGCCCCCGGGCAATAGGGGATCATGGGGCCCCTGTGTCCTTGCCCAAACTCAAAAAAGCCTATGAAAAAGGTACCAGGGGCATCTCATGGGGCCCCCTACTGACCCCAGGCCCTCGGGCAGTGCCCGAGTTTCCAAATGGTCAGTCCGCCCCTGTGGGTACCCATATATATTTGTGCATATTTGCACATATTTATTAGTGCATACCACTATACACTCTTCAAACTAAACCCGCAGTTTACCAGTAATTCATACAATGTTCCTCACAGTGTGGAGCCTGCAGTGTCCTACTGAGTGTTCCCTGCATAAATCTGCAGAGATGCCAGTTACATGACACCATCCAAACACTTGTTTTTCCATTCATTCAAATGAATGGGGCTTCCCTTGCTTTGCCTGCAATCTGATATCTTACTATTCAGGCTTATTTATAACATAACAGTCAATCAAACTGAAAAAAATAAACAGCCAAAAAAATTGTATTCAACTGTTTGCATTAAAATAGGAGTGCCCTCTTACCACAGATCTTTAAGCCCTGGTTCACACTGATGTGGTGCAGAATTTGCAGCATTTTCTGTGCGAATTCCGCACCGCATCAGAATCATAGTTACATAGTTAGTCTGGCTGAAAAAAGGCAAAAGTCCAACCAGTTCAACCATTAAAAAAAAAAAAAAGTTATAATCCTATACCCACAGTTGATCCAGAGGAAGGCAAAAAAAAACCCAGCAAAGCATGATCCAATTTGCTCCTGCAGGAAAAAAATTCCTTCCTCATCCCCCGAGAGGCAATCAGATATTCCCTGGATCAACTTTATCTATAAATGTTAGTATCCAGTTATAATACGTGTATCTAAGAAGGAATCCAGGCCTTTTTTGAAGCAATCCACTGAGCTGGCCAGAACCAACTCTTGAGGGAGTCTATTCCACATTTTCACAGCTCTCACTGTGAAGAAACCTTTCCGTGTTTGAAGATTAAATTTCTTTTCCTCCAGACGTAAACAGTGCCCCCTTGTCCTCTGTGATGACCTCAGGGAGAATAGCTCTACACCAAGTTCACTATATGAACCACTGATGTATTTATACATGTTGATCGTATCCCCCCTTAATCTCCTCTTCTCAAGAGAGAATAAATTCAGTTCCTCTAATCTTTCCTCATAGCTGAGCTCCTCCATGCCTCTTATTAGTTTAGTTGCCCTTCTCTGCACTTTCTCCAGTTCCCCAATGCTCTTTTTGTGAATTGGTGCCCAAAACTGAACTGCATATTCCAGATGAGGTATTACAAATGATTTGTACAGGAGTAATATGATATCTCTCTCTCTGGAGTCTATACCTCTTTTAATACAAGAGCGGATTTTGCTCACTTTGCTCACTTTAGAAACCGCAGCTTAGCATTGCATGCCATTATTAAGCTTGTGATCTACCAGAACTCCCAGATCCTTCTCCACATTTGATTCCTCCAGTTGTACTCCCCCTAGTATGTGTGATGCATGAATATTTTTAGCCCCCAAGTGCACAACCTTACATTTATCAACATTAAACCTCATTTGCCACATAGTTGTCCAATTAAACAGTCCACTGAGGTTAGCATGTAATTGCACCCTGTTCATGTAAACGGCTGCGGGTGTGCATGTTAAGTTAACAACACCCCAAAAGAGGTCCGCAAAATGCGGTGCGATGTGTAGAATCAGATCGCATTGCTGTGAATACCCATGTGATCCAATTCTCGTGTGGACCAAAAAACAGTTCCTGTGCGAATCACATGCGATATACGGCACCGCATATGTACTGTACTAATGGCACTGGGCAGGAAGGGGTTAACATGAGGGGTGATCAAAGGGTTAACTGTGTGCATGGAGTGTTTTACTATGGGAGCTATGTCAGTGTGCTTCACTGTAAGCACACTGCTTTGGATGGCTGTGCTGTGCACTGCCATATAAAGCAGTGTCCCTGAGCTGACAGGGAGGAGAACTGTTAGTAAATAAAACAGTTTTCCCCATCAGAGATCGTCGGAAATCACTGGGCGCCGGCAAGTAATCACCGGCCGGGGCCCAGTGATTGACAGCCATGGCTGCAAATGGTGGCACGGCTAGGGCACGCGCACCCCTTACCCGGAAATGCAAACTCACATAAATATACGTGATTTTGTGCACCCGTGCTGCCCTGTATTTCTGCTATAGGGTGGACGGGAAGACGTTAAGGACACGCAGAGGCTGCTCAGGAGTGAATATGCATGAGTGCACTTGGCAGTGGTAGGAGCCAAGAGTGCCAGCGGGGGACCCAGGAAACGGTTGATTGTGGTTGCACTGTGCAAAACCATTGCACAGAGCAGTTAAGTATAGCATGTTTATTAGTTAATAAAAAAAATTCTAAACCTTTAGTATTACTTTAAGATGTACATTTGCTTGTAAGAATTAATATGTTCAGTAGTTTTTGGATCCAGCATCCTGATCTGAAACAGCATTAAGACTTTCATGGACTTAGAAAGGATTTATGTCTGCTAATACTGGAAACAAGTAGTTGATGCAAATTAAGTATCCTAAATTAACCAGTAAAGGAGGAGGTAAAAGTATTTTAGCTGCTCACACAATGCTGAGTAGTGATTTCTAGAATGAAAATTGGGTAATATGGTAAATTAAGTGAAAAACAAATAGGAGAGAAAAACTCACCAAGTCACAATCCATCATTAGTAGAACTAGACTGATGATAACTGAAATCCACTTATGGACAACTTTCTAAAAAGCAAAGCAAGGAGGTGAAAAAAATAAAGTTGCCTAATCAGTCCATGGTTTCAGTAATTAATCCTTTCATGGCCAGAGGTCTAGATACCCAGTTTAAATTTAGCAGTGTAAGTATGTAAGCTAACCTGACATTAATTCTGTAACTAATTTCTTTTCTAAATAATCATACATTCATTTTCAGAACATATTTAGAACTTTTATTTAGTATGCCTAATTTCTGCTCACATTTTTCATTATAGGCTTACAAATACACAAAAAAAGTTTTTTGTTTTTTTCTTAATGCAGTTTGGTTATTTTATACTTAACAGTTTTAGTCAATGTTTGTAAGACGAACAACTTTTTTAATGCAATTATTCCTTTTACACATTCTAAAGTAGTGTCATAGCTGCAGCCTACCAGCTTCACCTGTCACTGTAGCTAAAGTCTGTAGATTTGGTTGTAAGTAAGCTTTATGTGCTCACCATCATTGACTATCATGGTGATCACATTGCTGAGATCCATGATCAAGGCTGCTGTTAGAAAATACGGGGCCATGAATGAACACAGTGAGTGATCAGTATTGATCACTCAATGTGTTCATTCAGGAAGGAAAGGGGATGGTAAATGTGACAAATTTACCAGACCCTTCCCACATTCTCCACGTTGAAGGATCCTACTGTGTGCTTGCAGTTGCCAATGGTAAGGAAAGGAGGGAAACCAGCAGCCCTGCGGCGGTGGGGGCACACAGGGAGGCCTGGGTAGCAGGCAGAAACGTATGGTGTACAGGGAGGGTTATGGTTGTGTGTGTGTGTGTGTGTGGGGGGGGGTGCAATTAGTGAAATGACCCCCTGTATGGCTCTCTATGCAGCAGCTGAAAGCCAGCGGGAGGGAGAGGAGAAGAAGCCAGATTTCAGCTGCTGCAGAGGGAGCCATACAGGGGGTCGGTTCCTGTAATTGCCCCCCTGCCTTTCTAATCACCCTCCCTGCCCACCACATCCAATTCACCCAGCTGATTGGGACCCACTGCTGGCCTGGGTCCCATACAGGAGGACTGGTAGTACCCCCTTATTCACGGCCCTGTCCATGATCAATGGTCACTGATTGTTAATGACAGAAAAATTCTGCCAGTTAGTGTATACACCTCTGCACACTCCTAGTTTTAAAATAAAATATATATAAATTTTTTTTGGCATGGGGCACCATGGGAATGCCAATCTACAGATTTCAGTCAAAAATGGATGAAAGATAATAGTCAGGGCTGTAGATTTAACTTATGTTTTAACCCTTTTGCTGCTAGGCCCTGTTCCCCACTCTTAACTTTAGGTGGCCAGATTATTTTTGCTCTTTTTCATTTTCTGTCAAGTTTCATTATCATTTGCTCACAGCACGGAAAGTTTCTAAAATACCCCTCAAATCATGCAGTTTCTAAAATCAAAGGACAAATGGAATAAAAATACGGTTCTGCTTTTTTGTATATCCTTAGATAGGTATACAAAACTTTATCAGACCATGTTTTCTGACCCCCAAAAAAAACAAAACAAAAAGAATAGCGAGTGCTTAGAGGTGAAAAGCTGCTAGCACTAAAAGGTAAACCAACCAAAAATAAATAAATATAAACAGAAAAGTTCAGCGCTGAAAAAAACAGTGTACAAAATTCATACTGCAAATGTGCTCAAGCAAATTAAGTAATGCACTATTACTGCATCCTACAAGGCAATAAATAGTAAATCATAAATAAATGATAATAATCCACCAAAAACAGTAATCAATTAATAAAATTAATAAAGAATAAAAATACAAATACAATTTAATACACCACTATAGTGCAAAAAAAGTGGCAGTGCAAAATTATAATTGTTCATAGAAAGTCCAAAGACAAAAATATTAAACGAGATATTCTTCATTACAAGTGTTTCACAATTATCATGCATCCAAAAAATGTCTGGTGAGTGCAACTCCTGCACCATTACACACTCACCAGAAAATAAAGAATATGCAGCTCAAACAGAAACCTCCAGTCAAACAGAACCTACACAGACCACTTTCACAAATGGATAGGAGAATTAGCTTTAAGTAAGCCCTATGAGGAAAGAGCTCAGCACACGGAGCCCATAATAGAGTACATAGTGTAGTAGTTTAATAGAACAATCAATCCACGTAGAATAAAAACATTTGCTGCCGGACTTACAAAGATGGCCGCCAGCCCAGCACGAACTCGGCAGCATGATGTCAGCACGTATGGTCCCTCCCAACGTGTTTCATGTACAAGCATGTCTTCACAGGGATATGCCTGCCATGTTTTCTATTAACACAAACTAAAATCATTATTAGTTCAGACAAGCACAACATTACTGTCACTATTCCTGGTAAATCTTAAAGAACAAATATTTGTACATTTTAAATTGTTCCAAATGATGAAAATCAAAGGTAAGCAAAACTGTAAATAGGCAACGTATGCTAAAAATCTGTGTAGTACATTACAGTGTGCAACACTGTGCTGTTAAACATATAGTTGAATGTAATTTTTAAAGGTTGAAAAAAAAAATTAAGCAAGTAATGCCGTTCATGTGATTTTTGTACCATAATGTGTTTCCACAGATATGAAATGATCATTTGTGTGTTGGTGTAGTACACCAACTCATGCAATGTGCATGTGCATTGCCCTTGTATCTGTAGTGTACGTTGTGTGTGTGTGTGTATAATTTGTATGTGTGGGGTGTGTTTAGGTCTGTTTTTCTTTTTTTATAAGAAAATATCAAGGGTTCACATAGACATTCATGTTTATCAATCCCTTCAGTAATATATCTATTGTTTATTTAGGAAATTGAAGGGATTAGTACACAGACATGAGATGAAAGTGTGGCATGTACAGCTTTCCTGATGAAGAATTGGGACTGACATATCAGTCAGTCATCGCTGGACACCATGATTGACATGGACCTGGTTACCCTCTTATTATAAAGATGAATTTCAGATTTCACCATACATCCCACCTTTTACCCCTACCACATTTTCTTTGCACACAGAGGTAGGAAAGATGCCCTTGCCCCTCAATACTGGGACAAGGGTTCTTTGCTAAGGAAGCAAGGCTTTGCTGCCCTCCCCCTTAAGAGGTACCTCCTAATATTGAAAGGCATGTGGCCTGGTATGGTAAAGAAAAGAGAAGCATCGAGGCTGCTTGCCTGGATAAGGGTCATGTTGGAGGTTTTAGGAGGACCCCAAATCTTTATTTTTTATTAGTTCTATTTTTTACTACATTCCAACTGCAGTAAATGGAAATGCTCAAAACACATTAAATATTTATTGAAGCTTTTTTTGTCACAATGTTGCGATGTGCAACTACAACTTATATGAAAATAAAGAACATTCAATATTGTTCAATAAAAATAAAGAACCAAATGAATGTTAGAAGCCACAAAGAGGAAGCAGAACAAGGGGGACAATTTATTAATAGAATAGAATATGTTCACTTTGTAAAGTGTATATTCACTTTGAAAGAATATTATTCAGTCCATTTACTGAATGAGGTGAGACTGTGTTTACGTCAATCATCCAGTCATGTGCAGTCATGTGGGTATCAAAATTGAACATAATGTCACTTTTCAAAGTAACTGTTTACTTAGCTTAGTAAATAAGGTGAACAGCCTCTACTCCTTTAGGAAAATCAACCCCATCTTTATGATTTCAAGATGAAAAAGTTGAAAAATACTCAATTATTATGTTATATGTTACTTTTGTTACAATGTCATCTATTTTTTTCCTTGCAGTGGTGCCTTTTCTGAGGTTTTCCTAGTAAAAGAGAGGTCCACTGGACAGCACTATGCTTTAAAATGTATAAAGAAAGTGAATAGTGCAAGAGACCGAAGCTTGGAGAATGAAATAGCAGTTTTAAAAAAGTAAGAAGGTTCAGTTCAATTTTCCATGAATATTATGCGTTATATTTTCTTTAATTTGTAGAACATTGATATATTCAGAAACATAATGAATGATTCATTATCTTTCTTAAAACACATTTCTTAACCATAACTGAAAGAAGGCTTTCAGAACTTGTTCAAATGATGTGATAATCACAAAGGGGAATTTAGTTCACAAAATAAATTTTACTTCATCACAAGCAATGTGACAAAAAACAATAAGCTTGCAATGGGCTGCCAGCTTAATTCTTTAATTGCTGATGCATTGAAATTACATGTAACTAATTAGATTCACCTATTGGTTTACCTGATTTCATTTTTTTAATTATCCAAACAACCTGAGTAATTCATGTGTGTCAGTAATTAAAGTAATAAGCTGGAAACCGTTGCAGGCCTACACTAGCAATATGGCATTTCTCAGAAGGTCTGGTATGTCTGAGAGTAGTTGTAAACTACTGTGATCTTCCTCATGCTGATTGTCCTCATTTCACTCTAAATAAACGGTCAGAATTCACTGTATTTTATTTATCAGTCAATGATCCTTTATAGTATTCATGGTTTTCATTTGAGTCTGTGCCTATTTTTTCAGCTAAATGTTTGAACATTTGCACAAGTGTGGGCTAACATGGTTCTTATGCCATAGTGTATTTGGTTGGCATAAGGCAATGTATGTTTCATAATTCCATAAAATTGTATTCAGACATACATATTTCTTTTAGTCTAGAAATCTAAGTCTAATGCTATCAATTGTGGTTACGCCAGCAGTATGCAAAAGTAATCCAATTGTTATAAAGAAATATTTTTCCAAACAAAATACATGACTGCTGAGAAGCCTAGGTGCGTTTTGACCACTAACGTAACAAAAAACCTTGCCCCCCCAAAAAGACACAGAGGCTGATTAAGTTGTAACTAGGGCAAGGCCACAGCTTTATTGAACTTTGCAAACTGTAACAACATTCAAAGAAACCATATAACAATGCCAGTCACGGTTATACTGTGAGCATCCATAGCAAAAACACAGATAGTGTAAGGTGCCTGTCTTCACCATCAGTGCCAGACAGGCATTAAACTGACCCCAGAATTAAACTTGAGGGCATAGCCCATGATGCAATATCAATCGCTGGCATAGTAAAATCACCAATAAAGCTGTGACGAAACTCACAACGGTTGGGTGGGTGGGCAAATCTTGTGATGTCTGAATCTCCTTATACAGTAGTAGTGGGACGTGCCCCTGCATAGCCTTTTTCCTATTGTTCAGGCTCCACTCAGTCACCTCATGTCTTGGTGGCCAATCCTAATGGAGCCACTTAACCTCCCTGTTTTAGGTTTATGCCAGAGTAGCTGCCAAGCTTCCATTAGTCAAGGCTCCCTTTACCTAGGAAGAGGGAGGGGGGTCAAGGGGCCTTCATTTTCACTAATCTACATTAACAAAAATATTGCTATTTACTAACCAGTTAAAATATCCATCATTTGCTTTGACATGGATTTAACACAAGAACGAAAATGTTCTGCAGTTACACACCTCTTGTCTTAAGGCAGGGGTGTCCAAACTTTTTTCAAAGAGGGCCAGATTGGATGAAGTGAACATGGTGGAGGGCCGAACATTTTTCCGAACATTCTTTGAACCATTACAATTAAATGCAAATAAATTATTTTATGCCAAGTTAATTGCAAACGACATACTTTTCATTTCATAACATTAAGATCAACTGACAGCTGAGTTTTCACAATGTATTGAAAATAAATTTAAAAAAAAACTTACCTGCACTAATGTGAAGGGTGAAAAAGGTAGCTGGAGCTGAAGTCTCTGCTCGGCAGCCGGGAGGGGAAGAGAAACACACTTCACGCTGGAAGCCCGGCCCTGACGTCACCGCCCTCTGTCGCTCCCAGCGCGGCACAGTCACGCATGCGCACTGCTCTCAAGCAGAAGACTGTCTGCCACAGAAGGGAGGGCCGTGCGACAGCCGCATTTACACAGACCAGGGAGAACGCGCCGCAGTCAGGCATGCGCACTGCCCTCTGCTCTCAAGCAGAAGACTGTCTGCCATAGAAGGGAGGGCCGTGGGAGGGCCACATTACACAGAGCAGGGAGGGCTGTTGGAGGGCCGTATTAAACCGACCCCCGGGCCGTAAATGGCCCGCGGGCCAGACTTTGGACATGCCTGTCTTAAGGTGACAACACTCACTAATGCAGGCCATACATAAGTCGAATTATGAACAAATTTTTTAGAAAATTGAAAATTTTGAGCATTTTGTAATCCGATGGTGCCACCATTGATTTTGAAATTCGAACAACCAGACCCTTAATTTCACCTCATGTTGCTACAGAAAAGAATTTCCGTGGCCAAGAATTTTGTTTTCTTTCCAGGTCTCATGCTCATTTCTTTTTCAATTACATTTCTCGCACGATTCTCCCAAAAACCTTCCAACACAACTGAAATTCGATGGTCGCTCGAAAATCGGCAAATACTGTGGCCCACTAATGGTGCAAAATTCAAATGAAAATACTTAGAAAAGATTTTCAAAAGAAAATTATTTTGGAATTCGACCCATGTATGGCCGGCTTTAATGTATTGTATTTATGGAGAAGCAGCAATGTCACCCTAGTGTACAAAGGAAGTTTGCTAAGACCATAGAATAAGTAGTATGTACAGTACATATGCACCTATGCAACCCATATTAAATATCCCCTGGTTCCTCATGCACAACAGAGGTAGGTGAATCATTGTAAGACCATCACTTGTGTTTAACTTACAATCAAGGGCTATAGAGGTTTTTAATGTGTTACATATTTATGATTTTGAGTATTGTAGTTTACTGTAGTTTTCCAAGTAACAGGAATTTTTAGGTTAGATATGTTTGTTATTTAATAACTCAGTCCTAAATGTTTATCTAAAAATGTGGAGTTTATATAGTGTTTGTATACTACAATATATATGTTACTAATGGTAAAAGGTATCTAAGCACAAAATTGAAAATTCAATATATTGAAGCTTACTAGTCATTTGATGTGGTGGCTGCATTTCTTTTCTTTTTTTTCAGGCCTTCATTTTCACCTGGTAATTCTGTGAAAAATACATTTCCATATCATTTCTCCATTGTATCTATGGGGGCATAACATGAAGTGAATGCAATGCTACAGAAATCTGTCAGACATTGCAGATATAAAACAAGAGGTAGTAAATGACTATGGATTTGCCATAAGTAATGGTCAAAGAATACAAACATACTATGGGAGATATTGGAGATTGGGAAGTCATAGACTGGAGATTCATGCAAGAGATCACTGCTATTGTTGTAACCCTTTTACAAATCAATGCAATATGTCTTCTCTACAGCCCCTTTATAATGTATTTGTGCTACATTTGATCTTTTCTTCCATAAAGAAAGATCAGAGGTAAAAAACAAATTAACCACATTGTTCTTCTACTAAAAGCCTAAAGAATACACAGGGCAACACACATTTTGGTGCCTCAAAAGTTAGACCTGTTCCTGGGTATAGTTGACCCTCTGACTCAAAGAAGGGCACCAATTTTTCTCTATCATCTCTAGTTTTTGAGATACACATAAAAAAATCAGAATATTTTAATGTAGTGTTTTATTTAATCTCATTGTAACATGAAAGAAACACATAAAAAGATAGCCATAACCTCTATAGTGCCCAGTCTACAAAATGAAACAATATGAGTGGCAATATACACACACCTCCTGTATGATCATAACTGTAATATCGTTAATAACTTACACTTTAGAATCCAATGTTTCTGATGTAAAATTACAGTTGAATGTACATAAACACTATATCTGATAACTTGTATGCAAAAACACAAATATCTTTTCAAAAACTGATTAAAAATGAACATATATAAATTCAACCATATCTAAGAAACTAGAGCTGATGCAGTCTAGTCACTGCAATTTTCTGAATCAGCACCAAGAAAAGGTCTAATATGCAAAATACACCAAGAAAAAAGCTTTTTTTTTTTTTTTGGAGGGCTGTGAAATATTTTCTTCACTGACCTGAGCAAGCACCTTTGAATGGTAAAGCAAACTACTGTCTGCAGGGTCGCTGAGGACCACACAATATGTGGCAAAGAGCTGCATGTGACCCCTGGGCCACAGGCTGAGAACCAAGGTTATAGGCTCTCAGCTTTCATAAAACACAAGGTTGGGGGTTCTAATAAACCTTCAAGTCCATATTTTGCAATTACTCATGCATGAAAATGGTTAAAGGGTAACTCCACTTTCCTGGGGAAAAAATAGCAATAAATAAATAACCTAGTGTATATAATTACTATACAAGTCATATTTTTATTAAATGTAAAAAAAAATTACCTTTCCTTTTCAATCTGCAGCTCTGTTATTTTCTGTAAAATGCAATGCAATATGGCTACATGGAGGTGTTCCATACAAAGATGGTGTACAGAGTGCCACCCACCCCCAAATGTCCAAATGTCATTTCCTGCTTGTGTGATTGGCTCACTGAAGTCAGATTTTGGACATCCCCTGCAACAAAAATTTAATTTTTAGTGTAAAACTCCCAAAGGGTTAACACGTCTAAAAGTATACAGACCCTGCAATTTTTCTCATTAGAGCCCTGCAGGTGCAACAGCTGATTGATAATGATGAAATCACTGTCATACAAATTCACTCTGCACATGGACAGAGACAAACAAACAGCTATTTCTTCAGAATAACAAAAGGTAGGAATCTGCAACAAAGTTTGTTAAAATCCTTGCAAAGTACATAGATCACCCAGAGGGGAATGTTTTTTCTCAACAAAAGTGGAGTTACTCTATAAGAAAACCCTTCAAGAATGCAGCAGTATTTACTTCCCTACATTGTTTTCTATTAGATATGGAGGTTGCTAGCTCAGGACTAAAGGAATATGATTCCTGTGATAGACAGCTGTGAGTCATTATAAATGTGGGGCTTTAGAAACCTGGAGGTTTATATTAGGCATAATTTAAAAAAAGGAACAAAGACTGTTCTCTATACTTTAGGTAAAAGTGTTTCTTTCCATTGGTGACTTTTACAAACCCATATTTACAGGAAAAATTCTTCAAAATCTTAGATTTACTTGAAAAATCAAATATTAAATAATTATGGGATACTAAAGCACTGATGTGGCATTAAGTCATGTTTAAAGTACTCTCTATTTTATCTCTATTTTCTCCTGGATAAAAGATGAAGCTTGAACTAATATTTTGTTCTGTTCTCTGAAGGATTAAACATGATAATATTGTGACACTTGAGGATATCTATGAGAGCTCTTCACACTTCTACCTTGTCATGCAGCTGTAAGTAGCAAAGTTCACTGGAATATGATTTCTAGTTCTTATTTTGTATTACAGACTAATACTAATACTACATTATAAAACAATGGTTGCATGAGGAAATACTGCCGCCAACCGTAAAGTTATATATTATATAAGAAATAAAATATCAGTATCCCTCTACAGTACATGAAATTTCTTACATGTGCACTTATACTAATGTAGGAACATGAACGTTCTTATATGCAATATTATCACAGTACATACAGTGAGGAACAGAAGTATTTGAACACCCTGCGATTTTGCAAGTTCTCCCACTTAGAAATCATGGAGGGGTCTGAAATTCACATTGTAGGTGCATTCCCACTCTGAGAAACAGAATTTAAAAAAAAATTCAGGAAATCACATTGTATGATTTTTAAAGAATTTATTTGTCTTGCACTGCTGAACTTAAGTATTTGAACACCTAAGAAACAGCAAGAATTATGGCTCTCAAAGACCTGTTACTGTGCCTTTAAAAAGTCCTCCTCTACTCCACTCATTAATTTAACTTAGTAGCACCTGTCTGAGCTCTTTAAAGACACCTGTCCACTCCACAGTCAGTCAGACACCAACTACTACCATGGGCAAGACCAAAGAGCTGTCAAAAGACACCATTGTGAACTCCACAAGGCTGGAAAGGGCTACAGTACGATTGCTAAGCAGCTTGGTGAAAATAGATCAACTGTTGGAGCAATTGTTAGAAAATGGAAGAGGCTAAAGATGACTCTCAGTCTCCCTCGGACTGGGGCTCCATGCAAGATCTCACCTCCTGGGGCATCACTGATGATAAGAAATTTGAGGAATCAGCCCAGAACTACAAGGGAGGAGCTGGTCAATGACATGAAGAGAGCTGGGACCACAGTTTCAAAGGTCACTGTCGGTAGAACACTACACCGTCATGGTTTCAAATCATGCATTGCACGGAAGGTTCCCCTGCTCAAGTCATCACATGCCCAGGCCCGTCTGAAGTTTGCCAATGACCATCTGGATGATCCAGAGGAGGCATGGGAGAAAGTCATGTGGTCAGATGAGACCAAAGTAGAACTTTTTGGTCTAAACTTCACTCGTTGTGTTTGGAGGAAAAAGAAGGATGAGTTACATCCCAAGAACACCATCCCTACTGTGAAGCATGGGGGTGGTAACATCATGCTTTGGGGGTGCTTTTCTGTGAAGGGGACAGGACAACTGCACGGTATTAAGGAGAGGATGAATGGGACCATTTAGTGTGAGATTTTGAGCAACAACCTCCTTCCCTCAGTCAGAGCATTGAAGATGGGTCGTGGCTGGGTCTTCCAACATGACAACGATCCGAAGCACACAGCCAGGATAACCAAGGAGTGGCTCCGTAAGAAGCATATCAAGGTTCTGGAGTGGCCTAGCCAGTCTCCAGACCTAAATCCAAGAGAACATCTTTGGAGGGAGCTGAAAATCCGTGTTGCTCAGTGACAGCCCCGAAACCTGACAGATCTAGAGGAGATCTGTGTAGAGGAGTGGGCCAAAATCCCTGTTGCAGTGTGTGCAAACCTGGTCAAGAACTACAGGAAACGTTTGACCTCTGTAATTGCAAACAAAGGCTTCTGTACTAAATATTAACACTGATTTTCTCAGGTGTTCAAATACTTATGTTCAGCAGTGCAAGACAAATAAATTCTTTAAAAATCATACAATGTGATTTCCTGAATTTGTTTTTAAATTCTGTCTCTCAGAGTGGGAATGCACCTACAATGTGAATTTCAGACCCCTCCATGATTTCTAAGTGGGAGAACTTGAAAAATCACAGGGTGTTCAAATACTTCTGTTCCTCACTGTATAATATTATATGCAATATTATCAGTATGAAAAAAAAACCCAAAATATACAACAGTATTAATGAGAGAATGAGTATTCCTATGTATTGACAGAGAATATTGTCAATGTTATTTTGAGAACTATCACATTTTCTAATGAACATTATGCAGCGATAAAAAAAAATTACATTCCTGCTTTTAAGAAATGTGGTAGTAATCATTTAAATTCGTGCTTTGACATATTGTGTTTTGGACTAAAATGTAAACATTTAAATATATCATATTTACATTTCCAGCCAATGGAGCTCTAGGATTATTTTCTCATAATTAACAGGCCAATCTGATCACATTTGCTGGAAAAAAAAATTCTTTACTGAGGTCTACATCTTAAAGTGGAATTATACTCGCCTCCACTCCAGTGACGTGGTGTCCAGGAGCTCCCTCACTGGCAACTGAAATTTTCTCCCTCGGCTTCTTTGAGGTTCCAGTCTTCGGCCATTTTGATTGGCTGGGCCAAAATGATGTTACTCTTATGCATTCATGGGAGTTCATTCATCTCAGCAGATGCCGAGATTGTACACTGAGCTGCACAGACAGTGCAGACAGGCAGGTAAGAAACTTTAATGCAGAGACATTGCATGTCTCTTCTGTATTAAAAATCCTGCCTGTTTAATTTAATTTAAATTTTTAATTGAAGTGCCATTTCAAGTTTATACCAATGCTGAAAGAGCCAGAGGAAGGAACCCCTACACCATCCATTCAGTAGGGGTTGTGCAAAGTTTTCTTAAGCATGAGAAAGAGTCTAAAAGAAACAGCTTCTGCTAATAGATGGGCAACACAGGTCCAATACAATGTCAAGCTGAGATCTATTGTTTCCAATAGATCCAGTACACTCCCAACACTTTGCATTCATGTGTGCTTAAAATGGACAATGCTTCATTTGAATGCTGCATGTTAGATAAAAAAAAAATATTTTGGACCCTGCTTTGAAAGAAAACAAAGAAGATGAGTAATAAGACAGCACATAAAACAACATATGCCAATACAATGTGCTAAATGTGGATTAATGCACGCTAAATGCAAATCAAGTGATTTGAATCCTATATGTTTATTAGTAAAATAAATATTTTCTATGAATAGTGATACAAGATGTAACACTATTTTAACATGTACAACATGTTAAACATTAAATAAAATGAGCCAAATCTTTTATTCTTTCCCTGTTATGGTAAACGTTTCAGTTTTGTTGGACACATGATGCACAGTAATGGGAGAGAAACAAAAGCCAGGGTGTTTTTAAAGATTGTGTGTGCATTTAAATCCACTCCTGATAAAGCCATGTATGCCACTTGTAAACCTTTTAAAGCTTGTTATAAACCAATTAGGATACTGTTCACATTGTAAGCACACAGAAATCTTTGGCATATGGAGCTTAAAAAGAAATACATTTTCACTCCTGTCTTTACAGAGTTCTTTGTCATCTATTTGGTTTATAAAAGTTGTTCGCTACTGTAGTTACTAATACAGTGTGTATTCGTAATATAACATTTGACCGCCTGTACAATTGTATGTGGTAGGGTATCTGGAGGGGAGCTCTTTGATCGTATATTGGAGCGTGGAGTTTACACAGAGAAAGATGCCAGCAATGTTATACGCCAGGTTCTGTCTGCTGTTAAATATCTTCATGACAATGGAATCGTCCACAGAGATTTAAAGGTAAACCTAAAACATATCTAAACCCAAGAACAAAAATTGATAGGTTTGTAGTTTACCTTTTTCGACAGGTGCTGACTGATTTTTATTTTTATTTTTTCACACTTTTTTAAATTTTAACTAAGTGATTGTGCCACTTCCTGTCCTAAGGTGATAACTATACTATATCTACAGTTGCAAGAAAAAGTATGTGAACCCCTTGGGATTACATGGAGGTTTGCATGAATTGGGCATAAAATGTGCTCTGAACATCATCTAAGTCACAACAATAGAAGAACACAGTCTGCTGAACATAATACTACACAAACATTAGATGTTGCCATGGTTTAATTGCACATAACATGTAAACATTCACAGTGCAGGGAGGAAAAAGTATGTGAGGCCCTAGCTTAATGACTTCTCCCAGAGCTAATTGGAGCCAGGAGTGAGCCAACCTTGACTCCAATCAGTGTCATGATATTGGATGTGTTGCTGACAGCTGTCCTGCCCTTAAAAAACACACACCTGTTTTGGGTTTACTGGTTTCAAGAAGCACTGTCTGATGTGAACCATGCCTCGCAGAAAAGAGCTCTCAGAAGACCTACGATCAAGAATTGTTGACTTGCATGAAGCTGGAAAGGGTTACAAATGTATCTCCAAAAGCCTTGATGTTCATGTGTTCACGGTAAGACAGACTGTCTACAAATGGAGAAAGTTTAGCACTGCTGCTACTCTCCCTAGGCGCGGTCGTCCTGTAAAAATGACTGCAAGAGCACAGCGCAGAATGCTGCATGAGGTAAAGAAGAATCCCAGAGTGTCAGCTAAAGACCTACAGAAATCTCTGGCACATGCTAACATTTTTGTTGACACATCTACAATAAGGAAAACATTAAACAAGAATGGAGTACATGGCAGGACACCACAGAGGAAGCCATTGCTGTCCAAAAAGAATATTGCAGCACGTTTCACCCAATTCATGCAAAACTTCACATAATCCCAAGGGGTTCACATACTTTTTCTTGCAACTGTAGGTATCTAGGAGCTGTGTTGTCACCCTAGGAGGGGAGCGTGTAGGTTGGTCATACATTATGCAAACTTCTTCACAGGTTGAAGAAAAGAAAATTATTTGATTTCCCCATCAACACTGACAGTTGTGCTATTGTCTCTTTAGCTGCACTATTGTATTCTGACAGTGGAAGGTTTCTCTGCCATCAGAATACAATGATCGCTGCTGCCGAAAAAAATCCAACAGGCTGGCCGTATACTTTAATAAACATGGTTTTTGTAGTAAAAGACTACATAGTTTTATATCACTAGAATTTTTTGGATTAAAAGAGCGACATCAATGAACAACCTTCAGTACAAAGAGGTTAAATTAGGTTGCTGTATGAATATGTTTATACTTTACATGAATGGCACCGCAATGCAACAACACATGTTATGTTTAAATGCACATTTAGTGGAAGTGGGAATCCAGATTTAGTAATTACACATTTTGGGGGGATTTATAAAACTGGGTCACAATCTGGTGCATCTGTGCATGGTAGGCAATCAGCTTCTAACTTCAGCTTCTTCAGGTAAGCTTTGGCAATAAAACCGGATTGGTTTCTCTGCAGAGTTGCATCAGATTTTGCACTCACCGGTTTTAGTAAATAACCCCCTTAGTGTTAAAAATATATTAACCTCCTTGGCGGTATTCCCGAGTGTAGCTCGGGGTAACATTTCAGTACCAAAAGCGGTAACCCCGAGCTACACTCGGGAATACCATGCGGCGCTGCTCCGGCATGTGTTCTTCACTTACCTTACCCTGCGCTCCCACGATGTGTCCCCTGCAGTGTCCCCGGCCATCTCCTCCGGCCGATGCCGGCATCCGGCTTCTGTGTCCTGTCCCTGTGACGTCGGGACGTACGGGCGCCGCCGCCAGCGGCGGGAAATTTAAAAATTTTAAAAAATGTCATTTTTTTTTTTTTCATTTTACACAGTAAAACATTGCTGTTTCAACCTATTTCACATACATATTGTCCCTAGTGCTTTGTCCTGCACCCTGCCTGCATTTTGTCTGTTCTTTCTGCCTGGAAACTGAGAAATGTCCATGGCGTCCAAAAAGTGTCCCTTTAGGTCAAAAGCGGTTTAGATCAGCTAGAGAACAGCGATAGTAAATCAGAACCACTTACAGAATTGAGTGATAATGATTCGTGGGGGAAATTCGTCATCAGAAACTGAAAACGATTTTGCGACTGAGCTCAGCAATGTGCGAACTTGGCGCTCTATTTCACATTTCAGTGTTTTTGGTTTGATTATATTATTGAATTAAATTTTTTATTATTTTTATATTATTTTTATGATTATTTATTAAATTATAATTTATGATTTTGTGTTTCAAATTTTATCATACCCGGGATGTTTACTAGACTCTTGTTCGGACAGATTTCAGTGAGTTTTTCCTAAAAATTACAGCCTACAATAAAAAAAATACATATTTCCATGCAAAAAAATGGTACCGCTTTCAGCACCAAAAATCTGAAATAATCATACCGCCAGGGAGGTTAAAGCAATGTGGCAATTGCTTAAATTATTTGATTATAAAGATCTTATATTATATCCTCTACAGTGAATATTTTTACATTTTCATTACAGCCAGAAAACCTCCTTTACCTCACTCCTGATGAAAACGCAAAGATTATGATAACAGATTTTGGTCTTTCCAAAATGGAGGAAAGTGGGATCATGTCCACAGCCTGTGGCACTCCAGGCTATGTTGGTGAGTAGATGAATTCTTACAAAGAAAATTATTTTCAGAGGAAAACATTCTTTGACAAGTTTACAGATATACCAGTAACATTGGGGTGAATTCACTAAGAGATAAATACTGCATGAATTTTTTTAGTTAACCTCCCTGGCGGTATTCCCGAGTGTAGCTCGGGGTTACCTCTTCTGGTGCTGAAACTTTACCCCGAGCTACACTCAGGAATACCGCCAGGGAGGTTAACTAAAAAAATGCTTTGATACAGTAATGTTTTACTATGTGATTTTAGTGTATTTAGTGAATGTCACTTTTTGCCATTTTTAAATTTTCCGCCGGTTACGTCCCCTTTATGTCCCGACGTTGCAGGGAACGGAACCCGGAAGAAGATGCCGGCATCGGCCGGAGGAGATGGCAGGGGACACTGCAGGGGGGACATCGTGGGAGCACAGTACAAGGTAAGTGCAGAAGGGATCCTGGAGCAACGCTACAAGGTATTCCCAAGTGTAGCTCGGGGTTACCGCTTGTGGTGCTGAAACTTTACCCCGAGCTACACTTGGGAATACCTTGTAGCGTTGCTCCAGGATCCCTTCTGCACTTACCTTGTACTGTGCTCCCACGATGTCCCCCCTGCAGTGTCCCCTGCCATCTCCTCCGGCCGATGCCGGCATCTTCTTCCGGGTTCCGTTCCCTGCAACGTCGGGACATAAAGGGGACGTAACCGGCGGGAAATTTAAAAATGGCAAAAAGTGACATTCACTAAATACACTAAAATCACATAGTAAAACATTACTGTATCAAAGCATTTCACATACATTTTGTCCCTAGTGCTTTGTCCTCTGCTCTGTCTGCACTTTTACTGTTCTTTCTGCCTGGAAACTGAGAAATGTCCATGGCGTCCAAAAAGCATCACTTTAGGTTAAAAGTGGTTTTAGACCAGCTAGAGAACAGCGATAGTAAATTAGAACCACTTACAGAATTGAGTGATAATGATTCGTGGGGAAATTCGTCATCAGACACTGAAAACGATTTTGCGACTTTGCTCAGTGATGTGCGAACTTGGCGCTCTATTTCAAATGTCAGTTATTTTTGGTTTGATTACATTATTGAATTAAATTTATTATTATTATATTATTATTTTTTATGATTAGTTATTAAATTATAATTTATGATTTCGTGTTTCAAATTTTATCATACCCGGGATGTTTACTAGACTCTTGTTTGGACAGATTTCAGTGAGTTATTCCTAAAAATTACAGGCCTACAATAAAAAAACGACATATTTTCATGCAAAAAAAGTACCACTTTGAGCACAGAAATACTGGCATAATCAGACCGCTAGGGAGGCTACATGCAGTATTTAATTCAAAAGTAGTCAATTCTCTAAAAAATATGCGTTATTTACCAAATACATTAAATATTTATGTATTGCGATATTTAGCACTTAAATTTTACATTATTTTTGGTGTTGTTTCACAATTTTTTTGCTGGCTAACATTGCACCAGAATGCACACAGCAATATTGTGAAACTGTGAAAACATTCTAGTGTGCTTTAATTTACAAAATGATCTTCCTCTGATAAAATGTTACAATTTATTTTCATTCCTGAGCCCAGAGGAGAACATTTTTACACTGATACATTGTATACTTTTCACTTTCAGGCCAGTGCAGAGTTCCACTAATTGTTATTTTGTACATCTCTAAAATAACGCCAGCAAACACCTGGTGACGAATGTGTGTGTTTTTGAACCCCTGGCGCCTCCCAGCCCTCTGAGGAGTTTCTGACACCGAGATGCGGGGCGGGGTTTAGGGTCATGTGACTATTGTGATTTGCTGTCACTGTAGTCACATGATCAGAAAGGTACTGATCACAAGGAAAGATTGGGACCTTTCCAAGGGACATAGACAAATGTGCTGGGAATGTGTAGGGCGTGTTCTTTCAGCATGTTTGTTTACAAATGGTACGCAAATATGCGGCCGCTCAGCGTCAAGGACCAACTGCATATTTGCATAACGTCGGCGTGAAGAGGTTAATGTATTGACTATGATTTATCTCATGTTTTTTGTGGTATTTATCTCACTATTTTAACAAATGTCCGGTATTTACCTCACATTCGATGTTTTACTTTGTTGAAATGACTCTTTTATTATCCCATGCAATATTTCTGAAAAATGAGTCACGTGACATTCATATTGCATGCGGTAACCTTTAGTTAAATTGTAAATTGACCCCATTCTCACTATAGTATTTCATCCTAAAAAAAACCCTGTTTCTATAGAACATTCAATGAAGTTATTATCAGCAGCAAAGTCATATGTAGTGTTAATTTTACTTATTACCCTGTGATGCCCAGTTGACCATATGAGTGTACAATCATCATAGGCATCTGTGATTTGACAAACTGCTTTAAGTTTCATTTTATTTTATTGAGATGTGTCAAACATCAAGAAATAACTCCTCAATTAAGCTAGATGCATACAGCAAGCAAAAACTATGTGTATGCAGCTTATTTAAATCATTGTTCCTCTTTATATAATACATTCCATTTGCATCACCACTATAATTATGACTTACAGAATCCAACATTTGATTTTATTATTCAACTGTCAATACATTGCTTGATGTGAGTCCTCGTTTTCTGCATTATTAATTCAATAAAAAAATATTTATTTGTAAAGTATATTTAAACACTCCTCACGGAAATCATTCATGCATTATGTTCTTAATAATAGGATTATGTTCTTAATAATAGGCTGCATCACTGCTTTTTTACATAAAAATGTGTTTTTATTTGAATTATGCTCTGGTTGTAGTTTCACCTGTTATTTTTTTTTTCAGCTCCTGAAGTCCTTGCACAAAAGCCATATAGTAAGGCAGTGGATTGCTGGTCTATTGGAGTTATTACATATATTTTGTAAGTACAGCAGTGACAATGAGAAGCATAATGGGCTTGCTAAACTTTGCATGGTGCAGTATATATTTGTGCACATAACAATGTAGACAATGCCTCTAAAAGACAGAGATTCTGAGAGTTTATAGGTTGCAGAAACTGCAACATTACTGCATCAAATCACAATTTGAGGTTTTCCAGTTTTTTAGGGCACATATTGCAAATCCTCTCCAACATAGGCGCTCTGTTTTATAAATTGGCACATGTCAAGTGCACATAATATGTGCACCAACAAACAAAAGTTTATCTAGCCCACTGGTTTTTATTCAGATTGTTTTCCTTTTTTTTACATTGCAGTATAATGAGGTTGGTTTGCAAAGAATACTCAATCATGTTTAAGGAGAATGAAAATAACAGAATTTTCCCTCATACAAGATTTGATAACCAAAGTCATCAAAGTTTCACTTTGTTTACTAAGCTAAGTGAAAATTCACTCTTAAAAAAACACAGAGAATAATTACTAATTAAAAGCAACAAATATTTACCGTAGACTCAGTTTTCCCATACTTCTCCTAGGTGAGGGTGATGTCAGTCAGCATTCTCGCAGAATCCTAGGAAAATTGAGAATTCCAAGTCTCATGAGAATATGCTCCAACAACAGATTTGTGTGATGTGCAGCATTTGAGACTATCACCCTTTCCCATCCTGTATTCATGTAACTGAGACAAGCTCCTTACCTCCCTGCACTCCCAGCAGCTGATAGCTGATAAGGACTTACTGGAGCTTTGAGAGGCACCCTTCATCTTTGCATGGGTTTGAAATTTTACATATGGGACAAGTGAACTTTTATAGAGGTCAAGTAGTAAATTATTTAAATAATTTAAGTTCCATAAATCTTTCTTATTTTTTTTAAATCCAGGTTATGTGGCTATCCCCCTTTCTATGAAGAAACTGAATCTAAACTCTTTGAGAAAATCAAGGAGGGCACTTATGAATTTGAATCACCATTTTGGGATGACATTTCTAAATCTGGTATGTGTTCCTGTATGTATACATATAGTAGATATGGACAACAACTTCACTGTAATGTGTGTGTCTCTGTTTCTCTCTTTCTCTTTATACAGTTAGGTCCATATATATTTGGACACAGGCAACAATTTTATTTTTTTCCAGGTATTTACAAAAACATATTCAAGCTATAGTTATATAATGAATATGGGCTGAAAGTGAAAACTTGCAGGTTTAATTAGAGGATATGTACATCCAAATTGTAGGGAGGGTTTAGCAATTACAGCTCTTAAGAGTAGCCACCCCCCTTTTCAAGGGACCAAAAGTAATTGGACAATTGAATAATTGAATATAATCTTAAATAAAATGTTCATTTTTAATATTTTGTAGATAATCCTTTACTGACTGCCTGAAGTCTGGAACCCATGGAGATTACCAAAGTTTTGGTTTCCTCCTTTCTGATGCTTTGCCAGGCTCTAACTGCAGTTGTCTTCTGTTGTTCTTTGTTTGTGGGTCTTTATGTCTTTAGTTTTGCCTTCAGCAAGTGAAATGCATGTGCAATGGAGTTGAGATCAGGTGACTGACTCAGCCATTGCAAAATATTCCACTTCGTTTCCTTCAAAAGCTCCTGGGTTGCTTTTGCAGTGTGTTTTGGATCATTGTCCATCTGTACTGTAAAGTCCCATCCAATAAACTTTGCTGCATTTGGCTGAATCTGGGCTGACAGTATATCTCTAAATACTGCAGAATTCATCCAGCTGCTTCTTTCTTCTGGCACATCATCAATAAATGCCAATGACCCAGTGTTTTATAGATGACGTTGTGTGCTTTGGATCATGAGCTGTACCAAGCCTTCTCCACAATTAATCTGTACCAGAATTACGGGAAGGAGAAAGTGTGGAGAAGGCTTGTAACAGCTCATGATCCAAAGCACAAAATGTCATCTGTAAAACATGGTGGACACAGTATGATGGCATGGGCATGCATGGCTTCCAGTGGCACTGGGTCATTGCTGTGTATTGATGATGTGACAGAAGACGGAAGCAGCCGGATGAATTCTGCAGTGTTTAGAGATATACTGTCAGCCCAGATTCAGCCACATGCAGCAATGTTGATTGGATGGCACTTCACACTACAGATGGACAGTGATCCAAACCACACTGCAAAAGCAACCCAGGAGCTATTGAAGGAAAAGAAGTGGAATGTTCTGCAATGGACGTGGAAATCACCTGACCTCAACCCCATTGAGCATGCATTTCACTTGCTGAAGGCATAACTAAAGGCATAAAGACAAACAATGAACAACTGAAGACAGTTGCAGTTAGAGCCTGGCAAAGCATCAGAAAGGAGGAAAGCCAGTATTTGGTCATGTCCATGGGTTCCACACTTCAGGCAGTCATTGCCAGTAAAGGATTCTCAACAAAATATTAAAAATTAACATTTTATTTATGATTATATTAATTTGTCCAATTACTTTTGGTCCCTATTCTTCAGAGCTGTAATTCCTAAACCCTTCCTCCAATTTGGATGTACATACCCTCAAATTAAACATAAGGGCGTGTACTTTCAGCCCATATCCATTATATAACTATAGCTTGAATATGTTTTGGTAAATACCTGAAAAAAAACTAAAATTGTGCCTGTGTCCAAATATATATGGCCCTAACTGTATATGGACGTAACTGTATATATATATACATATAAATATAGTCTGTCTCTCTAGTGCAGTATTACTCTCCTCGATATATAAAAACAGAAGAAATAGTGAAAGAACTGCTTGAGGGCTCACTGTCTCCTTTTGCAACTAAAAAGTCTTTTTTTTTTTTTTTAGTACCATGTTTTGTAAAAAGGCCCATTTAAACATTGGCTTTTGCACCATCAGTTGGTAATTTTAGATGAACTATCATTTCCCTAACCTTGCTGTTTTACCTTTTCTTCCAGCAAAAGATTTCATAAATTGCCTCCTAGAGAAGGATCCTAAAGGACGCTATAACTGTGAGAAGGCCCTTAAGCATCCATGGTAAGATTGCACTTTGATGTTCCAGTAGTTAAACATAATAATGAAATGACTCTAACAAGAGCTGTTAGCAAGTGAACAGTGACACTTCATTCCACACATCTATCCTAAGTGCCACGTTAAAGGAAAAAATGTCAGACAATTTAGTGTATAAACATTGTATTGCAATTTAGAGACATGTCAGTATAGTCAATAGCCATTCTTAATGATATGATCATCTAATTAGCTGGTGACTATGAATAAATGATCTTGGAAACTGTTCCAGAAACATCAAAAGTTTTGAGTCACAGTGTGCATTGACAAAATAAATACCATGTTGTGTACAGCTTTGCTTCTAAAATGCTGAGGTTTAGCACACATTAACATGGCATATGTTGATCTCAATATTGTGTATAATAAATCACATGTATAAATAATATATAATAATAATAATTCCTGTGCACAGCCTTTGTTCTAAAATGCTGAGGATTACTGCAGATAAAAAGCTGTATTGAAATCTCATTATTGTGTATAGCCAAAGATGACTAAAATAAATTCACTTCCATAGTTGATTTAGAGCCTTAGAGCAAGCAGACCCAAACATTTCTTTGAACATGACCATATGCTACAGTAGTTTTCATTCTTTGCATATTTCTGATTAAAGTTTTTATCCACTTGCCTACCGCCCTATAGCAGATATACTGCTACAGGGCAGCCGTTCTGTGCAAAATCACGTACAGTATATACAGGACTTTGCAGTTCCGGGTAGGGCGCATGCACATGTGCACTACCCTGCCCACACTGTCACTGCTCGCAGCAGATGTCAATCAACGGGTACTGACCTGCGATTCTCGGCCGGCACTCAGTGATCGCCGCTAAAGCTGAGAGGGGAGAGATCTGTATGTAAAAAACACAGATCTCTATCCTGTCAGGATGGATATGCTGCTTTCTCTCTCTCTGCACAGCAAGAGAGATAAAGCAGCATGTCTCCCTAGTAAAACAGCACACAGTGTAAGCACAACACAACACACAGTTAACCCTTTGATCATCCCAGATGTTAACCCCTTCCTGCCCAGTGTCATTAGTACATTGTCAGTGCTTTTTATTAGCACTGATCACTGTATTAGTGTCACTGGAGGTGTCAGTGGCCGTTAGTCAGTTCCCCCCCAGTATCAGAATGCCTGGCGCAGTCCCGCTATAAGTGGCTGATTGCCTCCATTACTAGTATAAAAAATAATTAAAAATTGCGGTATATATACTGCTATTTGTAGACACTATAACTTTTATGTAAACCAATTAATTTACATGTATTGGGATTTTTTTTAGCAAAGACATGTAGCAGAATACATTTTGGCCTACATTTATGAAGAAATTTTATTTTTTCATTTTTTTATTGGATATTTTTTATAGCAAAAAGTCAAAAATATTGTTTTTTTTTTCAAAATTGATAGTCTTTTTTTGTTTATAGTGCAAAAGATTAAAAACACAGATATGATCAAATACCACTAAAAAAAGCTCTATTTGTGGGAAATAAATGACATGAATTTCATCTATGTACAGCATTTCATGACCACGCAATTGTTAGTTAAAGTAACACAGCAAAAAATGGCCTGGTCAGGAAGGGGGGTAAATCTTCTGGAGGGTAAGTGGTTAAAAATCAGATAAAATGATGGAACTTAGAAGAAACCAATGAGCTATTAATCATTGTCATTCCATAACAAGCCACATTGGACAGTTTTGACTCAAAGTTTAACACCCTAGAACTATTAAACATACTGGTTAAAACTGGAGAGTGCAAAGTCTGATGCAGCTCTGCATATAAATCAATCAGCTTACAAGTTTTTTGTCAAAGACTAATTGAACAAGTTGAAGTTAGAAGCTGATTGGCTACCATTCACAGGTGCATCAAATTTTGCACTCTCCAATTTTAATAAATGATCTCCATAGTGTATAATTCTAATAATCTGCAAATATTTATTGTTTTTATATATGTTATGGTATACCTTAACTTCTTCCTGCCAGACCGCATATATGTGTACCAAAATGTAAATGATGCTGTGCCGAGAGCGCTCACACTGTACAATTGCCGTAGAGTAATGGAACTCTCACGATCGCAAGTAGAGATTTCCGATCACTTAACCACTGTGACTGCCAATCACAGGGGTCACATGACTGAAATGCCCACCTCCGCCTAGTGGTGTCTGAATTCTCTTAAAGAGTGAGGAGGCACCGGTGGAAAGGGGTTAATGTATATATGTCTATCGCTCTCATTCTCAATTATATATTTGTTGAATTTTCTCCTGGCTAGCCCAGCATCTGGGGTGGTATGGAGTATTGTGACTGCGATTCAAAATGCTGTTTGCCTAGGAAGAAGATGGAGATGTCCATTGCGGTAAATTTCTCTGACAGCTAAAATAGCTTATATTATAGCCTCCATGTTACAATTCGCCTTGAACAAAGGCAAAAAGACAACAGCAGTTGTCGGCAAGTGTTCTGATGATTCTAATCATAAACATCTTCTACATATTATATAGGGAAATAGGTAGTGTATAAAAATAAAAGTGGGCAGCACAGTGGCTAAATGGTTAGCACTTCCGCCTCGCAGTACTAGGGTCGTTGGTTCAAATTCCAGCCACAGCACTACCTGCCTGGAGTTTGCATGTTCTCTCTGTGCCTGCGCGGGTTTCCTCCGGGTACTCCGGTTTCCTCCCACACTCCAAAGACATGCTGGTAGGTTAATTGGATCCTGTCTAAATTGCCCTAATATGTGTATGTATGAATGTGAGTTAGGGACCTTAGATTGTACACCCCTTGAGGGTTAGGGACTGATGTGAATGTACAATATATATATGTAAAGCGCTGTGTAAATTGATGGCGCTATATAAGTACCTGTAATAAATAATAAATAATAATATTTAAAACTATAAAGCACACTTTAAGGGAAGGTATCATGATTAATTAAAGATGTGTGCTTTCATTGCTACCCCTCTCAGAGTATGCCAGACCCTGGAATGACATGCAAATCTCTGATTTCTCTAATTAATAAGCAGGGGCGGACTGACAACTCATGGGGCCCCCGGGCAATTGGGGATCATGGGGCCCCTGTGTCCTTGCCCACACTCAAAACACACCCAAAAAAGCCTATAAAAGGTACCAGGGGCATTTTATGGGGCCCCCTTCTGACCCCGGGACCTCGGGCAGTGCCCAAGTGCTCGAATGGTCAGTCCGCCCCTGTTAATAAGTTATTAGTAAGAGATACTTACATACAGCCAGTCAAATCTCCTGGCATACATACTTTTTATGGGTAAGTAACTTTCAGTAGTGCAGCTAGAGGATCATTGTGACAGTCAGACAACTAACATTTTCAGTTGGTGGAGCAGCATATATTTTTTTTTCTTGAAACCACCCATTAAGAAAATAGAACAGGCTTACCCTGTAACATATACCATATATACCATTCTTTACACTGAACTGAAATCATTCAGCCTTATGTCTGTGTTAGTCCCAAGCATTACAAAAATATATGTTGGCCCACATTGTGTTATGCATTCTTTTTATACACATTCAGATACTAATAAAAAAAAAAGACACAATGGTTTTTTTGGGGGGATTTTTTTTGTTATATTTTGTTTCTACTTTACTACAGGACTAAACAACTGGTATTTTTTAATCTATAGGATTGCTGGGAACACTGCTCTCCATCGAGATATTTATCATTCAATAAGCATCCAGATTAAGAAGAACTTTGCTAAAAGCAAATGGAAAGTAAGTGGTTTGCACATTTTAGTATAATGTTGGATAATCAGTCAAGTCCACCTAGTTCAACCAATAGAAAATAAATAAATTAGTTGAATAAATAAATAGAAAACCTCCATATACAGAATCCTACACCTATGCTTACTATACATACATTCATAAGGAAAAAAGTCTTGCTTCAAAAAAATCTATCATTTGCAATGTCAAGCTCTAGCAACAATCTAGTTCACTTGTAAATAGGTAGAGCCCAGTAATCCCACTTTCTATATAGAAAAAAAATCAAAACAACCTTACACTAGAATATCATTACCTTCGTTATACTCAAAATAATGAAAAAGTCTGAGTTTATTAAATAGGATGCAATAAATCTTAATGTAAAAAGAAACACAGTATGCAAATTAAGATTATCAGTAATGGTCTGTTATATTTTTTTGCAGCAAGCATTCAATGCAGCGGCAGTTGTTTATCACATGAAAAAAATGCATATGCATAACAGTCAGAACAGCTGTGGATCTTCCTCTGAGATGAAGATTGGAGTGCCCACTATCAAAGTGTATGATGCTTCAAGACCTTCAACCCCGGTCATCAGCACTTCTCAGGATGGAATCCTATGCGACAAGGATAGGTTACTTGTCTATGCAGCCAACAAACTTTCTACAGGGAGCACAGAGACAAAGAGTCCATGTAACCTTTGCCATGATGAGAACAACTCTGATATAATAAAAGCAACAAATAATGTCTGTGCTAACATTTCAAAAGATACCATGACTCATTTTGAGAAAAGCAAGAGGGGTAATGATAATTCATCTCACCATAAACAAACTCAAGGCCAAGTTCTTCCCAAATCAAATCAAGAGGTTCAGAGTGACCCTCCCAAAAAATCCTTCAGGAATGTAAAACAAAATAGTGCTACACAGACCAGTCCAGTGCACAATACACTTTCAGAAATATGTCGAGCTGGTTCCATAAATGGTGCAAACTCCCCAATGAAGGTCAAGCCACAGGTCAGTCAGGCTACAAAGTCCACTACTCTGAGTAAACCAACACAATCTGATCCACATTCAAAGGACAACCAGCAACAGAAACATAAAAACACTCCCCACTCTCTTGATATCTCATTGTCACCTTCTGAGAAAACTAAAGGACATAGCTTACAAAAAATACCATCTGCAAATACATCTTGCAAAAAGTTAACTTCACCAGTTAATATTACAACTAACACCACTCAAAAACCTCCTCCTCAAGCAAGTCCAACTTCTCTGAAAACACCCATAAAAGAATTCAGTTCTCCAAAGACCCCCTCAAAAAAGGACAGTGCTCAGACCTCTGTTCAAGAAAACACAGTCAAGAAGAACAGCTCTAAAAAGTCTAACTTAGATCATGATATCCTGTGCATGGAAATCCCTCAGTGCAAACCCTTGGACTTATCTAATGGAACTGTTAAAACTGATAAGTTTTCAGTTCCTACTAATATATATGTAGCTAATGGGAGCTCAAGTGAAACCTATGAGAAAGGAAAGCCAATATCCTGCTCAGAACATGGTCTGATGAAGAAAAGTCACAAGAAACAGTAAGTTATGAAACATTATACCAAACTTCTGTATGGCCTGCTCCCCCCAAGACTAAACCAATTGTGTTAGATACATTAGAAAATTAACTTTCAGAAAAGTTCAAGGCATCTATTGTTCCCCCACGTTCCCAAATTCTTATACGTTTACATTTCTTGGTCATGTTTATTTTGTCAGTGTCATAGCATTCTTAAACCCAAATTAATTTATGTGTGTTAGGGAGATCATCTCTCATCCTCAACTTGTGTTTTGCAAATATCTGACAGCCAGTGACAGGAAATAATTGTCACTTGCATGTAGACTAAACTATTAAGCTTATAAACATGGGTAGCAATGACTTAAGTAAGCCTGTAGTTAGGTGATGGACAATTTGTGCATTTATGTATTTTTAGAAAGAAGTAAATGAGTTTTAAAAACACTGACCTTACGGGTACTATAGAGCAGTTTACAATAAAAGTTTACAGCAGAAGTACTGAAATCCTTCACCTTTTTCTTTCAAGGGCTTAGCTCCATCCTCCAAAACCTGCTTTGTGCTTAAAGAATGACTTTAGTTCTATAAACTTTGGTGGTTACTCTTAGAATTTATTCTACAAAAAACTCAACATTCAATATCAGACATATAATCTAAAAAATCACTGTACTATAATACTTTTTTTTTCTGTTAGATGCACTGTTTAACATTTGTTTTAATAGGGAATAGTGAAAGAGATTCCAGAAGTCAGAAAATATTTCATCCTACCTCTCCACTGAGGTTGCAACCCCTGGCCACCACTCTTCACTGGGGTTGCAACCCCTGGCCACCTGCAGTGATCGCAAAACATTCTGTCCTTCTTGTTTTAAAGTACCAGGAGTTTGTCTCTCCACTCTGTTGGATGAGTAAGTACTTCTGGTAACCTGGATTTCTTTTTTGGCACTTTGGGTCTTCTCACCTGATCGTCTATTGTTTTTGATCCAAAGCATGTCTGACATACAGTACAGTGTTCTGAATGCCTCTGCAAGTGGACACCTGACTTAAACCCCTCAGTACTGATTCATAAGCCCAAACTGGTCCCAAGAGCTGACAATTACAGACAAAGAAAATGGTGTTGGTCCCAAGCGGCTGGTCCCAAAAGCTAATACTTTGCTGCAGCCAAGACTAACATCTGCAGTAGTCTATAGACTGTGGCTACCTTACTTGGCCCTATAGAAATATACACAGATTCTGAGATCTGAGATGCTGACTCCCTTTCTTTGCTGGAAGACAAGACCCCACAAAATGAGTTCCAGCCCTCAGGGTCCAAATGGAAAGACCAGATGCGATTTCTCCTGTGCTCAAGGACCCAGGCCAGTGGCGAGTAGATGGGACCAAAACCAGAAAAAAGTGACCACCAGTGCATACAAGGTTGTGCAGCTTCAAACAAGGCTGGGGAAGCCCGACTAATACTGCAAAGTGAAACAAAAATGAGAAGCGCACCAACCTTGCGCATTACCTCAGCAACCAAATTTTATTAATTAAAGAATGGTACTCACAAACACCAAATAAAATCAGGCATGTATTCCTCAAAGGGATTTCAGAGATAAGGAGCCAGCGTGAATCCCATCATGGGGGTAGACACTCAGTACAGCTGACGCATTTTGAAGGCCATGCCTTCTTTATTGAGGACTACATGCCTGATTTTATTCGCTGTTTGTGAGTACCATTCTTTAATTAATAAAATTTGGTTGCTGAGGTAATGCGCAAGGTTGGTGCGCTTCTCATTTTTGTTTCACTTTCCAAATGGAAAGAAACATATTTGTTTCTGTTAAATGCATTTCGTTCCGCCTAGAGGTGAGAAGACACTGCCACTCCCTTCTCTAGCATAGTGTCTGGTTTCTACTCCAGTATATTAAAACACATTGGCTTTACTTTGTAAAACCATGGCTGGCTGGTCATAGTCTTGAAAAAAAGATTTCATCACTGTTGCAGTCAATCACTAGATTAAAGTATGTGTGATGCAAAATGATTTAACTTATATTTCCGTGTTATCGGCTTACTGTGGGCTTAGTGATTTATCTCCTGCATGGGTCTTATGTCCATACACCTGCTTAGGACATCTTGTTGGTGGGCTATAGATTCTACAGGTAAGAAGTGGTTGGTCCATGTGCCTTTTGAGGGACAGCATCTCTTTGGATCTACTCCTATATCATTTTAAGAATGTTGCTGGTGGCCCTCGTGTTACTCAGCAAAAGGAGCCAGGAATCAGACTGTCTTTACCTTCTTTAACTATTCAGACAACCTTTCCATTACTCCACTCCTGCCCCTTTTACATTGAAACTCCACAACCTTGGCTCTAGTCCACCCACAAGTTTCTAGCAATCAAAGTCTGCCAAATCCACAAAAATTTACCCCTACTTTCCAGAGTGGGTGGGCATTGTTAACCCTTGCAAACACGTGCATGGCTTTTCAACATCTCAGGTGCCTAAGTGCAAGTGGTGGTATCTCAGGACTACAAACTGAAGTTCCATATCCTGATGCCTCCTTGACTTCTTGTCTCGAACCTTTTTATGTCATGACACAAATTAGCAGATATCCTTCGAGCTCTCTTTGGTCTTCTGTACCTAAGTGTCCATGCCCCAATTCCTGTGGCAACACAGTTTCTAGCTTTTTTCAAACCTCTTTCCTATACCAAGTGGAGGTATTTGCCCCATTTTGGAGCTGTAAACTCTGAATGCCTTCATTCTAATGCAGAAATGTTGGTGAGAATCTACCATACCTGGTTGGTTTTCCATTATCTGTATTAAGAAGACTTTCTGACTCCCATGGATATAAAAGCCATGTAGGGACAGAGCATCAGCATTTTCTATGCTTTGCTGTGTGACTGCTACACTACCAGATCAGGATCCTGCTTGCCTTTGAATTCAGGGCCCTGCACATCTCAGGTGTTCACCAAGGTTCAGACATTAGATGGATCCTGCTCCTTCAAAATCATTGCTAGAATTAACAGATAAGCGTACAGTGTCCAGGACCACTTGGAAGAGGTTTGCTTTAAGGTAACTGTACACTGTGCCTGAACACAGAAATATCTATAGATGACTGAGTACAGATGCAGGGATCATTGTGGTCTGGTTGGCAGAGGTGTTGATTTAACCACTTCCATACAGGGCACTTTTACCCCCTTCTTGCCCAGGCCAATTTTCAGGTTTCTGCGCTCTCACACTTTGAATGACAATTGTGTGGTCACACAACACTGTACCAAAACTAAAATTTTATCATTCTCTTCACACAACTAGAGCTTTCTTTTGATGGTATTTAATCACCACTGGGGTTTTTATTTTTTGCTAAATTAACAAAAAAAAAAAAAACACGTGTTTCTGTTATAAAAGTTTGCAAATAAATAATTGCTCTTCATAAATTTAGGCCGAGATGTATTCTACTACATGTCTTTGGTGAAAATAACCCAAATCAGTATTTATTATTTAGTCTGTAGGAAACTTATAGAGTTCACAAACTATAGGATATATCTGAAAATTGATCAATCCTGAAGCACTGACAGCCACTGTCAGAACAGTACAGATATCCCCCAAATGACCCCTTTTTGCAAAGTAGACAGTCCGACGTACTTCATAACATGGTAACATAGCATGGGGAGTTTTTTAAAGTTGTAATTTTTTTGTCACAATTTTTCGGAATATAAAGAGTTTTTTTTATTTTTTTATTTTTTTACATACTGTCACCAGTGCAGTACAGCATCATCATATAACGGGCATGGCGGTGATCAGGGACACTGACTGGTGACAGTATGAAAAAAAAAATGATAATTTTGTTTTCAATTTTTTTTTCAATTTATTTATTATTTTTAATATTTTATTAATTTTTTTCTCTTTTTTTAAGATTTTCTTTTCATATTACACTATGACCAAAGTAGTATAATGTTACCATAGTAACATTGTACTACTTTGGGGAAGTGATCAGTATTTTTTTTTTTACACAATTTGCTTATAGCAAAGAATAACTTCGCTATAAGCAAGCATTTATCTGAATGAAATTTATTAATTCAGGGGTTTTTTCTTGTGATTAGCTGTGATTTGGCCACGGCTAATCACATGACACAGGTGGGCTTGTGCATGTGATCGCTGTGACCATTCACAGCTAGACACACTTGTATGCAATGGATGGCATGAAAGGAAGTCATCCATTGTATACAACTGTCATGTGACCTGCTGTGATTGGTCACAGCAGGTCACATGATACTGGCAACAGGGCCAGTACACAGACAGATCTCGCTACAGCGCGGCCCTGTGAGTTCCGGAAAGGATGCCATATGGCTATAGGATGAGCTGTTCGCCCGGCCGCCATCTGGTTATAGGCCGCAACTGGTTAAAGCTGGGTACACACCGGCCCAAAAATGTATAGTTTTTCGTTTGACAGGGGCCAGTCTTGTTTCTTCATTTTAAAACCTACATTTATGAGTGCTGTGCTATTTGTTCAGGTAGTAGTCAGTCTAAGGACTGTGGTGTGAAATATGGCTGTCAGTCCAGGTGAGGTGCTAATGGTCTATGTTCTGTAGATGATGGAGCGTCCATGATTTGTGGAACACTTTTAAATGTTTCCTGATCTATTAAGTGCCTTATGGCTCTGCTCAACATCTCCTGCAACAGTTTCTCCTTAAATTTCTCTTGCTGAATTTAGCCACAAATTTTCAGTGGTGAAAAGAAAAAGGAAAATTAGGAAAAAATTATCACAATTTGTAAATTTTGGGGCTGGTTCTGCCCCCCTCTAACTCTGCTGCCTTAGACACGGACATTAATATAGAATATACCTGCCAGAAATAAAAGTTTTTGTTTTTCAAAGAGTCATATATTGGGGTTAATTTACTTCAAAGAAAAGCTATTAACTTAGTACATTTAAATAAGATGAAGCTGAGTTCACACTGAATACCCAATTTTAGAGGATTTTTAGGGAGTTTTAAAAAAACAGAATGTTTGTTTGCACTTGAGTGAGGTGAAGGTGTGTTTAAACCATTTGAAGACCACCCTATAGCAGTTTTACAGCTAAAGGGTATCCCTCCTGTGCAAAATCATGTATAAATCCGTGATTTTGCTCTTCTGCCATAGGGGGCGTGTATGCACCACTGTCAGCTTGCTTCTGCTGTAAACACTCACAGCAAAAGCCGATGTGCAAGGAGGTGAACAGATGTTTGCCAACACCCACCGATCGTTGGGCAGGAGAAAGAACAGAGCTCTGCCTATATAAACAAGGCAGAGCTCTGTTCTGACAGGTGGGGAAGTAAAGGATATGTATGTCTCTGCAAAGCTGCGAACACGATCCTTCACTTCCCCTATAACAGCACCACCTAGTGTACACCAAGCACATAGCTAGGCACACATTTAACCCTTTGATTGCCCTAGAGGTTAACCCCTTCCCAACCAGTGTCATTAGTACAGTGATCAGTGCATATTTTTAGCACTGATTACTGTATTAGTGTCACTGGTTCCCAAAAAATGTCAGTTAGTGTAAAAATGTCCGCTGCAATATCGCAGGCTGATCGCTGCCATTACTAGTATAAAACTAAATTTAAACTTTTGCACAAACTAATCAATATACACTTATTGGGATTATTTTTTACCAAAAATATGTAGCAGAATATATTTTGGCCTAAATTTATGAAGAAATTTGTTTTTTAAAATTTTTTTGATTGGATATGTTTTATAATACAAAAAAAAAATATTGTCAGATATAGTGTTGCGCTCCGCTACCAGTTAGAATAATAAAATTGTGATTAAATGAATATTAAATAGAAATTAAATAAAAAATAAAATAAATAATATAATATAATAATTATTATTTATTTTATTTTTATTTAATTTCAATTTATTATTCATTTAATCACAATTTTATTATTCTAACTGGTAGTGGGGCGGGACACTATATCTGACAGTATTTTCTATAACACAATGGTATGAGTTTGTGTAGAGTGTAAGCGAACCACATTTTTTCAGTTTTTTCACAGTTTTTACACATAATTTTATTTTTTTATTTTCACCATGGTAGCTCACAAGACCCCATACTCTAGTAAATAAAAAAATATTGTTTTTTGTTTTCAAAATTGTCTGTCTTTTTTTGTTTATGATACAAAAAGTAAAAATTACAGAGATGATCAAATACCAGCAAAAGAAATGTCTATTTGTGGGGAAAAAAATGACATACACTTCATTCATGTACAGCATTGCATGGCCGTGTAATTGTCAGTTAAGTTAATGCAGTGCCACATAGCAAAAAATAGCCTGGTCAGGAAAGGGGGTAAATCTTCCGGAGGGCAAGTGGTTTATTCACTAAGCTAGGTAAGCATTCATTTTGCAAAGTGAACATACTCTTAACAAAGAGAACATGTTCTATTCCTTTGACCTAAATTAACCCTATTTCCTTATGTTCACCTGTATTTTTGTTTTGTGGAATTTATTTTAAAACGTGTACAAATATGCCTAACAATATTTTTTTATTCAGTAATAATAAGCAGTATAATTTGTTAGAAAACATTTATTTGCATTTATATCTTAAAATACAACTTCAAAACCAAGACAGAAACATTTTTTTTCTAAAATAATATTTTAGAAAATATATTTTCTGGAGCAAATAATTTGCATGTGGTACCAATATAGACTCTACAAACTAAGATCACATGAGTTTAGGTGATATTGGAAAACAATTCACTTAGTGATTAAACTCAAAATAAAATCACAGAAAAATTATATAAATAGCTGGGAATACCAGCCTAACAGCCAATCCATTATAAGAGGCAGAAGTGAAGGTGACTGCCTTTGATAGTGTGCAGCAACATCATTGTGCTTTAAACTAAGAGTGGGATATACAAATCCATTCCTATGAAAATGCTTCCTACACAAGAGCGATATACATATGTAAGAAAGTTCTTTCTTGTGTATGGTTTCAGGGATTGTTAAGAAAAAATAGTCCTTCTATCCTGATTGTTTGAGTGACATAAGCATGCCATACATTTGCATACATGCTTAATTTAAAAAAGTAAAAATTAATTCAGAAGTCAAAAATAAATAATAAATAATTTGTAGATTTAAGTGATAATGAGAAAAAAATAAATTGAAAACCTGTCTATACCTAAGTCAACCATGTATCCCAAACTGGGCTCTTAGTCCTTTCCAGATCTTTGTGTTTATTCATAAACATTGCAAGGAATGTAATCTAGTATATTTGATTTTACTGAAGTCAGACTAGTAAATAAATAATGTGTTACCGCACTTTGCAGTACAGTTTAACAGAAATATGTTTTACTTAAAAACATGAGAAGTTGCTTTGTGATCCTAAACAGTATTCAAAAAGAGCACTGTATATTAGTTTATCACTACCCTACAAAGGATGACAATAGTTCACTCAGGGCATGGAGTTGTCTAAGCCAGACTTTCTCAACCAGGATGCCCAGGCACCCTGGGATGTCTTGAGGTTTCTTCAGGGGTGCCTTGGCAAAATGTCTTAAAGTTGCCCAAAACTTGTATACAAGCCGGTGGGTGGACAGGCCTGCCTTTTAATGAATAAATCACCTCTAATGTCCTACAAGACTGGATGTTGTTGCATTATAAAAACTATTAGAATAGTTTCTCATATTTTAGAATGGGGTGCCCTTTTAAAATTATGAACAGTCTTGAGGCACCCTATTTTAGAATGGGGTGCCTCAACACTGTACATAATTTAAAGGGTGCCTCGGGACTACCCATAATTTCTAAAGGGTGCCATGGCAGAAAAAAGGTTGGGAAACACTGGTCTAAGCAACAGCTGGTTTTCACCAGAGCTCTTGATAGTGGGGATCGTTTTCTCTCCATACTAGTACTAGGTTTCAGCCCCAAGATTACTCCAATAAGGGGTGAGCAGGTACAAGAAAACCTACAGTGTAGAGACTGTACACTAGAGTATCTGCAAGATACTAGTCAGGTCCAGGTATGGGTTGAGGCAGGTAGCAAACAAGAGAAAATTCAGGGCCAGCAAGAGGTTGAAGCAGGTGGCAAACAATAGAGAAGTTACGTCAATTGAGGTCAGCTACTGTCAGGAAATCTCATGGATATGTATTATAAACTTTGAAACAAGGAGTAGCTCATTAGAAGACACAGCTCCAGAGCTGATGCTTCAATATCCCTCTGGGTCAGAGGACATGCCCATTTCATTTCAAGGAACACTGGAAGCCCTGACAAGAATTAAGTGGGCATAACTGGAGGTTCTGGCAGAGTTTCTGTGAGTGCCATCAAAAGTATTGATAGGGATTCTGTAAGCAGCATTGAAAATACTGGAAGAGACTCTGTGAGTGCCATTGGAAGTGCCAGCAGGGATTCTGCAACAAGCATTGAAATTACTGGCAGGAATTCTGGAAATCAAGGCAGTAGTCGTGGTGTACCTGAAGGTCCCAGGATTCCTGAAAATCCAGAGAGGTATAGGAGCAAGTTTTTTGGTGTAATGTATCATTGCATGCTAAAAATATATACCAGAAACTTAAGACCAAAAAACACATGTGAATGAATATGGCTGCATGTCAAAAGCATAATATGCTATCTAAAAAAAAATCAATTAGTGTGATGCTAAAGGTATTTTTTTAATTTAAATAAAATCAATGTTATACACATCTGCACTGTGTAATGATATTGCATGAAGTGGTCCCTTAGATCTTTTTTGAAGGCCCCCTGCTGGCATTGTCTGCTCCTTCTTCCTCTGGGTTCCTCCTTAGAAAGCTGGGTGGCTGAGGAGGGCTGTGTGTGTTCATAGACATACGCGGCATCGTAAGCCATGCCCCGCTCCCTTCTAATAGGAAGTAAGAGGACAAGAGGTGCTGCAGCTGGGACAGCACTGGAGCAGTGAGAGGAGTCAGGAATGTGTTTAGGGAAGGGGTGGTAGGATAGATAGTATGAGAGTTTTTTTCCTAATGCAAAAAATGCATTAAGACAAAAAAACATTACAACTAGAACTATTTTAAGACCAGTGCTGTTCACTCACTTTGTACAGTGGATTTACCTGTCTTAAAAAGAAATTAAATAAAATGAATATATTTAATGCTCTAAAAATAAAACTTTCTTGTTTATCATTTCAGGCCATTCATGAATGCCATCACAGCTCCAGCAAAAACGACAAATTACACACACTGTGGTAGTGGACAGACAGGAGTCTGTTCAGTCATGTGACGGAACTACGGTATCCTGACCGGCACTATGTTTCATTGTAAGTTGAATATACTTATGATTAAGATCATTTCTAGCACAATAATATGTGTGTTAAGTGATATCTCATCAAGTTGTAGATTTCTCTTTTCTCCAAATCAGGTGTCTGGACTTCAAACTCCTCAGCTGAGGACTTTGCAGCTGACAACCGATTTCTTCCTTATTACTTTGTAATAAGCTAGTAGCATTCTCCCCAGATTATTGACTGTCTCATTTCTGTGTAAAACAATTCCAATGAAAAAAAATGTTCAGTGTATCATGGAAATGGTCGTTTAGGCCTATTTCCAGGCAAAAATAAAAATCCTTCATTGCAGTAGGGCTGCCTCTGGTCGACAAGGGTTTAAAGGGTAAGTTCAACTTTCCACAAAAAATAATAAATGCACATTTTTTTGTAGGTAAAACATGTGCATTCATTATTTTTTAGGTTATGAGCCTGTAAAGCATTGCACCAGCGATCAGCAGATCACTGATGCCATGCAGAACTCCTGCACGCTGTCAGTGTATCTGTGTGCCCGTACATCCAATACATGCATGCCGATACTTGCTGGCGGGAAGACTCAATGAACTACCTCAGAGCTCACAGCGCTGTGGTAGTTCATTGAGGACTAGAAGTCGTCAGCCGCTAAGGCTGTTGGGACTTGTTCATTCACAATGGGACTGTGAATGAATGACCTGCCGAGTGGGAGAAATTAATATTTAACCCTTGTAGTGCAGGGGCAGCTCCACTTCCCCTGAGTCCAGTTTTATGCAACAACTTGTACCTGATTGAAAGCCAGCTTAGGTTAAAAAAAAAAAAAAAAAAGTTTGCAGCTGAGAGAAAGGACACTTTGAAAAAATGTATACAAATAGTACAGTTGCAAGAAAAAGTATGTGAACCCCTTGGGATTACGTGGAGTTTTGCATGAATTGGGCATAAAATGTGCTCTGAATGTCATCTAAGTCACAACAATAGAAGAACACAGTCTGCTGAACATAATACTACACAAACATTAGATGTTGCCATGGTTTAATTGCACATAGCATGTAAACATTCACAGTGCAGGGAGGAAAAAGTATGTGAACCTTTGGACTTAATACCTGGTTGACCCTCCTTTTGCAGCAATAACCTCAACCAAACATTTCCTGTAGTTGCAGATCAGACCTGCACAACGATCTGGAGTAATTTTGGACCACTCCTCTTCACAAAACTGTTTCAGTGTAGCAATATTCTTGGGATGTCTGGTGTGAATCGCTCTCTTAAGGTCATGCCACAGCATTTCAATCGGGTTGAGGTCAGGACTCTGACTGGGCCACTCCAGAAGGCGTATTCTGTGCTGTTGCAGCCATTGTTTTGTTGAATTACTTGTATGCTTTGGGTCATTGTCCTGTTGCATCACCCATCCTCTGCGGAGCTTCAGTTGGCGGACAGATGGTCGTACGTTTTCCTGCAAAATGCCTTGATAAACTCTGGAATTCATTTTCCCATCATTGACAACAATCCGTCCAGGCCCTGAGGCAGCAAAGCAGCCCCAAACCATGATTCTCCCTCCGCCATGTTTTTCAGTGGGGATGAGGTTTTGATGTTGGTGTGCTGTGCCTTTTTTTCTCCACACATAGTGTTGTGTGTTCTTCCCAAACAACTCAATCTTGGTTTCATCTGTCCACAGTATATTTTGCCAGTAGTGCTGTGGAACATCCAGGTGCTCTTTTGCAAACTTCAAACGTGCTGCAATATTCTTTTTGGACAGCAATGGCTTCCTCTGTGGTGTCCTCCCATGTACTCCATTCTTGTTTAATGTTTTCCTTATTGTAGATGTGTCAACAAAAATGTTAGCATGTGCCAGAGACTTCTGTAGGTCTTTAGCTGACACTCTGGGATTCTTCTTTACCTCATGCAGCATTCTGCGCTGTGCTCTTGCAGTCATTTTTACAGGACAGCCACGCCTAGGGAGAGTAGCAACAGTGCTAAACTTTCTCCATTTGTAGACAGTCTGTCTTACCGTGGACACTTGAACATCAAGGCTTTTGGAGATACTTTTGTAACCCTTTCCAGCTTCATGCAAGTCAACAATTCTTGATCATAGGTCTTCTGAGAGCTCTTTTCTGCGAGGCATGGTTCACATCAGACAGTGCTTCTTGAAACCAGTAAACTCAAAACAGGTGTGTGTTTTTTAAGGGCAGGACAGCTGTCAGCAACACATCCAATATCATCACACTGATTGGAGTCAAGGTTGGCTCACTCCTGGCTCCAATTAGCTCTGGGAAAAGTCATTAAGCTAGGGCCTCACATACTTTTTCCTCCCTGCACTGTGAATGTTTACATGTTATGTGCAATTAAACCATGGCAAGATCTAATGTTTGTGTAGTATTATGTTCAGCAGACTGCGTTCTTCTACTGTTGTGACTTAGATGACGTTCAGAGCACATTTTATGCCCAATTCATGCAAAACTCCACGTAATCCCAAGGGGTTCACATACTTTTTCTTGCAACTGTAGTTTAACCATGTTGAAGGTTAAGTAGTTAGTAGGTCAGTGTAGCAAATAATTAAAGAATTTCTCAATGGTGACTTCTATTGTAATTCCTTATTAGGACTGAGCTGACACAGTATCTCACAGAAGTGAGTCCACCTCTCACATTTTCGTAAATATTTTATTGTATGTTTTCATGTGACAACATTGAAGAAATGACACTTTGCTACAATGTAAAGTAGTGAGTGTACAGCTTGTATAACAGTGTAAATGTGTTGTCCCCTCAAAATAACCCAACACACAGCCATTAATGTCTAAACCGCTGGCAACAAAAGTGAGTACACCTCTAAGTAAAAATATACAAATTGGGCTCAAAGTGTCAGTATTTTGTGTGGCCACTATTATTTTCCAGCACTGCCTTAACCCTCTTGGGCATTGAGTTCACCAGAGATTCACAGGTTGCTACTGGAGTCCTTGTCCACTCCTCCATGACAGCATCATGGAGCTGGTGGATGTTAGGGAATTTGTGCTCCTCCACCTTCCGTTTGAGGATGCCCCACAGATGCTCAATAGGGTTTAGTTCTGGAGACATGCTTGGCCAGTCCATCACCTATATCCTCAGCTTCTTTAGCAAGGCAGTGGTCGTCTTGGAAGTGTGTTTGGGATCGTTATCATGTTGGAACATTGCCTTGTGGCCCAGTCTCCGAAGGGAGCGGATTATGCTCTGCTTCAGTATGTCACAGTACATGTTGGCATTCATGGTTCCCTCAATAAACTGTAGCTCTCCAGTGACGGCAGCACTCATGCAGCCCCAGACCATGACACTCCCACCACCATGTTTGACTGTAGGCAAGACACATTTGTCTTTGCACTCCTCAACTGCTTGCCGCCACACACGCTTGACACCATCTGAACCAAATAAGTTTATCTTGGTCTCATCAGATCACAGGACATGGTTCCAGTAATCCATGTCCTTAGTCTGCTTGTCTTCAGCAAACTATTTGTGGGCTTTCTTTTGCATCATCTTTAGAAGAGGCTTCCTTCTGGGATGACAGCCATGCAGACCAATTTGATGTACTGTGCTGCGTATGGTCTGAGCACTGACAGGCTGACCCACCCCTTCAACCTCTGCAGCAATGCTGGCAGCACTCATATGTCTATTTCCCAAAGACAACCTCTGGATATGACGCTGAGCACATGCACTCAACTTCTTTGGTCGATCATGGCGAGACCTGTTCTGAGTGGAACCTGTCCGTTAAACCGCTGTATGGTCTTGGCCACAGTGCTGCAGCTCAGTTTCAGGGTCTTGGCAATATTCTTATAACCTAGGCCATCTTTATGTAGAGCAACAATTCTTTTTTTCAGATCCTCAGAGAGTTCTTTGCCGTGAGGTGCCATGTTGAACTTCCAGTGACCAGTATGACAGAGTGAGAGCGATAACACCAAATCTAACACACCTGCTTTCCATTCACACCTGAGACCTTGTAACACTAACGAGTTACATGACATCGGGGAGAAAAAATGGCTAATTGGGCCCAATTTGGACATTTTCACTTAGAGGTGTACTCACTTTTGCTGCCAGCGGCTTAGACATTAATGGCTGTGTGTTTAAATATTTTGAGGCGACAGCAACTTTACACTGTTATACAAGCTGTACAATCACTACTTTACATTGTAGCAAAGTGTCATTTCTGCAGTGTTGTCACATGAAAAGATATAATAAAATATTTACAAAAATGTAAGGAGTGTACTCAGTTCTGTGAGATACTGTACATAGCGCAGGCAATGACACCCCCATGATGTACTGTACCTTCTGCCAGTAAATAAGGAAAGAACCCCATACTAGCTTCTGCCAAGGTGCAGGCTGCTTTTGGTCAAGATGTACCATGACCTTCCCATAAATGGAGGACACTCAATGAACAGCTGAACAATCTTAAGTGATCCTTTGCCCGTGTACAAAGAATAAAGCAGCATGTTCTGGAGTAAACACCAGAATGGTTGCAGGGAATACATTAAGGTAACAACTGTTAAAGACTTTAGAACCTCTTTAAATGAATTTAAATGTGCTGTTCTCATGTGCCATGTAGTAATGCATGATTTTTGTTTTGTCAACAGAAGGGCTACGCAGTTACTTGTGTGCTAAAGCCACATACTGATCTTGCTTCAGAATTAAGCCAGAGAAGATTTTATTCATTTTCTCTTTGGAAGCATTGTGGGCATTTTTCTGAAGGATACGGCAATGATTTTTGCCAATACAGGACTGATAGCTCACTGAGAAGACAACATCAGATCTACACAGTTCCATGACTTAAGGAACATCTACAATCATGGACATCACAGGGGGGACCTACCTAGGTGTACAACCAACTTCCTTGTAAAATATTCACAAGCATACTGTACATCTTACTGGCAAAACTGCCGTGTAAATAATGTGTATGAAGTTGTAAGAACTGTATTTTTGTTAAACGTTAGTGTTTTGTAAATGCGTATTGATCTACAGTGACCATCACAAGCCTTTCTTTAGTTCCCATTGCAGTGGACCATACAGAGCTGTTACACATATATTCTGTACACAAATGCAGTGTTGCCCTTAGAATCTGGCTGGGACACTGGCAATACAGAAGCTCATTGATTGCACTTTTACCCATCTGCTTCATTTTAAATGTATCATACCATCTGTTCCCTAAGGCTTGCACTGATGAGGGTCATATAACATGGAACATGTTTACAACACAGAATTCCAAATATTAGGCCTCTTGCCAAACAGTTTTTGTCATTTCAGGTGATAAAGCTTTGTGCTTCTGAAATTGTACTGTATTAGCATTGTATTTTCTTGTACCAACAAATATTTTCATAATACAAGATAAAAATGCAGTATTGTTTGGCACCTTTAAATACATAGATCTCCCAGTCTGCCAGGGAACCTTGTGGTATTAGCTGTAGTATAGAGGGTCTAGCTTCAGCTGGTACCATGAGCTAAGCATCTTTCTTACATTACTTCTACTTATTTTTGAAAGCATTAAAAAATGAAGTTCATAGGACAAAGGGAAGCTTGGCAGTTCAACAGTAAATGGACTCACTAGCTGCTTTTAAAAGCCTATTTTATTTCTGGATATCAATTCTGTTACTTTATTAAACTTTGTTATCTAAGTCTTTGTAAATATAAATGTAATTTCTTTGTTCTGCTTCTGTAATATGAATTCATTAATAAATATTACTTTTTATGTCGCAGAAGATTTACTTTGTTCAATAAAATAACTGTTCCCAATTTATTTGAGATAAAAATTGAAGGCTATTCACAAACAGGGCACAACAAAATTAGGCAATGTAAAGAGTAACATGCATTTATTTATAACAACCAGTTCAGTAAACGTTAATTTGAAAGTATTTTGTTTCCATATGTCTTTATTGTTTCAAGGTAAAATAAAGTAAAATAAAGATAGAACAATGCCACACAGGGCAAAAAAGTATTATACAACTTGATAAGATTTTGCCTTAACAGTACATATTTTAGGGGAGCATTCAAGGTACATAATGTGCTCCAGGCCAAGTGCTGCATGGACTCCATTGATGATCAAAGACAAATAGGGAATCATCGAATAGAAAAAAACAACAACAGTGAGCGCTAATCCTGAAAGCGGCTAAGCACTCTAAGCAACCAATATATACTTAAATGAAATAACATAAAATTAGTGCAGCGCTAAAAGTAGTGATAATAAGACAGATATAAGTCCACTGAAAGTCTTGGTCATATGGACGTGTCCAGTGACAAATGAGGATTCAGAATTGGTGATCCGTGTGGAAACGGCTGAAAAACGCACTCACCAGAAGTAAGGCACATAAACGCAGTGTGCATCTAGAGCTCATGGATCCTCAATCCAGAGGGGGGTAAAGCTGGTCCGGTTACAGGAATGGTGGATCCCTCCTCTGTGGATGCAGCAACAGATCCTCCTTTTCCCGATTAGGTGTAGGATTCCAAGATCAAGATTCTGCAAGCAAAAGCTCCTCAGGGGAGTTTTAGGGAAGGACACCCATAGTGTAGTAGGTTATAAAAAGCAGCTTTATTAAAATAATAATATCCAATTCAAAGTAGGCAGGTATCATAAAGATGTGTCAGCAAGACAAACTAACCCTGACACTCTGAATAATGGCCGCCGGGCCTCCACGTGGCTCCGGCGGCGTAGCGTCTCGACGTCTAGGCTCCTCCTTACGCGTTACGTGCGCACGCACATCTTCAGAGGTATGGAACCATTGGCGTGATGACGCGAATAGGCGCATATAAATAGGCATAATGACGCATGCGCGGTTACGTATGCGCCAGTGTGCAATAACTAAGGCGCATGTGCGTGGCTCCGTCTTCCATTTTAATGGAGCTCGAAGACACAGGATGGAAGGGCAAGAATGCCCTATAATTGACAGATGAATGTCAATGAAGACAAGTTCAACAACGGTGTGAACTACACCCATTTTAAAGACAATCTGATTCAGATCTATATAAAAATATAAAATAGGCGCGATAGCGCCAATGTGTTGAACTTATTTCCAATTAGATAGTATAATTTCAGTAAATGTATATACATGCGTCATTATATCTTTGCAAATTAAAATTTATCAACATTCAAAAAGACATCATATGTATAAAAGTTATGTGCCAGAAAGAAGTTCTCAGAGGATGAAACTAAAATAAAATAAAAAGACTGCAGAACTAAATCTGCACCAACCTCGAAACTCATGACACATGTGAGAATCATTAAAAGATCAATAGAAATTGCTTAGATAGAAACGCATGTGAGAAGGTCAAACCATGCGTCTATAACATGGAAAAAGGGGAGAAATTAATTGTTTAAATTTACGTCACCCATTAGCAATAAAGCAGTTAAGATCTAGGTCTATGTTAAGCCCCGCTGGATGGGAAGTACCCAATTCAAAAATGTGTTTAGTCTCCAGCTGGGAAACTGCTCTCACTTTATGTGTACCCCTCCAATGTGGGGTGACTAAGTCGATCCCCACAAACTTGAGTGATGTGGGATCCCTATGATGAAAACGTCTGTAATGTAGGGATAATGAATGGTCTTTATATCCTTTTCTGATGTTAGCAATGTGTTCCCGAAGGCGGTCTCTAAGCCTCCTGGTGGTCCGGCCAATATATTGTTTGGAGCACGGGCATTCAAGCAGATAGACTACAAATTTGCTGTCACAACTAATAAATTTATCTATTTCATATGTCTTGTGTGTTTGACTGGAACTATAGGAATAGGTTTTCTTCTTTCTACTTCCATTGCACTTACAGGCGATGCACCTATTACAGGGGTAAAAACCTTTCATATTAAACAATGTGAGTGATTTAACAGGAGGGTTAATAATGTTAGGAGATATTTTATCTCTAAGAATGGCTGGTCTCCGAAAAATTACTTCAGGTGTATCAGGAAGTATGTTATTCAAAACTGGATCTGATTTTAATATATTCCAATTTTTCTTGATGATATGTTTAACCGCTCTATGTTGGACAGAGAAGGTAGTGATAAACGGACAAAAAATGTCATTTATTTTCTTAGAATTGGTACCTAAAAGTTCCTCCTGGCTAATCTGGGTGATATCTAAGATAGTGTTATCTAGGGATACCCCATTATAGCCCTTCTCCAAAAAACGTTCTTTCAAAATATTGGCTTGTATCTGAAAACCTGAGGTGTTTGTACAATTTCTTCTCAGTCTTAGCAATTGTCCTTTAGGGACGTTAGCAAGCCAGCTGGGATGGTGGCAACTATCCAAAGGAATATAACTATTCCGATCGGACGACTTGAAAAACGTTTTGGTGATAATTTTATTGTCTACCCTCACCAAGGTGAGGTCTAAAAAACTAACTTCTTCATGACTGAAGTTATAGGTGAGTCTGATATTTTGATTATTGTAATTCAAGGTAGTGAAAAAGTTTTCTAGCGATTGTGTATTCCCATTCCACAACAAGAGAATGTCGTCAATATATCTCCTATAGAAGACCAATTCTGGCCAGTCCCTGGAGTATATAATCTCTTCCTCCCAGAAGGACATAAATAAATTGGCAAGATCCAGTTTTGAATAACATACTTCCTGATACACCTGAAGTAATTTTTCGGAGACCAGCCATTCTTAGAGATAAAATATCTCCTAACATTATTAACCATCCTGTTAAATCACTCACATTGTTTAATATGAAAGGTTTTTACCCCTGTAATAGGTGCATCGCCTGTAAGTGCAATGGAAGTAGAAAGAAGAAAACCTATTCCTATAGTTCCAGTCAAACACACAAGACATATGAAATAGATAAATTTATTAGTTGTGACAGCAAATTTGTAGTCTATCTGCTTGAATGCCCGTGCTCCAAACAATATATTGGCCGGACCACCAGGAGGGTTAGAGACCGCCTTCGGGAACACATTGCTAACATCAGAAAAGGATATAAAGACCATTCATTATCCCTACATTACAGATGATTTCATCATAGGGATCCCACATCACTCAAGTTTGTGGGGATCGACTTAGTCACCCCACATTGGAGGGGTACACATAAAGTGAGAGCAGTTTCCCAGCTGGAGACTAAACACATTTTTGAATTGGGTACTTCCCATCCAGCGGGGCTTAACATAGACCTAGATCTTAACTGCTTTATTGCTAATGGGTGACGTAAATTTAAACAATTAATTTCTCCCCTTTTTCCATGTTATAGACGCATGGTTTGACCTTCTCACATGCGTTTCTATCTAAGCAATTTCTATTGATCTTTTAATGATTCTCACATGTGTCATTAGTTTCGAGGTTGGTGCAGATTTAGTTCTGCAGTCTTTTTATGTTATTTTAGTTTCATCCTCTGAGAACTTCTTTCTGGCACATAACTTTTATACATATGATGTCTTTTTGAATGTTGATAAATTTTAATTTGCAAAGATATAATGACGCATGTATATACATTTACTGAAATTATACTATCTAATTGGAAATAAGTTCAACACATTGGCGCTATCGCGCCTATTTTATATTTTTATATAGATCTGAATCAGATTGTCTTTAAAATGGGTGTAGTTCACACCGTTGTTGAACTTGTCTTCATTGACATTCATCTGTCAATTATAGGGCATTCTTGCCCTTCCATCCTGTGTCTTCGAGCTCCATTAAAATGGAAGACGGAGCCACGCACATGCGCCTTAGTTATTGCACACTGGCGCATACGTAACCGCGCATGCGTCATTATGCCTATTTATATGCGCCTATTCGCGTCATCACGCCAATGGTTCCATACCTCTGAAGATGTGCGTGCGCACGTAACGCGTATGGAGGAGCCTGGACGTTGAGACGCTACGCCGCCGGAGCCACGTGGAGGCCCGGCGGCCATTATTCAGAGTGTCAGGGTTAGTTTGTCTTGCTGACACATCTTTATGATACCTGCCTACTTTGAATTGGATATTATTATTTTAATAAAGCTGCTTTTTATAACCTACTACACTATGGGTGTCCTTCCCTAAAACTCCCCTGAGGAGCTTTTGCTTGCAGAATCTTGATCTTGGAATCCTACACCTAATCGGGAAAAGGAGGATCTGTTGCTGCATCCACAGAGGAGGGATCCACCATTCCTGTAACCGGACCAGCTTTACCCCCCTCTGGATTGAGGATCCATGAGCTCTAGATGCACTCTGCGTTTATGTGCCTTACTTCTGGTGAGTGCGTTTTTCAGCCGTTTCCACACGGATCACCAATTCTGAATCCTCATTTGTCACTGGACACGTCCATATGACCAAGACTTTCAGTGGACTTATATCTGTCTTATTATCACTACTTTTAGCGCTGCACTAATTTTATGTTAAATAGGGAATCATGTTTCATAGTTAATATTTGCTCATGCATATAATGGGGTTGATTTACTAAAATTGAAGAGTGCAAAATCTGGTGCAGCAGTGTATGGTAGCCAATCATCTTCTAACTTCAGCTTGTTCAATTAAACTTTGCCAAAAAAAATTGGAAGATTATTGGTTTCTATACAGAGCTGTACCAGATTTTGCAATGTCCAGTTTTAGTAAATCAACCCCATTGTGTTTTAATTACCTCAACAGCCCAACAGACAGACTAGGTACTAAGTCATTTTTCCAGTGTATTGAGATTGTTAGCTGTGCTGCTAGGAGAATATGTGTAACTACAGAGCAGAAATTCACTGATGAAAATTTCCAGATTTAGAATGACCAGAGCTGTGTTGGAAAATGTAAGAATTCCAGTAATCTCTGAAATAATTTGAAATATTTTCCAACAGAAACTACTAAGGTTTTTACAGGACCATAAAATATATAATGTTTCCCTTGGATCCACAGCCTATCCAGCAAAGTGAGGTGTGAGAGGGCAAGATTTTAGCTAGTCTTAATGGGGTAGGTACCACCTCAGGGCATTTTTTTGTGTTAGTACTCAGTGGTAAATACATCTGGTATACTGATTTAAAAGCTCTTATCCCATTAGATAGTAATTTAAGAGACACCATGATCACTTTCCCATTTAAGAAAGGGGGTAATTTTTATAAATATTAATTTATCTTTAAGGATACTATAAAACAGAGAAATTCCTCCTGACCTACAGTGGGTGTAGGAGAGGTATAGTATTCCCATCCCTTACTATGAATGTTATTGGTTTTCATTGAATGCAATTTATGTGAAACTTGTAGATATTTAAAGGAGTCATTGTTGGAAAGGCCAAATTCTTGTACTTTTTCAGTAAGGTTCAGTTCACACTAGTGCCATTTTGAGTGCCGCAGCAGATCAGCCCATTCATTTGAATAGGCTGCCGTGGCTCACAAAACACAGGGAAAGGGTCCCTGCACCTTTCCAGAAATTGCAGCCCACACCAGAAACCCCTCTCCAAGTGCAGGTGCGATTTCCAGTGTGGGCAGCGTACCATTAAAATTAACAGTATCAGCCTGTGGGTCCTATGTTTTGTGTGCAGGTGGTTGCAGCTGCAGAATGAAATACGGGTCTCGTGGCAGCTTCCACCCACACTAGTGTGAACCGAGCTTAAAGTTCTTTAGGGCATCACCAATATAAAGGTCTCTGAGCATAGTGATTACTTTGTGGTGACAATGAGCTATCGATAAATGGGGCATAAGTGTTTCTAGAGTTGTTATGGGAATGAGACATGGCTGATGACAGATCACTACACTGGCCCGCTGCCAGTGTCATGTGATCGCTGTGACCAATCACAGAAGATCACATGACAGTTGTAAACAATGAATGGCTTCCTTTCATGCCATTCACTGCTTACAACTGTGATGCGACCTGTGATTGGTCACAGTAATCATATGTACAGACTGGGCCAATCACAGCCGATCTGTAGCATGTGACCAGCTATGGCCAATCACAGATGATCACAACAAACACTACTGAATGAATCAGTTTAATTCAGCAAAAATGCTTGCTTATACCAATGTAATTTGTTGGTGTAAGCAATCATAATGTGCAAAAAAAAAATCCTGATCACTAGTACAATATTACTATGGTAACATTGGACTGCTCTGGTCACAGGAGTAGAAAAAAATAGTAAAAAGATTTAAAAAACTTAATAAAATTTGAAAAGATAAAAAAAATGCAAAACAGTTTTTAAAAATATATATATATTTTTTATATACTGTCACCAGTCCGTGTCCCTGATCAGCAACGTACCAGTTATATGATGACACTGTACTGCCTTGGTGACAGTGTGTAAAAAAAAAAAAATTGTGAACATTTTTTTCCGTTTCATTTTCCACAAAATTTTGAACATCAAAAAACTTGCTATGCCTCTTACTAAATACCTTCGACTGTCTACTTTCCACAAAGCGATCATTTTGGGGGTATTTGTACTCTCCTGGCATTTTAGGGCCTCAAGAAATGAGATCAGCTGTCAGTACATCAGGATTTATCAATTTCTAGATATTTACCAGAATTTAAGGTGTCTATAACTTTCCTACCAACAAAATAATAAACGCTGATTTGGGTTATTTTTACCAAAGACATATAGCAGAATACATTTTGACCTAACTTTGTGTAGAAAGATTATTTATTTTCAAAATGTTATAACAGAAACAAAGAAAATGCATTTTTTTTTAAATTTCCAGTCTGTTTTTATATATAGCGCAAAACATAAAAAACCCAGTGGCGATTAAATACCACCAAAATAAATCTCTATTTGTGTGAAAAAAATATAAAATCTTCTTATGGGTACAGTGTTGCATGACCGCACAATTGTCATTTAAAGTGCAACAGCGCTGAAAGGTGAAAATTGGCCTGGCCAGGAGGGGGGTGAAAGTGCCCAGTATTGAAGTGGTAAACTGTTGAACACTGGACATCTTGACAGAATGCAGAAGAGCTGCACAGTAAAGAGCTGCCATGTTTAGCACTTGGATGTTTATTCATTTCATTGGCCAGAGTACTTGCCATTGAAATGAATAAACGTACAAGCGCTAAACGTGGCTAACACTTAGGCATGCTTACATGCTTTTTTGCCACGTTTGGCCTTTTTTGGCCAAAATGTTTCTCTCCTGAACACTATTCTTCTTGACATTTTAGGCCTCATGTACACTGCTGCTCCTAAACATGAGTTTAGGAGTTAAACTATGAATTCTTATACTGTACCGCGCTCCAATATTATCAACCTTTTGTGATTAACCTCCCCCAGAGGAAGCTACGAGTCCCTGTAGCGTAACGCGTAGGGGAGGGGCGGTGACGTTATCACGCATCCACAGAGGAACGGCGAGTATATTTACTGCAAGCAAACACATCAGCCAGGCTGTCTGAAGCACGATCTTGATACATTGTATGCAAAGAGCAATAAATCACTTATATCCCGGATAAGACACTATGTTTCTTTTCCCTTCTCTGCATGTTCCGTATATGGAGGAATAAACAAAGCAGCCAGTGAAGAAAGCACAAAGAGAGGAGACAAGGGAGAGGTTCAAGCTGCCAACACAGACTTATCACATTAACTAAATTGAATAACAACACCATCTCAAATTCAAAGAAAATAATTGACATTCCCTTTTTTTTTTTTTTTTAATGTTTTATTAATTTAATAATTTAATAATTTTTTATTATTTTATTCACATAGAATTGACATTCTAATTTTTCATTAATTTTTTATTAATATTTGTTATAATCACATATAATTTTTTAATTCATATTTAAAAATTAATTTATGTTAATTGTATATTTAAGCACCATAGAAGTAAGTAATGATTGGATTATAGGTGGTATATTAAGAAATTCACACAACCAAAAAAGGTTAATCACAAAAGGTTGATAATATTGGAGCGCGGTACAGTATAAGAATTCATAGTTTAATTTCATACACCTAGAGAGGGTGTAATTAGTGCCTGGCGATCCAATATTTAATAAATATTCACTTAAGCACACAATTAACACTAATAATAGAGTTAGTTAACTCCTGGTGGCTCACAAATAACTATTCTATTAAAATGAGTTTAGGAGTTCTTGGCATTTTTTTGCCAAAGCCTCTGAACTCAACTAATAAAAAATCCTACATGTCCATATACACATAGGCTTTTAACAGAGTTTAGGATCAGCAGAGTTTAGGGGAAGTTAAACGTTCCTCCTCTGAATGCAGAATAATCAAGTTCAGGAGAGGAATGTTTTGGCCAATAAACGCTAAACGTGCTGCATAACAGAGGCTGAGAAAGGGACGTCGCTGAGTGTTGCTGCTCCCCGCAGCGGCGGCGACGTTTGCGGCCTACACCATCTGCCAGAGGCCTCCTTTTGCCTGGTCACAGTGAGTGGGGGGTACAGGTGGCATCCTGTTATTATGATCTCCCCACAGTGATTTGGGGAGTGGGCCTCACATTAATAGCCCCAGAGCCCATCATCTTCTCTGTCTGTGGCCCTTGCTGGGCTCAGAGGCCTACTGGGGCCTTGATACTGCCCCAGGGGGTGTCTCCCTGCGGGGCCCTGTGCTCAGAATCGGAGGTCCTCTGCTTCCTGCTTCCCACCCATCCCTCTCGTGTCCTGAGTTGGGATCTGGTGCTATCATCCTGCCCGGAGTGAAATTTTTGCTGGTTGCTGTGACTTATGTTCTATCTACCCTTTCAAGGCTTGCTGAATATTTTTACAATATAATGTTATCGCAGATGGGTTTGACAGCATCCATGTAACTACAACCCTGAACCTATTTTGGGCGCTATAGGTCCCCTGGGGTTATAGTCTCCATTCACTTTCCAATTTTCAGTTGATCACCCCCGGGAGATTCTTTGTATGGCGTCCACCAAGAAAAAAAAGGGACAAGCTCAGAAGTCCCTCACGACATACCTCCTTAAGGCTCACGAGATTTGCGGCATGTCTCCAGTCAATACAGAGCAAGCATCCCTGTCCGATCCTGCACGGGATACCACCGTTCCCTTATCGGCCTTGGTCAGCGAAAATACACAGCAACTCACAAAAGGGGACTTGGAGTCCTGCTTGGAATCTATGTACGCCAAACTAGCCGCCAAATTTCATTCAGAATTGCATAAAAGCACTAATGTTCTCTCTCAGGAAATAGCCACGCTGGGCTCTAGGACAGACCGCTTGGAAACCAAACACGATGAACTTAGCCTGGCCTATGGTGAACTTTCCAGAGAGCATGACCATTTACAAACGGCCTTTTCACAACTGCAGGCGCAGGTTGAGGATCTTGATAATCGCAATCGCAGGAATAATCTGCGAATCAGGGGAATCCCGGAGTCTATGTCAGATCTTTCATTAATTATAATCAAGTTATTCAAGTCACTCCTTCCAGATCGTGACCCTGGATCTTTTGCTTGTGACCGCATCCACAGAGCCCTACGCCCTAAACCTCCTGCTGACAAGCCGCCTAGGGATATTGTCCTGTGCATGAAGGATTTTCTGACCAAGGAAGAAATACTCAGAGCTGCTCGCAATACTCCAACGATCTCCTTTGAAGGCTCGGTTTTACAAATCTATCCTGATGTTTCTCCGGCCACGTTGGAGAGGCGTAGAAAAATGAAAGAAGTTACAACTGCCCTGTTCTCTGCTCGTATCCGCTACAAGTGGGGCTTCCCTTTTAATCTGATAGTTCCACACAATGGGAGCACATATATCGCTACATCCCCTCCCGAAGGTAGAGCAATCTTGGCCAAATTAGGCTTGGCGGATGCCCCATCACCTCAACGCCCACCCTCCACCCCTCGTATCTCTCCCATTTGGCATACCCCTTCCCCACGGAGGGATAGAAGGAGAGTCAGACAAGAACCGGGTTGACAGGCCCATTCTCACTTGCCTAATACTCATTGTCTTGATAGTCTTTGGTCTGGTCTATTGTTTTTTATGACTTTACTAAGATTTGGGACACAGGGATTTTGCTCTCTATTTATTACAATGTCAGGTTGTATATTTATGTGGTTGCTGCTGTGATATTTTTGCAATACTGAATATTTTGTATGCCTTGCATTGATAACTGGACGAGTTAAGGTATAACAAGGGTCATTGGACCCTCCTAATTGCGCCCATTAATTCATGGTTGTACTACTCTTTGACACGTTACCCCACCCTGCCTCCTGACATGGCCGGAGGTGTCGCCGCCCGATTGCGGGGTGGCAGCTCTGTTTTCCATGTTCTAAGGAGACAGGGTTTGGGCCCATGTGGCCCCTTAATGTTTGAACTTTTTGTTTTATCAGGTATGACGACTTTTCTGCCTGATCCATGTTCTTCAGTTACCCTTTCAAATATAGAAGATATTAAAGCTTCTTCTCCATTGTTTTTCGTTTTCTCTTCTCTCAAAACTTTAGTGTATGAGGATGGTATTGTGTCGGCCTGTGGACATCACGACCCCTATGTTGGGGTCTGGAGGTCCCCAAGGCTGGATCTGCCACCTGTATGTCTGTCTGATGCAGACCTGCGGGTTTCTATGTCTAGTCAAATAACTTTAGGGGATTTCTTTGTAATGTGTACTTTTATGATGATAGTGGCAAGCTCTGTTTATTATGGCAATTCAATGTATTTCACATAATGTCCAGGGTTTCAATTCGCCAAATAAGCGCAAAACAGCCTTTCTTCAATATAAAAGATTAGGAGCAAAAATCATCTTATTACAGGAAACGCATTTTGCAGCCGCAAAACACCCAACCTTTTTTCATAGATTCTATAGGCAGGGGTATTATACCCTACATTCCTCCAAGAGTAGGGGAGTGGCCATTTTTCTACATAACTCATTTCCCTTTGAGGTTCAACATGTGTATCGTGATCCAGACAGTAGGTTTATTATTCTTAAGGGCACCCTTTCAGGTCGAGAACTTACAATTGCTAATGTCTATGCACCAAATTCGGCACAGGCTACCTTTTTTTTTAAATTTTTTGGTGCTCTGGATAAATTTTTGTCCCCCCATCTATTGGTGGGTGGGGATTTTAATCTGGTGGCAAATCCTCTTTTGGACCGTAGCTCCGCCTCGCACACTTCCCAAGCTTTCCCAAAATCCCTTACTAAGAAACTAGATGCCCTCCAGTTGGTGGATGCTTGGAGAGCGCACAACACGGGAGCCAGGGATTACACATTTTATTCCCACCCACATGACTCTTATGCTAGACTAGACTATATCTTTTGTACCCCTATATTGCTAGCTAATTCTAGGATAGCTAGTATTCATTTGAGCCCCTGGTCGGATCACAGTATTATGGCCTTATCTATCACGTTTGTGGGATTGGCACCTACTCCCTTTTCATGGAGACTTAATGATTCTATGCTAACTGATACTGACTCTCGGCAGGAGGTGGTTACATCTCTTAAGGAATACTTTCAATCTAATTCAACCCCTGATATTTCCCCAGCCACACTCTGGGTAGCCCACAAGGCGGTCCTACGGGGCCGACTTATCTCTATGGCTTCGGCCAGAAATAAAAAACGTTGGCAGCAGATACTACTTTTAACCCGAGAATTAGAAGCACACTATAGAAGCCATGTAGCTGATCCATCTTTACTCAATAAACAGCTATTGTCCCAAAAACGCTTGGAACTGAATGCCCTACTTTCCCAAAAAACTGAAAAGGCCCTCCGCTGGTCGAAGGCCTCGTTCCTATTACATAACAACTCAGCATCTACCATGTTTGCAAGGAAATTGAACCATTCTTTGCGCCCCCCACATGTGTATAAATTGCGTACTAATTCAGGTGCTATCTCATCTTTACCTCAGGCAGTTTTGGGTATTTTTGAAAATTTTTATTCTAAACTACTGGCTTCTCCACAGTCGGATTCTGTTTCTCTATCAGATTCATGGCTAGATTCTATACCCCTTCCTGCTCTCACACCTTCTTAGATTGCCTCTCTTAATGCCCCATGTACTTTAGAGGAAATAACATGTGCAATAGGAACGCTGAAACGCTCTACTGCACCGGGTCCTGATGGATTTACTGCTGGCTATTATAAACATTTTACCTCTATATTGGCTCCATACTTGATAACACTATTTAATGATGTTTTACAGGGGGGTAAGTTCCCCGAGGAGATGTTGTTAGCTAACATGTCTCTAATACCCAAGCCACAGAAAGACCACTGTTTGCCGCAAAACTATAGACCAATCTCAGTAATGAATAACGATCTGAAGATATTTAGCCACATTTTGGCGAACAGGTTGGCTCCTATTATCTCCTCTTTGGTATCTCCAGACCAGTCGGGTTTTATTCCCGACAGATTTATTACTGATAACATTTGTCTCACTCTAAACGTTATTCAAGATGCCAATTTACATTCCAAAGAGGTTCTGTTGATGAGTTTAGACATAAACAAGGCCTTTGACAGTGTTCTTTGGCCCTACTTGTTCTCTTTGCTACAGAAAATGGGCTTCAGTGATGGGTTTTTGGCAGGCATACATGCCCTATACGACTCTCCTAAAACAAGAATAAGGCTTCCTGGCTGTAACTCTGACTTTTTTACATTGGGTAGAGGTACCCGTCAGGGTTGTCCTCTTTCGCCCCTTTTGTTTGCGCTGGTGTTGGAACCTTTGGCATTGGCGATCAAATCACATTCGGATATTTCTGGCTATTCGTTATTAGTTTCACATTTTAAGCTGAGCATGTATGCTGATGATGTTATGCTTTTTATTACTAACCCGTTGACTTCTTTGCCTAATTTGTGTGTAGTATTGAATGATTTTGCTAAAATGTCAGGTCTCACCGTTAATTTTACCAAATCGGTAATTATGCCTGTTAATGTTCCTGACTCCCTAAGTGCATCTCTCCGTAGTTCTTTTCCATTTCGCTGGGTCAAGGACAGGATATCCTATTTGGGGATTAATCTTGCTCCCAGATACTCGGATATGTTTACGGCTAATTATCCATCATGTGTGTCACGTCTCTCTACTCTACTGAAGATTTGGCATGGTTATCATATCTCCTTTCTGGGTAGAGTCACGGCGGTTAAAATGAATATCTTGCCCAAACTGCTTTATCTTTTTAGAGCACTTCCAGTTCCGGTTTCAAAAACGTTTTTGGATCATTTTCAGCGGATTATTAACAATTTTATTTGGGGAAATAAGCATCCACGTTTTGCCTCATCCATTTTGTATCGTTCACAACGGACAGGAGGTCTTGGTCTTCCTAACTTTTGGCTATATTACCTCTCGGCTCGTTTTGCGCAATTATCACAATGGGCTACTATTAACTCTCAAATCCCGTGGATCAAGTTTGAGTCTCAGTCGATACGTCCTTTTTATTTACCGGGAATTTTATGGTCTAAAATCTCCCCCCGATCGCTTACTTTTCATAACTCTATAGTGACCCACTCGCTGACACTTTGGTCCAAATACAAGGCTAAGCTGAGTTTAGTCTCTCATATTCCCCCAGGTGTTTCATTTTTTGGTGATCCTACTTTTGTTGCAGCCTTTTCTTCCCCTCCCATGTTTCGTTGGTGGTATGATCGATCCTTTATCAGATTATCTGATTTCCAAAGAGGAGGATCTTATATTACCTTTGATATGCTGCGCGTGTTATTTGATGTTCCTCTTCGTGAGTACCTTCGTTATAGACAGATTAGGCACTTTTTTTATGCGCACTTTGGCCTTACCCCGTCTTCTCCGATCTCTTTTTTTGAGCGTGTCAGCCGTGACTCTCCTAGAGGTAAGGGTCTTATTTCAGATCTTTATCACCAATTTTTGATCTGTCTTTTTCATGCTCCCCCTATGTACAGGCAGAGGTGGGAGGAGGATTGTGGTATCACTTTTTCGGATGAGGATTGGGACTCCATGGTGGATAATATATGCAAGAGCTCTAGATCTCTTTCGGTTCGTGAGACGGCCCTTAAAGTTTTAACCAGATGGTATTATACTCCGTCCAGACTACATACAATGTTTCCACAAACATCCCCTTTATGTTTCCGGGGCTGTGGCCGCACAGGTACTTTGGTCCATCTGTTTTGGGATTGCCCGAACATATCTTTGATCTGGCGTAAGATATCTGAGGTGGCTACCTCACTATCGGGCAACCCGATACAATTGTCCATACAGACCTGTTTATTGGGGGTTCATATCCCAGGGGTCCCTGATGCCACTCTGAGATTGCTACATACATTATGTATTGCCACTTTATGGTCCATTGCCCTGCATTGGCGGTCTAATGTTGTACCCTTGGACTCCGTTTTACACAGAATTGACGCTGTAATGCTTATGGAACGTATTCATTATACACTACTGGATAAGATGCACTTATACGATAAAAAATGGGAGTCATGGAAGCATTGTAGACATTTATTGCATGATTGACAACATCCCTGGTAAAGAATGGCTGACATATATCGTTGATAGATGTATCACTCAATCTATTTTATCATTTATGTATCTCATGCACTCATAACTTTCTTTCTTCCTCTATCTTCTTTTTTATGTTAATATACTTTGTATTGTACATTTCAAATGTGCCATATTTTTGTTGACAATATCACTTTCATACTGTGCTGTTGTTTTACTGTCTACTTATGTACAATAAAATCGTTTGTAAAAAAAAAAAAAAACGCTAAACGTGTCAATCTATCAAATGCATAAATGTATAAAGCGCTAAACGTGGTACCGCGTTTATGTGCGTTTTTGCCACGTTTACAGTTTTTCTGCTTCCAGGAGAGTTCAATGACTAGGTGAGGTCATGTGTACATGAGGCCTTAACTTAGACACTTAACTGCCCCTGAACTCTGCTGCTGCTAAACTCTGTGTACATGGACACATTGGCTTTTATTGCATGGAGTTTAGGGTCTTGGGCAAAAAAAAGCCAAAAGCTCCTCAACTCACGTTCAGGAGCAGGAGTGTACATGAGGCCTTGCACACATATTCCAAACATTATGAACATTATTTGTTATGCTTGCATGAATGTTGAGACATTCAATTGAGTACCCCTTGTCATTCTTAAAGCTAAGGTTTGGTATATTTTTTGGGGGGTCGGATACAGCACCAAACACATTAGGTATGTGTAATCATGTGTATCACATTACCTTTAGGCAGCTGCTTCTGGTAAAATCATCCTTGCAATGTCTCCACAGTCAGCAGATACTGTCCTGAACAGATGTTTTCTAGTGCTGAGGGATAACAGAAGCAGCAGCTACTGAAAAAGTTGTGCCACCCTCTCACCCTCTTCTTCTTTCTCCACCATTCTTAAACTCATATTACTACTCTCTGTGAATGGAGGAGCAGCTGAATGATAGGATCTCCTTCACCCACTACTAGAAATATGAGAGCAGGGACAGGACACTTCACTCTCTCAATTAACATTAACTATTTTTAATCCTTTTGCAGCTAGCATTAGTAAATAGTAGGAATGTATATCATTCTGGGGTCAATTCACTAAGAGTTAAAAAATGTGATAAAATAACTCATGCGGTAAATTTTTGCAAATGTGCAATCCACTAAGAATTTTATAGTAAATAACTCTTGCGGTAAAATATGTGTATTGCGGTAATTACTCCATATTTTCATGCAGTAATTTATCGCATGGTAGCTGGTTGTTAACCGCTTCTCGACCGCGCTATAGCAGAAGTACTGTTACAGGGCAGCAGGGCTACTCAAAATCACGTGTATATATATATATATATATATATATATATATATATATATATATACATGATTTTGTATTTCCAGGTAAGGGGCATGCACGCATCCCCCTACCTCCGCCGCCATTAGCCCATTAGCCGCTACAGCTATTGATCACCGGGTCCCATCCAAGAAACACTGACAGAGGAGAGGTCTGTATGCAAACAGTGGAGATGTCAGTGGCAGTTAGCCCCCCCCCCAGTGTCAGAATGCCCACCGCAGTCCCTCAGTCCCGATATAAGTCACTGATCACCACCATTACTAGTATACAAAAAAATAATTCCAGTATATATATACCGCTATTTGTAGCGCTATAACTTTCACGTAAACCAATTAATTTACATGTATTGGGATTTTGTTTTTAGCAAAGACGTTGCAAAATACATTTTGGCCTAAATTTATGATAAAATTAGATTTTTTTTATTTCTTTATTGGATATGTTTTACAGCTAAAAAGTCAAAAATATTGTTTTTTTTTTTCATAATTGACATTCTTTTTTTGTTTATAGCGCAAATATTTAAACATGCACAGGCAATCACATACCACCAAAGAAAGCTTAATTTGTGGGGAAAAAAGTACATAATTTTAATTTGGGTGCAGCGTTGCATGACTGTGCAATTGTCAGTTAAAGTAATGTAGTGCTGTATCACAAAAAATGGCCTGATCAGGAAGGGGAGTAAATCTTCTGGAGGGCAAGTGGTTACGGTAGCCAGCCGTGGCGTCCTTAACAACGGATGACTCATCAGCTGTCAGCGGGTGTCCCACTGACAGCTGAATGTAAAAAAACATGCCAGAAATTACAAATGATGAGAAAAAACCCTTTGGGTCTGGTATGGATTTTAAGGAAAACCCCACACCAAAATTAAAAAAAAAATGGCCTTAGGTCTGGTATGGATTTTGGGGGAACCCCACATCAAAATAAAATTTAAAAAAAACTGGCATGAGGGTCCCCTCACAATCCTAAGAGATTTTTGGGTCTGGTATGGATCTAGGGGGACCCCATGCCTTTTTTAAAAAAAAAAATTGGTGTGGGGTTTCTTTTAATATTCATACCAGAATATTAAATGATTAGAAGAATATTGAAATAGACACATCCACAAATTTAGTAATCACAGATGTCACCTCGTTATACAGTAACATAAAGCATAGTGATAGGATGACTGCTGCTGAATTTTATTTGGATAAAGCAGAGGACATCCCACAGAGGCAAAGAGTGTTCAACAACAAATGATATTTGCAAACCACAGGAGTGGCTATGGGTGCAAAATTTGCATCCAGCCTCGAAAATGTATTTATGTCATACTGGGAAGAAGATATAATTTATGCTAGAGATTGGCCGGAGTTAACATTTTACAGGAGATATATTGACAACATTTTTTTACTTCGGAGAGGTAGTGAATTCTCTTTCATTAACTTTTTTAATACTTTGAATTTTAATAACTGTAATATCAGTCTCAATTATCAATTTAGTCATACTGAAATTAACTTTTTAGTTTTAACCCTCATCAATACTGGTACCAGGATCATCACTAAGACTTTTTTTAAATGTACTGATCGTAATAGCTACATCCCTACAGACAGCTGTCATCATCCTTCATGGCTTAATAACATTCCCAAAGGGCAGTTTTTATGGTTAAGTAGAAACTGTAATAACTTTGATGATTTTCATATCCAAGCAGATGTTCTTAAAAACAAATTTATTGAGAAAGGCTATGATGCTTCTGATTTGATTAAAAACATAACTGAGGTTGCTCATTTGAACAGAGATGATCTCCTTGTAACTAAGAACACCATTAAGCAGACACGTGTCTTCCCATTTGTAACTAATTTTTCAGTTCAGTATAGGGATGTTTCTAAGCTCCTGAAGAAAAACTGGAGAATCTTAAAGAATGACCCAATCCTGGGGAATTTTCTCCCTGACCATCCTGAAATAGCTTTTTGCAAAGCCCCAACCCACAGACACCAAATAGCCCCTAATGTAGTTAAACCGCCTGCAAGGATCTCATTCTCAGGAGTGTTGAAAGGTTTTTACCCATGCAACAAGTGTATGATATGTACAGTACTTGTAATGGTATTAAGAAAAAGAAAATTAGTAATTTTAGGTCAAATGTGACTACCAAAAGTTATGATATTGAGAAGTTGATTACCTGTAACAGCACTCATGTTGTATACCTGTTGGAATGTCCATGCAAAAAACAGTATATTGGCAGAACAACTAGAAGATTGTGCGATAGATTGCGCGAACATGTGTATAACATCAAGAAAGGATTAAAAGACCATACTTTGTCCAAACATTTTAGGTATTATCACCATAGGGACCCAACAGGCCTTAAGTTTGCAGGTACTGACCTCATTAAAAACTGCTGGAGGAGCAGCAATAAAAGAAGAGCAGTCTCCATGCTGGAAACGAGATGGATTTATGAACTTAAATCTTTATTCCCACTAGGACACAATGTAGAATTGGACATTAACTGCTTTATAGAAAATAGTTAATGATCCGTATCCATCAGTATACTTAACTTATTAACTTGGTGTTATCCTAGTCTATTTATGGATTTTATTCTAGAAGTTTAATAGGGTTTTTCTACAGTAATGTTCATAGCTTTATCTTATTCCTAATTTTAATAATTCATGATTGTACCTTTTTATGTATCCAGAATTTTGTAAATGGCGGATCATACATTACTTCAATGACATCCATATTTTTCACATAGTAGCTTCTTAAATATTTCAAATATTTTTATACATTTTTTATAGAATTGTTTATATAATTTTTCTATTTGTATAAAAATATTTCTGTCTCTAGTGTTATAATCGTTACAGTTTATATATGCATGTTTTTCAGCTTTTAGTAAATTTATCTTATCTATGATTGAGAGTGTTTGTGTTATTAATATTTTATATCATAATGATAATTTTTTTCAATTTTTAAAAAAACATTTTTTTTGATTCATTGGTTTTTAACATTTCCTATATTTAATAAAGATTACAAATTCTTTTCTTTATCTTCTTTTTTGTGACTTTTTAACTATATCTAGTGTAGTACCTGTAGTTCCTCAGCTTAATCCGATCTTATGGTAGCGATATCAATTTTTTAAGTGTCTTTTTTTTAGCTTTCTATATCAACATAGAGTGTACATATATGCCGTAAATTACTTGGATTTATACTATTTGATTTTTTTGGATTCGTTTCCTGGAAGGTTTATCTATGATGCCCATTTTTATTATTTATAACTCACCATGGCCACAGTGAAATGGTGACTGCATATAAAAGCATATAGGCTACAACAAAATGGTGACCGTTTATACGGCGCATGTGCAATGCCTTTGCAGCATCACCACGGGGTCTTCCGGGCCCATTGAATTTGCTTTTATAGCTTGTTTTTATAGTTATTTCCCTCCTATATATAAATTTGAAGCTCAGTTATATAATTATATAGTGTTTCCTATTTGATTTTGTCCCTGGTCTCTGCAGTAATGTTGTTGATCCGCCGGACTTCTGCAAAATGGCACCCGATTCGTGCATGCGCGAAGGGGTAATTATTACGGGCGGCGGCAAGCCCCCCCTTTGACAACGTGCCACTGCACGAAACGCGTCAGAGGGAAGCTTGTCGCGCCGACAACATTTGCTCCTGAAGCCACGTGTTAGGCTGGCGGCCATCTTTGGAACTCATGCATGATTGTTCTACTCATATCTTTCTGCTGACACCTAAGCTGCCCTGATATATGTATATCATCATTGGCTGAATAAACCTGCTACACTATATCAGCTCTTTGTCTGGTGGCTTGTGTTGAGCTACTTAAGGTAAAATTCCTTTGATGCTGACCCTACCTGATGCCGGGTGTAAGTGATACCAAGGAGCAGTCCCTGTTAGCTGAGAGGGTTCCACTGAGAGGTCTGGAGTCCAACCCTGGGTGTACCAAGCGACATCGGAGTGCCTCCTCCCCTTCGGTTCCCAGATGACCACTAGTGCCCTTTTGATTACATGTGCAATATTATTGTGCATCTGGTGAGTGCAAGCACATCTCTTTTTCCATACCATGGAAGTCACAAGCATCTTATTATTATTATCTACACAAGTTTAATAAGAGGGATCGGTACCCCCAGATTCTGGAGTATTGATACACCATGAGAATGCCTCTATGTTTTGCTGTGGACTTTTATGCGTTTAAATTGTGCACTTATGTTACATTATTTGTTTTTATGAGATAATACGCTGTTGTCACCTTATATTGTATAAGGACTGGTAAGTTGCAATATATTTCATTTTTGTTCTCATGCGATTTATCACAAGTTAAGGCACACACGTTCATGCTTTGATATGCACTGTGTTAAGGCTGCCCATTCACTTTGTATGAGCTGTCAAAGTACTTCAACACACAAAAAGCATCTGCAATATTTTTTGCTAACACAGCACATGGACAGCATGTTTAGGAGTACAGTTTTTCTTTACACTTTTTTTTCTATGCTGAAAACCACCATAGAATGAACAAAGAATTATCTGATGCTCTATTGTCAGAACTAAAAAAGCAACAAAACAAGTCATATTTCTTTATGCTCTGTACAGTTGGGCTAATAAAAAATGTTTTTTTTCTGTTTCAGTTAGTGTACTTTGAGTAATGTATAAAAATGGATCATTACTAAATAAATAAGCATACTAACAATTCACAGTACATACTGTATATAAAAGCTGTACAAGGTAATATCTGTACATTATATTGTATGTGTTATGTATTACTGCATGTGTAATTATTTTATTTTTTTAAAAAGCAGGTATTATTTGCTCAGATGACAAAGCTATTTGTCTCATGTTTGTCCCTTATTTTCTTGATCTAAGTCATCTATAGACATCTATAGAAACTTCCAGATAACACCAGCCTGAAGCTAGTGTAATTTTAATGAGTGATGACCTGTGCAATGATCTTTGTAAATTGACTTTTAGATTGACCTAATCCTAAATGTAAAAAATAAAAACTGCCTGTATATAATAGGACTAGTAGTGGTAAAACACCACTACTTACAGTTATAGGCTAAATAAAGCATGTTATGCATCTTTGTGAATTGAGCCCTTAGAGCATTGTGAATTGAGCTGTCTGAGGTTGTGATAAAATAACATTTCATGTGATTAAATAACTATTTATGAGAAAATTAGGCTTTTAACAGATAATGTTCTTTTCACATGAAACAAAAATAATTGCATACCAAAGCGATGTATATGTTTGTGAATTAAACATTTTAAAAGAACATTATCATGAGATAAAATAAGGAGTTGAGTTAAAATAATGAAATAATTAGGCTGAGTTAAAATCTAAGTAATCTTATGAAATAAATATTCATATTGCATTATATATCATACATATATATTTTCATAAACAAACTGTATGTTTAATACTTTACTCCATTAGTACTGTTACTAAAATAGAATTCACATCATTTTTTCAATCAATTGTAATGTAAACATATAGGACCTTTGCAGGAAGGGGTTAAACACACCTTATTGTTATTATTATCAGCTTGGTACTACAGGTAGACAGAAGGTCTGTCTTTCTGATACAGTATCACAACAATTATAGCTTTGTTCACATGGACATCAGCTTGTATATGTGCCAAGTGAACACAAAGCTTTAACAAAGTATTTGCAAACCTTGCATCCAGCTTTATGTGCTGTATTTCTGCAGAAACTTGTTTCAAACATTTTCAAGGATAATATTTATTGCAGAACACAAAGTTGCACTTATTGAGCAATGTATTTGTATTACTAGGTAAATATTATATTACTGAAGTAAATTTCTGCATTGTTATGTTTGATATACTGACTTTTTTAAGTTTGTTTTTATGTATGTACTTAAAATATTTATTCAAGGCATTACTGTTCCACTACAAAAATGTGACAATTACCATATCACTTGGTACAAATACATAATGGTTATTACAATTTCTTCCTATACAAAAAATGTGAATGTTCTCCATCTATATCCTATACAGGTCAAATGTTATTTACACATAAGAAATAGCTGCATCTAGTGTCTATAATCTGGTATTTGCCCAAACCACTCAGGATCATAGGAAATATTTTTTACACTATTTTTTACTCTGTTTTTACGAATAAATAATTTTTGACCTGCAGCAGAAAACAATAGATTTTAACCCAGTTCCACAAATGAATGTATCAGCGGTTTTGCTTGAAGAATAGTTATGCAAGTTTATAAATATGTAATGCTACCCCCACAGGGGCTGCTTGATAATGCTTGTACCCAATGGTTGGCTTGCCCTTGCAAGCCTCCCAACAACTCTGACACTGGGTTCAGACATATTTACAGTATGAAATAATGATGCAAGAGACCCAATCTTTAGTAAGACCTCTATATTAGGATCGTTCAAAAGAGTAGACCATAGATTGAAGGTTTAGGAGGAACATCCCTAGTTAATGCATAACAGCAAAACATTGATAAAATGGAAATAGCCAAATAGCAATGGTTAACAGATTATACTGTGATAAATGGTATGTTGTTGTGACTATGAAACTGCAACACCAGCAGCTTGTTGACTTATCAGCTCCCTCTGGGTCACTGGCATCACAAATAGGGAATGCAAGGAATTATGTAAATATATATATATATATATAGTGGCAGTGCGGTATCCTGCCAAGGTCTAAATCAAGCTTATAACCCTGGATTCTCAACCATACAGGTTGAGGGGCTTCAGATGGTTTATTTAATGCAGAGGAAACTGAGTTTACAGTTTCCTCATTTATTCATAAAGTCCATTTTGGTATCTGGAGCCTGGAGATTTCTAAGTGATCTGAGAGGGATGAAATCTCCATTCCTGGATCTGTGTTTTCAGAAGACCTAGCACACTGATTGCACAGATGTGTGCAGGCCTTTTTGTAGAGGGCTAACCATGATTCTGGGCTCCACCCCGGCAGACAGGAGGTCATTGCCCAGGTGTCAGGAGGGCTCCACCTAGGAGAGGTGGAAGCCAGAGCAGCAAGAGGCTGCTAGCTGTGTGCTAAAAGCCATTTTGTAAGGAGTCTGTAGGAGACAGCTGTGAGCCTAAAGTGGAAGGCCAGAGTGGCAGAAATGTGTGTACAAGCCAGGAGGCTGAACATTTGCTTAATCTGTTATGATGGTGGATACCCCTGCACGGGAAGCATGTTGTCGAACTTTCTTTTAAATAAAATTGGGCTAAAAGACCTTTAAAAAAGAAGAAAGCGAGTGGCTGTGTGCTGGAAAAACTCTACCATTTGATGCTAGTTCCCACAATATATATAAATTCTGCTATAAGTGGGTATAGACACCCTCATTTGAATAATAATGGCTTAGATGTGAACTGGTCCCTTTAACTAGAAATAGCAACTTGAGTCCTTAGATGTTTAAAGTTCCTGATGTGATATTAGCCATTGTCTTCTGCTAGCAATGGTGGGGCCCATATACCATATTGAGTAATGGTAACCCAGTGAAGATAATAGATAGGCATTGGTAAATGCTCAGAGCAAAGATATATTGGTACTGAGATGTAAAGGTGTCTGTATGCATTGTCTTTAGAGTGTTGTCAGAAATAGGTTGCGCATCCGCCCCCTTACCAATCCCATGAATAGCACAGCCTCCTAAGACAAGGGTTCTTGCACATGCTCTTGGCTGTTCTCAGAAAAGTGAAGAGTTACTGCCTGACAGCCTGTCAGTACAGCAAGCAGAGATGACTGGCTGAAGAATGGATAGTGACAGTCCCGATGCAGAGAAGCTGATACAATTCCGGTGCGGCATCACTACTGTGCTGAACTAGTATGCCCAGGAGTAGTAGTGAACTGGGAGTCCCGCAGTAGTAGCCAGCAATCTGTCTCTGGAGAAGGACGGCAGTCCTCTTGTGCTCAGTTCTGAATCCTACACCAAGAGAGTGAGCCAGTTCCCTGCTGTATAATATGTCTACTCTCCCAGCCACCTTGTGGTTCCCTAGCTCTCTGGAAGCTGCAGCTCAATCAGCACTTAGAAATATAGCATGCATTGGCCATAGGACCACAGGTCCCATGATCCTCTGCTGTCAAAAGAACTGGATCCACTCTGCCAACAGGAAGTGATGCAGCAGTCCCAGTACTGGGCATCAGGGGGAAAAAGGATCAGCCATAGTCTCATCTGTAAATGTGTCCGAATAGCACAATGATATAGCCAGCACCTGGCTACAAATACAAGAGCGCTCCCTACTGCCCTAGAGTGAATTCCAGGGCTTTACTCAGATGGGTATTTAAACAGGGAATTTAGATGGCATCTAATTTAAAAGCCACCCTCCAAACAGAGCTTAATATACATGTAGGTGGTCAGAATGAATGCTGCATACCTTTAGATTTGCATTGATATCTATATTTGGCACCAGCTTGCTTCCATAATTATTCAGTTTTATTAAGTAAGACGTAACTTGTTATTCCAGATTGAGGGCTGTAAACCCTTTTCCCTAGAATGTCCTGCTCAAGATTTAAACCATGGACCCCAGCCTTGCAAGGCATAAATGCCAAACACTAAGACACTGTGCTGCCGTGTACATTGATAAGGGAATTAGACTTTAATAAACATTATTCCCCCACTTCTTTTTTTTCTTTTTAATTGCCAATGTTTTATTTTTCTTTTAATGTCTATGTGTTACTTTTTTTTTTTTAGTTTTTTTATGTAGTGATGTGTCAAAAGGAATACACAAATTTAAAAAAATCCATGTAAATAGTATATAACTTTATCTTCCTTTGAACCAGAAACATCATAGTACAATAATAATAATATTAATAGTAATAAATATACCCGTATTTTTCGCACCATAAGACGCACTTTTTTCCCCCCCAAAAAGGGGGGAAAATGTCAGTGCGTCTTATGGAGCGAATGTAAAGCGGCCGGTCCGGTATTTCTGCCGCCACCATGTCAGAATACCGGGCCGGCCGCTCAGCTGTTCTCTCCTGCAGGGCCTTACCTGTTCCTCGCTCCAGCGCTGCACAGTCTTCCCGCGCTGGCTTCTGTGACAGCCGGGTGCCCACTGCGCATGTGCTGCGCTTTGTGAATGATCCGGTGTCTTCTGGGACACATGAAAGGTCACAGAAGGCGCCGGGCCATTCACAAAGCGAAGCGCTTCTTGCACCTGCGCAGTGGGCACCCGGCTGTCACAGAAGCCGGCCCGGGAAGAAGAGGGAAGGCAACTCCGCGGAAGTGGGAGCGGGTACCTGTCAAATTCAGGTACCCGCTCCCCCTCCCTCCCCAAAGGTCAGCAGTCTCTGGTCATCCCCTTCACTGTCTGCAGTCTCTGGTCATTCCCTGCACTGTCCGCAGTCTCTGGTCATTCCCTGCACTGTCTGCAGTCTCTGGTCATTCCCTGCACTGTCCGCAGTCTCTGATCATCCCCTGTACTGTCCGCAGTCTCTGGTCATCTCCTGTACTGTCTGCAGTCTCTGGTCATTCCCTGTACTGTGTCCGCAGTCTCTGGTCATCCCCTGTACTGTCTGCAGTCTCTGGTCATTCCCTGTACTGTCCGCAGTCTCTGGTCATTCCCTGCACTGTCCGCAGTCTCTGGTCATTCCCTGCACTGTCCGCAGTCTCTGGTCATCCCCTGCACTGTCCGCAGTCTCTGGTCATTCCCTGCACTGTGTCCGCAGTCTCTGGTCATCTCCTGCACTGTGTCCGCAGTCTCTGGTCATCTCCTGCACTGTGTCCACAGTCCCTGGTCATCTCCTGTACTGTGTCCGCAGTCTCTGGTCATCTCCTGTACTGTGTCCGCAGTCTCTGGTCATCTCCTGTACTGTTTCTGCAGTCTCTGGTCATCTCCTGTACTATGTCCGCAGTCTCTTGGTCATCCCCTGTACTTTGTCCGCAGTCTCTGGTCATCTCCTGTACTATGTCTGCAGTCTCTGGTCATCTCCTGTACTGTGTCCGCAGTCTCTGGTCATCCCCTGTACTATGTCTGCAGTCCATTGGTTCAGAATATTTTTTTTTCTTGTTTTTCACCTCTAAAACCTAGGTGCGTCTTATGGTCAGGTGCGTCTTATGGAGCGAAAAATACGGTACGTTTCAAAATACAATGCATACCTATCTATCTAGAGTAAAATTAGTTGTTTTAAATACACCATTATCAAACTATGCAGATAGCAAAAAAAAACAAACAGCATAAACAACCAATTTCTCAGAATACAAAAGAAAATCCTTGTCTTCATTATATAATTTCTTAAAATGTCCTTTCTATCAGGTAAATGATGTAATGTACATGAATAAGTTATATTTAGCATTTAAAACCAGTAGGTGGAGGATGATAGTTAGGGCTTTTATGAGGGAATTATGACAGAAACTGCTGTGGTAGAAATAGTCCTGAATAGCAGAACTCCTCCCCTCCCCCACTCCAGAAAAGATGGTGTGCTTCTAAACTGAAGATATGGAAGCTCCCTGTAATAATAGTTTTTTTGTGCTCATTGTAAAATCATTTTCTTGGAGTCCAATGAGGAAAACAGGAATTCTGAGACTGTCAGGTTACACTGCTCTCATAGTTGCCAGCAGTCATTGCCCGCGACTCTCACGGATTTTTGATATTTGTCACGGACAGTCTTTGTCCCGGGCTGAATCACGGAAAATGATTTTTGTCACGGACAGGTGTTTTTTGTCACAAACCACTGGCCACGGCATGGCAGTCCGGGGCATGATCTAGTACTGCAGTGTGTGTGTTAACTCTAATTCTTCCCCCTCGCTCCCTGCGATCGGATCCTCTACACCACCTCTCTGTCCTCCTCCTGCCTGGGACTGCCAATCAGTGAGAGACAGGAAGTCATGTTTCTATCATGCTGATTGGTTGTTACTGTGAGGGGGTGTGGCCAGTCCAGGGGTGATCGTGCCATGCCGCCTTAGCCTCCTCATGCAAGGCAAAGGAAGCTCAGAACCTGCAGCCCGGGATGCCCACCAGGACAGAGGACCGGTCCAGAGTGGCTGTGGACCGGCCAGATGCCTCTCTATAGGGTAGCAGAGGTGAGTTGTGAGAGAGAGAGAGTTGTGTGTGTGGTGTGTGTGTGTGGGGGGGAGCAGAGTTTGTGTGTGTGTGGGGGGGTGCAGTATGGTGAAGCATACTGTGATATTTATGGTGGAGCATACTGAGATATTTATGTTGGATCATACTGTGATATTTATGGTGGAACATACTGTGATATTTATGGTGGAGCATCTGTGATATTTGTGATGGAGCATACTGTACTATGACCATCCCTTCTGCCATGTCTGACCATCTCCTGTATTACTGTAGTCTCTGACCCTCCCCTGTACTAAGGGCAGTAAACTCTAGCAACCTATCAGTGAGAGGTAGTGTGCTGTAACCTCTAGCAACCAATCACTGAGTATGGACCAGTTCTTTATGTTTATATTATTAAAGTTTTTTTTTTTTTTTTTAGATAAGTCTATGGGTGTTTTTATTTGTTTTTTGGGTTGTTGGGGTGGAGAGCAAAATTGTATGGGGGAGCCCAAGAAAAGCTCAGACTATATTTAACCACACTCCCTTTAAACCATGCCCAACATTTAGAATAATTAAGCCACACCCACTTATTGGCACTCTTCATCTGTTTTCTTTCTGTTCTTTTTTTAGGGACACAGAAATTGTTAGACTGTTGGGATGTTGAAAAACAGTTGAATAGAGGGGTGGCCAACATAGCAAAAAAGGTCAACAGTACCAAGAAAAAAATCAAAAAACTGGGGACTGCCTGCAGCTCAAAGAGCCACCTGAGGGGCCCAACAGCCAAGGCTGGCATAAGATGAGATCTGAATACTCACCAGGTAGAACTTAGAAAACAAAAACTTAAAATCACATGGTAGCCTTGCAAACTGGAAAAAGATGACTGATGCTGAAAGTAGCAAAAAGCACTAACAGACTACAATTTGCCATGGTAGATCATAAATTTGGATTACGGTCTGTATAAATCATATAAATATGGTGCACTGAGAAGTTGGTGTATTCTTACGGGGTCCATACAAAAGGAATTAGTCTTCCTGAAAAAATATTAGCTGACAGAAAGATTTTTACAGCCTGAAACACATCTGAGCAATGAGAGCAATGTACTGGTTTTCAGGTGAAGGTAAGAATTAACTTGGGCAAGAAGGAAACCTGGGCCTCGACATCACATTGTTCCTATGCAAAATTAGAAGGGAGTCCTTACAGGATAAGGACCACAAGTGCAGACCCTCACCTCATACAGGTGATAGCTACAAGAACAAAAACACTTTGTGGGTGAGAGTAGAGAGAGGAATGTCTCTAATGGGTTCACACTGTAATCTTTGAAGTGCAGAGAGCCAGATTCAGATCCCACAGAGTCACAAGGGAATGAAGAAGGGGAGCTTCATGGAAAATGTCCTGTACAAAGGTCTAAATCAATAAATGAAAGACAAAGTGTTTCCTGAAACAATATAGACCTGGCCCTTGAAAGTGCTGACAGCCAAATACTGGTCCATATGCAGCTGCAGGAAAAAATTTCATCCCACAGAGAAAGCCCAACGATGGAAGCCCATGCCACACACCAAATGCCGTCAATGTCCGATGATAGACCTTACAGGAAGTAGTTGTCTTAGCTACTAGCATCCTAGGAAACACAAATGTTTCCTGACTCATAACTCCACCATGCAATTAAAGCCAGCAACCAAGAATTGGTAACCAACCAAGATGGCAAACTGGTCCTTGGGACTCAAGATTTTAACTATCTGACAAAGTCCACCAAACACCTGCAAGAAGTCCTACCTGGTCAGCATATCACATCTGCCTGACCAGTCTGGAGCAATGAGAATCAGCATAATGTTTTCCTCCTTGATTCTGTGAAATAGATAAGAAAGAAGTTTCACAGGAGGAAGGGATATAGGTGTACGGTTCCCGCATCAGAGCATCCACTGCTTCCACTAGAGGATACCTGGAGACATACCTGTCCAATATGTTGTTGAACCTGGAAACTGTTGTTGAACATCTGTGACACAGGTCCTGGAACACCACTCCATAAGGTCCAAGCTAGGTGAGGAAGTCTTCCTGACATTTGTTTTCAACTGGGTGGAAAAAGCAAAAATTTGAAGCTCTGCCCAGGACATATTCTAAACTGCCTGTCTTGCCATGGTAAGTTGATAGATGCCACCACCATGGAGTTGTTTAACTGAATCTGGATTGGATGATCTTCCAGCAGGATGGTCTAGTGCAGCAAAGACAATCAAATCACCTGAACTTCCAGGATGGCAATCAGGATAGAAGATCCCACTGACAACCAAGTTCCCTTCATCGGCAGTATGCCTAGAACTCCTCCCAGGCTAACATCTATTTTGAGGATCTTCTATAATGTAAAAATGAAGGAATTCCCTGATTTCAGAGCCAGCTTCCTGAACCATCAGGCCAGAGATTACCTGGTCCTTAGCATCAAATAAATCATTCTTTCTGGGGTCATGTTTGACTAGATGAGAAAACATGAGATATCTGGTGTGAAACTGGGACTCAAAGCAGGTTGCTATCAGGCCCAGGACTCTTAAATAAAAAATGAGAGTTGGGTGACTCTTAGAATAGAAAACTTGAATCTGATAATGAAAAGTCTATTAATTTCTCCTGTGGAAGAAACTCTCCTGCCTGAGCCATGTCCATGCCTAGCTATATATACTCTAATTGATCAGTTGGTTCCAGCACTAATTTCTGAAGGCTCAGGATTAACACAAACTGCTACAACTTCTGGGCAGTCAAAGCCACGTTGCTTAACAGAGCCTGTGCCAATAGTTCCCTAAACAGGAGGTCATCTAAGCATGACACAATAGGGATGTCTCAAGAGTGCAGCAGGGCTAGTTTTATGGTTAATATTTGAGGAATGCTTGAGATTCAAACAAGAGGCTGAAAGCAGGGCCATGAACTGGTAGTGAAGGGGCATCATAGTAAAACACAAGAAGCACAGATATGCTGAAAAGATGAGGACATGCAGGTATGCATTCTTGATGTGTACAGAAGTAAGAAAGTCTCTCTGGTAAAGGGTGAACAGGTTGGAATTGAATCTCTGAAATTGTTCTGCCACAGGAAGCAGGGCAGTAGCACCATGATCAAGAAGACCCAAGAGGGCTAGATCTGCTAATCTGTGGGGTGACACAGGAAGTAGATAGGTGGTAAACTAAGGAAGGGGAAGAGAGCAAAAACTTCAGTTTGTATCCCTGAGTACCACCTTCTGCAACCAAGCATTGGAGATGGATGCAAATTCTTTAAATATCTCATCTCTGGAAAGTGGGAGAACACATGCATGCCAACAAATACTTGAACTGGCAAACAATGAGAGGCAGATAGAGCGGGAACCATGGAACATTTCTCAACAGTGGGAGAGAGGAGGAAAACTTAAAAGTCTATTCTTTTGGCTTCTTCTGCAAAAGAAGATGGGTGCTCTTGCAAACAATAGCGACCTTGAAGATGCTGTTCCTCAAAAACCATGCAGGACAGAGGTACAGCTAGAAATAAAATTACAGCCATTTTTCCAAGTGTACCTCATGACTCAACAAGGTACAATCACAAGCAGGAGCCATCAATGCCACTAATTTAAAGGGTAAAGCTGACCACCATGATGAAGATAAACTTAACTACTCGTTTTGGTCATAATAGCTACAGTCAGTCTGAAAGATGCTTTCTTCAGTGAAGGCATACAGTCCACGTCTAATAACGAATCTGCAGGGAGACCCTAGATCAAAGCAACATGTTTAAGTTGGATTTGGCTGAGGAAGGGGAATATAGGTGACAGTGAACACAACAGAGAAATGGGAGTTCTTCAAAAAGACTGTATGTGAACACACTGCAAAATATATATATATTCACATGGACTACAAGTTTAAAAGGCTAAAAATCAAACCTATGTGGCTTATGGCCAAAGTTAAAAGAGCTATAAATAATAAAAAAAGAGCTAATAAAAATGAATGAACGCTATCATCGTTTAAACATTACAAAGAATATAACAGAATATGCGAAAAGGAAATAAAGGCCGCAAAAATGAACGACAGATTGCAAAAGATAGCAGAACCAACCCCAAAAAATTCTTCAAATATATTAATAGTAAAAAGGTTTGGTCCGAGCATGCAGGCCCTTTACAAAATAAATCTAGAGTGGGTGACTGGGGACAAAAAGAAGGCAAATTTATCAAATACCTTCTTCAGTCCTGTGTATACAAAGGAGCACTGGGGAGCTCTTGTCCATAATGGGCATGGTATTGACACAGCTCCAGATGATCCACATTGGCTCACAATTGATATGATCCAAAAACATTTAGCCAGAATAAAGGTGAATAAAGCACCTGGACTGGATGGCATACACCCATGGGTCCTTAAAGAATTGAGCTCTGTAATTTCAAAGCCATTGTTTCTAATTTTTAGTGATTCTTTAAAGACTGGCATAGTACCACTGGATTGGCATTAGGCCAATGTGGTGCCAATATTTATAAAAGTCATTATATACCTTTTAGTTTAACTTCTATAGTTGGGAAGATACTGGAGAGTTTATTAAAAGACCACATAGATGAGTTCTTTTAAGCAACAGACAGCATAGATTCATGAAAGACAGAAGTTGTCAAACAAATCTGATTTCTTTTTATGAGGAGGTGAGCAAAATCTTGGACAGAGGGGTGGCAGTGGACGTGGTATACTTGGATTTTTTAAAACAGTTTGACACAGTTCCCCATACATGGCTGATGTGTAAGGAAAAGTCTACAGGCTTGGAAAAATCCATATGTAAATGGATAGAAAACTGGCTAAAAGATTGTATTCAGAGAGTAGTCGTTAATGATTCACACTCTGAATGGTCTAGGGTTGTCAGTGGTGTACCCCAAGGTTCAGTGTTGGGCCCCTTTTTAATATATTTATAAACAATATAGGGTATGGGAAAAATACGATTTCAGTATTTGCAGATGACACCAAGCTGTGCAGTGGAATAACGGCCTTACAGGATGTCTCCAACTTACAAGCTGACCTCAATGCACTGTTTAAATGGGCAATTATGTGGCAAATGAGGTTTAATGTTGATAAATGTAATGTTATGAACTTGGGGGCTAAGAATATGCATGCTACATACTAGGGGGACTACAACTGGGGGAATCAATGGTGGAGAAGGATCTGGGAGTTCTGGTAGATCACAAGGTTAATAATGGCATGCAATGCCAAGCTGTGGTTTCTAAAGCACGCAAAATCCTCTATTAAAAGAGGTATAAACTCCAGAGAGAGAGATATCATTTTACCCCTGTACATATCATTAGTAATACCTCATCTGGAATATGCAGTTCAATTTTGGGCACCAATTCACAAAAAGAACATTGGGGAACTGGAGAAAGTACAGAGAAGGGCAACCAAACTGATAATAGGCATGGAGGAGCTCAGCTATGAGGAAAGATTAGAGGAACTGAATTTATTCTCTCTTGAGAAGAGGAGATTAAGGGGGGATATGATTAACATGTATAAATACATCAGTGGTTCATATAGTGAACTCGGTGTAAAGTTATTCACCCTGAGGTTATCACAGAGGACAAGTGGGCACTCTTTACGTCTGGAAGAAAATAAATTTAATCTCCAAACACGGAAAGGTTTCTTCACAGTAAGAGCTGTGAAAATGTGGAATAGACTCTCTCAAGAGTTGGTTCTGGCCAGCTCAGTGGATTGCTTTAAAAAATGCCTGGATCTTTTCTTGGATACATGGAATATAACTGTATACTAACATTTATAGGTAAAGTTGATCCAGGGAGTATCCGATTGCCGATTTGTCCCCCTGCAGGAGCAAATTGGATCATGCTTTGCTGGGTTTTTTTGCCTTCCTCTGGATCAGCTGTGGGTGTAGATTTATAACTTTTTTTTTTTAATGGTTGAATTGGATGGACTTTTGTCTCTTTTTAGCCACACTATGTACAGTTGCAAGAAAAAGTATGTGAACCCCTTGGGATTACGTTGAGTTTTGCATGAATTGAGCATAAAATGTGCTCTGAACGTCATCTAAGTCACAACAATAGAAGAACACAGTCTGCTGAACATAATACTACACAAACATTAGATGTTGCCATGGTTTAATTGCACATAACATGTAAACATTCACAGTGCAGGGAGGAAAAAGTATGTGAGGCCCTAGCTTAATGACTTCTCCCAGAGCTAATTGGAGCCAGGAGTGAGCCCACCTTGACTCCAATCAGTGTGATGATATTGAATGTGTTGCTGACAGCTGTCCTGCCCTTAAAAAACACACACCTGTTTTGGGTTTACTGGTTTCAAGAAGCACTGTCTGATGTGAACCATGCCTTGCAGAAAAGAGCTCTCAGAAGACATACGATCAAGAATTGTTGACTTGCATGAAGCTGGAAAGGGTTACAAAAGTATCTCCAAAAGCCTTGATGTTCATGTGTCCATGGTAAGACAGACTGTCTACAAATGGAGAAAGTTTAGCACTGTTGCTACTCTCCCTAGGCGTGGTTGTCCTGTAAAAATGACTGCAAGAGCACAGCGCAGAATGCTGCATGAGGTAAAGAAGAATCCCAGAGTGTCAGCTAAAGACCTACAGAAATCTCTGGCACATGCTAACATTTTTGTTGACACATCTACAATAAGGAAAACATTAAACAAGAATGGAGTACATGGGAGGACACCACGAAGGAAGCCATTGCTGTCCAAAAAGAATATTGCAGCACGTTTGAAGTTTGCAAAAGAGCACCTGGATGTTCCAAAGCACTACTGGCAAAATATACTGTGGACAGATGAAACCAAGATTAAGTTGTTTGGGAAGAACACACAACACTATGTGTGGAGAAAAAAAGGCACAGCACACCAACATCAAAACCTCATCCCCACTGTAAAACATGGCGGAGGGAGGATCATGGTTTGGGGCTGCTTTGCTGCCTCAGGGCCTGGACGGATTGTTGTCATTGATGGGAAAATGAATTCCAGAGTTTATCAAGACATTTTGCAGGAAAACGTACGACCATCTGTCCGCCAACTGAAGCTCCGCAGAGGATGGGTGATGCAACAGGACAATGACCCAAAGCATACAAGTACTTCAACAAAACAATGGCTGCAACAGCACAGATTACGCCTTCTGGAGTGGCCCAGTCAGAGTCCTGATCTCAACCTGATTGAAATGCTGTGGCATGACCTTAAGAGAGCGATTCACACCAGACATCCCAAAAATATTGCTACACTGAAACAGTTTTGTGAAGAGGAGTGGTCCAAAATTACTCCAGATCGTTGTGCAGGTCTGATCTGCAACTACAAGAAACGTTTGGTTGAGGTTATTGCTGACAAAGGAGGGTCAACCAGTTATTAAGTCCAAAGGTTCACATACTTTTTCCTCCCTGCACTGTGAATGTTTACATGTTATGTGCAAGTAAACCATGGCAACATCTAATGTTTGTGTAGTATTATGTTCAGCAGACTGTGTTCTTCTATTGTTGTGACTTAGATGATGTTCAGAGCACATTTTATGCCCAATTCATGCAAAACTCCACGTAATCCCAAGGGGTTCACATACTTTTTCTTGCAACTGTATGTAGTGGCCCATGGGTCAGAGGTAGTTCCCAGTAGACAAATGAACCAGACCAAAAGGAGCTCCTTTCACACAAGAGCTAAATGGGACTAAGTACTGTAGTGTACTTGCAGTGCAGAATGATCTGCTTGGTGGCCAAACAAAACAGGCTAGGAATTAAGACCCATACATATCCTCCAACTGCCCAGATGTACTGCAATGCAAAAGACAATGCGGTAACTTGTAACAGGGCTCTAGACAATACCATGCCCACTAAAATTAGAAAGTGGACAAAGAGAAACACTGAAAGGGAATCCACTGTTCATTTGGAATGGTGCAGTATACCTCTGTTAACATCTGGGTCAGAGTAGGTGGAGCTTCAAACAAGAATCTAAACAGTTGTAAAGTAACTAGAAGAGACTTTAAAACTAAACTGCACAATCTGACAGTGGTCTGTTACACAGCCTGCGTTATAAAAGACATGACCATGATCTGGATCTTAGTCTGTATTAGCAAAGAGCACAATACTGTACAATGGTGATCTGTTATTCAGTCTGCATCAGCATAGAATACCATCTGCCCATGCCATGCTCAGCCTCCTTTTGCATAGAGCATGAGCATTTGTAGAAAAGGTATCATATGGTCACACAAATTAGGGATCCTGGTAGCTTCCACACACTGCCTACTTAATTCAACACTGAAAAGTGTGTGTACACATTAAAATACATCAAGTGGAAAACAAATGTACTGCTTACAACTGTTCATCCCAGACATTCTCCGGATGCAATCTAAAGCCAAATTCTGGGCCAAATATGACCCTATTCCCTCCCTTTCACCCATCTATAACCCATACTGATAGTGTTTGTGCTTTCCTTACCTAGTGAAGCTAGATATAATTACCTAAGACCCCTTACCAAGTGTCTTGGAGCTGCCTATGGTAGATGTGGGGGACTTACACCCAAGGAAGCATGAATCCAAGAAGTAAACAATAGACTCGGGTCAGTATTGTCACATGACTGAGGCTTAAGGTGAGTAAAAAAGGACGTTTATCTCTTTTTCTTATTTAAATCAATTAGTTAGAGGGGGTGGGAGGAAGATGTGAGAGAGATGCAATGTTATCACAGAGGAGGGCTTAAACTTTCTTACAAAGAAAACAAATATAGAGCTTGGGCGCATTCCTGCACACTGCCATGCATCTACAGACCCCCCTTCCCTTCCCTCTTCCAACTTCCGAATTGCACCTAAAGAGAAGGACTCAGGAAAAAAAAAACTGAAACAGTTCCCTTGTATAGCCTTGAGTAGTAATATAGAGAAGGGTTACCCCATGTTGCCAACTTGTACATAAAGTACAAGCATGTTCAGAAATAAAAGGAGGATTTTACCTCTCACAAAATGGACAGCTATACGTGTTTATGTATCAAACGCTACACACATAACCTGAGAACTAAAGAAAGAGTCAACCTCAACTGAGTATAAACCTGCTAGTTACTTACAACAGTGAGTTGCAGAGACAGGGACAGGCTGGCAAGGAAAATTGTCTCAGCTCTGGATTGACAGCCCCATAAGGAAACCTGAGAAATACTGGTCAGATGACCGTAGAACTGTTGCAGAAAAGACAGTATAGATAATGAACTGGGAATCTGAATGGCTTTGCTTATCTCAAAGCTGTACAGGATTTACATATCCAGCCTGAATCTACCAGTAGCTTTAGATAACTAAACAGAGAACACAAGTGTACATTGTGAAACCTGCAGTCTGTGGCTGATTAGGGAGATTTCAAGAACTCAACATATCTGGCATTAATCTGCCAGTGCTCATTGGCTAATTGGCTAACTGGAGGCACTTCCAGGATTAAACATATCCAACATCAATCTAAAAGTAGGTATTGATAGTAAAAAATTTTCAAAACAGAGGATAGCAGAGCTGAAAAAAACATCTGCTCTCCTGAGGACACTAGCCAAAAATTGGGTCAGTGCCAATCTCTCTTGTAGGTGAAAGTATATCCGTACAATCTAAGAATTCCTGTGTCCCTCAATAGATAAGAAGGAAAATATTTTTTGTAAAACAAAGATTTTATACAAATAATAAAAAATGCTATAAAACATCAGTTTATATACATTCAAAAAATACAATACAGTTGACCAAAGCTCTTACAGAAAATTTAATTTCAGGCATTGTCTTACTTATTGTTTAATTTACTTATTAGAAGAGTGGCTCCAGGGAATTAGTAGTCATGACATTGATGCATTGAAGAAGAACAGGTGACCAGGTATTAAGGCGAGTAATATTCTGTTTTGTATTATCCCATAGAACAAAAAACAAGCATTAAGTCCAGTATCAATGGGGGAATGGCATTCTAACAATAAAGTTAATGCCGAGTTGGTTAGTTACTGTCTGATGTATCAAGTATAGCAAAAAGGGCATTTGTCATATTGGATCTGCTCATCATCATTTTTTTGGACAGTATTTTGCTACTACAAGTTTATATATGTCTTCTATGAAAAGGACAGCAGAATTGAAATTTACAATGTTCTTTTTAATCCCTACAGGTTGAATAGAAGACAGCTCTATTACTGATTTCATCTCGAATCTTCCTGATCTCATCTTCCAGGTCATTAAGCTCTGAGGATTTCTGTATCACATATTGTTGGTCCTTAAGAAATTCACTTTCAATTTCTGAAAGAAAAAATACACATAGCCTTAGAAACAGGAAAAGCAAAGGATATGATTAGAGGCTAGAACACAGGGAATCTAGGATCTTGTCTAGTGAAAGATGGCTAAAAGTGTAACATAGTTTTTCATTGTTTACCATCTATAATTTTATCATTTATTAGCATGTAATCTTACTAATTCAGAGTAAAAATACATTATTCAAAATGTTAAAAAGAAAGGAAATCAATGTCAATGTCATAAACAGCCAGCAGTAACATATATAGGATGTATATACAAGGGTTACATGTGAGTAGGCTGGGAAATCATACATACATACTCTAGGAGAAATAACATACATCTAAAAAATCTTTATCTTGGCAATTACATTTCATTTGAAGCAGGCAAGATATTTAAGTTCTGTACCTGCATGTAATATGATTTATTTTAACAGTATAGTGCACATGTGTCAAACACAAGGCGCGTGGGCCAAATCTGGTCCTCTAGGCCATTTCAGGTGGCCCTCGAACCTCTACTAGAGCTGCAGCAGGGAGAGTGGGGGGCGCTTGACTTTGAATGATAAGGGGGCTCTTGACATCTGATGTAATGGGGAGTAGGGTGCTCTACTTCTAATTATTATGAGAAGAATACAGTTCTATGCTAGCTGAAAGCAAGTGTTGCAAACTAGTAATAATAATAGTCTTGCAGATACAACCTTGCCCCTTGAGGGCAACCATAATGCTGATGTGGCCCACAATGAAATTGACTTTGACACCCCTGGTATAGTGCATTCTACATTACTATTCAAATTACTAAGCACTAAGAAAAGGGTAACAATAAGAAGTCAAGAAAAAAATCAATAAGATGGTATAACGGTTGGTAATATACCGCTAGAAAAGAAAACATCTGAAAAGTTCAATCAGTTCCTAACATTCCCAACCCTCTGAAATTTGGAATTTCTAAACTCCTATTGAAATAAATGAGAATCCAAGCCAGGCTCCACACGAGTGTGTATTACAGATTAGCAAATTATGTATATTGTGCACAATAGTTTGGGAAGTGCGGCACTTGTGTGGGACTAGTGGCACTGATGGTCATGGTTAGGGTGCACAGGCAAGAGCAGAAACAGTTATACAGTAATACAGAAACACTTTGGAGCAACCTGTCTCCTTTCCATTCTGCTTAACAATTATAATTTACAACAATCAGTTCCTGGGGTCAAGAGTAGCTATGTGCTTTCTCTGTTAATTGTATATGTTCCTCCCACAATAGCTAAGGTACAATAGGTGTAAATCATTTAAACCCCAACCCCAGTTATCCTGATGGTTTGCATTAGTTTAGGTGGCTCCATGTACAAAATTGAAAGATGTTCAGGTGCCTGCTTCATTTTATGCTCAGAACATTTGGGAATCCCTAAAACTTGGGCACAGGTATTGACCACATAACTTCCCATAGACATTTTCCTGTTGAGGTAACTTAAAACATATAATAGCAAAAGGAAGTACTTAGGATGAAGCAGGTGGGCTAATTTTCAACCAGAAAATTCTACTTGATATGGCAAACATTTGAATAATGTTAGTGTATTCAATTTTGTGTAAATATTTTGTATAGATTGTGTAGATTGCTGTATGTAAATGATTTTTAGATGAATTTATCATAATAAATTGTTGGTTTTAGAGGGGGGGGTTATATAGGGGTTCATATGATAATGTACACCAGCAAAAGCAGAGTCAGAGGGGAATCTTTTGTATATCCTTCTGTTCTACAAGAGGATGATGATGTTAGCTCTTGGAAACAGATATATGTTAGGAAGCCCATACATTGACCAAGGGGATGAAGGAAAAAAAAATATCCAATTCCTACATCCATATATTTGAGGTAGATGGTTGAATTACTCCCGTTATTCTGTTGTGTTCTGCTCAGGGGCAGACTGACAACTCATGGGGCCCCCGGGCAATAGGGGATCATGGGGCCCCTGTGTCTTTACCCAAACTCAAAAAAGCCTATGAAAAAGGTACCAGGAGCATCTCATGGGGCCCCATACTGACCCCGGGCCCTCGGACAGTGCCCGAGTTTCCAAATGGTCAGTTCGCCCCTGGTTCTGCTGAAGTTGCACTGATCATTTGGGAAAATGCAGACAGGCAGATTGTACACAAGCCGATTGATAGATTGACATGTGTACAACCAGCCTGCCCATACATGGATCAAAATTCGTCTGGCTCCTGCTGAACTTCAATCCATGTATGTCCAGCTTCAAAGAGTGCCCTTGACTAGCAATTAGGTTTTTATGAAAACTATATCCTTCTCTTCTCTCATAAGGAATGTTCTGACTTCATTGAAAACATTCTTTTGGTTGCTTTTTTAATGACAACATACTTGGCTGCTCTGCTTTAAATGTTATGTTCGCAAGCTGTCTAGTTATGTGTCATCTCTTAATCTGTGATGGTGTGTTTACTAGGGTGTAGATGGATAACAAAATCCATAGCTTCTGCATCAGACAGGGCAGATTCAGAATGAACAGCAGATGCCTATGACTATCCTGGAAGGAACATATTGCTAAGTCTCTCAGATTCTTATAAAAGACGTGTGGGAAGCTGAATGCTGACTATAAAAACAGAAAACGTCATGCCCATTCAAGTTGTTGCTTTCATATTATGTGGGTTCTCATAAACTTGTATTTATGTTATTAAGTTAACCATTTTGCTACTGTTTACACCATACCTCTGTGTCCCACAGAGCATAGGACATGTACGAGCAGTAATACTAACCATTTGACTTCCAAAGACATGTGCCATGACTTCTTTATGGTAGCCACTGATGTTTGCAATACTTCAGCGCAGTCAAAGGATTAAAACAAGATCACCCAGTTATACCACCAGCATTAAGCAACATGCTCTCATGTTCCTAGTCTTCATCAAAGACTCTAGAACATAGGATGGTGAATGGGGAAATTGGTGATCATTACTCAAGTTCACCTGTCTCCTTGCAGCCTTGAGTGAGCCCAGAAATAATACGTCCTAAGCAGTACAGCTCTGGGATTCAAGCAATAAGAAAAAAGCTCATGGGGTGACATTGGGGTTCTATTCGGACCCTTGATTCCTTGATGTCTCCTTAACTAGGACCTGCCACATCCTGTATATACTAAAACAAGGGGCCTCTAAATTGGAGAAAGATTTAACTAAAATGTATAAGATAATGCAAAGGTTATTATTTTATACAAAGTACATAAAAACTAGGTGAATCATTTTGTATAAGATTATTTAGATGAAATAGTAATGGTATTTAGTAAAAGTCTCTTACCTTGTGCACATGATAACATTTACTATATATATGTATTATTTGTTTGCTCTTTGTAGTCTTTTTATAGCAATATATTTATTAGTTTTCCTAGTAGTACATCTAGTAGGATTTTGCTGTATTGGTTTGCACCAGTAATAATTTTATTGTGTTTTTATCAAAACTATTTCCTTTAAAAACATTTGTGGGTTGTTTAAACTGAACAGTGCCATATTTTATTTCAACAGGTCATGTATTAAAATGCATGGTTTGGAGTGGTGGATGTGCTTTCACAAAACTTCAAGTCTGTAATAGACAAGTGAAAATTATCATAAGTGGTCTAGGGGCAGATTATAAAGCTGTGAATGTGACATTTACTAAACATTCCCAGCAGATACGTTTTATTATACTGTGATTGATTTACCACTTTTGAAGTCTGGGTAAATCTCACATTTACAGTTTTAAAAATATCCCTTTGATGTGTCTCCCCTATATATACTCCAGGCATCATTTTGTAAAATATCTTCACTTGTTTTTCTGGAGGTCACTGTTGGCCATCTTGGGATGAAAGTGATAAGAAAGCATACAAGGAACACAGTAGAGGTAGCAAGATTTTGTGAAAAGAGTGGTATGAGGGCTATAACAACTAATGCAGGGTTGTAGCAATGCTTGCCAGTTGGTTCAACACAGGCAGGTGTTAACAGTGCAGGTGATACTTGAGCACTGCTAAAGGTGTGATGGTTGTAAATGATTGACCAAAATTTAACAAACATTGCAATGTGCTCTATTACAAATAATAACACAATTTCTTGCAATTCATAATTAATAGTAGGTCAGCAGATACTGATACAATTACATTAGTCTTACCTTTCATCCTTCTCATTGTTTTCTGTGATTCTTTGAAAAGATCATCTGCATCCTTCTTGATCTTTGTGACCAGCTGTCCATTAGCTCCAATGTTAGTTGCTTGCCCTAAGCGACTCTTCACCAGGGTATATTTTTCTATCACAGCATCTAGACCCTGAATGACAAATATATTCATGATTTTCCTGATATTGATAAAAGGCCAAAATTGAATTACTGTTGATTAAACGGATTCCAAAGTTTTGGATGCTTGTGAATATCAGCAGATTTTTAGAATGCTCTTTTTTAGTCCTGACCTCATAAGATAAACAAAGAAAATAGTATGTGAGGGTGCCTAGGCGCAAGGCATACTAAAAGGAATTACAGAATGGAATGCCCATATACTTTAACACAAGGATGTCTAATGGTTCTGACTCCATTATTGTCTATGGGCATTCCCTTCTGTTCCATTATTGTCTATGGACATTCCACTACCCTCTTAAAGTTTATGGGCATTCTATTCAGTCATTCCTTTAAGTAGGTCCCCTAGGTCCTCCTGTGCATACACCCCCATAGCTATATATCTGCAGTGTGAGAGCTAAGGTGTTGCTGCCTCTGGATGCTAGTCTCAAGAAATTAGGAGTGAGATTTGGTAATGTCACTATTGTGCTGATCACTGTTCTGCTTGCTGAAGACTCCAATATGAGGAAACAAAGCCATGTGCCTCTACTAAGATGGCATCTTCCACACAGAAACACAGTACAGAATGTGGTAAGTCAGTAATTGGGAAGATCAGCTGCACAGAGACCACGTGCAATACTTGTGACTACTCCTTTGACCTCTCCCTGCATTTTTTGGGCACAGTTTACTAATTTTATTTCCTCACTAACTATTTATTTTTTGTAAGGTGAACAGGTAATGTGCCCAATAGCCTGGTGTGTTAGATAATGCTTGCAAACACAAAGAAAAAAAAGACACAATGGGGTTATTTATTAAAACTGGATGGTGCAAAATCTAGTGCAGCATAGAAACCAATCAATTTCACAGTTTTATTGCCAAAGCTTAATTGAACAAGCTGAAGTTAGAAGCTGATTGGCTACCATGCACAGCTGTACCAGATTCTGAGTGCATCGGTTTTAGTAAATTCTCCCCCTTTGTATACCACACAGACTTTCCTTTTACTGCATATTTATTTTTAAACATGTGCATGTTTATTAATGTATCACTAATATCTCATATAGGGTTTAACAAGTTAATTCATTTTAAAAAAAATTTTCCAGCCTTTATAAATCTGCAGCCTTCACTATAAGAATACCTAGCAATCCTAACATGAAGATTCTTGTTCAGGCACTTTCTTTTATGTAGTGACAACTGTGCTCCCGCATTGTCACATGTGCCTCTACAAATGGCCTTGTCAACACAAGTGGGACTGTTGTTAAAGGATAACGTTCATTTATATTTAACTTGTGGTGGTGTATACATAGTGTTGTTCCTTTTACAATTTTTAAAGAAATTAAACCAGTACCTGTTGTGCATCCAGAGCCTTTTTGTGAGCTCCTTCTGCTGCGCGGTTGGCCTGACCTGCCTGTTGTAGATTTTCTGCAGTTCTGTCACGCAGGTTCTCTGTTTGCTGTCCAAAGCCTTGTAGCTGATCATGCATTTCATTCATCCCTTTCTTTATAGGGTCCAGAACTTGTCCAATCTGTGCAGATAAACCATTTTGGTTACTTCCCTCAGTACATTGTGATACAATATTACAATTTAGAAAATATCTTTTTAAACTCATAGTTAATATAGTTAATGATTCCTGTAAAGACAAAATCATTTTATATAGTAAAACACAGAGCCATGTGCCTAAGTTGTGTAACCTGTAGTAACAAACCAAAGCCTGATTACAGTGGTCTGACTACAGAGCACTGAAATTATATACTGCAGCTTGCTATTGGGTAAACATCTTTGTACATTTCATTGTTCTTGACACTGTCTTATAGAATAAGGCTCCATTCACATGTTTGTGTTTCAAATCACAGGCAGAATCACCACAATTCTGCCCACGATTTGAAAACTCGCAGTGAAAATGTGAAAACATGTATTCGCATGTTCAGGTGCCATTCATTTCAATGGCATCTGAAAATGTGGTGAGTTTTTGCGGCAATCGTGGCACAGTTTTCCATGTGACAAACATGCCATGATCAAGCAAACAAAACCGCGGGGCGCACAACACCCAAAAGAGGTCCCATTTTTGGGTGTCATGCGATTTTGTTTGCCCAATCACGCCTAGTTTCTTGCACGAAAAACCACGCCGCGATCATGGCAAAAATGCCCTGCATTTTCAGGTGCCATTGAAATGATCGTTTTCAAATAGCAGGCAGAATTGCGGCGATTCCGCCCATGATTTGAAATTCCCAAGTGTGAATGGAGCCTAAGTGAGAGAATGTTTTAAAATATTTTATAATTCATGTGTAATTATTATTCTGATGAGTAAGAAACCGCTATTCCACAAAACGTAGTATATAGTAGGTTTAATCTGTTTTATTCAGAACCTTTGCCATGAGGTTTTTGTCCTATTATTTGGTATCTTTATGCACTATGGTGTATTACCTTTCAACATTTGCAACAGTGGAACAAAAACCTCAGCTATTTGCTATGGACAGATACTTTGCAACCTTCCAACCTTCTGACAAAAATGCATAGGAAGTGCTTGCAAACTGTCAGAAACCGAGTGAATGAAACCAGATTTCAGAGTCTTTGTTGTGATCCTTGAGCATCTTTTAAGATAAATTCAAGATAAATTAATTCACAATATAAGCAGCTAGTGAGTTCAGGGCTGGGCTTGTGGTAGGTGCTGTTCCAATGAGTTCTTAAAGGGCATGGCAGCCCAGTTTTATTCAATAAACGGAAAATTCGCATACACATCGGTTGCCCATTCAGGGGTTCTTCCACATCAATATGAGCATTCCACCTGGCTCCCTTGTCTTTGGTTGTAGCACCCTGCTGCAGGACCAACTCCTGGCCTATGGATTGGGGCTCTCCTGACACCCTGATAAGAGTCAACCTTACTCCTGGAACGAGACCTTCTGTTTCCTGGCTGGGGCACCACAGACCCCTGGGTGAGACCTCCTATCTCCCAGTATATAACAACCCTGAAGACCTGTGTACTTGGACAGGTTGCAGGCACAGGATTGAAGGTTCCGTCTCTCCCAATACACATTGTAACCTTCAAGCTCTAGACCCCAATCTGGGAAAGCCAAAAACACAGTTTTCTCCACTCAGAAGCAATAGTCTGGAACTTTGCATTGCCCCTAATGCAAATCCTGTGTCACATTCTACTTTATTCTCACATTGACAGGGCCACAGGGCCTCTCACTGTGTTTGCCATTGCTACTTTAGGGTTCCAGGCTAGCCCTTTAGGTGGCAATGAATACATGAACATCATTGACTGATACGAAATATAGCAGTACCACTATGCAGATCAAATACATTTTTATGTGGCGTATCTCACCTCTAGCACACGATCCTGTATCTGCTGCAAAGATGAGCTGGATCCACGTATTTTATCTTCAGCTTCCTGGAGGGCTTTCTTTGCTACTCTGATATTATCTATCACACCATCCACATTGTCTTCAACTGCCTTTGCTTTGTTCCTAAATGACAATAATGAAACAGAAGCTGTTATTTAGAAATTAGCATTAATTCACAAGGCATGCCTTTTATAGCATGTTTATTAAATCCAGTATGACATATGAAGAATGGCAAACTAAAATAGCTTGCAAAAAACATAATCATGTATACATAATTCTCAATATTAAGTATTCATATTTGAGTTAGTGTGCCACCCACAGAATGCCATATACACTGTGGAGGTAAATCAATAAAAAGTCTGTTTGAAGCATTATTTTACAGGGAAAAAATAACAGTTGTCATGGCAATAATGACATAAATTCTAGACTAACTCTATCATTAGTACTTGAATGCCACCCTGGAGTAAATGAATGTAAAAGCCTTTTCTAACTACCCATAGGTGAAAATATAATGTCTTCTTTATAACTTTAACAGTTACACATATTTGCTAATAAAATATCTTTAGAAAATATATATTTAGTAAATGCCATTAACAATAAGAAAAACGGTTAAGAAAACCATATTAATAGGTGGACATAATGCCCGTGCAGCTTATGCTGCTGAGAAATGCCTACAAAGACAAAGGAAGGGAACAGCTACATGAGGTATTTTGATCAGGATATATTTTGAGAATACTCTCTTTTTCTGTTCATCCTCTATGCGGTTTTGGAAAGAGACCAGAAGATATTTCATTGAGGTTTGTAGCATGGGATTTGGTACATGATCTCTCAGAGCCTACCAGTGGTACTGGTAATGCTAGTGAGGGTACTACTGGGAAGAATGAAAAAATTAAATTATACCTGAGATCTCATGTCACAAATGGGCACAGACAAACATGAATACAGACAAAATGAAAAACAAACAGACAGCAAGTGCTCTAGGATCAGATGAAAATCAGCTGTGAATGCACTAAAAGGAACCCTAAACCTTACACATAATACAAGCAGAAAACAGTGCAGTGCTGAAAAATGACAAAACCTTAGAATAACTATAAATTATAAAGACGATTTAAATAAATAATTATCTGTGATATAAATATATTCAATGAAGCGCTATGGATGGCGCAGTAAAAAGGAAATAGGTGTGACTATAAAAGTCTTATAACAAGGAGTGTTCACAGGATGGTGAAAGCATGACACAATTGGGTCCACATACAGTGCTGAAAACGGGTCCTGTTGTGCAGGTGGTATCAAAATACTTCCGGTGATGTCCCGTATGGTTCTATCCGTGTGGGAGGTTAATAAAAATGCGCACTCACCAGATGCGCATAATCAAAGCACAGTTTGTTGAACAGTGTACTTCAACAGGATCAGAATCAGCAGGAAACCCCCTTTAAACAGACCAGACAGTGTGGAAAAGGATCCCTCCTCTGGGCATGAGACTCCTCTGCAACTGCAAATCCGCTGGGGTCAATGTGAGCTTGTCTAATTTCCCATGGTGTCTGACGGTCGGTGGGTATAGTTAGAATTGGGGCTGAGCTGCCTTGGCTGGTCCTCTGGGTTCAGGCTCCAGGTGGAAGGAGAACGCTCCAACACTGACCCACTGCAGCATTGTACGGGACCAGTCAAGGCAGCTCAGCACGAATTATAACTAGACCCACCAACCGCCGAACACCAGGGGAAATGAGGCAAGCTACCCTTTGGTAATGTGCTCACATTGACCATAGAAAATCTGCAGTTGCAGAAGAGTCTCATGCTCAAAGGAGGGATCCTTTCTCACGCTGTCTAGTCTGTTTAAAGGGGGCTTCCTGCTGATTCCCGATTGAAGTACACCGTTCAACAAACTGCGCTTTGATTATGCACATCTGGTGAGTGTGCATTTTTATTAACTTCCCGCATGGATAGAACCACATGGGACATCACCTGAAGTATTTTGATACCACCTGCACAACAGGACCCGTTTTCAACACTGTACACAGACCCAATTGTGTCACGCTTTCACCATCCTATGAACACTCCTTGTTATAAGACTTTTATAGTCACACTTATTTCCTTTTTATTGCGCCGTGCATAGCGCTTCATTCACATATATTGAATATATTTATATCACGGATAATGATTTATTTAATTCATCTTCATAATTTACGGTTATTTTAAGGTTTTGTCATTTTTCAGCACTGCAGTGTTTTCTGCTTGTATTATGAGTACAGACAACATCTGATAACACTGACATATAACAGTTGTCTTGTAAATTGCTGACAGAATGATTAAATGGGTCCTGAAACTTTCCCTTTGTACTAAGATCCCCAACAATCCATTCATCAATGCTCTCTACTGCAGGTGTAAGCAAAGAAAAGCATTACATATAATACATAAAAAAAAAAAAATGCTAGGGTCTTTATTCCTTTTGGCCAAGGTGCTAACTGGGGTATAGCAATGAACTAACCCTTTGTTGGGGCGGGAGAATTTATAGAGCTGTCAGTGCTAGGTAAATCATTGTAGAGCTGGAGAATATAGATAGATAGCTAGAGGGGGTTAAAGAAATGTTGGTGCTACCTTATTGTTACTAGTGTAAAAAAAAATGTAATTATATTAACTGCACTGTTTTTTTCTAAACAGGGTAGGGCACTAATAAACCCCATAGGTGAAAAGAGGTTAATACTATGCATGATCCTTGCTGATGAGTAGGAGACTTAATGTGCCAAATTATGGGCCCAAGTAGTTATTATAGATACTCTCACTGCTTGAATTAACCACTTCCAGAGGATTTACCCCCCTTAGTGACCAGGCCATTTTGCAATATGGCACTGCGTTACTTTAACTGATAATTGCATGGTCATGCAATGCTGTACATAACAAATGTATGTTCTTTTTTTCCCACAAATAGAGCTTTCTTTCAGTGGTATTTGATCACCTGTGCATTTTTGATTTTTTGCGCTATAAACAAAAAAAAGACCACAATTTCGAAAAAGAAAACAATATTTTTCACCTTGTGCTATAAATCATATCCAGTAAAAAAATGTAAAAAATCTAATTTTGTCATAAATTTAGGCCAAAATGTATTTTGCTACATGTCTTTGCTATAAAACATCCCAATGCATGTAAATTATTGGTTTACCTGAAAGTTATAGTGTCTATACTGCAATTTTTATTTATTTTTTTATACTAGTAACGGTAGCAATTAGCAGCTTAGTGGGACTGCGGTGGGCATTCTGACACTGGGTGGGAACTAACTGCCACTGCCATCCTAATGACACTAATACAGTGATCAGTGCTAATAAAAAGCACTGACACTGTACTAATGACACTAGGCAGGAAGCAGTTAACATCTGGGGCGATCAAAGGGTTAACTGTGTGATGTTTTATATTATGTGCTGTGTGTGTTTTACTTGGGAAACATGCTGCTGTGCAGAGAAATACACAACAGCATGTTATTGCTGGCAGGAGAGAGAACTGTGTTGTTTACACACAGGTCTCTCCCCTGTCACTGTTTTTCGTCAATCGCCCGGGTGTCGGGACCCGGCGATCAACATCTGTAGTCGCCAATGTCGGCGCGGGTAGGGCGGTGTTCGTGCGCCCCCTACCCAGAAATGCGATTCACATATATATACGTGATTTGGGCAAGCCCTGCCGCCCTGTAGCAGTATATTGTCTATAGAGTAGCGGGGAAGCATTTAAACATGGTTATATTTGTATTAGATTTGTTACCATTGTTGACAATGCCCTCCCTGTTGGTATTATGTGCCCAGTTAATTGCCATATATCCACCTCCCTGTCAGAAAGAAGGGTCTTAATTTTGAGTTCTACTCCTCCTTATAGCAACAATATGGGAGACTCTCCCTTTTCAATTGTTGGCTAAATGAATGGGGTTAGCATCCCATAATTACGCATGCATCTAGGCATCATGCAGCTGTCATATTGTTCTAGTGTGATCCAACAGGTAACCCTCCATTGTGGCAATAAAGTAATCATTATCAACTGTTATTTTACAAAATGAATGCATACAAAATATACAATGTGTGTGATAAAAATAATAAATTCTAATATCATGTATACAATTGATAGCTTAACCTTTCTTTAAAATGTTAACTGTGTGCATGTGTGGCTTTTTCGTGATATAACCTGTTTATCTCCTTATAAAACAGTTTACAAACCTGGCATCCTCAGCATCTGTTTGTAGTTTCTTTGCTCTGGCTATATCTTCCTTTGTCTGTGACAACACTAATTCCACATTAGGCAACTTCTCTGCTATGCTGCGGATATCATTCATTTTTCTTTGAAGAGATAATGCATCAACAGGAAGTTTGAGGGACAAAATATATTCACTAACTTCTTGAATAGTGGCTGGATCTGTTGAGGGTTCTGGGAGAAAAAAATAAATAAAGTAAGTTAATATTATTATACAGGATTTATATAGTGCCAACAGTTTGCTCAGCGCTTTACAATCTAAAGGGAGACAGTACAGTTACAATACAGTATATTACAAGACGGTTAAGAGGCCCTGCTCATAACAGCTTACAATCTAGTAGGGTGGAACAAGTAGTAAAAAAGGTTATAACTGTGGGGAATTTACTGTATTTATTTTAAAGGTATTAAAGGAGATTTTCAAGAACAACACTATAACAATAAATATGCTGTATCTTGCTTGCTGTAATTAGAGGAGTGGGGTCTGACCCAGTAACTCTGATATGATACCAGGGGCGGACTGACATCTCATGGGTCTATGAAAAAGTCTATGAAAAAGGTACCAGGGGCATCTCATGGGGCCCCCTACTGACCCCGGGCCCTCGGGCAGTGCCCGAGTTTCCAAATGGTCAGTCTGCCCCTGTATGATACTACTACATTTTCTGACCGAGCTACAATGTCACATTTACCAGTAGTGATGAGACAAATTGTGTGGGTTCACAATGCATTCTGAATTTTTGTGCAGATTCACCTGAGATTTTTTTTTGCCATAATGCTCTGCATGACCTTTAAACTATGGCCAGGAGAGATTATAAGGGGGCTTTTGAATAAGCCAGTCCCCTCACTATAAAAGGCAGGATACAAAGCAGTCATAATGTCAGTGCATTGGAAACTGTTATGGGAAAAGCATAGGGAGAGATTATGGTAATTTAGGAAACTGTATTCTGATTGCTAGTTCTTTGGGCAATCAACCTTTTTGCTGTCTTTGTGTTCTTATTACTGGAACTTTTTTGTCTCTCATTGAATGCAAGGCATCAATACAAAATGGGCTTTTGTTTCAGGGGGTGGTATTTTGAAATTGTAATTTATTTTGGGGATATATTAGTTTTCATTTTATGCTGATAGGGGTTTTATTTAGGTTGGGGTGCTTAAAGCAGAGCATTCACTTTCCATCTGTCCTTTAAGCTGATTTTTTTAGCAGCATGCCACTGCATCATTTGAAAGGAAAATAAAACTTAAGTGCAAGAACAGTGTGCACCCAAACCACCTCATTATACCCACAAAGTTAAAATAAAAGTTAGGCATACACAGGTTAGGTCTATTATCCCTGATTAAAACTCTTCTGCTGCTGTTATATGTCATGGGCCTAGTCTTGGTATTTAAAATGTTCTGATGCTAGCCAATTTTACACTGCTGTATCATCTGTAATCTCTTAATTCCTAATTAGAGCTTGATAGAAATTGGTCAGGGGCACGGCAGTTTTTGCATAAAGCATAAATGAGCCAGATTGACATGCTCCTGCTGTATGTCAGCCAAGTTAACAAAAGAAAAAATAAATTCCATAGCTGTATATGTATTGTCAGTATACACTGAGAATGTCTGTGAAAACCACACTGTTAAGTCACACCATGTAGAGCATTAGTGCATGTCTCAAGCATGTTGTTTAAAGTGGTTCTAAAGGTTTACCATAATGTTTTACCTGCATTAAGGTAGAAAATGTTCCAGTACGTGTATCATCCCCTCAACCCCCTTACACTTATCCTTATACTTACCTCCTCACTCAATTCCTCACTTGATGCAGCGCTGTGCCCATCTGTAGCTTCCTTCCCTGCTTTTGCATAGGCTTTGCTGAGGCAGTGGAAGCCATTGGCTTCTGCTACTGTCAGTCAAATCATGTGACAAGGGAGCAGGTGGGAGACTGAGTTATGTTATCTGTGTCTATGGATGCAGGGAGCGCAGCTCACGATTGAGACGATAGGTGTACCACAATAGGAAGCAGCTTCCTATGGTGGCACACTTAGAACTGCTGGCAGGAGACCCCAGAAGAGGAGGATTGAGTGTGCTCTGTGAGTAGGTTAGTATAATATGTTTGTTATTTTAAAAATTAAAGATTAGACTTTACAATCACTTTAAAGGAGTTCTATATGTTCAATGTTGCCCTTGGAGATGCATAACAATACCTTCTCTCTCTTTTGCAGTACTTTTTTTTTTTGCATTGGTACTCCATGTCCCCCACGGTAATGCTCAGCTTCTGAATGGAATTTGCCTCTAATTTTGGAACTTAATTTAGAGCAAGGTTCAGCTCCTTAAAAAAAGCTGAGAGCTGGTTTTTTACAATGCTAAACAAATACAACATGGCCAGTTTTCTCACTGTATACTACTGTAAAGTCATTCAGTATTTATTAACCATTGAGTAGCACACAATAGTTTGGTTTACACTGGACCACTTAGTTCTGTAAATGCTTGTTACTGGTGCTTTTCTGTTGTTACACTGATAATGTCTATACTCCTAATGGAACAATAAACCTGGTTTGGTGCCCTTGACTGGAATTTATTTAGGTTGAAATAAAAGATTGATGATCTTTGAGTGTCAAAAAATACAAGACAATGTAAAATGAGAATCTATTACAACCCTATTCTTTAAATCTTTATACTTCATGCTTCACCTTCACACCATCATCCTATGGGATCACCATGTACTCAAAAAGCTGGCATTCACACAGTATTTAAATCCTGTCTGAAACTGTTATGATCTGACAGTAATACCTTGCACATCTCTGATCTCCCTGTCATATTGTCTGCAGTCACATGTACCTGGAAGCAGTAGGTTCAATTCAGAGGTTTTTAAATAACTGATCAGCGTAAGTGAATAAAAAAGAAAATTCCTTTGTACAAACTAAACAGCAGGTTAAAAAAAATCATGCTGCTGTATTTACAAGGATGTAGACTTCATTTCAAGCACTGATTGAAAATATGTAATCTGTTAAATGACTCATCACTTAGTTGTATAGAGCACTGATTACTCATGTAACAATAGAAACCTGTGAATTGGAGCGTAAGATTTGTGCCCAAATGATGCATGATGTTAAGAACAACAAAATTATTTCAATTGTTGTACATCATGCTTTCAGTGGAAATAGCATAGGGGACATAACATGTGTCTGTATCACAACAGTATAAAAAAAACTGTATTCACTTTAAAAAGGAAAGGCCACACACAAATAACCCCCCTGCAAACTGCTCCAAAAATATAAGCTTGAAAAAAGGCATTTTTCTTATTTGGCAGCAAATAAGAGACCTCCATGATGTAATAGTTTTTAGCAAGCTCTTTCTGTGCTTATATTTTGTAAAAATTAACAAGGTAAATAGAGTTTTCTATATTGTTGTTATACACAAAGTGGTTGATTTACTAAAACTGGAGAGTGCAAATTCTGGTGCAGCTGTACATAGTAGCCAATCAGCTTCTACTGTCAGCTTGGTCAATTAAGCTTTGGCAAAAAAACCTGGAATCTGATTGATTTCTATGTAGAGCTGCACCAGATGTTGCACTTTTAGTAAATTAGCCCCAAAATTTTTATACTTTTGTCCCCTTTACTAGCAATTGATATGGACCTGAAAATCTATCCCCTCCAACCCCCTTCCCTCACAAGCCATAAAAATATGTTTTGAATTGCGTCCCACTTATAACATAAGATTTGACACTATGGTGTCCTGCAAGTCAACAGTTAACTTGATCCAGGGCTTTTGTTGGAAACAGTTAATGCTGTTTATTATAATTTTACAATGAAGTTCTGAAATAACACGAATATACATTTTTGCATTATTTATTCATTCATTAGTGTAAACCATCGTTATTTAATAAAATCAAGTATTCACTATATAACTGACTCAATACTCACAAGAAGGAATGTTAAGTGTAATAATAGCTGTATCTGATCATAAGCACAAAGGGTGGGGGGTGAGAACTGTTTGGCTACATAGTGAATTATGCAGGTAACAAAAGAATTTGACAAATTTATCAAGTTTGTGAACTGCCATTGACACCTACAATTATTTGGCATTGCTTCCTGCATAAGTCACATAGCCAGACAGCTCTGGGCTTCCTGTGCATGAAATGAATGTATATAAAGTTTTGTACCTCTATACAAGGCTATGCAAACCCTTAGTATTGCTGGAAAGATAAAAATGACCAACACAGGGTCCCCTAATATTTTTGCCTTGGTGTCCCATCAGACATAGTTATGGCTCTGAATGTTGCTTATATTATTTTCACTCATTACCTATTCACAGTTTAATGCAAATACTATTGAGTTAAACCAGCTACTGCCTATGACTGAGCAAGGTAATCCTTCAAAGACTTCTCTGTTATTAATATAATAAGCTGACATTTTAAGAAGTCAGCAGCTTGGCTTGTTGCTCAGACGTGTAGTCTGATTAAACAGTCTGCACAGGTAGCACCAAAAAGTGGCTCACGTGTATGAAATAGACACTAAAGTCTGCACAACTTAAATCTAGTACATTGCAGGACATCTGTTCAGTCTTAGTCTATGACTTTGGATTTTGTTTTGCTTTCCTTTGGAGCAAGGTTTGAAAAGTTGACCTTCATTGACATGTTTTTTTTAACTTTATTAACTATATTAGTCTACATTGTGCCAGAGTTAGCCAATTGGGTCTAAGTGCTATGGTAGTCCTAGAAGTAGCAGAGAAGCTCACTTTGAAAAGCAAAAGAAGGGAATGGGGGATATGGGGGTAGGGGGTGGTAGGGTAATATTACAGCTACAATTTTTCAATTTCTTTAGGAAACCCTCAATAGTGTACTATAGCAGCCAAGTATTAAAAATTAGTGTCCTTGTTCACTCTTACCTGTCAGAAAATCTCGGATTTGCTGTATGAACTGCTTGGTGATTCCAATGCGTTGTTCCATATCTTTCCTAGTCTGAGTAACTTGGTTTATCAGATGCTGTGCATTGTCTTTAATCTGGTTGGCTGTTTTTTCTGCCTCCGTTATCTAAAAACATGTAGATAAAGAAAAGTTACTTTCTCCTTGAGAAGCAATTCTCCTTAAGTGCAATTTTAATAACTGCCTTTAATATATGTAATTGGGACAGGTAAATTTGCCTTCTAAATAACATAATTAAGAGAGAGGTAAAACTTTTTGCCACAAATGAGTTGGATTATGCTGGATTGGGTGGATCTAATGTTGCACAGACAAATAACACCTAACAGATTTATCTGGCTGCAAATTTGTAAAATGCACTATAATTTGCAGGCATCATATAAAAGTTGTTATATTGAATTGGAATTATGATTGTTATCTAAAGTGTTGTCTTCATCCCATCTGTGACAGCAGGAAATAATTTTTCCAACCTCTAATCATCAATCTAAGAACTTTAAGGAAGCACAGTGGCTAAATGGTTAGCACTTCTGCCTTGCAGTACTAGGATCGTCAGTTTGAATCTCACCCATGGTACCACCTGCCTGGAGTATGCATGTTCTCCTTGTGCCTGCGTGGGTTTCCTCCCAAACTCCAAAGACATGCTGGTAGGTTAATTGTCTCCTGTCTAAATTGGCCCTAGTATGTGTATGTATGAATGTTGGTAAGGGACCTTAAATTGTACACTCCTTGAGGATTAGGGACTGATGTGATTATATATATATATATATATATATATATATATATATGTAAAGCACTGTATCAATTGACTGTGCTATATAAGTACCAGTAATAAATAAAATTCCTGCTTTATATGGTTTGGATATAAGTAATAATTTATAGGTTCTGATGAAGTCAACATTAGGAGGCATTTTATAAAGGTTCCAACAAATCATTATACATTTGTGTTGCTGGATTTACAAATGATTTGCTTAATTTCAGCAAATGGTTTTATGCATCAGATAAGCATAAAATATTACATATTATTTATACAGTATATGTTTATGATACTTGCTTTCTACAGGTTGATGCAAATCAAACTGGAATGCTTTAAAAGCTGCTTAAAATGTCCAGCCAAAGCATTTTTTTTTTAGTTTTTGTTTTTGTTTTCGATTTTCAAGTATGATACAGTTATTACCAGAATAGTTATGGTTGGAGGCTCTGTGACAAAGAGATTTTCCCTCACTTTTTGTCATGGTGACAGTTTCACCAGACAGGAAATGAGGGGAAATCACCAACAGCATCACAGCAGAAATATATATATGCCTTATTAGTAGAGTAGGGAAACATTTAAACAACTGTTAAATTTGTAATCCAGTATAAAGGTGGCCTATATAGCCAGATAAAAACAGACAGGGTTTTAATCCTTCTCTATTATAACCCAAATCTTGGGCTGGACATACACTTTAAAGCGCTCTATTTTAAAATGTTAGTTTTTTTTTTGTTTGGTGTTTGTTTTTTTTCATTGTGGTGTTTATATACCATCTGGGCATTCTTCATCAGTTGGTTGCTGAGGTTCAATAGATCCTTGGAAGTTTTCTCTGAGCTCCGTAGTGCGTTCATGGATAAAGGGAATGCCCCTCTGCAAAGAGTTCCCACCTTACACAAGGTAACATTATTTCTTCTACATATGTTTCCAGGGCAGTTTTCTGGGGTGCAGGAGTCTGTTCTTATACCCTCGCAGACCTACAACAAATGAAATCACTGCAATGAGATTCAACGGCTGCATTTTTGTATTGGCCTTTCATTATAAATCATATACAAGCAGTGTCTTAGACCACTTTATCATGTTGCCCTCTAAGATCATCCATCTTACTAATTACAATGATATACAATATGAATATACGTATAAACATGGAATGTACAGTAAACTGTTATTTTTTTTTCTTCTGTAGGCTTGCATAAAAGAATAAAATAATAAAAAAAAGAATTTGACTAATCTCTTCCCTAGGCTATGGCCCAAGTGGTCTCTACAACTCTAGACCTGCATATAAGTCTAAAATTATTAGAGTATAACATATAAAAGAATTCATATAATCTCATAACTCTCTATCAAGGGTAGGAAACAAATCACTGGAATGTTACACATGTAGCACCCTCCCAGTTCAACTAGTGGGAGCTAGACACTAATGGTTAAGACGGAGAGACTCTGCAGGCCAGCCCCTCTGGAATTTCCCTCTAAGGCTTTTGGAGGAGGGCCTTGAAGGCAGTGGGTGCAGGAGTGGCTGGCTGCACTCTTGAGGGACCTCAGCCAATTCCCAAAAGAAGGCTTGGCAAGGGGCTGGGAAGTGTAGGAGCCTGCTCACTGACAGGAGTGAGGTGTGTGGAGGATTTGGGTGGAAGAAGGAGTAAGAAGATGTGCAGCTGGAGGAGGAAGGCTGCAAGGAGACCTAGTGGGATGGGGCCTGCCTGCAAGCCTGAATTTTAAAAGGTGGACAACTCTGGACTCACTGGCCCCCGAGAGAGGACCACCTATATGGCAGGGAAGGAGCAGTCTGATAAGTCTGGTTGCAGCAGCTAAACTGCAAGCAGTACAGCAGAGGATCTGAGTGAGTACACCTGCACCCCATGGGCAGATAGGAGAAGGAGCAGTCTGGTGGGAAACCAGATTAGCCCCATGCTAGTGACTGTCCACCCCATTTAAAGGGACATGAGCCAGATCCCTTGCTCAGGAAAAGTCTCCAGATTGCTGGGTAAAAAGGAGTTCATCAAGGGTCTGGGGTGGTACAACTAGGAGATACTCGCTAGCACTCCCACAGAGACTATGTAACATAAGAGGGTTTTTGAATATTTTTAGGAAGTTTGTCCTCAGTTATTGGTTCCCTTGGGCATCCTATACACCCCTTACCCGATCCAAGTTCTAATCCCCTCAGTAAATAACAAAACCAAAGTTCAAGGACTGGTTTCAGATTCTGAATGCAAGCTTGTGTGGAAAATGCTGAATGACTTGCTGTGCAGGACTATAGGGGGACCCAAATCAACAGCAACCCCTAAGGGGGTAGTGCTACACACATTTCTAGGATGTGTCAAAGAATTTATGTTTTTGGATATACACATGAAAGATCAATTTAAAGTGGACCTAAAAGGCAGAGGCAGCCGGTCAGTGCCTCTGCTAACTTACACCGTGCCTTGGCAAACAGGCAGAAGAGAAGATGAAGAAAACAGCATATAGAACCCATATGGAACCTGCACCGGATGAAAGGTAAGCAGGTAATCGAGGTCAGGGAAAATTTTAGAACAAGGCAAGCCCATGAAACCAGAGGTTCTAAAGTCTTTTTATATAAACTGTCATTTCAGTGTGTCTTAGCATATTAAAACCTTGATGTTCTATGTTTCTAATTATCTATGTACATGTGGACAGCATTTTCAAAATGTTCAAAAATGAAAATGGACTACAAATACCTTCCCTTCCCTTGGTTGATGTATACTTTAGATAACACAATTATTTTTAAAGTTACCCTGTTAATAGTTGGTGTAAGATCTGGGTAAGACAGTTCATCTCTCAGCGTCTTCAAGTCCTCCAGTCCCTCTTGGATCTTCCCTTCAAGCCCATTCAACCCTTTTCTACTTTCCCGTGATTGGGAGACAGTTGCCATGGCTGCTGCCACAGTTTTTGCAGACTCCTGTGATGACTGGTATGCAGAACTCACAATGGTAAATAAACCTATGAAGAAAGCATATGTTTCTTTGTTATAATATGCAGTATAACTGTTCCTTTATTTCAAGGGTCAGTCCACCTAGAAATTATATTTCAGTTTTTGATAGATGTTGGAAATTCAAACTACCTGAAAGTTTCCTATACCCCTCAGAGATTAAAATAATGAGATCTGATTGATTCAACCCGATAGGATGCATGTATATGCAAAATGTAGGCTAGACATTTTGGGTGGACTTACCCATTCATACAAAGCAATAGCTTTAACTACTAAGACTAATGACATCAATGTACCTGAAGCATTTTGTGCAATGACATTTCCTTGCTGGGTCATTTTCCTCTGGTAAAGCGTATTAATGTTGTTATAGTGGACCTCCAAGGAGTTCAAGTCACTTGGAAGAGACTCAGAATCATCCAAAGGTGGCAGATCAGGATTTAGCTGTCTCACATCTCCTCTGTAAAACAAAAAAAGAAGGTGTTTTGGTTCTATGTAGGAAGAGCACCCTGCCAATTCATAAGTACAACCATGATAGCCAATAAACATATATAGCATTCATTAAAAATCAGTTATTGGCAAAGGTATTAAATCCCAACTTCAGGTTTTGTGTTACTAAAATATGTGGACTCTGTCAGCATTGTATAATCTGTATGTGGAACAGCTACATACAGTATAGAGCCCCCTATTCCAGTCACAGTATGGGGACTTCCCGCTCTATACTCTAAATAAAAGCAAATCAGGCTGAGTGCTGCTCAGTCGTTCACAGGAAGCTTTGTATTTTATCAATAAATACAAGGCTTTCTCTGATTGACCTCTGATTGAGATGTCATTCATGATATCATCTGTCCAACTCTCCACCTCACTCAATCAGAGGAAGCCTTGTATTCTTTCATAAATATATGAGGCTTTCTGTAAATAGCTGAGCAGTTCCTGGAACAGGATGGGAAGTATATAGCATGTAGCTATAGCTGTAGCTTATACTGCGCTCAGAGTGACTGCATTTCTTGAAAGAAAGAAATCTTGAAGGAATTTTCTGAAAGAAATAGTTCACTTGCACCAAAAACAACCACACAAACCCTGGCATAAAGCTTTAAAGCGGTAGTAAACTCTGCATTTTTATCTTGTACCTACAGGTAAGTCTATAATAAGGCTTACCAGTAGGTATAGTAAATATCTTCTAAATGTGCACCGTTTAGGAGATAGTTACATGCATAGAAGTCAGTGACGTCACAGCGCATGGCTATTGTGCCCTCAATGGACAGCGTGCCATCCATTGAGGGAGCTATGCTGCGGCCGTGATTCCCATGTGCATGTGTGGGAGTGACGTCATCACGGCTCGGCTCTTCAAATGGCTGGATCCCGCTTCACCCGGAAGGAAGACCGGGTGAAGATGGTGAAAATGGAATCCCTTTCAGCACTGACAGCATGCTGCTGGAAGAATCTTTTCATAAAAACTTTTCATAAAACTTAGTTCTATTGAATTAACTTTACTTATACTCTTGAATATCGAGCTTTCATGTCAAGTCTGTGACAGACCCACCATCCTTCCAAGCCCCTCAATCCATCTCTTTTCCACCTGCTCCCCCCCCCCTTCTTTTTTTTATCTCCCTCTTTTCTCTTCTGGCGCTTTCCTTTTGTCTCTCTTCATTAGATATCATCTGGATTGGGACATTATCCCCCAAATGTTCCAGGGTCCCATTCAAGACCCACACTTCATTCAGGTTTATATATTGGAACACCCAAGGCTATGATGCTTCTATATCAGAATAGAATCATTATATTCTTCCCAATACTCTGGAATCTGCCTACTTACCACTGTTTAACTCAAGCCTAGTACACACGATCAGAAAATCATAGAAAACATACTGTGTTCAAAGTGATTGTACGATAATCTGCTTGTTAGTACACAGCTTTCATGTGAAATTATTCAAAGGGACAAGTACAAAAATGTTTCTTGTGTGATACTAGATCGTATAATTTTTGTTTAATCAGGACAGTTTTCAGCCGAAAAAATACAATACAAATACATTACAATGCATAACATCACTTCCAAATTTTTATTCTGTCCTACAAGAATTTTTATAGCTTTAGTAACCTCTTCATTATCAATATGAGACTAGCATGCAAAGACAAACAGAAGATAATTCCTCCGATATTCTCATCGTGTGTTTGGAGCTTTATAGAGGTTGATACTGTATTTAAGGAAAAATACAGAGCTTAAGGCCCCTTTCACAGGAGCGGTTAGATTTCAGCTTTTGAGGAATGTATTTACTGCAGCTAAATGCAGACAATGCATCCCTATGGCTCCGTTCACACACTGGGTTTAGCAACGTTTACGTAACATATGGTTTTATGCATTTAGGAAAAATAAAGTTGACAGCGTCCAGGAGCGATGTACCGCAGCTATCTGTACATAAACACAGGTAATCGCAATACAAAGAAAAAATAAGTAAACAGTTACTATAGACAAGGCAAGAATTTACTACCACAGCTAAACGCAGCCGCATGCAAACACATGCAAATGCACGTAATCGCAGATAAATGCAATGAACAAACACAAGTGATCTCTGTGTCAGGAGTGTTGGAATTTCAAAATAAAAAAATATGCATTTATAAGCGGCAGAACAACCGCCTGTGTGAAAGAGGCCTTACTCTGGATGAACAAATGTATGCAATGAGACATTTTACATTGGTTATGATGCTGTCTATTTTTGACTTTCAGCTATGACTTTATACCATTATGACACATTTTTGTAATCCTTTTTCTGGTCTGCCCTTGAAAAAGGAAATTAAAAAAAAAAAACCTACACATAAAATATGCCGATGTGAACGGGGACTTACTGTGTACAGTATATAGCCTGACTGCATTACATAAATAGATAATGAGGCTTCATCTGGGCTTTAAAAACATTTGTCACACACCAGAAGAGGTATCAAGCAAGTTATAATTTGTATGTGTATATGTGTGACCCCTGTGCCAGCAAACATGGTAAGACAGCTGCAATAAGACCACATACCAAGACCACGCACAGATTTAAGAAAGTTATACAATATATTCAATCTGAAGTAGTTAGGGGCATGTTTTATATAGGTGTAGTACTATTCTCAAGCAGCAGAGTAAAGGATATATAGATCAAGCTGCAATTTTGTAAATCTTCCACTGTAAGACTAACTGCTAACTGCTCCTGTTTTGTACTGCATTGCTCTGGGGCAAGATTAATGGTTTTGTCTTAATGAAATAACTGCTAATTCCAGTTCAGTGGTTTCTTCTATTATCTCCTTTGCTAATGTTTGTATGAAAAAGACATCGAGATATAAATAAACACAAGTAACTCCCAGTATGTGTTTAGGGCATTTACCAACAATGTACATAAATCAGAGCTAGTACTGTGGCATTTCACACAAAGCACAAAAGGAGTACACTGCTGACATTTCTTATGAAGGGTTGCATAGCTGGAAGATTTTTACATTTTCAGTAATAAGTTTGCTTTGAGTAAACACTGTGTAAGATGCTCAATGATTGTTATGTAACAGAAAGGGACACGTAATAAATAATGTAACAGAAAGGAATGTGTAATAAATAACATAACTGAAGAAATTAAAGTTAAAGGGATTTTTATATTTCTGTATATTTTTTCTTTAGCATGTTATGGCTGTTACTGAAAAAAATGTTTAAATATTTGTAGTCAGATAAAGTCAGATGGCTTCTTACATAACCAATATTGCTCTAGGAACCCTACAGAATACAGAATATTTATTTGTAAAACAAAGATTGTATGTACAGTATACAAAAATTTCTGAAGATTTACTGATTCTATAGCCCAATTTTTTTGGGGGGACGTGGAAGATCAGGAGAGAAAAAATACTCTGTATTGAGTTCTTATATACTAGTGTTTTTTTATCATGAGATTTAGTAGCTGATTATTTTTGTTGGTGTGAAATTCTACCAACCAGGAACATTGCACAACTTGAAAAAAAGAAATCTGGTGTACTTTACGTTCAGATTCTACAAATTCGTTAATTCATTTCTAAAGGTAAGCATAGTCACTGCTAGATACTTTGTCAATACAAGATGTGGAGGACCCACTTCTGTCTTACCTCATTTTTACCAGTTGGTTCTCCATCTGTAAAAGCTCATTATCTGAGACACCTGGCCCACTTGACAGCCTCTGAACACGCTGAAGTTCATCTCTGCACATGGCCAGCCGAGGTCCAAAGTCTACAGTGGATTGCCCCCCTTCTAATGCACTTGTGTTTCGTAGAGCTTGCATTTGAGTGCCAAGAGTTCTAAACTCACTGTCATAAAACTGGAAACAGGCATGGCATGGTCTGCAGTCTGGGTATGTATTAGAATATCCTCTCTGGCAAGAGTCACATCGTACTCCGATAATGCCTTGACGACACAAGCATTTTCCAGTTGTTTTATCACAACCAACATCAATGGTTCCTTGGAAGTCACAATTGCATGCTACATGAAAGGAAGATATAACTGTTATTTCATTTTAACATATTTGTAAAATGAATTACCACAGCAACATTTTCAAATAAACAAATCCATCCTTGATCTCCTACTACAAAAACCAAAGCAACTGCTTTATACAGTATGTATCTGAAAAAATGGCAGTCAGCAAAAAGTAGTAACTAGTATAATGGCTTCTGAATATTTAAAGCGGTATTAAACTCTCATAGTAAAAAAAACTCTTGACAGGCAGGGTTTTTTTTTATAACAGAAGACACCCTAGTGGTCTCTTCTTTCATTAATGCCTCTCCTGGCCTGGCAGTGGTAATGTACTCTAAATAGTGCATGCGCAGCTCAAACCACGTTTATGGAACCTGTTGTGTGCTGTGGTGAAGCAACTCCCCAGCACATGTGCGGGAGTGACATCATCGCGGCCCAGCCATTCAAGCATCCAGAGAGCGCAAACCTGGAAGGAAGACCAGATGGAGATGAAAGGGACCAAGACCTGCTGGAGGGGTGACAGTGCAGCGCTGTAGGGCTGACTGGTGTGCAGGGGTGGACTGACCATTTGGAAACTCGGGCACTTCCCGAGGGCCCGGGGTCAGTAGGGGGCCCCATGATATGCCCCTGGTACCTTTTTCATAGGCTTTTTTGAGTTTGGGCAAGGACACAGGAGCCCCATGATCCCCTATTGCCCGGGGGCCCCATGAGTTGTCAGTCCCCCCTGCTGGTGTGTCTGCCATAATGTGCTAATATGTGGTACATACTAGTAAATTATGCCATAAACCTCCTGGAGGTCCTAAAAAAACTTAGGAGAGTTAAACATGCTTTGACTGGATGGAGCTTTGGGAACCAAAATGTCATATGTTGGTACAAAGTTTGGAAGCAGTGCTGCCTAAACATTTTTTTTTTGTTTAAATTATATTTCTTTTGCAATTTTCTCCCTGGTGATGCACTTTATTTGCATCAACTAATCTTGAATATTGCAGCTAATAAGCATTTACTTCCCTAAAATAAAAATTGCATGTTGCATGTCTGTCATGTCTGCATGGAGAGGTGTCATTTAGATGTTGGATCATTGTCTGAGGTCAGAACTTCAGTTGATGTCCACAGCCAGCCTGTAGACTGGTCTGTGTTGTACTCATGCACCTTATGTACTTAACCAGTTCCTGTCAGCAGTATGCATATTGCCTCTCGGCGGGTGGGCTTTAATGGCAAGTGGCCGCATATATGCGTCCCTATGTAAACACATTGCTGTACCCAGCACAGTAACCAGCAGGCACCAGAAAGCTCTCAATGCATACTTGAGATTGTGAGCTTTTCCATCATGTGACCACTGTGACTGCCATTAAGGCAACTGTGCAAGGGGGTTAAAGTAGATCTATAGGCAAAAAATGTTTTTGTTTTGGATAGAGCAAGGGAGGAATAAAACCTCTGTCAAGTTTTTTTTGCCATCTGTGTCCCATAGGGGAGATCTACCTTTACTTCCTCTTCCAGAGCTAAAACAGGAAGTGAGAGGAAACCCCTGCAAATTAAAGGAATTACATAGTTGCATAGTTACATAGTTAGCCTGGCTGAAAAAAGACAAAAGTCCATCCAGTTCAACCACAGAAAAAAACAGTTATAATCCTATACCCACAGTTGATCCAGAGGAAGGCAAAAAAAACTCAGCAAAGCACGATCCAATTTGTTCCTGCAGGGAAACAAATTCCTTCCTGATCCCCCGAGAGGCAATCGGATATTCCCTGGATCAACTTTACCTATAAATGTTAGGAATACCCAATGAAACTAAGAAGTTAGTGTATTTTAGCACATCCAGGCTTCCTGGACCCCTTGAGTGCTCACAGTGAGGAAGGATATGTTATGCAATCGCCTTGAAGCAACAGCTGTACTTACTGTGCTGATTTAAAAAATATCCAAGCTGTTTACTTGCTTTAGTCTGTAAACAGTTTCTTAAAATAATGTTCCAGTAGTGGTTGTCCTGGATATACATGTAATCAGCACAGCTGCCTGAGGCTTATATATTCGAAATGTCAACATTTGTTTCTTGCAATGATATCAAATATGCTTGATTTGGTGTAGCACACACGCATATTATACAAACCTTGACATCCAGTCTGCAAGATTCCATACATCCTAACTGGACACTCAGTACAGCGCTGACCACCAAAGCCTTCTCTACAAAGACACTGGCCAGTTACCTAAAAAGAGTAAAATAATATATTATATTCTAACAATATAAAAAAGTTATCAACGACTAAAAATCTAAGACTTTAGATTAAACTTTGCAAGACATAAATTGATGCTACGCTTAAGGACCACCCTATAGCAGGTATACTGCTACAGGGCGGCACTTGTGCGCAGAATCACATATATATATATATATGTGTGATTTTGCATTTCCGTGTAGGGGCACACGAGACCCGTGCACGCTCCCGACCTGCCCCGCTATTCGCAGCCACGGATGTTAATCACCAGGTCCTGGCTGGGAATTACCCGCAGGCGCCCGGTGATTACCGAGCATCTCCGACGGGGAGGAAGATTGTTTTGTTTACAAACAATCTTTCTCACTGTCAGCTCGAGCACATTGCTCGGGATGACTGTGCACAGTACAGCCATCCCGATTAGTGTGCTTACAGTGAAGAACACCCCCCTAGCACACAGTTAACCCTTTAATGGCGCCTCACATTACCCCCCTGCCCAGTGCCATTAGTACAGTGTCAGTGCTTTTTTTTAGCACTGATCACTGTATTGGTGTCACTGGGGTGTCAGTGACACCAAGTTAGTTCCCCCCCCAGTGTCAGAATTCCCGCTACAAGTCGCCATTACTAGTAGAAAAAAAAATCCTATTATCTATACTGCATTTGTAAACGCTATAACTTTCACGTAAACAAATTAATTTACACGTATTAGGATTTTTTTTTCAGCAAAGACATGTTGCAAAATACATTTTGGCCTAAATTTATGATTTTTATTTATTTATTTCAGGTACTTATATAGTGCTGTCAATTTACGCAGCGCTTTACATATATATATTATACATTCACATCAGTCCCTAACCCTCAAGGGGTGTACAATCTAAGGTCCCTAACTTACATTCATACATACTAGGGCCAATTTAGACAGGAGCCAATTCACCTACCAGCATGTCTTTGGAGTGTGGGAGGAAACCCACACAGGCACAGGGAGAACATGCAAACTCCAGGTAGGTGGTGCTGTGGCTGGGATTCGATCCAACGACCCTAGTGCTGCCAGGCGGAAGTGCTAACCATTTAGCCACTGTGCTGCCCCATTGCTGCATGCCCCATGATGAAATTAGATTTTTTACATTTTTTTACTGGCATGTTTAATAGCAAAAAATCCAAAATGTTTTTTTTTCTCAAAATTGTTGGTCCTTTTTTGCTTATTGAACAAAAAATAAAAACTGCACAGGCAATCAAATACCACTAAAAGAAAGCTCAATTTGTGGGGGAAAAAAGAAGTAAATTTCATTTGGGTGTAGCGTTGCATGACCGCACAATTGTCAGTTAAAATAATGCAGCGCCGTAATGCAAAAAATGGCCTGCTCATGAAGGGGGGTAAATCCTCAGGAGGGCAGGTGGCTAAATCAAAAATCTTAATTTCATATATTGATTATTGACATTTTTCTACTATAGAGAAAGATCATTTTATTATAGCTGCTAGCAGTATGGAAATCTGACATATTCTGAACACACCCTGTACCTGATTACACTGAAGACTGTATGAGTTCCTGGGATGACAATCGCACAGTTGACAGCCCCTTCCACTAGCAAGATTCCAATGTTGGGTGGCGCACTGATCACACCATTGGCCTGTAATGTTTGGAAGACAACGACACTGTCCTGTTTCACTGTCACAAGGCTGGTCTTTCTCTATCCCCTGAGGATCACATTCACACTCTGAAAAAAAAAATCAAATCTCTTAACATTAAACAACTGCATTATATTTATGCCTCATGTGCAGACCTCCCAAACCCTTTAGGCAAGGCTGTGCCTATTTTTGCCAAACCTTGCAAGAATCTGAAAATGGAATTGCTCTGACAAGGAGCTCCGAAAACTTGCATTACCATGGCAGATCTCTTACAGCGAATGAAGGGAAGTTGGAATTTGCCCATGTTTGTACACATTGTAAGACCTCAAAAGGGATAAAGGAATTCTGCTGTAATGGCTACCATCAAAAATACCAACTTTGTTACTTTGTCAAATTTTTTAAATTTATTTTTTACAGGTATTTATATATCACCATCAGTTTACGCAATGCTGTACATGCTGTAGATTCACATCTTTCCCTGTCATCAAGAATCTTACATTCTTGGGTTCCCATCTCACATAAATACATACAGGCACACACATACTAGAGTAAATTTAGTCAGAACCCAAATAACCTACCAGCATGACTTTGGAATGTGGGAGAAAATCGGAGTACCCGAAGAAAACCTATAGAAGCACATGGAGAACATGCAAACTTCATGCAGACAGCGTACTGGTTGATATTGGAGCTAACGACCCCAGTGCTGCAATGTACAAGTGCTAACCACAAAGCCATTGTGCTGTCCATATTTTTCATAGGAAATATTTTTTTACTATGCGCATGGGACTTTTCTTAGCTTCATAGGTACCTCTCTATATAATTTAGTTCATAAATGGTTACTAAGATCCCTGGAACTACTGTATTTACTATTCACATTGAGAGACAGATGATGCTTTCTGTTATTTAATTAAATATGGCTAAATTTATTTTAAAAAATGAATTTATAAAAAATGAAAATATGTACCTCCAAGATATATAATTATACATGGATTAAACATATAATTGAGCAAACAACAAGGTAATGCTTTAAAATACACAACTATACAAAAATGTTTTCACTATTCCCCTTGTAGTTGCAATTATATATGAATTAAGAAGGAGAAAAATCTAAAATAATAGTTTTACAAAACTAACTAACCCTATACACATACCTCTTTTTTATAAACCTTCCAAATTTAAACTTTAATCCTTTAATTCCAAACTCGCAGCATTTTACACAATAAATGATTTGCATGCTTTTGTAGATTGTTGTTGCCCTCTGGTGGTGTACACTTAGTGAGCTGTAAAATGTTCTAACCAGGAAGCAGGAGATTTCTTACACCGAATTTAACATCTGTAAAGATATGGCTGTTTTGAAAGGGAATTCTCAATGTGTCTCAATTTGGCTCACATATTGACAGATACAGTTGTGCACTGTATAATGCAAGAGCAACCTCTGTTCACATTGGACTGTGGAACAATTTGGTAAACACTGGGCATACAAAACAGCAAAATTACACTGGGCCATGACTCATGAGAAGGGTCTCACAGCAGCTGGTGCTGCAGATCTCTGTACTATCTCTCTGTATTACAAACAGGAACAGGGGAGAACTGACCATTTGGAAACTCGGGCACTGCCCAAGGGCCTGGGGTCAGTAGGGGCCCCCATGAGATGCCCTTGGTACCCTTTTCATAGGCTTTTTTGAGTTTGGGCAAGGACACAGGGGCCCCATGATCCCCTATTGCCCAGGGGCCCCATGAGTTGTCAGTCCGCCCCTGATCAGGAATATACACACTTTATCTAAAAAGCGCATTTTCATCCAGTGGTATGTCTCTCATGGGTTTGTGACATGTCATCATGGGATACTAATACTTTTTCTGGTGTTTGTATCAAGACAGTTTACAGTTTCAGACAACAAAAATACATTATATATGAAATAGAATTTATTTAAATGACACAGGGTTCAAAAAGATACCATTTTAGAAGCTCCAGAGTATTTGTTATGAGCAGAGAAACTGTTTGTTCAGCTTTCTCCAAGTTTTGTAATCCCAGTTCGGGACCTTAAGTTTTAGAGGTTCCAAAGTGTCTTGGAAGGGACAGAGCCTTCAATCCTGTGTTTTGCTGGAGGCCTCCAGGTTGTGTGGGTACAGGTGTGCAAGGTCGTTATAAGCCAAACATGATCATAGCTCAGGGCTCCCATTTCGGAGACAGAGCCCTGTCAGGAGATCTGTGGGTACACCCAGTGTTGATAGGATTCCTTGCCACTGGACTGGGAAAGTTGAGACAGCTACGTGGGTGTGGGAGACCAAGAGAGGGCCTTGGAGACCACACAGGGGTTTCAGCTTCACACAGCAAAGACAGTAACAAAAATACGCTCTTTGGTCTCCCAGACCATGCACTCTCCACACTTACTCTTGCTGCACCAGCAGCAAAGTGCTGCAACCAATTTTCTCTTGGTTTTGTCTAATAAAAGTGGTCCAGAAAGCTTTTAAGTACAGTTTGGATTTACTTCAAATACATCTATCACACTGAGCTTAATAACCCCATATCACAAAATATAAACAACAATCTATGTCTATTGATACATAACACTCGTATTCCTCCAGTGCAATACTGGAGAATGAAGTGAGGCAAATTACATTTTTCTAGGCAGCAATCACGTTTCTTCCTTCAGAGATTGGAAATAAGAAGCACATAGATGAAGAACTTTGTATGATCTAAAATAGCTATTTTCTGCAACAGGCAAAGAAGTCAATAGGATTTCCTAGTAGTTATAATAAAACTAACAATAAAATAAACAATAATGCAATAACAGGATTATTCTGTGATTGGTGATATGTTTGTCACTTACTTGTGCATCCCAGTGGATTGGAACCACTCAGAAGATAGAACCCTGGCTTGCACTGGTCACAACGTTCTCCTCCAACATTTTCTTTACAAAGACATCTTCCATTTGTTTGATCACAGCTGCCACCATCAAGGCTACCCTCTGGATCACAGTCACAAGCTGAAACAAAGATTAACATTCACTCACTTGTCCTCCTGAAATATTCATATTCCCTTTCAATATCACTGTTTTTAGTGGAGTGTATACTTCGATGTTAGTTCAATGCAGGTAAAATGTGTTGGTGCCATAACCTAAGACCTGAATCTTTTTGGAGAGAAATAACAGGGGTGGTAGTTGAAATGAGAATGACATTAGAAGATCACCTTCTATTGAGATAAGTGTTGCTACATACAGTAAGTAGTTGATTCATTTTATTGTACAAGTATATAATTTTATTTTTAGATTTTATCATCAATCATTAAAAAATCTAACAGTTTGTTTAAAGGTGTCAGACCAGAGTCTTCGGTTACTCTACATCAAAAAGTTTCAGATACTAAACATTATTCTTGATTTTAGGATAAGCATTCATGTGAAACACTTCATATCAGAGATTTCTCTCGTATTTGTGTACTGTATATGCCTATAGATTATATGTTGGATTATTGCTTTGATCACTCAGAATTAGTTATTATTTTCTTGTGATTCTGATACTACATTCAAGGCCTGTACTGCTGCTGTTATAATGGCATTGGTTGTTGCTTTTTGATTTTTGACACGTTAGCTGTCCCTTATGTGCAAGCAAGTGCTGTTGTGGATAGTAGGCTGAATGTTCCAGTAATCTAAAATCCCCAAAAAATTGCAACCACGGCCTTTACAGTTTCCATGTAACCTTCTGCCTTCCCACCACCCAGGCCTTCCTACTGGCCAGGGTTTTGGTGGTCTCCTTGGTAAATAGGAACAATTAGGTAGTAGAAAGGGGTGGGAGTTTTTGACACTTTTTATGAAAATAAGTTCATATTGGTAAACGTTGGTTTGGAACAACTTGGAATCTTTGTGGTCAAAGCTAAATGAGCCACTGATAAAACATGTTTATGCAAAGTGTGTATGCTATTAGTTCTTGCTCTGCATTTTCTATTGACTGAAACAAATAACCTTTGTCAGGTTCAAGTCATAATCAAATTTAGGCTTTCCCCACAATAATTAGATTCATTGTCATTTTCACACAAGGTGGAGAAAATACCTTACTAAATTCAACATGCAATATTCTTGCTTTTATTTGTTTTATTTATGATTACATAGCTCCCAACTGACACTCTGCCCCTCTTCCCTCCTTAGTTGTCCCTCTTTTTTGGGCTGTTGTGTAGAACTCATAAGAAGAACTCATAAAATGCACTATTTATCAAAGTCATTATATTCCAATAAATGTTTTACCTATCCCCTAAATTCTTGCATTTGTCAATATGAAAAGCTGGTATCAAGGAAAAATAGTGGTAAAGTCCAGTCATTTTAATGTAATAATTCTCCATGGTCCACATAATTGGAAGCATGGTAGGAGTGCGGCCTTTGCCTACATACTTTGTGCTACATTATTGTGTCTCTCTTTCCCATCTCAAAAAGATGGGCAATATGCTTTTAATAATAGTTGTAAATATCCCTACAACGAATGTTACTTACAAACACAGGCATCTCGGTGGCTGATGTCTCGATTGGGATTCCTGTAGTAATCAGGTTTGCAACGCTCACAATTTGTGCCTCTGGTGCCGTCAGCGCAATCATCACATACACCCCCACTCACTCTGCCACTAGCTTCATATACTTCAGGGTCAAAGTGGCATTTGTCAGCATGATTGTTACAGTTGCACTCTGGGAAGAATAAAACATTGATTGATAATGCATAAACCATAGTAGTACAACAGCAATCTCTTCTTTAATTTTATGAAAAGGCTAAAGTACTCAGATTTGACAATGTGACACTGTGGTCTGATAAGACCTCTCCGCCAAGGTTTTCAGCTGTTTCTGCATTTTTTGTATTCCCATTGCTTTTGCTGCATTCCACATTTGTGGGATTGTGCAGAACCTTTGTAATGACTGATACCAGTGAACAGGCCACAAAATTCAAGTGTCAGATTCTCCAAGATCCAGATCCACCAAGTCCAATAGATATAACGTAAGAAGGTAGCTTATGTCTGCTTTCCAATATCTATCAAAAACTAAAATATTGTTTGGGTTTGGACTAACCCATTAAAAAATGGAACAGTTTATGTGGCATAAAATATACCCAATAACATGTCTGTAAATCTACTAGCTACCTATTGAAAATCAAATGGTGTTTATACCCTATTTAGTGAATACAATGTATGAAATAGACAATACACTCTATGAAAGAGACAATGACAATAAATCAGTGAAACCACAAAATCTCAAAAGCCAGCAAAAGACGACTATAGAACTACCTCCATAATTCCAAATAAAGAGCGCCATTCCAGCACACTACAGTTCATAAAAGTTACCAGAAGATGGCAACAAAGCATTGGTTCTAATTCTTTCACTCCTTCCCCATTTTAAACTACCAAAGTGTCATTACAGACTACAATCTATAGTAAATCAGATAATCTGCAAAGACTTTGCATAGTTGATTAGAGAATACCTTCTACCAGGCTCCTTTTTAAGTGTGTGGCTTATGTTCGTTTAAAAGAGTTCCTATATTTTGCCTGTCAATAAGCATGATACATTTAGTCCTAACCATATGATGAAAAGAATAGTTTAGCTGGAATCTAAGACGTTTCTTATTAGTATTTCAATTTCATTTAAAGATATCAGAACATTTGTATAAAATATAAAGATCTTTTGTTATAAGCATTTTAAAGACCCCAAATTATAATAGCTAATAGAGGCATTACCATGTAAGGTTTCAGACTGTGGCAGAGAAAACTTTTTAAACTTAAACCTCTTGCTATGGGGGAAGTTGCTCATGCTACCTCCGGATCCAGCTCCGTGGCTCGTCCCCACCCCGCTCTCTCCTCACTTGCTGTGGTTGACAGCAGCAGGAGCCAATGGCTGCCTCTCTGTCCAATGAGGAGAGAGAGCCAAGAGAGCTATTGTTCTCGTGCACATTGCTGAATCAAGATCAGCCTCAGGTATTTATTGGGGGTAGGGGGGAGCTGCATACAGAAGGTTTTTTTACCTCAATGCATTCTATGCATTAAGGTAAAACCCTTCCACCTTTAGAACCATTTTAAATGCTCATTTATATCTAGGGTACCCTAAGGCTGGCCATAAATTATACAATTCTCCTGTACAATTACCTTTGTAATTACCAAAACTTATCAAGCCAAAACACTTTCAGTTTGTATGCTACCAGGCAGGCCCTTGCACTGTAGTGTAGTGTTGTTGAGGGTAAATCTGAAGAAAATTGAACAAGAAAATTGTATAATTATGGCCAGGTTAAAACAAGTTTTAATTGCCTGATTCTCCATTCCCCTGGCAGCTGGGAATCTACTCTACTTTCCTACTACATGTCCCTCAGTGTCCTCATGTCCAATGCAGGGCTACTTATTGCTTCGAATAAGTAGCAGAAAACATTTTCCTCTATGATGCATATCACTAGCTATACTGCCCCCAAATACAAGCCATTCAAGCGAATGGTTGCAGTGTGGTATTCCCATTCAAAAACCCCATTCAGGGATTTAGAAGATGGCAGTATCCACCATGTATCACTCTTCAGAGACCAACACAGATGTAAACAAACCCTTAGAGAGTTGTCCAAGAACAAGTATCCCTAATAGAAGATTTGTTCTTAAAAACAACAAAAACAATTTCCAATTTCCATTCTCTATTTTTCTTGGTGAGAATTGTTAGCAGGACAAAAAGGGATGAATCTCCCCAATAGCAACATAGACAGCAGTAAAAACGTGCCGAGGGTCTAACCTTTTTAGATTTGTTTTTCAAAACAGACAGTGCAGTTATTATACAATTAACATTAATGCTTAAATGGTGACTAAAACAAACTTCCCAGAAACAAAATTCTTATTGCAAATTTGTGAAGAATTCTAAAGAGTAGATTGTCATAGTGTATGGTTTGAGTAGTGAGTTCTGAAGAGCTGTTCATAACACTTACGCTTGCACACATTGGGGCTGTTTTCATCAGCTGGCCTCCAAGGCAGGTCATTGTAGAGGTCAGCACAACGTTCACAGTTTGTTCCAGCAGTGTTGTGTTGGCACATACATGTATCATGTACCTAAAGCAAAACATATAATCGTTGGCAAGTAGTTTGAAGCCCAAATACAGAATATAAATACAGAATCATAGCAATAACATGCCTAATAGGTCATTTATTTCACAAATATGTGTTAAACTCTATAATGTTGTCATTGACGGCAATAAATAATGGTATAGTTATTAATGCCCACATGCAAAAAAATAACATTGGGTATTGATTTCCTTTTTCCTGTTCAAAAACTTGAGAAGATAGCTTCTATATATTTCCTCCGTAAATTGGCTTGTTTTAGTCAAGCAAAAAAGATGAATGGTCATATTTGTCAATATCTATGGCAAAGACCTTTTGAGCTCCATTTTCATAGCATGTAATTTCTTCCATTGCTTTTCCCATGCATTACTCTTTCCAGTTTGATGCCTCATCTTCCATGCAGCATGAACTGTCTTGGGTACACTACAATTAATGCCACATCCCTATTCTATGAGCAAAAATATACTAATAATCCCACATGGGACTTTTTATACATTCGTATCACAACATTGTAAGAAGAAATTGGTTGGTCATTTTATTCAATTACAAAATCTGAATTAAAAAGATCCATTACAATACAGTATGTCACAAAAAGAGAACAAAAAAGCTGTCATAAATATTGTCATATAAATGATGTGTCTCCATTCACCCGAAAAAATTCAGAGATATGCAGCTCTTTCAAAGTATGAAGGATTTCACATCTCTAAAATATAAATAAATACACATTATACAAAATAAAATAAAAAAATACAGTCATGTTGATATATATTGATCCATGTTTTCATTGAATTAATTAAAAATTGACAGCAATTGACATAGAAGTGAAGCCGTAGACATATAAAAACAAACGGGGCAGCACAGTGGTTAAAAAGTTAGCACTTCCACCTGGCAGTACTAGGGTTGTTGGCTCAAATCCCAACCACAGCACCACCTGCCTAGAGTTTGCATGTGCCTATGTAGGTTTACTGCAGGTACTCCTGTTTCCTCCTACACTTCAAAGACATACTGGTAAGTAAATTGGCTCTAGTATGTCACCGCCCAGATAAACATAGGAAACATGGATAGCCAAGACTACCAGGTATAAAGGGGAGGAGGCCCATAAGGACTGCTGGGATCCAGATATTACACACTTGCCAGGTGTAATATTTGGGTCCTTCTACCTGTGATCTTCATGTATTTATTTATCTATTCATTAGGCACTGAAATTTCGCGGTTTTGGAATTTTATGACTTTTTAAAAGCCCTATGAACATGTTCCAGAGAATTGACATATTATGGTTAGGATCCTTTGTTTTGCTGGTTGCCATGAGCATTCCCCACATGTTTATATACATGTTTAATTTTGGGATAATGTAACTGAATATGAATACCAAACTATAAAATTCTTTATATTTGTCTGTAGGACTGACATCCTTGGCCACAGTGGTCTTCAAGGGCCTCCTCTCTTTTATGCCTGGTAGTCTTGGCTATCCACATTTCCCGTGTTCATCTGGGCTGGGTGGTGACATTGGCATTTGTTTTATATGTCTAAGGCTTCATTTCTATGTCAGTTCCTGTCATTTTCTAAGTATTCAGTGCACACATGGATCATTATATCAACATGACTATATTTTTTAAAATGTATTTTGTATAATGTTTATTTAATTTATTTATAGAGATGTGAAATCCTTGATACCCCTGAGGAAAGAGCTGCATTTCCCTGAAATGTGTTGGGTAAATGGAGACAAATCATTTGTATGCTGCTATTTATGATAACCTTTTATTACTCTCTTAGTGACATACTGTATTGTAAGCCATATGGATGTTTTTAATTCAGATTTTGTACTTGAATAAAATGACTAACGAATTTCTTCTTACAATGCTGTGATATAAATGCCTAAAAAGTCCCATTTAAGGAATTAGTAGTCTTCGTTTGCTCAATTTCCATGCAGCTGTCACTTTTGCAGGGAACAGCAAGGCACTATTCTCACCTGAATATTTTGTAGCTCCAAGCTCCAAAATGTTTAAAGAGAAAAAGATCACTGCATCTCTATGGTGGTGGTTCACATCTCCACTCCAAAAAGCCTGAAGCCAAATGCTTGAAGCTCAGAACATTTTGGAACTACTTTTGTCTCTCAATTCATGCAGAGTAGTGCATTTTGGGGCATTTTTAGTCCCATATAATTGCATTGGTGTGCGCAAAAATGTGCAATACTCCCATTTTGTTGCATGTTTGTAAACTGATATGTCTGCACAGCAACAAGTGATGTAAAAGATGATGCTGTTTTCTATAGGCTAATACAAATATGCCTGAAGCTCAAATGCTGTTACAAAATGCACATAAATGTGCATAAACATGCGCAAAAAGATTATGTTCAAGGGTGAATCCAGTTCAAGAGCTATTAGCTGCTACACTTTACCTTCATGTACGACACTGTAGAATCGATAGGAAGCCAACAAAAACATGCCATAAAAAGGGAAACACAGACCAAACAATCCAAATTGTCATTAAATTCTGGCAGTGTTTCAGGATTGCACAATAGTCCTTCTAATACAGCACTCTAGTCTATAGAAACACAAACATGAATGAAGTGTGATTGCACCAAATTAGTCAAACCTGACCTCTGCCGTGAATATCAATGTATCACTGTAAATCCCAATATAAACTCAGTGCTTTCATATTTGAAAGGAACTATTACAAATGAGTCCAGTTGACCCCAAAAACCAAGCTATTTTTTGTCATTTGTTTTATTCCACAATTATGAGCATTATATAATGCAACATACTTCAATACTGTTGTCTCAATTTCAGTTTTTTTTACAATTCTGGTAAAGTTATCTTGTTCTGAAAAAGGTACCTGAGTATCGCCAAATGGGTCTCTCTCTGGCAGAGCACCAGGTACACATCTGTCTCCATGGCCATAACAGAAGCAGCTGCCACGGACATGCATCTCATCTACTGCATAGAACGCACTGGGATCACGATATCTTTGGGGTGGCAGGCGTGTCAACTGAGTGAAATTAATCCTCAGGTTGGTGAACTCTCCAAGCTCTGAAAAGAGAAGCCATGAGATATTTCTCTACAGTCATATTTTGTTTATTTTTATACCTATCATACTGTACAACTATACATGCAAAAAAGTGCATATATTTGGCCTAAGTCACCAAAGCAGTGCATAGAGCAAATGAAGTACAGTAAGTCATAGCAACCAATTACACTGCAGTTTACTGAAATATGATCAGTGAAAGATGAATTCTGATTAGATGAGTTAGTTAGTGCACTTTGAGTGGAGATGTTACTGAATTATGTTTCATTACAGGAATACATTTATCTACAACTGAAACATTTAAGAGCATGTAAAGGGCCAGTAAGTGTAAAGCTGACAATTCATTTGTAAGTAGAATCTGAAATGGTGAGTCTTCTATTCTTTGCTTTCATCTCTTGAGGAGCCAGCACTGTACTGTTCCCACCTAGAGGTCCTCCTCTAAAAGTGGTGCCTCTACTCTTTATTTATAATGATCTATTATATAAAATAAAGGAAGAATCTAGCAAAGAGGAACTTGAAACCTGTAATTGCTGTTGTGCAGATGTGGAAATTTGAGAACTTAATCGCAGGAAAATAGAAGATTAACATTCTAGATATTTTGAACATGCAACAAAAAATGCAAAAGTTGGGGATTTTCAACTCCCTTCTCCATCCTGGGCCTCATAATAGGTCACTGAAACTTTCCATAACATTTGTTGACCAATAATGAGATCTGGGAGCTAGCAAGGGATGAGCCCTTACTGTTTGGCCTCAGATCAATTGAGCCTTCTAGGTTGTGAAGGGACCTCTACTTCCCAGAACTTTTCAAATTGGCCACTTTAAAGTCTTTAGATATGAAAGGTTTTCTCCACATTTCTTCTAGAAAGGTGTGTCAAACTTAGTGAAACTTGCAAAGCACATTACCAAAGATAACCGGAAAACAGATCTTGTACCAAGCTATAACTGGTCAAAGCATTAACAGTTGCCTAATATCACATTATGCTAATCTGGCCACTTTGGAACATTTTACGAAAGCAAATACTCCGACTGTTAGATTGCTTGTTCATTAAGTCTGTCGAAATATATTAATAATTTTGAAAGTAATTACAGGTCTTAATTGAGGCTTGATCTTCACAAATTGGGGTCTACTAGTTTGTTTGCATTTTACAAATGAAACAAAAAAATTCAGCAAGATATGAAAAGGTTCTTACTGTGAATTTGCTGACTTTTAGATACAGGAAGTGTGAAAACCATTGCCATTGGGCTAAAACTTATCTAAAATAGAAAATAAAAGAACATATTAAACATGTATTACAGCAAAAAAAAGGACAAGCAACAAAATAAGTTAATTAAAAAGCTCCTAAATAACCACACAAAAACACTACTTCCTCCCTAGGAAGTGAATAATCAATTTTGTTAATTTTTTTGTGATGAACTTCTAAATGTACCCAATCTATCTCAAAATTTCACATAATCTAATCCATCCACCTAATCTGATATAGTGATAATTAAATAATGAATCACCCAAACAATATATAATCAGAAATATTCAACCAATGAAAAATGAAAAAAATGAAAAACATGAAAAAATATATTCAACCAATGAAAATAAAATAAAATAACATAAAATAAATAAATGTCCAAGTCCCCAAAAAAAGTTCTTTTATGTGTTCCGTGAAGCAAAACGATCCTAAGACTCCTTGATATCCTCAAAGAAAAAGAAAAAAATCATAGTGTAATACCCTAATATAAGTAAAAAACACTTCACTCTGTGCCAACTCAAATCACATCAAAAAAAGTGAAAAATCAATAAAGTAAAAATAAACGTGAGAAATCGTGATCACTCCAATCACAAGTGAAAGGTGATACTAGATACCAGTACCCTTATTACTCCAGCCAAAAATTGATGCTAAATACCATTACCCTCTTAGAATATATTCAGGCATATATTGTAACACAGGTAAGGTATTTCTCCATCTTCCTTATCTCGGGGTGTTCCTCATATAGATAAAGAAAGGCTCTTTCAGGCAGATTCCATAAAAAGATACAAATTTTAATCCACACTTACATGTAAAAAAACGATATCCAGCTCTCAGTACTGAACATTGCAATCTCAGGTTGAAAACCAATAGTTTCCAACCGACAAAATGGCCGCGGCGACACTTCCGGTTAGCGTGCGTGCGTAATGACGTCACTCCCTAACGCGTTTCGTCACTTCCGGACTTCATCTGAAGGGATACAGACGTCTCATTGGTCTCTCCTTATATTCCACTGTCTTTCAATGGGATGAGGCCGGATCCGCCATATTGGATGAGGGAAACAACGGAAACCACCCCATATAGCCTACTGCGGACCCACAATACCCGGAAATATCGCTAACAACTGTAAACTAGTGTCACCTACGATCAGACTAACTACTTAAAACCTATCTAAACATAGAATCAATAGGTAATCTACTTGCATGTAGATAGTCTATATTAAGTACCTCTAAAACACATAAGCCTTCAATACACCAAATAAAATACAGCAAATAACTTGATATAAAATTATATATATCTCTTATTCTTTTATATATTTATGATAAATTTACAATATAGTATATAACCACACTAAGTATCACAATATTAGGCCTAATGCTCCCTCTAGTGGTCATACCTTATTAATACTACTAATCCTATAAACTGATTTAAAACCCAAAAAAAAAATCGATATATTAATTAGTTATCAATATCTTAACGATAAATGTCCCTATTGTTATAGTCACCGCTCTACTTATTAGGATGGAATATATAATCCATATAATTTAAAATAGAATAAACCTCCAGGTCTGCCTGGAGGTTTACTTAGACTTTTATGAATTTTTGGCAATATTATCAATCTATTCACCAGGGATTAAATGCTCTTAAGAAAAAGAAAAATATTATTATCAGACCGGCAGATAAGGGTGGAGGGGTGGTAGTAATGGATAGGGTGGAATATGAAAAAGAAATGGATCGTATTTTAAGTGATAGTGAAACATATGAAAAAATTTTAAAAAATCCAACTATTTTATATAAAAAACAGCTCCATAAATTAGTTAAAAAGGCGGAAGAAGATAGAATTATTAATGAAAAAGAGGCTCTATATTTGGTTCCTTTATCATGTAAGATTCCATACATGTATATATTGCCAAAAATTCATAAAAGTCTAAGTAAACCTCCAGGCAGACCCATTATTAATGGGATCGATTCAATACATTCAAGGGTGGGAGAATACATAGATTTTTATTTGCAACCAGTGGTTAAAAAAATGCAATCATATATTAAAGATAGTCAAGATGTTATTAGTCTATTAGAAGGAATGGAGAGTACTCAAGAAATCTATTTAGTTACCATAGATGTAAACTCCCTTTATACTAACATTAAACATAGAGATGGAGTAGAAGCTATTAAATGGGCTTTGTTAAATTATACTGACTTGCACCTTAAACAGAGAAAATTTATTATCCAATTATTAGAATTTACAATGAGAAAGAACTATTTTTGGTATAATGGTGATTACTATGAGCAAAGGAAGGGTGTAGCTATGGGCGCCAAATTCGCTCCGAGCTTGGCGAATATTTTCTTAGCAAAATGGGAAGAGAAAGAAATTTATGGTAAAAGTTGGGAGGGGCTAAGAGTATGGAAGAGATATATTGACGATATTTTGGTAATTTGGGAGGGTACAGAGAAGAATTTATTAAAGTTTTTGAGGTTTATTGGGACCAATAATTATGAGTTGGAATTTACATATAATATAAGTAATGAATCGGCCAATTTTTTAGATCTCACTATATTTAAATGTAATAACAAATTATGTTTTAAAACTTATTTTAAAGACACAGATAGGAATGGGTACATTCCTGTGACCAGTTGTCATCACCCGCAATGGATACAAGGCATACCGAAAGGACAGTTTACTAGGATTATGAGGAATTGTTCTAGATTGGAGGACTATATAGCACAATCTAATGTTATTAAAGAGAGGTTTGTTTCTAAGGGCTATGACCCAGACAAATTAGAGATTGTGCGATTTAAAATTAGTCAAAATTATTTAGGTGATGGGAAAATTAAAGAAAAACTAAAAATAAAAGAGGAGAATAATATTAAAAGGGAATATGCGTTTTACTCCCGTTTTAACTGCCAATTTAAAGAAATTGAAAAGGTTCTAATTAAACATTGGCCAATACTACAGAAGGATTATGTGTTAGGCCCAGTTTTACCAAAAAAACCGAGTTTTATTTATAGAAAAACAAACAACCTTAGGAGTACCCTGGTGAAAGGAATAATATCCCCACCAAAGAAAATGGATAAAATGTTTAATTTAAAAGGATTTTATCCGTGCAGAAAATGCAGAATGTGCAAAATTACTAAAAATAAGAATAGGAAGATTCCGTCTTTCATATCTTGCTCTACAGGTGAAGAATTTCCTATCAAACAATTTATTACGTGTGATACTAGATATGTTACATATATGCTGGAATGTTCCTGTCAATTCCAGTATATAGGGAGAACTAAAAGGAATTTACGTAAAAGGCTTGAAGAGCATGTTAGAAATATAATAAAAGGGAAGAAGGATCACAGTGTCTCTAAACATTTTAAGGAATTCCACAATTCGGACCCCAGTCAGTTAAAATTTTGTGGAATAGATACTGTGGAAGGACATTGGAGAGGGGGTAATAGAGTCAAGAAATTGTCACAAAATGAGACTTTTTGGATTTTTAGGATGAACACATTGAAACCAAAGGGACTGAATATAGAGCTAGACTTGAATTGTTTTATTTCAGATAGATAAAATATGGAGCATGAATTAAATTAATTGTTGGTAATTTTTTAGAACTATTTTAAAATTATTTTAAAATATTGCATTTGAAATTCACAGTAGTTTATTGGTAGATGTATGTGTGCATATATATATATCTACATATTGTAGTTCTAATATATATTATATTTTATTCTATTTTAAATTATATGGATTATATATTCCATCCTAATAAGTAGAGCGGTGACTATAACAATAGGGACATTTATCGTTAAGATATTGATAACTAATTAATATATCGATTTTTTTTTGGGGTTTTAAATCAGTTTATAGGATTAGTAGTATTAATAAGGTATGACCACTAGAGGGAGCATTAGGCCTAATATTGTGATACTTAGTGTGGTTATATACTATATTGTAAATTTATCATAAATATATAAAAGAATAAGAGATATATATAATTTTATATCAAGTTATTTGCTGTATTTTATTTGGTGTATTGAAGGCTTATGTGTTTTAGAGGTACTTAATATAGACTATCTACATGCAAGTAGATTACCTATTGATTCTATGTTTAGATAGGTTTTAAGTAGTTAGTCTGATCGTAGGTGACACTAGTTTACAGTTGTTAGCGATATTTCCGGGTATTGTGGGTCCGCAGTAGGCTATATGGGGTGGTTTCCGTTGTTTCCCTCATCCAATATGGCGGATCCGGCCTCATCCCATTGAAAGACAGTGGAATATAAGGAGAGACCAATGAGACGTCTGTATCCCTTCAGATGAAGTCCGGAAGTGACGAAACGCGTTAGGGGAGTGACGTCATTACGCACGCACGCTAACCGGAAGTGTCGCCGCGGCCATTTTGTCGGTTGGAAACTATTGGTTTTCAACCTGAGATTGCAATGTTCAGTACTGAGAGCTGGATATCGTTTTTTTACATGTAAGTGTGGATTAAAATTTGTATCTTTTTATGGAATCTGCCTGAAAGAGCCTTTCTTTATCTATATGAGGAACACCCCGAGATAAGGAAGATGGAGAAATACCTTTCCTGTGTTACAATATATGCCTGAATATATTCTAAGAGGGTAATGGTATTTAGCATCAATTTTTGGCTGGAGTAATAAGGGTACTGGTATCTAGTATCACCTTTCACTTGTGATTGGAGTGATCACGATTTCTCACGTTTATTTTTACTTTATTGATTTTTCACTTTTTTTGATGTGATTTGAGTTGGCACAGAGTGAAGTGTTTTTTACTTATATTAGGGTATTACACTATGATTTTTTTCTTTTTCTTTGAGGATATCAAGGAGTCTTAGGATCGTTTTGCTTCACGGAACACATAAAAGAACTTTTTTTGGGGACTTGGACATTTATTTATTTTATGTTATTTTATTTTATTTTCATTGGTTGAATATATTTTTTCAGGTTTTTCATTTTTTTCATTTTTCATTGGTTGAATATTTCTGATTATATATTGTTTGGGTGATTCATTATTTAATTATCACTATATCAGATTAGGTGGATGGATTAGATTATGTGAAATTTTGAGATAGATTGGGTACATTTAGAAGTTCATCACAAAAAAATTAACAAAATTAACAAAATAAGTTAAATATCACTAGTTGTTCCCGAGTTTTTCTGCTGTGGGAGAAAGCACTACAGTGAGACCTTACAAAAATGTGTTCAAGTAGTTGTTCATATTTAGTTTGTAGGTAAAACAAAGACATATCTGGATGAACAAACTCAACTATTAGGCAACAGATACAAAAAAATATTGTTAAGTTTGCACAGTAAGAAGAATTGCCATGGTCTCCCAGGAGCAGGCCCATATTTTTAGCTGTCATTTAGCTGCCAAGGGAGCTATGTGAATCTAAAAGCATGGTTAGTAAATGATGCCAAATGAAATGGTAGGAGCCATGGCATCAAATAGGATCATGCTTTAAAGGATAAGTTCACCTTTGGAACTCATTTTTAGCATGGAACACGTAACATGTTCCCATAGCTGCAGCCACGCCCGCCACCAACTCACCCCCCCCCCCCCCTAGCAGATAGTATAGGGAGAAGTTTCCCCGTACTATCTGTCAAGTTTGAAAACAGTGCACTTCCGCGAATGAATGAACTGCAAGTCCCGACAGCCTTAGCGGCTGTGGGATTGTAGTTTTCAATGAACAACCACGGTGCTGTGGAGCTTCCTATCAGTATCTGCTTGACTGTACATCCCGATGCACTAGATTTTGCACACTCCAGTTTTAGTAAATATCCTAGATGTGACTAGTTGTAAAGCTACCTCTTCTGTTACCCTCACAGATGGTTGCATGGGCAGTTTATACAGTATCCAGTAACATTCATTTCAATCAAATCCTAAATTATTAACCCTTTTATGTATATTAGTACTGGCAACAACTGACATACAGAATCTATGTTAAACCTCAAAGACAACATTTGCTGCAAATAAACCCCACCTGCCCCCCCCCCTTCCCCAAAGCATGTTGAGGGTATGTGGCCTAGTATGGTTCAGGGGCGGGGGGCACTCGCTCATTCCTCCCCTTTCCTGACCTGCCAGGCTGCATGCTCGGAAAAGGGTCTGGTATGGATTTTGGGAGAGACCCAACGCCATTTTTTTTTTAAACTTCAAAATCCATACCAGACCTGAAGATCTTGGTATGGATGGGGGGGGGATCACACTCTGTTTTATTGTTAAATTTTTAATTGCCTGCAATTCTCTTTGTTTAAATTCAGCTGACAGCTGATGACTCATAGGTTGTTAAGGACTCGGCTGTCACTCACTCCTTAACAACCCATGAGAGTTACTGACAGTTACCAGTACATACTGCATGCCTGGACCACTGCTTAATTACTGCATGCATTTAATTATTTATTTTGTTTAGTGAATTGACTTGAAGGTTTTTGTATGAGGTATTTACTGAGAGTTTTTGCTATTTTCAGTAAATATTGCACACTGCAATAGTGAACTGACATTTTTAATATCGCATGCGATATGTGGTCACATGACCAACATAACACATGCAATAACCTTTAGTGAATTGTTCCCCCAATGCAAGTCTATAGGACTAGAAACTTGTAAATTCAAAAAGGTACTGCCCTGAGGGACATGAATCAGTGAAAAAATATTTCCAAAAGTACCGTTTTTAAAGGGGTAGTCATTTTTCATTGCTTAACCTCTTCACGCCCGTGCCTCCCGGCCCTTTAAGGGGTTTCAGATGCCGGGAGGCGGAGCGGGGTTTTAGGGTCATGTGACCGTTGTGATTTGCTGTCACAGTGGTCACATGATTGGAAAATTTTCCAATTGCAAGGGGAGATCGGGACCTTTCCGTGAGACACTGACATACGTGCTCGGAGCTTGCAGGGAGCGCGCTATCAGCACATATGTGCTTTCAAATGGTATGGCATCAATGGGTTAAAGTAAAGAAAAAAAAATATTTTAAAGATCATGCCTAGGGGGGTCCCCTTAAACTACCCGCAAAGTTGCACATCTGTAAAATGTTTAGAAACTGCTGCAGCTGGACTGACAAAAAAAACAACATGGGGTCCCCCCCTTAATTCACACCAGACCCTTTAGGTCTGATAGGAAGGTTAGGAGGGATCCCACAGTGAAAAATGATTTTTTTTAAAGTGCATGGGGTTCCCCCTAAAAGCTATACCAGGCCCTTTAGGCCTGGTAGGACTTTTAAGGGAAACCCTACCCAAAAAAATGGGTAAAAAAAAGCGTGAGCCCCCCCCCCTAAATTCCTACCAGACCCTTGATGTAAGCACAGGCCTTGATCTGAGCCACAAGCGAGTCCCCCCCCCGATCCTTACCAGGCCACATGACCTCAACATGGGGGGTGCTTTGGGGCAAAGCATCTTGTCTCCATGTTGATGGGGACAAGGACCTCTTTCCCCCAACCCTTGGTTGTAGTTGTGGGGGTCTGCAGGGGGTGACTTATCAGAATCTGGAAGCCCCCTTTAGAGCCTAGAAGCCCCTTAGGGCCCACCTATGTGAATGAGTAGGTGGTACATGGTAGCCATAAAATGGTTCCATTGTTGTAATCCATCATCAATCATGGCATCCAGCATTTTCACAACAATGCTAAAATTAAAAAAAAATAATGCCCGCAGACCCGTCCACACTTGCCGAGCACTCGCTACTCGACATTTGACTTCGAGACATTTGACATGTGACTTCACCACTAGCTCTGCCCAATTGTGCTGTGATTGGCCAAAGCATTGCACCTGACCTGAGGTCAGGTGCATTGCTTTGGTCAATCACAATGCACTGTCAGAGTGCAGTGCATTGTGGGGTGCGGCAGGCGAACAGCCCGCCGAACGCTCTAACCATTTGTGTGTTCACAGAACACCCAATATTCGAGTTGAACTTATGTTCGACTCGAACATCAAGGACATCCCTACTTTCCACAAGGTTTAGGAGTGTGTCTATGAGAATGTTTTACCACTCTTCCAGAAGCACATTTGTGAAGTCAGGCACTGATGTTGGATGAGAAGGCCTGGCTCGCAGTCTCCGCTGTAATTCATCCCAAAGGTGTGCTATCGGGTTGAGATCAGGACTCTGTGCAGGCCAGTCAAGTTCCTCCACACCAAACTCGCTCATCCGTGTCTTTATGGACCTTGCTTTGTGCACTGGTGCTCAGTCATGTTGGAAAAGGAAGGGGCCATCCCCAATGTTTTCCCACAAAGTTAGGAGCATGAAATTGTCTAAAATGTCTGGGTATGCTGACTCCTTAAGAGCTCTCTTCGCTGGAACTAAGGGGACAAGCCCAACCCCTGAAAAACAACCCCACACCATAATCCCCCCTCCACCAAACTTTACACTTGGCACAATGCAGTCAGGCAAGTACCGTTCTCCTGGCAACTGCTAAACCCAGACATGTCCATCGGATTGCCAGACAGAGAAGCATGATTCATCACTCCAGATAACACGTCTCCACAAGTGGCAGTGTGCTTTACACCACTGCATCCGATGCTTTGCATTGCACTTGGTGATGTAAGGCTTGGATGCAGCTGCTCAGCCATGGAAACCATTCCATGAAGCTCTTTATGCACTGTTGTTGTGCTAATCTGAAGGCCACATTTGAAAGTCTTTAGCTATTGACTCCGCTGACAGTGACTTCTGCGAACTGTGCGGTTCAGCATGCGCTGACCCCGCTCTGTCATTTTAAGTGGCCTACCACTTTGTGGCTGAGTTGCTGTTGTTCTCAGTTGCTTTCACTTTGTTATAATACCACTAACAGTTGGCCGTGGAATATTTAGTAGCAAGGACATTTCAGAGATGGACTTATTGTACAGGTGGCAACCTATCACAGTACCACGCTTGAATTCAATGAGCTTCTGAGATTGACCTATTCTTTTACAAATGTAGAAGCACTGTGCATGCCTAGGTGCTTGATTTCACACCTGAATCCAATGACTTGGAAGGGTGTCCCAATACTTTTGGCAATATAGTGTGTATGTATATATATATATATACATATATATATATATATATATATATATATATATATATTGTACTGTATATATGTTATTACACAAGCATCTACCTCCTGGTTGTCCAAGCCATTGTTATTTTGCATAGACTGGCTTAAAATAAGGGCTTATGTAATTATCATCTTTTCTATCTGTCATTTCTTTCCTTATGATGATACAGCATAGAATTTCTGACATGAATATGTTTAACACATCCGTTCATTTTCATATTTACAGTTGTGTCTTACCTTGCCTCCTTGCGTTGGGTTACCATACAGCTCCTGGCAATGCACATCCTCTAGGTGTTGGGGACGACCCCGTTTAATGTGCGGAAAAGCAGTTGCACAATCATAAGCAAAATACTGATACACATGCCATGTTCTGCCAAAGTCTGAAGATCTCTCTATTAACATGCCAGCTGGTCGGGGGCTCTGTAAAATGACAGTTAAAAAAAGGAGGACATGTTAACAAAGGTAATCCAAGCAGGAAGTGAAAATACATCACATATCTCTGCTTCTATGTATAACATAAGTAATATTATATGACCTATAATAGTGCCAACTTGTTGGTCTGTCCTATGAGATTGACTGCCCTGTGACAGTGCTGTTAAAAGAAAGTGTGCCCCAAAACAGTTACATGTGAGAGAGTATTCTGTGAGATAATGTGTCCTGTGATAGTGTCGTGTGAAAGATTGCCCTGTGAGAGAGAGTGACCTGTTATAATAACATGTGAATGCATGTCCAGTGAGAGTGCCCTGTTACAATTCCATGTGAAAGAGTGTCCTATAAGAGAGCCCTCACTTTATAATGCCATGTGTAAGCATGTTCTGTGAGACAGAGTGCCATGTTATAATGCCATGTGGAAAAGTGTTTTGTGAGAGTGAGAGTACCCTTTGATATTGCCATGTGGAAGAGAGTCCTGTGAGAGAGAGTGCCCTGTTATATTGCTATGTGAAAGACTGTATTGTGGGAGAGAGTGCCTTGTTATAATGCCATTTGGAAGCGTGTCCTGTGAGACAGATTGCACTGATAAAATGAGTTGTGGAAAAATGTTTTGTGAGAGAGAGTACCCTTTGATATTGCTATGTGGAAGAGTCTCCTGTAAGAATTCTCCTGGTATTTTTCCATGTGAAAATGTCCTGTGGGAGAGAGTGCCCTGTGATAGGGCCATGTGAAAGAGTGTCCTGTAAGAAAGAGTGTCCTGGTATTATGCTATGTAAAAATGTTCTGTGAGAGAGAGTGCCCTGTTATAATGTCCTGTGAAAAAGTGCTTTGTGAAAGAGTGTCCTATGAGAGAGAGCTCCCTGTTATAATGTCATGTGGAAGAGTGTCCTATGAGAGAGAGCTCCCTGTTATAATGCCATGTGGAAGAGTGTCCTATGAGAGAGAGCTCCCTGTTATAATGCCATGTGAAAGAGTGTCCAGTGAGCGTGTCTTGTTATAATGCCATGTGGAAGAGTGTCCTATGAGAGAGAGCTCCCTGTTATAATGCCATGTGGAAGAGTGTCCTATGAGAGAGAGCTCCCTGTTATAATGCCATGTGGAAGAGTGTCCTATGAGAGAGAGCTCCCTGTTATAATGCCATGTGGAAGAGTGTCCGATGAGAGAGAGCTCCCTGTTATAATGCCATGAGGAAGGGTGTCCTATGTGAGAGAGTGCCCTGTTATAAGGCCATGTGAAAGAATGTATTGTGGGAGAGACTGCCCTGTAATAATGCCATTTGGAAGAGTGTACTGTAAGACATGTTGCCCTGATAAAATGACTTGTGTAAAAATGATTTGTGAGTGAGAGTGCCCTTTGATATTGCCATGTGAAAGAGTGTCTTCTATGAAAAAGTGCCCTTTTATAATGCCACGTGGAAGAGTGTCCTGTATAAAAGAGAGTCCTGGTATTATGTCATGTGAAAATGTCCTGTGCATGGGCGGACTGACAACTCATGGGGCCCCCGGGCAATAGTCGATCATGGGGCCTCTGTGTCCTTGCCCAAACTCAAAAAAGCTTATGAAAAAGGTACCAGGGGAATCTCATGGGGCCCCCTACTGACCCCGGGACCTCGGGCAGTGCCCGAGTTTCCAAATGGTCAGTCCGCCCCTGGTCCTGTGTGAGAGAGTGCCCTGTGATAGGGCCATGTGAAAAGTGTCCTGTGAAAGAGTATTCTATTAGAAAGAGCTCCCTGTTATATTGTCATGTGGAAGAGTGTTCTGTGAGACAGAATGCCCTGTTTTAACCTCCCTAGCAGTATGATTATTTCAGATTTTTGGTGCTGAAAGCGGTACCATTATTTTGCATGGAAATTTGGCATTTTATATTATAGGCCTGTAATTCTTAGGAATAACTCACTGAAATCTGTCCAAACAAGAGTCTAGTAAACATCCCGGGGAGGATAAAACTTGAAACACGAAATCATAAATTATAATTTAATAAATAATCATAAAAAATAATAATATAATAATAGTAAATTTAATTCAATAATATAATCAAACCAAAAACACTGAAATTTGAAATATAGCGCCAAGTTCGCACATCACTGAGCAAAGTCGCAAAATCGTTTTCAGTGTCTGATGACGAATTTCCCCACGAATCATTATCACTCAATTCTGCAAGTAGTTCTAATTTACTATCGCTGTTCTCTAGCTGGTCTAAAACCACTTTTGACCTAAAGGGACGCTTTTTGGACGCCATGCACTTTTCTAAGTTTCCAGGCAGAAAGAACAGTCAAAATGCAGGCAGGGCACAGGACAAAGCACTAGGGCCAAAATGTATGTGAAATGGTTTGATACAGTAATGTTATACTATGTGATTTTAGTGATTTTTGTGAATGTCACTTTTTGTCATTTTCAAATTTCCCGCCGTTCCGTCCCCCGTACGTCCCGACACTCGCAGAGGACGGAACCCAGATGACAGATGTCGGAATCTGCTGGATTACATTGCCGGGGACACTTCAGGAGGGACATCGCGGGAGTGAAGGACAAGATAAGTGACCGAGGGATCGCGGTGCAGCGCTGCATTGTAAGCCCAAGTGTAGCTCGGGGTTACCGCTTGTGGTACTGAAACTTTACCCTGAGCTACACTCGGCAATACCGCCAGGGAGGCTACTGTCATGTGAAAGAGTGTATTGTGGGAGAGAGTGCCCTGTTTTAATGCCACTTGGAAGAATGTCCTGTGAGACAGATTGCCCTGTTAATATTTTTTTTGAGGAAAAGTGTTTTATGAGAGAGAGTGCCCTCAAAAGAGGGTGCCCTGTCATAATGCCATGTGAACTTGCACTGTGATAGTGAACTGAGAGAAAGATTGTCTTCTAAAACTGGCAACACATCAGTTTTTTTTTCTTTGTCAGCAGGCTGTAAAACTGAACAATTCCAACACTCATACATTCAAGGTGGACGGGGGAATCGTCCCTGCTGTGTCACTGTATTCTGACAGAGGAGTAGTAAGCTGGACTCCTCCACTGTCAGAATACACTGATCAGTGCTTCAGCCTATTGGATTAAACTTTTCCAGCTAACCTATTTATGAGAAGTTGATCAGTCGATCAAGACCTGTAATAGATGGATCAGAATTCATCCGGTACCTGCTGATCTGGCCAAATTTTGATCCATCTTAAATTTTGAGCCAGCTTAAAAGCTACCCATGAAACAGGCTGCCTTGTGTGAAATGCCCTTTTAGAGAAAATGCCATGTGAAAGCATCCAATGAAAGAGAATGTCCTTAAAAATAGAGAGCAATAGAGACTTTCCTATGAATGAGAGTTAGAAAAAACAGCTTTGTGAGAAAGGCTGTCCAGGCTATAGACACATGTATTCATTATACATCTCACCTGCCATTCAAAGCAGTGCAAAGAAGTTCATTAGCTTTTCTGTTGACACCCTCAGGAGTCTTATGGCCTTTACAAAACATTACAAATCATGTGGAGAACCAGAGGCCTGTAGGCCAGAAGAATAGTAGGGAAGCTTTTGTATTAAGCTGCGAATGACAGGTAAGAAGTATAACCTATAAATTCATGTTGACCCCTTCGCCCATATATAACCTCTCTGGGCCCCAGACTGCCACCATGGCTTTGGCTGTGACAGCTGCATAAGTGCATTGATCCTAAGGACAATTTTTAACTGAAACTGTGCAAATGTCAATTAGTTAGCCATGTTTCTGAAATAATAGTTCATTGCACAATTGTTATACAGTAACAAAACGCAATGTGGAGTACGCCTGTTTAGACAGCTGAATGGCATTTAATGAAAATCTGGGATTTGTCCATCCAAAGCAAAGCAAATTGTTTGGTTTCAACTCCATCTCCAGCAACAAAAACGTACCTTTAATTTGCTTTCCCCGCCACTCCTCATGGTACTGATAGAAGAAGAATATACACAGTACTTCCGGGTATGGAAGGGGCATGCAACAACACTCATGTGACAAGGGCTGGGCCATGAGTAGTGAGTATATGAAAATTCATTATAAGTCAGTAGGTACATAGTGATTTAGGATCACTCGGAGAATGGCAAATCTTGTAATTCCAATACTCGACTGTTTATTTTAAAGTGTTTAGTTTAAAATGAAGTAAGATTTAATAGTAAAGTCTGTATACTTACAGTATAACAACCTTGTATGATACACTTGGCCACTTTTTGGTAGATAATCTCATTAACTACATTGCTGCTCCTTTTTGCAATTTTGTCTTAAACAAAGCAGTTTGATGTAAAATACACAAAATTTGAGGCTGAAGCAGCAATTAATGAGATAATACAAGCCCATTCCTGTGTGTGATTACAGTTTTCCATGGTGACTGTGTACTAATTGCATAACACTTACCCTGAAATCAAGAGTGACATCACTGAGCTGAAATTTGCTGCCTGCATCAAATTGCAGGGAGACGAAATCAAGACCTGTGCAGAGAATCACAAATACAATTATTTGCTTGATTAAAAAACAAAAAAAAAACCATCTTCGTACCTTACTAAATTATATAACTTAAGTAATAACTGGCTTTTTTTTTGGAAAATGTACGTTTTTCATTAATTGGAATAGGAAATATAATCAGTTGCAGGAAACTTTAACTGCAGTTGTATAATTTACAAATATTTACAATATCTGTTCAGTTTTTTGCACATATCAACTGGGTGACAGATTTGGCTTCAACTCACCAATTTTCATTTATAATAGATTAGGCTTGTTTACACTTAATAAAGCCAATAATTGATATGTAAGCAGTACTCCCTAATGCTGTTTTTTATTTATATAATGAAAAATATATACTATATTTTGATGATACTATATAGGTGAACTATTAAGGTTGCATCAGTAGTTTTTGACACTAAGACAGCAGAACTTTGAGTTCTTGTGCAGGTATGACAACATTTAGTGCCTGAAGATCCCATAAAAGATAAATTAAACATTCAGGGCAAGGTGACAGTGTCTGTGCAGCCTTTTCCCACTGATACTGACTTTGCCAGTGCTCCCCCGCAACTCCTTTCTTTGTCACAGCCAGCAATTTGGTATTTTGATACCCAGTTTTGGCTAGCGTCAGATACTAAGAGGTGACATCACTCCCTTTGTCATGCGCCCAGGCTTAGCAATTGGTTAGACTCAAGTACTGTCAAATGGGATGAGGTCACATGATTCCCTTTCCTGGGAAGTACTGGGTAATTTTGCCAGCTGACTGAGGCAGCAGGCAAGGTGAGTATTAGAGGGGTGGGTTCCCCTTTACACAAACCCTGACACTTTGGCCAATTAAGCCAAAATGACATTGTCTCTTTACGTGTTATGTTTAAGGTTTGGGTGTTATTGAGTAAAAAAAAACATCTTCGTACCTTACTAAAATATATAAATTGAGTAATAACTGGCTTTTTTTTTAAAAAAATGTACGTTTTTCATTAATTGGAGTAGGAAATATAATCAATTGCAGGAAACTTTAACTGCAGTTGTATAATTTACAAAGATTTACAATATATGTTCAGTTTTTTGCACATATCAACTGGGTGACAGATTTGGCTTCACCTCACCAATTTTCATTTATAATAGATTAGGTTTGTTTGCACTTAATAAAGCCAATAAATGATATGTAAGCAGTACTCCCTAATGCTGTTTTTTATTTATATAATAAAAAAAAACTATCTGATACTATATAGGTGAACTATTAAGGTTGCATCAGTAGTTTTTGACACTAAGACAGCAGAACTTTGAGATCTTGTGCAGGTGTGGCAACTTTTAGTGCCTGCAGATACCATAAAAGATAAATTAAACATTCAGGGCAAGGTGACAGTGTCTGTGCAGCCAGTGCTCCCCCGCAACTCCTTTCTTTGTCACAGCCAGCAATTTGGTATTTTGATACCCAGTTTTGGCTAGCGTCAGATACTAAGAGGTGACATCACTCCCTTTGTCATGTGCCCAGGCCAGGCAATTGGTTAGACCCAAGTACTGTCAAATGCGATGAGGTCACATGATTCCCTTTCCTGGGAAGTACTGGGTAATTTTGCCAGCCGGCTGAGGCAGCAGGCAAGGTGAGTATTAGAGGGGTGGGTTCCCCTTTACACAAACCCTGACACTTTGGCCAATTAAGCCAAAATGACATTGTCTCTTTAAGTGTCATGTTTAAGGTTTGGGTGTTATTGAGTAAGTTTGGGGGATTCATTTTTAGAGTTCAGTTTTTGAGTTAATTTTAAAGAGGGCCTGTGAAGACAGACTCATGGGACCTATTGCTGGCTTGATCTGTAAAAGATGCAGGCTTCAGGTAAGTCTGTTTTCCCCTTTCCATTCTTCCATTCCTTATTGTAAAGCATCCTTAGGCCTCTCTTAAGCGGACCATAGATCATCTAAGAGAAGGCTGGTTGTACTGAAGTCAATCTATCTATTGACTTCGGCACAACCATCCTGTCTGTGTTTTTTTTTTCCCGATCACTGCTGGCAGCTATAGCTGCCGGCAGTGATCATCGTATTCTGCCAGTGGGGAAGGCTCACCACATACCCCTCTGGAAGAACACAATAGCACTGGGGGAGATATTCCCCATTCAACACTGACTGCATAATGTATGGCCTGCCTTACAACTGTGTTGCTCTTTGTAGAACAAACTGAGGTGGATCAATCTGCTGTGGGTTTCTTTTGAAAGAGTGATGCAGGCGTTCAGTAGACTGCTGCCTCCTTGATGCCAGTGGAAACAAACATGTTTTTTGAATGAGAACACAGTACCAATCCACAACTGCAGGCCTGGCCATTTGGTTTGTGGCACAGCCCCATTCACTTGAATATGTCCTGTTATGCTGTGGTACTGGCCAGATAAATTTTGCTGTGCTGCAAACCATTGTGGCCATAGCATGTGTATACACCCATCCAGCTGTCTTTTCAACTTGGGGGGGGGGGGGTAAAAACATAACTCAACTGTCTATTTGTACCACCCCACACTGCCATAAGCTGTACACCCCCCACATATGGTGTTTTTTTGGACATTGATGTAAATGCTGCAAGAAAATATTATCTGTTTGTGAATTGGTGTCTTGGTATTTATATACTGGCATTTCTCTATAAAGCAAGCCTTGTTTGGAAACTGAAGGGAATGAAACCCTATAACAAGGACACTTTAAATATTCCCAACATGTTTGAATGAGATCATACCATTTTCTGATTGCCACCAACGAAGATAACCAATGGGTGACACTACATTAATAATCCGGTGACTGATGTCTGAAAAAGGGTCTCGTGAATCACAGCGACAACACTTTAGCTGGGCCTGGAAGAGATACAGTGATAGAATGTAAACTGAGCACTGGAGACTCAAGCATGGCAGTACTGCAATTCCTAATGTACAATGTATATCAGTACAGTTTAACATTTTATTATAACACATAATTATAGTGCTTAATTTATACACAAAATAGTTTTCTGGAAATCATAAAAATCACAAAGCTCTAAGCCATATGTGGCATAAAACTACATTAAAGTAGATGTAAAGGCACAACTTAACAAACTGTAAAGCCCTGCCACCCCACTGCAGATAAACATTCTGTATACTGTTTGCAATAAATCACACCTTTTTTTTCACTTCTTTGGAGCAGAGATATGGTCACACAGCGCCATCAGCAATATGTAAGTGAGAGCCTTGATGCAGCTGGTGAAAGTGATCTTTCCCCCCTTCAACAACAGATAGCATCCTGAAATCCAGGAGGTGATGTAATTGATGAGCCTTACATCTCCAGGGGACTGAAATAGTCCTGTGGGGACGTAATGCGTAAAGGTGGAGTCCAATGATGTCATCGTGCTGACCAGGAGCAGACTGACAACTCATGGGGCCCCCGGGCAATAGGGTATTATGGGGCCCCTGTGTCCTTGCCCAAACTCAAAAAAGCCTATGAAAAAGGTACCAGGGGCATCTCATGGGGCCCCTACTGACCCTGGGCCCTCGGGCAGCGCCAGAGTTTCCAAATGGTCAGTCCACCCCTGGTGCTGACCAGCTCGAACCACTAATGATTTCTTAGCAAAGGAGCCTGATCTTTGGAATACATCATGCAGCTGAGTATATTGCTGATTCCTTGTTGCCTAGATAACCTGTTACATTTACGAGCCTGCAGTTTGATTGTATGGTGTTAAACCTTGCGCTATAGCAATTTTAATAAATAGCAGTGAGCACTATTTTGTGTTTTTTGTTCCTTTTCTTGAATAATATTACCTTACCTAAAATTTGGTGTTTATCTGCTGAGCTCTATTCCATTTGAGCCTGGTGGTAAATGGATTCCATTTATATGTTAATAAACGGCAAATTGATCTCCTATAATTTAAGGGATTTATTTTCAAGGTGAACAGCTTGAGTGGTGCTAGGTGGCATCAGGAGGCACTTTCCTGGGTGTTTGTTTTTACACATGAAGAGATTGGGAAGAAGTGCAATTGTTAACACCTTTGCTTGTTTGGATGGCCCTATGTGGCACTGCACTGTTTGATTTGCACTGTTTTATGCAAACGGACTGCACCGCATACCTGGCCTTTTGAGAGTATACACTTTTGGGCATTTTTTTAATTGATTTTATATATTTTATGTTTTGGTATTGTATTCGGTTTGTTAGGATTTATATTTAAAATAGTGCTGCACTAGTAATCGTATGTTATCCAGCTAGTATCCAGTAATATTTTGTGCATTTAAGAATGCATCCAGCTCTTTTTTAAAACAATCTACTGAGCTGTCCAGGACTAGTTCTTAGATATTATATATATATATATATATATATATATATATAAAAATACAGTAGCTAAGTATATTTATTACAAAAGAAAATCATTTTTCTAAGTACTAATATTTTTGCCATTGTTGCCTAAAAGAAGAAATGACTTATGTACATGGATTGAATTTAGGTTTTCGGGAATTGTGTCTGTTAATAGATTCCTACGGTAACAGGGTGAAAGTTATCTAGGGTAATGAAGGGAAATTTATCAAGACCCACAAGTAAACCTTTGTAGTGGCTTTTGTCTGACTGCTGCATGAAGTAGGTGAAAGGTTAGTGGGTAAAAAGTCAGCCTGTATAAGGCTCAGGCTTGTCTGTGTTCCTCTTTGAGCAGTGTGCTAAGAATTCCCACAGACACAGCTGCTTATAACAGTACAATAATTCTGTAGTTTCATCTAACACAAAGGAACCTATTTAAAGACCAGTGAAATAACTTTTTTTTTATGGTCACGCTTGTTTTGCTGTACTACCTAATTTTCATATGACTGATGAAATACAGTACATTGTACCAAGTTTTTTCATAAATAAGGATACATATAAATGTGAAAATTGTAAGGCCTCTTGCACAGGGGCAAGAAAAAATAAAAAACGCTGTGTTTTTGGATGTGTAACTTTTTATTTTTACATATCTGAACACAGATGCACTGTTGTCTATGGGAAGATGCACACACATGAGTAAAGATCACAATACAGCAGTGAAATCAGAACTGTAGAAAATAGAAAATGTTACATTTGAGTGCAATAATCTACACTCATATGCATGTATAAACAAGTATATATGAGCGTATATGCATAAATTGCAACAATGGCAGCTAGAAATATACACCACGCACGTTTACATGCTTGTACATGTGTACGTAAGGTTTTTAATAAAAATAACTTGTGTTCCTTCTGCCAGCCTCTGCCGTTAAATTAAATCAGGCCTTAATCAGAGATACATCAAGAAAGATTTATCAAGCCTGCAGCATACTGACTGAATAAGGGCAATAATTAGTGCAAGCCAAGCTGCCTCTCATTTATCAAATAATTTCTGACAGTTTTAATCTAGCTCCTAAGTGACCTGTTTTGGAACTAGATCCCTCAGTCCTTCTTTCCTGCTCACGTTCCTCTTTTTTGGTCTGATGTATAGACCTCTTATAAAAAATGTATTATCTACCAAAAGTGTTATTTTACACTAACACCCCAGTCACATCGGGTGCGACTTGGCATGAGATTTGCATGCCATGCGACTTGCAAATTCTATGCCAAGTCACGCCCTATTGTCTGCTATCAGTGCGATTAAATCTTTCTAAAGCAGTGCATGCACTACGTTTGGTGTGATTTGCATAGACATCTGAGTCAGATGTCTTGCAAATCGCACCTCAAATTGGCAAGTCACCAGACTTTGAAATCGTGCGACTTCACTGTAAGTTGCAGAATTTCAAAATTGGCTTTAATGTGACCGGGGTGTTAACCTTTCATCCAATCAATCCAAATTATTAATTTCAAAATGGAAAAGTAGCATAGAAAAAGCTATTATGTGTCAAACCAATTTTTTTTTTGCATAATAATTCTTCAGATTCTGCTTAACTGGGTGTACTGGGGACATGGCAGGTGGGTGTCCTTTGCCCACATAGTTTTTGCTAAAAGGTGTCCTGCTTTCTCATGGCAGAAGGTTTATTATTATTATTATACAGTATTTATATAGTGCCAACAGTTTGCTCAGCACTGTACATTATAATGGGAGACAGTACACGAGACAGTACAGTAACAATACAGTACAATACACGAGGGGTTCGAGGGCCCTTGTCCTTGGAGCTTACAATCTAGAAGGGAGGGGATAGTGGTACAGGAGGAAATAGCTGTGGGGGATGGAGTGGTAGGAAGAGTGGAGGAGCGGGGTAGGCTTCCCTGAAGAGATGGGTTTTCAGGGTGCGCCTAAAGGTGAGGAGAGTAGGTGACAGTCTGATGGATTGGTGTAGTGAGTTCCAGAGGATGGTGGAAGCCCTGGGGAAGTCAGGCATGGGAGGAGGAGACCAGGGAACTAGAGAGTAGGAGGTCTTGTGAGGTGCGGAGAGTACGTTTTGGGTGGTAAATGGATATCAGGTCGGTGATGTAGTTTGGGGCAGTGTTATGAACAGCTTTGTACGTCAATGTTAGTAATTTTAATTTTATGCGTTGGGCAATCGGAAGTTAGTGGAGAGATTGGCAGAGGGGGGTGGCGGATATGGAGCGGTTAGTATGGTGTATGAGTCTGGCCGCATGAATTCAGGATAGACTGAAGAGGGGATAGCCTGTGATGAGGTAAGCCGGTGAGGAGGGAGTTACAGTAGTCAAGTTGTGATATGATAAGGGAGTGGATGAGTTGCTTAGTAGTTTCTGGGGTCAGGAACGGACGTATTTTGGAGACGTTGCGGAGGTGGAGTCTACATGAATTTGTCAGCGATTGGACCTGGGCCTGGAAGGACAGATTGGAGTATAGAATGACACCTAGTACTCTGGCTTGCGGGGTGGGACTGATGGAGGCGTTGTTGGTCGTGATGGAGAAGTCGGGGGGGCATGGGCTGGGGGGAAACCTAGGAGCTCGGTTTTGGGCAGGTTTAATTTGAGGAAGTGGAGTGACATCCAATCTGATATGTCGTTCAGTAGGCTAGTGATTCGGGCGGAGACTGAAGGGGTGAGGCGAGTGGTAGAGAGATAGATTTGTGTGTCATCAGCATAGAGGTGGTAGTTGAAGCCGTGGGAGTGTATCAGTTGGCCAAGGGAGGAGGCGTAGATGGAGAAGAGAAGGGGCCCGAGGATGGAACCTTGAGGGACTCCAACAGAGAGGGGGAGTGAGGGGGAGGTGGCAGCGTTATAGGTAACACTGAAGGAGCGCTGTGATAAATAGGAAGAGAGGTTTAGAGGTATGGTTTTATACAAACACTGTGCCTGCGGTGTCAAGAGGCCATCTGCAGGGGTCTTGCAAAGATTTGAGATAGAGCGCTTTGGTGGCACATATTTTGGTTTTGGCACATATATTTACACATATCTTTGTAGCACATTGATTTACACAATGCTGCTGTTCAGCAGAAGAATGTGCTAAAACTGACAGTCATCACTTACTGCTCATTGAAGACCATGAAGTAAACGATCAGCGGCCATATGATCGCTCAGTCTTCGGTCATAGAGCCATCAGGGGACAGCTGCAGCATCAGATCGATGCTGCAGCCACATAGGTGAGTATGATTCTTTGTTTTGTTTTTCTTTTTAAATCCTGCACTTCTCTTTTAATGTTCATTTGCACAACAACATCTAGAAAATGTTGTGGACTCAAAAAATGTGTTTCAGACCTGACGGCCTAGTGGACAAATTAATATGAATGGTGAAAATTCCAAGCCAACATTCCAGTCCTCTGTCTCATTTACAAAAACCTCATCACAAGGAAACAAGTATGTCAGTGGCCCAGCAAAATGACCTCAGTCTGCTGCATACTATGTCTTGTTTCCCATAAGTGCCAATATAGTAAACCAGTCACACATTGTACAAACGTCCATAAAAATATAACCTTTATCCCAGTGTTAAGCAGATTTGCCACTTCCTAACAAATTGTACTATGTTAGAAAAAAAAAAAAAAACAGGAAGGATTTGCAATTTCTATCAGCTAATATTTGAGCAATAATTAAAATGTATTACTCTCAAGTTTGTCCAAAAAAACTCTCTGTTGATATATTTATTGCCAGGAATTTTTAGCTTTCCTCACATACAATCAAAGTACATAAGGCAAACAAATTTAAATAAAAAAAAAAAATACTGTGTGGTAGAGCTTTTTGGTAGAAAAGACTGTGCATGCCTCTTTTCCAACAAAATGATTTCCCCTTTTCCCTAGCATTTTTTTCTTGCATATACTGCCTTTGGCACATGCACAGAACATACCCCACCTCAATCTTGACATCTGATGAAAATAGAGCCAGATGCCAATACAATGTAATTCCAGCACTTTTGTGCAGAAGTCATCAGTGGCCACCCAATAGCTAGGAGGTAACATTCAGGACATGGAAGAAGTCTCCAATGGTAGCAGTAGGAAATGGATCCTGGACCTCTCAGCACTGGTGAAGAGCAAATCTAGATGTAAATCTGCCATAACGTGCAACTATGCTGTGCATAGTTGCACATTATGGCAAGACCTGGCTTTCCTTGACCATGCTACAGTTCTGCTTGAACCCCATCCCGCCCACCCATACATGATGCCCCATGCTGGAGATATGTATGTTTAAAAACATTCCCGACTTGATATGACACTTAATGCAGTTGATTGTTCTCAATTCCAGCTATCACTGACAGCTCAAGTCCCCATGATGACCAATCAGTATGTTTCCCAGTCATGTAATCACTATGTCAGTTTTGACAGTGAACATATGCATGTTGGAGCATTATCAAAGAGAAGAAAAAGCAACGCTCACCAACCCAGTGCATTACTATATAATGAATGTGGCCTCTGCCAGCGCTGCTCCAGCCACGCCCCTTGAGATGTTTCGCTTTGCCCACTGGGGCTTGGTTATAGAGGTGGGGAAAACAGAGCCAAGCATGGGTTTATATGAGCATCATTGGCCATAAATAGAAGCAATACAGGTGTATGTAAAGGATGTTGATGAAGACTGTGAGCTGGTCATGTAACAGAACAAAAAGGAAAAAAGAAGCACACAAAGACATGGAAGAAGAAAATCATATAATAAGAAATTAAGAAAAAAGAGAAAGATGAGAGGATGAAACAAGCAAAGAGTAAGAATGAGTATAAAAAGGGAATTTTAAAAAATCCCCTTTTAATTCATGTTGGTGCTCTAAAAATCCTTTATAAGAACAATACGTCCTTTAAAAAAATATACTGTATAAAAATTATTTAGGTATTAAATTAGCAATAGAACTATTGTCAAGTTAATACTCACACTGATAATTTGGCCTGGATATCTAAGCATCAATGTCACAAAAGTTTCTATTTCTAACTATAACAATACAGTACCAGTATCAAAGAGCTAATTTATGATATTACGTTTACAGATGCATGCAGTCATAAGCCATTGAGCTTTATAGTACGCCTCAACTTCACAGTTTTGGAACTTTTTTTTATGTTGTATAGTGTTTTACCCAAGAAACATATATTTCAAACTGAAAATCTGACTTACTAAAGTGTATAGTTAGATTAAGTGATGAAAAGTCAGGTAAAGGTAAGTAAACTTGGACCTTATTTTCTACAATTTGTATTGAGAAAAATCAAACCTGTTTTCCCTTCCAGATACCAAAAATACAAACGGCAAATTAAAAATATAGCATCTTCATCACAAGATTGGGTGTTCGATGTGAACACCCATTCATTTCTGCTCAGTTTGCACCACAGTCGATCCCATGGTCACTTTGCTTCATTTATTGTCACTGCCACCCTACTTTAGTACAAATGCAGAATACACTAGCCGGCAGCATACCAGGTCTACACAAATTTCAAATGAGGACAACAAACTCCAGACTATAGACAGATAACCTATGTGGAAATTCTAATAGGTAAATAGAACATGTGAAATCAGTAGAGATAAGAACTGTAGGAAAAAGATATCAAAATATACTGTTCTGTAACTCTTAACTAAACCATGCATAACAAATGCTCAGTATCTTTTTTTTACCTTTTTGGTTACTTCCACAACAATAATGAAACAATAATTTATGAAGTACCATAAGACTTTCCCTAATGTTATGCTGTATATCTTTTGCTAGTTTCTTTGATTTTGTGAGTTTATTTTACTTAATTGATATATTTCCTTGTTTACAGAGACTTCATCCAAGGAATCTAAAGACATATCCGTTCCTAAAATGTTAGATATAAGTCTTCACATACCTGCAATTTTATAAGACTCACATCATTTATATTCAGTCTGTGGCTTACCAACCACATCAACGTATTAACTCAGCATACTTCTATCAAATAGCATTTTTATTGTGTAGGTTGGAATATTTATATTTATTCATAGTCATATGACAAGTTTTTGATACATAAAAGTTAACATTTTGGGAAATAAATATCATTAGGTAGTTAGAAAATCTCCCAATTTTTAACAAATGTTTGCAGGTAAGTCTTTTTTTATAACTTTTAGTGATTCTTATTTTATGTATAAGTATCTAAAGATTAATATTGTGTCATGCAATTCATCTCTGTCTCTGTCTAATATAGTACATTTAAAATGTATGTATAGCCAAACTTTTTTTTCCAGTCAATTTTTTTTGCAGTCCTCCTTTGCTGGAGAGATTCAGCTTCGCTGGTGACTATTGTTGGTAAGACACAAAGTTATGCAAAATCAAAAAAAATTACAGTTGTCTCCAGAGCAAGAGGTAAAGGTAAATTTTAAAATTGGGACTTCACAACTTTAAGAAGGGAATTTCTCTCTGTAAATGCGCAAAATCATGTTAATAAGTATTATGGAAGTGCTTCTACCACAGTATGATCATATTTATAACTGTCAGTACTGGACAGTTGTCTGACTTCTATAGGATGTCTGTAGAAGGATCAGCTCACAGTGGCACTGGGTATCACAAATTAGGGATTGATTTACTAAAACTGGAGAGTGCTAAATCTGGTGCAGCTGATAGCCAATCAGCTTTTAACTTCAGCTTGTTTAACTTAAGCTTTGACAAAGAAAAAAAAACTGGAAGCTGATTGGTTTCTATGCAGAGCTGCGCCAGATTTTGCACTCTCCAGTTTTAGTAAATTAATCCCTTAGTGTACTAAGTAACAAATGGATTCTATATATTGAATTGCTCTGACAATTTTAAGTTACAGGTTAATCAATCTGACTTAACAGCATATACTGAAGTATGTGTTCAGTGATACCCAGTTATTAATTAAAAGCTAGAAAATGGTGAAAGTGTTGCCCATTACATCTTGAAAATTATGCAAATTAAAAAACAAACAATATTTCCTCTTTGATCCACTTGTATTAAAATAAATATTTTTGAAGATAATTTTAAGCATAGGTGATAAGAGGGCAGGGGACTAAGCAAGTATTGTCAAAAAAACTATTGGTGTTTTAGACAAATTTGATCAATCTTGAGCATGTTAAGATTTTATAAGTCTTCAGGTTTAACAACATAAGTTTCATAGTCTTATTGTTATTTAGATCAATTGTTAATTCTTTAATTTAAAAAAATTAACATGAACAAAAGTGCAAACTAAACATGTGCAATTTATGGTGATCTTGCATCAAAATATTTCTTATAAGTATGCTACAAGTTACCTAAATTATCTTACGTTAATGAAAAAATCCTCATTGCCAAAACTTCACTTACCATCAACAGAGTCAATTATGATGAAACAGATGATGCAGTTCAACACCAAAGCCAACAATCCAACACTAAAGAAAGTCACAGTAAAGATTTCAATCCTATCTCTAAACAGGTAGATTAAGTTTACAAGAGGTCATTACCTAAAGGGTGATTGCCCCACCTTTATTTTATTACTTCATTTATCACCACCTCTAGTAAATGCAGGATTTTAGTTTCAGCTTAAACTGATTGAGAGTGGGATGGACTTAGAATGAATACCACTATAGTCTATCTGCTATTGGATATTAGTTTTTGTTTTGTTTTGAAAGCAAGATATTTGGAAAATCTCAATAACTGCAAAATATATGTTTTAATTCTAACTTTTGATCTATCACCAAAGGCCAATTTTGTAGTCATATTAAACATTTATACGTTTTTCCCTTAAAAAAATAATATAACATTTTTTTTCAGTGGGAAGAATTCAACCAATTATTAAAAGGCATACCCTTTTAAATTACACAAATATATGATAGTCACTCCAGAAATAGTCTGGGGGAGTAGTTGACTGTGGACATTAGAAAACCAACCATAATGGTTGCCTTCTCACTATTCACATGGACAGAGATGTTCAGCAGAGCATAGAATTTCTGCTAATGGATGATTCAGTACATCCCGGGGCTTCCAGTGGTAGAGTTTACCAGTCGCATCCAAGAGGACCACTTTGTGTTTCTTTATTTATTGTCCTTGCTGCCTTTCCAAAGCTTATTTCTACATAAGCTATTGGCTATTATTGGCCAAAAGGATTTTATTGCATCTTTGAGCACAACATTTTTTCTAAGACATCCACCTATAATGCAAGCTTTTGAAATATGTAATATTATTAGTATTACAGACGTCTGGGTGGAAAATGCAGTAGATAAAGGAAGTTAGCTTTTACTGATAAAGCACATACACAAAATAGAATTTATAAAATAGCCACCATTTGTTTACTTTAAAAAAAAAAGATATTTTAAACTGTCTGAATATAAGGATTGTTTTGTTTTAGGGTGGATTAGTTTCAAAATACGTCTTTTGCGCTGAAATGTCCTCAGACTCTGAAATGTCCTCAGACTCTGGTACAAATCTACAGCAGAGCTAGAGCCAGCATGTTTTGTAACTTACAGATGGGAACACATGAGTCATAGGAAATATATTCTGAAATCCTGAAAAAATGTGACATGAAAAGGTACAGCAAAAAAGGGATAGGATCTTAATTTCATATATTTTTTTCCATTATGGTCAATTAGTCTCTGAAAATCTTTTAACTATTTCCTTTAAAACAGGTTTGGGCAGGAACACAGGGTTTGTAGTACCACAACAGATACTAGCTGGAATTCATGCCTAATACTGTTTATTATAATTATTTTCATCATCTTCATTGCAAAAACAATTTTTAGAATTCATAATTTGTTTAGTAAGATGAAATTGGCTACTGTACATCATCATGAACATTGGCTTTACATGTCTTTGCATTGATCTATTAAATATATTTATTAGGAGTTGATCTTTGCAAGATCCTGTAAGCAAACCGGCAGACCATGCACCATGTCCTCAATGTCCTAATTGATTATCATCTCTACCTTATGGTTATTATTTGTTCTGTTTTGAGGAAAGGTCAAAGAAACATCCCTGGCAGTGTCCCTGGTGGTGGTGTAGTACCCCTTCATTTTTTTCTTCAATATGTCATGTCACTCCCATGGGCCCAATTACATATATGCCAGCACACCATGGATCTTCAAATGACCCCTTCGTCAGGCATGTGATGAAAGTGCATCAGTGGCATGACAGAATATAAATACGCTAACCAAAAATCAGAACATGAGAAAATTGTGACACCCCATTCTCTGTCATCAAATGACATCATACTCCCACCAAAATACATCAAAATATATTAATATTAATGCAAGTATTCAAACTAAACAAAAATATGCTTGTTATATAATGTATTGCGGGAGGGAAACCCAGGCAACCTACTTGTGCAATAATAGATTTGGTTGATCGGGCACATCAGCAAGACCCCACAGACAGCTTCAGTTTTTCTCTATTATTATGTGTTAAATAAGCTCTTTAAACAACTATACAGTAATAATTTCCATTTAGCTGAAATTGCATTTATTAAAGCTTTGCTAAACATATTTAAAATAGATTATATGCAGTCGCTATTAAATAATAAATTAAATAATTTCCGATTGATTATGTGAATTATACAGCTGCTGCTTTCTATTTCCGTCCATCTGCTGCCTATCAGGCCTGAAGCAAAGAGCTACAGGGGAGTTTTGGAGTACTTCCCTTAGCTCTGTGACACAGTTCTGACCCAGATTGCTCACCAGCAACATAGCAGATGCAATGCCAAGGTCTGGACCTGGAGCAAGGAATAAGGTAAGTATCACACCATACTCATGTACCCATAGCCTTTTTGAACATTTAACTCTTCCAGTGTGGATCCCTCTGCAAGGGTTTTTTTTTCGTGACTGGGGTTTGATTTAAAATCTCATAGCTGTATAATTCTAGTTAGAGATCATCCAAGGAAATGTACTGTTGACTGCTAGTCTCACTAGTTTTGGAGGATGATTCGGCGAGGTCACTACTGTGCTGCCCACTGAGGTGAAAACTGTTCCAAAGGACCTGTAGGGCAAGGATCTCATTGGCTCTGTTTCAGTTCTCCAAAATTTTGCTTTCTGCACCTCTCCTGCTGGTCTTGAATATGTATCCACTATTCTTGAATATCCCCCAACCAGAACACCAATCATTAGGGTACAGTACTGACATGAGGAAGCAGTGACCTTCCCCATCCAAGATGTCCACTTCCACATAGACAGTGCAAAACAAAGCAGTAGCAAAGTCAGTAATCAGGAAAAAAAATCAGGGAGCCCACAGGCTGTATACCTTATTTGGACAAAACTTCCACAGTTCAAGTCCTCTTTAAAATAAATACTGACTGTACATTATAGTCTTCCTTTAAATTAGCATGAAAAATAAGCTACTATTAAACAATAAATTAAATTTTATAAATACTTTTGAATTGGATGCATATTGGTTTATTGGTATATTACGACCACGTCAACCTATAAATACTGAATCAGCTGTGTCTGTCCGGCATCTGCACACTCTCTGAAGCCGAGAGTCTAAGCACGTACAATCAACCAGAAGCTGAAGTTACATAAAGCTGCAGACTGAGGTTGTGCAATAATAACATGGTGAGATTAGCACATTTTCTCCATACTGGGCACAGCATATCTTCCCATCTGCCATCTTTCTGTCAAACCAAATATACTTAACTGTCAATATGCTAGTAAAGTGTTCTGAAAACATCTGCTATGACTTCTTATCAAAGCACAATAATGACCTACATCAATATAAAATCAATCAGAGGTGACCTATAAATTGACCATGCTCTATGCTATTTTAAAAACTTGGGACTGGTGCCAAACAGTTCCAAGAATTCCCACGCTTCAGATCTATTGAAATATTATCTTTCAAGATATTTATATCAACACATATTAACCATGCAACTGAGTAAGCATATTTCATAGTATTGTTACTAACTTTAAAACTGCTGAAAGATAGTTTATAAATAGAATGTCATAAAGACTTGGCTTACCCTTGTAGTTCTCAAATTGTGCTTTGGCATTTTGGCAATATGTCTCTGTTCGAGAATATTCCACAGTCACCTTTATTTAAGGGGTTGTAGCCAACCTGGAGTCCTGTCCAAAGGCCAAGTCAAACCTGACTCTTCAAGGTGGCAGGAAATTAAATAGTTTTTTCCTTAAGTGTTACCGATAAGGACACATCCTCTTTTCACTTGGCTCTTCATTCAAGCTCTTAGAATATATCAACAAATGCACTCTAAAACATTAGGGTTTAGAGGTACGTTTGAACAAGTGGATTGGCAACCTTTCCATTTTACCTAATTATTGCAAGCTGGACTCTCTCAAAATCTCTTTTTTATAGCATATTCTGTCAAAACAATTTTGTTTTTAACCTCTTCACGCCGGTCATACGCATACATGCGGCAGCTCGGCGGGTGGGCCTTAATGCACAGTGGCTTATGCGGCCCTGTTTAAACAAATTGCCATGCTGAGAGCACGCTCCCTGCGCTCTCCGAGCACTGTAGCTGGCGGGGATCAGTAAAGTCAAGCATACTTGCGATTGGGAGGTTTTCAACCACGTGACCACTGTGACAGCCAATCACAGTGGTCACATGACCTGAATGCTCACCTTACGACTTCTAAAAGCTGGGAGGCAGTTGGTGCAAAGGGGTTAAATTGTGCACCACCTCTATGGAATGCCTTATTTAAAATATTCATAGTTAAGATTAAGTCGTTCTTCAATCAAGTTTGTGTTAACGTTGGTTTTCTTATTTTGAACAGGGGGCATATGAAGTTTACATGCCAAATTGGCAGAATCAATATCATTAAGGAGTTCCTAGTAAAAAAAAAAATACAAACTCTATAGCCACTTAAGGTATTACCCCCTTTATGTCCAGAGCATTTTTTTGCTATTCAGCACTGCACTACTTTACTGCAAATTGCGCAATCATGCAACACTGTACCCAAATAGAATTTATATAATCTTTTTCACACAAATAGAGCTTTCTTTTGATTTGACCACCGCTAGGTTTTTTATCATATAAACAAAAAAAAGACCAAATTCTTTTTTTTTAACTATATTTTCACTTTCTGCTCTAAAACACATCCAAAACAAAAAAAATCATGACTTCATAAATTAAGGCTAAAATGTATTCTGCTCAATGTCTTTGGTAAAAAGAAATTCCCAAAAAGTATACATTGATTGGTTTGTGTGAAAGATATAGCATCTACAAACGATGGTATATATAATAGAATTTTTTTTTTACCAGTAATGGCCTTGATCAGCAACTTAGAATGTGACTGTGATAGTGCTGAAGGCAATTTGACACTAACTGACACTGGGTGGGAACTGACTGACACTGACATCACCAGTGACACTTATACAGTGATCAGTACTAATACTATATATCGTCAGTGTACTAATAACACTGGATGGGAAGGGTCAACTGTGTGCCTAACAATGTGTGATGTGTTTAATGTGTGTTGCTTTTACTAAGAAGTGTACAGAGCCCTGTGTTGTTAGTAAACATAGGGCTATGTACTGTTATTCACTAAGCCAATCAGCAGGTTCTGGCCATAAATCATTGGCTGGGACCTGCTAATTGACTTGTGCTGTACCAAATGACAGAAGCGCCCCCTACCCAGAAATGTACATGATCTGGTGCAGAGTGGCCAAACTGCCGCAATATATTTGTATGGGGTGGTCCTCAAGCAGTTAAAGAATAATTCCAGGCATGGCTATGTTATGCATAGTTACAATGGTCCAGCTTGGACCAATATAACTATGTATATACCATATCTGGCCCATGCGTTTGGAAACTGAAAATTTATGAATCAGACACCATAACTTTGGTGATCTCCTTTTGCTTCTGGGTCCCACACCGAGGGGCTGCACTCCTGCTTTCCGAACACAGGAGTTTGGCCGCTTGACACAAGTGCCATTCAGAAAATGCTTTGCATTTTCTTAATGAATGAAAAGTGTCCACTGCTTGGACAAAGTGGAGACACAGGGAAGTGATGTCATGCTCTTCACCCCATCGACTCAGAGATTGCTTTTCAATCTTTGCAATGCATCAGACTGGCCACTTAGCATGGGACCCAGAAGCAAGTGGTAATCACTGAAGCATCAGTGTCTACTTCAGTGATTTCCAGCTTCCAGGAGCATCATATACTAGGTATGGTACAGTATATGTATATTTAGATTGGTCCAAGCTGGATCATTGTAATTATGTACAATATAGCCTTACCTGGAAATCTTTTTTAAAAATGTTACAATGTTCTACCTACCAAGTCACCTTTATTAGAGGAGTTACAGATAAGCAAAAATGATCACAAATTTAAAGTGATACTAAAGGTTCATATAAAAAAAAATAACATACTTACCTGCTCTGTGCAATGGTTTTGCACAGGGCAACCTCGATCCTCCTCTTCTCGGGTCCCCCGCTGGTTCTCCTGGCTCCTCCCCCTGGTTTCATTCATGTGTGCTTGCTCCAAAGCCGCCTCTGTGTGTCTACAAGACACACAGAGTGCAACTCGGCCCGCCCCCCACTCCCTCCTCCTGGCTGTGATTGGAAGCGGCAGGAACCAATGGCTCTGCCAATGAAGAGGGAGAGAACCTAGAGAGCCCATCGCAATCTACATCGCTGGATTGAGATGAGGCTCAGGTAAGTTTTAGGGGGGCTGAGGGGGGATCTGCACACAAAGGTCTTTTTACCTTCATGTATAGATTGAAGGTAGAAGACATTCAGACTATAGAACCACTTTAATACAAAGATAACATCACCTTATCTTTTTTTAGGATTTGTTTTCATGCTTTGTACTGACAGAGAAGGCTTGTTTTAGAGTAGGACTATTTGAAATACATATGTGTTTGCTATTTTACAGGCTGTAAGAAATTTGTAATTCTCACTTGCACACATCTGCCACAATTTAAAGCCAGCAGGTGACCCATTTATTCACTGGCTCAGCAATGCAGCTTCTAATATCACTTCTCTGTCTTCTGACTGCTCACTGGACAATGAGTGATCGTCATCATCTCCGCTCGATTTGGCCAGAAAGCATTATTTCACACTGACATTTTGGAACAATGATTTGCAGAAGCTCAACTTAGTATTTATGTGACTAGAACAAAAATAATTGCAGGCAATAAAAGATCTGCTTTGCTGAAAGTCTAAGGCCGCATTCACACTTCACACTTCGTTCCCGTTTTTTTTTTTCCAAGCCTCGCACATAAGGCCCTATGTGTGACAAACATACCAAAGAAGCTCCTGCACCTTTTCGGGTGTGGACTGTCACATGTTTTTTCCCCCTCGACAAAACCAATGTATGTTAGACGCATTTGGGTACCAATAACAAATAATGTCACAGAAAGTGTGTTTAAAAAACGTGCTGCAAACGCATGTTTCCTTTGTATTTTGTCCCACATTCAGGAAACGCAAAGTGTGAATGGGACCTAAGTGATTTTCAGCTTAGTGGCTGAGTGATTGACTCTTTGCAGTGCCTGGATCTAGTGGAAGAATGGCTAGCTTCAGTAGCTATGTTATCCAATGCAGCTGCTGATCATCATAGCCCACTAGCGATTTGTAGCTGCATAGATAGGTATTATAGCCAGCTACAGCTGTAAATCTGTAGCTAAGTGCCAGAGATAATAAGCACAGAGATTTGTAGCTGCTACAAATTATTATTTTCAAATTTTGTAGTATGACATGGCCCTTAAGCAATAATGCCAAAGCAGTAAGTAGCAGAGAAATCTTTGTAGCAGATAAGCACACTTCAGTTGGAAGACATTACAAATGCTTTGATAGGCAGACCAGTAAAGATATATGGAATTTGTATTGAACTGTGCAATTAGCTGTTTGCTTGGAATTTTATTTAAATAAAATATGAAGAGACCCTCTATAGGGCAACAATGGAACCTGAAAATGTTCATGCAAGAGATATTTGATAAATAAAATACAGATATGTTTGTGAAAACCCATTTAATGTTGCCCAACTCCCTAGGCTAATGGAATATGTGGCTGTATGCTTTATGCAAATTATTACCTTTTTGCCCTTTCTAAAAAATATCTGGAATAATATAATTCTCCAGCTGCAGAGAGAGAGAATGGAGTACACAATTTTACTAGTGTAGCAATTCTTGTCCTACCAAATCAGAAGGAGATCAGGGGAGTGTATTTATGCAGGAGCTCTGGAAACCATTACAAAATTTCAAATTTATTTTACATTTACTAGCACATAAACCCCTACAATTGCCCTAGGTTCAGTAGGGTAGTATTTTTTTAAAGTTTTTTTTTTCAGTGATACCAAAAAAGGCATTAGTATGCCAAAATGTATGACATTAAGCTTCATCCTACTGTATCCAAATGCAACATAATCACCTATTCAATCCATGTTTTAATGCAGTGACTCTATTTTTAGGTAAATTGCATCTGTGAATTCTGGGAATTTAGGACCGGTCATTTTTAAATGCTGTTTTCATACAAGCCAATGCAAGAAGAATTGAAATACAAACTACTAAAAGACTTTGAAATTTAACAAACAATACTATTTTGCTACATGTTTCCAGATGGTAAATGTTGTCAATATAAATTATATAAAAACAGCAACATAGGGTTAAGCATTTATAGGCCAGGATTAGCAAATACTAACAGGTATTTCAAACCTATCCCTTAGGCCACAAGCATGTGTAAACTTTAACTGGAGATTCTCACGAGGAGGAGACTTAGAACACAGATGTTACTGATCTTTTACATGTATGTGTTTGCCTTATAAGAGGGACTGTTATATTGAGAGTGGCATCCAAAATTAAATAATTGTGATGGAAAAAGATTTATTATGGAACGTTAAACATAGAGATGTATTAATAGGTATAAAATGTGTTATAAATGCTGCAATCTTTTCAATTCTGATCTTCAACCATTTTCCTAATGCACATATATGCATTTCATTACAAGGGAACATGGAACCTATAAAAGATTTATTATGTAGAACCAATTTATCTGGGTATGCTCCAGTGAAAGAGCTGACTCTATAAGTATGGGATTGTACAGATTGGTTGCAAAGCAGCTGACACTGTAAACCCCCTTAGGCTCTGCACTTATAAATGAAGTCATCAACGCCAGGGATATACCTATGGCCTCAATGGCAATAGAGGTAAGTCCCCAATTGTGATAAGTAAACAGTAAGTGCACGTTTATACAGAAATAAATATGTTGCTCTTCCAGTAGAAAAGATGTATTTAAAAGTGGAATTGTGGCATATGCTAGGTTTACTGAAACTTGCAAAATAACACATTTAGATCTCATTGATTCTGGCACAGAATCCAGACAGTACACAAAGAAGACGTGGAGTGTGTGGCAAGCTTTGACCTCTGTGTCTATTACAAAACGTAACAGCACATGCACAGTCAAGTATCTACAAGTCATGAGCTTAATTACCATTTATAGACAAGTAAGAAATTAAAAATAACAATAATTAAAGGACAAAAACAGCATGACGGGTTACCTAAAGCTTCATCTATTCTTTTTTTAAATAAGTCAACAGAACAAATAAATAGAACCTTCCGAGTTTCTTAGAGTGTTAAATATAGTTGCAATAACACAGTTTTCATTGCATCAGTTTTTGGAAATCAGAGTCTAAACCAGGGCAGGTGTTCAAAGCAGCCAATAGGGTTTCAAATGAAGCAAGTCCACATTTCTGGAAAATTATCTCTAGATATGGGCATCCTTTATTATATTTTATGTAAAAAAACTTATAGGTGTTTATTTACTAAAGCTGGAGAAGCAAAATTAGGCTCAGGCTCACGTCTGAATAGAAACCAATCAGCTTCTAACCTCAGCTTGGTCAATTACGTTTTGGCAATGAAACCTGGAAGCTGATTGGTTTCTATGCAGACGTGAGCCTGATTTTGCACTCTCCAGCTTTAGTAAATAAACCCCTAAGAGTCTTGGAACAACTGATGTTGTCAAGCTAGGATAGGATGCATTTCAGATGGTAATGTTATGGAGGTCTCCCAATAACATGCATCAATCTTACTGAGTCAATGGATAGAAGAGTGCTCAGAGCCTTAACCTTGGTTTCAAGAAAAGCATACAAAACCAAAGGAATATACAAAGCTGTAAAGCAGACGAGGTGATATTTATTTAAAAATGTAAGAAACTTTAAATGTAAGAAACTTTACATTGAAGTTTTTGTTTATTAGTCTACAGCTGTACGTTTATAATAATAAACTCTTATTTATAGGCAGCATTTATTTTCTATGCACCTTTGATAGGGAATGAGTATTAATTTATTCCCCTAGTCTGTACAGGACCAGTAAATTCTTGCCTATTCTAAAGCTATCCAAACACTGCTTTATGATTCTCATTCAGTCCAGTGGCCTCAACTAGAGATATCACTTAATTGGCCCCACCATGTAAAACAGTGTGGATGAAGGAATTTCCCCTGCGCACTTAAGCATTCAGACAGCTGCACACTTGCAACAGTCTATACCTGCCCCACTCCTTCCACTTTCAGATTTAAGTTTGTCAAGCAAATTGGTGCTGATAGGCCCACCTACAGCTTGAATTTTGGCTAATTCAGCAGGGATCCGCCAAACTTCAAACCATGCATGGTCAGCTATACTCTTGCATAATTGCTTTTAGATACAAGGGCTGTGCCAAAACTATATATAGGCCAGTCAGATGAATGGACTTAAGGTGCCCATTCTCTTCATTATTCTCTTTAGTAAAAGCAATATGGCAGAGATGATTAATTCCCTTTAAATTATTACTCTTTTGTACTGAACTTTAATACTGGTTTGATCCAACCACTCCCACATATGACAAGTTAAGTGTCATTAGTTATCTTGATATCACACTGGTAGGTAAATTGCATTGCTACAACTCACTGATCACCCTGACTGTGAATCTGTAAATTTAATTGCAAAACATGCAATGTTGGTGGAAAAGGTAATGGATTATATAATTATTTGAGAAATGTGGCGAAAATAATATTGCTCCTCTTTGTATACAAATATTATTAATTTGCTTACATATGTGGAACCATGAAAGGCTACATAATTAAAAGTTATGTTTTTGATCATTCTTGATGAATTTAACCAAAAATGTCCAGAAGTGAACAGAAGGCATTAAGAGTTATCACAATCTCCTAGATTGTAAGCTCCAAGGAGCAGGGCCCTCCTATCCCTCTTGTATTGAACTGTATCGTTGCTGTATTGTCTCCCGTTATATTGTAAAGCGCTGAGCAAACTGTTGGCGCTATATAAATCCTGTATAGTAATAATAATTTGTACATATTGATGCTTGCTGCTGCGCCGTCTAACCTTGCTGTCCTCAGCAATGGCTCACAATGCACTATTATGGTTCTCATGGCTGATTTGAAGAAAAAACACTCCATGTAAGGATGAACACAAATCATGGTGAATGTGGGCCCTAATCTTATATGATAGACGATTACAAAAGCAAAAACGTCTAGATGCCACAGAAACACTAGCACAAAAAGTGATGGACCATGCCACACCTGGGGCCTACATGCATAAGTAACACTAGAAGTTGGGGAATGCCAGCCATATGCCAACATAACTATCAGCTACACTAAGTGAAACTTGGGGAGAATTGTGGGATATTGTTAGACACAGCCACTTCCTCTTGTTGTGGAGATATAACGTGTTAATATGGTTAGTTATTTGCTACATTATTTTTCCTTTTATTTTGATTGTCAAGTAATTATCTTGGGAAAAATGGCAACCTGGGTCCATGACCAGGGCAGCATGGTGGCTTACTGGTTAAAACTTCAGCCTTGTAGTGCTAAATTCATCAGTTCAAATCCCAACCACGACACTACCTGCATAGAATTTTCATGTTCTCTTGCATGGGTTTCCTCCCACACGCCAAAGACATGTTGGTAGGCAAACTGTCTATACATTGCACTGTATAGACAGTTCAGTGGCAACATACTTTCAGACAGATTTGAAAATTCAGCTGCCAACTAAATACAAGGCCTAAGGGAAACGTAATTGCTCATTTCAAATCCAAGGGTTAGAAAGACCAGACATATTTTACAAAACTAGTCTGCACTTCCTCCCTTGTAACTCTGTGCAAGGGGCAGTGCCCTCTGAGCTACTTCTATTGTTAACTCCTCATTTGTATTTGTTAGAAAGGCTCAAAACCAATGCCCTAGTCCCACATCCAGTATTAAAACTTTACCAGTTGAAAGTTATGTAAGTGTATGAAAAGTCACTTATCATTTATAAGTGACTTTTCATACACTTACATAACTTTCAACTGGTCATGCCATGACTGTTTGTCAAATGAAAATGCCTGTCTTCAGTTTTTGAAATCTAGTTATTGCCAGCAGGTCAAATGGACCTGCTGGCAATAACTAGATTTCAAAAACTAAAGACAGGCATTTTCATTTGCCAAACAGTCATGGATTAATGAGAGGTTACAACGTATCAATGTCCTGGGCAAAGGCATTTTCTTTATAAAAACTAACAGAAAGGAAAAAATGTATTGACGATAAATCCTTTAGGTTACCCTTAAAGAAAAGTTACTTCTAAAATATTAGAATCCCCTCTTGGAAATCTTCTATTCTTTATGAAGAGTAACTGAAAATAAAGATCATATTGACAATTAATCCTTTAAACTAGCCCTTAGGCTCATTCACTGTATGTCCGATGACCTACAGTATGTTTTTCTGCACTGGATAAATGAAATGCAGGCCACTGCTACAGCACATAGATGTGATGTACTGGATGACACCACACGTAACCGCACAACAGCACAACACATCATTGCTGCAGTGCTGTCATAAATTAAGTGTATATGAGACACATCAATGAAAAAAAAAAAAAAAAAAAAACAAGCAGTGCAAAACTCTGAAATGTGCATCACACTGCTTGCTGCCGTAACCAGCACTGACACTAACCTGCTTGGTAAAATGTTGCATTTTAATTGTGGAAATGTTGCATTTAATCTAATATTCTTTATGAAAAGTATTAGAATGGAAATACTGTATTGGCAATGAATCCTTTAGGCTAGTTTTAAAGTGATATTTCAAAGATATTTATTTGTCACTTACATCATATGATTAATATTCTTTATTAAAAATTCCTTTTTTATTCTCCTGCAGCCATTTTTATTTCCTTGCCTGTTAACCATCTGCTAATGAGACACCCAGGTGTGTGCACTCCTGGTAGTGCTGTATGCCTTCATAGACACACACAAAAAGCATCCAGCATGCTGGGAATCCAGGAAGTTGCGGATAGTGATGGACAGCAGACAGACAGAACTCACTACATGAAAGGAGATTTTTGAAGTAAGCTTATACTGGATTGTCAAATATAACTATTGTATGAATTTCTATTGCAATGCTGGTGTTAAAAAATGAAAGTGTGTGCTGAGATCATAGAACACCTTTTAAATAAAAGCACAGAATTTAGTACCACTTTTAAAAACAAAGTTGCTTTTAAATTGTTGGATTCTTCTCTTTGAAATGTTATACATTATAAAACAGCTATTATAAGCGTGCAATTATGATTGTATACTTTAACATTACTGTCTTTATCATTTTCCAGACGCTGACCCATAGAACTTTGTGTACAATGCAAGATCATACAAACTATAGTAGAAACCATTTAACAAGGCCATTTATTGGATTGTGACAGATGGATGATCTGTCACTGTCTAAAGATGCAGATAATGAAATTGCTCAGATGATTAAACTTTAGTCAAAGTTTAAAACATTAAAGAGAATCTTAAAAAAAAACGTCCCTTTTCCTCAGTACAAGACATAGAGCGAATTGTGTCTGACACCACTGCTGCTCACTCCTACCAACTCATTTTGGCCAATTTGGTCATCATCAGGGACTGGCAGCAGGATGTCTAGAGTGAATAATTTGTATAAACCAAACTACTGCCATTATGGGCGCATTGGTATGGAATACATCATAATTAAATGTGAACTCTCCATGCAGAAAACAAAGTAATCCTTAAAAATCCTCAGAAAATAAAACACATAAAAAATAAACTCAACAATATTTGAACAATCTAAAAAATTATAATAGTATGAATGATTTGCTAATGCATACATATACACATATATTCTCTTCCTCACACTTAGCCAATTAGAGATTGGTCAGGCCAGCAGTAAAATTAACTACCATTATAGTTGTTATCAAACAAAAAATTATTTCTTGCCATTGCAAGTTTTTTACATTCCATGTAATACCCCTTCATTGCCTAAATACTAAACCTTGCCATGATATATCACCTCTGTGGCCCTCTATAACTGACTAAATTTAAATTATAAACTGTCCACCACTGAGAGCACCAGATTTTATTCAACACTCTCGAAGTTATGTGACCTACTCAATTCTGGTTCATACCAGAAGCCAACATTGAGCCATTCCCACTATTCTGGAATGGGAAATAGTCACCCAGCGCACTGCTCCTTGCACATAGCTCCACACCACAATGCCTATATGTAGAAAAACAAATAGGAACACTGGAACCAAACAGCCTAACTCCGACTGCAGTCTATACATTAAAGCGATTCTAAAGGTTCTGGGGTTTATTTGGAAAATAACAACCTGCTATACTTACCTTCTGTGTGCAGTGGTTTTGTACAGAGCAGCCTGGATCCTCTTCTTCTTGGGTCCCCCACAGGCTCTCCTGGCCCCTCGCTTCTGTCAGGTGCCCCCACAGCAAGCAGCTCGTATGGAGGCACCCGATACTCCATGTGTCCATTCACACACGGAGCCACGGCTTGGCCCTGCCCCCTCTCTTCTCATTGTCTGACTGGCTGTAGTTGACAGCAGCAGGAGCAAATGGCTCCCACAAGCTGTCTCAACCAGGGGGCAGAGATCCAGGACAGCTGAGGCTGTTGTGAACATCGCTGGATCGTGATAAGGCTCAGGTAAGTATTGAGGGGGTTAGGTGCACTGCTGCACACAGAAGGTTTTTTAAATTTATGCATAGAATGCATGAAGGTAAAAAACCTTGAGCCTTTACAACCACTTTAACTAATCTTGTGTTACAGGCCTCAGGAGCAGAGGACAGACCAGTAATACCTTTTGCTCTGAATACCTGTTTAAGCCAATGTTTTTAGTATTTGAGATACAACAACTCACAGCATCTGCAGTAGCTTCCAACAGTGGGCAGCTATCAAAAAAATCTATGAGGGGACCTGGCAATGTTTAGCAAAGTATTTGGAGGACATGTCCATATATGTGATTCTTACTTTCTTTTACAGCTTTATAAATGTTACCTCACAATGAGGGGCACAACGTAGGGAGCCATGAAAACTTAAAGTGTATTTATAGACAACCTTTTTAGTTTTTGATAGCGTGATGAAGGATTAAAACTCCTGTTAGGTGTTACTGCCATTGGATTCCTTCACAGACAGATGTCTGTCTCTGTTACTTTGGGCCCTTAAAAATCTGTAGTATTTGTTATTGACTTTGCTTTTTCAATATGGCTTCTGCAATTTGATCGTATTAAAAGAGAAGTATGGGCTTTAGAAAAAAAACATTATACTCACCTAGCTGGATGCATCTGTGCCCTGCCAGCTCTGCAGGAAGAACACAGCAATCAAACACTGCTGATTGCTCAGTTCTCCTCTCCTCTATGAGCAGAGCGTGGTGTTTGTCAGTCACTGGCTCCCTGCTCTATCCACTCTAGTGCTCACTGGAGCACTAGGCTGGGGCGGGGATGGGAGCAGCTGGCTCAAGTTCTCAGTGGCTTGCTGAGAGACTAGGCCAGCTGCTGGTCCAGGCGTCTGCGTGGATCTATATGGTCAGGATCTTGTCAGAGCCTGGACTGGCTCTGTGATGATTTAGCCTGCTGTCGGCTGAAAACAGGTCAAAGGAGCGCAGACCTAACTGTCGAAAGGTGTCATCATGGGCCACGTACTTCTAACTAAAGAAGGAATCATATAGACCTGGTGCTGAATGGATTTACCGCAATGGTAAAAAACCTACCCTGCCAACCTTAAATTACACCTATCAGAATTATGGGCAATTTAAACTATGGATATAAAGAGAAATTACATACACAGACGTAACCTTTTAGAAAGTATGTTTTGCCATAAGCCTTCTTTACTTCTTGAAAACATTTTCCTGCATGCAATTTTACCAGATCTAACAGACAAATTTACTATATAAAATAAAAACAATTAGGAAACCTGTCAATCAAAGCATATTTTCATTTTCTAGACTTTTCTGCTACAAAACTCTAGCTATCAATACAGAAGCAGGGGCTGATGAGAGTTTAAAATCTTCTAACATAAAGACATGATGTTGTTTGCACTGGAAATACCTCTCCGAAGGGCGTACAGTAACTTTCAGGCCTCTCCATTCCACATGTTGAGGAAGCTCTTAAGAGATTGGTTCTTCCAATCAATAGGTCTCCCACTGCAGGGTAGCATGCTTCACGAGCACAATCTTGCTGAGCATTTGCAAGGAATAGAAAACCTATGGAAAGTAAAACAATGCTTTTTTACAAAAAGGGAATATGATACAAACATTACACTGAGATATCATTTACAGAATTGAAAAATAGGAACTGCCACTTTCTTCAAAAGCTGCATCATTTTTCAATACCGACTACATGACCAAATTTTAGAGATTGTAAAGCAAAACAAACACATACTTTAGGTGTCTAATAACATAGTGACATTCACTCTGTTTCACATGTATTGACTTGTACAAAATGTTATGAATGAATGAGTTAATTAATAGGAGTATGGAAACTAGACCTGGGCAATCTCCCAAAGTTCTACTCTGATTCTATAGTTCCAATAACTTTTGAAATAAAATTTAAAGACGCGTCCCTTGTTCTGGTGGCTACTGTCTTACTTAAAATCGTCTATCCTCTGTATCCCCCCCCCCCCCCAAACACACCCCATAATGGTAATCTTCTGGTTCAGTAGGGGTTATTATGATTTGCCGGACCTGTCATAGGCCCTTGTTCATGGGGTAGTTTGAGTATAGCTGAAGGAGACCCAATAAGGATTCCCTGTTATTAGCTGCAGACAGAAAGTCGCTTTGACAGCAGTGGGAGGCTGACAATTCTGCAGCTATTCACAGCTGATTGCGTGTAATTGTTCATGCAGTGATTACCTCCAGATGATCAGCCTTGGATGCATGCGGTCTGTGCAGTTAAACGCAGAGAAACTTGCTAGGTCTCCCACAGCTAATAGCAATTGGCCCCACTCTCAAATGTGAATAGGGTCATAGCCACTCATCAAGACTACTGACTATGCCCACCTTTTCCTCATTCTTTTGCATTCATAGAAGTATCACTATAGCTTCCAGCAATGAAAAGTGCTCAGTTTATGGGGGAGGTGGACTTTTCATTCATCTGCTCATCCTGTATTCAAAGAACACTTTTTATTGCTGTAAGAATGCAAGAGGAGGGTGGAAAAAGTGGGCACAGTTGACACTCTTTCCAAGTGCCTATGATAGATTCCGTGACCCATACTATCTTCTGCAGCACTGGAAGATTATCACTGCAGGGCTATGGGGGGAACAAGAGGAGGTTTCAACTAAGAGAGCAGCCACCAGCTCAAAGGACAATTCCTTGTGCTGCTTTAAAAATATAACTAAACGTTTAGAGATAGACATACAGTGAGGAACAGAAGTATTTGAACACCCTGCGATTTTGCAAGTTCTCCCACTTAGAAATCATGGAGGGGTCTGTAATTCACATTGTAGGTGCATTCCCACTCTGAGATACAGAATTAAAAAAAAAATTCAGGAAATGATTTTTAAAGAATTTATTTGTCTTCCACTGCTGAACATAAGTATTTGAACACCTAACAAACAATAAGAATTCTGTCTCTCAAAGACCTGTTACTGTGCCTTTAAAAAGTCCACCTCTGCTCCACTCATTAACCTAACTTAGTAGCACCTGTCTGAGCTCTTTAAAGACACCTGTCCACCCCACAGTCAGTCAGACGCCAACTACTACCATGGGCAAGACCAAATAGCTGTCAAAAGACACTAGAGACAAAATTGTGGACCTCCACAAGGCTGGAAAGGGCTATGGGGCAATTTCCAAGCAGCTTGGTGAAAATAGATCAACTGTTGGAGCAATTGTTAGAAAATGGAAGAGGCTAAAGACGACTGTCAATCTCCCTCGGACTGGGGCTCCATGCAAGATCTCACCTCATGGGGTATCACTGATGATAAGAAAGGTGAGGAATCAGCCCAGAACTACAAGGGAGGAGCTGGTCAATGACATGAAGAGAGCTGGGACCACAGTTTCAAAGGTCACTGTCGGTAGAACACTACACCGTCATGGTTTCAAATCATGCATTGCACGGAAGGTTACCCTGCTCAAGTCATCACATGTCCAGGCCCATCTGAAGTTTGCCAATGACCATCTGGATGATCCAAAGGAGGCATGGGAGAAAGTGTGGTCAGATGAGACCAAAGTAGAACTTTTTGGTCTAAACTTCACTCGTGTTTAGAGGAAAAAGAAGGATGAGTTGCATCCCAAGAACACCATCCCTACTGTGAAGCATGGAGGTGGTAACATCATGCTTTGGGGGTGATTTTCTGCGAAGGGGACAGGAAGACTGCACTGTATTAAGGAGAGGATTAATGGGGCCATTTATTGTGAGATTTTGAGCAACAACCTCCTTCCCTCAGTCAGAGAATTGAAGATGGGTCATAGCTGGGTCTTCCAACATGACAACGACCCGAAGCACACAGCCGGGATAACCAAGGAGTGGCTCCGTAAGAAGCATATCAAGGTTCTGGAGTGGCCTAGCCAATCTCCAGACCTAAATCCAATAGAACATCTTTGGAGGGAGCTGAAACTCCATGTTGCTCAGCGACAGCCCCAAAACCTGACAGATCTAGAGGAGATCTGTGTGGAGGAGTGGGCCAAAATCCCTGTTGCAGTGTGTGCAAACCTGGTCAAGAACTACAGGAAATGTTTGACCTCTGTAATTGCAAACAAGGGCTTCTGTACCAAATATTAACACTGATTTTCTCATGTGTTCAAATACTTATGTTCAGCAGTGCAAGACAAATAAATTCTTTAAAAATCATACAATGTGATTTCCTTTTTTTTTTTTTTTAATTCTGTCTCTCAGAGTGGGAATGCACCTACAATGTGAATTTCAGACCCCTCCATGATTTCTAAGTGGGAGAACTTGCAAAAGGGTGTTCAAATACTTCTGTTCCTCACTGTAAGTTTCAATAGGGAACAGATAAAGAAAAAAATAAAGAATACTCCATTAGTTGTCTCTTATTTACGATAAAAATCCACAATTTTAAAATTGAATCCAAGGCATCTTAAGTATTCCCACCATGGGTCATGGTAGTCATACAAAACTCCATCAGTACAAACTGACATCTTTATATATCAAAGAGATTCAGTGTGGAACTGATGGGTGATATTCTGGGTTATTCTCATTCTCCATTTTCCACACTTTGATTAACTGTCACATTTATCGTATCACAAGAAACATTGTACAAAGCCTTGTACAATTTTTCTTATGAATCAATGAACATATTGCTCAGAATATGGGCAATGAAGCACAAGAATTTAATACTCTAGTGTCATAGTTAATCTTTAAAAGACTAGTTAAAGTGTATCTAAAATCAAAACGTTATTTATTTTATTGTAGGTAGAGTGGGAAATGGTTAGAATGCCTGTCAGCTGTTTTAACCATTTGGCAGATTTCCTTTGGGTTCCTGTTCTGTAAGTGAGAGGGAATCCCTTTAAAGTTGCCACCAGAAAAAGTGTCCTAGTTAGAAGAATTTTCCTTCTATAACTGTTCTGGTGGCAAACTCTGAAGAAAAAGAGAGATTTTTTTCCCTGTACAGACACAGATAGTAGTAAAAACCAATCTCTACACCAGTGGTCTCCAAACTATGGCCCGTGGGCGGAATGGTACCCTTTGTTTGCCTTTATTCACCCTTTGGGGGACTATTCCTCACCCTGATATGAGGCAGTATTCCTCCCATTGACACCAACGATGAGGCACCATTCCTTCCACTGAGGCCAAAAGTGAGTCATAGTTTCTCCCATTGACATCAATGATGGGCCATTATTCCTCCCACTGACACCAATGATGAGGGACCATTCCTTCCACTCTTCCACTGACACAAAAAATCAGGCACTATTCCTCCCATTAATACCAATGATAGGGCACTATCCCTCCTCTTACTGATGACAGGAGTTGTGTATTTGTTTTACTCCCACCTACCACCAAGCCCAAGGCATTCTTTACTCCCACTGAGTCTGGGGTATTTCCTACTCTCACTGGCCACAGTCTGCCCCCCCCCCCAAAGCCTAGAGGTTAGTAAACTGACCCTTCATTTGGAAAGTTTGGAGACCCCTGCTCTACAACATCCAAAATGCAAAACTCTAAAGCGTATCTATATCAAAAAAACTTTTTTCTGTTGTTTTGGATAGACCCCCTGTCACATCAACCTCTCTGTTTTTCCAAGTAAACCTCTCTCCTGAAAGTGAAGGAAGATCCAAAGTTGACACTAGAATGGGAATAGAGAGAAATTCTTCTGATGGGGACACTTTTTCTGGTGAAAAGCATCTAAGAGGTAAATTCACTCACTTTGTAGAGATTTCCTCATACTTTCTGTTGTGTCTCTGGAACAGAAAGTGAAGGGAAATAACCCCAAAGGGATACAAAGAGCAAACTATAAACTAACAGGGGTTTAAACCCTTCAGGACTCTAGCCCAACCTAAAAAGAAACATTTTGGTTAAACAAGTACCTAACTCTGGAGGTAGATGTTGTAGCCACCACCCTCCACAATGGATGAAAGTAATATTTAAAAGGAGAACCTGGTATAGGATAGAAAAAGTGCACTAGGCATCAGAATTTGTGTCTTTTAGTTAAAAAAGAAAGAATAAAGCTGTGAACAAGTGGGAGTTTGTTTTATTTTAAAGACATTCACTTTTTAATTACTGTTTGCCTTTTTTAACACTTGCCTTGTGGTAAACAGGTAAAGGGGTCACCAAGGAAAATTACAGCAACATACCTGGTCTCACCAGGACAGGTAAGCTGCAGAATAGCCCCCACTATCACCACATGCCTCTTCCTCCTATACACCTTGTGCCCACCATCACCATGGACATTTTTTAAATGAAGTACACTTCTGTGGTCTATTCCTCACAACTAACCAGCCTAATTCTGAAAAGCATGCAGGCTGAAATCAGTATAGCCGGAGACTGATTGTTTGTAATCTCTTGCAATGAAGACAGCAACCCATATACTGGTACCTAGCGTGCCAGGCAGCACATTTTTTTTATTCTACTCATTGTAAAGAAATCTGTGAAGTCTTTCACAACAAACATTACCTAACCTAACATTTAGTAGAGCACTGAATGAAACACTCACAATGAACATTATTAGTACAAAATAATCCACCCTGAAGGGATAAAAAACAAAGCAAAGCTTACCAAAAAGTACAATACACAGCCACATCCTTTGTTCTTTAGTGCTGCACACCTGTAAATAAAATATTTAAATGTGACTGAACTCAAAGCATTTGATTTCAGAGCATGGTCTGATTTTATCGTTCTATATGCAAACATTTATCAGGAAATGTATTTTTTTTTAATGACAAAGTCCAACCAAACCCTTATTTATTACTAAGATTAGGTTGCATGCATTGAAAAAAAAAAAAGTCTTTCTTTGTGTAGGAGCTTTGGCCCTATATCATACCTCCCTGTGCTGGCAACACACTGGAGACCCATACCATTGCGATCATCCACCATAGTCTGGATCTCCAACGGTCCAACTTCCACCAAAATGCACAGTGCTCTAATTATTGGCGCTGCTCAGGGAGTGTGAGCATTGCTGATTGGTGCCCAATAGCTGTAAATCAGTATCAGACAACTTGATAAGTAGAAATCTATCCTCTTTATGGGAGAGTGGTCCAGATGTTGTCAGCACAAAGCAGTTTGATATAGGGCCAAGACACTAACACATGACCAAATAAAAAAAAAATTGCTTTTTTGAACCAGCCTGACTGCATCCTACTATTAAACATAAATACTCAATTAGACTTTAAAGGTGACCTTCAGATAAGTGTAACATTTTCTGCTTGAAATTATCTCAGAATTAAAAAAAACCTCAAACATGGGCATGTCAGTGACACCAAGTCAGTTACCCCCAGTGTCAGAATGCCCACCGCAGTCCCACTATAAGTCGCTGATCGACGCCATTACTAGTGAAAAAAAACAAAAATTCCAGTATCTTTACTGCCATTTGTAAACTGTATAACTTTCACATAAACCAAATAATTTACACGTATTGGGATTTTTTTTAGCAAATACATGTAGCAGAATACATTTTGGCCTAAATTTATGACAAAATTTGATTTTTTAAATTTTTTTACTGGACATGTTTAATAACAAAAAGTAAAAAATATTGTTATTTTCTGAAAATTATCAGTCTTTTTTTTGATAGCGCAAAAAATAAAAAACACACAAGCGATCAAATACCACCGAAAGAAAGCTCAATTTGTGGGAAAAAAGGACACAAATTTCATTTGGGTGCAGCGTTGCATGACAGCGCAATCATCAGTTACAGTAACGCAGCGCCTTAACACTAAAAATGGCCTGGTCAGGAAGGGGGGTAAATCCTCAGGAGGGCAAGTGGTTAATTTCATAATTGCATCAAAGTATCTTGTATATGCCAAATCAACCCTAAGCCTGTAATATAAACCTAGTTATTTACAAAAAAAAATATTGTGTATATCTAATACATGCAGTGTAACTCTTTTAAAATCATGTAATCATACATTAGTTACATAACAGCTAATTCTGTAAAAATGAAAACATATACATTGTTTTTGACAGCAACTGCTAGAACTGAAGCCTTTTTTATACAAAACAAAAATCAATAACTATAGGCTTAGGGGCCACAGGCAGCAACATAAATTTAATACAGGTTCTAGCTCTATCATAAACTATCCAAAACTTGGAATTGAACTTTTACATTTTACATTTTTCATGGAGTTAGCTTAAAAATATTGCCATGGCAATACACCTTGACATGTCAGCTACTTTTAAGAGTTGATGGTCATGACAACTAAAAATATTTCTGCCCTGCTTAGCTAAAACCAATTTAGGAAATGGACAATTCACAGTTATCTATGCTGCTAGTACAGCGAAAATAGTTTGTGGCAATAAGGTAATGTTTTTGATTTAGATGAGCATGTCAGAGGTAATGCTGTCCCTCACTATATACATTGTAAAAAGCTTTTGCATAACAATAAGTTGCCACAAAAACATAGCCTTTTCATTCATAAATAAAATTAGAGTTTCTATTAATGCGTTGAAGAAATTATTTGCACAATACTGGGATATATAGACAACCAACATCTTATCATTTTTCACCAAACACATTACCAAAGTATAAATAAACAAGCATAAGTATAGTGTTATTGAATAAAGCAGGGTTTCTCAACCAGGGTTCCATGGAACCCTAGGGTTCCTCCAGAAGTTACCAGGGGTTCCTTGAGCAATGAGCAATTTCTGCCTCTCCAAAAAGTTCCCACTAACATCATTGATCTTTTTAGCTAGCTATATGGGAGTAATTCTTCCCAATGACCAGAAATTTAAGCAGCATTCTTCCCACTGGCCATCACACTAATGCATCATGAGTTGTAGATATAGTCATTTTTAGCAGGGGTCCCCTGAGACTGGAAATTTATTTCAAGGGTTCCTCTGTGTAGAAAACATTGAGAAATGCTGCAATAAAGCAAAGTGTAATGTGATATCAATCTACTGGCTACTCTAAAATAAGTCAAATCTGCTTCAGGTTATTGCACTTTGCACTTTCTTGTTAATAAACCAATAAACATAAACTTTTGGTTGCAGATAAGACCAATGGGACTATTATTTTGGTGTAATAACTTTGCCGTAGAAATATTGTTTAATGAAATTAGATGCTTTTATATTTTGTATTAGCACTATTACTAGCTAGCTTTTCACTAACACACAAAATTCATCTCTTTAGCTATTTACTGGTTGCATTTCATTAGTACTTGCTACATTTTCAAGAAGAAAACTATACAGATTATTTTTTTTCAATGGAAAAATATCCCTATATACTTTCAGTGGAAGATCTCTCCCTCTATATGAAATTCAGCCTTAGGTCAATGGAATGTACAGGAGAACTATGCATAGATTTCAGCATTGTAGTGAGACTCACCTTGACTTTCACTTTCTTGATATCCAGTTCTGTGAAGTTGTTTCCTCCTCCACCCCAAATCTCCGATAGAACTCGCCTTCTTGAGCTGCCTTTTTAAAGCCTGGTACACCTACAAGTCTCCGCAGTGTATGTGATAAGGGAGTGTGTCAGTATCCTCATCAGACATACACACCCAAACATGGTTACTCATCACATACCATACCTTAGACACAGCACGCCAGCTGCACAGGTAAAGTTCTATGCACAGAACAATATCAAGCTATTATATCTCAGCCTGCCAAAGATGAGACTGCCAGCCTTTCTGGCACCGTGACAGTTAATTGTTATGAGCCTCCACAGGTTTGAACAAAACTGTAACACTTAGGAGTTAGCCATAACTTCTGGGAGGAGGGCGGGCATGTTTGAAGCATTGCTTTAACATCTATAAATTCTACAGTACTATGAAGTTAGGAACCTAGTGTGAATTTTCAGCTCTGGCTAGGATTCCTTAACTTTTGTTTTAACTTTCAGTAGAAAAGGTGTAAGTTTATGAAAGACCACTAATGTTGCAGCTATAGATTAATTAGCCAATGGATATGGAGATTTACAACCTTCTGTAAATGAAGTGCAGAAACCTATAGCAATCAATAAGAAGCCGTTTTTATTAATTTAACTTTATTTATCTGATAAATGCTGAAAAATAGTTCAGGGAACAGGTGACACAATTATTCCTTTCATCGTCCCACACTGGAGTGTAAGAGTACTCCATTGCCCCTTGGAAGATGTCCCGTCGGACGAAACGTGCGTAGGGCAGAGTTTAGCGGTAACATCATCATGCCCTCCTGGAGAGCTGGTGCTGTGTGATATGCTTGTCACATGATCTGTTTTGTGAATACCCACTTGGTTTATTAATAAATGTTTCTAAATGGTATGGGATTTCTATGCTCTTTACTTGTACATGTTTTTGCTGCTGAGACCGGTATATGAGAAGCGATCCAGTGACCACTTTTGGGGCACGCCATTCATGAGAGAGTGAGGCTTTAGGCTTGCTGAGGTGTGAGAGAAAGAGAGCTGGAGCCATTCATCCATTCACGAGGGATCTATCATCTTTTAAATGCTGATTTAGACCTCTTAAGTTTTGGGGTCTAAGGATTTGGAAAGCAGCATTATAATTACTTAGTGGCTGGTGCATAACTGGGGCATTAAGATTTTGCACACTTTTGGTAGACTTTGATATTTCTTTTTGTTTGTTATACACTATATATTGAATTACGTTTCCAAGAATTGGGCACTGTTGCCCACAGACTCACCTGCACAGGGTGAATTTGGGCACAAAGTAATGCAACCCATTTCCTGTGCGTCGAATGGCTCTATTCCCAACCTAAAGCCAAGTATCAAGTGCATGGGGTGTGCCAAGATGTGGGGACGGGGATGGAGGGGAAAACCTGAGCCTAGAATTGCATTTTGTGACCATTAATTGTAAGTCTTTTTTCTTGGTTGAGTCAATAGATAGTAGCTTCTTTTTGCTGTGTTATGATGATGATTTACGCTGCGTTCACACTTGTGTTGCAAGAATGTGTGCGCTAACAAATGTATTAAAAAGAAGTGCAAAGACATGCCTGTTGCATGCATGGATGCTGCAGTGCTATTTATTCTTAATGACATCCCAACACACCTTGACAATGGATGTGTATTGCAATGCACCACAACAAAAGCTTACCGTGCATTATGGTGCACTGCATTCTAAAAAAAAATAGTACATACACCTTTTTTTGGTGTGTTTTGGTGCACTGGGCAGCCCAATGACATGCTGATCAGAATGTTCCATGCAGGGTGGTTGTAGACACAAACCCAGGGCAGAAAAGGGGTGAATCTGGGTAAGCATTGGCCCTGGCTTATGCGGTGGCGTTAGAGAGACCAGAGGTAATTCTTTCTAAATAGTAAAGTAGTCTGGTTTTTTTTCTTTTTTAATGTAAAAGTAAAGGTAAAGCTTCCCTCTAATTTCAACTATCGAAAACTGTGCCAGGGAAAATCAAAACCTTACTGGGCTGGCAAGTTTAGATTCGCATTCACAACCTGATTGTCTGGTTCGTAAGGATAGAAAAAAGCTGGTATTTCATGTCACATTGGTTGGTTTACTAAAGGTTAATAGCCTGTTAACTTTGCAAGATAATTTGCATCAGAGCTTAATGAATGAGGCGGTGCTCTCTTGACTTCCACCATCCAATCATGTGCAAGCAAAAATGTTGTTTTTTTACATTTCCTTACTTGTGATGGATATTCTTTGCAAAGTAAAACTTCATCACATTCACTAAGCTCTGGGACAATTTCTTTTGCAAATTGCAACTTCCCTTGAACAACCATTTTGCTTTTGTGATTGATGCTTGCATAGTAAATCACAAAAACAGTGCCTGTAAGTTTTCCAACTTTGGGAGTGCGATAAAATATTATAAACTATGATGCTTTCATTTTATTGATTTATATAAGTACATGAAATCATGTGTGCATATAAAAAGGCAGCTTAGCGTTTCCATTTACAACATTGCTGAAGCCTGATTTTGGTTGACAAAGACAAAAAGGCCCTGCAGGTACTAGGATAAACAAAAGCAAAAAGTCCCATGTGTATACAAATGCAAAGAAATGTAGTTTTAACCCCTTGGTCTCCTGGCCTTTTAAGGGGTTTGTGATGTTGGGATGAGAGGCGGGGTTTACCTCCGTGATTGGCTGTCACAGTGGTCACATGATCTGGAAGGTCTGAAAGTAACAATCGGGACCTTTGCGCAAGGTGTCGGCAAATGTGCCAGGAGCGTGCAGGGCGAGCGCTCTCGACACGTGTGTTTTGTGGGGGGGGGGTAAATATTTTTTGGGCGTCAGGGCCCAGCCACGGAGAAGCTGCATATTTGTGTATGGTCAGCGCCAACAGGTTAATGTTTTTAAAAACACAGATCTGGGCAACACTAATTAACATTCTGAGCCCCACTATTTGCACATGAGCCTCACAGTGGGCAAACATTTTATTATAAAGTCCATTGAAAACACTTTAACAGATTAACATAAGAAAGCAAAACTTGGAGTAGCATTTTTCACCCATAACATTCCAGCTATTATTTTACTAGAATATAGAAGAATAGGAAAGGCAAATGTGCAAAAACACATTTCCATAGGCTTCTGACTCCCATAGATTTCAGGATTCATTTTATTACTGAGTCCAAAGTCATTATTTCAAAGGGGATCTTAATGCTCCCCCCCCATGCCTTTTTTTTTCGAACTCCTCTACTTACCTGGTTGCAGGTCTTGTACATTTAAGGTACTCTCCCAACCAGTGGATCCAGTGTTGCCCTGCTGAGATCCGCTTCTTTTCTGCCCTCCCCCCTTCTCCCTTGGTCTTGCTAAACTATCTTCTTCTGTAATGTCATTGGCAAGCTGCTGGCTCTTCTGGGTTAAGCCATGGGCTTCCTAATGATGCACCACCTGGCCCTGCCCGTCCTTCCTTCCCAATGAAGGACTATGCCTCCTAGGATATTTAAGGTACATATCCCAGGAGGCAGAGCAAAGTGTACGTCATTCAACTAGGCAAATGACCTGTGTGCGGGGGGGGTATAGGCCAGAGTTTTCTTTAAAAAAATATATCAATAAAGGGGAAAAAAACAATGCTCAATTTGTACAGCAGAGGGGAGAAGGGGTGGATGAGAGGCAGGATGTCATGGAGGGTGAAGATCTGCTTTAAGATAACAGGTTTTTTGACTAATGTTTCCATTTTCCAAGTTTGAGAATAACAATATGTTGTAAGCAAAAAGTACTCATTCAACTAGGAGGGTAAGACCATGCTAGAAATAGCAAGGATGGTACTGTGCTTTTTACGTATTAAAGGTGTATAGAAAGCCAAACACATTGGTGAGGTGTTAGAACCTCTGTCAATTATTTTTTGCTATCTATGTCCCCTTTTAAGAGATTTATCATCTCTATTTATCCAGGTTACCAAAGTAACTAAACCCAGGACCCTGCATTCACTATATCTGGTCTCCCACTGTCACGTACCTGATAGACATCTGAAATGACGAGATCAGCCTCTCTTTTATTTAAAACCCAGGCCCCATTGAAGGTGGAACAGATGGTGCCGAGGGACAGGAGAAACACGAATGCCTGTGGGTAATGCTTGTAGAACGTGCGGTTGGTGGTGTAGTCTCGGTGAATCAAGTAGGGCATCCAGTCAGGAACAGAGAAGATACTGGAACGGCCAGCTGAGGTTAAGGAGGCACTCCACTGGAACTGCAAGATCTGGGTACATGGCTTGCCGGAACTTCTGATAAGCGTGAGGCAGCACTGTAGAGCCAAACTGGATCCGGAAGAGTAGTCAGAGTAATAGCCAGGGTCAGCAACAAGCAGATGATGAGGTACTGGAACATCAGACAGGGACAAGGTCAGGCGGAAGCCACGATCAGAAACCGATGAGCAGAAGCATAAACAGAATTCAAGAGCAGGTCAATGGCAAGCCGGGTCGGTAACGGATACACACAGGATACAGCAGGACACATGGAATTAGCTGAAGACCAGTCAGCACTGACAGAGAGTAAGAGCCTCCATCTGGCATCAGAAACTCTCCTGCATGTGTGCTCCCGTGTGCACGCATTTTTGCGCGCATGCGCGAGCCTATGTTCATTTCTATTAGCAATGCACCTGTGCTCATTTCTATGCGCGATATTGTGCACATGCGCATTTCTATGTGTCAGTTGCCATACAAAGAATTCCCTTACAGCCACAGTACACAGAACATGAAAATGCAGTTGTTTTAGTAAATATAAACTGATAAATTCCTTTTCTCATCAGCAGTTAGAGCAGTCTTGTGACTCCTATCAGTGTCCACCAGAGCACTGGTTAACGCTTGTAGGAGTTTTCATTCTTCTTGTCAGGGCTCCGGGTATGACCAGAGGTGTGTGGACTGACACAGAGAAACGCAGGCTTCAGATATAGTATAAACAATATAATTTATTTAAGACTAAACAATACATAAACGCAGTGCAAGACTAAACATAAACACAGTGCAAACAAACCAAACCAAAACCCCCAACAGATAACAAAAGAACAATACTAAGTGTAGTCGGGCAGGCCGGGTCGGTAGCAAACGGGCAGGCAAGGTACAAAGGAGCAGGCAGAGCGTAGTCAGACGGGCCGGGTCAGGAACAATCAGGCAGACAAGGTACCAAAGGAGCAGACTGGAGAGTGGTCAGGAATAGCAGAGGTCAGGACAGGCGGAGTTCAATCAGAGTCAGGGATCAAGCAGGATAAGACAGGAAGCAGACAGGATGCAGGTACAGGGGCTCTTGGGAAACATACACCAAGGCCCTGATTGCAAGTCTGGCCATTCCTTATATGCACCTCCTGCAATCAGCCTCAGGTGTTTTGGCTGACTGCAGGAGTGAGCCTCTGGTTGCTGAGAGCACCCGCTGGCCAGTCCTGGTACTGCAACCCACAAGGCAGGTGAGTCCCACCACTATTGGCGAGTCCATTCCTGACACTTCTCTATCAGACCGCAGGACCCCTGATCCTCTGCCTTGACAGTGCTGATTGGCCCTGTGCTGATCACATGCCCTCTCCCAAGTAAAAAATAACTCTCTGGCAATACACACCAAAATGAGCATGTGCAGCATGCCCCCAAAGCTCTGTTCTATCAGGAGATGAGTCTGGGACAGTGAAAGAAGGGAAGGGTCAGAGAAGACAGGATTCAACATCCTTTTTACACAATGCAGAGGATTAACCCCTTAGGTTCCACAGTAAGTATAACAGGCATACTTTACAACATATACAGATTGATTATACTGCTGTGGGTTTAGTAACACTTTACATTTCAAGCATGCTTAGTTTGGTCTTGTCATTGACTTACGTGATAAATCTGATAGTTAAAAGAATCCTATGATGAGAAAAATATCTGACTCCTTAGTGATCCCTTTCTGGAAATGTCAGCTGCCTGGATGGCTTGCTGATCCCCTATTTAGGCAATTTTCTGAAAAAAAATGCAGAGGGTCCAACTGCCTAATGAAACTAGCATTGTTGTAAAAAGTGGCACTACAGAGAGGTTGCAACCAATATCCACAGTGCACATAAAGCAAACATGTTTTTTTTTGTTTTGGATAAGGTAGGTAATTGTTAAAACCCTTCTCATTTTTTTTTTACTGCCTGTATCCATTCATTGAGATTTCCTTTCACCTCCTGTTCTAGGTACACAGCAGAAAGTAAGAGAAGATCTCTCCATAGGGGATATCCCCTCCTAGACAGCTGTCACCAAAACAGGTTTACCCTTTGGAAGATTTCACTTCACCTCCTGTTCTTATAACAACTCAAAGATTTCCTATCTGTTTCTGTACCAGCTACGATGATCATGATAAGTAGCCTCCCTAGCAGTCTGATTATGCCAGTATTTCTGTGCTAAAAGCGGTACATTTTTGTGCATGGAAATATGCATTTTTTTTATTGTAGGCCTGTAATTTTTAGGAATAACTCACTGAAATCTGTCCGAACAAGAGTCTAGTAAACATCCCGGGTAGGATAAAATTTGAAATACGAAATGATAAATTATGATTTAATAAATAATCATAAAAAATAATAATATAATAATAATAAATTTAATTCAATAATGTAATCAAACCAAAAACACTGAAATTTGAAATAGATCGCCAAGTTCGCATATCACTGAGCAAAGTCACAAAATCGTTTTCAGTGTCTGATGACGAATTTCCCCACAAATCATTATCACTCAATTCTGCAAGTGGTTCTAATTTACTATCGCTGTTCTCTAGCTAGTCTAAAACCGCTTTTGACCTAAAGGGACGCTTTTTGGACGTCATGGACATTTCAGTTTCCAGGCAGAAAGAACAGAAAAATGCAGGCAGGGCACAGGACAAATCACTCGGGACAAAATGTATGTGAAATGCTTTGATACAGTAATGTTTTACTATGTGATTTTAGTGTATTTATTGAATGTCACTTTTTCACATTTTTAAATTTCCTGCCGTTCCATCCCCCGTACGTCCCGGCGTCGCAGGGAACGGAACCCAGAAGACAGATGCCGGCATCGGCCAGAGGACATTGCCGGGGACACTGCAGGGGGGACATCGTGGGAGTGCAGGACAAGGTAAGTGAAGAAGAGATCCCAGAGCAACGCTGCATGGTATTCCTGAGTGTAGCTCGGGGTTACCACTTGTGGTGCTGAAACTTTACCCCAAGCTACACTCGGGAATACCGCCAGGGAGGTTAAAACCCCAATGGACGCAATAGAACATGACAGAGCTTCTACTCCTTCCACATTTAGATTGTAAACTCTAACCAGCAGGACCATCTGATTTCCCTTGTATTGAATTGTATTGTAAGTGTACAGTCTCCCTTCATTTTGTGAAGCGCTGCACAAACTGTTGGTAAATCATGTATAATAATAATAGTATAGTAATAACACTTCTATCCAAAACCAAATTTTTTTAATTTCGCTGTTTATACACTTTAGGAAGTGAACATTCAACAAGCATTCTGTTACATGAAAGGCATGTGGTTCTGTTTTAAAATTTGTAATTTACTATTTTTTATGCAATCCATTGAAGTGAATTTTTGTGGAGGTAAGAGACTCAGATTTCTTGAAAACAGAAGCTGGGTGTTTTAGAAAGCAAATAGTTAATGTTGGTTTTATACGCAAGAAACCAGCACCCTAATGACATAAATAGGATGCCCTCAAGGTATGAAATAGCTCATGTTAGACTGTCTGATTTCCTGTGCTGCTCCATGTACTGTCTTTATTACTGTACCTCCCAGGGTGTGTCATATGTCTGCAGGTATAAATCTGAAAGAAAAAAAGTCTCCTTCAGTTACACATAGCTCATAGTGAAGTCACTTCCCTGAGTAACCACAAAACAAACAGACCTGGGGGTGATACAGTTTTGCAAGGATTTTACCAGCAGTTACCAGCAGAAGCAAGTATATTATTATGTCATTTAAAGAGTAGTGTATGATAACAATATAAATCAGAATATTAAGTTGCCTGTACATAGGTACAATCAGGGCTGGACAAAACTTCATCAATCTAGGGGCCTCAGACAATAGTTATCCAGAACCAGTAGTTTGACCTGGCTGGACACCATTGCCTCAGCCTTCCAGAGGTTGTTATCAATAATCTTAAATCTCCTGTCCGCCACATTAAACTCTGATCTTATGCTAAAGCCCATGGTGGCAATCTGCCAGCTCTTAAGCCTGGTACACGCGATGAGAATATCGGATGAATGACCATCCATTTTTTTGAATGCTACTCTCATATCGAAAATGAAGAGGTTACTAAAGTTACGAAAATTCTCCTTCAATAGGATACAACTTCGGAAGTGATGTAAGGTGTTGTATTTTTAATGTATTCTTTCGTTTCTGAGCATGTGTGGTCTTGCTCTTCTGATTTTTATCAGAATACTGTACTGATTAAATGAAAATCGTACGATCTGGTATCGTACGAAAAAAATGTTTGTGTTCGTCCTTTAGAATAATTTCGGACAAAAGCTGTGTACTCACAATCAGATTATCATACAATCACTTTGAAAGCAGTATTTTTCATCCAATATTCTCATCGTGTGTATCAGGCTTTAGGCATACCAACACAAGACAACAAATTAAGTTCTGAGACACGATTGCCCTGTACACCTTGTACTATTTGACAGATAGCGGAAGCTGTATACCTCCCTTACAGCTGTAAGAAGCTACCCCCCCCCCAAATGAATCTGTGAATGGATGATGCAACTGTGCAGGTGAAGCCATGCAAAAACCTTCTGATTGTAAAAGAATACAGAATACTTCAAGCAGAAGGAAGCCCTCTGTAATTCAGGTAATTTGCGGGGTCATTTAGAAGGTGGGGAGCTTGGGGATTGGGGAATGTGACCATGCGTCATGTTACATCATAAATATGCATTTTTCAAAATCATCTTTTTATTTTTATGCTGTTTTAGGTGCCCACAATGCTAGAATGAACTTTCTATATCAGCAGAGACAAAAGAAAATTCATTACATTGACACTTTGCTGGTAATTTTAATAGACCTGTCTATTAAAAAATTTTGTATCCTAGATTTTGCTCTGTGTAGTTTATTAGTAAATTACTAATAAAAGTAAAATTGTAAAATCAAAGCCTCTACAATTAAAAAACACAAAGGTTAGGAAAGGTAAAGACATTTACAATAAATGCTCATATTGTGGGGAAACAGAAGCCCGGAATGGGTTGGTATAAAATAAAGAATATAAATGAGGTGTCTTGGGATTCCTTTCTGAGATGCTTTAGTGCTTCACACAGTTCCTAAATATATGCCTGCCGCACAGAAGTAAAAGACATTAGAAAAACATTGCCTGGCCATAACCCATAAGAACTCAAACCTGGCAAAAGTTATTTTAACCTCCTCCAGCCCTCCTAATAAGGAAATGATGGACAAGTGGAAGCTCTCTTGCTCTGGGAGGACATCATTAGACGTCCCACTCTAGCTGCGCATGCGTGCCCCCAGGGGTGTTTGACATTCCGATTGGTAGTGAGCTGTGTCTCTAGGACACAGCAAATCACCGATCAAGGTAAAGAGCCAATGACCTAGGCTCTAACATGTGCTCAGCTGTGTCCAATCACAGCTGATCACATGTAAACAGGAAATGCCGGTTATTGGTAGTCCTCTCCTCATGCTGACAGTGCGTGAGCAGAAGAGAACCGGTAATCGGCATTCCTAGAGGGTACATCTACACTGATAATCAGGGCACTGATCATCAGTGCCCTGATTATCAGTGCAGCCCCATCAGTGCTTCCTTTCAGTGCCAATTATTGCTGCTGATCAGTGCACATAAATACCACATATGTGGAAGTGCCCATCAGTGATGCCTGTCAATGCCCATCCGTGCCGCCTATCAGTGCCTATCAGTGCCAGTTAGTGCCGCCTATCAGTGCCCATCCCTGCCACCTATCAGTGCCAATCAGTGCCACCTATCAGTGCCAGTCAGTGCTGCCTATCAGTGCTGCCTATCCGTGACACCTATCAGTGCCACACATCAGTGCCCATAAGTGCTGCCTATCAGTGCAGCCTGATCAGCATACATTGCTGAAGGAGAAAACTTAGTTATTTACAACATTTTATAATAAAAACTAAGAAAACTTTTTTTTTTTTTAATTTTGTACTTTTCAGTTTGTTAAGCAAAAAATAAAAAACCCAGAGGTGATTAACTACCACCAAAAAAATGTAAATTGACCTAGGCGGGAAGGGGTGCAAGTGCTCAGTAGGCAAGTGGTTAAAGACCTGTGCCCATGCTATGGACATTTTTATATGTTTACATTTTTTTAACAAGTAGTAAAAGAAGTTTTACACAAGCCACATATTATCCCTCTAGCTGCTTTTATTGTAAAGTTATACTTTTTCAATAGGAATGAGTGAACCAAGTAAAGTTCAATTCACTGGACATTCACCAAATGGAGTTTGTGAACCCAGACCATACAAATGAACCCAAACAAAGTCTATAGTAAGTAAATCTTTTCTTTTTCAACCCTTTTTAGGGTTATTTTGCAAGATTTTGTTAAAAAAGGACAGGTAGCTTGTAGGTAGGTTAGGGTTAATCCCACTATGTGGCCCACCTAAGAGTGTTACCCTTTTAAATCCTACCAGCAAGGAGAGTGAGTTCACTTACTTCCTGGTAGAATCTCTTAAATAGTCTGGAAAAAGTCTATAAAAGAGAGTAGAGCCCTAGTCATGGGAAGGGGAGAAATGAGGAGAATGGTCACCTAAGAACTATACTTCATTCTGGGTTCCCCATGGAGGGGGATCCCCTTGGCTGGGCCTGACTGCACTTTACTTGCTTCAAAGAGACTCTCAACAGCAAATGTGCCTGAAACTTGTTGTGAAACTGTGTTTGACTCAAGGCCTGTTTGACTGTTGTATATTACGCATCTTCAGTACAGTAGAAGGTTATCTACATGCACACTCTGTGTGTGTTCTTTAGGTAATGCAATAAATGGAGTGAGGGAGTACAGTTGCAGTGATGACTGTCAAACCCTGGGAGAAGTGAGCCAATGTCCTGGTACCCCGGTAATGAGGGGATACAGCTGCACAATAATCTGGTCTCCGGCCCCCACCCATGCATCTAGAGGAAGACAAAGTGAAGTCTATAGGGCAAAGTCTGTTATGCCCAGAAGGTCAGTGTGTCAGTACTTAAACTTAGTAGAGGGTGCTCCAGCTGGCTACTGTGGCCACAGTTGAGGCAGACTGCCATCCTTCTACAAGCTGGGCACTGCCATTGGGAAGATGTACCTAAGGAAGAACCTGAGAAGTTCACCAATTTCTTTGGGACCTTGGAACAACAAGATAAAGATAACTTAAATAAAGGAATGCGCTAAAACCACAAACTATTCCTAATTTAGTGTAGAAACATTAGTGCAAAAGATATATATATCTATTCTCAATTAATATCAAAAAATATCAAAATTATGTGCAAAACTATTTTTTAGTGCATAAGTAATTTAAATAATTAAATTTGTGAATATAAAAAAAATGTCCATCTCTGAATTTCTTCAAATGTCCAAACAAATCCTTTTCAAATTCAGGTGCTCTCAAAGAAATTGTGCCAAAATCCACCACCAAAAGTAAAGTTGGGTAACTCACCAGAGCTCCATGCTGATCAATCTCTAGAGCCGCAAAAAACGCTTTTTGCTCTGGGAGCAGATGCAATGAATCAACTTCTCAGGTGTGATGATCAATAGCTACACAATCATCCATAAGGTAGGTATCCACCACTCAATATATTGGTTCCAGGAGCATTATATCACTCTCTCTTTTTATATCTCTCCACAGAGAGATACCGCCCCTTGAAGACGTCATTCATGATGAAACTAGTAGGGCTTGCTGGATGCTGACGTTTGTGGAGAAAATTGAGTCACGAGCGCTGTAGTGAGTGTGAGGGGAACAGGAGACTGTTATACCATTTGCTGTTTTATGCTGTTATACTGGTGTCGGTGAAGACACCCTTTTTGTGAGTGTAAATCTTTATTAAATTGTTGGATACTTTTATAAAAAAACTGTCTGCACCATGATTTTCTCTTTCATTCCCAAACATGACCTCGGTGGAGAGATATAAAAAGAGAGAGTGATATAATGCTCCTGGAACCATTATATTGAGTGGTGGATACCTACCTTATGGATGATTGTGTAGCTATTGATCATCACACCTGAGAAGTTGATTCATTGCATCTGCTCCCAGAGCAAAAAGCGTTTTTTGCTGATCTAGAGATTGATTAGCATGGAGCTCTGGTGAGTTACCCAACTTTACTTTTGGTGGTAGATTTTGGCACAATTTCTTTGAGAGCACCTGAATTTGAAAAGGATTTGTTTGGACATTTGAAGAAATTCAGAATTGGACATTTTTTTTATATTCACAAATTTAATTATTTAAATTACTTATGCACTAAAAAATAGTTTTGCACATAATTTTGATATTTTTTGATATTAATTGAGAATAGATATATATATCTTTTGCACTAATGTTTCTACACTAAATTAGGAATAGTTTGTGGTTTTAGCGCATTCCTTTATTTAAGTTATAGCACTAAGAAATGTATTTGGTTTCTTTGAGGTGGAATTGCAGCTTTAAAGTATTAAGGGTGTGGCGCTTTTATTACACTTGTGAACAAGATAAAGATGACTGTAAACCTGTGTTCACCAGCTCCTCTGCCTCAGATCGTTCCACGCCACATATGGAATATTCTCCTATATTGGATATGTCTTCATACAATTCCTCAGTCTGTCATAAATGGGATCTCACTCCACAAGCAACCCAGAAAAATGCAAACAGCAGATATTCCTGCAAATGAGCTGAGACCCATTAATGCCTCCATGGAGGGTACTACTAAGTACCAAGATTCAGTTAAAGACCACCATACTCAAAACCAGCCATTCCCAAATATCACAATAAAGCAAACACATTAGGTATGTGTAATGGTGTTCATTTTATTACCTGCAGGTGGATGCTTTCTGGTAAAAATCATCCCTCCACACTAGCCATATTTAAAATTTTGTTACTATCAAACATTCCCTCTTATTTATGTATTTATTTCAGGTGCTTATATAGCGCCGTCAATTTATGCAACACTTTACATATATATATATATATATATATATATATATATATATATATATTGTACATTCACATCAGTCCCTAACCCTCAAGGAGTGTACAATCTAAGGTCCCTAACTCACATTCATACATACACATACTAGGGCCAATTTAGACAGGATCCAATTAACCTGCCAGCATGTCTTTGGAGTGTGGGAGGAAACCGGAGTACCCGGAGGAAACCCACGCAGGCACAGGGAGAACATGCAAACTCCAGGCAGGTGGTGCCGTGGCTGGGATTCGAACCAACGACCCTAGTACTGCCAGGGAGATGTGCTAACCATTTAGCCACTGTGCTGCCCACTCTTATTTTTAAACACTACCTATTTCCCTAATGGGCAAAAATTTTAACTCAGGTAATATTTTTATATCAGTGTTTCTCAAACTTTTTTCAGTCAAGGCACACTTTAAAATTTTGGACAGTCCCAAGGCACCCTTTAAAATTATGGACGGTCTTGAGGCACCCCATTCTAAAATGTGAAAAACTATTCTTTTCCTCCAGATGTGAAGATTGGCTCGTCCTCTGTGATGACCTCATATTATAATAGTTTTATATAACATCCACACATGTAGGATACCCAGGTGATTTATTCTTCCGAAGCAAATACACTTTTGCACACTGGTACTGACTAGTATTTCAATGTTTCTCTTCTCCATCAGTTTTTCTTCATCACTGAGCTAATGTGACCTCAGCACTGACAGAGGGGCAGGGGAGGGTCAAACTAGGATGCCGTGCAGGCAACTGACATCCTCCTTATCAATTGATGATGCCATTGGTTGTCAGGACGCTGGTGGCTAGAAGGTCGTAATGGTGCACAATGAAAACTTGTGGCTTTGTGTAACTAAAAGGCAGGCTTGTTCCACCCACTGGCTTGTATACAAGTCTTGGGCAATTTTTAGACATTTTGCCAAGGCACCCCTGAAGAAACCTCAAGGCACCCCAGAGTGCCTGGGCACCCTGGTTGAGAAAGGCTGTTTTAGACAATAACTATTAAATGACAAAAAGCTAGATGTTCTTATACATACAAATCATCCATAGAAGTACAGGAAGGATGTAACACCCAGATTTCTAAAATGATTACAGAACCATGTTACTAGAGCAATTATCTCACTGAATGCACCTTGCTTCCCTAGGAACGCTATGGTGCTCCGTCGAATGCCACACAATATCTGGCCAGTTAAATCTCTCAGGCTGCAAAGATAGACAAACATGTAAAAATCCCTTACTTTTACAGATCTTATCCTGGAGGACTTTATGATCTTCACTAGGGATAAGATCCAATACACCACTTTCCACCAGCCTGTTTGTACAAAATCTATCAATACATTCCTGGGGTGATAAGGGAGTTGATATAATCACACTGACTAAAAAGTACATTCATATCTCACACATTGCATTATTACAAATTTCTAGCTCCCTCGACCATAATAAACTACTACAAGTTTTACACTATATCCTAACTCAGAACTGCCTCACTATCAATAGGAGCACAACTGTTTGGTCTCAATTTACATCCTTCATTCCAAAAGAAAAAGGAGATCTCGCTACTGTACAAAAAAAAATATTCTCTAAATCCAGTCCTAAGCTCCAATGGGAAATGGATCTCGGGAAATGCATGGGCTACCCTTTAGAAGCTATATCAAAAATACTGTCAAGATGCTTCTTCACCCCGTACCAACTTCTGAAAGTTTACACAAACTTGTCCTTAGATTGCTGGAGAGGATGTGGACTTGTGGAAAACCTACTACTTTTACTATTCCATGCTATGTCTCCTCCACATTTAAACAGGCATTATTGCTTTCACCAAAAATGGCCCTTTTAAAGCTATTGACAAATTATTAAAAAAATACAGAGAAGTAATGGCTCCCATTCTAAACCCTTAAACAATACAGATACTTATGGATATATTTTGGCATTAAAAATAGCATCAAAACTATCTTAGGTGGTACTACTTATACACATTTACTCTCAGCTCAATTTAACCTTTTTACTTTCTGTTTGTTTAATCTCAGTCCCTATATATTCTTGACAGATTTTTACCCTCTACTGTTCCCTTGGATAAGAAAACATAAGAACTATAGGAGCACAATATGAATCTGTAACCAATGGTCCAAATGTTTCTTGAAGAGGTCAGATCACAAGCAGCATCAGTGCAATGTTTCAAGCCCCAGAGGACCTCTACGTTTGTCATGTAATGCCAAGAACGTTTTTGCTCTTTGCTTCCCAGTTCTTTAATGGCTATTTTGGGCCTATAATAATTTTTACCTTCATGAACATTATGGTGAACTTTTGATAGGTATCTACTGTAAGTTCTAAAGAAATTCCAGGAAATAGACATTTTGAGAACTGCTGTAATAAAAGGGGTATGTGACAAATAAATGTGGGGGTTGCCACTTCCAAGGACTCGATTGAGGTGAGGGGTAAGGAAGGCAGCTGGGACTTCTATTCTTTTTTAACAGCTGGTGACCTAAACTGACCAGTGTAGAAGTTAAAATATGTGGAAGGGTGTGACTTTACCTGGGTGGGTGAGTCTAGGCATATATAACACCAAAGCAAGACCCCCACTCTCTCTCTTAAAGCCCAGTAATCAGGATTTCTGCGTAACGTACCATCATTATTCATGTTTCTTTCATGTAACTTTTTTTCCTGTAGTTGTCTCTATGTATTGGTAACGTTTTGTGTTTGCATTGTAATAGCATTACTTTTAAAGTTATACCAGCTACTTTGTATTTTTGTTATAACTGATTAGTAGTCAGCTTCTTTTCTGTGTAAATAAATTAGATCTTTATTTTTTGCACAGTTGTTATCATTTGGTATTAACATTATTGGTAATAGCCACATCAAGATTGGCTAAATTCATGTATAGACAATAGGTTGTAATCACTTATTATATGTATCATCAAGTGGATAAGTGAGGTGGCATAACCGCCAAAACAGTTCCTATCAAAATGTGAAATAGGAAGAAATAACAAGATAATAAATTATTTTACTATATAATTCAAAATTACAATGCAAGGCTGGAAATTCAACATCTTTATTGCAAAAAAAGTGACTGGAGCTGTAGTGATCACACTGTGATCTTCTCTTCCTACTCTTCTTACTTCTATTTTGACCACAGTACATATTTGGTGGTCTCTAACAGCAATAGGGAAGGCAAGGGGACCAGGAATCAGCAGCTACAGTGACACCATAGCAGCTATGGTCACTTTTTTAATAATAGAGTGACCATAATTTTGGGGTCCTGGGTTGTTAATGACATTAACTAACCATAAACTTGTTAGGTGTCTGATATATGAACCATATTGGAGGCAACAGGTACACTTTAATGAATTTACCTGATATAAAAGCTACACCTTACCTAGTGCATAACTATAGTTCAATTTCAGAAAGATCACCTTTCACTTACCATATACAGATAAGTCCTAGGTTTCTAACTGCAAATATGAAAGTTTGAAGAAAAAAGAATCAGAATTTGTTGCAACAACGAAACACCAGAAATTCATAACTGTCATTAGTGAAGGTGTGTATAGGAACAACATAGCACACAAACTCCCTTTGATCTTAAAATAGGGTTGGCACAGTACAGGGGACCATGTACTGCCATTAAGGCATGGGGACATATTCAATGACTCATCGAGCCTCAAGGGGTCTGTGTGTTTCCGACTTCTCTTCTCTGGCTGAATTCCCTTTGCCCCAATTTGCCACCATATCTGATCAGGCTCTGTGGGCCACAAAGGGCATAAAATTCCTAAGGGACATAACTCAGGAAGGTAGGCTGTCAACCCCTTCATGCCTTCACACTTTCCTAGCTCAGTTTGGTTCCCCTGGTGTAGAGACTTCGCTCTCCACAAATGAAATGCTGCTGGTGACGGAGGGTAGGCAGAACAGAACACACACGGCGGATGGCAAACACACAAAGCTTTATTGAGACAAATGACAGTCACTCAATAGGGGGATTGCAGGGAGTGGGACAGGACCCAGTATGGAAATAGCAAGGAGAGGGCCAAAATACTTGTAGTCCAGCCCCAAAGGGCAAAGTTAAAGTCTCTACAGCAGTTTGTAATCCAACAGTGAGGTAGAGGGGCAGTACCAAAACAGTTCAAGCAAAACAGGGAAAGCATACACTCACGGATCCGACAGGGTGCCCGAGCTCTCAGGGAACAAGATAGTATGACACAGATACCTGCTGAAGCCCGGAGTATGCATTCCGTAGTCCATGGTAATATTTCTCCCCTGAGTCCCTGTTGCTTGTAAAGTAAAGGGCAGCTGGTGTGGTTTTCCCCTTTAGCTTGGGGCTTGCATAGCAGCTGGCTTTCTCCCCCTATCCTTGGGTTCTTGGGCTGAGTGGCTGCAGTCTCCCCCTATCCTTGGGGGTCTTAGGCTGGGAGGCTGCGGTCTCCCCATATCCTTGGGGGTCTTAGGCTGAGTGGGTGCCGTCTCCCCCTATCCTTGGGGGGGCTCAGGTTGAGTGGCTGCAGTCTCCCCCTATCCTTGGGGTCTGCAGGCAGGGTGGCTGCGGTCTCCCCCTTTAGCTTGGGGGGGCTCAGGCTGAGTGGCTGCGGTCTCCCCCTATCCTTGGGGTCTGCAGGCAGGGTGGCTGCGGACTCCCCCTTTAGCTTGGGGGTCTCAGGCAGGGTTGGCGTGCGGGGGTCCCCCATATCCGTGGGGCCTTAGGCAGAGTTAGCCACGAGGTTCCCACCACAGCTGGGATCCCTCGGTGGCTTGGCAGCAGAAGAGAATGAACAGGAAGAGCCCGGCATCGGTCTTTTAAGCCGATGCAGGACGCTTCCCGGTCATCCTGGCAATGGTGGGCGGACCGTGAGCAGCGTGCCCCTTTGCTCGGCAATGAGGCACGCCCCTCTGGACACGGGTTGCGCTCTCGTGAGCGCGGCCTTTGTCCAGAGGCATCTGCAAGCACGGGAACTCCTCGTGCCGGGATTGTGCGGCGTCAGCCTGACGCCGTGGTCCAGAACATTTCTGCAGGAAATGAACCTCGCTATCTTGTCCCCTCCGGCCTCGCTGGATGGGGATAAGATAGTGGCAGAAGTGAGAGGAGCCACGCCTCTCGTCCTGTGCAGCTGGGCTTCAAAGAGCCGCGGCAGGACGAGAAACAGCAGGGGGTCATTCCAGATGCGGGCCAGCGGAGAGGGTAGAGCGCCATCTGTGACACTGCTAAAGAAAGATTCCCTAAAAATCCAGTGTCCATGGTATAAAGAGAGCTATTTACTGTGATACCATCATTGGCCCGCTGTAGAACAAAGAGGACAGGAGACTTCCCCGATCTACAGGGGGAGGTTTGGGAGGACATATGGGATTTTCCCTTCCAATACCTTGTCTCTGCTAGAGATCGTCTCATACAATTCAAATTCCTGCGTGGAATATACTTGACGCCCTCCAAGCTTGCTAATATCTATCCCGGTCTCTTCAAATGCTGGTGTTGTTCCTACTCCCCTGCTGACTTTAGTCAGGTGTTCTGGCACTGCCCTACAGTTCAGACATTTTGATGAGAGGTAGCTAAATGTTTAAATGATGTCTTAGTCCTGCCATTGAGAATTTATGTATGTCTGCTTGGCTTGGTGGAAGGATTGGCCCCTACCAGAGCATTCTGAACTCTACTTACCATACTCTTATTTTACGCCTGTAAGGTGATCCTTTTACACTGAAAGAAATCTACTGCTCCTACTTTGGCCTCTTGGAAGACCCTGGTCAATACCGTGGTTCTGTTCTAAAGAACTACACATTCGAACAGAGGATGTCCTAAAAAGTTTGACAGAGTGTGGCAAAGTTATCTCTCTACACCTTCCACCAAGGTCTAAGCAGAAATTCAAAGTGCACCTAACTGAAAAGACACACACACAACAAACACTCCCAAATACAAAACAGAAATTAACTGAAAGCCAAAAAAACCCCAAAATATTACAAGAAAAAGACACAAAATACTTACCTTGGACTGCATGTGCTGGTGAAGTCAATGAGCCTTAATGCTGCCCTGTAGTAAAGCTGAGTGCTCAAAATCCTGCAAGAATGCACTGCAAAAATGTACACTGGCAAAATGTCAGAATTTTCATTGTTGCTTGTCATGCAAATGATCAATATACCTAGCATCATAGTAAAAGCTACCGTAGCCCTGGTTTTTTTTGGGGAGGAGAGATGTATGATAAATTACCCCCCCCCCCCCCAAACAGGATATTGAGCTAAATCTGTAGGTAAATACAAGAACCAAAATCTTTGCTAGGTTGAAGAGCTGGTGTGATAATAAAGTTGTCAATGTTTCCACATAGGACAGGACCTCTGTGAATTGGGGGGATTCCCCTCCTGGGAAATTAATCTGTAATCTAAACAAAGTAAATGGGAGCAGAAAAACTACTGCAACCGGCATATAGCATTAACCGTACATACATAGATATACACCAGTATAGAAATATTACAAGCTTTATAAAATTGTATGTTAGTGCAAATAAAAAAAGTATCACGTCAGTACTCAATTGTTTCTGAAGCTTTATAAAAGAAGATATTAATAACAGTACATACAGTATATCCAATGTACAAACCGGTATTATCAGCAAAAGGGCCCGATAGGAGTCGTGGTGGAATTGTGCACATATACCCAGGTATACAGTATATAGTTATTAATAGATACCTCCAGATGAATGTTGCACCTAAGTCCATTTGTAGGGGTCCCTGAGGATGATGTGGCATTTGTCTTTGTGTTGGAGACCTGGAGACAAAATCTGCAGTATCAAAGAGATCCTCCAACTGTTGTCCAACTGTTTCTATTCTGACATGCAACCAGACCTCTAACCAATGATCCTGACATGGCCACCAGATGCCTAACCTGGCTGATTTTTGTGCCCTAAGCTAAAACTAGTTGTAGTTACCTAAAATAACAGGAGTTGCATATAAACTATATTGCAATAAACAGGTTCAACCACCAATATACTGGAAGGTGACCACTACACATACAGTAGCACAGACCTAGCTATCTGGTACTGTGCATATGGAATAATAATAATAATAGGGCAGATATACTCTGTCACAACAATTTAGATATATACTCAGCAGCTGCATGTAAACTATTAGATTATATGAATACTTGCAAAATAGTCCGTTCTGGCTTGAGGTTTAGCAGCATGGACAGGACATGTGGCTGAGACTTTCTCTCTTCCTCTCCACTTCCTCCTTGCAGGGTTTCAAAGCCAACAACCCAGAGACAGCAAGTGCATTCATAATATATATACAGGCATTTACAAATTCAGACAGTACAGAGCAGCAGATCCCTACACTATACATTTAACGTTTGCTGAAAGTATCCACCAAATGACAACAAAACTGCTAAGTTGCATTGAATGTTAGCTAACCAAGAAGCACCTTTGGGCTGATTTACTAGAGCAGATGAGAATTTTTATGCAATATATTGTGTGAATGTTCACTTCAATTGACCAATCATGTGAAGATGAAATAAGTAAACAGAAATTTTCTTTACACGTGACTAGATAAGTCAATTGAATATTCACATAGTAAATCAGCCTCAAATAGCTGTATCACAGAAGCAATATCTGGATTCTGGATTAACCTGAGATAACTGAAAACCAAAACCTAGAGACCTTCCTAAGAAGCCTTGATTTCATAGGGGTGATTTACTTAAAGCAAATAGGCCTTTCACTTATCAAAGCATGTTGCACTTTGCCAGCGACTTTTCTCCAGAGCTTAGTAAATGAGGTGAAGCTCTGTTGAATTCCATCAACCAATCATGTTCAGGAAAAAATGCTGTTTATTCATTTATTTTTGTACGTGACTGGGTATTCTTTGCAAAGTGAAACTTCACTGTATTCTCTAGGCTCTTTGTCAGGTGAATTGTGAACACAAGCTTGCACGGAGGTATGTGCACACACTTAGCAATGCACACAGAATGTGAAATGCCTATGTAACAACACGTTAGTGTGGATGAGCATGCAAGTGAGCCCAGATGTTTTGGGGCCTATTGGTCTATTTAAAGCTGTACCAGATTTCAAAAGAGCACTGAGTGGTCGTCAGCTCCTCTTCTCTTTTATTGTTTGACATGCGTCACCCTTCCATGTGCTCCTTGCTGTGAAGGTCAGTTATAGATTGGGGCAGTGGCCATTTTTGTACTGTTAATACGCTGGTGAGGGGGTGCACTAGACACCTTAGCTGCCATTGAGCTAAATACTGGGTGTCCCTGTAACTTTAATAAGGAGGGGGGGTCCCTCAGGCTTACCTGCCCTCAGTATATCCATTTATACATGTGCTTCTATTATGGAGGCTCTCAAAATTCAGAGTTATGACCTGCAGAATATTGGGGTGCCATGAAGAGGCTCTGCAGCTTCTGCAAGTATTTGCAAATGTGTGCTAACTAAACCACTGTTTTTAACGTATACTGTTAGACAGGTTAATTTGGTTTGTTCACAAGCTGGTCGATAGGTTGAGCTGGGAATTTTTCTCTTTTATTGTTTGACATGTGTCACCCTTCAATGTGCTCCTTGCTGTGAAGGCCAGTCATAGATTGGGGCAGTGGCCATTTTTTGTATCGTCAGCTTCTACTACCTGTGACCTGATCCCATGCATGCTTCTTTGTTCTGACCTGGCTTCATTTGACTCTGCTTGCTCCTGATACTTCATTGCTGACTCTGGATTTTAAACGACCTTGTCTCCTGGGAGCCTGCTGTTCCGGTACCTTCTCTGCTCACCTGATATAGGGTTGCCACCTCATCCCTTTAAAACAGAACACATATTAGTTACACAAGGTCATGTGGCTAATTAAGGTGGTAATTAAACTCATTTAGTAAATTAGCCTCAGAACCTGTGTAATTAATATGTGTTTGGTTTTAAAGGGATGAGGTGGCAACCCTACCTGATACTGAACTTGACCCAGCTCTAACCCTGCCTCTGTATCCTGATTCTGTATTGCTGCTGCCCGGTTGTTGCAGACCCCTGCCTGTGTGACCACACATCAAAGAACCTGCATCTTCCAGCTGCCAGTTTGCCTGCTGCACAGACTTCAGCTCTGCACTTGCTGAAGTGTCTCCCGGCCAGAATTTCTTCAGGCACACTTGCCACCCTATGCCATTATACCTTGTCATCAACTTCAAGGGAAATGAGACAAGAGGTGTAAGGGAAGCCCTTTTGTCAACTTAGCCTCGACCAGGTACGTGTCCTTCTTGCAAAGTGCTTATTGGCCTATAGTAAATAAATCACCATCCATGATCAACAGCAATGCTTTTCAGGCATTTTCAGGCAACCTTTTTTCAAGTTGCAGTGTTCTTTTTGGGCCCCTTCCACACAGGGCAGATTCCAAGTCTGCTTGCTCAATAGAGAATCTGTCCGCTGAGCAAGCAGATGGCTGGTCTGTGTCTGCTCTGCTTTTGCAGGGCGGACACAGACACAGCCCTCTGTCTTCTATGGGCGGTTGGATGTAAACAGACAACCTGTCCGTTTACAAGCGACTGCCATCCAATCCACTAGAGATCCACTAGAGAGATGAAGAATGGATCCCCATCTGTCTGTTTTTTAGCGGATAGGATCAGATCTGATCGGATTGCGGTGTTGCCAACCTACCAGATTGAAATTCACCAACACGACACCCAAATTTTACTGGCACAGCCAAGTTTTTACTGGCATTTCCAAAAGTTAATAATTACAGTTTTAAGTGAAAATTTCAGCATTTAGTCTACAAACGAGTGAAATATGCAATTAGCAATGCGATTTAAGGTAGAAGGCAAAAAAACATATTTCTTATTTTATTTTCGATATTGTAAGTAAGTAGCTCAGGGACAGGAGGGCAACAAGTTAGAATGGGAAGGCACACACACTTAAAACTGACCGTCACAGTGACAGTGACATCAATGTACAGCAGCCCAGATGATGATGACACCTCACTGACAAGACACATCCCCACCTCAGTCGCAGTCAGGGGCGGACTGACAACTCATGGGGCCCCCGGGCAATAGGGGATCATGGGGCCCCTGTGTCCTTGCCCAAACTCAAAAAAGTCTATGAAAAAGGTACCAGGGGCATCTCATGGGGCCCTTACTGACCCAGGGCCCTCGGGCAGTGCCCGAGTTTCCAAATGGTCAGTCCGCCCGTGGTCGCAGTAACCGACTCCACACTACTGTAGGTGGTCCCTTCAGTACACTCCAGTCCAAACAGCACTGACCATCCCACTCCCGGCTTACCTTGCTCCCATCCCACAGACCCACCCACAAGGCTCTGGCTGCTCCGCTTGGCTCCCTTGCACCATGGCAGCACTCGACATGCTCAGGCACCACCTCCACCAAACCCACCTCCGCCAGCACCATACGAACACACTGTAGCAGACACTCGGATGGTCTCAGCTGGCTTTGGACCGGAACTGCACATGTGCAGATCTGAGCCAAGCATCACAGCCATATTTTTAACTGCCAATCTTTTCCTGTCACTAACATTTACTGGCAGGAGAAAAGTGCTAATTTTTTACTGGCTGCCAGTAATAATACTGACGATTGGCAACACTGTTGGATTGAGGTCGGTGTAAACAGACACAAGTTCATTCACATTTGCAGCTCCATAGGGGATAATGGAAGGTCTGATCGTTACGCCTAAAAACTGACAGGTGGACCTGATCGATCCGCCCGTGTGAAAGGGGCCTAAAGTTATCCTATGAGGACATTTCCCTCAAATGGTGGTCAAACGGTGGTCCAGGAGGGTGAGACTCAGAAAAGTCAGAGTAAATTACTTCCTAACACTGGCTGGCTATAGCAGTCAAATTATTTTTTGCATTTGTTCACCTCTTCATAGCTAGTAAAGTTACAATAACCTACCCGAATGATCACTTACTTACAGTAAACTCTCTAACCTGATGCTGTTTGCTAAAATACATAGCTGTTTGAGCAGCTATTCTACTTCAGGTCAATGAGTACACCAGCCTTTATCTGTGAAAATGTTGGTTTCTATCTGTGTGACTATAACTCTCAAGAAAGGAAATGAGGTTTACAATCCACACTATTGCAATAGTAATAAACCTCAGACACTGAATTGCTTCCAACCTATGCAATGGCAAGATGTATTTATTGTATTATATTGTAGTCAAAGTCCAGAGGAAATTGACCCTTGTTCACGAGTAGAACATGTGGAGCTGGAAGTTACAATGGTCACCCAGACTAGGACGAACCACAGATTAAAACACTGCAGTGGGTGAAAGGTCATATGATATAAAATAGTAAGAGTGAAACGTGTTTTATTTATGAACTTATTCATTCCAAAAAAAATGTGTCTATTTGCTCTGTTCCCAACGATAAAAATGTTCAGTACATAATACTATTTCTGGTCAGGAGACCTTTCACATTATTGCATTGTCGTAACACACTAGTTCCAGCTAGGCCCGTTTGTGCACGCTACATGTTATGGTGTACTTTGATATTAAGGATTTTGAATGGCACTCCAGCATACCTCCACATCACACCCGTGTTTCTGCAAACTACAATATATAGCAACAAAATACTTATACACTATGCAACTAAACATACCACAACTGATCAGACAGGTATGAATGTGCCCTCAGAAAACTAATATTAAAAAGAATATTTTGATTAAATATTTGAACGCAGGTAATTCTTTTATTGCGATTAAATACAGAAAAAGAAATCATCACATTTGACAGAAAGTGCACAGGCACATCAATGATGTATGTAGTCCGGTGAAGAGGTATATTCTCTGTATCCAGGTGCGGACTGACAACTCATGGGGCCCCAGGGCAATAGGGGATCATGGGGCCCAAACTCAAAAAAGCCTATGAAAAAGGTACCAGGGGCATCTCATGGGGCCCCCTACTGACCCCGGGCCCTCGGGCAGTGCCCGAGTTTCCAAATGGTCAGTCCGCCCCTGTCTGTATCCTGCCACCTCTGGACACAGAAATACTATGTGCGATAGATGCATAAAAACTAGCCAATTAGCGGAAGATTGGCTGCTTGCAGGGTGGGTCAGAGGTTCTATTCACATGTACCTGCTCAGATAGGTATTCTACTGCTAACAGCGTCGGTGGCCATTGATTTTCACAAAGCTGACAGCTGCATGGTGTGTGCAAGAAGCATTGACAATCATGTGAGGATCATTCATTTAAGTACAGAGTGTATAACGGTATGTATAGGAAAGGAGTAAAACCGCTGCTCAGCCATCTGTTTTTACCACCCCCTCTGCACTGACATGGGAAAGCACCCTGTGGATTTACACCATGTGCTTTCATAACATCTGCACTCATGTTCCTCTATCACAGCCTTTTTCAACCGGGGTGCCTAAAAATTGCCTCAAATTGACCAAAAATTATGAACAAGCCAGCAGGTGGATCAAGCCTTTTTTTTGTTACACACAGCCATAGGTTTTCATTACAACATTACAACCTTGGGCACCATATGGTCATTGGCCAGCATCCTAACAACCGCTGGTGTCATTGATTGATAAGGAGGACATCAGGCACCTACACAATATTTGACCCCCTCTCTCTATTTGCTCTGATGTTTGGTGTCTTATGTGTGTGAATGCTGCCATAATATGTAAAACTATTATTTTAGATTTTAGAATAGGGTGACTTCAGATCATCCATAATTTCAAAGGGTTCCTTGACTGGAAAAGGTTGATAAACACTGCTCTACCAACTAAGCATCATTTCCGCACTCCTCTCCTGCATATACTACCTGCTGATAAAAACATGCATACTGTCTCCTGCACATGCTAGTTGTCATCATACACTTCACTCTGCTCTTCTGCATATACTGGCCATGGTTACACACTCCTCTACTACCCATGTCCATTGTCATACAATCTGCACTCATTTCCTGCACAAACCATCTTTCGCTCCACATTTCTCTTCCTGCACATATCACTTGCTGTCATAAATTCCACACTCTTTCGGCACCTGTCATCATACACTTTGCACTCTTCTCCTGCATATACTGGCCTCCATTACACCCTCCACACTCCTCCAAACTCCTTTCATACATACTGTATACCATCTTACACTCCTTTCCCACACATGTCAAACCACGCTCCTTCCCTACACAAATCATCTCACCTTCCTACATGTCATCCCACACTCCTTTCCTACACACTTCTTTCATACAAATATCATCATGCACTCCATAGTCCTTTCCAGCACATACCCCCCACCGTCATACACATCATACTTTTTTTCTGCACATACTACTTGCCATCATACACTCTTCTCATTCCTCTCCTGAAAATACCACCTTCCGTCAAACCCTCAGCACTCAATTCCTGCATAAGAGTTATACACTTTGCACTCACTTCCTACGCATACTATGATACTTTTTGCACTCCTTTCTTGCATATACCATCATACATGGCAAACTCCTTTCCTGCACACACCGTTACACCCTCTGTATCTAAAGTATAACTAAAGGCAACATTTTTTTTAACTTTTGGAAACCCCACTGGTTTCCACCAGTTCTATGCTGATGGCACTGCTGGACGTCTTCTGGTGCTGAACGGAAGTAAGCATGATGTGTCTTTCATCTGCTGCATTAAGTTTGCTTGGCCGACCACTGTGGCTACGGTCCTTAAGGTTGCCTGTTTCTTTAGATTCAAATAACCAGCCTGGATATTTATCATGCTAATGCCAATCCCTGGAGAGGAAGGAGACTTGAGAGGGGATCAATAGTCTGAAGACCTGGAGAGAATGTTCTACCAGGAGGGTTCCAAAGCCTGAGAGGCTGCTGCCTTGAGGCAGTCCACAGACAGTGTAGCTGTTGTGGAGGCCTTAGCGGTGTCAGGGCTGAGGGCCTGGATAGATCTCCTGAGAAGCTGGCTGTAGGACTTCACCACAAGTCTGGTCTGGAGAAGGATTGTTTCCCTCACTGAACCATGTCCAGAGGAAGCTGGAAGGTGGCAGCTGTCCTGAGGACTTGTGAGTAAAGACCCTAAATTTATTCCTAGTGACTCTATGCTCTTGGGGATTTAAGTGCCAATGGTAGCCATGGACTGAGACTGCTCTCACAGGGTCTCAGAGTTCTGGCCATTCCCCTGTCCTTAGTAGGATCCTGGAATATGAGCTTAGAGAAAAGTACCCCTGTTACTGTGCAGCGCTTTAGAAATCACATTGGGTACTAATAGTTGTGCGAGCTAACCAATATGAGGCCCTGCCTAGGCAATCTATTCAATTTGTATTCAATTAGGTAGTTTCATGCATCTCATAGTTGGTCGATGTAATAGACATTGTATAGGAACATTGCATATGTGATAAGCTTAGGAGCATATGGAATTTTTCTTTCGTACAAATAGTAGGTATGCCAATTCACACGTTTCTTCTGTACTCACAGTTTGTTACTGTTTACAAACAGTGCAGTAAGTTAATTGTCAACTATAGTCTGGCTGAAGTGCCTTCCTTCAGGATTCTGAAAACATTTACTGCTTTGAACTATTAACAAGTATGACGTGTCATCAATGTGACAAGCAATGTCCAGGGACAACGTGTGTTGACATTATGGGGTGATTGTTTTATACTTTGTAATCCAACATCTGACTTTTATTTCTCTACTACGCATACGAAAATGCGCATACACCGAGATTTCCATCACATTTTACACTCCTGATCACACAGGCCATGGAAATTTTTAGTGCAAAAGTGTAAAATGTGGCTCTCACTTACCATGCAGTATATGTGCACTATCCCTTACAGCCAATGCAGATTCAAATAATTTAATAGAGTTTCCAATCAAATGCCGATATTATGCACTTGGCACTGACATTTACCACCTAAGTACATAGCAAGTGTAGAAAGAGTTAGCTACTAAGCAGCACTGGTTGCCCTTGTGTTACCACCTCTATACCCAAAATCATGATGACTGTTAAGCTGGCCATACATGGAATGAAATTTGACCAGTTCAGCAGGGACCAGATGAATTTGGGCACTATAGCTGAACAAAAGTCAGTCCACTGATTGACTTCTGTTCACCCAACCTGTTGGAAAATTTCCACACGATCATCGCTCCAGGCTATAGTCTGCAGTGCTGATCAGTGTCTCCCCACTGTCAGAATAAAATGACACAGTGGGGAAGATTCCCCCATCCACCTTGAATGGGGAAATCAGGTCAGTTTTTTTTTTGTTCAACCCATTAGTTGAACGAGAAAAGCTGAATCATCTATAGCCAGCTTTACTGTAGCAAAAAAGTCTGCTAAAGAAAATGTAAGCCAACTGAAATTTCATGTGAGTTTTAACATGTAATGATATTTCAGGGATCATTTTTAATCTTTATAAATATACAATATTTATTAATCCCTTAGCCGCTGTCTCCCAGCGGACATAAAGTGGGTGTTGATGCCAGGAGGCAGAGGCAGAGGCAGCTTGCAGGCAGGGGCACCCCTAGTATCAGAGGTGCCCACTAACTCACATCACGGGGGGCCCACCTGATATACAGGGCTCTCCCAGGTTCAATCATGGACTAGGTGACAACCAAAGCCATCTGCCCACCATCTGTATGGTGTGCCGTTACATGGGGCCAAACTGCAAGCCCATTTGTTATGCTCCTAGTCTCCACTGACACCACAGATGTGTGTGAAGTAGATACCAGATGCTGCAGGCCTGAAGTAGTTCCAGGATAGTGCCTCCTTGCCATCACTGTCCTCTAGCTAGTCCAGGTTTGCTTTACCATTGGTTACACTGGGATTCTCTTCACCAAGTGGGAGTTGCTAAGAGATAATCTGCCAACCTCAGCCCAGCAGATTTCTTTCTCAGCACAAAGCAGAAAGGTTACAGGAATCCACCTCTGACACAGGAAGCAGCCAGAGCCTTGGCCCAACGCAAATTTTATTGCAACAGTCACAGTTCCATCAGTGCAATATATGTTTCCTCAATATCAACCAATACAGTCTCCAAGCAATTAGTATCTCTCCCAGTCATATAATGCAGTTCTCCTTTAGTGTGGTGGTGTACATTTGTGTCCATCTCCAGGTGAGCCTGCTCCAGGGAAAAGATAGGTTCAAGTCTGTCCCTCTCATGGCTTCTCTTCGATTGGCCAGCTGTTAACTCACTTCCTGAGCTAGGCTCCACCCTAACTATTTTAATGATGCTGTCAAGAAGAAAGTGAACTCATCTTCCTTCCTGGAAGGATTTAAAGGAGATACACTTTTAAATGGGTCGCAATGTAGACCTTACCTCTACCTGCTTACAAGCTTCCCAATCACATGTTTGCGGTGAATGGCTTTGACAGTGGTCACATGATTGGAAGCCCATCCCGCTGATCAGGAACACTGATGTTATTATTATTATACAGGATTTATATAGCGCCTACAGTTTGCTCAGCGCTTTACAATATAACGGGAGACAATACAGCAACAATACAGTTCAATACAGGAGGGTTAGGAGGGCTCTGCTCCTTGGAGCTTACAATCTGATGTTGGTGACAGCTCTGTCACTGTGCGGGAGCACAGGGTATACCCAGCTGTCTATAGATGGATCAAAAATCAGCCGGTTCAGCAAGAACCGGCATAATGCCGATTCATCTATTGCTGTTTCTTTTTGAGAGAAGTCAATCTAATAATCGGCTTCTCTCAAATGGGAATGTTGGAAATGTTTCCTTCGTTCAGCACATGCAGTCAATCAGCTGCAGTGCTGATCAGTGTTTTTTGACAGTGGAGGAGTCCCAGTTGTCAGAAAAACAATAGCACAGTGGGGAGGATTCCTCCATCCACCAGGATTGTGGATCCATCTATGGCCAGCCTAAATGGTACTGATTCTTTAAGCTTGTCAAGCACTCTCACTGAAATGACTTTCTGATGTCTGCATTAACACACACACAAATGATGCAACACTACAGTTATTTGACAATAAAAAGGTGAAATATCCTAAAATAAAAACCCTGATGGTCCTGTAAGTAGAGGAAGGCTATAGTGCTGAAGCAATTAAAGCAGTGCAATGATTTTAATATAAGACAGACAAAATGGTGCTCATGTTGGCACAGAGGAGTCCATAAACTGAATGTAATCTGCAGTACAGTAAGTCCAAGGGCAGACAACAGGCAGTGGCACAGAATACAATATACTGTACAGAATAGTAGAATGTATACAATAGAGAAGAGTGAAGTATATAACATACAGAAAACTGCATAGTGTGGAGCTATGCGGAGTATAGAATGTAGAAAACAGCTACAGAGCCAAAGTGGTTAGGACAGTTAATTGATTTTAATCGTAGATGTATGTCCCCAGTCTAGCACACAGTGTGTTAACTTCGGTATGGAATGTAAAGCCGGTTATGTGCAGTGAGAGAGAGGGAGCAGCAGCAGGATTCCTGATATTACCATAGGTCGAGGTTAGCAAGTTCAGTGCTGTCTGATGCAATCTGCAACAGGAGCTGCTGATGCAATATTATAGATGGAATTAAGTGGACCCGGACCCCGACAGATAACGATAACCTTTTTTGTAAAGTATTCATAAACTTCAATCATGCCTAATTTGCTCACTGGGAGATTTTGTTCTACCTCGTTATAGAGGATTATTTGCGATAAGGATGTAGCCGGAGTTTCCGCAGCTTATTTCTTGAATGCCACATTTTACAGAAACTTGAAGCAAGGAAGTGTTGGGTATTTGTTCGGTATAACAGAGTACTGCTGTGTATTTCAAAGTTATAATAAAAAGTCAACTGTTTCAGTTGACTAGTAACAAAGGCTCCATAGTCTGTAAATCAGGCAGCAAGGAGGGAGTCTCTTGATTTATAAATGCATTCAGTACTTCAGGTTCACGCAGTTCAAACTGGTGTAACCTATAGAAAGCATTCTCTCATTTCTAGTGTTACGCAGCCTGAAAAAAAAATGAGAGCTTGCCATTACCACAGCCAAACTCCAGGATTTTTTCTTTATTATGATTTTTATATATGCTTTGTACAAAGGAATTACCTATTAAACTGGACATCCATGGATTGAAATTTGGCTGGTTCAGCAAAGACTGGCCAAATTTCATCCAAGTATAGACGCTGTGGCTGAACAGAAGCCAGTCTGCCAATTGACTTTTGTTTGAATGAACTGTGAGAAAATTTCCGCTCAGTAAGGCTATTGACTGTCTAGGTGCAGTGGGTGCCCCAACCATTCTAGTGTACATGAGAGGGATAAATGCAGTGTCCAAAACCGCTGTCTGCAGACTATCAAATTCTATGACAGACTATGGCTGGATGGGGATGACTACTGTACTGAGTAATACTCATCTTTAGGGTGCATGTTGTTTAGGGATGAATGCATGGAACACAGGAGCATGTGCAGTACAAGATTTTTTTCTACATCCCTCACCACAATTCCAAGGTACTGTGAAGAACAGGTGGGCAGGATTGTGGAAGCTGTGAATGCATCACATAGGCTTCTCACATACACATGGTGAGGGGCTCAGGATTTATGACTAATATGGTGAAAACAAACTTTTTGGTTTCTAGAAACCTTAGGCCCCTTGCACACAGGGCTGCCTATCCTGCCTTACAAACCTTTGTCCCTTAAGGTGCAGGGACCTAATACTCTTACAGTGTTTGGCCCCCATCCAGCCACAGCCTAGCATAGCCTTTCACAGGCTGCCTGTAGCAAGACTGGACATATCACTTGTCCTTCCTGGGTGCACTAAGACTCCTCCAGTGACACACTTCAACTGGATGTCCCCATGTGCAAGGGACCCTACTAGGTCATGTCGTGGAGCCTGTGGGTTTAGTAGACCTTTAGAGCTTTAGGTGGGAAAAAGGCATCTATTCCTAGGTCCACATCTTACCTGGTAGTCAGATCTCATTAGTAGTCTCAGTTATCCACAAACATACATATATATACTGTATATATATATATATATATATATATATATATATATGACTGATGTGAATGTACAATATATATGTAAAGCGCTGCGTAAATTGACGCCGCTATATAAGTACTTGTAATAAATAAATACATATATATATATAAATTTGTATAAATGAGCTGACTGATGCTCAGGTTAATGTTTCATTGAAAAAAAAGAAACAAACACAAAAAAGAATATCACCACCAAACCCAACACAATTAGTATGACAGTATAGTTGCCTTTTCTATTTGGAATAAGGAAATGTACAATAATGAGAATTTTAAATACTCTTAGCCTGCTTGTTATTATATAGCCTTTGATACAAATGATGCCTGCTTTTGAGATATGAGACTCTGAACTGTTAAATTTGGGTATCAGATGAGTAACAACATAAGTGACCATGTTGTTACTTTTTTTCTACAAAAGGGATTTTTTTTGTGCGCAACTGTACTTGGTAGGCTGTGTGACTTGCAACATCTGGGATGTTTTCCTTAAGCACATGACAACAATTGGGTAGATCAGTTTAGACATCAGTGTTACATCCTGTATGACAGCCAGCATGGTGTGAATGAAAGACCAATGTAGTGCAAATGTCACATTTTTCTGTTAATGACTTGAACTATATTTGGTTCTGTGATGGCAAATTTTTTTAAATTTAGTCTCGCCTGCATTCAACTCAGTGCCAGTTCAATAACAAACAGCTATGTAAATTTTTTCACCACCATTATGCTGACTTGCAAACATGGCACTGGCTTTAATCTATACTCCAATCAGATATAAAAGATGCATTTGGCTCCATATTCCTAAACACATCTATACATCAGTGGTCATTAGGAGTAACCAATGCCCGAGGATTAAAAGCGATAATTTCTCTGTGCAACCTGTATGGAAACACCAAGTTAAGCTGTGTGTATATTAGTGTTGCTGCAAAGCACCATATGTGATCCCACAAATCAACTTACATAATGAATATTAACCTGAGGTGTTGCACTACATTAATACATAATTATACATCAAACCTCCTGCTAGTGTGAATATTATACAACTCAATCTTATAGTACCTAATATGTATCCAAAAGTTTAACACCACTACTGTGATTATACAGCTTAATCAAGTATACAATTCCTTTATTGCTTCTACTAATGTAAAATTGTATATTTCATATCACATCAATGTACATAATATAAGTTCATCCGAACAATAAAGTGTTCCTTGTGAAATACTCTGTGTTCAGTGGCATCCCCACAGTCCAACTGAAAATTCTCCAAACCACTATTCCAATACTTGTACGAAATTAAAAAGTGACAAAATCTTCAGTGATTCCCACCACCTTTCAAGCACTGCTCTCACCTTAATTTATGACCTACATGCGCCTTCCCCTTTAAGGGGTCTATTTGGTTATTGACACTATTCCTCCTCCTTCCTTCTATGCTTGTATTGGATTCTCTCAAAGCATCTGATTGCTCCACTGAGGACTGCTTTCTACACTGGTGGTCAGTGATAAAATGCCCCCTTACATTGGTGGTCAGTGAAAGAAAAAGTTATAACCTACACTAATGATCTCTTTAAAGAAGTAGCCCCTTACAATGGTAGTCGGTCAGTGGAAGAAGAAGCAATCCTTTGCATTGGTGGCAGTTGTAGAAATACCCCCCTTACATCAGTCCTCAGCCCCACAAAGATCATTTGTGTTAGTGGTTACGACTGAAGAACAGGGGCGGACTGACCATTTGGAAACTCAGGCACTGCCCGAGGGCCCGGGGTCAGTAGGGGGCCCCATGAGATGCCCCTGGTACCTTTTTCATAGGCTGTTTTGAGTTTGGGCAAGGACACAGGGGCCCCATGATCCCCTATTGCCCGGGGACCCATGAGTTGTCAGTCCGCCCCTGCTGAAGAAGCAACAGGAAGTAAAAGGAAATCTCCTCAAAGTAAGGAGAAAACCACTCTTGGACAGCTGTCATCTAAATAGGTGTCCACTATTATATAAGAGTGAATCTCCTAAGCGAGAACAAACACAGCAAGACCTATGGTGGGTTTCAACACTTTCCTACCCTATTCATAGCTAAAAAAGAAAGTATGGAAATTCACTATAGGTCTAAAGCTCACTACAAGTTACAATCTGTAGAACTTCCTTTTGAGTGACCAATCTCCAATGCCAGCTATTGTATTGAGGCAGTTATGGCACCTTGGACTGCTTGAATCCAGTGATTTCATTTAATGGAATGCTATAACTGTTCAGCTGATAATTTTCCATTAGGCTCAGTTGATTTTTAAATCTAGTCCAGGCAGTGCTTGCAGGGCCACCCATAGCTCACATTTCATCCTATTCAGTAGGAATGGCCAACATTCCTGCTGTCTTTAAATTGTAGGGCAATGGACAATGGCGAAATGTGTAATAATGACAATGGAATTTTGACTGTTTGTATCAAGGCATGTGATACAGGGCTTGAAATTTAGCCAATTTGTGCAGAATCTGCCAATTTCAAAATTCGAGCCATGGGTGCCCTAGTTGGCACCATTCAGACTGTTCAATTGACTTTAGTCCAAAGAGCTGAGTACTAAAATTGTTAGTGGAACACTGACTATATCCAATCATTTGCAGCCACTGATCAGATATTCTGACAACTGCTGGTGCCAGCTGTCAGAATACAACAGTTGGCAGGAAAGATTTGCCCAGCTGCACAGTTTGACATGGTTGGAGGAACCTGTTAGTTTAATTTTGTTCAGCCCACAGGTGGGCCAGCATCAGATTTGCTGTTATTTATTTATTATAGGTACTTATATAGCATTGTCAATTTATGCAGCACTTTACATATATATTGTACATTCACATCAATCCATAGCCTCAAGGCGCTTACAATCTAAGATCCCTAAATCACATTCATACATACACATTCTAGGACCAACTTAGACAGGACCCAGTTAAATTACCAGCATGTCTGTGGAGTGTGGCATCGGGAGGACATATCTCTTAGATTGTAAGCTCCAAGGAGCAAAAAACACTGATCAGCACTGCAGCTGATTGACTGCATGTGCTGAACGAAGGAAACATTTCCAACATTCCCATTTGAGAGAAGCCGATTATTAGATTGACTTCTCTCAAAAAGAAACAGCAATAGATGAATCGACATTATGCCGGTTCTTGCTGAACCGGCCGATTTTCGATCCATCTATAGACAGCTGGGTATACCCTGTGCTCCCGCACAGTGACAGAACTGTCACCAACATCAGATTGTAAGCTCCAAGGAGCAGGGCCCTCCTAACCCTCTTGTATTGAACTGTATTGTTGTTGTATTGTCTCCCGTTATATTGTAAAGCGCTGAGCAAACTGTTGGCGCTATATAAATCTTGTATAATAATAATAGGAACTCGCAGGTAGTGCCATGGTTGGGATTTGAACCAATGACCCTATTGTTACCAGGCAGAAGTGCTAACCACTCAGCAACTATGCTGCCTATATTATGTTGATGCAGGGTAACCTTACTTGCAAATAAATATTAACCAATGAATAAGAACAAAGAAAATGCACTTTATTTCTATAGTTGAATAATATATGTTTCGAAAGTTAGTTTTAGAACCCATTACTACATAATTTACTAAAACAATCTGAAAAAAATAAGTGATTATAAAGTATTATATTTTTTAAATCAGATGGTCACATTAGATTTTAAATTACAGAATTCTGACTTCAAAAGTCAGAATTTAGTTTTCTATTTTTAATCAATTGGCTTTTAGTCAGAAAGAAAAAGCAGAACATATTAGTTTGCTAACTTTCTTTCCGTATGGCCCAGGGCCCCAAGACTCATTTCACAGACTAGCTATCCTGTGGTTGTCAGTGCAGATCCTATGTAGGTCAAAGGTAACAAGTATACACACAGAGGACAAGCTCTGCAATGGAGATAATTCACAGACTCGTTAGCAACCGTAGTACAAGACATGGGATTAGCAAAGCTTCTAGAACGTACACTGTATAGGTAGAGAGATCGACATAAATAGTAAACTAAAACATTTTCAATCTGTCAGGAACTGCACATATTCTTTCTAATCCTAACATATCAAATCCTGATTATTCTGCCAGATCTAGATCAGTGTGTATCACACATGGAAAAATATGCCCTGTTCAGATTCAAATTAGCCATTTTTTGGAAGGGGCAGTTATACATAAGTCATTATACAGATAAACACGTCACTTTTATTGTACTGAACGTTCTGCCATTGACTGAGTTCCATGACTATGCTTGACTATGTTATGCATTTTTTGTAGGGTAATAACATCTTTTGTTTATGAAACATAGATTTAGTTCCTAAACTGATGTTTGTCCACAAACGTAAAACACTACGAATGTGTTTGATAAAGACAGTGCTAGTACAGAGTGCGGAGTACAATGATCCATAGAAACTAATCGGATTTCACTTTATGGTGACCATACATGTAGCAAATTGTGAACCATCTAGGTACAAGTTGTCACAAACAAATGACTCATCATCAAGTAAAATATCTAACGGGCTGCCATTAATGTGTCCTTGCCCCTATACGAGTTAACTTATGCCAGAAGAAACTGCCCCCGTAAGTGTGATAAGATTTAGAGCAAATGGATTGATGCCCAAGGTCTAACAGTATGACTTGTCTCTTTGGGGTTGATTTACTAATACTGGAACGTGTAAAATCTGGTGCAGCTCTGCTTAGAAACCAATCAGCTTCCAGGTTTTCTTGACAAAGCCTAATTGTACAAGTTGAAGTTAGAAGCTGATTGGCTACCATGCAGAGGTGCACCAGATTTTGAACTGTCCAGGTTTAGTAAATCAACCCCTTTGTGTTTATACTTTTCCCATGCTCTTCGATTGGCCCAGTCATTAATCTGATTATTGCTGTGCCCTCTAGATGTCCTCACCAACTCCCCCCACCCCACCTCCCAAGGCTGGCCGCCAGTCCTCCCCCCCGTTTTTTCCTACTTCCCCTTCTTTTATATTAGGGTATTTTGCTCACTTCTTACATTGACTATGATTTGTATAAGTGACTGCTGAGTACTGTTCTTATACGGATTATGTGTTCCCCATGTAACGTGTTTTCATTTTTCGTATTCTTCTGCTGCTGTATACAGAGATGTACTTTTGTTTTATTATAATGTTAAAAGTTTTAATAAAAATGCTATTGTTAAAAAAACATTTTTATAAAATTGAACAATGCGACACATGCAGTATTGTTTGCGCTTTAATACTGATTAAAATATAAATCATTGATCATAAATGTAAATCATTCAAACTAATAATTTGATCAAACCATATTAGAACTGATTCTTTGGCACAAATACAGATATTTCTTCAAGAGCCAGAACAAATCTTCTACCACAGCCGAGTGGAATTTGAACAAGATCTCTGAAGCTATCAAGCTGTTGATCTCTGTTTCTGCTTTTTCTTTGGTTCGATCCGGTCAGCTGCACTGAATGATAAAATGAATACATGTGGCCACCGATAGGGCCTGTTCACACCAGCAGGGGTGCATTGTGCTGCATAGCATACATGCACTGGCGTGTCTTGTGGACATACACTGCGATGCATTGATATAGCGCATTGCAGTGTCTACTTTTTCTTTTTTAGCTTTATTTAAAGCAGATCACACACACACTTTCAATTATTTCCCTCTCTCCCCCTCTTCTTACAATCTAAAATTATTTACTTATGTTTAACCGCTTTCAGAGAACACATCCCCTCATTTCCTGTGCTATTCCCTAGGACAGAATGACGTATGTAGCCTCCTAGGATACTCATGTGATCAGGGGCGAACTGACCATTTGGAAACTCGGGCACTGCCCGAGGGCCCGGGGTCAGTAGGGGGCCCCATAAAATGCCCCTGGTACCTTTTTCATAGGCTTTTTTGAGTTTGGGCAAGGACACAGGGGCCCCATGATCCCCTATTGCCCGGGGGCCCCATGAGCTGTCAGTCCGCCCCTGCATCTGATGCATTCCATCACCCTATTGTGCATGCATTGTGTCATCTGAGGGACCAATTGTTTCCTCTTGGTTATTTCAGCCAGAACCCTGATGATGCACCATGGAGCATGCACGTTGTCAGGGGGGCTGCCTGCAAGAACCCAGAAAAGACATCCAGCATCCTAATGACATCACAACACAAGATGGCGGTACAAGACCTGGAGTGCTACAGATCCCTACAGAACACTGCTGGATCGCTGGGCATGTGAGGATATATTTGTGGATAACCCATCTATAAAGGGTGGAATGAAAGTCCTCTTTGAAGTTAATGAAGAAAAGATTTTAAACACTATGAACAACTGTGCGTTGCTGTGTTTATAAATGCATTTTTGTGCACCGCACCCCGACTCTCCAACACTGAACTACAACTGTACATACAGCCGTTTAAGAGTGCTGCACACAGAAGAAGCATGAGAGAAACTGCAAAAGGACATTGAGACAGTGCGAGGTCCTACCACGGTATGAGATTAGGATTCTCTACATTTCAGTTTGAGAAGCTCCAAAGTGTTTATTGTGAGCGGATAAAACTGTGTTCTAAGTTTTCTCCAGTTTTGGTAGTCCTGGAGTTTGAAGGTTCTAAAATGTCTTGGGAGGAAAGGAACCTTCAATCCTGTGCCCAGACTTTACTGGGCACCTGCAGCCTGTATGAGTACACAGGTGTGTAGGGTCATTATAAGCTTAGAACAATTGCTGCCATTCAAAGACACAGACTTTGTGTGAAGATAGTGCTGTGCTCCAGCCAGAAGTGAGGGTGGGGGGTGTACTTCTCGGAAGACAAGACCCTATGTTAGGAGGATGTCTTGCCCACAGGACTGGGAGAGTCAGGACAGCTACGTGGGTCTGGAGAGACTGAGAAAGCTGTGGTTACTAGAGAGTCCACAGATGGGGCTGGAGGGAGTTCTGTGATCCTGAGAAGTGTTAGAGAACCTGGGGTGCTTGGAGACCTTGTTTTGGGGCCAGGAGTGGGCCTGTACAGTAATGTGCAATGACAAGAGGCTGAGGGAGCCAAAGGAACCCATGGTCTGATAGACCAATGCTAATAGCAGGGGAATTACTGAAGCTTAGCCAGGTGAGCTGGCATTCTGTGTTACCTGTTGTTGCTTTGTGAAGATGAACCCCATGCGTGGGCAACCTTGTAAAGACTTTGCTTTACTTTTAAATAAAAGTGGGCTGACCATCCTTTATGCCTAGGTTCACACTGATGCGATGCAAGTTAAATCCGTTTCACAGTGCAATTTCAGGAGCAACTCCAGTGTGATGTCATACTGGAATCTCCTAGATCCACAGATTCAGTTTCTATTCAAATCTAAGGAGCTACAAATAGCACTACATTAAACACGCACAGGACCCTTTTAAAAATTGCACGGGATTCACACTGCATATATGTGAATGGCCTCCATAGAAACGTTCTTTCACTTGTCATGCAATTCCATGTGTTCTAGAACACATCAAGAATTGCTTCTTTGTGAACCAGGGCTAAAACGCAGTTCGGACTGGCATGGACTTTACTAAAAATGCATCTACCACCTGAGCTAGCCAACCCCATATCACAACATGTGCAATGCTTCTTTCATTCAAATGAATGGATGCACGTTTATTCGCGTACATGTTTATGTGCATTCGCATAAAATCTAAGAGGGGAAGTGCAGTATTAAAAGTAATTCAACAATGGTGTTAAACATGCAGAAGATATAGTAGGAAATGTCAATCATCACAAGAAAAGGGGGCACCATCACTCACCCCGGTCCTGTAGAACTTGCCGATGTACTCCTTGCAAGTGTAGATTGATCCAGTACACTGTGTAGTCAACCGGAAGTCTCCTGGGCCAGCTTGGAGCGCTGTCTACATGGCGTCCTGGCTCTACTCATCCCATCTACAGCTGCAAAGAGTACATCGACGGGTCCTTCAGGACAGAAATGAGTGGCGGTGCCCCCTTTTCATGTGAGTGTTTATCCCCATTGTTGAATAAGGTTACTTTTCCATCTGCACTTAGGAAGGTGGCCATTTCCCTCTTTCCCTTATTTTCCACACACAGAGCTGCCCAGCTGCAACTGGTGCTCTTTGTTTTTTATGGACCTTTATGAATTCTTTTTGTACTTTTTGTTGAGCTGTAGTTAACCCCTTCTGTGCCCCACAATCTTCCATTCCTTGACATGCATAAAATCTGCATGTGTGCCCCTGGGTATCGAGTTGTCCTCTTTTTTTCTGTGCAGCTAAATGCAGCACCCATTTTTACAGATATGGCTGTGTGTGTATAAGTGGGTCTTGCAGCGACTGTCGGCTGGAACCGAACAGAATCTGCAAGGGGAATGTCACCAGCACACTGAGGATCACCGATATGGGTCCAAACGTTTTAATGAACAATCACATAGTTACAGCAAGGCAACGTTTCGGAGTCTTGCAGGATGTCATATGCCTGATGAAGGGGTCCTTCAAGACTCCGAAATGTTGCCTTGCTGTAACTATGCGATCGTTCATTAAAACGTTTGGACCCATATTGGTTATCCTCGGTGTGCTGGTGACATTCTCCCTTGCTCATTTTTACAGATAGGCACAGTTGTGTGTATGGGCTCACTGACTACTATAGTACTGCGTTTTGATGTGCACAAAACTAAACGCACTGGGGTTTTTTTACTGCCTGTGTGAATGACCCCTTATACAGAAAATATATATAAATGATAATACAGTGTAAGCTCTAAGGAGCAGGGCCCTCTGTTTCCTCTTGTACCAAATTGTATTGTAACTGTAATGTCTACCTTCATTTTGTAAAGAGCTGCGCAAACTGTTGGGGCTTTATAAATCCTGTATAATAATAATTGTTTTATGAAAAAAAATGACTTTTAGCCTGGGTTCACACTTCTGTGGTGCATCACATGACATATCGCACTCCTGTGCAAATCACATGTAAAATCTATGCAACACTTTGTATGGCTCAGATTGCACCATATCAGCACCAAAATAGCGCAGGACCCTTTTTTTGTCCACACTAGAATCGGATCGCATGGGTATTCACACTCATGCAATCCGATTCTGCAGATCGCACTGCGTTTTACGAACCGATTTCAGGGTGTTAATATACACACCCGCAGCGGTTCATATGATGCGATTATGATGTGGTGCGGAATTTTCACAGAAATCAGTGCTAATTCTGCACCGCATCAGTGTGAACCCAGACTTAATTTTAATAATCCTGAACATAAATGCTTGTTAGAATAATAAAATGGAAGTAGTACTATTATAAAAATACAAATGACAGAAAACACAACCAAAGCAGATTGTATTTTTCTCCTGTCATCAGATGAAATGCTACGCAGTTTTATGCTGCCTCTGGCCATCCAGTGTTATTGTCAATACCTAATAATAGAGGGACAGGTCACCCAGCCATGACCACATCACTGTCCATCTGAGGTTTTCCTGTAGCTGAGGTCACAAGGAGAATCCTGCACGTTTACTACGTGCCTAGGAGACTGTAAGGCATGGCTACAATGGGAGAGCACAGCTACCCCCACTGACAGATTCCAGGATAATAGGCCAGTGCTGTGTGCATGCACTGATCACGCTGGTGGGAATACGAGCCCTGCACACAGCCAGCTAGTCCGGGCAACACGTAGACCTGGCTACAAGGAGGGGCACAAAGACGCCAAGACTGCGTGATCAGCACATGGCCACACTCCGGGGGCGGGTCCGACACCACGGGGGCGGGGCCAGACAGTTAAAAGGCTCAGAGACTCAACATGCAGGCAGATGCTTTACAGCTTCAGGATCCGTGATCGCAAGAAATACTGTCACAGGCAAAGCGATCTATAGAAGCAGGTATGATTCATTTATTACTATTTTTTTTTACATGATTCATATTTTCTTGGAGAAAATCTATCATATCCAATAATCCATCTTTGCCTATCGTTAGTAATGAATTAGATGTGTGTGCAGCCAGTCCAATCAGGAATTTAAATGAAGTATTTGATTATTTGTTAGTACATGATGAGAATAAATTGGATCTGTGCTGTACTTGTAGGTGTATGATATAGAAATATTTTGGCTGTCCATGTCCAATGGTGGCCATACACTGAATGATCAGATTGAACAATTATCTTTTTTTTTTTTTTTGAGCAGACAATGCAATTGAAGCTATGAGTTATTGGAAAAAAATATATAGATATAGTATGTGTGTATAATATATATATATATATATATATATATATATATATATATATATACTAAAACTGTAGAATGCAAAATCCAGTGCAGCTCTGCATAGAAACCAATCAGCTTCCAGGATTTATTGTCAAAGCTTAATTGAACAAACTGATGTTAGAAGCTGATTGGCTATCATACAGAGCTGGTCCAGATTCTGACTGCTCCAGTTTTAGTAAATCAACCCCATGCTGTGTTATTACTTGACTTTGAGCAGAACCGAAATCATTAAAAATTGTTCTGATTTAGACAGAAAATCTGATTGCAGGACGGTAGATTGATTAGGATTGTGAAGTGCTATTATAATTATAAGTTATTATTATACAGGATTTATATAGCTATAACAGTTTGCTCAGCGCTTTACAGTATAAAGGGAGACAATACAGATCAATACAAGTTAGGAGGGCCCTGGTTCTTGGAGCATCTTTTTTGATTTTCTGATAAATACATATTTTTTATTTTACTGTATGGCAAATCTGACTATGATCATAAACATGTGCTGGTAGGCTACTTGGATTGGCTCCTGTCTAAATTGTCCCTATTATGTGTTTTAGATGAATGTGAGTTAGGGACCTCACATTGTAAGCTCCTCATGGGCAGGGACTGATGTGAATGTAAAATCTAATAAATATATATAATATAGTAAAGTGCTTCATAAACTGGCACTGTATAAGCACCTGTAATAAATCAATATTGAAAATTGTTCTGTGTATGGACACCATCAGTGCTGCTTTTCTAAACCAGGGTTATGTGGAACCACCTTGAGGTTTCTGGGGATTCCTTGAGCAATTTCTACATCTTTGATAAGTAACCACTGACACCATTAATCTTTTTAGCTATCTGTATGAGAAGGGGGAGGGAGGGGGTTCTTCCCAATGGCTACAAATGTAAGGAACATTCTTTCATCACATTATGGCACCATGAGCTGTAGATATAGTGATTATTGGCAAGGGCTCCCTGAGACCAGAAGGTTATTAAGGCCATCTTAGTGGGTAGTACTTTTTCCTTGCAGCACTGGGATAGTTTGTTCATGTTCCAGTCAGGATACTGCATGGAGTTTGCATGTTTTCCCTGCACATGCAAGTTTTTTCCGGATTGCTCTGGTTTTTCCTCCTACGTTCCAAAGATGTGCTGGTAGTTTTATTGGCCCCTGTCCAACTATGTACAGCATAAATGCATGTGAAATAGACTCTAGATTGTACTATCATTGAGGGCAGGGACTTATGTGAATCTACAGTATATAAAGTATTCTGTAAATAGCTACCAGTATAGAATAAACTGAAGTATGTATAAAATTTGTAAAATTATTAAGAAAAGGCTTACTATTTTTTTTGGCCATTTGTTAGACATTGTAGCATTTGTGTGTAGATTCTAGTTCAATGTAACCAGTGCTGTGCTGGAAAATTGAAAATTAATGTTGCTTTGCCTTTTATTTTCTGTCTACAGGTAGGAGATTGGATCAATCTGTATAATCTCTCACCATGGAAACAATGAATGAGTTGATCCCATTTGCCAAAGAGATACTGAGCCAGAAGCCCAACAAGAAGATGGTGAAAATGTATGTGTTGGGCAGCGTGCTGGCCTTTTTTGGCGTAGTGATTGGATTGGTGGAGACCGTGTGCAGTCCATTCACAAGGAGAGAGGACACAGACTTTGATGAAATCAAGCATTCCGCATCACTGCCAGCTCCTTCACAGCCACAAAAAAAAGAAGAGGTGCTACTGGAGAAGACCAACCCCCAGGAAGTGAGGGGGAGAAGTGTGGCTCATAGGGGCCATGCATCATAAGGACTTCTTGTTCATGCATAGACTGCTGAAGTGTGGGGTTGCATTGTGTGTCTTGAAGACGTGACAGGATGCCTGTATATATATATGAATGTGTAGCAACCTTGTGGACTAATGACTGTATTTGCTGCTGTGCAGCAGTATATATATGCTGGAGAAGAGCCACATAGTGGTCAAAGTCTATCCCTAATGTCTTTTTTTATTAAACATACAAATGTTACCTTTTTAAATAAATATTTTATTTTACTATACGTGACTTGTCATAGTTGCTTCAGAATAAGTTATGAAATGATATCCTAAACCATATGCATGAGTAGTCCAGTCTTGTGTTTGCACAATATAATTCAGGTTTAACAAACGCCTATCTGGTTTGAAATAAATGGGAGGCCTTCACTCTAGATAGGTGTTGGTAAATTTAATGGTTGGTTAATTTAATTAAATGTGTGCGTGTGGGGATTAATTTTTTTTTTTTTTTTTTTTTTGACCTTTAGTTGTCACCAAGACTAAACATTCCAAAACCTTCCAATGCAGATGCTTGTTCAGCAGACTATTGTCTAAAGGGGGATTTCCCTCACTTTGAGACCTCTGAAGGCTGCCTCCTGTTATTTTGGCTTAGGCCAACATGTAATATGTCTCAGAAGTCTTAATGGGCATTTGGAGGAAGGATTTTTGTAGTTAAGCATGCCTGACCCATGGGTGGATGGATTCTAGGAAGTAAATGCTACATGAATATCTGCCCTTACTCAAGATGGCCACCATTAGAGATGCTAGGGAGAGTTTGTCAAATGATTTCTTAAAATATTGTGGCCATAGAATGTGTACAACCTACTCCAGCCATTGTGTTGGGTTGGGAAGGAGGTAAAACCATGAAATAGTTATACTCTCAATTAAGGCAGGCCCAATATTACATCAGGATGGTGATGAGGAGTTGAATAACAAAATTGAGTGGTGAAGACATGAGCATTATACTTACCTGTCTGATGGAGCAATTGCTGGTCAAAAAAGCATGTCACAGTCACCCCACTGGTCACTGCTTCTTCCTTCCTCTCTACCTCTGGTCACAAGAGCGAAGAAGGGGTCAATAAGACAAACCACAGCAGTGGACACATTCTGCACATCCATAAGTGTGGAATAGGTTTAGTGCCAGGAACATTGCTACACAGCAATTGGCTCCCCAAACAGGTAAGTATAGCTTTCTCTTCACAGGGTAATTCAGTTGTCATGTTAAAGACTAATGACTTGCCTAGATATCAATTCAAACACACATTCTTTATTCTACAAGGTTCACATATTATAAGTTGCTCCTGCAAATATTATCCCAATTATCTTTCTGGCCAACTTAATCAAGCTAAGTGGTTTTAAAGCTTAAGCTTATTCACTCGAAATGACCTGCAAGTAGTGTTAAGTATTTAAATAAGTCTTCCTAGAGGAAGGAAATTCACTCTGTTGCTACTGCTGTCAGTGTCATTCATTAGTGTGCTATAGTATGTCTCTTGTTACAGGAGATAATTACACATTTTAGCCTGAAGATACTTTTTTTTTTTTTCTATTATCATAAAAAAGAAAAAAACACTAAGATTAAGGCCCCTTTCAAGCCATTCCATTCAGATCCACCTGCCAGTGTTTTTGGCGTACCTGATTGGAAGGTCAATTCACCCCTATAGTTGACTGGGAGTAAACGGACTTGTGTCTGTTTACACTCGCCTTCCTCTGGGTCCAATCAGGTCTGCTAAAAAAAAAAAAAAAAAGACTATGTTCATCCATTTTGGTTGACTGGATAATAATTATCCAGTTTTGCACCCATCTGCCTATAGAGCAGACTGTCCTCTCTGCATAATCCGAGTGGAAATGGATGTGTCATCCATCCCACTCTGTTCCTAATGGAAGGGGATCTGTGAGCTGATTGGAGCAGAGTCTCCCGTGTGCAAAATGGACCCAAAGAACAACTCCAGCAATGGTTTTCAATTCTTTTGGTTTAGATACAGTGGGGAAGAGGTAGAACCCTTGTCAAGGTGGCCATTGACTGAATTTCAGGCATTTTCTAATGAACCACCCACATTTTGAAAAATGGGTATCCCTGGTCAGCCTGACAACCTTCTATCCCAATCAGCTTCAGTCACTGTTTGGCTGTACTCACAGGGGTAGATTTACTAAAACTGGAGCACTCAGAAACTGGTGCAACTGTGCATGGTAGCCAATCAGCTTCTAACTTCAGCTTGTTCAATTAAGCTTTGGCAATAAAATGTTGAAGCTGATTGGTTTATATGCAGACATGCACCAGATTTTGTACTCTCCAGTTTTAGTAAACAGTAGTATTCTGGCATCCGCTGACTCTAACTGGCGACAAAAATAGCCACAGTGGGGGGTTTGTCCATCCACACTTGTTTATATTTTTTTGTTTAGCTTTTCTTTCTTTGAAATAAAATTTCCCCTCTTTTGTTAACATAAATAGTAGAGGATTTAAAGGAAACATGCATTTGATGTAACAATGGTGATATGCCATTTTGACCTCCTGAAAAATGCTAGTTGCCAGATTTTCTCCAACACAGGGCTGAATGTAGGTGGTGCATGGGGATAGGCTGTGCGCCTACCCAGTTTTCATTTGTGCCGCCCCAGGACCAGTGATGATGGTGAAGTGCCCTGCCACTATCTGCAGCACTGCATCACTCATTTTCAAGCTGCAGACTGCACACGCTATGTCATTTGTTGCTACTGGCTGGCAGCAGGCCTGCTTGCACAATGGCATTGATATTGATCCAGGGTAGGCATCCAGAAGAGGACAGAGGTTCTAAACATCTGCAGATTTTCCAACCCCCTGCCCCCTGCCATGATGCCACATCTGCAGTAGAGATTTGAAGATAGGACTATTTGTGAAGGGGGGAATGAGGATGTTGATGTGATGGGGGACTCTGATATGAAGGTGGACTCTGATGTGAATATGAGACTCTAAAAAAAGGAGGGACTCTGGTGTGTAGAGGACACTGATGATAAGGGGCAGCTCTAATAAAAAAGGAGGGACTCTGGTGTGTAGAGGACACTCTGATGAGAACCCCCTTCTCTGATAAGAAAAAAAGGAGGGACTCTGGTGTGTAGAGGATAATAAAAGGGGATGATGATGTAATAAAGAGACTAATGTGACATGAGCTGACTTTGATGTAATGGGGGGCTCTGATGTGAAAAGGGGTGATTCTGTTGTAATGGGGGCACTGATGTGAAGAGGGGACTTTCTTATGTGACATCAAAGAGAGGGTGATATCATCATCCAGTGCAAATATTGATTACCTACAATCCAATAAAAACTGTTCAAAACTAGGGTTCCTCGTGATTTTGCATTCTATTAAGGCCTCTTTCACACCATATACAGTATGCGGAACAACTGATGGAAACTGACATGCAGATTTCACTTGCATAGACATCAGTTTTCATGCGCACTTCAATTACTTTTTACACGTCACAGATTCCTGCACAGACAAAAGCTACATGTGATACTAGTTTTTTTTTTTTGATTGAAAAAGATACTTTATTACAGAAGTATAAAAAAACATGATACTCGGTATCGGGGTACATCTCACCCTATACTGCGACGCAGCGCACCACATTGCAATATAGTTCCAGGCATACGATAAATACATTCAATAATACATTCACTCAGCGGTATGATGCCTGACGTGATGTGCGTGGCGGACGAATCCCCAGACCAACACGTCATGCATAACGCCGCTTACCCCGAGACCATAGCATCCTAAGACAAAGAACATTTCCTACCATTACAAAGTCATGCAAGATACGATTAGTTACAATATACAATAAGCATCGGGTGTGAGGGGGGGGGGGAAGGGGTCACAGGCCCGAAGCTTTATTGAAGGGACAAAGACACGCAAGGGGGAGTAGGGGGAAGGGGAGATCTTCAGACGTCCTCTTCCTCCTTAAAGTCCATCAAGGTATAGTCTCTGAGCAGACTGAGGATCAGTCTGTGGCAGTCCTCAGTGGACATCCTCTCCCGCTGGTGGATGAGACGCTTCCTGGCGCACCATAAAGCGTTCTTAAAACAACCCAACACCCGCCAGGCGCTGTCAATGTCCTCCAGAGAAAAAGTTCCACAGAAAAGTCCATTCAACACCCCAAAGTGTGTGATGGCTGTCTGTGCTACAAAATCCTTGAGTTCAGGTTCCAGGGTCCTCAACAGGTCCTGAGCAAAAGAGCACTCCTAGAAAACGTGGTGAGCTGTTTCCTCGTGGATGATGCAGAAGGGGCAGTGTCTGTATCTGCTCAGGTTCCTGGCATGCATAAATGTCCTGAGAGGCAACCCCCCTTGGATTGCCATCCATGCCAGGTCCTTGTGCCTGTTGGTGAGGATGTTTGAAGAAACATTCCTCCAGACCATCTTGCAGGTTTCTGAAGGCAGGCCTGGAACCGACTCCAAAATGTCGCTTGCTCTGATGAGCTTGTAAATGATCTTTGGCTTCCACAAGTCAGGCTTGACTCCCTGTAGCCCCTGCTCCTTGATAAACTTGAAGGTATCCAGGTAGTACCAAGGAGTGTCCCAGTTGTAGGGGATGGAACTGTCCCAATTGTCCCATCCGAGGGACCTCCAGAGAGGCAACAGGAAGAAGTGTGACATTGCGTTCCCGCCAGAGTCCATAATCCTTTTGGGCAAAGTTCTGCAGATGCAGTTGCAGGCAAAGAACACCCTCAGTTGGGTGGCGATGTCGGGCACGCCCTTGCCGCCCTTGAGGGGTTCCTTGAACATGACTACCCGCTTCACTCTGTCCATCTTGCAGCCCCAGATGAAGTGAAACACCGCCCTGGTGATGGCCTTACAGGTGTTGACCCGTGGGGGCCAGGCCTGGGCGAGGTACTGCAACACAGGGAGAATCTCGCTGCGGAGTACCAGTGTCTTCCCTTCGATGGTAAGGTCTCTGAGGCTCCAAAGTCCAAACTTTTGTCGCATCTTCGACAGTCTCTCCTCCCAAGACTTCAGGGCTGCACCCTCGGCACCAAACCAAACTCCCAGGATTTTCATGAAGTCTGTCTTGATGCCAAAGGGCATGGATGCAGAAGAAGGCAGGAACCACTTTCCGAAGAGCATGACTTCCGACTTCCCGCAGTTGACTTTTGCCCCCGAAGCTTGGCCGAAGTCCTCGCAGGTCTGGACAAGCAGGTCGATGGAGCGCTGGTTGGCACAGAACACCGTCACGTTGTCCATGTAGAGCAAGCACTTCACTTCCCTTCTGTCTGGTCCCGGAGCGGTGATTCCCCCGATCTCTGGATTCTGTCTGATGCATTCGGCGAAGAGCTCTAACAGCAAACAAAAAGCAGAGGTGAAAGAGGGCAGCTTTGTCTGACCCCGGAGAGGACCGGGAAGGGGTCAGTTTTCCAGCCGTTCACCTGCACCGTACTACAAATGTCGTTATACATCAGGTCAACATACCGACAAAACATTTCCCCAAGACCAAACCTGCGCAGGGCTCTGCACATAAACCCATGGGAGACACGGTCAAAGGCCTTTTCCTGATCAAGACTGACCAGGGCCGCGTGCACACGGCGGTCCTTGATGTATTGGACCGTGTCCCGGACGAGTGCTAGGCTGTCCGCAATCCTGCGGCCAGGAATGCCGCAAGTCTGATCCGGGTGGATGATCTGTCCGATGACGGCCTTCAGCCTGTTAGCCAGGACTTTGGCGAGGATCTTGTAGTCCGCGTTCAGGAGAGAGATGGGACGCCAGTTTTTCAAGTCACATCTCTCCCCCTTACGCTTGTACAAGATCGTGATCATTCCCTCCCTCAATGAAGGAGGCATCCTGCCCATCCACCACCATCTCCTCGTACAGCTCGAGCAGGTCCGGGCCCACGAGGTCCCACAGCGCTACATAGAGCTCTGCTGGGAGGCCGTCGCAGCCCAGGGTCCTGCCCCGCCTAAAGGATTTAGCGGCAGAGTGCAGCTCCTCCAACGTCAAGGGGGCGTTGGTGGCCGACAAACCTGCAGGATCAATGGTGTTAGTGATACCTGACAAGAATCTGTCAGCTGTTGACGCGTTCGTTTATTTGGGGGAGTAGAGGTCGGTGTAGTAGTCGCTGACCACTTCCATCACGGCCTCTTTCCCCTTCTGGAGTGTTCCGGTCTTGTCGCGCAGCTCCGACAGGGGTGTGTGTCCTGAGTGGAGTTTCCTGAAAAAGAAAGAGTTACACTTCTCACCTTTCTCTAGATCAGTGTTTCTCAATTCCAGTCCCCATGGACCCCCAACAGGTCATGTTTTCAGGATTTCCATTATTTTGCACAGGTGATTTGATCAGTTTCACTGCCTTAGTAATTACCACAGCTGTTTCATCTGAGGGAAATCCTGAAAACATGACCTGTTGGGGGTCCATGAGGACTGGAGTTGAGAAGAAACACTGCTCTAGATGCTCCACCTTGGCATGGAAGACAATGTGCCTGGATTCTTCCTTAAAGTGCTTTTTCAAGCTCTTCTTGGTGTCCTCCAGGTCCTGCCTAACGTCCCAGCCACAGTGATGAAGGTCCTGCAGGGACTGCAGCTGATGCTGCAGTCTCCTGAGTTCCCCCCTCCTGGCACACACTTGCTGGCATCCCCTGGCCTGAAAGAAGCTGCGCAGCTTGACTTTCACAAACTCCCACCAGTCGCTTACCTTGGGAAAAAAAGACTCCTCCTCCTGCCAGGCACCATAGGTTTCCCTGAGCTCCTCCAGCAGTTCCTCATTGTCCAGCAGGGTGCAATTCATCTTCCAGGAGCCCGGGCCAGGGGCAAAGCCCTCTCCCAGGTCACCCTGAAAGTGAATGGCCCTGTGGTCAGAGAAAAAGCAGGGGACCATGGAGAACCCACGGTGCCTGACTGCCCTAGAGGTGAGCACAAAGTCGATCCTGGAACGCATAGATCCGTCCCACGGATCCCACGGCGTCCTGCAGGGAAGCCTCCGCAATCACCTCCCGGAGCAGCTTCGAGGTGGCATCGAGTTTAGCGTACATGCTGGAGCTGCACCCGTCCTCCTCTATCGGAGAGTTAAAATCACCGCCGATCACTACTGTTCTCGTTGTGACGAGTTGCGCCCGCAGGGTCTGGAAAAGCTCCAGCCGCGCATTCTTCTCTGGGGAGGTGTACACGTTGATGAGCCTAACTGGCTCTCCCGCCCACGAGCCGTCTATGACCAAGAGGCGGCCACAGACAAGCTCATGGACGGAGTCAACAGTGAAACGACCCCCCCTGACAAGAACCGCTACCCCTGCAGACTTGCAATCGCCATCCCCAGACCAGTAGGAGGGACCGTGGGTCCACTGGGAGGACAAATGAGTGTACCTCCTCAGAGGGGGAAGGGCGCACTCCTGAAGCATGTAGACATCACTCTGCTGCGAGGAAAGAAAGGTCAGCACCGTCTGCCTCCTAGACGCATCCTTGATGCTCCTCACATTAATGGAAAAGATAGAGATCTCAGCCATCATGGGAAGGAGATGAAGGGGTTAGTTGGCAAGGGCTGTACTTACCTCCCCTGGAGAGGGGGGGTGTCCTCTGCAGCCTTACCGGTGTCCTGGCTCAGTCCTATCTGGTTGAGGACCTCATTGAGGACCTCATTGAAGTCGGTGGAGAGGTCTGGCTCCAACCGGGTCAGAGCCATCTCTTCTTCCACCTCCTCCTCCCCCAATGTGTCGAGGTCCTCTCCCACGGGGTCAGGGCCTGGGGCATTCTGGAGGACAGCAGGCCGTTTGGTGGAGGAGGAGGGATCCTCCGCCGCCGGGCTGGCCTGCTCCTTCTTCCGCTTCCAATTCCCCGCCGCAGAGCTGCTGGCGGGGGTGGGAGGGGCAAGGGCCGGGAAATCCTCCTGTGAGGACAGGTCGGGGGGCGGAACCGGGCCAGGGAGGGGTTGGGCAGGGTCAGGGGGGAGGGGAGGGGCAGGAGGGCCAGAGTCCGGGGGGGAGGGGCGGCCTCATGAGATGCCCCTGGTACCTTTCATAGGCTTTTTGGGTGTGGTTTGAGTGTGGGTGAGGACACAGGGACCCCATGATCCCCTATTGCCTGGGGGCCCCATGATTTGTCAGTCTACCCTGTTAGCAGCACTCTATGTTGGCTCTTCAAACCTAGTTTGTTTTGTTGGGCCTGTTGGCACTGTTCTGTTTGCCTTGTTGTTGCCCACCTCTCTGATTTATTGCCTGGGGACATCCCCAAATCTTTGAATGCTCAGCCTATGTCCTGTACTGTATGATTAAGATAAAATGAATTCCCCTGTTCCTGTGCTACTCTGCATTGCTTTCTCACAGAGAGTAGCAGATGTATCAGGTTATGCCCAGGAGGAAGGTTTGCCAGTGTCCAATCACCTGAAGGTGTAACCTAGGGTCTATGAACATCCAGCCTGTGCCCTGTACTGTACTCCAAGATATGGAATTTACAGGTAAGTCAAATTTCCTTTTTTTTTTCTTTTACGGGCTCTAAAGTCCAAGCTGCAATTTACATGCATACATGTATGACTAATCAGCAGTGGCCTATCCCTCATTGTATAGCTGGTTTCTTTCAAAGCCTCAAGCCTCAAGGCAGGCGATCACTGCCCCATCTAGTGGCCATAAAGTGGTATTTTCCCCAATCACGCTTTTTTTTTCAAATACTGTAATTAAACTTCGATTTGTAGAAAATATAGCCTGAGAACATTCAATTTTGCCCCATAAGCACAGAATGAATTTATATGTAGTTTCAAAGGATGAACAGCTTTTTGATTTATGTATTTATAAATAAAGCCAAGGACAAAAAGTCTGTACAAATCATCGGCACTCAAAAATACTATCCATGGTTGTTAATAGCTGTTCATATAATATTGCACATGGAGCTATTACCTGCAGTTAGGGACAGATGTGAGCACCTGGACACATAGGGGGATATTTACTAAAAACCGGTACACTCAGAATATTGTGCAGCTGTGCATGGTAGCCAGTCAGCTTCTTACTTCAGCTTGCTCAATTAATCTTTGGCAATAAAATCTGGAAGCTGATTGGTTTCTCTGCAGAAGTGTAATAGATTTTTCACTCTCCAACTTTGGTAAATAAACCCCATACTGTTCATGTCCATGGGTGCACAGCTGTCCCTAACAACAGGCAATTGCTTTATATATGATTACATATGAACATCTGTCCGCCTGTATTGATTATATGAACAGTGTCAGCCTGCATTGATTTATAAAGACTTTCTGTCCATGGCTTAAACACCTGGCTGTACCCTAATCCACAATCGTCTATGTGCATGAGCCCTAAAGACATAAAACATGGGGAAATGTGCATGTATTGTAGAAAGTTTTTTCTACCTTGACATACTACTTAAGATGTCTGTTTTAATGGGTCTTATCTTTGCGATAAGCTCAAAGAAATCTCTGAAAAGACCTTCACACTGACTGAAGTAAATGTATGTTCTATCAGAAGACTGTAATAAAATCAAAGGTCATTCCTCATTACCTGATAGCTGGCACATACACTGTATTAATCATACGCCTATCAGTGTTTAGCTCCTCCTAGTGGTTAAAATGTCCTGGCTCACAGCATACGTACTGCATAGAATACTCTATATCCATATACACTATATTGCCAAAAGTATTGGGACGCCCCTCCAAGTCATTGGATTCAGGTGTTCCAATCAGCTCCATGGACACAGGTGTACAAAATCAAGCACCTAGACATGCAGACTGCTTCTACCAACATTTGTGAAAGAATGGATCACTCTCAGGAGCTCAGTGTATTCCAGTGTGGTACCGTGATAGGATGCCACTTGTGCAATAAGTCTATCCGTGACATTTCCTTGCTACTATATATTCTATTATTAATATTATAACAAAGTGGAAGCAACTGGGAACAACAGCAACTCAGCCACAAAGTGGTAGGCCATATTAAATTACAGAGCAGAGTCAGCACATGCTGAAGCGCACAGTGCACAGATGTCGCCAACTTTCTGCAGAGTCAATAGCTAAGGACCTCCAAACTTCGCGTTGCCTTCAGTTAGTACAACAACAGTGCCTAGAGAGCTTCATGGAATGGGTATCCATGGCCGAGCAGCTACATCCAAGCCTTACATCACAAAGTGCAATGCAAAGCATCGGATGCAGTGGTGTAAAGCACGCCGCCACTGGACTCTAGAGCAGTGGAGATGTGTTCTCTGGAGTGACATATCACACTTCTCTGTCTGGCAATCCAATGGACATGTTTGGGTTTGGCAGTTGACAGGAGAACGGTACTTGCCTGACTGCATTGTGCCAAGTGTAAAGTTTGGTGGAGGGGGATTATGGTGTGGGGTTGTTTTTCAGGGGTTGGGTTTGGTCCCTTAGTTCCAGTGAAAGGAACTCTTAAGGCGTCAGCATACCAAGACATTTTGGACCATTTCATGCTCCCAACTTTGTGGGAACAGTTTGGGGATGGCCCCTTCCTGCTCCAACATGTAACACAAAGCAAGGTCCATAAAGACATGGATGAGCGGATTTGGGGTGGAGGAACTTGACTGGCCTTCACAGAGTCTTGGCCTTAACCCAAATTAACACCTTTGGAATGAATTAGAGCGGAGACTTTGGACAAAGCTCTCTGCCTCCTGTGTACACACGAGTTAACAGTGCTTTCTCCCTCTTTTATTTAACAGAGAATCAGATCCCAATGTACAGAAAGGAGAGGAGCTGGGGGGGGTGAGAGGGCACAATCCACACCCCTTCCTTGCTTTCCCCTCCTATTTTTTCTGTTGTCACTACTGTAGGGTACTGTACAGAATTTGCACTAGGAAGAGGGGGGTTGGGGGGGGGTGTTAGTAGGGGGGATTTGAAGGGATTGTGCTGGGAGGGTTATGTGGGTAGGGAGGTTGTACTAGGAGGGGGAGATTTTGGGGGTTTATGCTGAGAGGGTGATTTGGGTGGGGGGGGGGGGTTGTGATAGGATTTGGGGGGTTTGTGCTGGGAGGGTGATTTAGGTACGTTGTGCTAGGAGGGGGGATTAGGGAGGGTTTGTGCTATAAGGGGGGGGATTGGGGGGGATTTGTGCTAAGAGGCGGGGACTTGGGGTGTCTACAGCTTACAGATCACTGCACTCTGCCTCACAGAGTACATTTTAGGGCTTGTTCACAGGTGCAGTGTGGTAGCAAGTGTGAAATTGCGTGTTTTGCTTCCTGCACAAAAATGTGCTGCCTTTTGCAGATGCACGTGGGTTAATGACACCCCTACGCATCTAGCAAATTTCCATATGTTTGCACATGCTACCATAGTACCATGTGTTTTGGTGCTGTGCAATTTTGAAAGTCATGCCAGAACCCTTTGGCATGTTTCATATGTAAAAAAGTGCATGCGCTCAGAGGCTCTTCCTGTTGGGAACGAGCCCTCTAACTAGTGTGCCCTGGGATTGTGCATAATTCTAAAGGGTGCCTTGACTGAAAAAAGGTTGAAAAATACTGTTATAGACTATACATTATTGGTAATCTGTCCAAATGATAAACAACCAAAAATATTTTATTAGAGTGGTAGTGGTAAGGGTAAATCTGCACATACTGCACACTAGTAGATTTTCATACAAGCATACACAAAAATTCTCAGTACATTGGATCAGTTCACAAAAAGAATATTGGGGAACTAGAAACTGTTCAGAGAAGGGCAAACAAACTAATAGGAGGCATGGAGCTCAGCTATAAGGAAAGATTAGAGGAATTGAATTTACCTTCTTTTGAGAAAAGGTGAATAAAAGGGGATGTGATCACCATGTATAAAGTAATGGTCAAAAATATTGGCACCCCTGCATTGCTGTCAGATAATGCACCACTTCGCCCAGAAAATTGTTGCAATTACAAATGTAATTTTCAGGCATTTTCATGTTTATTTATTTTGTTTGTATTGGTATGACACAAAAAAGTGAAGAAACAAAAAGCCAAATCTGACACATTCCTTGCAAAACTCCAAAAATGGACTGGACAAAATCTTGGCACCCTCAATTTAATATTTGGTAGCATACCCCTTGGAAAAAGTAACTGAAATCAATCACTTCTTGTAACCATCAATGAGTTTCTTACACCTCTCTACTGGAATCTTGGCCAACTGCTCCTGGTCTTTCAGATTGAAAGATTATTTTCCCAACTGTTGTTTTGAGACTTCTCTACAGGTGTTCTATGGGATTGAGATCTGGACTCATTGCTGGCCAGTTGTGTACTCTCCAGTGCTTTGTCTGAAACCATTTCTGGTGCTTTTTGATGTGTGCTTTGGGTCATTGTCCTGCTGTAAGACCCATGATCTCTAACGGAGACCAACTTTCTGACACTGGGCCCTACATTGCACTCAGAAATATTTCCGTAGTCTTCAGATTTCATAATACCAAGCACATGGTCAAGACATCCAGTGCCTGAAGCAGCAAAGCACCTCCAAAACATCAGTGAACCTCCACCATATTTCCTTCCTTCCACCCACTCCTCCCTTCCTTCTACCCACCCCTCCTTGCCTTCTACCCACCCGCCCCTCCCTCCCTTCTACCCATCCACCCCTCCCTTCCTTCTACCCATCCACCCCTCCCTTCCTTCCTTCCACCCCTCCCTTCCTTCTACTCACACCTCCATTCCTTCCACCCTCCCCTCCCTTCCTTCCTTCCTTCCACCCACCCCTCCCTCCATTCCATCCACCCCTCCCTCCCACCCTTCCTTCCTTCCACCCATCCTTCCTTCCACCCACCCTTCCTTCCTTCCTTCCACCCACCCCACCCTTCCTTCCACCCTCCCTCCTTTCCTTCCACTCACCCGTCCTTCCTTCCACCCACCCCTTCCTTTTACCCCTCTTTTCCTTCCATCTCCTTCCTTCCTTCCTTCCATCCACCCACCCCTTTCTTCCTTCCACTTACCCCTTCCTTCCATCCACCCCTTCATTCCTTCCACCCCTCTTTCCACCCACCCCTCCTTCCTTCCACCCCTTCCTTCCTTCCACCCGCCCACCCCCCTTCCATATATCCACCACCCCTTCTTTCCTTCCACTCTCCCCTTCCTTCCATCCACCCCTTCCTTCCTTCCACCCACCCCTCCTTTCCTTCCCCCCTCACTTCCTTCAGCCCACCCTTCCTTCCTTCTACCCACCCTTCCTTCCACCCACCCCCTCCTTCCTTCCACCCAACTCCTCCTTACTTCCACCCACTCCTTCCTTCCACCCACCCCTCCATTCCTTCCTTCTATCCACCCCTTCCTTCCTTCCAGCCACCCCTCCATACTTTCCTTCTTTCCACCCACCCATTCCTTCCACCCACCCACCCCTCCCTTCCTTCCATCCATTCCTTCAGCTGCGAGCTGAACACCCCCCCAGAAAAAAAAATATCTACAGTCCTGATTTAAGGGCGCCAATATTTTTAGCCATGATTGCAAGTGGTCCATATAGCAACTTGGTGTTGAATTATTCCGACTAAGGTAATTACAGAGGACAAGGGGGCACTCTCTTCGTCTGCAGTTAACCTTCTTCATAGTGTAGGCAGGTGTCAGCTATTTCATTATGCCATCTAAGGACACTTAAAAATAAGACTACAATTAATCCCTTTTCCCCCTAGTGCCCAGTACTGGAACTGCTTCATCATTTCCTATTAACAAAGTGCATACAACTTTTGTACAGGGGAGGATCCTGGGATCTGTAGTCCTATAGTCAGTACATGCTGTGTTCTTGTGTTGGACTACAACTACCAGAGAGAGCTGAATACAGAGAGACGCAGGGAAAATGTATATCTTCTAGAGTAATGGACTGCCTAGCTCGCTTGACCTGGGATGCAGAGCGGAGAACAGATTGCTTTCTACTATCACATCAGGAACTTAAAACATCTAAGGACGTAAGTTGCTATTTCTAGGTTTGTTATTCAAATTAGGATGTCTATACCCATTCATGCCAGAGTATATATATATATTGCTCAAATATATTAAAGGAACACTTTGAAAACACATCAGATCTCAATGGGGAAATATCTCATGCTGGATATCTATACTGATATGGACTGGGTAATGTGTTAGGAACATAAGGATGCCCCATCGTTTGGTGGAAATTAAAATGATCAACCTACAGAGGACTGAATTCAAAGATACCCCAAAAATCAAAGTGAAAAATGATGCAGCAGGCTAGTCCATTTTGCTGAAATTTCATTGCAGCAACTCAAAATGGTACTCGGTAGTTTGTATGGCCTCCATGTGCTTGTATGCATGCCTGACAACATCGGGGCATGCTCCTAATGAGACGACAGATGGTGTCCTGGCGTATTTCCTTTCAGATCTGGACAAGGGCATCACTGAGCTCCTGGATAGCCTGAAGTGCAACTTGGCGGAGTTGGAAGGACCGAAACATGATATCCCGGAGGTGTTCTATTGGATTTAGGTCAGGCGAGCGTGGGGGCCATTCATTGGTATCATTTCCTTCATCCGCCAGGAACTGCCTTCATACTCTCACCACATGAGGCTGGGAATTGTCATGCACCAGGAGGAACCCAGGAGCCACTGCACCAGTGTAGGGTCTGATAATGGGTTCAAGAATTTCATCCCGATACCTAATGGCAGTCAGTGTACTATTGTCTAGCCTGCAGAGGTCTATACATCCCTCCATGGATATGTCTCCCAAGACCATCACTGATCCACCACCAAAACGGTCATGCTAAACGATGTTACAGGCAACATTATGTTCTCCACAGCTTCTCCAGACCCTTTCACGTCTGTCACATGTGCTCAGGGTGAACCTGCTCTCTTCTGTGAAAAGCACAGGGTGCCAATGGCGGACCTGCCAATTCTGGTGTTCAAGGGCAAATGCCAATCGAGCTCTATGGTGCTGGGCAGTGAGCACAGGGCCCACTAGAGGACGTCGGACACTCAGGCCATCCTCATGAAGTCCGTTTCTGATTGTTTGCTCAGAAACATTCACACCAGTGGCCTGCTGGAGGTCATTTTTTAGGGCTCTGGCAGTGCTCAACCTATTCCTCCTTGCACAAAGGAGCAAATACCAGTTTCGCTGATGGGTTAAGGACCTTCTATGGCCCTGTCCTAGCTCTCCTAGAGTATCTGCCTGTCTCCTGGAATCTCCTCCATACTCTTGAGACTGTGCTGGGAGACACAGAAAACCTTTTGGCAATGGCATGTATTGATGTGCCATTCTAGAGGAGTTGGACTGCCTGTACAACCTCTGTAGGGTCCAGGTATCGCCTCATGCTACCAGTAGTGACACTGACCCTAGCCAAATGTAAAACTAGTGAAAAAAACTCAGAAAAGATGAGTAGGGAAAGAAATGTCAGTGTCCTGCACCTGTAAAACCATTCCTGTTTTGGGGGTCATCGCATTGTTGCCCATCTAGTGCACCTGTTGTTAATTTCATTAACACCAAAGCAAATGAAACTGATTACCAACCCCCTCTGCTACTTAACTGACCAGATCAATATTCCAGTTTAATTGACTTGATGCTATACTCTGTTTAAAAAGTGTTCCTTTAATTTTTTTTGAGCAGTGTATATATATATATATATATATATATATATATATATATATTGGGTATGTGTACATAGTGTGTATGTATATATATTACTGCATATACAGATGGATTCTACTGTTGTGGGTTTAGTAACACTTTAAATATGTAACTTGACTAACGTTGTTCAAAACCAATTAAAATTAAATTTTTTCTTAACAGCTGATTTTGGAATTTGGTAAATGTTATTTCCTAAACAAAAAGCAAGTTAACTATTTGAAATTAATTGATTGGAGAAAACTTTCCCCTCCTGCTCCTTCGAATTTTCTCATCATTGCAGTTGAAACAGAACATCTTAACCTGAAAAAAATGGAACAAAATTCTACTAGTGTATGCCCACCTTTAAATCTCAAGTTGTATTGCTTTCTGTGCCTTCCTGTCCCCATAACTATTGCACCTCTCTTTTATTCCATGGGAGTCACATGGATGGGAAGTTAGGGAAAAATGTCACCAATGGGCACAGGCCAAAATAAAAACCTAAATTTTGTGTTTCCTCGCTCTATCCAAAAATACTTCTTGTAAAATTACACATTGCTTTTTTTCCTTCTTTGGAGCATCAGTGGCAATGTAGACATGGATTAACGTCAATGGTGGGGAATTCTCCCCTCACTGAAGTACCTGATTCTTGTAATTATTACTCACCAAAGGATCAGTAAGGAAATAAGTATGCTGCCACTGATACTTCACAAAAGAAAAATTAAGGTAAATACTAAAAAAGTTTTCACTTTTTCAGGAGCATCAAAATGGCAGCACACCCATGGGACATATGTAAAAGAACACATGAAAGGGATGTTCAATAAACAAGTATATTAATTAGAATGTATAGACTAATGAATCAATAATAATTCTGAGGCAATCTGGAGTCAAGATTGCTTGATTGACCTTGTAATGCGCCACAAGTGTGCTGTTGGATGCCTAGTTGGCTGACATGCAGATCACTTCGGGGATTCTTTGCAGAAAGACATACAAGACTGGTAAAAATGTTTTTTGATCTTTTATACTGGACGAAGATACTTTATCTGTATGATAGCTGGGTAGTCTTCCAGAGCCAGGAGGCTGTAAGACATGATGAAACTGGCTGACCTTTCCTGTAGCTGGAATGAATAACAAAGAGGTTATCCAAGCAACAAAAACTCACTGGTGTTCAAATAGGCTTTGACTGAGCGACCCATGTTTAATCAAAGGGGCAGGATAGAAGATTCTGCAGAGATAGGAGAAAGAACCCAGTCTTGTTTAAAGTGCTATGAAGATATGGGACTTTAGAAATGTATTGCTGCATATGTCTTAGGAAGACTCTTATTACAGAGACCCTGTCAGGGTAAAAACTAATCAAAACTGCTGCAGCTATTAAAAGCAGATACCTATATGTGTAGAAAACTGCCAACATTTTCCTTTTATGGATGAATGTTAGACTACCCTGGCAGGTAAATCTTCAGCACTTCCTTATGTCTTGATCAGTGGACTGTTCCCAAAAAAAAAAAAAAAAAAAAAAAAAATGAATGGATTGCTCCATCCACACAATCAAGTTAAATGGAGGAATCCTCCCTGCTGTGCCATTGTATTTCATCTGCTGTCAGGATACACTGATTAGTGGCTGCAGCCCATTGGCTGCAGCTGCTGATCGAGAAAAAGTTGCACCACTAGCACTTTGAAATTAGGTCATCTGGTTTGAGCTGGGTGTTCCTGGTTCAGCAGGAACTGGCCAAATATCGATCTATGTGTACCCTCTCTGTTCAGCAGAAGCCAATCATGCTGGAAAACCAGCATTCGATCAGCTGCTGCAGCGCTGATCAGTGTATTCTGCTGCCAGAATACAATAGTGCAGAAGGGGAGATGCCTGCATCCACATCTCTTGTGTTAGGGCCGTTGTTGGAAATAATGGGGCCCCCCTTCAACCCCACCCTTGACTACACCGATGGCCCCACCCTTGACCACACTCCTGACAGTGCAGGGTTCAGGAGTGCATTACATTCAGAGTGCAGGGTCCAGTAGTAGGTTATGTACAGAGTACACGGTTCAGGAGTGCGTTACATTCAGAGGGCAGTGTTCAGAATTGCATTACATTTCAGCTTTGTGTGCTTTGGAATGGCATAACAAGGCACTCAGGTGTTAAGGATGGCTTAAGCTTGGTTCACACTGTTGCACATAAACAATTGCTTACACCTTCTTCCATGCCACACGAAAGCAAGTTGCATAGCTGTTAGTGGACCCTATATAGAATAATGAGATTCTACCTGTCCTCAAGTTTCTGCCCCCCCAAGTACAGAGCTTTTCTCTCCTCCCTGCCCAGTACAGACATTTCCTCTCCTCCCTGTCAGTACACGCTGCTCCTTTCCCACACAGAAAAGAAAGACTTACAGTAGGAGGTCAGGCTGCTGGCATTGGCTTCTGGAGATACTGCCGGAGCAAGGCTAGAGCTGTGTGCATACTTCGTCCCCACGACCCGCTCCCTCCTCTGTTGTCTATGCAGGGATTTGAGTGTGCCGCCGGGAGAGTATCATCACTGTCACTTACAGAAGCCGGGCTTCCGTGTTTATAAGTGACAGTAGTGAGCAGCAATGCAAGGAGCCAGCACTGGAGACCTGTTACTACTGCATTATGTACTTGAAGCTGCCGGCTGTTCAGGCCCCTCTGTCAAAGTGAAGGGCTCAGGCCCCCTACAGAAGGCCTAGAAGTACTCCCTTATCGGTGGCCCTGGCTTGTGTCAATGCAGAAATCTGTTTTTTTTTTTGTTCAAACTGCTTGTTGAATGAAAAAAAAAAAACATCAAGCTGTATGCCCATCTTTAGAAAGGCCAATAAAGGGTCTTTGGGATAAGCTAGTCCTCATCACTATAAAAAAAATATGCAGAGCAGCCATATTTACACTGTCCTTTATCCCAGATAGGAAAAAAATAGGGATTACTACTGAAAAAACTGTATAGGGAGAGATTAGCATAGGGCTTGAAGGCACCAGCAAGTCTGTTAAAGTATAAGTAAAGTCTTACTGAAATTGAAGTAGGCAGCAAAATACTGTGTAAAAAAAAAACTAATGCAACCCAAATCACAACATCAGTGCATAAAGGGTAATTACATAAATAAGGGTGCTGAAACCATAGACTGGGTTTCTTCAAGAAAGACGCAGGAAAAATGCACTTCATGATTAATAGGCAACAATACATCAAAGTACACATAGAAGATCTCCCCCCAGTTCTTCCATCTACATGAACGCAAACTCTCAGCTACAAGCAACATAGAAATAGGAAGATTGATACTAAAAGTACAGCAATAAACAAACATCAATACACATGGATAGATACCAGAAAAAACCTTAAGATGGCATTTGGACACTCAGGATCAGGTGGAGGTGGGTGTGAGGACCTGGATTACCTGCTGGTGGCACTGTGGTTCCCAGAGTGAAATGTTGTAGTTCCAGTGTACACCAGCAAGAGTCTCCCAGCAGCTAGCAAATCCAAGTAATCAGTCTGTATCTGATGCTGGTTGGGTATTTAGTTATTCCTCCATAAGTCTCTCTTGCTTCAGTGGTCAGTGTTTGGACCCTTACCTTTTAATTGGGATTAAAAATACTATTTCAGTCTTTGCAGATGACATCAAGCTATGCAGTGAAATAACGTCCGTACAGGATGCTTCCAATGTACAAGTTGACCTCAGTGCAATGTTTAATTGGGCAGCTGTGTGGCAAATGAGATTTAATGTTGATAAATATAAAGTTATGCTATTGGGGGCTAAGAATATGCATGCATCATACATACTAGGAGGAAAACAGCTGGGGGAATCAATGGTGGAGAAGGATTTGTGTGATCTGGTAGACTGCAGGCTTAATAATAGCATGCAATGCCAAGCTGCGGTTTCCAAAACAAGCAAAATCCTCTCTTGTATTAAGTGAGGCATAGACTCCAGATAGAGATAAACATAATTTTGCTCCTGTACAAATCTATAGTAATACCTAATCTAGAATATGCAGTTCAGTTGTGGGCACCAGTTCACAAAAAGGACATTGGGGTACTGGAGAGAGTACAGAGAAGGGCAACCAAACTAATAAAAAGCATGGAGAAGCTCAGCTATGAGGAAAGATTAGAGGAACTAAAGTGTTTGTTCACCAATGCCAGAAGTCTGCCAAGCAAAATAGCTGAGTTGGAAGCTTTGGTGCATGAAGGGAAGTATTATTTAATTGGTATTGCTGAATCTTGGCTTCATTCTTCACATGACTGGACCATTAATATTCCTGGCTATGTTCTCTTTCGGAGAGACAGGGTAAATAGGAGAGGTGGTGGTGTCTGTCTCTATGTGAGAAGTGATCTCAGAGCGAGTGTGAAAGATGACCTAGTTAATGGAAAGTGTGATGAGGCTGAAGTATTATGGGTAGAACTGCACATGGGGGTGCCCATGGTAATCATTGGAGTTTGTTATAGGCCAAATATTAATTTGTATTAATGAGGAGGTGGAGACTCAACTCCTTGCACAGATCAAAAGGGCTGCAAGGGCTGGGACAGTGATAATAATGGGGGATTTTAACTACCCGGAAATTGACTGGAGTAATGGTACTGCAGGAACAGTTAAAGGGCAAACATTTTTAAACCTACTACAGGACAATTTTATGGTACAGGTCATAGAGGCCCCTACTAGGAATGAAGCTGTGCTGGACCTGGTAATCTCAAACCATGCAGAGCTTATTATGAATGTCCATATAAAAGAACATCTGGGTAGCAGTGACCATAACATGATTTAATTTATGTTAGCTGTAAACAGTGAGCACATACGGGGAAAAATAAAAACACTCAACTTTAAGAGAGCTAATTTTCCAAGGCTGAGAGTTGCTCTCCAAGACTTAGACTGGGAGGGAATGTTGGCATCGATGAACACAACACAGTAATGACTGTAGGTGAACACACTGAAAAATATATTCCCATGGGCAACAAGTTTAAAAGGCTAAAAATCAAACCTATGTGGCTTTTGGCCAAAGTTAAAAAAGCTATAGTTAATAAGAAAAGAGCTTTTATGAAATATAAAAATCATCGTTTAAACATTACAAAGAGTATAACAGAATATGCAAAAAGGAAATAAAGGCCACTAAAATTGAAAATGAACGATAGATTGCAAAAGATTGCAGGACCAACCCCAAAACATTCTTCAAATATATTAATAGTAAAAAGGTCTGAGCCTGTAGGCCCTTTACAAAATAATCTAGAGTGGGTGACTGGGGACAAAGAGAAGGCAAATTTATTAAATACCTTCTTCAGCTGTGTGTATACAAAGGAGCATGGGGGAGCTCTTGTCCATAATGGGCAAGGTATTGACACAGTTCCAGATGATCCACATTCGCTCACAATTGATATCATCCAAAAATATTTAGACAGAATAAAGGTGAATAAAGCACATGGTCTGGATGGCATACACCCATGGGTCCTTAAAGAATTGAGCTCTGTCATTTTAAAGCCATTGTTTATCATTTTTAGGGACTCTTTAATGACAGGCATAGTACCGCTGGATTGGCGTAAGGCCAATGTGGTGCCAATATTTAAAAAGGGGTCAAAATTTTTACCAAGTAATTACAGACATGTTAGTTTAACTTCTATAGTTGGGAAGATACTGGAAAGGTTAACAAAAGACCACATAGATGAGTTCCTGCTGGAAAAAAATATTTTAGGCAACAGATAGCATGGATTCATGAAAGACAGAAGTTGTCAAACAAATCTGATTTCTTTTTATGAGGAGGTGAGCAAAACTTTGGACAGAGGGGTGTCGGTGGACGTGGTATACTTGGATTTTGCAAAACCGTTTGACACAGTTCCCCACACACGGCCAATGTGTAAGGTAAAGTCTACAGGCTTGGAAAAATCCTTATGTAAATGGATAGAAAACTGGCTAAAAGATTGTATTCAGAGAGTCGAGCTTAATGATTCATACTCTGAATGGTCTAGGGTTGTCAGTGGTGTACCCCAAGGTTCAGTGTTGGGACCCTTACTTTTTAATACATTTATAAACGATATAGGGTCTGGGATTAAAAATACCATTTCAATCTTTGCAGAAGACACCAAGCTGTGCAGTGGAATATCGTCCTTACAGGATGTCTTCAATTTACAAGCCGACCTCAATGCACTGTTTAATTGGGCAACTTCTCGGCAAATGAGGTTTAATGTTGATAAATGTAAAGTTATGCACTTGGGGGCTAAGAATATGCATGCATCATACATACTAGGGGGGGTACAACTGGGGGAATCAATGGTGGAGAAGGATCTGGGAGTTCTGGTAGATCACAAGCTTAATAATGGCATGCAATGCCAAGTTGCGGTTTCTAAAGCAAGCAAAATCCTCTCTTGTATTAAAAGAGGTATAGACTCCAGAGAGAGATATCATTTAACACTGTACAAATCATTAGTAAGACCTCATCTGGAATATGCAGTTCAGTTTTGGGCACCAATTCCCAAAGAACATTGGGGAATTGGAGAAAGTTCAAAGAAGGGAAACCGAACTGATAAGAGGCATGGAGGAGATCAACTATGAGGAAAGATTAGAGGAACTGAATTTATTCTCTCTTGAGGAGGAGATTAAGGGGGGATATGATCAACATGTATAAATACATCAGTGGTTCATATAGTGAACTCGGTGTAGAGTTATTCACCCTGAAGTCATCACAGAGGACAAGGGGGCACTCTTTACGTCTGGAGGAAAAGAAATTAAATCTCTAAACACGGAAAGGTTTCTTCACAGTGAGAGCTGTGAAAATGTGAAATAGACTCCCTCGAAAGTTGGTTCTGTCTAGCTCAGTGGATTGCTTTAAAAAAGGCCTGGATTCTTTCTTAGATACACAGAATATAACTGGATACTAACATTTACAGGTAATGTTGATCCAGGGAATGTCTGATTGTCTCTTGGGGGATCAGGAAGGAATTTTTTCCCCTGCTGGAGCAAATTGGTTCATGCTTTGCTGGGTTATTTTGCCTTCTTCTGGATCAACTTTGGGTATAGGATTATAACTTTTTTTTTTTTTAATGGTTGAACTGGATGGACGTTTGTCTTTTTTCAGCCAGACTAACTATGTAACTATGAACTGAATATATTCTCTCTTGAGAAGAGGAGATTAAGGGGGGATAATCAACATGTATAAATACATAAGTGGTCCATATAGTGAATTTAGTTTAGAGTTTGTCACTTTAAGTTGATCACAGAGGACAAGAGGACACTCTTTATGTCCAGAGGTAAAAAAATTGAATCTCCAAATATGGAAAGGCTTCTTCACAGTAAGAGCTGTGAAAATGTGGAATAGACTCCCTCAAGAGCTGGTCCTGGCCAGCTCAGTAGAGTGTTTTGAAAAAGGCCTGGATTCTTTCCTGGATACACAAAACATAACTGCATACTAACAGAGGCTGCGCTAGGCTTTGTGAGGCCTTAGGCATAACTTAGATGTGAGGTCCCACTCACGCCCATAATGGGAAAAATAATTTAAGTAATAAAAATTAACTGTATCAATTGCGTGTATTATATATTTAAAAAAATACAGGATTTTCCATATAGAAAATCCTGGTATCACACCCTGTAATGTTTCAATCAATTTGTGTGTTTTATATGTCTCTGCAAGCAGTTAAAGGACGCTACATCAAAATTCAATACTGTATTCAATAATGTGTTCCAATATAACAAACAAGTTGATTGGAACATTACATGGTGTCCCTTCATCTTATTCCTCATTTTTCACATAGGTAATTAGAAAAAACCTTTCAAAATGGTTGAAAATAGCATATATATACATATACATGCACACACACTATATTGTCAATAGTATTGGGACGCCTTGCTTTACACGCACATGAAATTTAATAGCATCTCAGTCTTAGTCCATAGGGTTCAATATTGAGTTGGTGCACTCTTTGCAGCTATAACAGCTTCAACTCTTCTGGGAAGGCTGGTCACAAGGTTTAGGAGTGTGTCTTTGGGAATATTTGACCATTCATCCAGAAGCGCATTTGTTAGGTCAGACACTGATGTCGGACAAGAAGGCCTGGCTCGCAGTCTCCATTCATCCCAATTCATCCCAAAGGTGTTCTATTGGGTTCAGGTCAGGACTCTGTGCAGGCCAGTCAAGTTCCTCCACCTCAAACTCTCTATCCATGTCTTTTTGGACCTTGCTTTGTGCACTGGTGTGCAGTCATGTTGGAACAGGAAGGGGCCATTCCCAAACTGTTCCCAAAAAGTTGGGAGCATGAAATTGTCCAAAATGTCTTGGTATCCTGACGTCTTAAGAGTTCCCTTCACTGGAACTACGGGACCAAACCAAACCCCTGAAAAACAACCCCATATCATAATTACCCCTAAACAAAACTCTACACTTGGCACAATGCAGTCAGGCAAGTACCATTCTCCTAGCACCTGCCAAACCAGACTCATCCATCGTATTTCCAGACAGAGAAGCATGACTCCAGAGTACACGTCTCCACTGCTCTAGAGTCTAGTGGTGGCGTGCTTTACACCACTGCATCCAACGCTTTCCATTGCACTTGGTGATGTAAGGCTTGGATGCAGCTGCTCGACCATAGAAACCCATTCCATGAAGCTCTCTACACACTACTGTACAGGTGGCAACCTTTCACAGTACCACGCTTGAATTCACTGAGCTCCTGAGAGCGACTCATTCTTTCACAAATGTTTGTAGAAGCAGTCTGCATGCCTAGGTGCTTGATTTTATACACCTGTGGCCATGGAGGTGATTGGAACACTTGAATCCAATGATTTGGAGGGACGTCTGAATACTTTTGCAATATATAGTTGTGACACAGGGTAGGCAGGACAGAACACACAGAGTAGATGGCAAACGCACAAAGCTTTATTGAGACAAAAGATGACAGGCACTCAATAGGGGGGTTCGCTGGAAGGGTGACCTCGGCGGCAAGAGAACAGCAAGGAGGGGCTGAAACACTTATAGTCCAGTACAGGGGCAAGGAAGAGTCTCTGTAGAAGATTTTAATCCAACAGGGGGAGTAGGGGGGTCAACACAGGAGCAGTTCAAGTAAAACAGGGAAAAGCATATGCCCACAGGTCCGACAGGGTGCCTGGTCTCCCAGGGATAGAAAGTAAGACACAGGTACCTGTTGAGGTCTGGAGTAGGCGGGTGGTCTCTCCTTTGGACCGGGGTCTCGAGCAGCTGGCAGGCAATTCCCCATGTACTGGGGTCTCAGGCAACTGGTAGGCAATCCCCCTGGACTGGGGTCTCAGGCAACTGGTAGGCAATCCCCCTGGACTGGGGTCTCAGGCAACTGGTAGGCAATCCCCCTGGACTGGGGTCTCCGGCCACTAGTAGGCAATCCCCCTGGACTGGGTCTCAGGCAACTGGTAGGCAATCCCTCTGGACTGGGGGTCTCAGGCACTGGCAGGCAATCCCCTTGGACTGGGATCTCAGGCACTGGAAGGCAATCCCCCTGGGCTGGGGGTCTCCGGCAGGCTTGGGTGCGGTTCCTCCCCCTTGGCTAGGGGTCTTGGCAGAGTCTAGCCATGAGGATGCCGCCACAGCTGGGCTCCCTCCTTTTGCTGCGCAGCGGGGAAGATGACTGGAGCGCCCAGCATCAGCTTCTTAAGCTGATGCAGGACGCTCCCTTGTCATCTTGGTAACCGGGGCGGGCTGGAGCTGGCCGGGCAACGAGGCACACCCCCTGGACACGGGCCGCGCTTCTCGTGAGCGCGACCTTTGTCCAGGGACATTCGCAAGCGCGGGAACTTCCCGTGCCCGCGCTGCGAATGACAGGGATGGGGTGGCGTCAGTGAGACGCCGCAGCCCGGAACATCCCTGCAGGAGGTTCGCACTTCTCCACGGAGAGGTGTGAACCTCACCACTTATTCCTCTCCGGACGCGCCGGAGGGGGAGAAGATAGTGGCAAGGGTGGTGAAAGCTGCACCTCTTGTCCATCTGCGGCAGGACGAGAGGTGGAGGGGGGGTCAATGGACAACAGGGAGAAATCATGCTTGGAGACAGGGGACACAGTGAAGGGGGCCAGGATGACACTGGACCCCCTGGGGACGTCAGAAGGACCTGGTGCAGGAAATTATTTAATGTAATTTGGGGACATGTAGCAAGCTGGCAGGAAGGGGGGAAGCTACAGTAATTGAGTTTGGCCATTTGGCAGGGTGACACGGAGGACATACAGTGATTGATTCTGAGGGATGTTTGGTACAGGGAATTAATAAGGGGATTAAGCAAAATCAATAATTGGCAGGGGCCCCTATACCGTGACAATAGTTTATATATATTGTGGGAACTCGCTTATTAGTGGTAGAGCTTCTTCAAAGGACACGGCAACTCGCTTCTTTTTTAAGGGCCTTTTTGCCCAATTTTATTTAAAGGAAAAGTTTCAGAAACACAAATGCTTCCCACGCAGGGGTATCCACCATCACACAAAACAAAATTCAGCCTCCTGGCTTGTACACAGTTTTTACTCTGTCTCCTGCAGAGTCTTCCCAAAATATGGCACTAGCACACAGCTAGTCTGGCTTCCACCTGTCGCAAAGGCAGAGACCTCCCGTCTGCCGGGGTGGAGCCCTCCTGACTCCTGCCGGGGTGGAGCCCAGAATCATGACCTGGCCTCCACAAAAAGGCCTGGACACACCTGTGCAATCAGCACGCTGGCTGCTCCCAAAATATGGGCCCAGGATTGGAGATTTCATCCCTCCCAAATCTCTTAGAAATCTCCAGGCTACAGGTCCCAAAACAGGCTTTACAAACCAAAGAGGAAACTGATAAACCAGTTTCCTCTGCATTATGAGATCTGCCTGGAGCCCCTCAACCTGCATGGTTGAGAATCCTGGGTCTCCATCATGATTTCCACCGTGGCAGGATACCGTACTGCCACAATATATATATATATATATATATATACACACACACACACACACACACACACACACACACACACACACACAGCAGGTAAAAAAAAGTATTGAACATGTTACCATTTTTCTAGGTAAATATATTTCTAAATATGCTACTGAAATTAAATTCTCACAACCCATGCAGTCCATACATACAAAGAAACCAAAACAAATAAGTTCAGAAATTAAGTTATGTGTAATAAAATGGAATGACACAGGGAAAAAGTATTGAACATGCTAACTCAAACTTATTTAACCACCTCCCGCCCGCCATATAAGGGAATGATGGCAGGACGGCAGTTCTCTCATTCTGGGTGGACATCCCACCCTAATTGCGCATGCGCACCCCCGGGTGCGGGGGCAGCAATCGGGGGTGCGCTGTGTTCCTGGGACACAGCGGATCACCGATCACAGTAAAGAACCGATGAATTAGGCTCTATCATGTGATCAGCTGTGTCCAATCACAGCTGATCACATGTAAATAGGAAATACTGATTATCAGCAGTCCTCTTCTCACTCTGACAGCACGTTATAACAGAAACTAAGAAAAAACTTTATTTTCTTCAAAATTTTAAGTCTTTTTTAGTTTGTTTACCAAAAAATAAAACACCCAGTGGTGATTAAATACCACCAAAAGAAAGCTCTATCTGTCTAAAAAAAAATGATAAAAATTTGGTTTGGGTACAGTGTTGCATGACCGCGCAATTGTCATTCAAAGTGCAACAACAATGAAAGCTGAAAATTGGCCTGGGCAGGAAGGAAGTAATAGTGCCTAGTAGGCAAGTGGTTAATACTTCTTACAAAATCCTTTGTTGGTAATGACAGCTTCAAGACACCTCCCGTATGGAGAAACTAGTTACATGCATTGCTCAGGTGTAATTTTGGCCCATTCTTCCACACAAACAGTCTTCAAATCTTGAAGGCTCCACTGTCCTCTTCTATGAACTTTGATCTTTAGTTCTCTCCATAGATTTTCCATTGGGTTCAAGTCAGGTGATTGGCTGGGCCATTCTCGCAGCTTTATTTTCTTTCTTTGAAACCAATTGAGAGTTTCCCCGAGTTTGTATTTAGGATCATTGTCTTGCTGAAATGTCCCCCCTCGTTTCATCTTCATCATCCTGGTAGATGGCAGCAGATTTGCAGCAGATTTTTATCAAGAATGTCTAGGTACATTCTTCCATTCATCCTTCCTTCAATGACATGAAGTTTGCCAGTACCGTATGCTGAAAAACAGCCCCACACCATGATGTTCCCACCTCCATGCTTCACTGTTGGTATGGTGTTTTTGGGGTGATGTGCAGTTTCATTTGACAGCCAAAAATGGTGTGTATTATGGCATCCAAAGAGTTAAATTTTGGTCTCATCTGACCAGACCATATTCTCCCAGTATTCCACAGGCTTGTCTAAATGTTGTGCAGCAAAGTTTACCTGCTAATTCCAGGTCTTTCTGAAGCTCTCCACACGTGGTCCTTGGCTATTTGACAACTCTTCTGATAATTATTTTTGCTCTTCTGTCAGAAATCTTGTGAGGAGCACCTGGTTGTGGCCACTTTATGGTGAAATTATGTTCTTTCCACTTCTGTATTATGGCCCCAACAGTGCTCACTGGCACATTCAGAAGTTTAGAAATCCTTCTGTAACTAATGCCATCAGTATGTTTTGCAACAATAAGGTTGCGAAGGTCTTGAGAAAACTCTTTGCTTTTACCCATCATGATATTTTTCTTGTGTGACACTTTGGTTTTAAGACACTGAGAATTTCCAAAGCAGCTGTTCAGCAGTTCAGCTGCAATTGCCAGATATAGTTCAGATGGAAATTTTTGGAGCTGGCGACGACCAGCATCTTTAACAATAGCTGACAGCTGATGAGTCATCAGATGTTAAGGGTGTAGCTGCCAGCTTCCCGGGCCACACCTTAACGACCAGCACTTATTAAAGACACTGGTGGCCACCAGCTCCAAAAAATTTGCATCTGAACTGTATCTGGAAATCCCAGCTGAACCACCGAACAGCTGCTTTGTAAATTTGCAGTGAAAATGGATGGGAAATTTGCATCGGATTCCCAGAGCAGAAGGCTATAGTTCCGAGGTCCACCAGTGGGTGTCTCCTAGCAGCCAGCAGATCCGGGTAATCTGCTTTCACCTGATGCTGTCTTCTGGGAGGGTATTTAGTCCTTTCTCTACTAGTCCCTCTTGCTTCAGTGTTTTGCTTGATAGCCAGATTCATGCTTGCTGAGTTATCCTCAGTCTAATTCCTGCCTGATCTTGCTCCTGTCCTGCACCCTGTACCTTGTACCATGGTATACCCCAACCCTAGGCCAATGCATGTGAACACCAGAAAAACAGGAGCATGTGCAAAGTCTCATCCAAATAAACAATCGGAGTCTTCTATGATGCCTTACATACGACTGTGCTGGACCTGATTAATCTTAAATCAAAACATGTTTCTAAGAATCATCTTATCATCTTTCCAGTCCAGCAAAGCATCCTCAGCTGTGGAGCATGAGGCAGAGATCTTAGTCACATTACTGAGAAAACTCATTTTATTAGGAACAGAGATAAAAAAGGGCTCTGGATGAACTTCCTCAAGAGACTGCTGATCAGTCATGAAAGAAGGACCTGTCTCCAGGTGATTAGGTCCCACAAATGCAACCAGACGTGCCCTATTCCTCACAGGGGGTACCTGCAGCAGGATTGCAGTATGTTCTGATGGAAGTCTATCCAGGGGAGCACAGAGTCATTTCAGTGATGGATTCTTCCTGCCATGCAATAGATGGGGAGCACCCAAGTGCACAGCCCTCTCCCTTTGGTGAGAAGACTACTGGTTGAGGAGTGCCAAATGGCAATGCATTGTCTCTAAGGAGGAAAATATGTCACACTCAGCATAGGGACCAGGTCACTTCTCCTGTCACAGAAAGAATTCCCAAACCTTCCCAGAGGTGAGTGTCCTGCAAACCTTAAGTGATGTCCAATGAAGTCAAGGTCAGAAAACCAGTTCGCAGTGGGATTCCCTGATGAAGCAGGTACCATCTGTTCTAGGGAACCAGATTTAAGCCCCAGGAATGGGGACACCCTGGGAAATGAAGTCCCACTGGGTTGCAGGAAGAGATCTCCCCATTCACCCAAAGTAACTGATGGCTCACACAAGGGACTTCTTGTTACAGTAAGACCATCTTGATGTCTCTCCTGAAGATAGTATTCCATCAATATTCTACAAGTTCCTACAGGGGAAGAAAGGGACAGTTAAGGAGGAGTCCAATGACATTTATGATGTGGACTTCTTTAGTGAGGTTCTGAACTGAACAGCCTCGTTAGCTGATGACCAATAGTTGAGGTCTGCCTCAATGATTAAGCCCACTAGGGGGAGAAACAGGACCTCTCCTGTGGGTGGAGAGCAGAGCTGAATTCATCTTACAACAGCTGGTTCAGTTTTGGTCACAGTGAGCAAGTGTCCTGAGTGCGATCGGTTGCCATCTTTCTGTAGCACATTGTAGCCTGACAAGCTGTTTTTATATGATCTACATAGGAGCATTAGAGTGGTACTTTTTATTTTTGTCTACATAGTTGTGTTTATGTTTTAGATGTAAAGAAATTATTTTACTGATTATTTTAACTGAAAATACTGCTACAAGGCGGCAGCTGTGCGCAAAATCACATATATATACGCAATTTTGGATTTCCGGGTAGGCGGCGCACACGAGGCACATTTATGGCTGCAGCTGTCAATCACCGGGTCCCAGCCAGTGATTACTCGTCAGCACCCAGTGATTGCCGAGGATCTCTGATGGGGGGGGGGGGAGAACTGTAAGTAAACAAAACAGTTTTTCTCCCTGTCAGCTCCTGCACACTGCTTTGCATGGCTGTGCACAACACAGCCATGCAAAGCAGTGTGCTTACAGTTAATCACCAACACAGGACACAGAGTAAAGAAGCACACAGTTAACCCTTTGATCGCCCCACATGTTAACCCCTTCTTGCCCAATGCCATTAGCACAGCGTCAGTGATTTTTATTAGCACTGATCAATGTACTGGTGTCATTGGGGATGTCAGTGACACCAAGTCAGTTCCCCCCAGTATCAGAATGCCCACCGCAGTCCAGCTATAAGTCGTGATCGCCGACATTACTAGTAAAAATTAAAAAAAATAGCCCAGTATATATACAGCCATTTGTAAACGCTATAACTTTCATGTAAACCAATTAATTTACATGTATTGGGATTTTATTTAGCCAAGACATGTCGCAGAATACATTTTGGCCTAAATTTATGACGACGTTTGATTTTTAAAATTTTTTTACTGAACATGTTTAACCACTTCCCGACCGGGCGTTGTATATAAACGGCCGGACGGCGGCACTGCAGGGTCGGGTGGCCGTATATAAACGGCCTCCCCGCACCCTGCTTGTGCGCGCTCCCTGGGAGCGTGCAGCACCGCGATCCGGTGCCCGCTGTGTCCTCCGGACACAGTGAAACACTGATCGTCGGACGGGACCTCTGTACGAGGTCCCGATCATGTGATCACTGATTGGCCAATCAGTGATCACATGCAAAGTAGTAAGCAAGATGTCACTTCTGACATCATTGCTTACTATGTGTGAAATCTGTGAATGATCACAGAGGTCACATGGTACAAGGCTATTCACAAAAGCCTTGTACCATGTGACAAGCTGTGACCAATCACAGCTCACTCAGTTCTTCTCAATGAGTGCAAGAATGCACACAGAGAGAAAGAGAAATGATTGCTTTTACATCCTATATGGGTGTAAAAGCAATCAGTGTAAAAAAAAAAAAAAAAATCTTCATCACCCCTCACAAGTAGTACAGTGTCACCATGGTGACACTGTACTGCTAGGGTGACAGTATGTAAAAAAAAAAATAAAAATAAAAAATAATAATATAAAAAAATAAAATAAGAATGTAAAAAAAATGTTTAAAAATTATAATTTTTGCTTATAAACTAATTTGGATTTTTTTTTTTTTACTAAAAAGATAACGGAATAAATTTTGGCTAAGATTTATGATGAAATATTATTTATTTGCAAAATTTTATAAAAAAAAACACTTTTTTTCAAAATTTTTGGACATTTCATTTACATAGCAAAAAAAATAAAAATCCCAGTGGTGAATAAATACCACCAAAATAAAGCTTTATCTATCTCAAAAAAATGGTAAAAAATTCATTTGGGTACAGTGTTGCATGACCGCGCAATTGTCATTCAAAGTGTGATAGCGCTAAAAGCTGAAAATTGCCCTGGTCAGGAAGGGGGTAAAAGTGTCCGGTCTGGAAGTGGTTAATAGCAAAAAGTAAAGAGTATTGTTTTTTTTCTCAAATTTGTTGTTTTTTTTTTAATAGTGCAAAAAATAAAAAACGCACAGCAATCAAATACCACCGAAAGAAAGCTCTATTTGTGGGAAAAAAGGGCCGTAAATTTCATTTGGGTGCAGTGTTGCATAACCGCATAATTGTCAGTTAAAGTAACAGCGCTGTAACGCTAAAAATGGCCTGGTCAGGAGGTCAAATTTGTGACCTTAAAGATTTGCAATTTATGAAATTGCAGGGCTGCTTGTACCAACAGTCTCCTTCATGCTTGAGCAAGCTGTGGAAAATTACTTTACTAGGAAGGCTGCCAACCTAGGCCTGTAATGAAGCCAATTGTTTCCTATTTACACTGTGCCAATAAAATAAACAGGCTTAAGAGCTTTACCTTTCTCAAATGGCAGCTTTTACTCCATTTTATTCTCTTCTAGCACATGGGCATGCAAAATTTGTAATGTAGAAAAAATTAATTTATGCTGCTATTGTATATTCACATATGACCATACTATTGCAAACGTAACAGTCTTAAAGTGGTGTTAAACCTTAAAACAGAAATGCAATATATTGCCTTTTACTAATCTTTGGATATAGTGGCTACATTAGTTTTCTTTTTTTAGCCTTTTTTCCTTTATTTTACCTGATGATCCAGCCAGTATCACACTTCCTGTCTTAGGATGTCTGCATTCTGACTTAAGTAGTAAAGCAGACACCTTTGGACAGCAGTATTGTCAGTCTTGGCAAAGGGTAGTGTTAGATTTGAGGATTTAGATGGGCTTGACTAACAAATTCAGCGCTAACTGAATTCCAGCTGTCACTTTATAAACAGTTACAGAAAGCAGTTTTTCCTTTTGGGATAAAGGTTTTATGTGGACACTGACGATTGTAAGCGCCCTTGTCGGTGTTAAAAGGAAAAAAGAAAAAAAAGAAAACAAACTAAAGCTATACCCAAACATCTTCATTACAGGACATATTGTTTTTGCATTTATTACCACTTTAAAGATGAACGCCAGATGAACTTCATATGAAAGACATTTGACTTGGTATTAGCCTCCTGCAGTCTGTTTATAGCAGAGGTCAGATTGGGGAAAGGAGAGCCAGCACAAGAAGCAAATCATTTGGCTGGAGCGCAAAGAGTACTATATGATGACTGATAGGTATGAGAGGAGCACTGGAGAGATGAGCTTATCAGTCTTCTGCTTCTCCTTTCACTATCAAGTCACCGGCTGGGGGTTTTGAGGGAGACCTGTTCTCCTTTCTTGCCAGGCAAAGCTGTACTGTGTGGCAGAGCTGTGTAACTCTCAGAACTGGATAGCCAGAAATACAAATCCTCTGACAGGTAAAAAGCACCCTAATTTGTATTTCATCAGCATATTTAGCTGTTTGTCTGGGGTTCAGCTTTAAAGCACACAAAAAAAATGTACTGAATATTTATAGAAATCATGTTTGTGTTTTAAATTATGTAATACATGGGAGTACCTGCTCTCTTCTGGGCTCCAACGCAAAATGTAAATTAGTGTTCTGCAAAGTCTCATTATTTTATTTATTATTTTAACAATAATTACAATACTCAAAAATGCTTCATGAGATATAACAAATGTGTAAACCTGACAACCTGTAGCTAATAAATGCAATTTGATAATGTAGATCTATCTATATATTAAGGGCAAATACTGTAGATAAGCATTTCCGAATTAGGGCATGACCTTTGCCTTCTAAGATCATGGACCCATTGGTATCTTTTTATGCTACTGACCAAATACCTGCCATTTGTATTACATTTGCATTAATGAACCCATTTCTTTCACCAATTTCACCAAATCTGAAAAATTACTAATTAGGTATTTTAAAGGTTTTTCCATTTTTTGTATAGTAGACAACAGCAATAGAATTAAATAATTATGAACCGATTCCCCCTCCCAAATAAAAACAGACTGTTGTAATGGCGGTTATGGATGGTGGATTCTATAACTTATTTAGCAGCTACTGGTGGTGTTGGTTTTTGGTTTTTGGTGACAATGTTGATGGTGGTGTCAAGTTTTATTTTTGGCATCAGGGGTAGGTAGGCTATGACTTATTAGGTCATATTTACTTGTAGTAAATTCAACTTCTCAATGCTTGTTGATGCATTTGGGTGATAATGCCATTTGCTGCATTAAATACCCTCTCAGAAATCAGTTTCAGGAAAGATGTTGGAAGCAGGACGGAACAGATGTATAGCAAAATTAGCCATTTTGTTTCCCTTATACACCCTATAGAGACAACAGGGATTATTTATCAATACTGGAGCAAACAGAATCTGGAGCAGTAGTGCGTAGCAACCAATCAGCTTCTATCTTCAGTTTTAGTTAAAGCATATTTCCACCTAAAAGGGGAATTTCTGCTTTAAGGCTTTGTCCCCTGCTCCCCGTTAAGAATTGGCACCTTTGGGGAGAGGGTACCTGAATTTGACAGGTATCCGCTCCCACTTCCGGTGTGATTGCCTAAGGCAATCTGAAACGGAAGTTGTTCTCCCCCCTACCTTCCCATAGTCTTGAAGACTACAGGGCCATTCGCAGTGGGCACCTGTCTGTGAAGCCGCAAGCTGTCACAGCCGTGTGCCCACTTTGAAGATGCTGGCATCGGGGAGAGAAGACAGCCGGTGAAACCAACCATGGTGAGGGCACTGCTGGACCGAGGGAGTTAAAACATATACAGTATAACATATAAAAGTTAACATATACAGTATCAAAAAAGATAGAAAATGGTCATTCCATCATGTCCAGGTTACTAAAATTGCCAAATTTCTTGTAAAACAGAATAAAAATTCAGAAGTGATATAATGTATTTTTATTGTATTTTTGAATGAAAACTGTACTGATTAAACGAAAATCGTACAATATGGTATCGTATGAAAAACTTTTTCGTGCTTGTACCTTCAAATAATTTTGGACAAAAGTTGTGTACTAACAATCAGATTATCGCAAGATCGCTTTGAAAACTGTATTTTTGTACAATTTTCTGATTGTGTGTACTAGGCTTTAAAGTCTAGGAAGCAAAAGCGTTATATCATTTACAATACATTAGGCTTTCCAGTTTTTCTATCAACTGATCCCTGATATGGCTGAGACCCTATCACCTGATGTACCAACTTTGTGTGGCAGCTAGTGATTTTTGATATAGGAAAAGGCGGAGTATTCTTGCCATAGCCAATACTTTCTGCAGACCTAGGCACCTTCTGATGAATTTATTTCCAGTGGAGGATTTTCACTTGTTTGAACGACAACTCTAATTTTTTAGATTTCCCCTTATTTTCTGTCTTGGTGACAATGGTCACCAAAGACAAATAGAGAGTGCAGACACAGACCCCGTCCTTACATTATCCAATATTAGAAAAAAAATTTTGCCTTTACACACACTTTAAAGACATACAGTATAATTTTATTATAAGGTTTAGATGTATTATAAAAACACAGTTCAGTGAGCAGCCCAACGTCTTTCAAATTGATGCAATACAAAATAAAGTTTAAACTTAATGGGTGATGAATGAGGAATGCTTGTGGGATGTGCAGAGGTAGGCAGAAAAGGAGTTACAGTTTGGGATGCACAGGAGAACAAGGAGGGTAAGGAAGGTGGATGCAAAAAATTTAAAAGCAGAGTTAAGCGTGGGGGAGGATATTGGCGTGAAGAGGATGGGGAAGGTTTGGGGTGCAAAGGTTAGCAGGGAAATTTAGCATGCAAAGGTGTACTGATGGGTGGATAAAGTTGTATGTCATATGTACAGCAACCGATTCATTTGAATGGGCTGCTCTATGCACTAGAAATATGGAAAAAAGGTCCCTGACCCTTTTTCAAGGAAACACAAGCCACACAGAGCCACAGCACCGTGAATATTGATACATGTGAAAACGCGCACATCAGCAAATGAGTGATGGTGTCATTAACAATTAATGGGCAGGGCTGTTTTGGTGTTAAAAGGGGGACCTGCTCAATAAGAGATGACTCATCATAATGTTTTATTTTTACCATAGAGGGGATCCTGCGATCATGCACCACGGTTGTCTTCTGTGGACGTCCATGCCTTTTTATATTACTAAGCTCACCAGTGCGTTCTTCTTTCCTTAAAATGTACCAAACCGTTGATTTGGCCACTTCTAATGTTCCTGCTATCTCTCTGATGGATTTGTTTTGTTTTTGAAGCCTTACAATGGCCTATTTCACTTGCATGGACAGCTTCTTTAAACGCATAATGTAGGTTCACAGCAATAGATTCCAAATGCAAATACCACACTTAGAATCAACTCTAGACCTTTTACCTGCTTAACTTATGAAGAAATAACAAAGGAGTAGCCCACACCTGGCCATGAAACAGCGTTTGATTTAAATTTCCAAATACTTTTGGTCCCTTGAAAAAGGGGGTATGGCTACTCTTAAGAGCTGTAATTCCTATAGTTATGCACTTTCAGCCCATAACTATAGCTTGAATATGTTTTGGTAAATACCTGAAAAAATCTGAAATTGTGCCTGTGTCTAAATATACATGGACCTAACTGTAGGTTAAATGCCTCAATTACATTGATGGTCAGTGTATATCTTCTCATTACATTGGGGTATGGTGTAGAATCCTTTCATTCACACTAATGATCAGTGTGATTGTCCCACTTACATTGGTGATCAGTGTAAACTCCTGCTTACATTGGTGGTCACTGTGAATGCTCATATTGCATTAGTGGTCAGTGTAAATCCCCTTTACATTGGTGACCAGTGCAGAAGCTCCTCTTTATATTGGTAGTCGGTAAAAAATCATAACTCGCATTTGTGGTCAGTGTCGAATTTTTCCTTACAATGGTGGTCGATGTAGAAGCCCCCCTTAAATTGGTGGTCAGTAGCGATGGCCCGAACAACCCCCTGTTCAGTTTGCTGTCAAACATTCAAACCTACCAAAAGTTCGACCACGAACTTCAAACAGGGACAATTTACAGTATGCGGTAAGATACCGCTCAGCTACTAAAATACAGCATGAGTTATATTATTAAGTCATGTGGTATTTTAGCAGTGAAACATTCTTTATTATTTAAGCTGTCAGCGGGGTTCCCTGCTGACAGCTGAATGTCAAAAAAATTGCCAGCATTGCCCAACAAATATATAAAAAAAAAAATGGTGCGGGGTCCGGTATGGACTTTTAGGGGAACCCCCACACCAATTTTTTTTTTAATGGCATGGGGTCCTCCCCAAAATCCATACCGGACCCTTATCCAAGCATGCAGCTCGGCAGGTCAGGAAAGGGGGGGGGGAAGAGTGAGCGCACCCCCCCCCTCCTGAACCATACCAGGCCACATGCCATTGACATAGGAGGATGCTTTGAGGCGGGGGGCACTACCCATTCACATAAAAAGGTGTAGTGTAAAAATGACAGGGGAGAGTCTTTCACAAGTCCTTTAAGAAAAAGAAAAATTTTAAAAGTGTACCCATCAATCACGATACCCACCACCACTGCTGACCCAAAAAAAGAGAGAAAAAAATGCTCAGCTCTCAATGCTGGCTCCCGCCGTCTGACAACTGCACCACAGTGACAGTTCTTAAATACTGTGATGATGTCACAAGTAGTGCGGTTATCCCACCCCTTTGTGATGTCATTATGCGCTGTGATTGGCCAAAGCATTGCTTTGGCCAATCACAATGCACTGTCAGGGCATAGTGCATTGTGGGGCACAACTTCCCGAACGCCCTCTTTCTGTGTTCAGCGAACACACGTATGGCCAATGTTCGAGTAGAACTTACATTTGACTTACATTTGAACATAAAGCCCAACACTAGTGGTCAGTGTATCTTCCCCCTTACATTGGTGGCCAGTGTAGAAATATATTGGTTGTTGGTGTAAATTCCTCCCATTACATTGGTTGTCATTGTAAATTCTTCATTACATTGGTGGTCAATATGAATTCCCCATTACATGGGTCATCAGTGTAAATTTCTCAGTACATTGGGGGTTGGTGTAGAAATTCCACCTCCCATCCCCATCCAGCATTGCCACAGATCCCATTCACCCCAAGCACTGCCACTGATCCTATCCCCCCAAGCACTGTCAATGATCCCATCCCCCCAAGCACTGTCACTCATCCCATCCCCCCAGCACTGTCACTTATCACATCCCCTCACCACTGCCACTGATCCCATAAACCCCTCCGCACTGCCACTGATAACACCCCCCCCAGCACTGCCCCTGATTCCTAGGAGTTTTCTGTCTATTGGTGGGTCCCCTCACATTATCAGTCCATGGTGTGCAGGCAGTGAGGAGATGATGCTGTAACCTTTAGCAAAAAAACAGTGAGATGTAATTATGTGCTTTGACCTCTAGCAACCAATCAGTGAGCTGTAATGATGTTCTGTAACCTCTAGCAATCAATAAGTAAGTGGTATTGATGCACATTAAGCAATATCAACTAATTAGTGAGCAGTAATAGTGTGCAGTAACCTCTATCAACCAATTAGTGAGTGGTATTGATATGCAGTAACCTCTAGCAACCAGTTGGTGAACAGTAGCGACGTGCTTTAATCCCTAGCAACCAATCCATGAGCAATAATGATGTGCAGTAACGTCTAGTAGCGAATCAGTTAGCAGTATGAAGTGCAGTAATATCTAGCTGTCACAAGTTAGCCTGCAGTTTCTTGTTTGTGTTCTTACCTTCTTGCTGTAGTCCTGTTCCTGATCCCTTCTCATGTGTTTGTCTGTGGTCATCTATGGGCGTCGTCTGTGGGGGAAAGAGGAGAGTACAGGAGAATCCCTATAGATCCACACCTATCTTCTGGAACATCTTACATAAGAGTATAATCCCATCAATCCTGGAAGGATTAAAAACTTATTTGCCTGAATTTATTTAGGCAAATATTAAGGTGAGCGCATAGGGAGACCACTAAGCACTCGGCGAGAGGATATAAGGAATTCACCTGCACATTGCACTTATTTGAAAGACTTTTTATTTTATTTTATGAATTGTATTATTTGCACTTGCACATTTATGTATGCTTTTGCACAATATAGATGGAGTGATCACATCAGATCAGAGTGGCACAGATTTAGGATTGTATTTATCTTAGTTTCATCCTTTTACAGTCACATCTAATTAAGGATTTTTTATTGATTGATATCAGTCACATTTATGAAGGTTGTTGATCTATTCATATTTAAATTTATCTATTTTTATTGATTCACCAGTTATAGTGATTCACAATTGATTTACTATTATTTATTATTGATTATTCACTAGTCACAGTGATTTATGTATTGTTTCAGATATCAATTCATGTACCCCAAGGATTAAGTTATATAAACACAAGTAAATAGAAGCGCGGCACTATACATTTATTTATAATATTGTATATACACTAGCAAGTGAGTCTGTGCAAGAGCCAGCGCACCAAGCACATTTTATCAGTAGACAATTTTATATTACCCACTGAATGCCTCATTCATAATAGCTCACAAGTATTCACTATTTATATGGGCGTCGTCTGCTGTCCACTGGGTTTTATTTCCTTCCCTTCCATCACTTCCTTGCCCGCCTCCTTGTTTGCCTGTCTATATAAGACGTGCTCAGACTAGGCCACTTTGCCTGAGCAACTTCCTAGTTGTCGGAGCTCCCGTGTGTTACTACTGTCTGAATCCTACATTGACTACTTGTGTACCGACCCCAGCTTAGTTCTCTGACCTTGCTTGTTTTCCACCTGTCCTGACCTCGACTTGCCTATCGGATTCCGTTAACCTCCTCCCATTATACTCTGCTCCCGCGAGCAATCTTCTCAACCTCAGTTGGGAACACCTGGGGACCGCGACCTGGTCCCAGCTTGCTGCAAGTCCATTCCCACCATCAGGGGCTCTGGTGTAGAAGCAGGCTGGGGCTTAGACTCCGCGCCCTGGGGAACCCCAAGTTGAGGATCAATAAGAGCTCACTACCACAGGTGCTGACACTAGCAACCAATGAGTGAGCAGTAATGATGTGCAGTAACCTCTAGCAGCCAATTAGTGAGTGGTAACGATGTGCAATAACCTCTAGCAACCAATGGGTGAGCGGTAATGATATGCAGTAACCTCTAGCAACCAGTGACCAGTAATAATGTGCAGTAAGCTCTATCAACCAATCGGTGAACAGTAATGATGTGCACTAACCTCTAGAAACCAATCAGCAAGCAGGAATCATGTGCTTTAACCTCTAGCAACTAATCAGTGAGCCGTAAGGTGTGCTGTAACTTCTAGCAACTGGTCAGTGACCGGTAATGATATGCTGTAACCTCCAGCAACCATTTGCAATTGTTGCCTGATCAGCTGCAGTAAATTGATTTTGAGTCTAGGTGCTATTTATTGTATGTCTCACAGCAGGTGTAGAATGAAATTGTATGGGGCCCAAGTAAATGTTTGCCCAGGGTCCAATCAATATTAAAGATGGCCCAGACTCCAGCAGAAATACATACAATGGATAATGCCGAGCCACCTGACTCATAAGCTCATTCAGCTTCAAATTCAGTATCACGCTGCTCCTCTTACCAGTTTCTCTGACTGTGTTGTCCACCACTCTTGGATACTTGGCTCTCTAGTCTTTAGTCACAGCACCCTGCTGCATGGCTCACCTCTGACCTATGGATGGGGGTTCTCCTGACACCGCGATAGGATCTGACCTGACTTCTGGAACTGAGACTTCTGTCTCTTGGCTTCTGGCTGGGCCCTCTGATGCCCCAATGGGATCTTCTGTCTCCCAAACTGGGAGCTCTGAGCTATCCTCAGACCTCAGTATATAATGACCTTGCACACCTATGTAGTCAACAAGGTTGCAGGCATCTACCAAAACCCAGATACAGAATTGAATGTTCCGATCCAGAACTGCAGAATCCAGAGAAAGCCAACTACACCGCTTTCTCTGCCCAGATGCACTAGTCTGTTACCTTGAATGTGAATCCTGTGTCACATTTCCCTATATTTTCACAGTGACAGAACCTCATCCTGTCACACTGGGTACACACGGGCTGAAAACAGCTCAACAGGAACTGGCTCACTCTTGGCCGTATGTACAGCTGTCTGTTCTACATAAGTCAGTCTTACAGCCAGCTTCTGTTGAATGAGCATGCTGGAAAAGCAGCATCCAACCGGCATCCAATCAGAGCTGGCAGCCAATGGGCTGATCAGTGTGTTCTTGCCGGGGGGGGGAATCAGTCCCCCTGTCAGAATGCAAAAGCACAGGTTGTGTTCGTACAGCAATCCTTACTTATTTTTTGTTCAGCACTCTGGGTTGAATGGGGAAAAAAAACTTCTCATGTGTACCGTGCACGAATTGCTGTTACACTGATGAATGAGAAAATACACACAAGTACTTGGAGACCCCACTACACTCTCTAGTTAGTAAAGAGCAGGTGCATACTTTGGTTGAAACTTGAATGGCAGCATTGTGGCAATAAAGCTAACGTTACAATGTTTTTGTCATTATGCCAATCAAAATAATTCTGCACATGGGGAGATTTTTGATGACCCAACTCACCAGGCTGGTAAGTGGAAACACAGGAATTGTCAGGGGCATCTTCTTTACTGGAAGTGCGGGATGAGTAGCTAATGAATACTGATCAGCTATAACATTATGATGAGCCATCTATTATTGAGCAGGTCCCCCTTTTAACACCAAAACAGCCCTGCCCTTTTATGGCATGGACACCACTAGACCTCTGAAGGTATGCCGTGGTACTGGCACCAAACCGTCAGTAGCAGATTCTTTAAGCCCTGTAAGTTGCGAGGTGGGGCCTCCATGACGTGGACTTTATTTCCAGAACATCCCACAGATACATGATAGATTGAGATATGGAGAATGTGAAGGCCAAGTAAATATCTCAAGATTGTTGTTGTGTTCCTCCAACCATTCTTGAGCCATTTTTGCAGTGTGGCAGAGTGTATTATCCTGCTGAAAGAGGCCACTGCCATCAGGAAATATAGTTTCCATGAAGGGTTGTACTTGGTCAGCAAAAATGTTTTGGTAGGTGGCACATGTCAAAGTAAAATATATACAGTCATGGCCGAAATTGTTGGCACCCTTGATATTTTTCCTGAAAATCAAGTATTTCACACAAAAAAGGTATTGCATTAACACATGTTTTGCTATACACATGTTTATTCCCTTTGTATGTATTGGAACAAATATAAAACAGAGGCAGAAAAGCAAATATGACATAATGTCACACAAAACCCCAAAAATGGGCTGGACAAAAGTATTGGCACCCTTAACTTAATATTTGGTTGCACACCCTTTGGAAAACATAACTGAAATCAGTCGCTTCCTATAACCATCAATAAGCTTCTGACACCTCTCACCCGGAATTTTGGACCACTCTTCCTTTGCAAACAGCTCCAGGTCTCTCTTATTGGAAGGACACCTTTTCCCAACAGCAATTTTAAGATCTCTCCACAGGTGTTCAATGGGATTTAGATCTGGGCTCATTGCTGGCCACTTCAGAACTCTCCAGCGCTTCTTTGCCATCCATTTCTGAGTGCTTTTTGACGTATGTTTGGGGTCATTGTCCTGCTGGAAGACCCAGGATCTTGGACGCAAACCCAGCTTTCTGACACTGGGCCCTACAGTGCGACCCAAAATCCTTTGGTAATCCTCAGATTTCATGATGCCTTGCACACAGTCAAGGCACCCAGTGCCAGAGGCAGCAAAACAACCCCAAAACATCATTGAACCTCCACCATATTTTACCGTAGGTACTGTGTTTTGTTCTTTGTAGGCCTCATTCCGTTTTCGGTAAACAGTAGAATGATGTGCTTTACCGAAAAGCTCTATCTTGGTCTCATCTGTCCACAAGACGTTTTCCCAGAAGGCTTTTGGCTTACTCAAGTACATTTTGGCAAACTGTAGTCTTGCTTTTTTATGTCTCTGTGTCAGCAGTGGGGTCCTCCTGGGTCTCCTGCCATAGCGTTTCATTTCATTTAAATGTCGACGGATAGTTCGCGCTGACACTGATGCTCCCTGAGCCTGCAGGACAGCTTGAATGTCTTTGGAACATGTTTGGGGCTGCTTATCCACCATCCGGACTATTCTGCGTTGCAATCTTTCATCAATTTTCCTCATCCGTCCACGACCAGGGAGATTAGCTACAGTGCCATGGGTTGCAAACTTCTTGATAATGTTGCGCACTGTGGACAAAGGCAAATCTAGTTCTCTGGAGATGGACTTGTAACCTTGAGATTGTTGATATTTTGCCACAATTTTGGTTCTCAGGTCCTCAGACAGTTCTCGTCTCCTCTTTCTGTTGTCCATGCTTAGTGTGGCACAGACAGACACACAATGCAAAGGTTAAGTGAACGTCTCTCCTTTTTATCTGCTTTCAGGTGTGATTTCTATATTGCCCACACCTGTTACTTGCCCCAGGTGAGTTTACAGGAGCATCACATGCTTGTAACATTCTTATTTATCCGCAGTTGTGAAAGGGTGCCAATACTTTTGTCCAGCCCATTTTTGGAGGTTTGTGTGACATTATGTCGAATTTGCTTTCTTTCCTCCCTTTTTTTGTTTTGTCCCAATACACACAAAGGGAATAAACATGTGTATAGCAAAACATGTGTTAATGCAATACGTTTCGTGAGAAATACATGATTTCCTGGAGAAATATCAAGGGTGCCAACAATTTCGGCCATGACTGTATGAATGGCAAAATGGCCCAAACCACTGAGTGTATGAGTGTCCAGTAGGCAAGTGGTTAAAATCTGTGGCCCATTTCCGTAAGGTCTTTCCATATTTAGCAGCATTATGTTTTCCTGTGGTACCACTACATGATAATATATTTATAAGCATTGATGTATTTGATATGATTTATTTATTACATATTTTTAATTTTATTATCTTCCACCAGATATGTGGGCCACACTGCCTAATCTCCACAATTAAAATGAATGCTCTTCTCTGCTATTGTCACCTTCTCTGCACAGTTCAAATTGGGGGTCCATGATACTTTTCCACACAATAAAAAAAGTTTTTTTATCATCCATTCAGTTGAATATGACAAATATAGCATTGATTGTATTTGAGCTTTTGGAGGATTCATGGACTGTCTTCATGAACACATTGGCCTATATTTGGCCATAATTGATGGACTATCACGTCTACATCATTACTATTCTTTTATACTGTAGACAGTCTCTACCTTAGATTGATCCTATTGCACGAGCTTACTATTGGGCCTCAATACCCTTATCTAATTAATCTTCACATTACTGTGTTCCCTGTGAGTGAAGAGTATGGCTGTGTGCCCGGGCGGGTGTTTTTATTACATGGCAACATTGTCATATTGTTTTATTGTGTAGGGTGGAGGGGGTTTTTGCCTTTTTGATATTTGGTACATATTTTTCAATAAATACAGTTGTTTTCAAGCCACAGACTTGTTTTCTTGGGGACCACTTTCCTTGTGGGTTCTTTACTCACAATCTTGTTTTTTGTATTTTCTGTAACATAGTTCAAAATGGCTACCTGGAGGCCTTCTGTACACAGTTGGTATACAGAACACCCCAAAAAAATGTAATTTCCTGCTTGCGATATTGGTTGCAAATAGGCTCTCTCCTCTCCCATCCGTGCGAGGGAGGGGGAATTGTCAGTGCAGTCTCTGGGCTGTATGATAGAAATGCTCTCGGCTCAGAGCCCTGCGGACAGCAACCCCACTAGCCCCTGCCCCCCCAGCGGTGGAACGCCAGGGCCCAGTTGCAAGTGTGACCTTTGCAACCCTTCTGCCACTGGACAATTATGAAATCACTCTCATAAATATTCACTTTGCATATGGACATAGACAAACAGTTATTTCTTCAGAATAACAAAAGGTAAGCGTCTGCAACAAAGTTTGTTAAAACCCTTGCAATGTATATTGAGGAATGTTTTTTTTCAACAAAAGTGCAGCTACTCTTGAAATTGTTACAAAGATTGCAAGAAAGAACATTTTTTTTAGTTTTACCCTTGGCATATCAATTCTTGAAAGACAAGTAGCCTTTTAAATCCCAGTTGCTTACTATGAGTTTGCCAATCTAAGTAATGAAATCCTAATAATGAGCACAGAGGGAAATGTAAATAGAGGTCAACAGTATAAAAATGATTTTGTGAATATGGAAGCTAAATTAACCTTTTTTGAGGAATAACACTTCTATTTATACTTCAGTTCCTATATAAATATGTATGTTTATAGTATACAAAAGGCCTGGAGCAGTAACTGGCCATTTTGGCACATGGCGGATGAGCTAATGTGTGCAGGAATTTGTATTAGTTGGTGATAGCTCATAAGGCTGGCTCTGACAACCTTATCTTGCATCTACCTTACCTTAATCTTGTACTTAAAAGAATAGTAAAATATCTCCATAAAAACAATATGTTGACAGTACAATAGCTTTCTAAGTGGATTCTGATGGGCTCTGAGACACATATCTAGCTGTTGTTAATCACTTCAGTCCTGGAGCCATTTTTTTTTTTTATTTGCACACATGATAAAATGTACATTTTAGAGCTGAAGATTAGGTAAAACCCTCCAACAGCATATATTTTTTGAAAGCAGAAACACTGGAGAATAACATGGTGGTAGTTGTAATGTTTTATGTCACATGACATTGGCACAATGGTTTATAAAATCCATATTTTCATTAAACAATACACTAAAGTTAATTTTAGTGCACATAGAAACAATATATTTTCCAATTTTTGGGAAAATACAAAAGTTAAGTTTGTACTGAGTAAATCGATACCAAACATGTCAATCCTTATATTTGAAACAACGCCAAACTTTAGTACCCTAAATTGTCCATAGGCGACGCTGTAGATTTTAGAGTTAACCATTAATAATGGGCCTAGAATTATTGCTCTCGCTAACAAGTTTGGCAATATATAACAAATAGCCTGCCTCACCGCTGGCTATCCCCGCTTCAATCGATCCTGAATACGGCTGCAAGACTCATTCACCTTTCCAACCGCTCTGTCTCCGCCACCCCCCTCTGCCAATCCCTCCACTGGCTTCCGATTGCGCAACGGATCAAATTCAAAATCCTAATGCTGACGTACAAAGCTGTCCACCATACTGCCCCGAACTACATCACTGACCTAATATCCAAGTACCGCCCAGCATGCACAGTCCGCTCCTCACAAGACCTCCTTCTCTCTAGTTCCCTGGTCTCCTCCTCCCATGCCCGCCTCCAGGACTTCTCCAGGGTGTCACCCATCCTCTGGAACTCCCTGCCCCAACCCATCAGATTATCACCTACTCTCCTCTCCTTTAGGTGCACCCTGAAAACCCATCTCTTCAGGGAAGCCTACCCCACCCCCTGCTAACTTGCCGACCTCCTCCACTCTTTCTACCACTCCATCCCCCCACAGCTATCTCCTCCTGTGCCACCATCCCCTCCGTCCTAGATTGTAAGCTCGAAAGAGCAGGGCCCTCAATCCCCTCAAGTTTTGCATTGTATTGGTATTGTTCTGTCACATGTTCTGTCCCCCTCTGTAATGTACAGCGCTGAGCGAACTATTGGCGCTTTATAAATACTGTATATTAATAATAATAATAATATAACATGTGTAGAGCAATTGCTGTTTTCTTATGTAGGTTCCCCAACACATTACATGTTGTATATCTGTGTATGTAGGGGTGGGGGCTTTTTTGTTTTCCTTGTTTTTTTTTTATTTGTCACTTTAAATGTTTTACATTTTTTAAAACTAACTTTATTGCTATCACATAGGGAACCAATCCAATAGACTTTGGATGTCTGCCCTGTACACAACTGCAACTAAAAGAGCACATTTTCATGCTCCATTAGCTGCTTTCCTGGCCAGCATTCCTGGAGAATGACAGCTGTGAACCAGAAAGTGACCTAATACACATCACTTCTTGGTTCATTCACTGGGGGGAGGATCAGCAACATTTGCTGAGCTTCGTCCGCCCCACCTAGCAGCACCCACCATGGCCACAGACTCCAAGACACAAGGTGGAGGCGGCCACAGGCATGTTTTGATAGTTGTGGAAGTGATTGGGGCAGCCTCATAATCACCCAAATCCCTTTCATCTGAAAACCAGCAGTCAGCTTATCATGAGTATACTCGGTTTGGTTTTAAAAGCCTTTGATCCTAGAGCCATTTATATAGGCTGTGTGCTGCTGTCTTAGGCACTTTTTAAATCTGATTTTACTGACATTCTGTGCTCAACTGTTTTACCTGGCTATTTACCTGGATTGTCCTGACCTGTTGCTATCCTTGTGTACCATCCTTCACCACAACCACGATTCTACCTGTTCTTCTTGCTTTAGATCTGCTCATCTGATACAAACCCTGGCTCGGAATTACACCTTGCACCTGCTACTGCCGGCATTGAACCAAAACTGAGATTCTGCATCTTTTTTGCTTACATGCCTACCCCACTAACTGTGCCCATGACTGCTTACCAGTCTGCTGATCCTGTATTCGGCCATTGCATCTACTGCTCCAGTGACCAGTTTCCTGCCTGTTATCCTCCAGGGAAGGTTGAAACATTATGTCCTTTCACCTATACCAGCATCCAGTAGACCAGCAAGGCACTCGTGCCACTCTTTACCTTTGTGCTTCCTGTCCACTCTAAAAGGGGAACTGGGCTGGAAGTGTAAGAGAGGTCATCCTCATCTGGTCAGGCTCCCATTACTAGATATGTGACAACTGTATTCATTTTTACATATCTGGGGATTTAGTAATGCTACTATAAATCATTTTGACCTCTGCACCAATGTAAAAACAAACCTGGTTTATGATGGCTGACCTCTGTTTTGCTATATAGAAACACACTATGTTAATAGAACACCCCTGGCGGGTAATGTGGGCTCACTTGAGACTTGGAGTCTAAGCACCATCCAGTTTTCACCAGAGCTAATGGTGGAGATGGGTTTTCTTGCATGCTGCCAGAAGGTTGCAGTCCAAAGGGGTGAGTGGAAAAAGAGAAGTTACAATGTGGAGATGGTACACAAGGGAGTGACTGGAGAATGGTTGGATGCAGAGGTCAGCTTTAGTTAAGACAGCAGAAAAGAGGCCAGATGTCATGTACCTGACCGGAGGCTGTAATAGAGAGAGGGCTCCCCTTACGGCTAAGTGCAGTGCGCCACTGGAGGTGGAAACAGGAGGTGCAGTGCCCAAAGAAGCACGGGTTGCCAGTGGTGTTGCTGCTTGGAAATGCCTGATGAGATGGAACCCGTGGGTGCTCCAGTTGCAGGATGCTTTTCTCCAGAGAACACATGGATCCCAGGGGATGGGTAGAGTAGTCAGTAGCCAGAGCCAGGATCAATATGGAATAGCAGACAGGAGCAACGTCAGGACCAAGCCAGGGTCATACACAGAGTAATAGCAGACAGGAGCAAGGTCAGGATCAAGCCGGAGTCATACACAGAGTAGCAGACAAGAACAAGGTCAGGATCAAGCTGGGGTCATACACAGAGCAGCAGACAGGACAAGGTCAGGATCAAGCCTGGGTCATACCCAGAGCAGCAGACAGGAACAAGGTCAGGATCAAGCTGGGGTCATACACAGAGCAGCAGAAACTCAAGAACACAGGAATGGGAGGGGCTGATGATAATCCAGCAATCACTGAGCAGAGCTGCAGTCCTTATAAAGGCCACTGAGTGTCAGCAATTAGTGCACCCTGCGGGTGCTGGTGTGTTTTCGTGCACAGGAATGTTTTATTACGTGTCGCCCGCCTATGCACATGTGCACATCTTTGCATGAATTGGCGCGTATTGGCGCATTTGCCCGGGCTTCCTCGTTTTTTCCTCTGACACCAGAGCAATGCAGGTGGACAAGTCAGGTTCAAGTGGAAGATGTGCGGCAAGATAGCAGCCAGGTTAATCTGGGTCAGCAACAGGCAGTCAGTAGATCACTTTTTCTCCCACTAATGGTGAGTCTTCTTAGTATGGAGAAGTGATGTGTGAAATAACCAAATTGTTAAATCTATAAAAGAAAGCCTATGTGATAACTTAATATATATCATGTCCATTGTACCTAAACACAAGTTGAGATCTTTGTGAACTTGCTATGTCTCTTTGCTCGAATAATGTAGGTTGACTGCCCATACAATTATGATGAAGAGTTGGAAAAAAAACTACAGTTTACAGAAAAAGGTGAATTGACTATGGTTTGCGTTATTTTTTGGTTTAGAGCCATAATATATTATTGAGAGGTAGTAGGACATTCTCTTTATCTAGGAATATCCCTTCACATCATCAGCACAGCAGTTTCCTTCTTTAAGTAGAATTATAGCCCTTTATTTATTTGTTTGTTTAGATTAGCTTAATTTAATTTAGCTTCAAGTAAACAATCCTATCAGTACATGTTAGGCCCTGTGTTAACAGGCTTTGGACTTGTGTCAATGGCATCAGTTTGACATCAATTTTAAATGCCTCTTAGATCATTTGGAATTCATTGACAGGTTCATTTGACTTAGGCAGGCCATAGATTATGCAACTTTCGTTCATTGCACGTGTGGAGCCTTCCCTGTTGGCAGAACACAATGATCAGTGTGAAACCCAACAGGCTGATTGTACACAAGCTGATCCATAGATTGACTTTCATACAACCAGGGCTCCCATACATGGATGGAAATTTGGCTGGTCCCTGCTGAACTGGCCAAATTTTGATCCATGTATGGCTGGTTTTAGTCAGCCCAAGCAATTTTTGTTTCTTTTTGCTTACCAGCCATCTCTACTGTCTGTAAATTGTCAGAAAGTGACTTTACCAATGGTATACAGAGACCATGTTAAGATTCAGAGCTGTGTACTAGGTGATACCAGGACACTGTAATGCTTTCTACTCCATCAAAACATAAAAAAACAGTTTTAGCTATAGATAAACACACAACACATGTTCAACTATACTTCATTAAAGTCCTGGGAAGAACAGTTCCATTCACTTCCTGTCCCAGATTTCACCTTCTAGGATTTTGACTGACGCAGAGGAATCTGTGGAAATTCCGTGGGTGACCCTGTCAGGTCAACAAAAGTCAATTACTCAAGCAACTTTTGTTGAAAGAGCCAGGCCGAAAATTATTTCCTGAACAGTGCCTGCAGTCAATCAGTTTCAAACACTGTCCAGGAATTCTGACAGCTAGCGCAGGCAGAGGTAATTGTCCACCTGTACCATCTGTGTGGATGGAGGAATCTGAATGAAAGAAATCTACAGTATTTTTGTATGATCAGCTTTAGAGAGTTTGTCCCTGAAACAAGTATCCCCATTACAATATTTCCAATTACCTATTCTTCTGGAGACAACTCTAAAATTTTGGATTTCACCTCACTTTCTTTCTCACAGACAACAATAAAAACTTGGCAGAGGGTATAACCCTTACCAAATCTATCCAGACTAAAAGAAAAAAGGTTTTGTCTAGAGATACACTTTAGGGTACAGTGGATGTAAGCCTAATTTTCTTGTGGTAGCCATGCTTTCATTAATCCTTCATTGAAAGGTTAGGCAGCAGGGGCGGACTGACCATTTGGAAACTCAGGCACTGCCCGAGGGCCTGGGGCCAGTAGGGGGCCCCATGAGATGCCCCTGGTACCTTTTTCATAGGCTTTTTTGAGTTTGGCCAAGGACACAGGGGCCCCATGATCCCCTATTGAGGGTCTGGGGTCAGTAGGGGGCCCCATGAGATGCCCCTGGTACCTTTTTCATAGGCTTTTTTGAGTTTGGGCAAGGACACAGGGGCCCCATGATTCCCTATTGCCCGGGGGCCCCATGAGTTGTCAGTCCGCCCCTGTTGGGCAGTCACCATATTTAACTGCTGGACTGTGTGACCTTTATGAGCCTTTAGGAACCACAGAGTTGCTGGTTGATTCACAGTTCTCAAATTGTATCTTCTCATGTCACCACAGGTCTGTTACCATAGAAGCATTACTTAAGATCATTTAAGCTACCAAACCAATATCGGGGACTAGGCTACTGCTTTTTGTTTGTCAGGACCAAAAAAAATGCTCGCTCGCCAAAATAAAGTTAGAAAATCAAGAGAACTTGTCATTCCACTGTATTGCATTTGTGTCCATATTTGAAGGGGTCCCCCCAGGACAAATTATTTTGCAGGTCATTGAGTACTGGAAGTTAAAGAGTTTCATTGTAGGTTGCACATTCCAAGTTGTTGGTACTAGTCAGCAGTATTAGTATTTAACAAATATATGAAAAGTGCTGAACGAATCTGATCAATAAAAATTGACCAATAAATATAAAATGTAAATCCTAAAATAAAATATGTGAAAACATTACCTCAATATAAATTATTTTCAATATAAATCACTGTGACAACCCACATGGGTATAACACACAAAAATGTAATAACAATACCCTTGTGATAAATGCAAAGGTGTGCAACTAATTAAACACAATGGGGTTACTTACTAAAATTGGAGAGTGCTAAATCTGGTGCAACTGCATGGAAACCAATCAACTTCCAGGTTTTATTGCCAAAGCTTAATTGAACTAGCTGAAGTTTGAAGCTAATTAGCTACCATGCACAGCTGCTCCAGTTTTAGTAAATTTACACCACTGCACAAATCCAAAAAAGTCAAAATCTTTTTAGTAATATGCGCTCCAAGTGAACACCTCAACTGTATTGATCCTCACTACAAAGGTCATACATACATGTTATTTAGCTATGGAACCCAAAACACACTGGAAGATCAGGTCAGCAATGGTTTCCATTCAATATGATCCAGCCTGCATGAATCACCATGGAACCACAAGGCTCATCTCTACAAGTGAATTAGCAGACCCAACCATCCAGGAACTAAATACAGCATTCAGGCTCAAAAAAGCAAAAAAGGAACCACAAAAAACATTTTACTAAACTAAATATTACACTCACATACATGTATAAAAAGGGAGAAAACTGCTTTAATAGAAGCTCACAAAAACATGCAAAGTGCTCAATGAATAGAGGAGACATGCACAAGGGACACTTTGTATTGAATGTAAGTAATGTCCCTTGAGCTGACCTTTTTATATATATATTTTAACCACTATCCATATGCCCTTGGAAACAAGTGGTTATAGCAGAATCATGCAGCCACAGCCATTATCCTTGGTCACGTTTATATGGCGCGTAAGGAGGCTTTCCTGTACCACAAGGACCACTACACCCAGTCATGCCCACTGCAGGCAGAGAAGAAGAGGATACATCTGTTCCTTCCTCTCTGTGATGATCAAAAGCGGCATGTATTATGTCACTTACAGTTTTGGTTGTTTGTTTACCAACCAGACAGACAGTTGGCCAAACCAAACGCAGTTTGAATAGCTACTTCGGAAAGCAGAGGAGAGATCAGGAGTATAATGCCCATGTTATCACAAAGAATGTTGTTCATCCCTTGTGATAGCAAAAAATAAACAGTGTAAATAATTGAATAATATTAATAACAAAATAATAAAAAAAAAAAATAATTGAAGGGCCCCCACCCTGCACACATATGAAAAAGGTAATTGCACCAAGCATGCAAGGTATCGCCATGGACATCAGAGTGGGAACAATAATTCTAGCACCAGAGCTCATGTTTAACTCTAAACTGGTAGTTAAAGGTTTTTTAAGAGTCACCTATGGAGATTTTTAGGTACCGTAGTTTGACACCATTTCATGGGAGTGCATAATTTAAAATCTTGACATGTTTGGTATCTATATACTCGGCACAGCATCATCTCTTATATTTTACCAGAAATGTGTAATATAGTGTCTTTATTTGCATCAAATAGCATTTAAGTGTTTTTCCTGAAAATTTGCATTTAAGAAATGGCTGATCAAATATCGTGCAACATACAAAATTGGAAAGACCACCATTTTATTCTCCAGGACCTCTTATTTCAGAAAATATATAATGTTAGGGGGTTCCAAGTTCTTTTCTAGCAAAAAAAATGCTAAACATGTACAGTATGTGAGAAATGTCTGAATTGGCCCAGGCAGTTGTTAACTAAACTTAGGCTTTAAATGCAAACATATTTTATTAAACAATGACTTGCTATATCATACACAAGCATTTCATTTTACATTAGGTGACTCTGTAAAGTTCACTGACTTTACAGTTTCTTTACCTAGTGCTGAGCTAATGTCTAGGCTGAAGGTTATGTGCAGACCTTGAAATAAAATGTGCCTCTTTTCCAGAACTCAAATACATGGGCAGCTTTATCAAGTTCACAGCACATAAAAAAGTCGCTTCCAGATTAGTGAAAGCAAACTGCATATCTCCCACTATTTGTATAGCATCCAAATGGCACTTAAATTGCCAGTTAACTCCTCAAGTTCACAGTACATTTAAAAGTCACTTACAGATGACCACAGACCATTACTATAGTATCTAAACTACACATAAATTCAGACAGGTAACTCTTTGAGGGCTCATTCATACTAGTGTTGGTCTCTGAAGAATGATCTTCATTAAACTTTTCAGAGAGTATTTGGCAGGCGGAGAGGAGACCTCCTCACCGCCTGCTTTAATCCCTAGAATCCTGCACTAGCAAGCCGCAGCCACATGCTACACTTGACTGGGTCACATTCAGAAGGCGACAGGGCTATAATTCCTACCCCAAAGGGGGTATCATTTGGGGACAGTACAATCACAGCTCATCCACGTGGTTTTACCCCCCCCCCCCCACCTCATGTGTGAAGGAGCCCTAAAAGACTTACAACAAAATCTAACTTACTTAGCAGTGACTGAATAGGATTCTACTAACGTACAACCTTCCAAAAATGTCTTCTATTATTTTAAAGGCAGACTGATAGGAACGGATTTTAAGAGAAGTCACAGCCAAAGCCTAACTAGAGGCTGAGTAGATTATGCTAATGTAGCACTACCCCATAGGGACCACTGGTAATTGCTGGTCCTTCCCTAGTAGTACAGGAACTGCCCACCACCACAAGCACCAGTCCATACACTTCAGCTCTAATAACTCAGTCTAGGTTTGTCTTTTTGAAATGTACTGCTTGCAGAACTTTAAACAGGAGAAGACATGGGATACTTAAAAAACTGCACAGTAAACAGGAGGATACCTTTCTCTAGGTTCACACTCTAGAATTCTGCTGAGGACAGCGCAATGACCAGAACTCTGAGACCTGATACGAGCTGTCTCAGTCCAAGCTACCTCTTGCACTTATATCCCAAAAGCACACACAGGCACCAGGGATGAGTTCAGGATCAATACGCACAAGTCCCCAGGACAGCTGCCACCTTCCAGCTTCCTCTGGACATTGTCCAGTGAGTGAGACTATCCTTCTCCAGACCAGATCCCCATGGTGAAATTCTACTGCTAGCTCCTAAGGAAGATCACTCCAGGCCTTCAGCTTTGACATCGTTGAGGCCTCAAGAACAGCTACACAGTCTATGGGCTACCTCACAGGGGCAGCAGCCCCCCCTTCCCCCAAGACTTGGGCTCCAGGGCTTCATACTATTTATCACCTCCTCAGCCACCTTCTGGACACTCCTCTCCAGGAGTTGGCCAGGCAATGATAAACACTCAGGATGGTCATTTGGAATTCCCTACCTATGTTCTGGAAGCAGTGGGAAGCAATCAAACTCTCAGCCTGTGAAACCCTGAACAGACAAGAACAAACAATCACTGCTCCCTTGACTACAGAAAGAGCCAACAATTAAATTTACCTAGCATCCACTAGGAGGGTGCTACATCAATGTTAAAAAACACAAACTTTTGGTGATTGCTAGTGGTCATGGAATGCAGCTGTACAAACACACCTGCATATCCAAGTTCGACAGGCATGCAGAGGCAGATGCGTGTCCCTGGATGCACACTACCTGCGTTTGGACCTGTCCCTGCATATGTGTCAAACATGGATGTGTGGTTGTGTCTGTACAGCAGCTGCACTGCCATTCGCTAACATAGGCTGCCTTCACACAGTACCAGATGCATAACCAAAAGCCTCATTCACACTGTCTGAGCCCGTATGAATGAGGTATTTGCAAATAAAATACTCCCTCCTAGATTGTAAGCTCCAAGGAGCAGGGCCCTCCTATCCCTCTTGTATTGGACTGTATTGTTGCTGTATTGTCTCTCATTATATTGTAAAGTGCTGAGCAAACTGTTGGCGCTATATAAATCCTGTATAATAATAATAATACATTTACATTTTTTTCCTGTGCAGCCATTCTATCTTCTTAGCATACCACAGTATGTTTAAGCAAGAGGACAAAGTTTGCTCCCATGAAGTGGGCACAGGCTCCCTGGTCATAGTCACTTAACAGTACAAGCAAAGCACTAAGTGCAAAGTGCGATCTCTTATAGTATCTATCTGACTTTACTAAAGCCAAACCAGTATAATATGGATGTTTATTTGTTTCTTCAAGCGCCTCACTTGTTGCTTGCACTGGTTTAACAAATAAGGGCAGTAGTGTGCAACATTATCAGATAGTAGGGACCTGGCCTGCACTTCAAGGGTTAACTGCTTGTTTAGTCTAGGCAAAGGAAAGAGCACTTTTATTTACCTGATCCTCCTCTCTGCCGGCAAACAGCACTCCCCTCTGTAGTGGACTGTCCCCTGTTTATAGGTTAAAAAGTGTGGGGGGGGGACAGGGGAGCGGGAACCTGATTTTTACAGGTACCAGCTCCCACTTCTGGCTCAGTTTGCCGCGGCGAAGTGAGCTGGAAGTTTGGCCCACCTCCTTCCTCCCGCAGTCTCCTGGGAAACTTCACAGGTCCCAGAAGACTGCTGGACCAATCAGAATGCACAGTGCGACTCGCACATGTGCAGTGGGCACCCAGCTGTGAAGCTGTCACAGCCTGGTGATGAAAGTTGTAATGCGGGGCAGAGAAAGGACTGCGCGGGTGAGAACATCGCTGGACCCTGGGACAGGAGAGTGTGTGTTTATTGAAAGTCAACAGCTACAGTTTTTGTAGCTGCAGACTTTTAATAAACACAAAACGGACTGAAACTCCACTTTAACAGAGGGCTTTGGTCTCTGCATCGGTATTGATGAGGACCTTAGTCCCCCAGAACACAGGTAAGAAGAGACTGCAGAGACTGGTCTAGCATTGCTAGCGGAGGATCAGGTGAGTTAACTGCTGTACCTGGTCCCCTACGCACAGAGGGGTCCCTAGGGTTGGTGTCACCCGGTGTGGTAACACTTGGTGACACCACCTCCGACAATCCCAACAGAATGGATCGGATCTGTGGATTGAGCATAATGGATTGGACTCCATTATGCTCAATCCGCAGATCCGATCAATCCTGCGGGGATTGTCAGCTTTCTTTAAAACGTACCTTTTCTTGGAGCGGGTCCGGGACAACTGCGCATGTCCCGGTTTCAGGCACGATCAATCAATGATAGCTGTAGCAATATGTTATATGCTGTGTATGGCCTCTAGGGGTCTCACTACTTAGATACAGGTACAACTGTGTTATTGCGTCTCTTTGGTTGTAGTTCTGCAAGCAGACACATGTTTAATGGCAGCTATGTGCACCTAATAAAATGTCTGCTACTAACTACCGTGTGTGAGCATCTGAGCAGGATCGACTAACAGAACAATAGCATTAGTTCTATCATCGATTGATCGTGCCTGAAAATGGGACATGCGCAGTTCCTTCAGGGGGACATATCTACATGGGAGACACATCTTGCCGATACACCGGTGTCACCCCGCAGGATTATCTGCATGCAACCTATACGGGGTGACACCAGACACGCTCCAAAAAAAGGTAAGTTGTAAAGAAAACCGACGATCCCCACAGGATGGATCGGATCCATCCTGCGGGGATGGTCGGCTTGCTTTACAACTTACCTTTTTGTGGAGAGGGTCCAGTGTCACCCTGTGCGGTTGGTGTCACCCGATGCGGACCGCACCTGCCTCGGGACGCCACTGCCTACATATAAACAAGCAGTTCACCTTTCCAGTGCAGGCACAGCCGCACTGCAAGAGAGAACTGGTTAGTTTCCTGATGTTCGGCTTTAAACATTAGTGGTTTGAATCCCTGGTCTTAACGTACCCTCTCTTGGTCATTATTGATAGTGCAAGTATGCTGCATAAACATACAGTACATAATTAATCATCTATTTATAGATTTTGATTTAATTGAATAAAACAGGTTGTTGTTTTTTTTTTTTTTTTGCATGAATACAATAAATGGAAAAAACAATAAAGGCAGTCAATCATAAATACACAACTCATCAAGGAGTAGAATTGTGTATATTACTCACTTCCACTATAGACATGTACACACCTGATCACCACCAAATGGTCAAGAGTAATAACTATGGAGAACAACTCCATTGTTCAGCAAGTGTACCCAGCTGAAGCCCTTCATAGACAAGCAACAGATCACCTAAGTTAAAGTGTTACTAAACCCAGGACCCTGCATTTACTATATCTGGTCTCCCACAGTACACAGAACATGGAAATGCAATTATTTTAGTAAATATAAACTGCTAAACACCTTTTCTCATCAGCAGTTAGAGCAGTGACTTCTATCAGTGTTCAGCAGAGCACTGGTTAAAGCTTGTCGGAGGAGTTTTCTTTCTGTTCTAGGAGGATACAAATCCCCTGACCCTCTGTCTGGACCATGCTGATTGGCCCTGTGCTGATCATATGCACTCTCCCAAGAAAAAAAAACCCTCTCTAGCAATACACACCAAACTGAGCATGTGCATGGCTACGGTTCAGTCTGGAGATAAGTGGTGGTCGCTTGAAAAAGGGGAGGAACAAAGAAGAAATAATCAGTCTTTTTACACAATGCAGAGGACTAACCCTTTAGGTTCCACAGTGAGAATAACAAGCATGCCTTACTGCATATACAGACTGATTTTACTGTTGTGGGTTTAGTAACACTTTAAACAATATCTGCAACATTTTTGTAACATTGTATAGATTCTCTATAGCAATTCACACTCTTTAGGCTTAGTCCAGACAGGTGCAGACAGTATCCATTTGGACCCGGGCACCCGCTACTGCCTGTATTTCAAACATGAAATATTTTTACATGCAGCTGTGTCTTTGCAGGTGCTGCATCACCATCCACTTCCATACGCTGCCTGTGCACAGCCCGGGGTAAATTCAGGTGCATTAACAAAGGGAATTTGAATTCAGGACAGGTGTCAATGCTCCTCTGAATGAAGCCTTAGCTGCTGATTCATTACACTATGAGGCTTCATGCACATTTGCTTAACTACTTCAATACCAGACACTTTTACCCCCTTCCTGCCCAGGCTAATTTTCAGCTTTCAGCGCTCTCACACTTTGAATGACAATTGTGCAGTCATGCAACTCTCCACCCAAACTACATTTTTATAATTTTGTTCACACAACTAGAGCTTTCTTCGGGTGGTATTTAATCACCTCTGGGGTTTTTATTTTTTTGCTAAATTAATTAAAAAAAGACCGAAAATTAAAAAAAAAACACCTTTCTTTGTTTCTGTTATAAAATTTTGCAAATAAATAATTGTTCTTCATAAATTTAAGCCAATATGTATTATACTACAATTCTTTGGTGAAAATAACCCAAATCAGTATTTATTATTTAGTCTGTAGGAAAGTTATAGACTCCACAAACTATGGGATATATCTGAAAACTGGTCAATACTGAAGTACTGAAAAAAATGATGTAGCGCTGCTCAAATAATATATAAATAAATAAATAACATACCAAAAGTACATAAATAAATAAATGTGATAAATATAACTTGACAAAGGGTGAAAATATTATAAACATGACCTGATCCACATGGGATCCAAAATGAAAATACTATTAGTGTCTAAACGTGACCTGATCCTCTAGGGATCCTTTTTGTGAAAAAAGTGAACTGCAATCCACTAAGGGATCCAAAGTGATAGCAATAACTGCAGAATATACAGTATACCAATACTCTCACCGATTATGGTGTATAAGTGAATTGATCCTAAATTGGATCTACGGTGATGGTGGACACTCAAACCAATAAGATAGAATAGTCCAAATGGGACTAATATGTGAATACTGTCCAAAAAAGGACTACAATCCAAGGAAATCGCACATACATACAGGAAAAAAAAACTCCTAATATCAAATGTGCTCACTCACTTAACCTCCCTGGCGGTATTCCCGAGTGTAGCTCGGGGTAACATTTCAGTACCAAAAGCGGTAACCCCGAGCTACACTCGGGAATACCATGCGGCGCTGCTCCGGCATGTGTTCTTCACTTACCTTACCCTGTGCTCCCACGATGTGTCCCCTGCAGCGTCCCCGGCCATCTCCTCCGGCCGATGCCGGCATCCGGCTTCTGTGTCCTGTCCCTGTGACGTCGGGACGTACGGGCGCCGCCGCCGGCGGCGGCGGGAAATTTAAAAATTTTAAAAAATGTCTTTTTTTTTTTTTTACATTTTATGCCCTGCCTGCATTTTGTCTGTTCTTTCTGCCTGGAAACTGAGAAATGTCCATGGCGTCCAAAAAGTGTCCCTTTAGTTCAAAAGCGGTTTAGACCAGCTAGAGAACAGCGATAGTAAATCAGAACCACTTGCAGAATTGAGTGATAATGATTCGTGGGGGAAATTCGTCATCAGACACTGAAAACGATTTTGCAACTGAGCTCAGCAATGTGCGAACTTGGCGCTATATTTCACATTTCAGTGTTTTTGGTTTGATTATATTATTGAATTAAATTTTTTATTATTTTTATATTATTTTATGATTATTTATTAAATTATAATTTATGATTTTGTGTTTCAAATTTTATCATACTCGGGATGTTTACTAGACTCTTGTTCGGACAGATTTCAGTGAGTTTTTCCTAAAAATTACAGCCTACAATAAAAAAAATACATATTTCCATGCAAAAAAATGGTACCGCTTTCAGCACCAAAAATCTGAAATAATCATACCGCCAGGGAGGTTAATACCAAAAAGAAAATACCCCACAAAACAAATATCTACCGAAACACATAAAATTGTGTAAAAAAAATTACATATTACATTACAAATAAAAAAGGAAATGAAATGACCGTGTCATGCTAAATAAAGATGAACATGCAAAATAATAATAAACGCATGACATTAAAAAACTATATAAATGTGAAAATGTCCGAATTGGTGCTTAAACACCACGCAGTCCAATGCATAGAACACTTGTGCAAGTGGATAGTGGATGTGCGTGACCACAGAAAGATATCCACAGATAGCTGAAATACCCTCTCACCTCCTTGCTTCGACCCACAAGAGTCAAAACACCTGTAGGATCACCAAACTGTAAAAGATTTATCTGTCACTGCACACCTCTCCCTACAGCTATCTCCCCCTCAGGAATATACGTAATGGTGGCGAAATCCTCTCCAGGTATACATGTGTGGTATTAGCCAATATCTCTTGGTGCCGCCTAATGGAATTCTCTCTTTTCGTTTCTGGTACAATGCAAACTTTCATCCACAGCTCACTCAGATATGACTCTGAGTCCCAGGTACTGACAGCCAATAAAATTTCTTGAGGTCCATAAATGTCAGGACAGTATAGATATCCCTCAAATGTCTCCCTTAAGTAGACAGTCAATGTATTTAGTAAGAGGTAAGGTAAGTTTTTTTTTGTTATATCTTTTTGGAAAATGAAGAAATTAAAGAAAAAAGTTCACATTTTTCTGTTTTTAAATACAGTCACCTGTGCAGTACAGCGTCATCATATAACTGCTGTGACGGTAATCAGGGACTGGTGACAGTATGAAAAAAACAATTAATAGTTTTACATTTTTTATTTATATTATTACTTTTTTTACTATGATTTTTTAAAATTACACACTGTAACCAGACTAGTGCAATGTTACTATAGTAACATTGTACTAGTCTGGGGAAGTGATCAGTATTTTTTTTAACACATTATGTTTGCTTATAGCAAAGAATTTCGTTGCTATAAGAAAGCATTTAACTGAATGAAATTGATGAATTCATTCAGGTTTTTTTGTTGTGATTAGCTGTGATTGGCCACAGCTAATCACATGACACAGATGGGCTGTGATTGGCCCAGGCTGTACCATGTGATTACTGTGACCAATCATAGCTAGTGACACGAAGGGAAACAAAGGCATCCATTCTTTACAAATGTCATGTGACCTGCTGTGATTGGTCACAGTGGTCATATGGTAATGGAAACGGGCCTGTACACATATTTGTTGTCGGCTGTGTCTGAGGGACAAGTCGGTGATAGGTCTCGCCACAGCACCACAGCTACAAGTTTCTGAAAAATGAGGAAAGGAAACAGAAATGTATTTTATATTTTATTTTTTTATTTTTCAAAACATTGTTTCTAAAAAGGGGTCATGGGGGGGTTGGACTATTCTGGAATTTCAGGGCCTTCGAAACTGTGCTAAGTAGTGAGGAAGTGACATGAGGAAAGATGCCCTTTGAAATCCTGAAGGTGGTCATTGGAATTTGGGGGCCTGGTATCCCCATACTCGGGAGAAGTAGCAGAATATGTTTTGGGGGGTAATTCCACATATGCCCATGGCATGTGTGAGTAATATTTTAAGTGGAAACTTTATGTAAAAAAAAGTTTTAAAAATACTTGTTGCAAAAAATTAAATTTTCCATGAAGTCAACACACCTCTCAGCAAATAGCTTGGGGTGTCTACTTTCCAAATGGGTCATTTGGGGGGGGGGGGGATTGTGCTATTCTTTCATTTCAGAGCTTCTGAAACTGTTATAGGTAGTGAGGAACGGAAGCAAGGAAATTATGCCCTTTGAAAGACTGAAGGTGGTCATTGCCTTTCGTGCCCCATACGCAGCTAGGCTCCCAAAAAGTCTCACACATGTGGTATCAACATATTTAGGAGAAGCAGCAGAATGTATTTTGGGGTCTAATTCTGCATATACCCATGGCATGTGTGAGCAATGTATAATTTAAGTGAGAAATTTATGTAAAAAGAAAAAAAGAAACTTTTTTTTGTAATTTTTAAAAAACTTGTGACAAAAAATGAAATCGTTTGGCGTATGGTCCTGTCAGGAAAATATTGAATGCAAGTGCATGGTACAACAGGCACATATCAGGAATATGAAATGTTGGGGTAACATATTCTTTAAGTACAGTTTATTGCTAAGATTTGTAATCATGTGTATTTTCTATAGCTGCTCCCACATTTCTTTTTGCACAATTTTTGCATCCTCTATGCTCAGGGACATAGTATTTTGAGCTTTCTGACCTTTCTCTGTCCGCTCACTTTCTCTGTAGTGGATTTGTTCTGAACTTTCATATAGATTTTTCTGTACTCTCTCTTATCAGCAACATCTTCATTTTACATTTTCATGATTGCTAGTTCAGGTATGTTAGATTAACAATTGAAAATGTTGTTAGCAGCCATCATATACATTTTCTGACTTTTCTTTTTCCAAGGGAGTGTATTGCTGTAACTCTGAGCTCTATCTGCATCTTCAGCAGTGTTTAGTACTGTAGCTAGGCCCATAACCTATTGGAAAGCTGCTGCAGAAATGACTCAGTCAAGATGGCCAAGCCCTTCTTGTATGATTATAAATTACAAAAACACACATAGGCAGGAAATTACATCATAACTATATAGTTATGCATGAGAGAACATTACATTATACAAGCATTAAACACTACCACCTAGTAGCACATCTAATAATCCAAGTATATGATAATGAATGTTGCGCCTATGTCTGTGTAAACAGCATGCTAACATGGTCTGATACTTTACATTTTTTGTACAGCACTGTTTGTTATAGAATTGCCTTGTATTTTGGAGATCAGAGTATATAGTTAGTGGCTACACACCTGAATTATTTGTGGCTTCTATTTTTACTTTTGTTTAGATCTGACCTTTAAGCTGTTTCACTAATAATACCATATGTATGATGTTTATAGTATTATTGTTATTTCCTTTTTTGCATATTAGCCATTGTGCCTTTGTTTCACAGTTCTCAGCCAATGAGGAGAGGGAGTCCCGGGATAGCCAAGACTCCAGTGCACATCGCTGGATTGAGATGGGGCTTAGGTGAGTATTAGGGCGGCTGGAGGAGATACTGCACACAGAAGGTTTTTTACCTTCATGCATAGAATGCATGAAGGTAAAAAAACCTTGAGCCTTCACAACCTCTTTAAAGCAGGGCCAAACTCCTGAAAATACAAAACCTTCACTTTCCAGTATTTCGGCAGTTACAGCCCTAGCCAGCTGCTGTCATTTTCTTCCTTGGCTACTTCTGGGTGCTGGGTTTTGATTGCCTTTTGGGGGTGGGAGTCAGTAATTCTGTCGCACTTAGAGCTGTGAATGTATGCTGAGCCACACATACCCAACTTAGTGTTCATTCAATAGAACACTGCAAGCAGGCAAGTAAGTGTGCGTTATTGCAGAAGAGACATAGCGGGGTTTATTTACTAAAGCTGGAGAGTGCAAAATCAGACTCCCTTCTGCATAGAAACCAATCAGCTTCCAGGTTTCATTGCCAAAGCTTCATTGAACAAGCTGAGGTTAGAAGCTGATTGGTTTCTATGCAGAAGGGAGTCTGATTTTGGACTCTCCAGCTTTAGTAAATAAACTCCAGCATGTCTCTTGTGCAATAAAGAGCTGCCTGTTCACAGATCTTTAGGTTTAGTTTAGCTTCAAGATATATCAAAATACATTTTACATGACCTTATACAGTCATGGCCGAAATTGTTGGCACCCTTGATATTTTTCCTGAAAATCAAGTATTTCACACAAAAAAGGTATTGCATTAACACATGTTTTGCTATACACATGTTTATTCCCTTTGTATGTATTGGAACAAATATAAAACAGAGGCAGAAAAGCAAATATGACATAATGTCACACAAAACCCCAAAAATGGGCTGGACAAAAGTATTGGCACCCTTAACTTAATATTTGGTTGCACACCCTTTGGAAAACATAACTGAAATCAGTCGCTTCCTATAACCATCAATAAGCTTCTGACACCTCTCACCCGGAATTTTGGACCACTCTTCCTTTGCAAACAGCTCCAGGTCTCTCTTATTGGAAGGACACCTTTTCCCAACAGCAATTTTAAGATCTCTCCACAGGTGTTCAATGGGATTTAGATCTGGGCTCATTGCTGGCCACTTCAGAACTCTCCAGCGCTTCTTTGCCATCCATTTCTGAGTGCTTTTTGACGTATGTTTGGGGTCATTGTCCTGCTGGAAGACCCAGGATCTTGGACGCAAACCCAGCTTTCTGACACTGGGCCCTACAGTGCGACCCAAAATCCTTTGGTAATCCTCAGATTTCATGATGCCTTGCACACAGTCAAGGCACCCAGTGCCAGAGGCAGCAAAACAACCCCAAAACATCATTGAACCTCCACCATATTTTACCGTAGGTACTGTGTTTTGTTCTTTGTAGGCCTCATTCCGTTTTCGGTAAACAGTAGAATGATGTGCTTTACCGAAAAGCTCTATCTTGGTCTCATCTGTCCACAAGACGTTTTCCCAGAAGGCTTTTGGCTTACTCAAGTACATTTTGGCAAACTGTAGTCTTGCTTTTTTATGTCTCTGTGTCAGCAGTGGGGTCCTCCTGGGTCTCCTGCCATAGCGTTTCATTTCATTTAAATGTCGACGGATAGTTCGCGCTGACACTGATGCTCCCTGAGCCTGCAGGACAGCTTGAATGTCTTTGGAACATGTTTGGGGCTGCTTATCCACCATCCGGACTATTCTGCGTTGCAATCTTTCATCAATTTTCCTCATCCGTCCACGACCAGGGAGATTAGCTACAGTGCCATGGGTTGCAAACTTCTTGATAATGTTGCGCACTGTGGACAAAGGCAAATCTAGTTCTCTGGAGATGGACTTGTAACCTTGAGATTGTTGATATTTTGCCACAATTTTGGTTCTCAGGTCCTCAGACAGTTCTCGTCTCCTCTTTCTGTTGTCCATGCTTAGTGTGGCACAGACAGACACACAATGCAAAGGTTAAGTGAACGTCTCTCCTTTTTATCTGCTTTCAGGTGTGATTTCTATATTGCCCACACCTGTTACTTGCCCCAGGTGAGTTTACAGGAGCATCACATGCTTGTAACATTCTTATTTATCCGCAGTTGTGAAAGGGTGCCAATACTTTTGTCCAGCCCATTTTTGGAGGTTTGTGTGACATTATGTCGAATTTGCTTTCTTTCCTCCCTTTTTTTGTTTTGTCCCAATACACACAAAGGGAATAAACATGTGTATAGCAAAACATGTGTTAATGCAATACGTTTCGTGAGAAATACATGATTTCCTGGAGAAATATCAAGGGTGCCAACAATTTCGGCCATGACTGTATATAGAATTAGGATTCTATTGTTTGTAGGGCAAGTGTCATGAATCACATTATCTGCAGTGATAAATTTGGTATGGTTGTCCAGGTCATTCTCATAGAATGACAAAGAATCTGTAGCATCAGCAATCATTACAATCAAGCCACCATGCGTTTAGACTTTGTGTTGTAATATGACATATGGGTTTTATTGCAACACAAAGCACATACCTCTCAAGTGGGTGTCACTGCTGATAGTTGCTTCATTATATACCAAATTGTGGTTAAAGGTTTATGACTTGGGAAACTCCGCTCTAAGACAAAGAGGAGATTTAGCCCTTAATCCTAGGATTCAGGGTGTCGGCATCCTGCTATACACATCTAAAAAGTGGCAGGTAATAAAGTGCAATAGACGCAGCTCTCCTGGCCAGCCATGTGAGGTAGAAATAAGGAACAGCCTCAGTGTATGCTTCTCCACAAACCCTTGACATGTTTCACCCCACGCATCGGAGCTTAGTCATAGAGGAGATCTCTACTCTCTTTATTGCCTGCCACAAATCATTACATGATTAACAAACAAAAGATTTCCCAGAACACTTACCAGCTGCAAAATAACCAAATTGACTCTGTCTAATGTGACTTATTAGACAGAGTCATTTTGGTTGTGTTGCAGATTGGCTAGTAAGTGTTCTGGGAAATCCTTTGTTTATGACATGTGTTGCCCTTCCATATGCACCTTATGGCAAAACATTAGTTATAGATTGGGGTGGATGCCACTTTTTTGTACAGTTGGGCATGGGGAAGCACTGGATGCCTTCAGCTGCCATTGCACTTATGCTGGGTGTCACATGCCTTTTAACAACTTGGCAAATGCGCTATAGTCGATTGATGGCTACAGCGCAGTTGTCCAGTCCTGGGAGGGCGCCATATGACGTCCTCCCAGAACGTGCACCCCCCCCCCCCGTGCTCCTCTAGGGGTATGGATCTTCGTGATCAAGTGATGTGGTAAAAGGCCAATCACAGCGGGCTTTTACTACATGATCAGCTGTGTCCAATGTGACACAGCAGATCACCGGTAAATGCAGTTGCCGGTTATTGGCTGTACTTTCCTCACGCTGTCACAGCTTGAGGAAAGTACTGCCGATAATCGACAATTGTCAGAGGATGGATCGGCACCGATCATCAGGGCACTGATGATCAGTGTCTTGATGATCAGTGCCCAGCAGTGCTGCCCACCTGTGCCCAGCAGTGCTGCCCACAAGTGCTCAGCAGTGCCACCCACCTGCCTGTGCCCAGCAGTGCCTAGTGGTGCCACCCACCAGTGCCCAGTAGTGCCACCCATCAGTGCTGCCCATCAGTGTCACCCATCATTGCCCAGCAGTGCCGCCAGTCAGTACCCAGCACTGCTGCCAATCAGTGTCCAGCAGTCAGTGCCACCCATCAGTGCCCATCAGTGTCGCCTATCGGTGCTGCCTATCAGTGCCCATCAGTGCCGCCTATCAGTGCCAGCTCATCAGTGCTGCCTCATCAGTGCCAGCTCATCAGTGCCACCTATCAGTGTCCATCAGTGCTGCCTATCAGTGCAGCCTCATCAACGCACATCAGTGAAGGTGAAGGCACCTATTAGTGCCTATCAGTGCCCATCAGTGCTGCCTATCCATTAAGCCTCATCAACACACAGCAGTGAAGGAGAAAAATTACCTGTTTGCAAAATGTTATAATAGAAACAAAGAAAACCTTTTTTGTTCCAAATTTTTTGCTGGTTCTTTTTTATGGCACAAAAAACACTGAGCAGCGATTAAATACCACCAAAAGAAAGCTCTATTTGTGTGAAAAAAAATTATAAACATTTCATATGGGTACAGTGTTGCATGACTGCGCAATTGTCATTTACATTGCGACAGCTGAAAATTGCTGAAAATTGGCCTGGGCACGAAGGGTGTATAAGTGCCCAGTAGGCAAGTGGTTAAGAGGGGTGGGCTTCCTCTAGGCACACCTTCCCTTAATCTATTTATTGCTATATGTGCTCGTACTAAGGAGACTCAGCAAATGTATAGAGTTAGGTTTGTAGTATACAGAGGAGCCTTGGCGTGGGCACTGCAGCTTAGGCACATATTTGCAAATGCGTGCAAACAAAACCCTCTGTTTTAATGTGACAGGTTAGACAGTGTCAATTTGTTTGTTTTCCAGGCTGACTGCTAAGTGTGCTGGGAAATGTTTTGCTTGTTCGTGACATATGTTGCCCTTCTACATGCACTTTACTGCGAAAGACTAGTTATATGTTGGGGTTGTTGACATTTTTTATATCATTACCTGATCACTCCAATTCCAGTAATCCTCCAGAACAGTGATACACCCCCCCCACACACAAACAAACAAAATACCAAAAGTCTTCTTTTATGTGTTGTCATAATATACACTACTCAAAGAAATAAAAGGAACACTTTTTAATCAGAGTATAGCATCTAGTAGATTAAACTCTTGGGATATTGATCTGGTCAGTTAAGTAGCAGAGGGGGTTGTTAATCAGTTTTAGTTGCTTTGATGTTAATGAAATGAACAACAGGTGCACTAGATGGGCAACAATGAGATGACCCCCAAAACAGGAATGGTTTTACAGGTGGAGGACACTGACATGTTTTACCTACTCATCTTTTCTGACTGTTTATCATTAGTTTTGAATTTGGCTAGGGTCAGTGTCACTACTGGTTGCTTGAGGCGATACCTGGACCCTACATAGGTTGCACAGGCAACTCCAGCACCTATATCAATACATGCCATTGCCAGAAGGTTTGCTGTGTCTCCCAGCACAGTCTCAAGAGCATGGAGGAGATTCCAGGAGACAGGCAGTTACTCTAGGAGAGCTGGACAGGGCCATAGAAGGTCCTTAACAAATCAGCAGGACCGGTCTGCTCCTTTGTACAAGGAGGAACAGGATGAGCACTGCCAGAGCCCTACAAAATGACTTCCAGCAGGCCACTGGTGTGAATGTCTCTGACCAAACAATTAGAAACAGACTTCATGATGGTGGCCTGAGGGCCCAACGTCCTCTAGTGGGCCCTGTGCTCACTGCCCAGCACCATAGAGCTCAAATGGCATTTGCCACTGAACACCAGCATTGGCAGGTCCGCCACTGGTGCCCTGTGCTTTTCATAGATGAGAGCAGGTTCACCCTGAGCACATGTGACAGATGTGAAAGGGTCTGGAGAAGCCGTGGAGAATGTTATGCTGCCTGTGACATCATTCAGCATGACCGTTTTGGTGGTGGGTTAGTGATGGTCTGGAGAGGTATATCCATGGAAGGACACACAGACCTCTACAGGCTAGACAATGGCACCCTGACTACCATTAGGTATAGGGATAAAATCCTTGGACCCATTGTCAGAGCTTACGCTGGTGCAGTGGGTCCTGGGTTCCTCTTGGTGCATGACAAGGCTCGGCCTCATGTGGCGAGAGTGCGCAGGCAGTTTCTGTAGGATGAAGGAATGGATACCACTGAATGACCCCCACGCTCGCCTGACATAAATCCAATAAAACACCTCTGGAATATCATGCTTTGGTCCATCCGACACCGCCAGGTTGCACCTCAGACTGTCCAGGAGCTCAGTGATGCCCTGGTCCAGATCTTGGAGGAAATACCCCAGGACACCATCAGTCATCTCATTAGGAGCATGACCCGTCGTTGTCACGCATACATACAAGCACATGTGGGCCATACAAACTACTGAGTACCATTTTGAGTTGCTGCAATTAAATTTTTCAAAATGGACTAGCCTGCTGCATCATTTTTTTCACTTTGATTTTCAGGTTGTCTTTGAATTCAGTCTTATGTAGGTTGATAATTTTCATTTCCATCAAACAATGGGGCATCCTTATGTTCCTAACACATTACCCAGCCCATATCAGTATAGATATCCAGCATGATATTTTTCCCTATTAAGATCTGATGATTTTTAAAGTGTTCCTTTCATTTTTTTTGTTAGCAGTGTAGTTGTTTTACAGAGTCATCTTGCTAATATACTGAGGTCTGGGACCTACTGTAGGTATCTTAAACCCTTTAGGTCTTGTGTTTTCTTCAGGCACATAGAGCCATCTTTCCAGGAAACCATTTTAGAGGTTGGTCAGATAATAACTCAAGTTTTCTATGCATCCCTTTGTCATCGACACCAACATTTTCTGGTTTTCCCAGGGTATGCAAGATATTGTGTTAATCTCACGCTAAAAATGAACAGCCATGCCTATAGCACAATCATCTAATTAGGACAGTTTTCTTAAAACCTAGCAGTGAAAGTACACTTTTTACTGATGAACTGTTTTGTGGGTTTTTTGCCAGCGCTCTCTCACAAGATATTTAAACAGTGCCGTGCCACACAATTAAAATAGGGATTTACTGATAGCAAAAAACTCCGGCATAGATAGAAATACATTGGAACTGACATAGGAAAATTATACTAAAAGGAAAATGTCTTGTTCGCAGCAATTGCAGATATATTGCACCTATGAGAGTTGGAAACTGACCAATTGTTCTGGAAACCAGAAATTTTCATGTGAGCATATTTTGCACAATTCAGCCCAATTTTGTGCAAGTATGGTAAGTGGTCCTAAAGAACTGTATAAAGGTACAGTAGGTAATCATGCAATGGTGAGACACAGGATAATAAAAAGGAACAAAAATCTTACTGTTTACATAAAACAGTACAGGGAATATACTGTATAATTACATCTTATTTAGTCAGATCCTTTACGCCACCAGTCTTGGGACATTCCATGAATTTTTGTACTTTTGAATTATTTATCTATTTGATTATTGTACAATTGCGTTTTAGCCACTATATATCTTCTATGAGATTTGATTCACTTTGCACTCGATCTGGGTCTAACCTAATAATAATGAGAATTTGGTCATAAAATTTCAATTATATGTTTTCTGTTATATATTTATTTCATTTTCACTGCATGAATTGGATTCATGAAATTTTAGTCACATTATTCATTTTTTTATATATTTATTTATTTTTTATTGCATGATATATTTTTGATGTTTGCACTTGATTTAATTTATTCAGGAGTTGATTATGTGATATTGTTCATGACTGCATGGAGTACGATATGGGTTAGTGATTACATTTAGAGCATATGATTTTTTTTTATGAATTAGTTTGATTGCACCTAACACATCAATTATTTAAAGAGACAGTGCATCCTTGTGAGATTAATTTATAAATATTTAATTACATTAAGGGTCTTTCACACATAAACGTGCACAAAAATACATGAAAACGCTAGAAAAATAGTTGGTCATTGCTTTCCATTGGCATGCATTTTTTTGTGCGTTGATGCATGTTTGAATGTGCGTTGATATGTGTTGACACACATTTTTGTGCACATTAAATTGCTTTGGGTCCTTGTAAGACACAAAATAATAAAAAGCTTATTTTTTTCTCAATAGATTTAATGTGCATTTACATGCATATATGTGCATTTCTTTGTGGCAAAATGCACCACAGATGACAACAGGATTGTGGTGTGAATAGGGTCCATAGAAAGCAATTGTTTTCTATGTGTCCTTTGGGTGATCTTAATTTTCCTTTTGCAGTAAAATTCAGGTCACTGTAGTATGTGCAAACAGGGCCCCATGTGCCATAAACTGTACAAAAAATTGAATATTATAATGTGCCCAGTGGGCTGCTAATATAATCATAGAAACACTGAAAGAGGAACTTTTATCTTTGATTTATAGCTCTTCTGTGTTGCAGAAAAAGTATGTTTATGTCAGGGCTTTTTTTCAGAGAATAGGAGCAAAAACTCCCTTCTTGAGTAATTTGTATGGAAATTACTAATGATAACAAGAAAAGCAATAAAAGAGATTCCCTGCAGCCAGGAACAACAACAATAGACCCCAGCAACAACAGATCCACCACAATAACAATAAACCCCAGTAACAATAGATTCCCTCTATAAACAATAGATCCCCCAGCAGCCAGGATCAATAGACCCTCCAGCACACCCCAGCTATTACATACTTTCAGTTCTGGAGGTGACGGAACTGCGCACATTCCCGCTGAGAAAAAGCCCTGCTTTATGTGGTATCCCTATACTTTGAGGTCCTGCATACTATCACTGTTGAGTAGTGTAATGATAGTCATCTACCACAAGATGATGCTAGTAGAGAACAAAAACTGTATTTGCTTGTAACATTGTATGATCATGGCACAAGACTATGGCTCCCCACACTGTTCAGGAATGAAGAATGATCTTATTTTTTTAGATATGTGATGGAATGAGGCATGTAAATACCTTTCTGTTTTATGAAAGTTACAAATATACCATTGTAAACTGACAAGATTATTTCTCATACCGACCTGAAGTATCCAAATATTCACATCATCCTTTTAAATGTTATCCACGGTCTGTCCCATTAATACAATCAGCATGTTTAGAAGAAACACAAGAGTTAGAAAGACATATGTTATAAAAAGCATCAGAAACAGGAGCAGGTATTTCAAATCTTGCTGTATCTCCAGTAGAGATAAAAATTTGTTTTGTTTTGATTTCATTTGTTAAGTTAATCATTTTGTTTCATCATCTTCGTTGTTAGAAGGATTCATTTTTTGATTTGTTTCGTATGTTCATTGTTCCAAATTGATATGTATTTTCGGAAGTTATTTTGGAAGATTGGCTATAATTGTAATAACTTATTAATTGGTCATTTCAGAAGATTACTCTCTGAGTCATCCCTGCTAGTCTAACCCATAAAGAGAAATGGAATGAGCTGATTGGACGATATTGAAAGGAGTCACATATATCCAAAAGTAAAGAATGAGATATAATTAATTTTGGATTCAATCGTTCTGTTATGATTTGGAGATTCTGATGGATCCACCTCCATCCAGCCCAAACACAGTAAGTATGAATCATCTTATTTCATTTTTATAACTTACAGTATTTATTGCAATATGTTTCCATTTCAAATGTAGTCCATTCTTTATAATAATTAAAAATGTTAATGCAAAAACAATTTGCTGATTATCTAAGACTTTAAGACTATCATGCTGCTCTCATCCAAATAAAACAAAAGGGTCCGAATCAGTTTGGATCATTCGTTATATCATTATGCCATTTCAGAAGCTTCAAACATTACCAAAAGGCCCACAATATTGCATTTTATTTTATTAATTTCAGATACTTACAGTTGTGTTCAAAATAATAGCAGTCAGACATCACTAACCTGATCAATCACTGTTTTTGGTAGAAATGATATTTCTACATGGCAAATAATGTACTAGCAGGTGTAGTAGAGTAATACAAATCCAACAGACCCAACAGTCATGACATGCATGCTGCTGATTCTGTGTAATTTAATCACTAATTGAAAGGGGCATGTTCAAAATAATAGCAGTGTGGAGTTCTATTAGTGAGGTCATTCATTCTTTGAAATACAGGTGGCAATTATTGCCCTTATTTAAGGAAGGAAGGCAGCAAACGTTGTACATGCTGGTTACAGTGCATTTCTCTCTGAAATTCCGAGGAAAATGGGTCGTTCCAGACATTGTTCAGAAGAACAGCGTACCTTGATTAAAAAGTTGATTGGAGAGGGGAAAACATATAAAGAAGTGCAGAAAATGATAGGCTGCTCAGCTAAAATGATCACAAATGCTTTAAAATGGCAACCAAAACCTGAAAGACGTGGAAGAAAGTGAAAAACTACCATTCGAATGGATAGAAAAATAGCCAAAATGGCAAGGACTCAGCCAACAATCAGCTCCAGGAAGATCAAAGAAGGTCTAAAGTTACCTGTGAGTACTGTTACAATTAGAAGACGCCTATGTGAAATTAAGCTATCTGCAAGAAGCCCCCGCAAAGTCCCACTGTTGAAAAAAAGACATGTGCTGAAGAGGTTACAATCTGCCACAGAGTACATTGACTGGCCTAAAGAGAAATGGCGCAACATTTTGTGGACTGATGAAAGTAAGATTGTTCTTTTTGGGTCTAGTGGCCGGAGACAGTTTGTCAGACGACCCCCAAACACTGAATTAAAGCCACAGGACACTGTGAAGACAGTGAAGCATGGTTGCGCAAGCATCATGATATGGGGATGTTTCTCATACTACGGTGTTGGGCCTATTTATCGCATACCAGGGATCATGGATCAGTTTGAATACATCAGAATACTTGAAGAGGTCATGCTGCCTTATGCTGAAGAGGAAATGCCCTTGAAATGGGTGTTCCAACAAGACAACGACCCCAAACACACCAAAAATTGAGAAGAACTGTGGAATGTAGTCCAATCACAGATTCACAGGTGCCAGAAGTTGGTTGACTCCATGCAACACAGATGTACAGCAGTTCTCAGAAACAGTGGTTATACAACTAAATATTAATTAAGTGATTCAAAGGAAAGCAAAATCTTCAAACATTTTCAAGTTTATATAGTGAATGTTTGAGTTTGTAAAGAAGAATACAAACACTGCTATTTTTTTTGAACAGTCTAATATTCACTTTTCTTCAATTTTTTTTAGAGGAACAACACAAATTTGATATATTTTTCTTCATGTTTTGATTTGTAATAGAATGTGTGGTGTTCCCAATGCATTTGTGTGTATGGAAATAAAAGCTATTAGAAGGATTTTGAGCTTTATTCACTTTTTCAACACACTGCTATTATTTTGAACACAACTGTATATAGCACCATCAATTTATGCAGCACTTTATATATATATATATATATTGTACATTCACATCAGTCCCTAACCCTCAAGGTGTGTACAATCTAAGGCCCCTAACTTGCATTCATACATACACATACTAGGGCCAATTTAGACGGGAACTAATTAACCTACCAGCATGTCTTTGGAGTGTGAAAGGAAACCGGAGTACCTGGAGGAAACCCACGCAGGCACAGGGAGAACATGCAAACTCCAGGCAGGTGGTGCCATGGTTGGGATTTGAACCAACGACCCTTGTACTGCCAGGTGGAAGTGCTAACCATTTAGTCACTGTGCTGCTCATGTCATCACATCATGTAATCCAAATGAAACAAATAAAATGCGAAATAATCTGTTGGTTTCATTATAATTGATTTAGGATTTGTTGAAATTTGTTACTAATGTGATCAGGAGATTCAGATAAAAATAACCAAAATGTTGTCCTTATTTCAGTTTGTAACAAAATGAACCACACATGTTGGCTAAGATGGAATCTTGGTGATACCTAACTAGTCTACAACCTACTGAGCATGGTTTTATACATTGAGAGAATAGGAATTAGGTGGTAAAGACATAAGAGCAAATTTTAACCAATTACTTTCAAGTCAAAAGTAGGAACCAAATAGTTCATATATATGAATTGCCTCCAAAACAGAAGCATCTGTGTTTTGCAAAAATATTATTAAATAGTCAACATATAAATCCATTGTAAAAGGTCCATGTTGGATAACTTTTATAGTACACAGCATCTAATATGTAATGCCTCTATTGTGATTGCATACAATATTGAGGACAAAGGACACCCCTGTCTTGTGCCCCGATGTAGAGTAAAGACACTCATTGCTTCCCTATTCACATATACATCTGACAGAGGTGCAGTGCATAAGATTTGAATCCACTGGATGAATTTTGGTTTCTCCTCCCATTCACATTGTTCAATTTCCCCTTTCTTGGTTCTCCATTTACTGTTACCCTATCCTATTTTATGTCCCCCCACCATTGTCTCTCAGTATTTTGCTTCTCTTCACTGCGGCCCCTTTTCACCTTTGCTTGATTCTCTTCACTGACCTTACACCTTACATAGTTGCATAATTACTTGAGTACAGGTTGATAAAATCATAGTCTCCAAACTCCACTGTGTGGGTACAAGAATTCATTGATCAGCCATGCAGATCTACTAACATATTTACTCACCGCTTTTCATTAGTTTTTCATCAAACACATGTTTTCTGGAAGTTGTTGAATTAACAAAAATCGAATATTTGTGATCAACATTACAGTAGTCTTATTGCTGAAGTAAACATTTATAAAGTATGTTAACCTTACAACAAATTTTATTAGTTGCTAATATCCTCAGTGGAAGCTCCCCCAAATAATCTTTTAGTATGCGCTCCATTTTGATAACGCTGTCCTATCTACATTTTGTGTAATGTATTCACTCCTAGAACAACTGTCACTTCTCTGCCTTTTGGCTACGATCAAATGTAGTATCTGTTCTTATCAGTGCCCAACAGGGGTGCTCCATCGTAATTTTTGCCTTTTAGTAGGATTGGCTGGCTGCATAGCATCCTTGCTGGTATGATGGGGGCTAGTACCGGCTGGAACAGAAACTAGGGTGCCCACAGTCAGTTGGGGCATGGGAGTAATTTTGGAGGGGTCCAGTTCTTTCTCATTTGAATGCGTTTACCATGTCTGGCTATGGGCTGGGAAGACGGAGAATCCGCAGTGTCTGTGCCTCCTGAGAGGTTGTCCCAGTGGTGCTCTCAGTAACACTTGGGCATGGGAAACCCACTGTGTGAATGTACATGGTCACAACACTAAAACTTCTTTTTTGCACTACGCCTCTATGGGCAAGGGCAATTTTTGACGCCAGGTCCCAGGGCCTAGCCAGTGCAAATTGCATGGCCACTATTTATTTAAAATATTTTCTCCTCACGTTTGTCACTTTTTCACTAGATGGAGGGTGTGGGTTCTTGGGCCTACCCTGAAGTCTAGGGGCAGATGTGTGCTCATCAGAGTCCTTCCTCCCCTGAACCTGGGAGCCCCTCACCATTACTCATTGGTAGGCTTTGGCTGACCATGAGGTGAGGGGTTCGCCAGGCCTATTGATTAGGTAGACCATGGTCCAATCCTGTCCCTGTCAGGAACCTTGCGCCCCAGAGGTTCAGGGTGAGATTCTCCCCCTTCAGGGGGTGTACAAAAAGCACACCCTTAAGTGCACTTTTTTGTGTGTTCACATGCACTTTTTTTGTTTACTTACATGCTTTTGTTTTTGTGCACCACCGCAGATTTAAAAAAAAAGCTGTTCAAAGGTAAATACTTCTGTATTAGATGTATGAGGGTTACTTATCAGAAATTCCAGATACTGAAACTAAATCAGCAACATGCAGCACTGAGAAGCATTGACAACTTTGTGAAGAGTTTGTTGCTCACTGAGCATGTACTGGCTGGGGCCAGTAAGGTGGTGGGTATTGGTAGGCAAGTGCAGATACAGTAAGATGACCAGATGTCTCAGATTTCCAGAGACAGTCCAAGATTTCATGAGGCAGTCCCTGGATTTAAAAAAGTGTCCCCAGTTAAAAAGCAGAATCCCCAGCATAGGTGAGAATATACTGGATCTCTCCTGGTAATTCTGACTTTTTCACCATGGTACCAGCTCCCTGGTTTGAAAGCTGATCAGAAAGCTCAAATTTTTTGCTCCATTCTTTAATGTTTATAAGCAAAGTCACGTGACATTGGTGCACTGCAAAAACCAAGGAACAGAGGGCGTACCCGCCTAGCGCATTTTGTCAGCGATAACTTATTAATGTAAAGGAAGCAGATTTATACTCACAAGCAGCATCAGAATAATTGCACATCAATCCACAGTATACTAGAAGGAGCCTGGTCCCCTGAACAAGTCCCAAGTAGGAATAGGCGATCAAAAAGGCTGATGCATTTCGAGGGCACATCCCCTCTTCCTCAGAGCCAATTTTGGATACAGCTCAACTGATGCATATATAGAGACTAAATGGAAAACATGGTATCCAGTGCCAGCTACTCCCATCAGTGGGTGGGTGACTTACAGATGTAAATAAACAAATACATGCCTGACCACAAAATGTATGAACATGAAATTGAACACAATTAAGAATACAAATGTAAATATAAATAATAGTCATCATGTTACATGTCATACATCAATAACAAGTACAGATAAAGCACAGTGGCTAAATGGTTAGCATTTCCGCTTTGCAGTAGTAGGGCTGTTGGTTTGAGTCCCACCACAGCACCACCTGCCTGGAGTTTGCATATTTTCCCTGTGCCTGCGTGAGTTTCCTCTGGGATACTCTGGTTTCCTCCCACACTCCAAAGACATGCTGGTAGGTTATTTGGATCCTGTCTAAATTGGCCCTAGCATGTATATGTATGAATGTAAATTAGGGATCTTAGATTGTACACTCCTTGAGGGTTAGGGACTGATGTGACTATACAATGTACAGTATATGTAAAGCACTGTGTAAATTGACAGCACTCTACAAGTACCTGAAATAAAACATATTACAGGTTGTTATTATCTTACGGACACCATAATAATGTAAATGAATAGAACCATAAGCTTTAGAAACTCAAAATGATAGTCCAAGAAAAAAATTTTTCCAATAAAAAACGTCCAATCCAGTATATGTTGTGTTGTCATCCAGCAATAATCAACACCGTGCTTGAATTCTGACCCCACTCCCTGCTCACCTTAACCATTGACCTATAGATTATAATAGGCCAAAAACTCGCTTTATAAGGACAATGTGTCTCCAAATTTCTGATCCGTGACGTGTTCTTTCCATGTATTATGCTTTTTTAAACTCCAGATCCGCGCAAAATAAAACAAAAACATACCATAGTGCAACATTGTTTTATATAACCAAAAATTAAATATGCTTCATTATTGGAAAAAAAATATCTTGAACATGTTTCTAAAGCTTATAATTCTATTTATGATGAGATAGCGCACTACATTTTTTTAAATTTATTTAATTTTGAGTGTGAGTACACCAGAGTAGTGAGTGCAGCAATCTTCTCCCCTGATATTATTACTATAGTTGGAACATAGCGCAAAGGTCTTTAACATTTGCATTGACCATAATAATATAGCTCCTCAGAATGAATAAAATGTATAAATGTATGTAAACATAAAAGTGTATATCCTTAGTGACATACCAATAAGATCCACTGGTCATTAGGGGCACAATGGAGCAGAGATATTACATATCCAAGGCAAATGCCGGCTGCCTCTAGATTGAGCCAAAAAGAATGTGTCCAAAAAACTTCATCACTCTTCCAATATTTGGATGCATGCGTTCCACCACATTATCGCCCATTTTGGACACATTCTTTTTAGCTCAATCTAGTGGCAGCCGGCACCAGTTAAAACAGTACTTAACGTTTGCCTTGGATGTGGGATATCTCTGCTCCATTGTGCCCCTGATAACAAGTGGATCTTACTGGTTTGTCAATAAGGAGGCAAAACGTTAGGCTGCTGCGCCCTCTGTTCCTTGTTTTTTGCAGCTATCTTTTTGGGGTTCCCCAACCCCAAGAGAAGATTAAGGAGGGATATGATCAACATGTATAAATACATCAGTGGTTCATATAGTGAACTCGGTGTAGAGTTATTCACCCTGAGGTCATCACAGAGGACAAGGGGGCACTCTTTACGTCTGGAGGAAAAGAAATGTAATCTCCAAACATGGAAAGGTTTCTTCATAGTGAGAGCTGTGAAAATGTGGAATAGACTCCTTCAAGAGTTGGTTCTGGCCAGCTCAGTGGATTGCTTTAAAAAAGGCCTGGATTGTTCCCTAGATACACATAATATAACTGGATACTAACATTTATAGGTAAAGTTGATCAAGGGAATATCCGATTGCCTCTCAGGGGATCAGGAAGGATCAATTATCTGCGTATACACGTGCCAGTACATTTTCCTTGAGCGGAGATTGTTTTCTTTTTGTGACATTTCTTTTTGTGTTCATTGCATGACTTGAGCTGGAGGGCTTTGTGGGGTGCATTAAACTAAGGGGGCTTTGAGTGACTTTACGGGAAGGAGGGGAACATATAAGCCCTGAAAGAGCTCTGGGGTTGAACTTCCTCAACCCTCTGTGAACTCACAGTTTTGAGCTCCTTCTCAGCATAGGCCCATTTGTGACGGAAGGCTGCTTCTCCTGTTTCCCATCTTTGGTAATTTGATAAGTCACATGACCAGAGTGCCCATACTGAGGAGGTCTGTTCTCTGAGGGCTACCCTCTTTGCTTCTCTCTTCTCCCCACAGTAGCCTGCCATCAAAGAGAGCAAACAGCAGAATAATTCCTCCTGCAGTATAATGGCTCAGGACTGGAGAACTGAGCCCAGTCCCCAGAGAGCTAGTAGCTTAAAACTTGACATATGTAGTTTGTTTTTTTTTGTTCGGTCAGCAGGTTGAAGGAAAAAAGCTAACAGATTCATCCAACCACACAAATGAGGTGGATGGAAAATTTCCCACCACTGGGACTCTGTATTCTGACAGTGGCACTCGCTACTGTCACAATTTACTGATCAGCAGCTGCAGCAACTGATTGATGGAAAACTTGTAACATGCTGCTATTATTCAGACTGCAAGATGTTAAAAGAGGCACAAGGTGGCGGTGTCCTGCAATTAAGTGACACACACTCTGGTGAAAAGCTTTGTGGACTTTGTAGGCTGAACCGCAGGACTTTTTTGGAAAACTGAGAATTAGGGGACTACATTTTCCAGTGGAGCTGGTGTGTGGTTGGAGGCATGTAAATGTAGAAGCCCGGGAACAGGTGCAGGGGATATCGCTACATATGGATGCTGCACCTTAACACTTTTCTTCTTCACATATGGTGAATATAATTCTTAAATTTTGTGTATACAGTGGGGCAAAAAAGTATTTAGTCAGCCACCAATTGTGCAAGTTCTCCCACTTAAAAAGATGAGAGAGGCCTGTAATTGGCATCATAGATAGACCTCAACTATGAGAGACAAAATGAGAAAAAAAATCCAGACAATCACATTGGCTGATTTTGAAAGAATTTATTTGCAAATTATGGTGGAAAATAAGTATTTGGTCAATATCAAAAGTTCGTCTCAATACTTTGTTATATATCCTTTGTTGGCAATGACAGAGGTCAAACGTTTCCTGTAAGTCTTCACAAGGTTGGCACACACTGTTGCTGGTATGTTGGCCCATTCCATGCAGATCTCCTCTAGAGCAGTGATGTTTTGGGGCTGTCACTGTGCAACACGGACTTTCAACTCCCTCCAAAGGTTTTCTATGGGGTTGAGATCTGGAGACTGGCTAGGCCACTCCAGGACCTTGAAATGCTTCTTACGAAGCCACTCCTTCGTTGCCCGGCGGTATGTTTAGGATCATTGTCATGTTGGAAGATCCAGCCACGTTTCATCTTCAATGCCCTTGCTGATGGAAGGAGGTTTGCACTCAAAATCTCACGATACATGGCCCCATTCATTCTGTCCTGTACTTGGATCAGTCGTCCTGGTCCCTTTGCGGAGAAACAGCCCCAAAGCATGATGTTGCCACCCCCATGCTTCACAGTAGGTATGGTGTTCTTTGGATGCAACTCAGCATTCTCTCTCCTCCAAACACGGCAAGTTGTGTTTCTACTAAACAGTTCTATTTTGGTTTCATCTGACCATATTACATTCTCCCAATCCTCTTCTGGATCATCCAAATGCTCTCTAGCAAACTTCAGATGGGCCCGGACATGTCCTGGCTTAAGCAGGGGGACACGTCTGACACTGCAGGATCTGAGTCCCTGGCGGCGTAGTGTGTTACTGATGGTAGCCTTTGTTACGTTGGTCCCAGCTCTCTGCAGGTCATTCACTAGGTCCCCCGTGTGGTCCTAGGATTTTTGTTCACCGTTCTTGTGATCATATTGACCCACGGGGTGAGATCTTGCGTGGAGCCCCAGATCGAGGGAGATTATCAGTGGTCTTGTATGTCTTCCATTTTCTAATTATTGCTCCCACAGTTGATTTGTTCACACCAAGCTGCTTACCTATTACAGATTCAGTCTTCCCAGCCTGGTGCAGGTCTACAATTTTGTTTCTGGTGTCCTTCGACAGCTCCTTGGTCTTCACCATAGTGGAGTTTGGAGTGTGACTGTTTGAGGTTGTGGACAGGTGTCTTTTATACTGATAACAAGTTCAAACAGGTGCCATTGATACAGGTAATGAGTGCAGGACAGAGGAGCCTCTTAAAGAAGAAGGTTCAGGTCTGTGAGAGCCAGAAATCTTGCTTGTTTGTAGGTGACCAAATACTTGTTTTCCACCATAAGTTGCAAATAAATTCTTTCCAAATCAGCCAATGTGATTGTCTGGATTTTTTTTCTCATTTTGTCTCTCATAGTTGAGGTCTACCTATGATGCCAATTACAGGCCTCTTTCATCTTTTTAAGTGGAAGAACTTGCACAATTGGTGGCTGACTTTTTTGCCCCACTGTATATGGAGTATCACTTCTCTTGTCTTGTATAAGTCCTGCTGTCACGTACCTTGGTTGGAGTCTGAGTTGATGAGAGGGCTCAAAGAAGTATGGGTGTCAGTAGCTTGGTAGCAGGTGACTGCCACGGTCAGGGACATAGTCAATGTGAGCCAAGGTCATACATGGTGAGACAGCTGCATAGTTAGGAAGTAGGCTAAGATCAGTACCAGGGTAGCAGGCGGAGAATAGTCAGAGGCAAGCCGAGGTCAGTATCCATAAATGCACAGGAATGAGTATTAGCTGTACGAGAATGAGCAGCAGCTGTATTAGCTTCCTTACACCTGTATAGTATCACACTTGATCAGCCTCTGAAAAGTAGGTTGCTTTTCAGAGGGTGACTCAGGTGTTCAGGAGGCAATCTTGCAGCTTCTTGAATGCCTATTTTTTATGTTTTTTTTGTCAAACGGTAATTTTTAATGGGAATAGTGTGCCACAACCATAAGCCAAGTGTTTGGCTTGCAGTTGTGGCATGGCCTCATGGACAAGGTTGAGCAAGTTTGAAAGGCGGTGCTGCTTGTCAACTCGACAAGTTGCATAATTTTACCATGGAATGTAAACAGCTCCCTCCATATGTGTGGTAGCTTTTAGGTGGGTGGTTGTGGGGTGTTAAAACCACCCCCTGGCCACCCATGTGAAAGAGGCCTAATTGTTTAATTCTCAAAATCAGTTCTACTTTTGTATGTAAAACTGGCCATACATACATAACTGATTCCCCCCATCCACACATTCGAGGTGAATGGGGGAATCCTACCCGCTGCACTATTGTATTCTGACAGTGGAAAGATGCCCTAGCTGTCGGAATGCACAGATCAGCACTGTATACATTGGCTGCAGCTGCTGATCGAGCAGTATTTATCCATTGGAGCTGTTGAGTAGAAGTTGATCGGTTGATTGATTTCTGTTCAACTGCAGTGGCCACTCATAGATCAAAAATTTTCAATGCTGAACCAGCCGAATTTCAATCCATCTATGGCTACCTTTAGAATACTGCACAGTAGCATTTCTTTTGTCTTTCATACTGGGTGTAATTATCACTATCTGTTCTTATTCTGTATGTATGTGTAGCACCCTCCTAGTTAGCTAGGGGGAGCTCTAGTTCTAAATATAGGCTGAATAGCAGCCTGGGTATGAAAGCCAGGTGGATCAAATTTAGGTCAGGAGCTGAAAGGCTCTGAAAACCAGCTCTTAGAGGATCCCAGCCAATCCCCAACAGAAGGCTTAGCAAAGGGACCAGGACAGCCTTTAGCCACCTCCCGTCCGGCTGTTGTATATAAACGGCCGGACAGTGGCACTGCAGGGTCGGGTGGCCGTCTATAAACGGCCTCCCCGCACCCTGCTTGTGCGTGCTCCCTGGGAGCGCGCAGCACCGCGATCCGGTGCCCTCTGTGTCCTCCGGACACAGTGAAACACCGATTGTCGGACGGGACCTCTGTATGAGGTCCCGATCATGTGATCACTGATTGGCCAATCAGTGATCACATGCAAAGTAGTAAGCAAGATGTCACTTCTGACATCATTGCTTACTATGTGTGAAATCTGTGAATGATCACAGAGGTCACATGGTACAAGGCTATTCACAAAAGCCTTGTACCATGTGACAAGCTGTGACCAATCACAGCTCACTCAGTACTTCTCAATGAGTGCAAGAATGCACACAGAGAGAAAGAGAAATGATTGCTTTTACATCCTATATGGGTGTAAAAGCAATCAGTGTAAAAAAAAAAAATCTTCATCACCCCCACAAGTAGTACAGTGTCACCATGGTGACACTGTACTGCTAGGGTGACAGCATGTAAAAAAAAAAAATAATATAAAAAAAAAAATAAAAATGTAAAAAAAAATGTTTACAAATTATAATTTTTGCTTATAAACTAATTTGGATTTTTTTTTTTTACTAAAAAGATAACGGAATAAATTTTGGCTAAGATTTATGATGAAATATTATTTATTTGCAAAATTTTATAAAAAAAACACTTTTTTTCAAAATTTTTGGACATTTCATTTACATAGCAAAAAAAATACAAATCCCAGTGGTGAATAAATACCACCAAAATAAAGCTTTATCTGTCTCAAAAAAATGGTAAAAAATTCATTTGGGTACAGTGTTGCATGACCGCGCAATTGTCATTCAAAGTGTGATAGCGCTAAAAGCTGAAAATTGCCCTGGGCAGGAAGGGGGTAAAAGTGTCCAGTCTGGAAGTGGTTAAGAGTAACTGAACCTGCTCAGCAGCAGGGAGTGTTTGGGTGGAAAACGAGGAAGTGAGGATGGAGAGCAGGAGCCTGGGAGGGGGCCCAGATGGAGAGTGGCTCACCAACAGGCAGTGGAGCTTGGAGGGGGGAAAACTCAGGACTTTGCCAGCCCCCAAAGCAAGGACCACCTGTGCAGCAGGGAAGGAGCTGCCCAGCTAGAAGGCCTGGTAGCAGCACCAACCCACCAACAGCACATGCAAAAGGACTTAGTCAGTAGATCTGCACCCCCTGGGCCAGTAGGGGGAAAGAGGCACTCTGGTAGGAAACTGGATTAGCTGTTCACTCTGCAGTGGCAGGGTCTTAATGGGACATTAAATACCAGGAGTACACTACGTACAGAGTTCAAAGTTTGGAGGGGGGGCTGCACATAGAGTGCAGAGTTCAGGGGTGTGCTACCTACGTAGTGCAGAGTTCAGGGGTGCACTGCATACAAAGTACAGACTTCAGGGGTGCCTTACGCACAGAGTGCAGAGTTCAGCCTTCTTCCACAGCTGCTTATCTCTGAATCCCTGATCAATATTTCACTTTCACCACTCTCATAGTTGCCAACATTTCAAAAGAAATTTTAGGGACACTTTTTTTCCTGTATGTCCAGAAAGACAGTGTAGGCAGAGCAGTATGTTAATTAGGGGTGGGGCATTCAGTCATGGGTGTGGCCTAACACGGAAAAGAAGATGGCACCATGCCAAAAATGGGTGTGCTTTAAATTACATTAAATATTGGGTGTGGCTTAAAGGGGGTGTGGTTAAACAGAGTCTGAGATTTTCTTGGGCTCCCCCCATAAAGTTTTGCTCTCCACCCTAACATCCCAAAAAACAAATAAACACACACATTGACTTATCACAAAAAACTTAATAATGTAAACAGAAAGAACTGGTCCACACTCATTGATTGGTTACTAGAGGTTACAGAACATAATTACCGCTCACTGATTGGTTTCTAGAGGTTGCTGCAGTTAGTACAGGACTATGCTCAGTGATTGCAGGAGTAGTACAGGAGAGGGTCAGAGACTGCAAGCATAGTACAGGAGAGGGTCAGAGACTGCAGGAGTAGTACAGGATAGGGTCAGAGACTGCAGGAGTAGTACAGGATAGGGTCAGAGACTGCAGGTGTAGTACAGGAAAGGGTCAGAGACTGCAGGTGTAGTACAGTTAAAAAAAAAAAAAAATCTCTCCTTTTACCATTTGCATTGCAGGAAGGGGGCCCTGGCAGGCTGGGGACTATTTTTTCATTTTCGAGGCCAGAGGACTAATCTGCAGTGCAGAGGCTCCTGTGAATTAAACTAATGTCCTGACCTTTTCTACATCAATCCACCAGGGCAATTTGGCGGATTGATACAAAAATGGCCGGCAGTTTTGTTTAGTATTAAGAAACAGCGGCACTGCAGATTAGTCCGCCAGACCCGAAAATGAAAAAATAGTCCCCAGTCTGCCGTGGCCCCCCTTTTCGCATAGCAAATGGCAACAAGAAAGTTTTAAATTTTTTTCACTGCCTTAGGCTTACACTAAATTAAGAAGCACCATCTGCGGCTGTCCCTGCCCTGATCCCAGATTTCCGGGACACTAGACGGGACTGAGCAATGGCAGGACATCATTCAAAATATCAGGACAGTCCTGAGTAATCCGTGACAGTTGGCAACTATGCCCTCTTCTGCTCTGACCTCTGCATGCAACCCCCCCACTCCCTTAGAAGATCAACCATCTTCCACATGTCTTACTTTTGTTGCTGTATTAATCTAAATCCCCCCTGCCGGCTCTAGTACCTCTCTGCCCACTGTATGTGGCTCCTCCACCTCTCTCACTTGCAGGAAGATCATCGTTTGAAGATATCGGCATCCACTCTGCACTCTGGGCACCTGCCTCTTTGGGAGCTGTTTGGAGAAGCTGGACTTCTATGTTTCCAAGTGATAGTGGTGAGCAGGAGCAGAGGGCCTGAGCCAGAGGTTCCACCAAGTTCCAGCTGAAAGAAAGCCCTGCTTACATACAGTAGATCTTACTCTGAGACCAAGTTTCAAGGGCATTTCCTCTTCAGCATAAGGCAGCACGACCTCTTCAAGTATTCTTATGTATTCAAACTGATCCATGATCCCTGGCATGCGATAAATAGGCCCAACACCGTAGTATGAGAAACATCCCCATATCATGATGCTTGCGCAACCATGCTTCACTGTCTTCACAGTGTACTGTGGCTTGAATTCAGTGTTTGGGGGTCGCCTGACAAACTGTCTCCGGCCACTAGACCCAAAAAGAACAATCTTACTTTCATCAGTCCACAAAATGTTGCGCCATTTCTCTTTAGGCCAGTCAATGTGCTCTTAGGCAAATTGTAACCTCTTCAGCACATGTCTTTTTTTTCAACAGTGGGACTTTGCGGGGGCTTCTTGCAGATAGCTTGGCTTCACATAGGTGTCTTCTAATTGTAACAGTACTCACAGGTAACTTTAGACCTTCTTTGATCTTCCTGCAGCTGATTGTTGGCTGAGTCCTTGCCATTTTGGCTATTCTTCTATCCATTTGAATGGTAGTTTTTCGCTTTCTTCCCTGTCTTTCAGGTTTTGGTTGCCATTTTAAAGCATTTGCGATCATTTTAGCTGAGCAGCCTATCATTTTCTGCACTTCTTTATATGTTTTCCCCTCTCCAATCAACTTTTTCATCAAGGTACGCTGTTCTTCTGAACAATGTCTGGAATGACCCATTTTCCTCAGAATTTCAGAGAGAAATGCACTGTAACCAGCATGCACAACATTTGCTGCCTTCCTTCCTTAAATAAGGGCAATAATTGCCACCTGTTTTTTAAACAATGAATGACCTCACTAATAGAACTCCACACTGCTATTATTTTGAACATGCCCCTTTCAATTAGTGATTCAATTACACAGAATCAGCAGCATGCATGTCATGACTGTTGGGTCTGTTGGATTTCTATTACTCTACTACACCTGCTAGTAAATTATTTGCCATGTAGAAATATCATTTCTACCAAAAACAGTGATTGATCAGGTTAGTGATATCTGACTGCTATTATTTTGAACACAACTGTACATCTCTCTGTCTGCTTCTTCTCCCAATGTCCGCACCTGAGCAGTTTCTCCCCATACAGTTTTATGGAGCTAGTAGACAGATCACCTCCTATATCGTCTACCAACCCTATAGATACATATGGGCCAAGCTGACCAGGTATGAAAATGGGATCAAAAAGCCTGCAGATGTAAACAAAGTCACGGGCCTCTGAGCTAGATCTAAGTAAGCATAGTGATTTGGGGAGTTTAAAGTGATATTAAACCCAAAATCAATAATGTAATATACTGCAGTTTACCAATCATTGGATGTGGTGGCTGCATTCGTTTTTTTAGGCTTTTTTCCCTTTGTTTTCCTTGGTGATCTGGCCAGTAACACACCTCCTGTATCAGAGTGCCTATATGAAGGAGCACAACAGATAGAATTATCAGTCCGGGGGATGGGAGTGTTAAATGTACTAGCAGATTTAAATATCCTAACAAACTGAAACTGATTTCTGCCTTACACTTATAATTATATTATATCATAGTATATTTTTATAATTATTGATTATAATCAGTTACAGCAAGCTGTTTTGTTCTTTTTGGGATAAAGGTTTTATATGAATAAGCAAAACTGATCATTGTAAGCACCCTTGCCAGTGGTAATTTGTTTGTCTCATCTCTGAAAACTGATACATTGGAAAAGAGCTTGTTCTTTTGAAAAAAAAACAGACTTATTGGCAGAACCAGCAACTGAAAATAGAAAAAAGAAAGCCTAAAAAAGAAAACTAATATAGCACATCACATCTAAGAAATGGTAAACTACAATTTAATAAATGTTTGCTTTTGGTTTTAATACTGCTTTAAACACATCTGCTATAAACGAGCAGCCTTGAACTTTCTGATAACTAACAAGGTCAATGCTGTGTGTGAAATGTTTGACAGAAGCTCAGCCCTGTAGGGGCAGCTCTGATCAGTGACTGTAGCAGTTGTGCATGCTATGTGAACACAGTGCTTCCAGTGCTGTCTAGTCTACATTATCCTTTTCATCATGGCTCTCTTCAATAAAGCACTGGTAGCACTGACTGGGATACTCGTTGCTGTTTACTTCTATTCTGGGAAACCAGTGTTTGAACCATGTAAGTATGCCACAACTTTTTTTTGGATTTATATCACTTCTGTATTAGATGGCTACTGGGAAACTGTAGACAATTGTCTGAAAGTGTATAAATAAATGTAACTTCAGAGTACATATAAACCATAACTGGATAATAGTTTGAAAAAGCCCCATGAATCATAAACATTTTTTTAAGAAAATACGGTTTATAACCTTTGTTATTCTTTTTGCATCTCAGCATTGCTGATCTGCTGAAACTGCTTTGCAGCCACTTCCTGACTATATGCATATACCTCACCGATGGCTGCCTGGCTTTTCTCAGGGTGCATTTCATACTGATGGCAACACTGGAACGTACCTGTACAATAAGCATTGTCACAGCCAATTGTAATGCCCAAGTTAATAACACAGGGGCACAATTAGAAGGTAGAAACAAAGCATTGCCCGAAAAAGTACATTCATGGTAGGATCACAAGATTATTACTGGTATTTTAGTGAAAGGTTTAGATTTATTAAAGAATATGTCAACCCAAAATTTCATATTCCTGATATGTGTTTGTTCTACTGTGTACTTGTATGAAAAGCCGGGGCGGACTGACCATTTGGAAACCCGGGCACTGCCTGAGGGCCCGGGGTCAGTAGGGGGCCCCATGAGATGCCCCTTGTACCTTTTTCATAGGCCTTTTTGAGTTTGGGCAAGGACACAGGGGCCCCATGATCCCCTATTGCCTGGGGGCCCCATGAGTTGTCAGTCCTCCCCTGATGAAAAGTATCCTGTTTTCTTTGTATTGCTTCATTTGTGTGAAATCCCTGGTGTTTAGGCCAGTCATTGTCAGTTTTCTGACTGTATTGGATTTCTGCCTGCTCTCCTCCAATGATTAGTTGTGTGCTGACATGCACCCCCCCCCTGCACAGCCATTCACTGGGAAAATCAACGTGTTGCTGTTTCTTCACCTCCAGCTCTCTAAGATCCTTATGCAGCTGAGAGCAAAGATGATGTGATCACTTATAAAAAAAGGGAAACAAGGTATTTATAATGTTTTTTATGTATACATACATGTTTTGCCTTTCATTTCTATTTTAAACTGAATAGGTTGTTTTACAAGGTGAGGATTCACATATACTTTGAGACTGAAAATTACTTTGGAAATTATATTAAAATGGTAAAGATTGTAAATAGTGGTACACCGAAATGAAAATTCTGGTACCTGAACCGAAACTTCAAAATACAGTTGGCGGAAAACCAAAACCGAAATGCACAGTTTTTAAAAATGAATATATATTTTTAGAAATAAATACTCTTTGATTAAAAAAAAAAACAAAAAATTTATATATACCCCAATTTTGCGGGTGTTACGGCGAGTAAATAGATACCCAACATGTCATGCTTTAAGATTGCACACACTCGTGGAATGGCGTGAAACTACACTACTTGGAAATCTCCATGGGTGATGCTTTAAACATTTCTACAGGTTAGCAGTGTAAAGTTACAGAGGAGGTCTAGTGCGAGAATTATTGCTCTTCCTTTGACGTTCGTGGTGATACCTCACGTGTGTGATTTGAACACCATTTACATATGTGGGCATGGCCTATGTATGCGTTCACCACTACGTGCGAGCACTGGGGGACAGGGACACTTTAATTTTTTTTTTTTATTATTATTTATTTTATTTTATTTTTTGCACTGTCCCTTTAAAAAAAAATGTTAATCACTTTTATTCTTATCACAAGAAATGCATGCATCGCTTGTGATAGAAATAATTAGTGACAGGTCCTCTTTAGGGAGAGATATGGGGTCAATAAGACAACACATCTCTCCTCTGCAATGTAAAGCATTTGATCAAAAAAAAAAAAGCATTGATCTAGTGCATTAATAAAAAAACAAAATGGCCGGAATGGGAAGTGACATCGCTCCGGTCCTCTAAGGGCATAGAGATGAGTGGTGGCCATCTTTCCTTCACTCATCTCTATGCCCAGCGCTGGGATCGATGGTTTCTCAGGTAAAGCTGAGAACTACCGAGCGGCAGCCAGTGGCGGTGGGCGGCAGTGAGGGGCGGGGTTTTTTCGGCACATGTACGTTTTTTTTTCATTTCGGCCAACAGCCGAAAGGGGTGTTTTCGGCCAAAATGAAATTTCGGTGCATTCCTAATTGTATATGATTTACATGCACCGTAAACTGGAACTACACGGCATCTGAATACCACAAACCAAAAATGCTGTTTAATTCATTTTTAATATTCAAACCAAACTCACCCATCCATACTTTATTTTGCTGAGAAATCACTTTGAAAAACTCCCCGCTTGCATTTCTGGCTGCAGCCATCTTAAATAAGGGAGGATAATTTGTGAAGCATTACTTCCTGGAATCTATCTGCCCCTAGCTCAGGCATGCAGGCAGGGGGGTGTGCTTAGCTGAGAAAGCTCCTACTTCCCTCCTAAAGACTCCTGGGATGTATGACATCATTTGCCTAGGCCCTGAAAACAGGAAGTAGCTGTAGAAATGTAAAAAAAAGGGTTAAAACAAGTAAATATAATATACTAGCTGTATAAGGATTAAAAATAGTCAATGTTGATTGAGAGGGTGAAGTTTTGCTTTGTTCTCCAGGTTTACTGTCCCTTTAACTAGTTTGTTTGAGCTAACCTATTTTCTACACTTAAGGTGGGAATACACAATTAGAAAATCGACTGATCGGTCATCTGACGACCGAGAGGCATTCATTTGTTGGTCGAAATCGTGACCCACAGTAACCAATCTAGAAAAATCGTTTGTCGGGTAATACGTAGTGTTGATGTCTTCCCTACAAGTGGAAGTGATGCAGTGTGCATGTGACCTTGTAGCCACGCCCTTCCAGTCAGAACAAGCGATATACACAACAATTAACAGCAATGAGTATAATATAGTTTATTACAATAACTATATACATAAATAGTGATACATACAAATATAATATGCAGAATTCTGGTTTCTTTATCTCATTAGGCCAATCTACTTAACATTTGGATTTTTCGTTCCTGTTTACGAAGATTCCTTGGACATAAACATCCGGGTCATCTTCTGTTTCTGCTCATGCATGATAGCGCTTGATAGATTTTTTTCATACGATTGTCATACCACTGCATAGAAAATCGGCCGTTCGTATGCGAAACAGCAACATTTTTCACTGTTGTTTAACCGGATTTTTTCGTTCACAATATAGTTATCATTTAAAACATCCTGCTCATCAACAAAGAGAAAATCGTTCGATCAGCGGTTCCGCGGACTTTTTCGTATGAATTTCTTATCATGTGTACAGGGCATAAGGGCCGATTAACACCACACCACACTGTGCATTCCCCTGCAGTGTGATTTTTCAGCCCATTCTTTTAAATGGGCTGAAATTGCACCGGATCGCACAAAAAATAGTGCATGCACCATTTTTGAAAAATGCACCAAGCACCATATCACGTGTCTGCCTTCTAATTATGCCCCAGTGTTACCACCCTATAAATTACCAGTAGGGATTACAACTGGCTGTGACGTTTATTGTGCTATCAGTGGGATATCCACCATGAGAAATGCTATGCGGATTTCGGTGGAGTACATGCATGTAGATAGGAAGCGGTACCATGTGATCTGGTGTCCAGAAAGCACTGCGTTTTCAAACTGCGTTTGGAATTCCATCAACAATGTATTGATACCCGCAGCAGATCACAAAGGTAGTGGGTTTTGAAAGGGGTGCAGGAAATGTGCATGGAACACGCCTTTCCCGCATTGCGTTCTAGTGTGAACGAGCCCTAAGAGATGTGCCTGTGCTACATACAGTATCCAGCAACTACTGAACACCTCTGATATGGGACATTAACCACTTCCTGCCGGCGCCTCCTGGCCCTTTAAGAGTTTCAGAAGCTGGGAGGCGGGACGGGCGGGGTGGGGTTTAGGGATCATGTGACCGCCGTGACACGTCATCACGGTGGTCACATGATCGGGAAAGGTCCCGATCGAAAGATCAGACCGGGACCTTTCCGTGAGTACCAGACATGTGTGCTGGGAGCGCGCAAGGTGCGCGCTCTCAGCACATATGTTTTTTTTTTTTTAATTGCGCGCAACTGCGCGGCCGCTCGGCATCTAGGCCCAGACGCGGGAGGCCACACATTTGTGTGCTGCCGGCGTGAAGAGGTTAAGCATACCTCCCTACTTTCTAAGATGGGAAAGAGGAACACCTATTAGCAAAAGTATGTAGGCATTGTACACACCTCCTGCCACGCCCCCTTACACAGAGAAATCATTTCCAACAAACAACTGATTTAGACCAACAAGTGCTTTTTTTTTTCTACTACTATTCCATTATATTGGCTTTTGAATTGTACAAATGCAGTTTAGAAATTGGATGAAAGATTTAGCCATATAAAACACTTTTTGACAGATAAATAATGTATTTTCTATACAGGTACTGTATATACATCAGACCAAACCGAGGGACAATTGAGGAGGAAAGAGGGACAGAAGGACTTTGTTTCAAATGAGGGACAGTTCCTTTGAAATCAGGGACAGTTGGGAGCTGATTAAGTTATACTACTGTTTACCACAAATCATAAAGGGACCAATATATAAAACAATCAGATTTTATTAAATTTATAAAAAAAATAGTCCACACATATTAATAGATAAGAGAATTAAAAAAAAAGAGCAAAATACATATATGTCCTTGAAATAGGTCAACACGTTTTGTTGTTTTTTTTTCCACTTCTTCAGGCCCGAAAAGGAGATTATAGCATATAATGGGTTGAGCATAATAGTAGAATGATCTCTAAAAAAGAGAGTAAAACATTAACATAATTTTATTTTCCATAACAATATACCATAATTATATCATATATGCTCAGCGCAAAAATCTATGATCAAATGCAAAAGAATCTAGATGTTTGCGTTTATGTAAACCTAGCATTGTGAATGCATAAGTATTACTTAAAAGTTTGTATCTTACCCCTATAAAAAAATATGTTCAGGGGTGTAATTTATCTAGAAACTTCAAAAATCATGACAGTGGTGCCTGAAAACTGTGCCTGTCGTACAAATCACAAAAATCCAGTCAAGCGGGTTTGCGAGATTGTTAATCATTAGCTAAATGTAAGTGGGTTATATCTCTAGGCCGAAGTTCCTTTCTTTGTAAATTGTGAGCTGTGGTTGCGGAGTTTGGAATAAAGCTTCCCTAGGTATCAGCAAAGGAACCTTTCACCTGTATGCAGATATCAATCTGGTGGTGAAAGAGTGCTTTCACCCACCATAGAGGGATGAAGAGCGGGCCATCCTTCTTTTACTCATTGGTCACCGGTTAGTAATCCCAAGAAGCTGTGGGTGCTCACACTGCAGTTCACAATAACTTTTAGTCACTGGTCACACCGCTGTGATTTAAAATTGCATGATTTGTGTGCAATTTCAGTGCAATTTCTGAAGACTTTATTGCTACTTGTGAAGATTTGCCATTTCCATTATATTTTATGTATGTGAAATCACAACAAAACTAAGTAATGCAAGAACTACTTTAGAAATCGCGCTGCAGCAAATCGCACATGTTAAGACACTGACATTCATTAGATGCGATTTCAGGTGCGATTTCAATTCAGTATGACCGGGCAATTACTGCTAGCCCTAGCAGCTAATCCACCAGTCAAAAAAAATGTTGGATTGGTTACAGATAATGGATGTGCATTCATATCCCAGTACCTGTGGTACTATATGCAGAACTCTAAAGCACACCATACATAACAGAAAATAGTCAATCGTGTTGACTTGCTTTGAGGGTTTTTTTTCTTGGGAGAGTGCATGTGATCAACACTGTCCAGACAGAGGGTCAGGGGTCCTGCATCTTCCTAAAGCAGAATAAAAACTCCTCCTAAAAGATTAACCAGTGCTTAGCTGGACACTGATAGAAATCACAAGACTGCTCTAACTGCTGATTAGAAAAGGTATTTAGCGGTTTATATTTACTAAAATGATTGCATTTCCATATTATGTGTACTGTGGGAGACCAGATATAGTGAATGCAGGGTCCAGGGTTTAGTAACACTTGACTAGGGTAGTTCAGATACACCCGTTGACTCTGCACACTAGAAAACTGCCCCCCATTACCACCCCCTATTTCCTTAAATAAAGACACCAACACCCAAAATGGAGTAAATGGCTGAATCAGCCTTTTATTAAACCAAAACCATAAATAACAAGAAAAACATTCACAGTTATAAACAATCCAGCTCCAAGAACAGTTGTGGATCCTTGACGACACCTGCTCACACCATTTTGGAGTCCGTGGTACCACAGGACTCCAAACCTAAGATAGGTCCCACCGTTTTACCAATGTGCTAAATTTTGGACCCCCGTCAAGGACCTCAACCGCACCCCACCTCCTCCAAACCATGCAAACCCAATTACCAAGGAAGGAGGGAGGGACGTTCCACTGATGATTTCCAGCTTACAAGTGACACCCTTCACTCTGCACCACCAACCACTCTCTCTTCAGCTCCTCCCATCATCCCGTTCTCTCCTCCAATCCACTAAGTGTTCTCTAATTTCATATATCAACAGCTACATTTAAGCCTATCCTGCCACGTTTTCCTTCCACCCTGTCATGTATTCCCTATGCTTAACCTCATCTTTCAAAGCTCTGGGCATGTCTTGACTAGGGTAGTTCAGATACACCTGTTGACTCTGCCCACTAGAAATCTGTCCCCCATGACCACACCCTATTTCCTTAAATAAAGACACCAACACCCAAAATGGAGTAAATTGCCGAATCGGCCTTCTATTAAACCAAAACCATAAATAACATGAAAAACATTCACAGTTATAAACAATCCAGCTCCAAGAACAGTTGCTGATCCTTGACAACACCTGCTCACACCATTAAGCTAGGTTCTATCCTCAGCCGCCAAACATTGCCTTGGGGTCGATCCTAACTGACCACATTCTAAACTGAACCAGACCAACTGGAGGACTCCTGAGATGGATTCCAGCATTTTACCAATATACCAAGTTTTAGACCCCCGTCAAGGACCCCAACCGCCACCGCGGCACAAGTGTGACACCTTACACTTGTGCCCACCGCCAAACCCGAAAGGCCCACTGGATACCATCTTGCAATCATAAGAAACACAAATCTGTGCCTACAGCGTTAAGATGTACTCCATCCCCTTTAAGGTACAGCCCTGAATCCTTCTCCAATTCCACATGCCAAACCACAAGGCCACCATTCCTAGTTACGAATCTGTCCGCCTCCTTATTCACCTTTATATGGGCCTTATTTAATTGCTCCACAGACCTGGCTCCATGCCAGGAAGTGTGGACCACAATGTCTGACCACACAATGATCATCTCCGGAAAGGACAACCGAAGTCGCAGGAAATCAAATTTCACATCCCTAATGAGCTCTCTCATGGAACTTAAACCCAAATCATTGCCCCCTGCATGTAAGACCAGAATGTCCGGAGGACTATCCAGATGGACAAATTGATGCACCTCGGGCACCACCCGCTGCCAAAGCGTACCCACTACCTTAATCCATCTAACCTTGCCCTGGTCTATGGGGACGCTCAGCTGCCTGCCATTGGGCCTGATATCCGCCCTCTTAGCCCCCAGAATACATAGGAATGTCCGAGTATCCAGATGAGACATTGCGGAGGATCTGTAAAGAAAAAAGGGGATATCTGTGCCTAACCAGACCGTAAAATCTGCAACCAACTACATTAAAAAAAAACCCAGAAGACACACAGACAGAAAGAAACACAACATGCCCACCTCAAGGTGAGGTCTGACTTATATTCTATACCACTTGGACTTTCACCTGCCAATTCTCTTAACCACTCCCTTAGCCAGACCCCACCTTGAAGCCTCAGTGGCTGCCCCTATTCGGAAGGAATGGGAAGAATAATCCCCACTATTCAAACCTGCTGCCGACAAACATCTACGGAAAACAGCTACAAACAGCAACACAGTTGTGTTGTGAAAACAGCAACACAGTTGTGTTTCTTTCTGTCTGTATGAAACTTAGACAACAATTAACCATCCGAGTGTAGGAAAAAGGTCCCCCCATTTCGAGCCGCACCCGCAAGAACTGCTCCACTGTGAGGAAAGGACAAAACCACGGACCATTCCCCCGTAACAATTCAACCTTTTCTCCCTTGCCACCCTGGTCAGTCTTAGATCTATGTATCCAAATCCCCAAGGCAGAGGCTGAACAGAAAACATCCCCCACCTGCAGGCCCCCTGAAACCCGACAGGACAGGCTCACCAGCTCGCTAATGTGGAAAGCACCAAAAAAAGCCACCAAAAGGCAGCCCTGAACAGAATCACTTCATAAAGAGAGAGACTGGATCCAAACGGTCCAGCCCCGATCCCAGAACTGAGAAGGAAATAGGCCATCTAGAATCGCAAGTACGACGTCCCTTACGGTAACCCCGCAGGGCCTGACGCACCACAAAAGACTTGCTGAAATCAGTAGAGCCCAGCAACATAAATAAGAAGACAAGTTCTGCCAGCTTACAATCAACTGCCGATGCAGAGACACCCTGTAAAAATTTACAGTACAAAATACAAAACTAAGGAAGACATGTCCTCCACTCCGGTGCCAACACGCAAAGCACGTCCCACTGAAAATGAGACAAAACATCTGCCACTTGGAAATTCCTGGGATGTGTACAGCATAAAGAAAAGTATTAATTCTAAGTATAATTCTAAGTATTAACTCCTAGATTGTAAGCTCGAAAGAGCAGGGCCCTCGAACCCCTCGTGTATTGTTTTGTTACTGTATTGTCTCAAGTTCTGTCCCCCACTATAATGTACAGCGCTGAGCAAACCTTTCTGGCGCTATATAAATACTGTATAATATAATAATAAGAATAATAATAATTCACAAACAACTCAAGACCAAGTAATGCAATAACCTAACCACAGGAGGGGAAGACGCCGATATGTTATTAATTGCCAATACCACCCCCATGTTGTCACAGTGGAAGCGCACTCTATTGTTTCGAAAAGCCTCCCCCCATATTTCCACTGTCAAGACTATGGGAAAGAGTACTGGCACTCTGCTCGCTGCAGACCTTCCACTAGCTCTGGGCAACGCAGATGCTCCCTTCCGCCCAGCATGATGAACACCCTAAGCGCTCAGTCTCTGACCACATCACAGCTCCGGCGCCCGGCTTTAAGTCATCACCTCGCAACCCACTCTCCGCTCCGGCATCCACGTGGGCAGCCCTAGGCCCCTGTTGAGGCGCGCAAATGCAGTCCCCCGACCGCTGCAACACAGGTGCAGATAAGCCTGCACCACCATGCCGCCTCCCACGTCCTGCAACAGAAGGGCCACACCAGGAGACAGGCCGGCACCCGCCAATGTCCTCTTCCCGCTGGGTCGACCCACCGACCAGAACATCGCCAGTGGATCCAGCCACCTGCTCAGGGATCCTGATGACCGAGGAGGGGACTGAAGATGCAGAAGTGAGAGTCCCCTGCTTCTGGGCTCTGCCTGTGATGGGGATACCACCCGTGGAAGCTGGCAGATGCTTGGCAGGTGGACCTGGAGGGTCCCTACTAGAACTCCCAATGTGGCGCTGAGCCCGGGGGGAGAAATGTCTGAGGAACTCCGGAGGACGAGACCTCTGAGCCCACGTGGTTGCAGGCCCTGGCTGTGGTGAACCTTGCCTTACCTCCTGCAGAGAGGCTGCAACTTGCCTCTGAACCCAATCCGGGCCATGTACTGCAGCCGCAGCTTGAAGCTGGGCTAAGAGCTGGTCCAGTCCACTCATTGTAGTATTCTCTGTGTGTAGAAACGCATGACACATCTAGACAGACGTTCCAGTGACCATTTCCAGCTTCACTCCTCCCCACCAACTACTCTCTCTTCAGCTCCTCCCATCACCCTGTCCACTCCTAAAATCCAGTAAGTGTTCTCTAATTTCATATATCAACAGATACATTAACCCTATCCTGCCACGTTTTCCTTCCACCCTGTCATGTATGCCCTACGCTTATTCTCTTCTTTCAAAGCTCCGGGCATGTCTTCAGGTCCCGTACACAGGGGCTGAAAATCAACTGGTTCAGCAAGAACCAGACGAATTCCAGTCCGTGAGTACAGCTGTCTAACAAAAGCTGATCTATAACCCACTCCTCTTCCCAAAAAACTATATATGCCAAAAGTGGAGGAGGAAGGAGGACATAACGCGGAACTTCCCATTTTGGGTGAAGTTCCGCTTTGAACATGTGCTGAGCAGCATTGACAAGGCAGGCTGAAATTTCATATTAAAAAGAGTATATGAGAAACTGCTTTTCTGACATGGGATAGAATAATTTAGTGCAGGGGCAGGCAACCTTAAAGAGGTGGAGATCTACCTGAACAACATGGGCGAAGTCAAAGATCACCGGGCACAGTGTCACCTCCTCACACCTGATTTAACCTTTAATTGCCATTCTACTGTGTCGCAATTGTGTGCATTGCACGGCAATCATGGATTTAAATCAGGTGGTGAGGAGGCAACACATTGCTTCCTCAGCACCTGTCCAACAGACTTGGATCACTTTTCAGGGGAGCAGCAGTGCCTACTGCATTTGTAAATGAGCCTTTAGTTGCATTCAGAAGCAGCACCCTTAGGGCTCGTTCACACATAATGTTGGGGGTGGTAAAACCATGTGGTTTAATCACTGTTTTACCAACCCAATCCCTATCACCTTTAGCTACTGAGACAGCAGCCAAAGGTGTACCCATGCCACAGCAGGAATTAAACCTCCTGTTGCTTTTGATGGGTGCTAACACCTGCCATTCAGGACCCATTTAAGTAATCAGGGCCAGTCTGCAAGCGGCCGGCAACTGCATGCTTCTGTAGCGTCCAAGGGGTTAAGGCAGATGGTGAGAAAGCAACACAATGCTCCCTGCTTTAACTTGTTTCCTTTACTGCACAAGGTTGCAGGGCACTTGCAGAGCTGCCTAATACTTGAATGGATCATGCTTTGCAAGTGCCACACCCTCCAACCATGAGCGTATAACTCCTGCTGCAGCTTTGACATGTGTACACCCCTGGCCACTGCAGCTAAAGGTTGGGGAGGGAGTGGTAAAAACACATCTTAACCACTTCAATACCAGGCACTTTTACCATCTTCCTGCCCAGGACAATTTTCAGGTTTCAGCACTCTCACAATTTGAAGGACAATTGCGCGGTCATGCAAAACTGTACCCAAAGTAAAATGTTATCATTTTGTTCACACAACTAGAGCTTTTTTTTGGTGGTATTTAATCACCGCTGGGGGTTTTTTTTTTTTTGCTAAACAAAAAAAGACCAAAAATTAAAAATAAACACGTTTCTTTGTTTCTGTTATAAAAGTTTGCAAATAAATATTTGTTCTTCATAAATTTAGGCCAAGATATACTGTATTTTTCGCTCCATAAGATGCACCTGACCATAAGACGCACCTAGGTTTTAGAGGAGAAAAACAAGTAAAAAAAATATTCTGAACCAATGGACTGCAGACACAGTACAGGAGATGACCAGAGACTGCGGACATAGTACAGGAGATGACCAGAGACTGCGGACACAGTACAGGAGATGACCAGAGACTGCGGACACAGTACAGGAGATGACCAGAGACTGCGGACACAGTACAGGGAATGACCGGAGACTGCGGACACAGTACAGGAGATGACCGGAGACTGCGGACAAAGTACAGGAGATGACCGGAGACTGCGGACACAGTACAGGGGATGACCAGAGACTGCGGACACAGTACAGGGGATGACCAGAGACTGCGGACACAGTACAGGGGATGACCAGAGACTGCGGACACAGTACAGGGGATGACCAGAGACTGCGGACACAGTACAGGGGATGACCAGAGACTGCGGACACAGTACAGGGGATGACCAGAGACTGCGGACACAGTACAGGGGATGACCAGAGACTGCGGACACAGTACAGGGGATGACCAGAGACTGCGGACACAGTACAGGGGATGACCAGAGACTGCGGACACAGTACAGGGGATGACCAGAGACTGCGGACACAGTACAGGGGATGACCAGAGACTGTGGACACAGTACAGGGGATGACCAGAGACTGTGGACACAGTACAGGGGATGACCAGAGACTGTGGACACAGTACAGGGGATGACCAGAGACTGCGGACACAGTACAGGGGATTACCAGAGACTGCGGACCTTTGGGGAGGGAGGAGGAGCGGGTACCTGAATTTGACAGGTACCCGCTCCCACTTCCGCGGAGTTGTCCTCCCTTTATTGTGGACACCCGGCTGTGACAGCCGGGTGCCCACTGCGCATGCGCGAGAAGCGCTGCGCTTTGTGAATGGCCCGGTGTCTTCTGGGACCTGTCATGTGTCCCAGAAGATGCCAGACCATGCACAAAGCCCAGCTCTTCTCGCACATGCGCAGTGGGCACCCAGCTGTCACAGATGCCGGGCGGGAAGATGCCGGCGCGGGAAGACTGTTCAACGCTGGACCGAGGAACAGGTAAGGTCCTGCTGCACAGAAGAGCTTAGCGGCTGGCCCGATATTCTAACACGGTGGCAGAAATACCGTACTGGCTGCTCCATATTCGCTCCATAAGACGCACTGACATTTTCCTCCCTTTTGTGGGGAGAAAAAAGTGTGTCTTATGGAGCGAAAAATACGGTACTCTGCTACATTTCTTTGGTGAAAATAACCCAAATCAGTATTTATTATTTAGTCTGTAGAAAAGTTATAGAGTTCACAAACTATATATCTGAAAATTGACCAATCCTGAATTACTGACAGCCAATCTAATTTTTTGAGGCCCAAACATTTCAGAACAGTACAGATATCCCCCAAATTACCCCTTTTTGAAAAGTAGACAGTACGACGTATTTCATAAAAAGCATGGCAAGTTTTTTGAAGTTGTAATTTTTTTGTCATAATTTTTCGGAAAATGAAGAAATTAATAAAATGATGTTCACAATTTTTTTTACATACTGTCACCAGTGCAGTACAGTGTAAGCATATAACTGGTGTGGCGGTGATCAGGGAAAACTGACTGGTGACAGTACAAAAAAAAACTAGATAATTTGTTTTAAATTTTTTTAATTTTTCTTAAATTATTTTCTCTTTTTTTAAGATTATTTTTCATATTACACTATGACCAAAGTAGTATAATGTTACCATAGTAACAGTGTACTACTTTTGGGTAGTGGTCAGTATATATATATATTTTTTTTTTTTACACAATTTGATTGCTTATAGCAAATAATTGCTTTGCTATAAGCAAGCATTTAACTGAATCAAATTGTTTCATTCAGGTTTTTTTGTTGTGATTTGCTGTGATTGGCCACGGCTAATCACATGACACAGACGGCCTGCAATTGGCCCAGACTGTGCATGTGATCACTGTGACCATTCACAGCTAGACACACTTGTATACAATGGATGGCATGAAAGGATGCCATCCATTGTATACAACTGTCATGTGACCTGCTGTGATTGGTCACAGCAAGTCACATGCTACTGGCAATGGGGCCGGTACACAATCTGTCATCGGTCATGTCCAAGGTACACAGCTGGTGACAAATCTCGCCACAGCGCGGCTCTGCTGGCACGTGCAAAGCGCGATCCAGGAAGGACATCATATGACACCCTCCCGGAGGGACGAGATGTTCGCCTGACCATCATTTGACCGTAGGCTGGGCAGCAAGGGGTTTAGTATGGAATTTTTACCACCCCCCACACTGCAAATGTAAATAAACCCTTACTGTTCTGAGCTCCCTCTAAGGCTGTTTTCACAGTGATGTGCTGCAGCTAACCTGCACCACAGGTGCAGTGCAGTGCATCTGCGACTTTCCTGGGATAGCTGAGCTTTGCCATAGACTTCTATTCTATCCTGCACGTGTGGTGCACTTTCTGAAAGCGCACCAAAACTCCTGCATTCAGGATATAATAGAAGTCTATGGCTAAGGACAGCAGACCCGCATATAAGCTGCAGGTACCCGTGGCGTGGGTAAACCGCAGCGCATCAGTGTGAAAGCAGCCCTGTACTATTATGCCCAGTGTATTGCTTTACACTGAACTGAAGATCCCTTCTTCCTTACTTCTGGCACTACTCTGGAGATAGCTAGCCAGGATAAGAGGTGGAGTGCAGTTGGTATCACTCTGTATGGGACAGGAGCCAGCTCTACAGAATCATTGGTTTATGTAGCTCTTGCTCCCTACTACAGCTGTTTACAAGTAGTCCCTCTGCATTGCACTGTGGATGGTGGCTCTGTAAGCCCAGACCGCGATCTTTGAGTCATCTGGCTGTGATCTACTGGTTGCCGACTCTGATTTAGGGCATGACTAGAATGTTAAACTTCTATTATTTTTTTTGCCCTATCGTTATGATATTATGTGCTATTGACAGGGTCAGAATGTTCTCAATTAAAAAAGGAGTATACTTTCATCCGTTCAACTTTGCTAAATTAGAAATTAAAGCCAGGGCTTTGCACATGGTATTCAACACCTATTTGTTCTATAATGCTTGCAATACGAACTTTGCCCTCCAATGAAAAGCTTACAACTAGAAAGAATTTTTATTGCAGAAGAGATGGTATGTGAAGGTTTCCTATCTTCTTCCTCACAAGATGCTTTAGAATCACAGCTCAGTGTACATTCTTAGTGTACCCCTACCCTCATAAGGTCCACTGTGTTGTGGGTACTCCTAAACTTCTCTCTGTACAGCCAGGCAACAGGTATTTCTCACACAGACATGCATCCAAGAGCCCGTGGGCTTGGATAGGGAAATAGGGGGAACTGAGGAGGTGAGTAGTGAGAGGTGTACTTCTGCTTTGAAATTTCCATTGTGCCCAATCAAGATTTTTGAAAATGTTTAAGCTAGTTTGTGGAAAATATAGAAACAATGTAATGCTGTTTATACTGTATATATACATTCTATAGTTAATTTTTTTAAATTAAAATAACAAATATGTCATACTTACCTGCTCTGTGCAAAGGTTTTGCACAGAGCAGCCCAAATCCTCCTCTACTCAGGTCTCCCAAAAAATGCTCCTGGCTCCCCCCCCCCCCGTCCCTCCAACTGCTCCCAGAGCAAGACACTCAGAACATGGCTCAGCCCTGCCGCCTGCTCACTGGTTTTGATTGATAGCAGCAGGAGCCAGTGGTCTCCATTGCTGAGCCTGAGCCAATGAGGATGGAGAGAGCTGAGAGAGCCTGGGGAGGGAAAGCTGCATACTGAAGGCATAGAATGCATGAAGGTAAAAATCCTTCAGTCTTTAGAAGCACTTTAACATGTAGACTTAGCAAACGTAGTGAACTGGCCCTGGATTAATAAAGCAGAGACCTTTATTATTTTTTTTATTATTTTCACCTTGTCATTCAGTCAGTACTGCAATTCTAGTCTTAGCATGTCAAGGATAATCATCATTGTTTATCAGGACAACAGAAACAAGATAAAACCATAGAACTTCACCCTTATCCTATATGCCATATGATAGATGGGCATGGTTCTGTATTCCTCAAAGATATCTAAATGCAATATAACTGATAACCGCCTGTGCTGTTGGCCTTTTCTGGCTATTATCAGCTTACATGGTTTCTGGTAAAATCAACCAGGGCTTTTCAGTGGGAACGCGGGGGAACACAGTTACGACACCTCCAGCATTGAATGTATGTAATGGCAAGGGATGCTGGGGTGTGCAGGAGGGTCTATAGATGCTGGCTGTCAGGGGATCTATTGTTGTTGGGGGTGAATCTCTTGATGGGGGATCTATTGTTACTGGAGTGGGTCTATTGCTGCTGGGGGGTGGTTATGTTCCTGGGAGTGCTTTTGTTTCTGGCAGCAGGAGATTCTATTTTACTGCTTTTTATGTTATCTTTAGCAAATTCTATACAAATGACTTAACAAAATGATACTTGGTTCTGTTTTCACTAAAAGGGGTGGTACTGGTAGGTGGTGGAACCAAAGGATGGTGCTCGTAGGTGGGTGGGGGGGGCAGACACAAGGGGTGACTTGGAAGGGGAGAGTTCCTGCACCTATTCTCTGAGAAAAAAAAGCCCTGTGATCAAGAGATAAGCTGGCCATAGATGGGTAGAATTTTGAATGAAAAGTCTTAAACAAAGAATGTTCTAAGACACTCCATTAATTTTTGTAATCATTAGTGAGTCAAATTGACATTTGTTTTTGATCGCAATGAGAAAATTTTAAAAAGTAGGAGGGACAATTTTTCTCAAACAAATTTCTTACAGTGCATGTGGTTTTCATTCATCCAAAATCCAAAATCAAATGTTAAAAGCAAACAAAATCTTTATTTCATTTAAATGTTCAGAGAATTTTTTAAGTTCTTTCCATCTATGGCCAGCTTTACTGTTTGAGCTTATCAAACAAATTTTCAGGGTTCGGATCTGAACCTGTAACTCCTGAGGTGTCTGGCAGTAGCACTTCTCACTATGCCACCTTTGATGCTGATTAGCTCCCTTCTGATCCCTTGGACAATCTTGCCTTGCACCTTGTTTCTGTGAACCTTGATTTTTGTGCTCCTCCTATGAACATCCTGATTTAAGCCATGTTTCCACATTTCCTGTTTGCCAAATTATTATGCTCTTTTCAGCCAATTTCTCACTCCTTTCACTCCTGCTGCTGTCCATATCTTCACTACCACCTGTAACTGACCTTTGGCTTGTTCCTCGACTAAGATTCACCTTGGTCCCAATCTGCAACTATTTTTTATTATTCTTTTGCTTGTTCTTCAATTAAGCTTCTGCCTCTTCTGCTTGATTCCAATCTGCAACCATTTGTTATCGCCCTTTGACTTGTTCTTCAATTAAGCTTCTGCTTGATTCCAATCTGCAATCATTTGTTATTGACCTTACCTTTTGTTTTGTTCCTCAACGACGCTTCTGGTTGATCCCCACCTGCTACCATTTGGTACCAACTTTTGGCTTGTTCTTCGACTATGCTTTGGCTTGATCCCAACCTGCAACCACTGGTTATCGACCTTTGGTTTGTTTGCTGACTACGCTTCTGCTTGATCTCTACCTGCTACATCTGCTACTGGACCCCAGCTTGCTCATCTCTTAGTAGAGCAATCCTGACGACCATAAACTGGCACGAGCATGCCATAAACTCATCTCCACCATCAGGAGCTCTGGTGAAGACCCCATGCCTCAGGTGAGCCCACATCATCCGCAAGGGTGACCTGCTTGTGTACGTATCTTGCTGGTTGATGAAGGACTCTTCACTGCTAAAGCTACATCACACAGATTTAATAAAGTAAAATAAAAGGAGACCATATAACATAAGTTCATTTTTTAGGGTATACATATACTTTAGGTTTCTTGCACACATACATAATTTATTTCCATTAGAGTCCCAAGGCCTCCAAAGTTTAGATTCATCACTCGTACTCCCGTCACACGCCACTCTGGGGCAACCCAGCCCTTCCCCATCTGTATACGATACGAATCCAGTGGTGTGGGCTCGATATGGCATTACAACGTTGCATCATATTATGCCTAGTGGCGTCCTGCTCCCTTTTGACAAACTCAAGTGTAACCATGGCTTGCCTAATAGAATGTTCATTCGGTTTTTACAATTGCGTCATGCAGTGGCCGGTCAATTTCCTTCTCCACTGACCGTTCAGACGGATCCATTAGAATGCTTGTTGTTAATAGAGGATTTGCCTAAGCCATTATCCACTCTACATTCCTTGTTGATACCCCTCTCTACCCCTAGGATGTAGGTGCTTTTTGATAAGTGGCATACGGACCTCAGACAGTGATTGGGAGGATTGTCTTCTACAGTGCCTCCCTACCATGATCTCAGCCAAGGACTGCTTCATACAGCTTAAATTTATCCACAGAGTATATTATACTCCACTTGGCAGTGATATATCCGGATAGATCGGCCACTTGTCCTCGCTGTGATATGGAGGTGGGCACGTTTCTTCATATGTTTTGGGACTGTTCCAAACTTCTCCCCTTCTGGGTAGGGGTGCTAGCTACCATTAACGCTGTTAGTACACTGTCTGGTCCCATAATTGGATCCAATTATTGTGTTGCTCAGTCTTTTGGACCTCGAGGAGACATCTAAGCATAATCGCCTGTTTGTCTTCTATGCTTTTTACTATGTCTGGAGGGAAATTTTGTTGAAATGGAAACAGTCGGCTCCGTCGACAGTCACGGGCTAGTATTCGGCAATCAACAGGGTGCTTCCGCTACACAAACTTACTTTTATGAGCCGTAATTGTCCAGCTAAATTTGACAAAATATGGGTTAGGTGGGTGGAGGCTCAAGGCCTAATGGTTTAACCATTGGTTTATTCTCCTGCGGGTAGGTCCAGTTTGTGATGTTTATTTGCTTGGTTATTATTTATGCTTATGATTTGCCTTTTGCCTTTATCCTTCTTTCTTCTCCCCCCCTTCCTCTTTTCTTTTTACCCCCTCCCCCCCCCCCTCAGGGGTTTTCCTTCTCTCCCCCCTTTTTCTCTCTTCTCTCCCTCAAACATGCAGATCTGGGCCTCCTCCCCTCCTCCACCCCTCCCCTGTAAAGCTCTTTAGTTTCTGGAGAGGTAGGAGGTCTCCAGAAGCCCTGACCTGTTAGAGCCCCGCAGCCTGTCCTGAGTTAACCTCACTCTCCAGACTCATCCCTAGGCTGCTACTCAGCCTCTGACTAAAAAGAAAAAAAACACCCCATCTGGCTAACCTGGAGGGCATTACACAAGCATACAGTGTGATCTGCACTACAACAAGCATAGCTCATTTTTCAGAATCCATATCAATAGTGAGATCTGCACTGCAGCATTCACAACTTTCTCTATAGTACCCATGCCACAACAACAATCTGCACTTCAGCACACACAACCTACTTTCTGGTATCAATGTTGCCAGTAAAATCTGAAGTTTCCTGTACACACAGAGCATACCCCAGTATTCATGCCACCAGTGGGATCTGCACTCCAGTGCACACAACTCACCTGAAATGCAAGTGAGTAGCCACTGAACAACTGTGATACCAGTAGAAGAACCAATAAATCAATCTATAAATAAAAATGATGTATATATTCATAGTTTGTTGACGCTATACCTTTCATATAAACCAATCAATATACACCTATTGGGATTTTTTTACCAAAGATATGTAGCAGAATATATTTGGCCAAAACACATTGAGAGATTAGATTTTTTTTATAGGATATGTTTTATAGCAGAAAATAAAAAATATTGTGTGTTTTTTTCAAAAATGTCAGGCTTTTTTCATTTATGTAATAAAAAATAAAAAACCCAGAGGTGATCAAACACCACCAAAAGAAAGCTCTATTTGTGTGAAAACATGATATAAATTTTGTTTGGGTACAGCATTGCATGACTGCACAATTGTCAAGTAGCACAGTGCCGCAAAAAATGGCCTGGTCGTAAAACCTTACAGAGTGGCTATACAAATTTTACTCCCCAGTAACCATGTCTCTATTGAGACCTGCATTCCTGCACATACCTCATCTGTGTTACCAGTGAGATATCCATACAATGAATAATATTTGCATTCACAGCTCAGTCTCCATTATCCATGCCACTAATGAGATGTGGTCTCCAGCAGGTCTCTAGTCATTGGCCATACTGTAAGTGAGAGAAATCAGCACTCCAACAAACACTTGTTAGCTTATTCTTCATTATCAATGGCCATGCCATGCCATAAAGTGGAACTAAAGGGTGAATGCTTACCTGTCCAGGAAAAGAGCAGCCCAGCTGATAGGCCTGGTAGGAGCAGCCATTCCGGAAGTGGTACAGGAGAGGATTTAAGTGCATACACCTGCACCCCCTGGGTGGATAGGGGAAGGAGCACTCTGGTGGGAAACCAGATTTGCCAACTGCTAGTGACTGTACACCTTATTTAGCAGAACAAGAGCCAGATTTCCTGCTCAGAAAGAAAACCTTCAGATTGTTGGGTGAAGAGGAGTTCATCTAGAGTCTGGGATAGTACAACTGGAGCTGTTGGCTAGCGCTCCAACAGAGATTGTGTCAGAGAAGAGAAGCTGTGAATAGTTCAGAAAGTTGTCCACAGATTTCAGTTCCCTTGGGCATCCTATACACCTCTTTACCCCATCCAAGTGTAATCCCCTCAATAAGACAACAAAACTAATGCTCAAGGCCTGATTTCTGTCTGTGGATGAAATCAGTGTGGAAAATGCCAACTGACTGGCTGTGCAGGACTATAGGGGGACCCAAAATTCATCAGCAATCCCTAATGGGGTAGTGCTACACTCCATTTTGGGATTCATCTCCACCAACCCACCTTTCATTCTCCAGGTATTCATGTCAACAGAAGGATCTTCCACAAAAGAAACAACTCAGTTCTTGGTGAGCTACAGTGCAATTCAGTACAAAGTGAATTGCAACCAGACATACAGCTGCAGTGCACTGCAACACATCTGTGTTAAAAGTGTGTCACAAAGTACAGCTATATATGCTGTGCTGCATTTAAAACAATGGTGCAGGTCTTTTGTATAGTGCATTGAGGTGTGTTGACAGACCATTCATTGTGAATAAGCTGCTTGATGCAATGTGTCTCAATGTGTGGAAATGTGTGTGTTGCAGCATGCCAGCACACTCTGTTTCAGTGTAAATTAGCCCTTTTACTGGGTCATAGTTCTTCTATCTGTTCCCAACTCTTCTTCACTTAGTAGTAGGTGTAGTAGCACACCTCATCCTCCTTTTTAATTTATTATAATTCTCCTTCCATGTAATCACTGAATTAACTGAAATATTCACATGGTAGGAAAACCCTTGACCAACTTGTACTGACCATGACAGAAACATTCAGTGTTAAAATTCAATCTATTGGTTACTGATTAACATGAATTACTGCTGTGTAAGACATCCTGTCTGCTTCTGAAATATTTCATATCAAAAACATTAAATAATAATTATCAGATTTGTTAAATTCAGGTATACATTCTATTGAAATGTGGGAAACATCTTTTGAAAACCCAAATTTATCAATTCAATTACTTAATTGGCTGTGTAAAGTTAGACATACATGTTTTATATATCTTCATCCACACTAAACAGCATGTTTGCAACAAATTCCCTCCTGGCTATTGTATTCTGACAGCTGGTATTTGCGGCTGTCAGAATACCCAAACAGAAACTGCATCTGATTGGATACAGTCACTGTCTGACCGACAATTTTCCGCCTAGGTCTTTTGACCTAGGTCCTTTGACAAAAGTCAGTAGATAAACAGACTTTTTGTCAAGCCACGTGGTGCTGACATGGCCAGCTACACCTCGAATTTAGGTGAAATGACCAGAAATCGGCTGAGGAAGAGGCTGAGCAAGGTGCTGATCTAGGCTTCTGGGTGGATCTCGACCAAAAAAGCTTAGGTTATATTTCTCCTTTAAGTGTAAATGTTAGTGTATATTTAAAATTTGAACCACCGGAGTACCTTTAGTATTTATGCACTTTTGTGCACATTTTCTTATTTTCAATGAAAACTACTCAATATTGATGAAAATGTACCTATACTGACTTCTAAGATCTGAAACGGTCTTTGGGACCCTGTAGAAGCACCTTCAGTTGTGTGTATGCATCTTCTGTTTATTTATACAACAGATTGTTGTGGGTGCACCAAATCCTCATGCACTCTAGTATGCAAATTGCACTGTTAGCTTGTAAACGTAAGCTCTTTCCCACCAAACCTCCTCTGATGGGATGGAGGACCTCTAACATGAAGGGATGACTCTGATATGATGGGAGGACCTCTGATGTGAAAGGGACTCCATTGTAATGGGGTGACTTCTGATGTGATGGAAGAATCCATGTCCCAGGCTCAGGCTTATCATACGTAACATTTACATTTTTAACATTTTAATGCATGGTACTTTGCTAGCAAGATGAGTAGGGGTAACTTTAGAGTAATACTAAACACAGACTGTTTAATTTACATTATCCCTTCTCTTGGTGGATGATGGTACTGTAATTATTTTAATAAAAAAAAGACATCTAAGTACCTTTTTTTTCCCTTATCATTATACAGCTGTCACATGACCTAGCTCTTTTCCAGCCTGTCTGTAGGGAAACAATGGCAGGAGTAGCTTCTAGTGCTCTGCTGCTGGTCACATGTTCAAAATAAATAAAAAGAAAAAATAGTCTTTAGGATCCAGAATAAAAATAAATAATGAATATCAATATACTCTTTTAAATTGTCATACAAATATTTATTTGAAATCAAATCTTTAATACTTTTTGGCAATAACATGACGTGGGCGGATTTCTGTCTGTCATAGGCTGTGACACACCCCTCCAGTGTGTGTCTTTGAACAGGAAAATATAGCCTCCATCAATCAAGATGTAATATCCCACTCCACCCCAATTGTATTTAGCTGGTTAGTGGGCATGGAGGAGGAGGGAGGGAGTGTGCTATAATTTCCCACTGTGTATATATCCACATGTATGACTGTCAGGGATCGCGGCTCCGGAAACCGGGATCGCGGCGCCTTCCCCCGCGCATGCGCACTGGCGGCAGATCACGCCGGGACACAGGCACTAGGTCCCGGCGAGCCGTGGCTGACAGGACGCCGTGCATGCGCAGTAGGAGCCGCGGGCGCGCTTCAGGCGTCCAATGACAGCCGGCGGCGCGTCCTAGCCGGCCAATGACAGTGCAGGGCGCACTATTTAAAGATGCCGTGCACTGTCACAGATTGCCACAAGGTCTATCTGTGATTCTGAGTTCCTGCACCCATCTAGTGACCCTGATTGACCCTGACTACGCTGCCTGCCCCTGTGATTGACCCGGATTGCCCTGACTACTCTGCCTGCTCTTGTGATTGACCCGGATTGCCCTGACTACTCTGCCTGCTCCTGTGATTGACCCGGATTGCCCTGACCATTCTACGGACTGACTTACCCTGCTGATCCTGCGTGTGACCCGACTACTCTGTGCCCGCCGATTCTGTACCCTGCTTACCCCCACGGGACCACGATCCGTTACCACCCTGCTGGGGCCGCCATCCGCTTCACATCTGGCTCTCCCGGTACCTGCATACGTCCCCGGAGGCCTCCTCAGCCACTGTTGGGCCTGCTCAGAGGTCATGACCTGGCCCGGGACTGTTTCAAGTCCATCCCCACCATCAGGGGCCCTGGTGAAAGCACAGCCCGGTGGTCTCTGGTAGGTCTGTCAGTTGGCAGCCTGAGGCACCACCTGGCGGATCATAACAGTGACTCTATAGTTACATGGGCTGCTCAGATGTGACCTGGAGAAAATGGTCGGGAGAGGAATACACTGAAAACTGAGCCTGTGCAGTAGCTAACAATACTGCTCCGCAAAATCCCTAATTGCATTGGGGACATGGACAGAAGGGGGAGAGAGAGAACAGCAGGATTAGCAAGGTTTTTTGCCAAATACAGAAAAAAAATCCCATAGTGACTGAGTGAGTATGAATAGCATGTAATACAGCATTTACTAATGGTTTTTAATGATGTGGGTTTAATGACACTTTAAGGAATTAATGGCACCACCGCCCATTTGATTGGTTTGTAGGAACACATTAGGTTGGGTGGCAGCGCGTGAGGACGCATTTCCCTTAGTTCTACTAAAGGGTTGCACTTTTTGTGTGTTGCAGGAAAGCACATGATTTTGCACATGTTCCTGCAACACAAAGGTGTAAATATAGACTAAACCAAGAATTTAATATCATGACAAAATGATGCATGCAAGAAGTAAATATAAGCACCAGATGGCAATGAAGCCATACCTGTATGGAATGTATTTCCCTACCATAGTGCACCATTATAGATCAATAACATTATATTTGCTGATACAGGTTAATTGTGATGACTATTTGTAAGGAGACTACCTTTGGCAGAAAATAGAAAAATGACTAGTAAATGAGAACACTAAATTCCCCCAAAAAAATTTAAATTAAAGACTTGTTTATTTCTGTTGCCTTAGTAGTTGTGATACAAAATGGCAACAGGTTAGTAAAAGTCTAACTGCTAGTGTGTCAGTATGCATACCTCCTACCTTTCTGAGATGACAGAGGGACACTCTTCAGCACCAAGTTTTTTTGGCAAAGGACACACCTTCTGCCATGAGGCCCATGAAGAATTAATCAGCAAAAAACAACTGGATAAACCCCAAAGCAATTTTTCATTACTGTTTCCTTTATACTGATTTTTTAACAACAATGTGATAATAAAAAGGTTTGTATGAGAAGTTTAGTGTAGTGTAACCAGAGCTTTTTTCTGTCGGAACCTTCTGAAACTCTGTTCCGACACCTGCAGTAGCCCTCTCCTATCAAGTACCCCAGTCAGTTTGCACAGAGAGGGGTAAAGGAAGTTTTCTGTACAGATCACTTCCTCTGTACTAGCACTGGGCACCCTGGGGCTCCTGCCCTCAAGCCCTGGTGAGTGCCTTGGGTTCAGCCCTGAAACTGCCTGTGTGGAGGCAGCTTCTGTCCCTGCCTGCCTCCGCTTCTCAAACACTGTAGCACAGAGTTGAAACAGCTCTGAAACTTCTCCTCAGCTCTGTTCTACAGTTCCCCGATCACCAGACAGTACTGCAATGAGATTAAACAACACAAAAGCCTGCACAAACCATATTGAGTGGTGTCGGTGAGCTGAGGGAGCTGTGAATAAAAAGGGGGAGGGGAGAGAGCTTTGGGGAGATTTTAGCAATGAGGAGACCTGGGAAAGTAAGAGAAGGACATTTGTACAGAGAGGAGAGTTGGGGAGGGGGGTACATTTAAGCAGAGAGGGGAATTGGGAAGGAGGGGATTTGTGCAGAAATGAGAACTGGCAAGGGGGGAGTTGTGCAGAGAGGAGAACTAGAAAGAATGGGAAATTTGTGCAGAGAAAACTGGGAAGGGGGGGGGGATTTGTGCGTAGAGGAGAACTTGAAAGGGGGATTTGTGCAGAGAGAATTAGGAAGAAGGGGGGATTTGTGCAAAGAGAACTGGGAAGGGGGGGGGATTTGTGAAGAGAACACTTGGAAGAGGGGGGGATTTGTGCGAAGAGAAGAATTGCAAAGGGGGGGGATTTGTGTAGAGAGAACTGGGAAGGGGGATTTGTGCAGAAAGGAGAACTGGAAAGGGGGGGATTTGTGCAGAAAGGAGAACTGGGAAGAGGGTGATTTGTGGAGAACTAGGAAGGAGGGTGTGTGCAGAAAGGAGAACTGGGAAGGGAGTGATTTGTGGAGAACTGGGAATAGGGGGGATTTGCGTAGATAGGAGAACTGGGAAAGTGTGTGGGGGGGGTAATGTGTAGAGAGGAGAACTGGGAAGGGGGGGGATTTGTGCAGAGAGAACTGAGAAGGGGGGATTTGTGGAGAACTGGGAAGGGGTGTGTGTGCAGAAAGGAGAACTGGGAAGGGGGATTTGTGGAGAACTGGGAAGGGGTGTGTGTGCAGAAAGGAGAACTGGGAATGAGGTGATTTGTGGAGAAATGGGAAGAGGGGGATTTGTTCACAGAGGAGAACTAAAAAGAATGGGAAATTTGTGTAGAAAAAACTGGGAAGGGGGGATTTGTGCGGAGAGGAGAACTTGAAAGGGGGATTTGTGTAAATAGAACTGGGAGGAAGGGGGGATTTGTGCAAAGAGAACTGGGAAGGGGGGGGGGGGATTTGTGCAGAGAGGAGGACTGGGAAGGGGGGGATTTTTGCAGAGAGAACTGGGAAGGGGGGATTTGTGCAGAGAGGAGAACTAGAAAGAATGGGAAATTTGTGCAGAGAAAACTGGGAAGGGGGGATTTGTGCGGAGAGGAGAACTTGAAAGGGGTATTTGTGCAGAGAGAACTGGGAAGAAGGGGGGATTTGTGCAAAGAGAACTGGGAAGGGGGGGCGGATTTGTGTAGAGAGAACTGGGAAGGGGGGATTTGTGCAGAAAGGAGAACTAGAAAGGGGGGGATTTATGCAGAAAGGAGAACTGGAAAGAGGGTGATTTGTGGAGAACTAGGAAGGAGGGTGTGTGCAGAAAGGAGAACTGGGAAGGGAGTGATTTGAGGAGAACTGGGAATATGGGGGATTTGCGTAGATAGGGGAACTGGGAAGGAGGGGATTTGTGCAGAGAGGAGAACTGAAAAGAGGAGGATTTGTGCAAAGAGAACTGGGAAGGGGGGGATTTGTGCAGAGAGGAGAACTGGGAAGGGGAGATTTGTGCAGAGAGCAGAGCTGATTAGGGGAGGGGGGATTTGTGCAGAGAGAACTGGGAAGGGGGATTTGTGCAGAGAGGAGAGCTGAAAAGGGGGGGATTTGTGCAGAGAGAACTGGGAAGGGGGATTTGTGCAGAGAGGAGAAACTGGGAAGGGGGGAGATTTGTGCAGAAAGAAGAACTGAGAGGGGGGAATTTTTGCAGAGAGGAGAACTGGGAGGGGGGGGGATTTGTGTAGAGAGGAGAACTGGGACGGGGGAAGGGGTTTGTGGAGAACTGGGAAGAGAGGGAGGGATTGTGCAGAAAGGAGAACTTGTAAGGGGGTGATTTGTGGAGAACTGGAAAAAGGAGGGATTTGTGCAGATAGAAGGACTGGGAAAGTGGGAGGGGGATTTGTGCAGAGGAAAACTGTGAAGGGAGGGGGATTTGTGGAGAACTGGGAAGGAGTGTGTGTGCAGAAAGAACTGGGGACGGGGTGATTTGTGGAGAACTGGGAAGAGGGGGGATTTGTGTAGAGAGGAGAACTGGGATGGGGAAGGGATTTTTGGAGAACTGGGAAGAGAGGGAGGGGTTGTGCAGAAAGGAGAACTTGTAAGGGGGGGATTTGTGAAGAACTGGCAAGGGGGGTGAATTTATAGAGATAGGAGTACTGGGATGGGGGATTTGTGGAGAACTGGGAAGAGGGGGGGATTTTTGCAGATAGGAGAACTGGGAAAGTGGGGGGGGTTGTGCTGAAAGGAGACCTGGGGGGGATTTGTGCAGAGAGGGGAACTGGGAAAGGGGAGCGATTTATTCAGAGGTGAGAACTGCAGAGGGCAGGTTGTGCAAGTAAGAGTTGTGGAGGGGGAGGGGCTGGCAGGTTGTGCAAAATGAGTTGAGAGCTGTGGCTTGGGGTGAGCTTTAGATGGAGGTGCGGAAGTGAAATGTGGATGGGGGTGCAGAGGTGAGTTGACAGGAAGGGCAAAGGTGAACTTCCTTTCACTATTCAAGGATGATGATCATATGAAGCCATTTATTATCACATAGTTGTTTGGCTCCTTTTTAAATCATAATGATAAACAGAAATCACCCAAATGGTCATGATCAGAAGTTTACATACCCTGGAATGTTTGGCCTTGCTACAGACACACAAGGTGACACACTCAGGTTAAAATGACAATTAAAGGTTAATTTTCCACATCTGTGGCTTTTTAAATTGCAATTAGTGTCAGCATATAAATAGTCAATGAGTTTGTTAGATCTCACATGGATGCACTGAGAAGGCTAGATACTGAGCCATGGGGAGCAGAGAAGAAATATCAAAAGACCTGCGCAACAAGGTCATGGAACTTTATAATGATGGAAGAGAATATAAAAAGATACCCATAGCCTTGAATATGCCAGTCAGTACTGTTCACTCACTTATTAAGAAGTGGAAGGTTTGAGGATCTCTTGATACCAAGTCATGTTCAGGTAGACCAAGAAAGATTCCAGCCACAGCTGCCAGAAGAATTGTTTGGGATACAAAGAAAAACCCACGAGTAACCTCAGGAGAAATACAGGCTGCTCTTGAAAAGACTGTGTTTTTTTGTTTTTTTAAGGCACACAATATGACAATATTTGAACAAAAATTACCTGCATGGTTGAGTTGCTTGAAAGAAGCCGTTACTGCGCCAATGCCACACAAAAAACTTGGTTATGATATGCCCAACAACACCTTGATTTTTCTCACCAAGCTTTTTTGTGGCATTGGCGTAATATGTATTTTAAATGTAAAAGCTTGTAAAGGTGTATATTAGGATGTTATCCTAAAGAGAAATGTATTTGAAATATTTAATCTGTTATTTTACTTAGCTATGTTAAAGGACAAGAGAGTAATCATTACTGGAGCAAGCTCTGGCATTGGGGAGCAGATGGCTTATCACCTGGCTAGGATGGGATCCCACATATTAATAACTGCTCGCACTGAAGAGAAGCTCAAAAAGGTAAGATCTTTGTGCAGCTCTACTATTTTCTGGCGTTACATTGACAGGGCAGTGAATAAAAAGTGATCTTATGACTGGAGGTCAGACATAGCACTTTTACCCCCTTCCTGCCCAGGCCTATTTTCATCTTTCAATGCTGTCGCACTTTAAATGACAATTGCGTGGTCATGCAACACTGTACCCATATACATTTTTTCATCTTTTTTTTTTCACACAAATAGAACTTTTTTGGTGGTATCTTTTGATAAACAAATGAAAAAAGACCAAAAATGTTGGTCACGTTTTTCTTAGTTCTATTATAAAATGTTGCAAACAGGTAATTTTTCTCCTTCACTGATATGTGCTGATGAGGCTGCCCTGGTGGGCACTGATAGGCAGCACTGATGGGCACTAATGAGGCGGCATTGCCTGTGCCATGATTGCAGAGAGCACCGTGCCATGATGATCACTCCCATGCCCATGCATGGGAGTAACATCATCAAAACCAGGCCATTCAAGCAGCCAGAGAACATAAGAAAGAAGACTGGGTGAAGATTGAAGTGCCAGGATCAGCGACAGCTCAGTGCTGGAGGGCTTCGTTTCACAGGCACGTTCGTAATAATGTGCAATGATGTGGTGCATACTAGCACATTATGTCATCAACCACATAGGGTCCGTTTTAAAAAAAAGTGGAGTTTATTACCACTATTCAAGATGTGGTGGCTGCATTAGTTCCAGGAGATTCAGCCATAGTAAAGCAGACACCTTTGGACAGCAGCGTCGTCAGTCTGGGAAGAGGGTAGTGTTAGATTAGCAGATTTAAGCAGAATTGACTAAAACAAATTGAAGCTGAACTCCAGCTTATACTTTATGAGCAGTTACATCAAACAGTTTTTTTTTTCCTTTGAGATAAAGGATTTACTCAACCCTCTAATTGCTCCTTTGTCTGAAAAGCTCAATCTGTTAAAGTAAGTTGAAAAATAACAGACTTCCTGGCTGAATCACCAGGTGAAAATAAAGGAAAAAGAGCTAAAAAAAGAAAACTAAAGCAGTCATTACATCTAAGAATTGGTGAGCTGCAACTTAATGCATTTTTGTTTTTAAAAGCCATCCCTACCATAATCAAGTGTTCTTGCATGGCAAGACCACTTACTGTTATCTCACATATATATTCTTATTATTATAGCCAAATTTACCACCCTAACTCCTCCCACAGTTTCTAAACTACATAGACAGTAATATACCGAAACGTGCGGATTGTTCCCGATTGGTGTGCTATTACTTTGTGGAACGTTTGGCCGAATGGTTCACGAAATATCAGCGTTTTTGTGGTGAAATTGGTCCCATAGGAATGAATGGCGCAATGTTCAAAACTAGTTATTCTGCCCAGTCCAACCTTTTCACATTTACTCCAGCCACTCCAACCACTCCAACCACACAACAGTTACTCAAGCCTCTCCACCCAGTTACTCCGTCCACTCCAGTTGTAGACTACTGGTGGAGGCAAGAACACTTTACACAATTTCTCCAGAAATTGTAGCTTTTCTAGTTCCATTCTGCATTTATTACAAAGCCAAGTGAGAAGTCTCCCCCAGCTGGATCTCACATAATAAAAAAATAAAATAACATATGGAATTCCCAACAGTGAGTTACCCACTTATTGGCTGCAGTTGGGAACATAGTTAAAGATTTCTCTCTGTTAGGCCTCGTTCACATGTGTGGACCATGATTTTCTGCACAGGGATGCACAGGTGTTATGCTCATTGTCCTGCAGGCACCCTTGTTCATTTCAACTGGAACACAGCGGCTGCATGCACACAACTGAGGCTCCCAATTTAATAGCTGTGGGGGTGCTGGTGCCCCCAAATGCACACTGTTCGGAGCTACTCACCCGCACTCACATTACTGTCAAATTGGAAGCAGCAACTGTGTATGTGCAGGTGCTGCATCCCAATCAACATAAACAAGACTGCCTGCATGTGGATGCCCAGAGCACCTGAAAAAAATTTTCTGTATTTACTATGCTTCAACTTGTGAATGAACAGGAGCCTCTGTACAGAGTGCTTTCTGTTCATTCACTGTCTAGTGCAGCTGAGGCTGCAGATAAAGGGATGGAGGAATCTGTGTCTTCAGTCCCTTTCTCTGTCTCTAAAAGTGAGACATCAGGGGTCTGTTTAGACCCCTGATATTTCACCAAAGCTCCCCTTCAGCCCAACAGCATTGTGAAAAAAATAATAATTAAAAATGTGTAAAAAAAAATAAAACTTAGAAAATAATAAAAAAAAAATTAAGGGCTCATTTACACGCATTCTCTGGCCCATACAGTGTGAATGAGCATTTTTGTTTGTGCAGTTGGAGCCGCCTGTTACTTTATGATGACGCAGCACCTGTACAAGCATAGCCGCAGTTCCTAATTTGACAGGGTGAGTGACCCTGAATGCACTCTGTCTGTCTACAGGGGCCATACACCTGCATTCACACACCTGTCAAATTAGGACCTGTGTTCAAACAGCCACTGCATCCCCATGGCATAACATAGGCAGCCTACACACAGCTCCGGCCACAAAACACTGATTCACATTTTACAGGCCACCCATGTTATTGAGCCCCAAGACTCCGTTCACACACAGAGCTTTGTTTATTAACTCAATACAGTTTTATCTTTTAGATTTAGCAGGAATTTTTTACAACCTGTTATTTTGTGTTTGCTAATAATGTATTTTTAGTAAAAATATCATTTTAATATTTTGGGAGGGTGGGGCCCTGTCAGGTAGGCTGTACAGGGCCCCCCTGATTACAAACAGCAGCCCTACCTGGCTTCTGCTGTGACCAAGTATCCTGTGACCAACCCTCTCTCCCTCAAAAGATGCCAAAAAATTCTCTACAAGCAAAAGATTAACAGTGTGGAAGTCACTCCACTGGTCACAGCTGGTGGGTTGGTTAAATGCTACGGGTCAACTATGAAACTGTTGGTTGTATTTAGAAAGGCCCAATACAACCAACAATTCCTTCAGAGTTGAGCACTACATTTGCACTACACATCAATGGTTCTGGCTGATGAGACCTAAAGAATATTTTACAATTAAAATGAGGAATAATGCTCTTATTTTTTTGATATATGAAGAAATGAGATGTGAATATCTTTGGTTGGTGGCCTCTAGTTCTTTTAGTTCCTGTTTACTATAACATGTATGGTTATACTGTCCAATTAAGAAGCTGTACTTTGAATTTATCAGTCACATACAGATGGCCCATACCTACATTGTTTTTTTTTTTTTCTCCTAGGTTGTAGAAAAGTGTACAAAGCTCGGATCAGCATCTGCTTATTATATACATGGAAGCATGGACAACATGACTTTTGCTAAACAAGTAGTTCATGAAGCAGAACGTTTATTTGGTAAGAGCATAAAAAAATCTTCATAACAATTTAGATGCCTAGACTAGCAGTCATCAATGTAATGTTCCTAAAGTGACCGAATTTAAAGTTGAATTAAAGCGGAAGTAAATTGTTCCCCCGCAATGTAAAATCGTAATGTACTACGTAGTATGCACTGCATATTATCACATTATGACAGACTTACCTGTGAAACCACTGACAGGGAATCCATCTTTGTTGGGTTTGCTGGCTGCGGTCTCATGAATGGCCGAGCCGCGATGATGTCTCACCTGCGCATGCGTGCGGGAGTCACTGTTTATGGCACAGGGCTTTGAAAGAACAGCACAGTCATGCCATTCCTTCACAGCACATGGGTTGGTGACGTCACTATGCTACACAGGTAAATATCTTCTAAACAGTGCACGTTTAGGAGATATTTACAGTGCCTACAGGTAAGCTTTATTATAGGTTTACCTGTAGGTACAAAGCAAAAAAAGGGAGTTTACCCTCACTTTAAACCCTTCTATCCTTGTCAGCCAAGGAAACTGCCATCTTATGGAGGCCATAGACGGGTCGAAAACAGGCTGTTTTTTTTTTTTTAAAAAAAGAAAAATCTGTCGTTCAATAGGCCGACATTACCACCAACGGTAAAAAAAATCGTCCCGTCTACGGCCGGCATTTAATTACTTCTGTCCCTGCAGAGAGCTCCGCTATTATATTTGACTTGAAAAAGTATTGCGGTTGCAACAATGTATCCATTTCTATCCATTTCGGATACAGATGTTTTTATTCGGATACAAATAGATACATTTTTGCAACCGCAATACTTTTTCATGTCAAATATAATAGCGGACTGGAATTCTTCTTCTTTTTCTTCTACTTTTTATCTTCCTCTTCTTTTTTTTTTTTTCTTCTTCTTCTTCTTCTTTTTCTTCTTCATGCAGGCCACGGCTCATGTGAAGATTTTTAATCGGTAAAAAGATCGGCCGAATTTCCCATCATTGCCGGGAAAATCGGCTGATCGGCAAAATCGGACGATTTTTTTCCAACTTCACCAATAAAAAAAATGTGCCAAAACGGCCGGCCAATTAACCCATTAACGGTGCGAAAATCGGCCGTTTTTTTTCTTTTTTTTTTCGTCTGAATTTTTCGACCCGTCTATGGCCTGCAAAAGCCCCTGTTTGATCTGCAACTGCCATGGTGCTGCACATGTGATCAGTTATGACACCAGCCATTTGATGGTTTGACACATTGGTTGAGAGCACAAGCAAATGTGACAATTCGCATTCCAGGCACTCCTTGAATGTAACTGTTTTTTGAAACAATTAGTCAATGGGTTTAGTTCCACTTTAAAGCAGTCAGCTGATCAGCCTCTTGTGGCTCTGATTTTAGACACAGTGCAGAGAATAATCCTCCTGCAAATGTAGCAGAGTGTTGAGAAAAACCATTTACCACTGACAGCTTTTATTTATCCATGTAAAACTTGTATCCCAAAAGAAAAAAAAAATGGTTGCTGCAACTGCTTGTGTAACTGCAGTGTGAGTTGGAGTTTGGCTTCAATTTGTACTACTCCTAAATCTACTTGTACATCTAAAGCTGGCCATGCATGGGTCATTTTTTTTTGTTCAGCCAGTGAGTTGAAAGAAAAAAAACTGACCAGATTCCCCCCATCCAGTGTGGATACAGAAATCCCCCCCACTGTGTCATTGTATTCTGACAGCAGAACTCCCCTGCCGTAAGAATACACTGATATTGGCTCCATTTGCTGATCGAGCAAAGAACCAACAAGCCATGTACATGTGCACCGTGGTGTACAAAAGGCTGATAGAGGTCGTATGATCTGCACCAGGGACACACACTCTGGGGTACTGTGGCCACCTATCTTTTTTTTTTTGTTGTTGTTGTACAGTGGTGCACTGCAAAGCCCTGCAACACACAAAAACAATATATCAGGTGGTCACTGCACAGATATATGACGTGCATATCCCAGGAGGCAAAGGGAGCACAGTGCATGACATTTGCCTAGGTGAAATAAATAAATAAATGGGAAAAAAGCTTGCTATATATGTAGAGGACCAGAGGAGGGGTGAAGCGGAGGGATGCAACTTTGTAAGGTGAAGAGCAGCTTAAGGCGCCATGTACACAGGACGTTTGGAAAACACTTCTGAACGATGGAAACTGAGTGCTGGAAAACGTAGGTTAAAAAATGTCAGCTTAGCCACATTTGCATACCGTGTTTATGCGCATTTGCGTTTAGAAGAGTTTTTTAAAGATAACATCAGAAGACCTTCCAAAATTCCCGGAATGCACTGAAAAACAGTAAAAATTTTACTATTTCAGACATTTTGAGAGAAATAGAGCAGAAGCAGAGAGAGCAGTGTGTGTTGAGATCAGGGGCGGACTGACCATTTGGAAACTCGGGCACTGCCCGAGGGCCCAGGGTCAGTAGGGGGCCCCATGAGATGCCCCTGGTACCTTTTTCATAGGCTTTTTTGAGTATGGGCAAGGACACAGGGGCCCCATGATCCCCTATTGCCCGGGGGCCCCATGAGTTGTCAGTCCGCCCCTGGTTGAGATGACCTGTCTTTTATGGTTGTATTCACTATGGATCCCATCATGAGCATAATACAGCACGTTCTACCATTTTTTCCTTCATGCAGAACCTGGAACTGCCTGCGCTGGTGTACTAGGTCCATGGGAATACATGGAAAATGCTTTGCATGCATTTCTGTTGATGAAAAAAGGCTATGGAACAGTTTAAAGATGCTTCTAAACGCAAACGCTTATAAGCACGGTTAGCCGCGTTTAAAAACGTTTGGCGGTTGAAACGCTGATAAAATCTACTCCTGAACGCAAGTTTGGTGCTTTCAAACAAACGACTAAACTCAACTGCCTGTATACAAGGATGTGTACATGGACACATAGGAAAAATTAGGGAGAGTTCAGGGGCTGCTGAAAAAAACGCAGAAAAGCTCCTGAACGTGAGTTTATCAGTTGCAGTGTACTTGAACCCTAAGGCTGGCTGTGTTTAGAAAAGAAACTGTAATGGAACAATTTCATTGTATTAAAATACTTGTGCTGAGGTTTGCATATGTTGGTAAACTCTTGCTTGTGGCACAGTCATTAAAACAAATTGTGAGTAAAGGGACTGTGGCATATGGGTATTGAGTTTAGGAGGAGTAAACTCAGGTTTTATTTAACTTTGCCCTCATGATCCCCGTGTGTGTGTGTGCGTTCGTGCGTGTGTGTGTGTAGGGGTGGTCAGTGTGGTGGGAAAAAAATTATCAGTCCCAGGTACCAGATATGTTAGGCATGCCACTTGTTGGCACCATTGGCTGTTAGTGAATTTTGGGTCAATATATCCCCAGTTCTTCCTGTGACTTCAGCATCCATGTTTAGACAGGGCAAAGTTGGTCTAGCTCTCTTCCTTGTCTTCCTCTGCAACAATATGTCACTTTAACAGTATAACTATATCATACGATTAATAAAAGTGAGCAATAAATCACTAATATATGTAATCTGTTGCTGCAGAATTGCTTGGTGGAAGTGGTGGGGGGGGGGGGTCTCTCTTACCTGATTTAAACCCCTAATGATTAAAAAAAAGAGACAAAAATAAGACGTATTAAAATTAAAAAATACAAATCAAATACTTTAATAAAAGATATCCCCTTGCCATATTATTCCTCAGGTCTTAACAGACATATCAGATATTATGGTCAGTGGTGACTCTAGGAACAATATATAGGGCGCCACATAAGATACCACAGTCAAAACTGGGGAGGTGCTAATAATTTTCACCACTAAATCATACCACTGAAAAAACAAAATAAGTATATATAAATAAGATTACAACATACAAGAGTAATGTGGTATGCAATGATCTGAGACTGCGGACATGGCACAAGAGACGATCAGAGACTGCGGACATGGCACAAGAGACGGTCAGAGACTGCGGACATGGCACAAGAGACGGTCAAAGACTGCGGACATGGCACAAGAGATTGTCAGAGACTGCAGTCATGGCACAAGAGACGTTCATAGACTGCAGCCATGGCACAAAAGACAGTTTGAGACTGCGGACATGGCACAAGAGAGGATCAGAGACTGCAGACATGGCACAAGAGAGGATCAGAGTCTGCAGACATGGCACAAGAGAGGATCAGAGTCTGCAGACATGGCACAAAAGAGCATCAGAGACTGCAGACATGGCACAAGAGAGGATCAGAGACTACAGACATGGCACAAAAGATCAGAGTTTGTGGACATGGCACAAGAGACAAGCAGAGACTGTGGACATGGCACAACAGACGATCAGAGACTACAGACATGGCACAAGAGATGGTCAGAGACTACAGATATGACCCAAGAGATGATCAGAGACTGCAGACAAACCATGTGTCTCTAGAGGGCAGGGCCAGTAAAATAAAATACTGTACACCCCCAGTCAGACTCAGACATCATAAAGCTAAAAGCAGCATCGATCTTGCTTGCTTGCTTGCCCACAGTGATGATCTTCATCTGTGCTGTGCCAGTGCCACTCGCGCTCCTCCTGTGCCTCCTCTTGGCTCTAGCCCCTCCCCCTGGTCTCACTCAGCTCCTCCCTGGTGTCCCTCCTCATCTCTCACACCCTCAATTGTCTCTGTGTGCTGTTGGACTGGAGGTATTTGTGTTCCTCTCTCTGCTACTGCCCAGGTGGGAGGGATTTTTTTTAGCATAGTGAGCCTCAAGGGCTGAAGGGAGAGAGGTGTCTCCAAGTCCGAGGAAGGCCATCTTGCTCTCTCTGCCCTGACTCTGGCAGAGAGGAGGACGAGGAGTGGAGTAGGCAGGGCCGGGACTCGGAAGAGCCCAGAGGTGTATTTTGGTTGTGGGGGGTCAGGGAGAGAGAGAGATTCCAGCACTCACCCACCGACCACCCTGGGAACCAAGATCAAGAAAGCCCAATGTCTTCCTTCTTTGCCGATCTCTGACAATGATCTGAAACCGAGAGACAGACACCCTTCAGCAGTCCGCAGCAGCCCGCACTGTTGTGCCTGTGCCTCACCTCCTCCCCATCCTCAGTCACCGGCTGCCACAGGTGCCACGTCTGCCAGTGGGTGGCATCACCTCCCTGAAAAATGTCGCCCTAGGCAAACGCCTTCTAAACCTGACCTGAACCACTAAACAACTACTGTATCAATTAGCTGTTAAACCTGAGCTTCAATCCGCACCACACATATGTGAATCAGCACTCAATGTTCACTTTGCAAAGTCATTTTTTATCTAGCTTAGTAATTAAGGTTAGGCTATGCCGAGTTTCATCATCCAATCATATGTGAGCAAAAATCCAGTTTTTTAGTTTCCTTGCACAGAATTGGATATCCTATGTTGGATATCCTCATTCACTAAGCTATGTGAAATTTCACTTTGTTCCAGAAACATTTTGGTGTCATGATGAATGAGACAACTTGCAGAATAAAATTAGCAATTGTTTTAACGTTCTCAGTAGTCAAATTGAAAAGTCTTTTTTTCACTGTTTTACTTTGTTTTAACTTACTTTTCTTTAAAATATACACTATATTGCCAAAAGTATTGGGGCGCCCCTCCAAATCATTGGATTCAGGTGTTCCAATCAACTCCATGGCCACAAGTCTATAAAATCAAGCACCTAGGCATGCAGACTGTTTCTACAAACATTTGTGAAAGAATGGGTCACTCTCAGGAGCTCAGTGAATCCAAGCGTGGTACCGTGATAGGTTGCCACCTGTGCAATAAGTCCATCCATGACGGTTCCTTGCTACTAAATATTCGACTGTTAGTGGTGTTATAACAAAGTGGAAGCAACTAGGAACAAAAGCAACTAAGCCACGAAGTGGTAGGCCCCGTAAATTGAGAGAGTGGTCTCAGCGCATGCTGAAGCGCACAGTGCTCAGAAGTCGCCAACTGTCTGCAGAGTCAATAGCTAAAAACCTCCAAACTTCACTTGGCCTTCAGATTAGCACAACAACAGTGCATAGAGAGTGTCATGGAATGGGTTTCTATGGCCGAGCAGCTGCATCCAAGCCTTACATCACCAAGTGCAATGCAAAGCGTTGGATGCAGTGGTGTAAAGCATGCTTCCACTAGACTCTAGAGCAGTGGAGACGTGTACTCTGGAGTCATGCTTCTCTGTCTGGAAATCTGATGGATGAGTCTGGTTTGGCAGTTGCTAGGAGAACGGTACTTGCCTGACTTCATTGTACCAAGTGTAGAGATTGGTGGAGGGGGGCTTATGATGTGGGGTTGTTTTTCAGGGGTTGGGTTTGGTCCCTTAGCTCCAGTGAAAGGAACTCTTAAGACGTCAGCATACCAAGACATTTTGGACAATTTCATGCTCCAAACTTTGTGGGAACAGTTTGGGGATGGCCTCTCACTGTTCCAACATGACTGCATACCAGTGCACAAAGCAAGGTCCATAAAGACATGGATCAGCGAGCTTGGGGTGGAGGAACTTGACTGGTCTGCACAGATCCCTGACCTCAACCTGAGAGAACACCTTTGGGATGAATTAGAGTGGAGACTGAGAGCCAGGCCTTCTTGTCTGACATCAATGCCTGACCTCACAAATGCGCTTCTGGAAGAATGGTCAAACATTTCCAAAGACACACTGCTAAACCTTGTGACTAGCCTTCCCAGAAGAGTTGAAGATGTTATATCTGCAAAGAGTCGACCAACTCAATATTGAACCCTATGGACTAAGGATACTATTAAATTTCATGTGCGTGTAAAGCGTCCCAATACTTTTGACAATATAGTGTGTGTGTGTGTGTGTGTATATATATATATATATATATATATATATATATATATATATATGTGTGTGTATATATATATATGCTATTTTGAATCAATTTAAAATGTTTTTTCTGATTACATATGTAAACAATGAGAAATAAGATGAAGGGACACCATGTAATGTTGCAGTCAACTTGTTTATTATATTGGAAACCAATTTTTTGCTGTTAGTATTGAATTTTGATGTAACGTTCTTTAACTGCTTACAGAGACATATAAAGCACACAAATTGATTGAAACATTACATGGTGTGATACCAGGATTTTCTATATGGAAAATCCTGAGTTTTTTAAATATATAATACATGCAATTGATAAAGTTAATTTTTATAACTTGAATTATTTTTCCCCTTATGGACGTGAGTGAGATGTCTCTAATATCGAAGTTTTGCCTAAGGCCTCCCAAAGCCTAGAGCAGCCTCTTTTAGTATGCAGTTATATTTTGTGTATCCAGGAAAGAATCCAGGCCTTTATCAAAAAAATCTACTGAGCTGGCCAGGACCAGCTCTTGAGGGAGTCTATTCCACATTTTCACAGCTCTTACTGTGAAGAAGCCTTTCCATATTTGGAGATTCAGATTTTTTACCTCTGGATATAAAGAGTGTCCTCTTGTCCTCTGTGATGAACTTAAGGTGAAAAACACTAAACTAAGTTCACTATATGAACCACTGATGTATTTATACATGTTGATTATATCCCCCTAATCTCCTCTTCTCAAGAGAGAATAAATTCAGTTCATAGTTACATAGTTAGTCTGGCTGAAAAAAAGACAAAAGTCTAGAGCAGTGGAAACGTGTTCTCTGGATTGATAAAATACCCTTCTCTGACTGGCAATCCGATGGGTGTGTCTGGGATTGCCGTTTGCCAGGAGAACGGTGCTTCCCTGAATGCATTGTGCCAAGTGTAAATTTTTGTGGAGGAGGGATTATGTTATGTGGTTGTCTTTCAGGATTTGGGCTTGGTCCCTTAGTTCCAGTGAAGGGAACTCTTAAGACATCAGCATACCAAGACATTTTAGACAATTTCATGCTCCCAACTTTGTGGGAACAGTTTGGGGATGGCCCCTTCCTGTTCCAGCATGACTGTGCACCAGTGCACAAAGCAAGTTCCATAAAGAGTCCTGACCTCAACCTGATAGAATACCTTTGGGATGAATTAGAGCGGAGACTGTGAGCCAGGCCTTCTCGTCCAACATCAGTGCCTGACCTCACAAATGCGCTCCTGGAAGAATGGTCAAACATTCCCATAGACACACTCCTAAACCTTGTGGACAGCCTTCCCAGAAGAGTTGAAGCTCATATGGTGGGTCAACTTAATATTGAACAGACTAAGACTGGGATGCCATTAAACTTCATGCGGGGCAGCACAGTAGCTAAATGGTTAGCACTTCCGCCTGGCTGTACTAGAGTCAAATCCCAACCACAGCACCACCTGCCTGGAGTTTGCATGTTCTCCATGTGCCTGTGTGGGTTCCTCCAGGTACTTTATTTTCCTCCCACACTCCAAAACATGCTGGTAGGTTAACTGGCTCTTGTCTAAAATTAGCCCTAGTATGTGTATGTATGAATGTGAGTTAGGGACTTTAGATTGTACACTCCTTGAGGGTTAGGGACTGATATGAATGTACAAAATATATGTAAAAGCACTTCATAAAATTGACAATGCTATATAAGTACCTATAATAAATAAATAAAATAAATAAATGTGCATGTAAAGGCAGGCATCACAATGCTTTTGGCAATATAATGTATATGGATGAACTAATTGGCCCATAGATAAAATTTTAAAATAGCTCTGGAGCTCAAACAGTTAATTAGAATTTTTGTTTTGCCATTCATCCATTCAGGTAAGCAGTTGGTGGGGTGTGTGTTGTGGGGCTCCTTTAATCACTTCCTGTCCGGCCCATATACAGTACATAAACGGCCGGATGGGAGCAGTGCAGGAGCAGGTGACCATTTATAAACGTCCTCCCACATTCCCTGCCTGCGTGCGTTCCCTGGGAGTGCGCAACACCGTGATCCGGCGCCCGCTGTGTCCGGAGGACACAGTGGAACACCGATCGCTGTACGGGACCTCTGTGTGAGGTCCCGATCATGTGATCACTGATTGGCCAATCAGTGATCACATGAATAGTAGTAAGATGTCACTTCCTGGCATAATTGCTTACTACTAGTGAAATCTGTGAATGATCACAGCAATCACATGGTACAAGGCTATTCACAACAGCCTTGTACCATATGACAAGCTGTGACCAATCACAGCTCTCACAGTATTTCTCTATGGCTGCAAGAATGCAGCCACACAGAAGGAAAAATGATTGCTTTTACAGCCTTTATGGGTGTAAAAGCAATCGGTGTAAAAAAAAAAACTTCATCACACCCCCAAGTAGTACAGTGTCACTATGGTGACACTGTACTGCTAGGGTGACAGTATGAAAAAAAGAAACACAAATAATAATATAAAAAAATAAAAATGTAAAAAACAGTTTTGAAAAATTATTTTTGGTTATAAACTAATTTGGGTTATTTTTTTTTTACTAAAAAGATAGATGAATACATTTTGGCACTGATTTATGAAGAAAGATTATTTATTTGCAAAATTTTATAAGAAAACACTTTTTTTTCAAAATGTTTGGACTTTCATTTATATAGCAAAAAAATAAAAATCCCAGTGGCAAATAAATACCACCAAAATAATGTTTTATCTGTTTTAAAAAAAATGCTTAAAAAAATCATAAGGGTACAGTGTTGCATGACTGCTCAATTGTCATTCAAAGTGTGATAGCACTGAAAGCTGAAAATTGGCCTGGACAGGAAGTGGGTGAAAGTGTCTGGACTTGAAGTGGTTAAAAAGAAACATTCTTCAAAATAAAAGTTGAATATTTTAAAAATTCCATCCTAATAAATAATATTAGCAAGTTTATATGTTTAAAATACTATTCATAGCAAGAAAAAAGTGTTTTTTTAAAAATAATTTGATGTGATGATATTGATTTTATTTTCCTACTGCTTCTATTGACAGATTCACTTTACTAACAGTATCAATTCCTTCAAGTTATATTTTTAATGGCCATTGCATTGACTTTTTTTTCTTTATGAATAGGTGGACTGGACATGCTCATTTTGAACCACATTGGTTTCACATACTTTGGTTTCTTCGATGGAGATGTGGATCACATAAGGAAACTACTGGAAATTAACTTTCTAAGTTATGCAACTATGACGGTGGAGGCGCTTCCAATGCTAAAAGCAAGTGGTGGCAACATTGTGGTGGTCTCCTCCTTTGCTGGTAATTGCAAATTTATAAACTATGAGTTCAGTGCCTAATGCACATAAACGTGTTTGGACTGTTTTAGGGAATTGTAACAGCCAGTAGACATTTTTGTTTAGTTTTGGATGCAATCGTTCACTAAATAATTTCATCATATTAATTATGTTGAACTGATTCATTTTCATATTTTGTTTTGTATCTTTGGCATTTGTTTCATATATATTCGTTGGTTCAGGTGGATTCGAAAAATAATGCAGTTTTTCTGGAAGATTGCTATACAGTATATTCTTTATATTATCGAATCGGACGGATTCAATATTTTTGAATGATAGTCTAACCCACCAAGAGAAATGGCATTAGCTGATTGTACAATATTGACAGGCATCCTGTGCATCCGAATTAACAAATGGAACGAAATTCAGATCCATTCGTTACCTGAATCCGAATCTTTGAACAAATTTGAAAATTTTATTAATTTCCCCATGGGACCAAACTACTAATGCATCATGTGACGTCATCTGAATGCAATAAGTCATTAATTAATTTCATTATAACTTTTTTCGGATTCATTGACATTATTATGTCCATTCGGAAATTCGTATACATCCAAATCTCCAAAAATAACATTTTCGTCCGAAAAATGAATAGTTGGGAAGCGAAAAGCACATGTCTAATAGAAAGGATGAGGCTGTTGGTCCCAGAAAATACATGCAGATTTCTGAAGTTTGGGAAAGAGAAAAAAGGGGACAGATAAATTATATGAGATCAAGTGTTGGTAGACAAATGTTAACGATTAAGAGTCACTAGAGTGTAACAGCAAAAACAGAAATAAGGAAGTTGGCATTAATTGTTTGTTTTTAAAGTGTCATTATTATAGGGCTGTCATGCTAGTTCTGATCTGGAATAAGCATGCAGCCTGTGAAATTGAAACTCATCTGCACGCTTGTTTCTGGTGAATTGCCTTTTTTTGTCCAAAATGTACTTTGTTATACCCTGATGCCCCAGTATGTATGACACCTCAACTTAGGCAAGTGAGACTAAGGAAAAAATAAAGGGTTCAAGGCACAAATAAGCAAATTAAGTACATGAATGGGACAAGCTACACCATTACAAGGCAGAGAACATAGAAACACACTGAAATCATGGAAACAAGACACTTAAGGACACTTTTCTCTGTGTTCCTAGTCCCTCATGCTTCTTTGCCTTTGTCAAAAAGATTACAAGACTCATGGCAAGAAGGATTAATCCAAGTACAACAGACAAATACAGCTAAACAAAGGAGTAAGGCATGCAAAACTAGAATGAACTAGAAGAGTTGGCAATTCTGAGGAGCTCAGAAACAAGATGCTGGAATACAGATGGTGTCATAAATTAGAATAGCCATCTAAACTGCCCACAATTTGGCACGGTTGAAAACAAGAGAATGCACAGTAACTTTCACAAGAATGTGAATAGTCTTATAGCAGTTATAGCAACCCCCCTTCTCCTCCAAGTTATAGCAGGAGAAAAAAGTAAAATATACTGACCTTGGGCCACAGCTTCTGGGTCCTCTTGCCTTGGTGTTGGTGATGTTACTTAGCCTCACCAAAGGATTCTGGAAAAGCCAAGACAATATGTTTTGCCTTTCCATGAGTGGAACAAGGCAGGGTCCAGTGCCATACCAAGACTTTGCTACTGTTTGGAACTGTAGCTAAATTTTGTTTTACTTTTCATCTACACTACTGCCCAGTTCACCACCCCATACAAACATATGACAGAAGCTCAACTAAAAAACCAAGAATGACCCATCATTATTATGCATGGTCTGCACTAACATCCTGGACATAGTAATGACAAAGTGAGAATCTCCACCCTGACTTCACTTCAACCAATGCAGTGAAATCTGTTTTGGGTGCGCTGGCTCATAAAGAGAATCCTCACCACCAATAACCACTTCATGTGTTTGCCTGCAGGTAAAGTTGGATTACCTCTCACTGTGCCTTATTCTAGCACCAAGTTTGCTCTTGATGGTTTCTTCAGCTCACTGAGAATGGAGTTCCACCACCAGAAAGTTAACGTCTCCATTACATTGTGTGTTCTCAGCTATATTGACACAGGTAAATAATAAGCAATATAATCTTTGCATTTCTTTATTCTTCATATATTCTTTGCATATACTTTCATGTTATGTGTTGCATTTTTTATAATATTTAAAAACGAAAAGCAAATTATTCATGAGAAGCCCTTTTAAACTGTATTTTTGATAAATGTACTAACACATTAATAAAAAAAAGTTCCCAATTTATCCATTTATGTGTACAGTACATTAAACAATGCTTAAATGTATTTCTAAAGTCCAACCTCAGAGATAAATTTGTTTCATTTTGGATGGGAAAGGATTGGAACCTCTTCCAGATTTTTAATCACTGTTTGTGTTCCTTTTTGAGAGATTCTCCCTAACTTCATGTACTGATGAAACCCCATGTGTCAGGATGTCAACAAGAAAGGAAATGAGGAAAATTCTCCCCATCAGAGGCATAAGCAGCAATAAGCTATAGATGTGCAAGAAGGAAATCTGGATCTTATATTATAAGAAGCTGGTTTGTTGGCTGCTCTGGCAAGGGAATTGTGTAGCTGAGCAGTGAATGCGATATACAGTATTATAGAAATGGCTGCCAGGCAGCAGTGACTGGGCAATGTACTGCGGAGCAGTGTATGAGTTATTCATTGTGCAAAGAGGTCAATGTAGTACCTCCGTACTATTTTGATAAGTGGTGTTGGTGGAGAAATGCTCCTTGTATTAGTGGTCAATGTGGCACCCTCTTGCTTTGGTGGTCAGCAGTGATTTTCTTACATTTGTAGTCAGTGGGTAGCGCCATATTACCTTGGTGGTCAGTGGAGCAATGTCCCCTAGGTTGTCAATGTGGTAGTGGCTCTTTGCATTGGTGGGCAGAGATTTAAGGAAAAAAGTGTTCCCTTGTGTTGGCATTCAGTGGGATAGTGTCCTCATACTTTGGTCAATATAATGTCCCTTTTTTGATGGACAGTAATATACACCTTTTGAATCGGTTGTCTTTGTATTGCCCCTTTACGTTGGTAGTCAGTAGTGCAGTGTCCCCTTAAATTGGTGTTCATAGTAGCTAAATAGTACAAGTGGGGTCCCCCAGCACATTTTTCAAGCTAGCCAACAAAAAAAAAATTTTCAAATATATGTGGAAACCACACTGACTTGTCAAGACATTTCTGATAAGTGTTGTCTCTGACTGTATAATCTGATTTCCAACTATAGGACATATACAACATTGCACGAACAGAGAGCAAGCTCTCAATGAGGGTCCTCTAACTCTAAAGGTATAACAATGCACTGGAAGCCCAAACACCACTTTTGCAAGGCATCTAAAGACTTCCAGTGTGCGTTTGCACAAAAGCCAAAAAAAATCAACAATGGTAACTGAAACTAGTAAAATGGGAAAGGTTAGGCCCCAAGTGCAACCAAAAGTAAAAACAGGAAAATCAACACAAACATAACTTACAGGCAGTAGGATGTGTCCCTTGGTAGGTGGGGGGAGGGGGGGGGGATATAACTAAGAGGCAGTCATAGACTCTGCTCAGTAGAACCCAACTATACCCACTTTTTTCTCCAAGCTGCTCCATTCATAGAAGCCAAACTACATCTTCTAATAATTAAATATAATATGAGTTGGAGAGGGCACACATTTCAATCATCCACCCATCCTTCATTCTTAGATCCTGTTTCATACATAGAAGCTGGGTTAGAAAGGATGAACATAGACCAGTGGGTTGTGTTACCCCCCACCACACTGAGTTATGGAGGTGGGGGTCAGGATAGAGGGGGATTAATACTAAAAGAAAAGGGATCAGCACAAAGGACATATCCTACTGCTGTCATTTATGTCCCTTGTGCAGATTTTTCAGTTTTTGCTTTTAGCTGCACTTACGCTTTAAAATTGGCAGGGCAGTATATACAAAACAGTACAAAGGGGGTCCACAGTACACTTTTAAGCTAGCCAGGGTGAAAAAATATATATATTTATCAACCACTCAGGTTAAAACAGAGGTAGTAGCTAAATGTATTATTGGAATCAGTGGTTATTTGCCTGATTAGGAGAGGCTTTATATCCCATTCCATTGGCTCTGGCTTTGCTGACAAATGTCAATTCTGGAACTGTCAAGTTGGCGAGCATTCCCCCAGCAATACTGGCATGCCAGCTGGGCAACCCTTCCTTTACCCATTGTCATTGAATCCAAGCAGAGTGATTGACACTGCAAAGAAGACCTTTGAAGTCAATTTTACATAGTTTTCATAGATAACGTGACAGGAAACAATAAAGGGCTTACAAGAACCTCTATGAACAAGTATTGTTGGATGAGATAGCAAGAGGTATCTGCCAGCTCTGCTTTAGATGTAAATATCTGTCCATGGCCTACAAAAGATATAGTTTCTACATTTGTTACCATGAGTAGATTTTTTCTTAGGCTTCCATGGGAATCATCTAGTAGATAAAACATGACCTAGATTATTGCTTATTGTGGCATCTTTTAGAACTGTTTGTTGGGGTCAGGAATTACATTAAATGTCTATTCATCAATTACTTGTAGTCTTAGCTACATGTGACAATCACACAGGATATCATTTTGTTGCATCAGACACTGCAAATCTACCTCTATTAATTTTTTTGGAGCACATGCTTCCTAAATTCCTCTTTGCAGGGTGAAGCAGCACATAGAGCAGTGGTTATCAACGTATGAGATAAGGAGGCCTCAAACGGCAACATATAATGTTCAATATATGTACTGCTTGGGAGGACTGTCAGAAACTGCAGGAAATGGAGATCAGAGAGTGTGGACATGCTACATTTTTGGTGGGGGATATACTGCAGAAGACACTTTCAAACTAGGAACATGTTACTTGAGCCTAGTAGAGACCAATGCTATAACCCTAATCAATGTTCCCACTACAGACTACTGAGGTCCAAAGGCCATACATCATATACCAATGGACTGCGTGTGGCCTTTAGGCCACAGGTTGGGCACCAGGAACTTAGAGGATGTACTGGTGCTCTGCAGACATATACCATGTCTCAGGCAAAATGTCCTTCAGAGATATACAGTATATAATTTTTTTTTTTTACATTCTTCAGAGCTGTCTCAATATAATTGACTTGGTGAGCACAGGACTCGAGGGATTTACATAATTATTATATAAATAAGCAACACCAAAAACAGACCTAGGCCACATTTCTGTTCAGTTCTTGTACCCTTATACTGCTTGAAGTGGAGTTCCACTCAAAAGCGGAAGCTCCGCTTAGTTGCCTTCCCCCCTCCCCCTCCACTGCCATATTTGGCACCTTCTGGGGGGAGCGGATACCCTGTTTTTGACAGGTAACCGCTCCCATTTCCGGCTCAGTTTGCCGCAGCAAAGTGAGCCGGAAGTTCGGCCCACTTCTTCCTCCTGCAGTCTCCTGGGAATCTTCACAGGTCCCAGGAGACTGTCGGACCAATGTGAATGCGCAGTGTGACTTGCGCATGCGCAGTGGGCACCCAGCTGTGAAGCTGCAAGCTGTCACAGCCTGGTTCCCACAGTTGTGATGCCGGCGCCAGGGAGAGAAGAGGCAGGGAAGAAATGGTTCAGATGAGTACATCGCTGGACCCTGGGACAGGTAATTGTGTGTTTATTAAAAGTCAGCAGCTACAGTTTTTTGTAGCTGCTGACTTTTAATAAACACAGAACTGACTGGAACTCCGCTTTAACCTGTATTTGGCCAGCACAGTGATTTCCTAAATTTTTTTTCCCTATAACAACAATTCCTATGAGTAAAAAAATGAGGAATAAATCAAGGTGGTAAACTGCTATATTACTGCTGTATAAAATGTTTTCCAAATTTATTATTGCAGATTCTGCTTTAAATACCGTTTCACATGTGATTCAGCAGCCTGCTGCTCCAAAGGAGGAATGTGCTTATGAAATTATTAAAGGCGGAGCCCTGCGTCAGAGGGAAGTATATTACCAGTATGTAGCCACCAAGATCCCAATGCTCTTAAGAGACTGGGCCCCTGAATTTTTAGAATATCTTGTGCTTAAAAACTACAACGTGGATGCACTCAGCAAGAAGGAATGAAAAATGATGAGTCAGCAAAGGAATTAAAAAAAACACGCTATTGCAAAATATGAAATGTTTTAAAGAGAAATCTGATCGAAAGACTTTTTGGGGAAAAGAGAAATGTTAATGATCTGTATCAGACTGTTGCATCATAAATGCAGTAAAAAGAGGATGATGGTTGATTGCTGATAATTTAAAAAGTTCCTTATTTTACTATTGACAATCTCCTAACCAATGTGCATAATAAAAAAAAAACCTACTCCATTCTGCTGTGTACTTTTACAGCGGATTTCCAAGATCTACCCTTTGTCCACGAGGTGTTGCTGGGAGAAAAAAGGTGCATTTCACTAAACTATAACAATTGACATTTTCAGCAGTAAGAGGCAGTGCTCCAAATTTGTCTGAAAATATCAGTTGTTATGGCAAAGGTTGACATCCTACATTCTATCAGTGCCATCTTTAAGCTTGAGGCAAAAGGGCCGGCTGCCCTGAGCCCCATGATTGTTACAAGGTCCAAAGCAGCTGCCCCATACTTGCCAACTGTCCTGGATTACATTCCCCTGTCTCTTGTCTTCATCCAGTGGTCTCAGTGTATATCTCAGTATGAAGTGCTATCACTCATGCTGCCCAACTCTGCCCTATTGCCATGTACAGATGACTCACTTGTGCAGACCATGTTATCATTCATGTGTAAATAACCAGCATTCATATGTAAATACGTGTGGCATTCATATTTATATTATGCCCTTTGGAGGTTCCAGCCAAGCACCCATCATCACCTCTGCTGAATGCTGACCACTGGGGGTAAACAGGGGTATGCTTCAAAGTCCTGCCTCCAACTGTGGTCACTGGGTCTACCATTAGTCTGTTCTGCAAATGTAAGCAAAGCACGTGGGGGGTTAGTGGTTTGTACGTCACATGTAGGGCAACCCATTAATTTCAATGGGCTGCTCTATGCATTAGAAATGTGGAAAAAGGTCCCTGACAGTTTTTCAAAAAAACAAGCCAGACAGTACCACAGCACGTGAAAATGCGCACGTCAGCAGATGTGTGAGGGTGTCATTAACAATAGCACTGCTGTGTATCTGCTAAAGGGCAGCATGTTTCTGTGGTGTCAGAAAAGTGATGCATGCATTCCCAACACAAACAAATGTGGATATAGGTTAAGTGCCTTTAATTACAGTGGTCAGTGTATATCTTCTCATTACATTGTGGTATGGTGTAGAATCCTTTCATTCACACTAGTGATCATTGTGAATATCCCCCTTACATTGGTGGTCAGTGTAAATCCCTGTTTACATTGGTGGTCACTGTGAATGCTCCTATTACAGTTGCAAGAAAAAGTATGTGAACCCCTTGGGATTACGTGGAATTTTGCATGAATTGGGCATAAAATGTGCTCTGAATGTCATCTAAGTCACAACAATAGAAGAACACAGTCTGCTGAACATAATACTACACAAACATTAGATGTTGCCATGGTTTAATTGCACATAACATGTAAACATTCACAGTGCAGGGAGGAAAAAGTATGTGAGGCCCTAGCTTAATGACTTCTCCCAGAGCTAATTGAAGCCAGGAGTGAGCCAACCTTGACTCCAATCAGTGTGATGATATTGGATGTGTTGCTGACAGCTGTCCTGCCCTTAAAAAACACACACCTGTTTTGGGTTTACTGGTTTCAAGAAGCACTGTCTGATGTGAACCATGCCTCGCAGAAAAGAGCTCTCAGAAGACCTACGATCAAGAATTGCTGACTTGCATGAAGCTGGAAAGGGTTACAAAAGTATCTCCAAAAGCCTTGATGTTCATGTGTCCACGGTAAGACAGACTGTCTACAAATGGAGAAAGTTTAGCACTGTTGCTACTCTCCCTAGGCATGGCCGTCCTGTAAAAATGACTGCAAGAGCACAGCGCAGAACGCTGCATGAGGTAAAGAAGAATCCCAGAGTGTCAGCTAAAGACCTACAGAAACCTCTGGCACATGCTAACATTTTTGTTGACACATCTACAATAAGGAAAACATTAAACAAGAATGGAGTACATGGGAGGACACCACGGAGGAAGCCATTGCTGTCCAAAAAGAATATTGCAGCACGTTTGAAGTTTGCAAAAGAGCACCTGGATGTTCCACAGCACTACTGGCAAAATATACTGTGGACAGATGAAACCAAGATTGAGTTGTTTGGGAAGAACACACAACACTATGTGTGGAGAAAAAAAGGCACAGCACACCAACATCAAAACCTCATCCTAACTGTAAAACATGGCGGAGGGAGCATGATGGTTTGGGGTTGCTTTGCTGCCTCAGGGCCTGGACGGATTGTTGTCAGTGATGGGAAAATGAATTCCAGAGTTTATCAAGACATTTTGCAGGAAAACGTACGACCATCTGTCCGCCAACTGAAGCTCCGCAGAGGATGGGTGATGCAACAGGACAATGACCCAAAGCATACAAGTAATTCAACAAAACAATGGCTGCAACAGCACAGAATACGCCTTCTGGAGTGGCCCAGTCAGAGTCCTGACCTCAACCCGATTGAAATGCTGTGGCATGACCTTAAGAGAGCGATTCACACCAGACATCCCAAGAATATTGCTACACTAAAACAGTTTTGTGAAGAGGAGTGGTCCAAAATTACTCCAGATCGTTGTGCAGATCTGATCTGCAACTACAGGAAACGTTTGGTTGAGGTTATTGCTGCCAAAGGAGGGTCAACCAGTTATTAAGTCCAAAGGTTCACATACTTTTTCCTCCCTGCACTGCGAATGTTTACATGTTATGTGCAATTAAACCATGGCAACATCTAATGTTTGTGTAGTATTATGTTCAGCAGACTGTGTTCTTCTATTGTTGTGACTTAGATGACATTCAGAGCACATTTTATGCCCAATTCATGCAAAACTCCACGTAATCCCAAGGGGTTCACATACTTTTTCTTGCAACTGTACATTAGTGGTCAGTATAAATCCCCTTTACATTGGTGGCCAGTGTAGAAAGTCCTCTTTATATTGTCAGTAAAAAATCCTAACTTGCATTTGTGGTCCGTGTCGAATTCTTTCTTACAACGGTGGTCCATGTAGAAGCCCCCTTAAATTGGTGGTTAGTGTAAATTCCCCCTTACATTGGTGGCCAGTGTACAAATATATTGGCTGTTGGTATAAAACCCCCATTACATTGGTTGTCAGTATATATTCTTCTGTACATTGGTGGTAAGTGAAGAATTACCTTTACACTGGTGGTCAGTGTAAATCCCCCCTTACATTGGTCATCAGTGTAAATCCCACCTAACATTGGTGTTGGTATTGGTTGTTGGTATAAAATCCCCCATTACATTGGTTGTCAGTGTATATTCTTCTTTACATTGGTGGTAAGTGAAGAATTACCTTTTACACTGGTGGTCAGTGTAAAATCCCCCCTTACATTGGTCATCAGTGTAAATCCCCCCTAACATTGGTGTTCGGTGAAGAAATGTCACCTCCCATCTGCCACTATCCCATCCCCCACCAGCACTTTCACTCATACCATCCCCCCAGCACTGCCACTTATGCCATCTCCCCCACCATTGCCAATAATCCCATCAACCCTCCAGCACTGTCACTGATCACCCCCCCAGCACTACCACTGATCCCAGGAGTTCTAGGATCCCTAGGAGTTTTCTGTCTATTGGAGGGTCTCATCACCTTCTTAGTCCATGGTGTGCAGGCAGTGAGGAGATGATGCTGTAACCTTCAGCAACCAATCAGAGAGATGTACTTAAGTGCTGTAATCTCTAGCAACCAATCAGTAAGCTGTAATAATATGCAGTAACATCTAGCAACCAATCAATGAGCGGTAATGATGTGCAGTAACCTCTAGCAGCCAATCAGTGAGTGGAAACGATTTGCAATAAACTCTAGCAACCAATAGGTGAGCGGTGATGATGTTCAGTAACCTCTAGCAACCAATCAGTGAGTGGTAATAATGTGCAGTAACCTCTAGCAACCAATCAGTGACCAGTAATGATCTGCAGTAACCTCTAGCAACCAATTAGTGAGCGGTAAGAATGTAAAGTAACCTCTAACAACCAATCAGTGAGCGGTAACGATGTGCAGTAACCTTTAGCAACCAAGCAGCGAGTGGTAAGGATGTGCAGTAACCTCTGGCAACCAATCAGTGAGCAGTAATGATGTGCAGTAACCTCTATTAACCAATCAGCAAGCAGAAATCATGTGCTGTAACCTCTAGAAACTAATCCGTGAGCCGTAATATGTGCTGTAACCTCTAGCAACCAGTCAGTGAGCGGTAATGATATGCTGTAACCCCCAGCAACCAATTGTAATCGTTGCCTAAACTGCTGCAGTAAACTGAATTTGAGTCTAGCTGCTATTTATTGTATGTCTCAGAGCAGGTGGAGAGTGAAATTAAATGGGGAGGGTGGGGTAAGAAAATGTTTGCCCAGGGTCCAATCAATATTAAAGACAGCCCTGCATTCTATAAAATGAAAAGTGAAAAATGACAAGCTGCTAATGGCATTAATACATTTGTTCTAATTTTCTTTTTTCCAGTGTTAGGGTCCATTCACACCAGAATGTAAAAACCAGCGTGCACTTGGATGCACTGGATCACATGGTACATCTGTTGCACTGCTTTTTTTTTTAAGTAGTACATGCACTACTTTTGGTGCAGTGCAATTAGATTTCAGCCCCTTTCAAATGAATGGTCTGAAGATGCACTGCATTCAAATCGCACAGGAATCACACAGGAATGCAAGCTTATTTTTGTGCAATTCTTGGTGTGAACTAGTGTTCAATGATTCAGACCCAAAAAAGTTGGCTTTCATGTGTTTATTTAGTACTTCTCACTAAATAGGTGCACTGTCACTTTAAGGTGCTATTCATACTAATGTAGATACAACAACAATGTACTGTGATATTAATAAAATTAAAAAAAAGTAGAATAAAAACAAATCAAAGATCAATAAAAGGTCCATATATGTGAAATAGAGTGCAGAGTCCCAAAGGTGTCAATATCAAACTGTGAATCAATCCAAATGATAAGTGATCCCCAAGTGGTTTACACCAGTGCTCACACACTCCTTATCAGATGGAGAGATCTCAATAAACAGATCAATTGCACTCTGCTTTGATACACCCACAATATCCCCAACTGCAATTCACATCTGATGAACTGGCCAAATTTCGATCCATGTATGGCCAGCTTTAGTTTGCCTTAATGTGTTACTATGTGGTGCATACTAGAACATTATGGCATCAACCTCCTAGGAGCCCATTAGAAAAAAAGAAGTGGATGTCAATTCCATTTTAAGGTTGCAGTGATGTGGTACAAAAAAATCAAAAAGCCCATTTCAAAAGTACTGTGGGGTACAGCATTGTCTAACAGAAAATATTTATGCATCCTTAAGCTGGCCATACACTGCTTTTTTTTTTTTTTTTTAGTTCAGTCAGTGGGACTGTACAAGGAATCCCTCCTACCAGGACATTGTATTCATTGTATAACAGCGGTACCTATAGCTGTCAAAATACACTGATCAGCAGCTGCAGCTGCTGATTAGGAAAAGTTTTCCAACATGTCTGTTAGGCCCCTTTGACACGGGGTGGAATCCACATGCACTTGCTCAGCAGGGGATCTGTCTGCTGATCCCCACTGAGCAATCAGATGACAGCTCCATGTCTTCTCAGCTTATGCAGAGTGAGCGGTCGAATGTAGGCGGACCACCTGTCCGTTTACATCTGACTGCCATCTGATTTAATCTGCTGGAAGGAAGGGGAATGGATCCCCATCCATCTGTTTTAGGATGTAGGCAGAATGGAGGTTCCGATCGTTTCCACTTGAAAAATGCACAGGCAGACCCGATTGGAATAAATGTGTGACAAGGACCTTGGACAGAAATCAATCAAACAATCCACTTCTGATAAGGAGGGATTGGCCACACGCTGATCAATATTCATTCGATCCCTGGTGAACCTACCAAATGTCAATCTGTGTATTGCCAGCTTTGCTGTATCTCACAATACTGTAGAGATAGTTTTTCCTTTTGTACCACCTCACACAAACATATTGGCTTTAAGCTAGGTATATACATACATTTTTTTCAGGGCTGAACGAAAATAATTAGATCTCCCCATCCGCACTATGCAGCGCAGATGGTGGAATCTCCCACTGTGGCTATTGTTTTCTGACAGCCACAGCAGGCACTTGTCAGACTATTGGGAACAATGGTTGTATCTGATTGGATGCAGCCACTATGGACAAAAATTTTCTATCCAATTACTCAGGAAGGAATTTTTTTCCTGCAGGAGCAAATTGGATCGTGCTTTGCTGAGTTTTCTTGCCTTCTTCTGGATCAACTGTGGGTATAGGATTATAACTTTTTTTTTTTATAGGTTGAACTGGATGGATTTTTGTCTTTTTTTCAGCCAGACTAACTGTGTAACTCCAGTTTTTTAATCAAAGGATGTCAGGCAGGAGGCAGCCAAAAGGGCCACCCACATAGCGAATTTCACAAAGTTGCTCAGAAACTGGCTGAAATTTGTATAATGTGTACCGAGCCTTTCTCTTACCTTTGTATCACTTTAAAATGTCACTTTAATACAGCAAGTGCACTGTGATACAGACCAACTTTTTTTCAGGATGTTGTACTTAATAATGTTATACAAAGACAAACAGAACAAATGTAACTTTGATCTTTGTTGAAATGTATACAGCTGGCACTCCAGGGGTTAACCTAAACATGGCAGTGTCACTCAAGACAAATACTGAAAGGAGGAAAGAGTAGAGAGGAGAGGCGGAAAGGCTGATGTTGTGGCTTTCTTAATTTCCTGTTTTAAACTAAAAATGCAAAGTGACAAGTGAGTGAGGTGATCAATGTAAATGTGTCTCGTATAATGCAGCCCTGAAAGAGAAAAGAGCCTTCTAAAGAGTGGGGACATTCATGTTATCAGTTAACTGAACTACGCAGGTGACAACATAGCAGTAAGTGGCATGTATAAAGCATTTTGTGGGCACGTGGTCAATGAAAGGCGGCATTTTATATTCCTTTAGTTTCCTGAATAGGATCCTAGATTGTAAGCTCGAAAGAGCAGGGCCCTCGATCCCCTCATGTTTTGCATTGTATTGTTATTGTTCTGTCACATGTTCTGTCCCCCTTTGTAATGTACAGCGTTGAGCGAACCATTGGTGCTTTATAAATACTGTATAATAATAATTTATGCTTCTGTAATGTCAGTTTGCTATAGCTGAATGGAATTGTTTAGACGAGTTGGTGTTGACCTATAGACCTATACTGTATATGACCTACAGATCTTCACCTCTCCAGTTCTTGCAATTCAGTCCCCCTGCTGCAAGCTCTTTAATATAAAACAAATGAATAACCTTAGACACCCCTACATTATGTCTGTGTGATCTGGGAATTCATGCCACCGTATTCCTGAGAGATAGCTGGTGAGTGATCCAACTCTCCATTGTTAGTTCAAAACTCAAATGCCCGTTAATGGTGGACTGCAAACTTTGCTTTGACTTTGACTAATATATGCTATATATTCTTCATTTGCATACTCTGAAATGAAAAAAATATATATGTATTTGGGCAGTGTTCAGGTTTGTTTATTATTGCAGAGCAATCAGCAATGGTATATGCTAATCAATAGCCTCAATAACCTTATGTAGTTCATTGAGGTTTTTATTATTACGACTTACATAAAGTAACCTACAACCCAGGACTGCATGCCCTCTAATAAGCAGAAATTATTTGCACCTCAATGAAGCAGGCATTTGTTTCATGTTTGAACTGATTTTTTATTTCCTTCCTGAATTATATAAGCAGTTTGGAATTTTCTCATCAGTATAGATATTGAAATAAATAATTTTCCCTACTGCAGTAAAGGTTTGCAAGTAGTGTTTTATTCTTTGGTGGCTGATAACATTTTGAAAATACCAGCAATTTATTTCAGTTGTCTTTTATCTGCATTGCATGTATGTGTTGGTGAGGGGTATAGTGTAGGCAGGTGATGGAGGACCTTCCTCCATGTTCCCCATTAACTCATTGTGTGCCAAGTCTGAGTCCCATAAGACTACCCCGCAGGGTGGATTCTTCTGGGCTGACCCAGGCACCTGTAACAGGATCAATTTCAATACACATGGGGAACCTTTACTTTGTGCCGTTTTCACCAATGTACTGGGCCAGGACTAAGGTTGTTGTCGGGAATAATCAACTGTAAGGCAGGCCTCTACTATTACAGATGAAAGTACACCATGTACACTTGCACCATAACTGTTCTCCAGTTAATGCTCATGTAAATGTATATCTTCCCACTGTAGACTTACAATTAGAAGGGACATGCTGAGCCTTTTCCACAACCACCTGTCCAGCGTTTTCCACTACCATTCCCTAAAAGCGGAATGGCCCCTGCCATGCACATTGTGCAGGCGCCACACTTGCTCTTAACCTTGCTCTTGAACTTCCGTACCTCTGTACAGGATGGAGAGCTGACCTGACTGACAATTTTCCTCCCAGCTCCTTCAATTTTTCAAATCGGAGATGTAATTCAGGAGGCAGATGGCAGGGCCACTCACTGAGTGAATGTTCTTGAAATTCGTACATAGTATGGCTAACTTTAGTCCTGGTGACATTTGTCTCCAGTACAGAAAATTATGGAAAATTACAGAGTTGTCACAGAAACAGAGACTAAAGGGAAATGTTCCAATGGGGGCAATAGCCTCCTGTCCCATGGAGGACAGATAGATTAAAAATTAAGAACTGTCAATTTTCACTATCAATAAAAACTACAAATGTTTTGACTTTACATAACTTTAAAGTGGTTCTAAAGCTTGAACATTTTTTACCTTTTCCTGCATTAAGGTAAAAAATATTTTAAATAGCAGTATTGCCCCCTCACCCCCCTATACTTATCTGAGCCCTCACTCGATCCAGCATTGTGCCCATCTGTAGAGGCTCTCTCCATTCTCTTCCTAGTCTTGCAGGCTTTGCTGAGGCAGCGTGAGCCATTGGCTCCTGCTGGTGTGAGTCAAATTCTGAGATGAAGGAGCTGGAGGAGGACTGAGCCAAGCTGTCCGTATCTATGGCTCAGGATCAAGCCCATAGGTGTGCCCCCATAGCAAGTGGTTGCTTGCTATGGGGGCACAACAAGGTGAGGAGGAATACAGGCAGGGGGACCCAAGAAGAGAAGGTATAGGGCTGCTCTGTGCAATCCAATTGCACAAGGTAGGTAAGTATAAACCTGTTTGTTATGTAAATAAAAAAAGGGTTTATAATCACTTTATTGTACCTCCTGGTTTGGACATGTGAATTAATGCTTTTCAGTAACTATATATTATGACTGTTTTCAAATGATTTATTGTTTCATGCTGAACTTCAAGCACACTGTCTGGATCTGTAGTTCTGCACTCACACCTGTATGGCTGTCAAATTGGGAGCAGCGGTTGTATCTGTGCAACTGCTGTATTCCAATAGACATGAATGGGACTCCCTGCACGTGGATGCACGCCCGTGTGAATGAGGCCTTACTCCATAGGCTGCCATTTGTTCCATCTGTTGGTATTCATAGCAATTCATTGCTAGTGATTTTAGTAGAGTGATTGAGCTACTAATAATCACTGGTTTAGTTCTAGCCTTAAGGCCCATTCACACCAATGGGCTGCAGTATCATGTTGGTACAATGTAGTATCATTCATTTTGAATGGCACCCCAATGCACATTCCCATTGCATCAAAACATTGCAGTACACTACAATGTGAGGTAATGCACTACTGTACATTGTGTTGCATTAGGCAGCCCATTATAATGATGCTGCCTTAACACATTGCACAAATGCATTGAAGCGGGTTGGGCTGTTGCGAATGGGCCCTTGGAAATGTTCACATAATCTTGATGTATGGTATTTTCCCCCCAGAAGTATTAACAGAACACTCCTTCTCCCTGTTCTTAGAAAACGGCTTGTTCCATTTTTGTACAGCCCTCAATGTAACATTAAGCCCCGGTTCACATATATGTGGTGTGGGAAATGCAGTGAATCCTGAGCGTTTCCTGCATTACATTGAAATCACACTCCATTCATGCAATCTGCCACCGGTGACAATGGTAAATTAATGACACCCCAAAACAGGTTGCAAAATGCAGTGCGATTACAAGAATCAGATCACATAGGTGTGAACACTCATGTGATACGATTCTGGTGCGGACAAAAAACATGCCAGCGCATTTTTGTGTACCGGTGCAGTGCAAACTGAGCCCATACAAAATGAATGGGCTCAGATCACACTGCAAAGCTTCGCATGTGATTTAAACAGGAATGTATAGCGATTCCTACCCAAATCACATGTGATTTCCTGCACTGCTATAGTGTGAACCCAGGCTTAAATGGAACTAAATCCATCAATTTAACCGATTTAATTGTTTCCAATAAACAATTACCAACTGTCACAGTTGTCTGTGCTCTCCACCAAACTGTCAAACCATCAAATGGCTGGTGTCATATCTGATCACATGTGCAACATCATGGCAGTTGAAGAACAAACAGAAGCTAAGATGTGGCGTCCTTGGCTGAAAAGGATAGCAGGGATTAGTTCCGCTTTAAAGTATAACTAAAGACAAAACATTTTTCTAGTAAGATTTGGATTGAGTGGTGTGGCAATAGAACCACTGTCAGGTTTTTTTGCTGTCTTTGACCCCATTAGGGAGATTCACTTTTATTGTCCTGATCACTAATATCACAAGGGACACTTATTCTCATGACAGCTGTTAAGGGGGGGTTGCCCTCACATTGTAATGATATCCACTCACTTCCTGTTTGATCTACAGGACAGGAAGTGAAGGAAAATCTACCTAATAGAACACAGAGAGAGCAAAAAATGACAGAGGTTTAACCCTCCCCATTTCTATTCAAAATTTTAAAAAATAAAAATGTTGGTTTTGGATATACTTTAACATTTAAACTTTTTATTTGGGCATGATCTTATCATTAAAGTCTTCAGGCATCTGTATAAAACAAATGAAATGAAAATTGATGGAAAATTCTTATTACCATAATGTTGAAAGTTTCACAGAATAAAATATTCAGATTGAAATATGTAGTATTAGTTTAGATACCAATAAAAGCTTACTTGAGAACAAACAAGAACTTTTCTATAGTTTTTAATTTTGAAGCTCTTTACATGTTTTTCTCAGCTCATGAAGCTGGTGGTGATGCTAACATGCAAATGAGTTAGTGGAAATCATACTGCAGCTGTTCTCAGTCACCACTGTGTTATCACATCTAACAGATGGAGTACAGGAAACTACTACTTCTGGTTGGTTAAAGGCTGTCATAGACCAACACAAGATTACAGTCATTAGTGACTATTCCATGTCTAGGGCAATAACAGACACCCCTGGCCATCTACGCTGGGAGAAAAGCCATCCACGAAGTTTAAAACCATTTCAATTACTATGGCTTATCTCACATACCTGGGATCCCTGAGATAAGCCAGCATAATATGTAGGGTGTTTCTACCTATGCTACCTTCTCCTCTCTTCTTTTTTGCTTCGTTCACTAAACCAGTACATTTTGGCATGTACTTTATTGTACCTGGGAATACTGTACTAAAAATGTTAGAGAATATGATGGTTGTTCTAGACAGTGAGAACCATTTTTTGTAGACTAGGCAATGGTAGATTTAGTGCAACCTTTGGAGGCACGCTGGCCTCTTCTCCAGGCAATCATATTTGCCTGAACAAGAGGCCAGCATGCCTCGAAAAGGTTGCACTACAATCTATTTAGTCCATAAATGGTATCACCATAAATCAAAAATCTAATTTTCTACTTTTGTTGAAGGCTAACATGGTATAACACTCTGCTGCTCCTAGACTGGACAAAGAAAACTGTTCTTGGGAAACGTTTATGCACTGGGTCCATTGTTTTGCAGCTTTTTTCCTGATGTCTAACTGCTTTCCAATGTCCAGGCACATGTCATGGCCATAGGTTTGTAGGAACGTGACCATCACACTTATATCAGCTTGCTGTACATCTCATTCCAAAATTATTAATAAGAAGTTGTTATCATTTGCAGCTTTAACCAATTGTGTTACAACATCCTGTAGCTCACGGTTTCTCAACCAGGATTCCATGGAACCCTAGGGTTCCTCCAGAGGTTGCTAGGGGTTCCTTAAGCAATAAGCAATTTCTGTCTCTCAGATGAGTTCCCACTGATACCATTGATCTTTATAGCTATCTTTAAAGAGATAATTCTTCTCAAAGACCACAAGTATAAGGAGCATTCTTTCCACTGACCATCACACTATCATGAGTTGTAGATATAGTCATTTTTAGCAGGGGTTCCCTGAGACGTTATTTCAAGGGTTCTTCTAGGTTGAAAATGTTGGAAAAGGCTGCTGTAGGCAGAATCAGCATCATGCAAGAGCATTAAGCTGCAAAACTTCCTTAAGGCCTCGGTTACACTTGGAGGGTGGTAAAAACATGGAGTTGAGCTGCATTTATACTGGACCCCCTCAAACACTTCCCCTTAAAATATAACTTTTTTTGTTTAGAATAGAGTGCAGAGGGGTTACATCCTTATTGCTGTCTGTTCCCCTGTCAGGGAGATTCATCCTCTCTATTTTCCTTGATGACCATTATCACCAGGAGTAAAAGTAAAAGAAAATCACACATTTTGGGTTGTCGCCAGAACAGGAATAGAGAGGAATTTTTCCAAAGGGGACACTCTTTCTTGTGACTACCAGGGATTCCATCACTTCCTGTGGTGGCTTAGGAGAAGAAGTTAAGGGAAATCTCCCCAATTGGGCACAGTGGGAAAAAAAAATATAGGATGGGGGTTATAACCCTCCTTTACACTATCTAAAATTAAAAAAAAAAGTTGTGCCTCTAGTTCTACTGCAAAGCCAATGGGGAAAAATGGATGGGGAAAAACGGACAGTGGACAGATGGATGCTTTGCTTCACAGCTGGGGTGAAAAATAATCCTCCCCATCTCCTTCAGCAGGCAGTACCACCCACTGAACGTGACCCCCTGCATGCACATGGTTGCAAAATGGTGTTGGGGGTTTTTAGGGGTCAAGCAGGCAGTAAGCAGGTGACATAACACTGCCTGTCAAAAGCAGTGACTACCGTAATGAGATTTGAACAAAATGATGTCACCCTGTACATAAAATATTTCCTTATTTGTTTTCCGTGCTAAGGCTTTGTTCACATGGTACATCTCTGCGAAGGGTCCCTCTTTGCCTGCACAGGATGCACAGGTGTTCCATACATCCTTGTGCAGACAGTTCTATTGCTGTCAATTGGGAAGCTGTAGCTGTAAGGACACAGCCGTTTGTCCAAATCTGAGAGCCGTGTGTGTGTGCGTGTCCCCAAATGCAGAAAGTATTTGATTGGAGACACCCACACAGCTGTCAAACTCAGACCAGCAGCTGTGTCTGCGCAACCAAAAGACGTGAATAGAACTGCATGCACCAAGATGTATGGTGGTGTGCATCCTTGTGCATCCCATGCAGGCAAAGACAGCCCTTTAAACAGATGTGTGCTTAAGTATACCTGTGTGCATAAGGCCTAAGGCCCCTTTCACATGGGGCAGACTCTTTTTTGATCCCCAGAGGATCTGTCCACTGATCCCCTGCTGATCAGAGCAGAGCAAGTTTTGATGACAGGTCCATGACTACTCAGTTTATGCACAGCGGTCACGGACAGAGCCCTCTCTGCTCTATTGGCACCTGCGTGTAAACTGACTGCGCTACCCGTTTATACTTGATTGCCCTCATATCCGATCTGCCTAGATGGATCCCCTTCCATTTATGTTTTCAGATTGGAGGTAGGCGGGTGTAAATGGACACAAGTAATAGAGGTGAATGGACTGTCCGATAATTTCCGCCTGAAAAACTGACAGGCGTGCCTAATCAGACCCTTCATGTGAAAGGGGTCTTTAGGCACAAACCAATTCATGTTCCACTCACCCCTGCACCTGTCTCTGAGTTGGTTCTACCTTCACTAACTGCACCACTACCACTAGAGAGGTCAAAACTAACTGCTGATTGTGAATGACACATGTTTACCTCCCTGCTGCAAGGAAGATTATCTGTCATCTCAGTGCTGTAGAAAGTGCCGAATCATGCTACTCCATTCTGTATGTTGTAGACAGATAGCCTTCTGTCATTTTCTGAGTGTTGCTGCCACTAATAGTTGGGCACTGTCATATGCGGTACACATCCCACATGCAGTAGGCTTTGGAACATTTTCAAGTAAGTATTTATACAAATTTTGCAGTCTGTGTATTTCATAGCATTTGTTTATGTTTTATTACTATGGTTCATACACACATACACACACTATGTGTTGCTTGCTTAGTCCTAATGGATGCACATGGTTTTCTGAGCAACATGCTCTATTTCAAAAGCTATTTACTTTGATGTTAAAGGGAATTTGGGCTTAAAACATTTAACCTTTAAACCACAGAGAAATTTTATGACGGGAGACATATGATGAATTAACCCATTCACTGACAGCCATTCCTTCCTTCCAATTCTGCACCATTTTTATGTGCATACTGCAGTTTACAGCCTTGGAAGTTTAAAAAAGACCCCCACCCCCACTCCAAATCATTTATTTTCTGAAAGTACAGGCACTATTGAATGAAACAATAATACTGTTGATTTCTAATGTACATATTAGTTGCACAAATGATTAAATCTTTTGCTGCCAGAGCCATTTTTGCACACATATTTAAAAAAAACATTTTAGGCCTGAGGATTATACAAAACCCCTAAAACATTTATATATTTTCTGACAACAGACACCCTAGAGCAGGAGGTCTCCAAACTTTAAAAAAAAAGGGCCAGTTTAGTGTCCTGAAGACTTTAGAGGGGCTGCACTGCAACCATCAGGAGTAGAAAATGTCCTAGCATCATTTGGAGTAAACAATGCCCCATCCTTGGTATCATTGGGAGGAATTGGGCCCCATCATTGGTGTAATTGGGTCCCATCATTGGTGTCATTGGTAAGAATAGTGCACCATCATTAGTGTCATTGGGAGGAATTGTGCCCCATCACTGGTGTGATTGGAAGGAATTGTGCCCCATCACTGGTGTGATTGAGAGGAATTGTGCCCCATCACTGGTGTGATTGGGAGGAACTGTGCCCCATCACTGGTGTCAGTGGGAGGAACTGTGCCCCATTGTTGGTGTCATTGGGAGGAATTTTGCCCCATCACTGGTGTCATTGGAAGGAATTGTGCCCTGTCATTGGGAGGAATTGGGCCCCATCGTTAGTGTCATTGGCAGGAACTGTGCTCCATTGTTGGTGTTATTGGGAGGAACTATGGCCCCTCATTGGTGTCATTGGGATGAACTGTGCCCCTTTGGTGTCGGTGAATGAAATGGTGCCCCAAGGGCAGGATTAAACCAAGCAAAGGGCTGCAGTTTAGAGACCACTGCCCTAGAGAATAAAACAGTGGTAGTTCCAAAATTTTAGTGTTACACAATATTACTGCAATGGTCTAGGAAATGCAAAATTTCAGTAAAAAGAAATGCTAAAGTGAATTTTAGGGCAAACAAAGGCAAGAAATTATCCATATGTTTGGTAAAATATAAAAGACAAGCCGAGTAAATAGACACCCAATATGCCAAACCTTAAATTTCTGTGCACCTATGAAATGGTGACAAACTTCAGTACCTTATATTTTGTATAGGTGACTCTTCAAAGGCCCCTACAGGTCATCAGTTTAGTGTTATGGAGAAGGCCGTGTGCTAGAATTATTGCTCTCACTCCGGTGTGCACAGCGTTATGTAACATGAATCTCAAAGTTTTCACGCTTAGGCTCTCTGCCGTGTGCGTTTACATTCATACATGCGTATATATGGGGTTGGGGGGCCTCAACATTTTTTTTTGGGAAGGGGGGTGTTATGTGCTTGGGTGTAACTTTATTTTTTATGCAATTTTTTTTTTTACTTAACTTTTTTCACAAGTCCCCTATGTGAAGATTTTTAGATGACAGGTTCTCTTTATTGAGACATGCAGGGATTAAAAGACACTGTATGTCTCCTATGGGCTCCACTCAATGCATTGCAATGCAGACTGCATTGCAATACATTGCTTCATACATTGTGCTAGCTGAGAAAGTGACAGCAGTGACGTCACACATGTTTGTCCTCTCTACTCCCCACCATGGCTTTTCCCGAGCCTGCAGATGGGAAAACGGACCCAGATACATGGCGGGAGCTAGTTCGTGCGGTGCGGGGTGGTAGCACAGCTGACTGACTGTTTCCATCTGACAGGCAGGAATCTGGATAGTGTATAAAACCCCCCTGCTGTCAGGTCCATATGACGTACGAACCTGGCAGCAAAAGGATTAAAATAAAATACAACCTAATCTTTAACATTAGCATTAAATATAAAAGGATAACGCATACAAAAAAAAGATAATAAACATGTTGTGGTTACCTGCTCTTGCACTGCTATTGCACATAGCAGCCCCAATCCTCTTCTTCTCGGATGCCCCACTGATGCTCCTGGCTCCTCTTCCTTCAGAGAGTGCCCACCATAGAAAGACTTTCTATGGGGCACTTATGCAGGCTCACTCCCAAGTCATCCTGTGTGTCTATAGACACAGACAATGCGGCTCAGCCCCACCCCCTGCTCCCTCATAGCAGAATTTGATTGACAGCAGCGGGAGTCAATGGCTACTATCAATCTGTCCAGTGAGGAGGGAGAGAGCGGAGAGAGAGTCACTGCTCTTGTTCACAGTGCTGGATTAGGATCAGGCTCAGGTAAGTATAGGGTGGGGGTAATCCTTTGGCACAGAGGGATGTTTGTCTTGATGCATAAGTAATGCCCTCTTGTGTAAGATATTTTTTTTTGTGCATAGTTAGAGGCTTGCTAACGCCTGGGTATGAGTCAATGACGTTACTTCAGATTAAGGCTGTAGGGCTCTACAGGTTAGTTCTCTGATACCTCACCTTGCTCTAGAAGATTCTAGAAGCCAGTAGGCTGGGGTAAGAAGGGGCTGATCTGCATACTTAGGGGAATCTGGCCAATCCCCAGGCAGGAGACTTGGCATAGTGGCTAGGTCAGCCCTTAAATATGAGAGAGCATGGTCAGCAGGGGAGTTGGGTGGAAGGCCAAGTGAGGAAGTGCTGCTGATGTGAGTCTGGGAGGGGACCCCAGAGGAGGGGGGGCATCTGCCTACAGGCTGAAGCTGAACAGAAGGACCTCCACTGTCCCACAGTCTACCGGGAAAGACAGTCTGTTAGCAGGGAAGGAGCCAGCCCAGCGAAAGGTCTGAAAACAGCGTCAACCTTTAAAGTGACAGGACAGTGTGAGTACTTCTACATCCCCTAGGCCAAAGAAGGGGAAGGCCAGTCTGGTGCAATACCCAACTAGTTCTCCCTGGGAGTACATTATTTAAGTGTCTCGGAATACCTTGTCCTGGGATACTCTCAAGTTGGATGAGATTTTCATCTAGAGTCTGAGGAGGTACATTTGTAAAGGCTCTCTGCTAATCTGTCAGAAGGGAAATGTGACTCCTGAAGAGAAGAATGTGTAGGATCCATTTTGTGCTGTTTTCTGGATTCTTGCCATTTTGCCTAAGGCACTTGTCCTCCAAATTGGTCAGTTCCATTAGGCATTCCCTATACCCCTAGATCCCTTCAAAGTTGTTAACCCCTAATAAAACAATAAAAACCAAGCTCATGCACTGTTTACTGACTTTGAATGAAGGTGTGGAAAATCAAGGTTATAGAACCACTTTAAGGCAAGAAATACAGTATGTACTTACATTTAAAGGGGAATTGCACTTTTATTAAAAAAAAAATATATATATATAGATAGATGTACCTGTAGGTAGGCCCCCTTTCAGACTCCACACTCCAACCTCTCACTCCATCTTCCACCCGACACTTCTCCTTTCCACTCAAGTGCTGCGTTACTTAAAGGTTGCCTTGGTCACCATGCCCAGCCTCCTACCAGGGAAATGGCCAAGGATCCACAAGTATGCATATCCAAGCTTCCTCCCCTACTCCATCCATCCACAACAAAGCTCTCAGGTTTCTGGAAGGGTGGGAGGGCTCCAGAAGCTATGAACTTCGGACCCTCCCTAGCCTGTCCTGAGGTGAACTCCTGCCTCACTCACAGACTGACTCATCCCAGGCTGCTACTCAGTCTCTTCCTAAAAAATAAAACCTCAAACTGCTATCTGGCTAACCTGGAGCTTGTTATAAGAGTATGAATTATTAACTACTACTCTCTGAATACGATCTTTTAGCCAGTTTTCTATCCATTTACAAACTGATTTTTCCAAACCTGTAGACTTTACCTTACCCATTAGCTGTGTGTGGGGAACTGTCTCATATGCTTTTGCAAAATCCAAGTATACTATTTCCACAGCCACTACTTTGGCTAAGGTTTTGCTTACCTCCTCATAAAAAGAAATCAAATTTGTCTGACAACTTCTGTCTTTTATGAATCCATACTGTTACGTAAAATAATTTTTTTTTTTAGCAAAAACTCACCTATGTGGTCTTTTGTAAAATCTCCAGCAGGGGCGGACTGACCATTTGGAAACTCGGGTACTGCCAGTAGAGTAGGGTCAGTAGGGGGCCCCATGAGGTGCCCCTGGTACCTTTTTCATAGGCTTTTTTGAGTTTGGGCAAGGACACAGGGTGTAAGGGATTTCTGGCAAAAAGAACTGCGATCGGGAACGCGCATGCGCGAAAGAGATTCCGCAGAAGAGCTGCCAGTTGTGCGCAGGCGCGCAGGAATGCGCGATCGCGCACATGCACGCATGGTGAAGATTGGCGCCAGACGGGCTATTTAAAGAGGGCTTCTGCTCTGGTTCAGTGTTGACTGGTCTTCAGCTCCCCCCCTGTGTCCTGCTTGCTCCTGTACGATTCCTTATTGCTGACCCGGCTTGTTCCTGACCCGACTCTGATTACTCTCCTGCTCCTGGTTCCTCACTTCGGCTCTGCTCCTGACTTTGGCTTTTCCTACTGATTCTGTGCCCCGCTGCCCGCCTGTTGATGACCCTGGCTATCCTATGACCCTGCTCCTGTCCTGTATCCTGGCTACCTACATTGCTCTGCTGCACATCAGACATTTCCCAGAACCTGCTCTGTCTGCTACTACAGTACTCAAATCAGAGGATACTCTGCCTACCAAGGGCATCATCTGCAAGAGCCGCAAGCAACAACCACTGGTGCTCTTGTCCCCCTGGTCCCTAGACTCCCTCTGTTCCAACCTCAGCAAGGTCAGGGCAAGTGACACGTGAGGCCGACCTCATCAATTCAGTCTCCTATCAGGTACGTGACACAGAGGCCCCATGATCCCCTATTGCTCGGGGGCCCTATGAGTTGTCAGTCCGCCCCTGATCTCCAGTAACTTCCTGACTATAGAGTTAAATTAACTGATCTGCTGTTACTTGGTAAAAACTTTGACCCCTTTTTAAATATAGGCACCACATTGGCCTTATACCAGTCATTACCCACTTGTCAAGCACGCTATAGCCGAATGATAGCTATAGCGCGGTAGCTATGTCTAATCACAGCGGATCACAATGTAAACACACTTGCCAGTTATCAGCAGCACTTTCCTCACACTGTCACAGCATGATTAAAGTACTGCTGATAACTGGCAAGTGAGACATCTGCACTGATAATCAGGGCACTGATTGGCAGTGCTCTGATTATCAGCACAGCCCCAACAATGCCCATCAGTGCCGTATATTAGTGCCCTTTATTGCTGCCCATCAGTGCAGCCTCATCAATGCCGCCTCATCAGTGCCCACTGGTGCTGCCTCATTAGTGCCCATCAGTGCGGCCTATCAGTGCCCATCAATACAGACTCATCAGTGCACATCGTGAAGGAGAAAAATTACCTGTTTGCTAAATTTTATAATAGAAACTAAGAAAAAAAATTTTTTCAACATTTTTGATACTTTTTCATTTGTCTAGCAAAAATAAAACAACCAGTGGTGATTAAATACCACCAAAAGAAAGCCTATTAGTGTGAAATAAATTATAAAAAAAGTCACATAGGTACAATGTTGCATGACAGCACAACTGTCATTTAAAGTGTGACAGAGCTGAAAGCTGAAAATTGGCCTGGGCAGGAAGGGGGGTAAACGTGCCAGGTAGGCAATTGGTTAAAAAGTCTCTAAATATTAGAAACAATGGCTTTAAAATGATTGATAGAGCTAAATTCTTTTAGGACCTGTGGGTGTATGACATCCAGGTGCTTTATTCACCTTTTATTCTGTCTAAACATTTCTGGACCATAATAATTTTGAGCTATTGTGGATCATTTGTGGATATCAATACCATGCCCATTATGGACAAAAGTTCCCCCATGCCCCTTTGTATACACAGAGCTGAAGAAGGTATTTATTAAATTTGCCTTCTCTTTGTCCCCTGTAACCCACTCTAGAATATTTTGTAAAGGACCTACATACTCAGACCTGACCATTTTACTATTCGTATATTTGATAACTTTTGGGGGGCTTGTTCTACTTTCTTTTGCAATCTGTCGTTTGTTTTGAATTTTTGTGGCCCGGTTATATTCTTAGTAACATTTAAACGATGACAGTGTTCTTTCGTTTCTATATTTTTTAAAAACTCTTTTCTTATTATTTATAGCTTTTTTAACATTGGCGTTGAGCAATATAGGTTTTATTTTTAGCCTTTTAAAATTATTGCCTATGGGAATATATTTTTCAGTGTGTTCACATACAGAGTTTTTGAAGAATTACAATTTCTGTTCTTTGTTCTTCAATGCCAATATTCTCCCCCAATCTAAGTCTTGTAGAGCAGCGCTCTGCCTTGGAAATTTTGCTCTTTAAAAGTTGAGTGATTTTATCTTTTCAGTATGTGCTTGTTGTTTACAGCTAACTGTAGCACCCTGCTATAAGTGTTGATGCGGGATGTTAAAATAAACACAAGATGGAAGTGTGCTGCACAACAGTGGCATTCACACTCTGTAAAGCAGCCCCATGAAACTTATACTGTGAACTGCAGGACTTTATTAACTGTTTCCCCTCCACCCTATAGCAGAAGTACTACTACAGGGCAGCATGGCTGCGCAAAATCACATATATATACGTGATTTGCATTTCTGGGTAGGAGGCACCATTGGCGGCTACAGATCAATCCCCAGGTCCTGGCCGGAAATTCCCCGCCGGCACCTGGCGATCATCGAGTAACACTGACAGGGGAGAGACCTGTGTGTGTAAACAACACGTCTCTCTCCTTCCAGCATTAACATGCTGCTGTGTATTTCTCTGCACAGCAGCATGTTTCCCTAGTAAAACACACACAGCACACGATGTAAAACAGCACACAGTTAACCCTTTGATCGCCCAGATTTTAACCCCTTCATGCTCAGTGTCATTAGTACAGTGTCATTGCTTTTTATTAGCACTGATCAGTGTATTCGTGTCATTGGGATGTCAGTGGCAGTTATTCAGTCCCCCCCAGTGTCAGAATGTCCACCTCAGTCCCGCTATAAGTCACTGATCGAACATGCAGCGCTAATAAAATTCTAAAATTGAAACAAGCGATCATAAAATGCAATAGTCAAAACAATAACAATCTAATCACTGCTTGATTATAATTATAAGAAGGATAATGGAATATAATTAGCGTCCAGAGATATGCTCTATAATGATGAATGAATATATCATCATTATAGAGCATATCTCTGGACGCTAATTATATGCCATTATCCTTCTTATAATTATAATCAAGCAGTGATTAGATTGTTATTGTTTTGACTATTGCATTTTATGATCGCTTTTTTCAATTTTAGAATTTTATTAGCGCTGCATGTTCTATTTTATACATTTATTATGGAGGCTCCTGGTGTTCGCCTTTCATGCTAATCGCTCTTTGGTGGTTATCCAGCGCTCGTATTTTTTCTGTTTTTAACCACTTGCCTACCAGGCACTTATACCCCCTTATTTACCAGCCCAATTTTCAGCTTTCAGCGCTGCCGCACTTTGATTGACAATTGCGCGGTCATGCAACATTGTACCCATATGAAATTTTGATCATTTTTTTCTCACAAATAGAGCTTTCTTTTGGTGGTATTTAAACGCCACTGAGCGCTTTACTTTTTGCGCAATAAATAAAAAAATTGCAAAAAATTTGAAAAAAAAAAAAAGTTTCTTTGTTTCTATTATAAAATTTTTCAAACAGGTAATTTTTCTCCTTCACTGATGTGCGTTGATGAGGCAGCACTGATGGGCACTAATAGGCGGCACTGATAGGCAGCACTAAAGGGCACTGATAGGCAGTACTAATGAGGTGGCACGGATAGGCGGCACTGATAGACAGCACTAATGAGGTGTCACGGATAGGTGGCACTAATATGCAGCACTGATAGGCGGCACTGATAGGTGACACTGATGATGGGTACTGATAGACGGCACTGACTGGCATCACTGCTGGGCACTGACTGGCGGCACTGACTGGCACAACCGCTGGGCACTGACTGGTGGCACTGACTGGCAGCACTGCTGGGCTGCACTGGTGGGGGGCACTGGTGGGCAGCACTGGTGGCTGGGCACAGGTGGGTGGCACTGCTGGGCATAGGTGGGTGGCACTTCTGGGCACAGGTGGGTGGCACTTCTGGGCACAGGTGTGTGACACTGCAGAGTGGCACAGGTGGGTGCACTGCTGGGCACAGGTGGGTGCACTGCTGGGCACAGGTGGGCGGAGCTAGTGGGCGCACTGCTGGGCACAGGTGGGCGGAACTTGCGGGTGGCACTGCTGGGCACCGATCATCAGGGCACTGATCATCAGTGCCCTGATGATCGGTGCCGATCCCCGCTCTGACAACTGCCGGTTCTCGGCAGTACTTTCCTCACGATCTGACAGCGTGAGGAAAGTGCAGCCGAGATCCGGCACTTGCATTTCCCTCTGATCAGCGTGTCATTGGACACGGCTGATCAGGTGGTAAAAGGCCGCTGTGATTGGCCTTTTACCACATCACGTGATCAGCTATTCACACTTAATGCAACCTCATCTTCAGTACTGATAGCAGGACAGTCAGTCCACAGGCTGAACCACCGCTGTGTCACCGTCATTATCAATTCACTCTATTAAGGAGGCCCTTTCCTATTGTGCCAATGATCTTGCAGTCCAGAGAGGAGTTGCCCCTGTGCCAACAATCACTTTTGCGAGCTTATCCACTTGTTGGTTTAGATTCACTAGTGACTAGTGCCTTAAAGGAACATTACACCAGCCAATTGCTGCCTCCAGGGGAAGTACTGTTCTTCTTTTCCTCTATTGCATTGTTCCTCAGAGAATCATAATCCACACTTCTTCTCACTGTGCACCAACTGGGCCCCATCATGCACACAGAAGACTCCTCGCTGCCTCTAAAGAATACTGGTTGTTTTGGGGTGAAGAGCTCTCTGCTTTATTTCAGGATCTCCCTGCCATCAGGTCTGAGGGCCTAAAGTGAGCTAGTCCACCTGTTTTGATAGTTCTCGCTGCTCACTGGGGACTGTAAAGCCACCTCAGGTGGAAGGTATTGAGTTTGTTTTTGAAAAGCAGGCCTGCTAACCCTGAGATTCAGTGAGAAGTGTTGTTTCCTTTCTTTGCTTAAAGTTGACATAAGTAGTAACTGACTCTGCACATGCAAATTCTGTTTATGCTGTGTAACCAAGCTACAAGTTTGCTATAAACGTCTTACCAATTTACTCCAATCAGTGTGTGAGTTTACATTTGGTGGTAATTTATTTTGGTTTAGAGTGTACTGTGGTGTCAGCAGGGGTTAGGTTTTCAAAGAGGGGTCCAGAGCAACAAGGAATCCAAGAATAATCCAGCAACTCCTAAGGGGGTAGTGCTACATAACATTAAATGAAATCATGTTATGGTCACTGCTACCCAGATGTTCTTTTATATGGACATTCGTAATAAGCTCTGCATGGTTTGAGATTACCAGGTCCAGCAGAGCATCATTCATAGTCGGGATATCTATGAACTGTACCATAATATTTTCTTCTAATAGGTTTATAAAACATTGCCCTTCAACTGTTCCAGCAGTTCCAATACTCCAATTAATATCAAGGTAGTTAAAATCCCCATTAGTATCACTGTCCCAGCTCTTGCAGCCCTTTCCATCTGTTCATGGAGCTGAGTTTCCACCTCCTCGTTAACATTTGGTGGCCTATAACAAACTCCAATGATTTGAACTACGCACATCCATATGCAGTTCCACCCATACTGGTTCAGTCTCATCCATCAACCAGGTCCTTTCACACTCGCTTTGAGATCACTTCTCACATAGAGAAAGACGCCACCACCTTTACGGTTTCCCTGGTCTCTCCAAAAGAGAGCATAGCCTGGAATAGTAATAGCCCAGTCATGTGAAGAACAAAGCCAAGATTTAGCAATACCAATTAAATCCTAGTTCTCTTCGTGCCCCAACTTACCTATCTTGCTTGGCAGACTGTTGGCATTGGTGAACACTTTATTTCATGATCACATTTTGTTCTTGTGTTTTGCATATCTTTTTAGTGGTACAAATAGTACTATAATTTCCAGTGATTGTTTGTAGCATGGGAACCACCTTATCTGCCTCCATTATTGTCTAACCCCTAACTGTGATCTGTCTGCCCCATTGAATTCTAGTTCACCTTCCCCCCTCAATCACTCCCCTAGCACAGCAGACCGCCTTCCTTTTAAGTGCAAACCATCTTCAGCATATAGGTTGCACCCCAATGAAAAGTCAGCCCAGTGCTCTAGAAACCCAAATCCTTACACCAAGTCTTTAGCCATGCATTCAGTTCTCTAATCTCCTCCTGTCTATCCTGTGTCTGTGAATTTATTAAGAATAAAAAAACTAAAATATCACATTGGCATACGTATTCAGACCCTTTGCAACAACACTTAAAATTTAGCTCTGGTGCCTCCCATTTTCTCTTGATTGTTGCTGGGATGTTTCTACACCTTGATTGCTGTCCACCTGTGGTAAATTAAATTGATTGGGCATGATTTAGAAAGACACACTCCTCTCCTATAAATGGCCTCAAAGCTGACAATGCATACTGTATAAGAGCAAAAGCCATGAGGTTAAAGGAACTGCCTGCAGAGCTCAGACACAGCTTTATTGCAAGTCACATGGAAAGGCTACAAAGATTTCTGCTGCACTGAAGGTTCCGAAGAGCACATAATTCTCAAGTGGAAGAAGTTTGGCACAACCAGGAAGCTGGTCACCCGGCCAAACTGAGCAATCGGGGAGAAGGGCCTTAGTAAGAGAGGTGACCAAGAACCCAATGGTCACTCTGATTGAGCTCCAGACATCCTGTTTGGAGACGGGACAAAGTTCCAGAAGAACAGCCCTCCACTGATCTGGGCTTTTTGGCTAGACTGAAGCCTCTCTTCAAAACACATGAAAGCCCGTTTGGAGTTTGCAAAAGCTTTTTTGCACAGTTTTACCACACAGAATTTCAATAGGCTGACAGACTGACTCCTCTCCCTCAAACCAACCCCCCTCTCCCCATTTCCCACTTACCTGGATTGTGGGGTGTTTCTTCCTGCAGACATCTATTTTGCTTTGAATTGAGCTGTGTATGGGTCCACCCACTCGGCCACATCGTTCATTCACAGAGATCTACAGGTCCCATCTGCCATTTCTCAATTGTAGTTTGTTTACTTCCTCCAACCCCATAATGGTAGGCTTGTATCTCCATATGGACCCAAAGTTGGGATGTAAACAATGCAGGAGCATGTTTTATTAATAGGGGGCAATTATTACATTTTTGCAGATGGTGGACGTTAAAGTGGTTCTTCACCCAATAAAGCAATTTATTTGAACCTCCCTTTTCCACAATTAGATTGAACTTTTTTTTAGTGTTTTTGAAAAAAATGTTTTACTTGCCTAGAATGCACTTGCTTTGCCTGGGAACTCTTGCATGCCGCAGGGGCTCACCGGTAAACCATTGCAGATCTACATGTGTGTGTGGGGCGGGGGTTCCCATGAATGCGCAAAGACGACATAGGTATAAGGTTTGGAATTTCAGTGTGTCTGCACATATGAGAGTATGAGAGAAACCCCCTGCATGCACGCAGATTAAAATCTACTTTCTCATGTGTGGCACATTGACTGAATGGTTTGTCAAGTAAAGATCAATTATTTTAGCTGGAAGACCTTAATCAGATAAGAAATCAATTGTTTATTGAAGAGTAGATGGCCACCATAAGGATACATTCCCACCAGATATGCCCGCCTGCGTTGATGAAAGCATGCCAGTGCATATACATTGTAAAAGTATGAGGAGCGGTTCACCTCAGAGAATTGAGCTGAAGTGCCTTGCCCTGTGCTGCTGAAAAAAAAGTAGAACACTGCCAACTTTTATGCAGTGCAACACATATAAGTGCACCGCAACATGCTGAAACATAAGAGTCAAAACAGCCTGTTGAAGTGTCCTTTACAAATAAAGTTTAATGAAGGCATAACTTTAGGTAAAAAGAAAAATTACAAACAAACAGGATTTTAAGTTCCGGTTCACACCTATGCGTGTTGTAATCTGCTGCGAAAAAAAAGTCCCTGACCCTAATCAAAAATGCAACGCTGAAAATGCATAGATGTGAACATGTCCCATAGAAAAGCATATTAAATGGACTGTAGTGCATTTCTGCAAAAAGCACTAAAAAACACATTGGTGTGAACCAGGCCTCAATGCAGAAGATACATACTAAGTCTCCACTCCATTAAAGTTCTATATCAGCCTGTATGCCCTGTACATTTCCAGATGCTGAGATATATTAACTTCTGTGCAAGCGGAGGAGCAGGGGCGGACTAACCATTTGGAAACTCGGGCACTGCCCGAGGGCCCGGGGTCAGTAGGGGGCCCCATGAGATGCCCCTGGTACCTTTTTCATAGGCTTTTTTGAGTTTGGGCAAGGACACAGGGGCCCATGATCCCCTGTTGCCCGGGGGCCCCATGAGTTGTCAGTCCGCCCCTGCGCAGGAGTGATGTCATCTCAGCTCAGTCAATGAAAATGGACAAATATCAGTACCCAGGAGCAGAGCGGCTGAAGATGTCGGGCGGGCGGGGAGTGCCTGAATACAGCGCATGCTAAAGTGCACAGCAATGCATCCTGCCCAACGCACAAGTGTTGATGTGTGCTCAACACACACACTGCAATGTGAATGGACCCTTAGGCCTTTAGGGCAACTGGGGGCATACGGATTCCAGTGGCAAGAAGCAGGGATGACAGGTGTATGTGATCAGTGGCAGCCACAAAACATGTACTAATAGTAATGACAGGCTGAGGGGAGTCGTTGCTGTTCGCATGAATCCACACAGTAGTGACAGGTGTCCGAACCTGGATGCATCTTTCAGGGCCCAGCGACAATCATCATCCCTAATTGCAGGTAACCGCTGCATGTGCATTTACCCCTTAGACGGCCATCACTCCGTAATTCATTCACACAGTGGCCACAGCCAAATGTAAACACTTGTGATTCCAGCTGCTAGAATCTGATGATTCTTGCTGCTGAATTAAATAAACGAGCCCTAATCGCCTCTGTAAGTGAGGGTTTAGGATCCCTGTACATGGTACTGGTACTGGTGAATGAATGCCGAATCTTCCTGGCAAAATGTTCTTCCACAAAACACAGGAGTATGGCCCATTTACATGCAAATAAGCGCACTAAAATTCTTCTAGTGATAATATATTCTGGTATTCAGGGAGGTGTTTTTTTACATGCGTATGACCGCATAAATTACTGACCACTAATGCAGATTGATTTTTTTTTTTTTTTCACTGATTTAACCACTTGCAGACCGGCCTCAGTACATATACTGTGAGGGAGCGGCTCTTACAGGCAACGCGACGTATTGGTATGTCGCTGCCTGGTTTCGGGTGTGCACGCCCCCGCCTGCCTACTTCCTTGTGATTTGACATAGTGGGAGTCAGCAGATCCCGCCCAATATTTAATGGCAGGGACCTGCTTATTGGCTTTGTCGAATCACAGCCCAGAGCCCTGTGTTGACAATCAACACAGGGCTCTGAATAGAGGGAACGATCGCTTTGCTTCTTTTCCCTGCAAAGCTTCAAAAAGAAACAAATCGATCTGTAGTAAAAATCAGCACACATTACACAGGCACACAATTAACCCATTAATTGCCCCTAAATGTTAACCCCTTCCCAGCCAGTGTCATTAGTACTGTGACAGTGTATATTCTTAGCACTGACCACTGTATTAGTGTCACTGGAGATGTCAGTGGCAGTTAGTCAGTTAGTGTCAGATTACCTGCCGCACTATCACAGCCCCATTTTAAGTCACTGATCACCGCCATTACTAGTATTTAAAAAAAAAAATCCAGTATATATACCATAATTTGTAGACGCTATAACTTTCATGCAAACCAATTAATATACACTTGAGATTTTTTTTTTACCAAAAACGTAGCAGAATATATTTTGGCCTACATTTACGAAGAAATTCGATTTTTCTAAAAACATTATTTATATTGAATGTTTTTTATAGCAGAAAAAAAAATGTTCTTTTCAAAATTTTATGTCTTTATTTGTTCATATAATAGAAAATAAAATAACCCAATGGTAATCAAATGCCACCAAAAGAAAGCTCTATATATGCGAGGAAAAAAAAGATATGAATTTCATTTGCGTAGAGTGTTGTATGACCATGCAAATGGAAATTAAAGTAGCACAGTGCCGAATAGCAAAACAATGGCCTGGTCAAGAAGGGGGTAAAATCTTCTGGAGCTCAAGTGGCTTGGTGGCTCTACCAGGGGCGGACTGACCATTTGGAAACTCGGGCAGTGCCCGAGGGCCCGGGGTCAGTAGGGGGCCCCATGAGATGCCCCTGTTACCTTTTTCATAGGCTTTTTTGAGTTTGGGCAAGGACACAGGGGCCCCATGATCCCCTATTGCCCGGGGGCCCCATGAGTTGTCAGTCTGCCCCTGGGCTGTACCTAGCCGCTCACACTTGTTAAAAACAGCAGCAGGGATCAGTAGATTCCTGGCGCGGCCTTTTGCACCAGGGCAAAAATGTCTACGTAAATGTAGTTTTAGGGTCCATGCCATAATGAAATTACTGATCATAAATGTAGGAACTTGCTGGCAGAAAGATCCTGCATACAAAAAAAAAAAGCAACGTCTTGTAAAGTGCATGTGTTTACTGAGGTACAAAAGCATATTAAATTCTTTTATTTTTACAAAGATTTAAATTACGTATAAATCGCACTCACACGCATTACTGACTTCAGGCACATTTTTTTTTCTCCTTAGATTTTTATGGATCAGAATGCAGCACAGTTTTATGCACCATAAGAAAGCAACTGAACTGCATTTAGATAAAAAAAAAAACAAAAACAAAAAAAGAACTGTATTGATGAAAATGTGATTTTATTTAAGGTATGTGCATGAGCCATAAAAACAAAAAATAAAGCGACAGAACGCCTGGAAACAGTGTTTATGGCGCCTGTGTGCAAGAGCCCAATTTCTATCTACTATATTTATTTTTTTGTACAAAACCTTTTTTCCTGTTTATTAGATCTCAGTTCAGTTTTTGCCCCAGGCAAGTGACACATATAACTGAAAGAACTTCTTATGTAATAAAGACAGGCTTATGACAAGAAGAGACATGTAACTCTTCCACCTACGTGTCACTGGCCAATTACAATCCACACACGGAGCACATGGCTTGTGTGAAAACACTTTGTGGTCTCATGGATCCACATTCAACTAGAAACTCATGAGAAATGTTCTATCTCAGAGCCTGATAAAGACCAGGAAGAATGATTTCCACCTTATGTGGAGGACTGAGCATGTGCTGATCTCAGAGTATTTGCTGGAGGAAGGTAAGTGCCTGCACGGACTGCTATACTGGCACTGGAAAGCTGTCAGACCTGTTTTTTTTCTTTGTTGATGGAAGGGAATAGAGAAAATACTTGGCTTTTAGTTCTGTTTTTTAACAACCGGCAGGGCACGAAAATGCCTTTATTACTGCAGCTTATCTATCAAGGTAATACAGAAATCAATGGTGATGGGCAATATGCATTTATTGATCACAACCAATCAAACTAAAATTGATCTGTTACTATGACTATTTTTGCATTGCCGATTTGTATTCCCTTATATTGCCTTTGTCCTCATAGACAAGGCTTTAGGCCTGCTTCATACTGATGCGTTTTCAGATGCGACTTGGGTCACAGTGTATCACATGACATTAGAACTAAAATTGCTTCCAATGGTACCCATTCACATCAATGCAGCGCAGCTATGATGTGACTTTGGGAAGGGTCCTGTGTGATTTATAGTACAATTTGCCATAAAAGTATAAGCAAACCACATCCAAAATGCAACCAAAGTTGCATCAAAGTCACACTACAAATGTTCACACTTTTGCGTCTTTTTTAAAATGTGTTTTAATGCATTTTTCATCCATTTCCACTGAAGTCTATAGGATGAAGCATGCATTGTCACACTAAAAAAATAAATAAAAGGCATCTGTACTTCTTTCTGCACAGAAGAGATGCACACAGGTGTAAACGGGCACCATAGAAAATAATGGTAATCCTGTTGTTGTGCATTGTCGCACATCAGAAAATACATATAAAATATTGATTATAAATAGCTGGCTCAGGTGATACATATACTGTACATAATAGTGTAAGGTTGACTTCCAGGTACTTTTTTTGTTTGTTTTTTTCATAGTTACTTCGGCCCAGTTTGGACCAAAGTATTCATATTCTTCATCTACTGATTCCCATGCAAGAAGAGAATCACTATAGTAGTCACCGCATCTACAGTGATCCTCACTGTCTTCCGGGTTCTGTGCCATGTTGCTGCCCGGTTGGATAGTAAATAGAGGGGGTCGCTTGTTCAGTATTGGCGCCATTCAGAGAACGTCTTTTCTTCTCAATGAATACAAGGCAATCTCTGAGTGGACAAGGTAGAAACTGTGGTGTCACCACCTCTCCTCTTCATCCAATCCGAGAACCCTGTGCATTCACTGAGAAAAGGCATTCTCTAAATGGCACTCATGGTGAGTAAGTGGCTCCTATGTTTACTATGAAGCAGGGCAGACACTAGGCATGAGACCTGCAGAACAGCGCAGATCACTGTAGTAGCTCACTACTTCCTAAGGATCGGCCAGGTATTGAATATGTGTACTTACAGTACATTGGTCCAAGCTGAGCCAATGTAACTATGCAAAAATATTCATACAAGCAATGGCTTGGTTCACACCTGTGCGTTTGCATTCAGCATGTATGGCAGCCCATTTATTTCAATCAAATTGCAAGGAAAGAAGTGTCTGACCATGTGATTTTACACTCGAAAACACAGGTTTTTTGCCAATACATGGGAATGCGATTATTTCTTAATAGCACCCCCAAACGCCTGTGTATTTGCTCGCAAAACCACATGGTCGGATACTTTTTTTCCCCACATTTTGATTGAAATAAATGATTAGAGAAATAGATCATTAGAGAACAACTTTGCATTCATTGAGAAAGGCATTCTCTGAATGGCACCCATGTCAAGTGAGTGGCCCCTGTGTTTTACTATGAAGCAGAGAAGCCACTCGGCATGTAGATCAGTGTGGATCACTGTAGATGCCCTCCACTTCCTCTGGGATCAGCCAGGTATTGAATATGTATACTTACAGTACATTGGTCAAAGCTGAACTAATGGAACCATGCAAAAATATTCATACATGCAGTGGTTTGGGTCACACCTGTGCGTTTGCATTCTGCATGTATGGCAGGCCATTTATTTCAATCAAAAGGCAGAGAAAGAAGTATCTGACCATGTGGTTTTGCGCGCAAAAATACAGGCTTTTTGGGGGTGCCATTAAGAAATAATGGCACTCCCATGCATTGGCAAAATGCCTGTGAACCAAATGGTCAGACACTTCTTTCCCTGCATTTTGATTGAAATAAATGTGCTGCCATACATTCAGAATGCAGATTCACAGGTGTGAACCAAGCCACTGCATGTATGAATATTTTTGCATAGTTCCAATGGTTCAGCTTGGACCAATGTACTGTAAGTATACATATTCAATACCTGGCCGAGGAAGTGGGGGGCTACTACAGTGATCCACACTGATCTACAGGTCCCATGCCGAGTGGCTGCCCTGCTTCATAGTAAACACAGGGGCCACTCACTTGACATGGGTGCCATTCAGAGAATGCTTTTCTCAATTAATGCTTGCTGAGTTGCCCCATTTACTTGAATAGGTCGTGATTGACAGGTGGTAGCACCCACAAACAGCAACAGGGGGTTTAATTCATGATGCGGCATGTGTACTCATTTGGCTGCTGCTTCAGCAGCTAAAGGGGGTAGGGATTGGGGGTGGTAAAACCGTGACCCAACCGCAGGGTTCCCCCCTGCCCCCTACACACTTTACATGTTAACAAACCCTAAAGGTGCCGCTGCCGAATGCAACTAAGGGCTCATTCACAAGTGCAGCAGGCACCGCTGCTCTCCTGAAAAGTGATCCAAGTGTGTATTACAGATGGTGAGGAAGAGATTTGTTGCCTCCTTTCCAACTGATTTAAATCCACGATTGCCGTGCAATGCACACAATTGCCACACAGTAGTACGGCAATTAGAGGTTTAAATCAGGTGTGTGGAGGCGACACTGTGCCCGGTGATCTTTGACTTCTTGCATATTGTTCAGCTAGCTCACCACCTCTTTAAGGTTGCCTACCCCTGTTTTACATGATATTGTTTAACCACCTACCTACTGTCATACATACAGCAACAGTGAAGTGGTAGATGCTTATTTACCCTGAGACATTTAAAAATCTGCACTGGATAAAGCACTGCCAAGGCAACCAGTGCGCCTTTTAAAGTCTGTGAACTTCAGACAGCTCATTGCACAGACAACCTATACAGAGCCATTCTGAATGGCTCTGTATGTTGCAATTACTGTAATTGGTCATAGAAAGACCAACCACATCGATCACAGATATAAACAGTGTAGTGTTTACATCTGTGAGCCCTCCATCTCCTCTTTCAATGAAGGAATGGTGGAAAGGAGAGCTTATAAATAAATGAGTCATTTATTAGTTCCAAAGCAAAACACAGATCAATGGCAGCAACAGATGAGGATATTTCTTATTTCCCTTTTCATGCCCCCCCCCCTCTCTCTCCTAAACAATGGATTTCCAGCTTGCCTCTCTATGTGACCTGTACATTAACCCTACATCTCCATTATACTGCATATTAACCCCCTCATTCCCGTCTATGATCTGTATGCACCGTATCATACAGCATGTTAACCTCTGCAGTACCAGCATGTTTCTTAATTTCCAAAACAATTGTGGAAAAAATTACCTCAGGATAATTGTGGGGGTATTATTACTACCTTAACATTTTTAACCACTTGCCCTCCAGAGGATTTACCCCCCTTTCTGACCAGGCCATTTTTTTTTGCGATACGGTGCTGCGTTACTTTAACTGACAATTGCGCGTTCATGCAACGCTGCACCCAAATGAAATGTATATCCTTTTTCCCCCACAAATGGAGCTTTCTTTTGTTGGTATTTGGTTGCCTCTGCATTTTTTTATTTTATTTTTCATGCTGTAAACAAAGAACGATAATTTTTAAAATAAAAACAATATTTTTGACTTTTTGCTATAAAACCTATCCAGTAAAAAAAATTTAAAATATCAAATTTCGACATATATTTAGGCCAAAATGTATTCTATTACATGTCTTTGCTAAAAAGAAAATCCCAATACATGTAAATTACATGGTTTATGTGAAAGTTATAGCATCTACAAACGGCGGTATATATACTGGAATTTTTTTTTTGCAATACTAGTAATGGCGGCAAACAGCGACTGCAGCAGGCATTCAGACACTATTGGGATTTTTTTTTAGAAAAGACATGTAGAAGAAATTTTAGTTTTTTATTTTTTTTTTTACTGGACATATTTAATGGCAAAAAAGTAATAAACATTGTTTTTTTCTCAAAATTGTTTCTTTTTTATAGCACCAAAAATTAAAAACGCACAGGCGATCAAATAGCACGGAAAGCTCTATTCGTGGGAAAAAAAACGTAAATTTAATTTGGGTGCAGCATTGCATGACCGCACAATTGTCAGTTAAAGTAGCACAGCGCCGTATTGCAAACAATGGTCTGGTCAGAAAGGGGGATAAATCCTCTGGAGGGCAAGTGGTTAATGATCTAATAAAGGCTTAGGCTGGCCATACATTATACAATTATCTGCAGATTTTTGGTTTAGATTTACCAAAAACCATATAATAGGAGGACAAACCGAAACAACACTTTCAGTTGTATCCAATTAGGCAGGCCCTTGCACTACATAGTTGAAGGTAAATCTAAAGGAAATTGGGCAGAAAATCTGCAGATAATTGTATAATGTATGGCCAGCCTTACTCCTTTCATGTTGTGAGTTCTGCCTGTCTGCTGGTCATTTCTTTCCACGACTTCCTGGATTCCTAGCATGCTTTGCAGCTTCTCTTCTGCTGTTTACTTTCTATTTCTAATGACTACATATCCCATGGTACCTTGCTTCAAGCAGTGATTCCTGTACTGACTCCGCCTCCTGAAACTCCTCCTCTGTAGTTCAGAAGGCAGGCTGTGTGAATGCTATGACAAAGCAGTGCCTACTTCACAGGGCATGTGACTTCAGAACTCCAGGAAGTAAATGTATGGGGATCATCACAAAGTAAGTTTACAAACTTCAAGGTCATTCAGAATAATAGGAGGCCAGCAATAATTGGCACAATGCAGAAATGAATATACTACATTTTAAACCATCTGACAGTTGCAAACATTTCCTGGGACAATTATGAAGAGCTCTGTTCCTAGGTGTGCACACCTGCTGTGATTATTGTGATGGAGGCCCTCTCTCCTTGCTGGATATTCATTCCTGATGGCACCCCCATGTATCTGAAAACACAGTGGGGTTGATTTTCTAAAACCCAGAGTGTGCAAAACCTGGTGCAGCTGTGCATATAAACCAATCAGCTTCCAGGTTTTATTGTCAAAGCTGAATTGAACAAGCTGAAGTTAGCAGCTGATTGGCTATCATGCACAGCTACTCCAGATTATGCACCCTTCAGTTTTAGTAAACGGTTTTGTGCGGCTGTCTGCTTTGCATTTTGGGTCGGGGGACCTTTTCCCCATGTTTCCCGCAGGTACAGCACTGTGCTCAAATGAATGGACTGCCGTGGCTGCACAACCGTGGCACACAGGAGATGTGTGAACCTAGCCCCTTTGTTCACCTAGACATAAATGAGCAATTTAAAGTGTTAGTAAACCCAGGACCCTGCATTCACTCTATCTAATCTCCCACAGTACACACAACATGGAAATGCAATTATTTTAGTAAATATAAACTGCTAAATACCTTTTCTCATCAGCAGTTAGAGCAGTCTTTTGGCTTTCTTTCAGTGTCCAGCAGAGCACTGATAAAGCTTGTAGGAGGAGTTTTCTTTCTACTGTAGGAGGATGCAGGTCCCCTGACCTCTTGTCTGAACAGTGCTGGCCCTGTGCTGGTCAAATGCACTCTCCCAAGACGAAAAAAAATCCACACCAAACTGAGCATGTGCAGAGTGACTCCACACGATATGACTTATCAGGAGATAAGAGGGGGATACTGAAAGAAGGGGAGGATCAGAGAAGACAGGATGAAACAACCTTTTTACACAATGCAGAGGATTAACCCCTTAGGTTCCACAGTGAGTATAACAAGCATGCTTTGCTGCATATACAGACCTATTTTACTGAGTTTAGTAACACTTTAACCCTTGCTGTTTGGGTTAATTTTTTTTAGCCTCACAGAGTTAGGCTTAAAAAAAACACAAATTGAGGAAATGCTGTACATATGCTGCCTTTGCTGACCAATCCGATGAAAATTTTTCGTTGACTTACTGCAGGTGTAAACCAAAGGCTTCAAAGCTTTTCTGAGTTCCTGATCCAGAAGAAATGTGCAAGTCAGAAATTCTGACTTTACTGTCATGTTGTTTTCAGCATGCTTGTTTGAGGTTACTGACTCAAGGTACTGAGGTTGGACATTATTCAACTATTTTTGGAAGGAGGTCAAAGGTGGTAGACCCAGTACTTCTTTTATTAAGCACTTTAGCTCCAAAAGGTTTTACCCCCTTCGTGACCAGGCCATTTTTTCCTATTTAGTACTGCGTTCTTTTAACTGGTAATTTTGCAGTCGTGCAATGCTGCACCCAAACAAAATTTATATTCTTTTTCGTCACACAAATAGAGCTTTTTTGGTGGTATTTGATCACCACTGGGTCTTTCATTTTTTTTCCAATATAAATGAAAAACGCCCAAACATTTTGAAAAAAGTTTTTTTTTTACTTTCTGTTATAAAACTTATCCAAGAAAAAACTTTTTACAAATCTAATTTCTCAAAATAAAGGGCAAAATGTATTCAGCTTGGTAAAAAAAAAAAAATCACAATAAGTCTATATTGATTGATTTGCGTGAAAGCTATAGCATCTAAGGTGTGTGTGTGTGTGTGTGTGTGTGTGTGTGTGTGTATGTGTATATGTTGGAATTTTTATTTATTCTATACTACTAATGGCAGTGATCAGTGACTTCAAATGGGACTGCGATGGGGGATCTGACGTGGGGGGGGGGGGTGTACTGATTATCCGCCACTGACATCACCATTGACACTAATACAGTGATCAGTGTTAATAATATAAACTGTCACTGTACTGATGACATTGGCTGAGAAGTGGTTAACGTCTAGGGTGATCAAGGGGTTAAATGTGTGCCTAACAATGTGTAATATGTTACTAACAGATCTCTTTGTTTCTTATCTCTGCTTTGCAGAGATAAGAAACAGTTCGTTCTCTCTGTAAAGAGCCCTGTGTCAACAGCTCTGGGCTGTGATTGGACACAACCAATCAGCAGGTCCCAGCATCATTGGCCAGGACTTGCTGACAGACTCCCGCTGTGTACAGTCACAGCAGGTGTCGGGGGGGGGGGGGGTGTAAATCAAAAGCAGGCAGCAACGAAGTAGCAGTACGTTGCTTTGCCTACACAGGCCGCCCATCTGTAGCACATTGTGGGCATACGGTCCTTAAGTGGTTAAAGGTATTTTAAGTATGTTGCCGCACCTCAGATTTTAGGTCTACCTTCAAGCAAGCCTTTAAGAATTGCATGACTAAAGGGATAAGGGCCCATTGACCCCTGTAAGTGTGGACAAGGCTGAACTTTGAAAGTATTTGATCCTAGGCCCTTGTCCAGCCCCAGCTGTAAGAGATGCAGAACCTTGGCTGGTTCTGGTGATAAAGAATTCCAGGCTTTTTATGCGACTCCTGATCCGATGAGGACAAAAAGGAGAATGTTGCGAGGTCTGACTTTGATACATAGTTAACCAGTCCTGTCAGGTTGCAGGGGGAGCACCACATCCTATTAAATGCCCCCATGATGCACCAGGAAAATAACCTACTTGCTACATCTTTGCTGCAGAACGCACTTTCTATAAGGATGAATAATAGCACACAAAACATTCGCCCTTACCCAGAGGCGTAAAAGAAGTCTTATTGGGTGTGCTGGCTATCACAATAACAGCCCAAATTCACACTGGGCATGAGTAAAGCCAGGTAATGTAAAGGTTTTTATGTGCTCCATAGACTTTTAAAACAGACGCTCCTATTAAAGTCTATAGGGGAAAGAACATGCAATTCTGTCTCAAACAAGCATGTCTTTTCAAGCATCTCAGGAAACAGGATACAACACTCAGGTGTGAACTGACCATTCAAAATAATAGAATTCCCCATCTTGATCATTGTCCTGCTTCCATAAATGTGTAACAAAAATGCTCAGGTATGAATGGGGGCTTAACAAGCCATTAGCAGTACCAACTGACTGAATATTCATATTTTTTAATAAGCCTAGTTGTGACTATAGTACTAATAGTACTGCTGTAGACGTCCAGTGCAGGTACTGCAGTGGTCAGGAGTATCTGACAGCCAGAGCATAAGGGAAAGGTGGTTGAGGGGACCCGTCCTGCAGTGCGGAGGAGCCTTCAAAAGTGAAAGATCAGGTAAGTAAAACTGATTTTCCCAGTCCTCTAGATGTAAATGAAAGTTTAAGGGCGGCCATACATGGATCGAAAAGTGCACGGTTCAGCAGGGACTGGCCAAACTTCGATCCATGTTTGGGCAGGCTGGTTGTACAGAATTCAATCTACCAATCAACTTCTGTACAACCAAGCCTGTTGGGTTTTTCCCAAATGATCAGTGTCGCCGGCTATAGTTGGCAGCACTGATCAGTGTATTCTGACGGCGGGGAAGTCTCCCACCATCAGAATACAAAAGCACAGCGGGAGTGATTCCAATTACAAATTAGAATACATTTCAGTACAGAAGGAATAGGAGGGCCCTGCTCATGGAGCTTACAATCTTATTATTATTACAGGTACTTATATAGCGCCATCAATTTATGTAGCACTTTACATATATATTGTACATTCACATCAGTTCCTAACCCTCAAAGAGTGTACATTCTAAGGTAATATATAGCTAGTTTAGTGTAGCTTTACCACATTATACATTCCATTGCTGTTTTTGAAAGATGTTTCATGGAGTTACATACTTTTACTTTTGGGATGGAAGCTGGATTAATGTTCTCTCACCATGGAGCATCAGGCCTGATAATGTCAATCTACTGATTGTGGGCTTGAGGGAAACTACACTGGTTTTGGGTCCATTTTATTTAACTTTTTTTTATAGGTTTTCAAAAAAAATTTTTTACTGGAATTTTTTAGTCTACAATAAATATGTAACTATGTAGCTAAATAAGAAAATATATAGAAAATCTCTACATGATCACTTGAATGTGAATTTTTCCTTGTGTATTTTACAGGCTGAAATTAAAGTTTTATATCATCTGAATAAAGAAGCACATGCTGACGTTCTACCTTGGACCCGGACATGGTTAGTAAAATTGGAAAGTCACCAGTTGGCCAAAAACTTAATGAAAGCTTTGATGACAAGCATGATAGAAGACTCGAATTTCATGAGATCCTGAGAAGCCGCTATAACCTCACCACTTGTCGCCAGGATGGTCCAGCTTGGGGGAAGGAGCAAGAGAAGCGTTCTCCGCGTGAGGAGGAGTTCTTCAGGAGGAGACATCTTTGGACTGATGAATTTGAAGAGAAAAGACTTAGGTCCCCACCTAAGTTAAAGAGATATATTAGATATTCACCCATGAAACAAAATCTAAACAGATCTCTTCGGGAAGACCGGCAGCTTTTATCATCAGGCAGTCAGGTAAATGTTATTTCATGAATGTTCTTGTATGACGAGAAGTAGCATGATAACTGTTATGCCCTATTAATACTGGAATGGTCCAGTTACATTTTAAAGGGCATTTCATTTCAGGTTGCTGTGAATATAATACAGTATATAGGTTACGCATGTACATACATGTCCTTAACTGTCAATTCCTTACAGAGATTTAAAAGGAATGTAAGGTTCTCGCAATATTTTTTTTTTCTTTATACATATGGCATGAGTTACTTTTGCCTTTCTATCATCTCAAACCAGTCTGCCTGTTCTCCTCTGACATCAACATGGCATTTTTGTCCACATAACTGCCGCTCACTGGATATTTTCTCTTTTTTGGACCATTCTCTGTAAACCCTAGAGATGGTTGTACATGAAATTTACAGTAGATCAGCAGTTTTTTTAAATACTCAGACCAGCCCGTCTGGCACCAACAAACATGCTACAATCAAAGTCCCTTAAATCCCCTTTCTTCCCCATTCTGATGCTCAGTTTGAATTTCAGAAAGTCGTATTTACTGTGTATAGAAGCCTAAATGCATTGAGTTACTGACATGTGATTGGTTGATTAGTAATTTGTGTTACCAAGCAATTGAACAGGTGTACGTAATAAAGTGGCCAGTGAGTGTATATGTGTTTATTTTAGATTTACTAAAACTGGTACACTCACAATCAGGTGCAGCTGTGCACGGTAGCCAATCGGCTTCTAACTTCAGCTCATTCATTTAAGCTTTGATAATAAAACCTGGAAGCTGGTTGACTTCTATGCAGAGCTGCACCAGATTGTGCACTCTCCAGTTTTGGTAAAACTCCCCCATAGTTTCTGTGTATAATATGTAAGTGTATTTTGCGATTTAGCATCAAATGAAGAGTTTCACAAAGATTCAGCCCACCCAGCGAAACACATTTTATGGCTTTAGTAAATAACCCTAAGTGTGTTTCAGTAAAGGCCAGCATTTCTCAGCCAGGGCACCGTTTCATTTTTCCCTAGGGTGCTGTGAGAATGGGACCCAGTTTGTCTTGGATCGTTATCATGATTTGCCATGGTTCTGGCAGGCCATGCACCAGCACATTAAAAACCAATGATTATCTAGGACCAGGACACACGGCATCATTCATTGCTGTGGTGATGATGTCTAGCTCATCTGCACCATGGCAACGCATGACTGATCCAGGGCAAGCAGCATGCAGGACCTCAAATGGAAGCTTCAAATAAAGAGATTCACAAAGATTCAGCCCACCCAGCGAAACACGTTTTATGGCTTTTTGCCCATTTTTATTTATCCATACGCCAAAGTAACATAGTGTTTTGAATAACAACAAACTTTTTTCAGCCTGTCTGTTTTGTTGCACAGCTCCGTCTGGATTCAGGGTTTTACTTCTGTATGAAGTATTTTCGGAAATACTGGTGTATATATGGTGTATAACCATATACTGCCATCCATGTTTGTTGGGTGGCTGTATGTAGCACCTGTGGTTCCCAGGCAGGAAAGTGTGCCTGAACTTTTCTTTGTGTAACCACAGGTAACCATGTGCATGAAACCTAAGACAGCTGCTCCAATCTCAGCCTCTCTGCTGAACAGGTTCCAACAGCCATCAGACTGGACCTATTGACTGAGATATATAGACTGCTACTTGCTTAACTCAGGCACACCAGTCTGTTTAGACAGAGGCTACCTCTGCAACTCTCACATGTCAGCCGCCTGTTTGGTAGGCCACACAGGCCTACACATGCACTCCCCATATGTCAGGTTTTAAGCTTAAGTTATGTGCAACACCCACCTGACTTCAGTCAGTTCCACACCTGTTTAGGTACCCTTTCCTTGCTGAAGCAAACATTATCTGCATATTTACACAGGGACAGACACAAAACTTACAGTATATGCTTTGGCTGTAGAATTAGGGGTGGTGGCTAGCAGCAGGCTTATTATGTGACCATACACTATATTGCCAAAAGTATGGGGACACCTGCCTTTTACACGCTCATGAACTTTAATAGCATCCCAGTCTTAGTCCATAAGGTTTAATATTGAGTTGGCCCACCCTTTGCAGTTATAATAGCTTAAACTCTTCTTAGATTCCTCAACCCCATACATGCTAATCCATGTCTTTATGGACCTTGCTTTGTGCACTAGTGCGCAGTCATGTTGGAACAGGAAGGGGCCATCCCCAAACTGTTCCCACAAAGTTGGGGGCATGAAATTGTCCAAAATGTCTTGGTATGCTGACGCCTTAAGAGTTCCCTTCACTGGAACTAAGGGGCCAAGCCAACCCCTGAAAAACAACCCCACACCATAATCCCCCCCTCCACCAAATTTTACACTGGGCACAATGCAGTCAGGCAAGTACCGTTCCCCTGCAGTCACTAAACCCAGACACGTCCATCGGATTGCCAGACAGAGATGCGTGGTTTGTCACTGCAGAGAACACATCTCCACTGCTCTAGAGTCCAGTGGCGGTGTGCTTTACACCACTGCATCCATCACTTTGCATTGCACTTGGTGATGTAAGGCTTGGATGCAGCTACTCGGCCCATTCAATGAAGCTCTCTTTGCACTGTTGTTGTGCTATTCTGAAGGCCACATGAAGTTTTGAGGACTTTAGCTATTGATTCTGCAGACAGTTGGCGACTTCTGCGCACTGTGAGCTTCAGCATGCGCTGAGCCCCCTCTCTCAATTTGCGGGGCCTACCATGTCATGGCTTAATTGCTGCTGTTCCCAGTTGTTTTCACATTGCTACTAAATATTCCATGGTAAACTGTTACTGGTATTATAACAAAGAAATTTCACGGATGGACGTATTGCACAGATGGCAACCTATCATGGTACCACTCTTGAATTCACTGAGCTCCTGAGAATGTCCCATTCTTTCACAAATGTTTGTAGAAGTAGTCTGCATGCCTAGGTGCTTGATTTTATACACCTGTGGCCATGGAGGTGATTGGAACACCTGAATCCAATGATTTGAAGGGGTGTCCCAATACTTTTGGTTTTATATATATATATATATATATATATATATACACACATACATATATATATATATATATATATATATATATATATATATAATGTATGTGTGTGTGTGTATATATATATATATATATATATATATATACACAAACACACAGCGGGTAGAACAAGTATTGAACATGTCACCATTTTTCTAGGTAAATATATTTCTAAAGATGCTATTGATATGAAATTCTCACAACCCATGCAGTCCATACATACAAAGAAACCAAAACAAATAAGTTCAGAAATTAAGTTGTGTGTAATAAAATGGAATGACACAGGGAAAAAGTATTGAACACTCCAACTCCAACTTATTTAACCACCTCCTGCTCGCCATATAAGGAAATGATGGGAGGGTGGTGGTTCTCTCATTCTGGGAAGACATCCCACTCTAACTGCACATGTGAACCCTGGGGTGGCATGGTAACAAACCAGCTTCTAACTTCAACTTGTTCAATTTAAGCTTTGGCAATAAAACCTGAAAGCCGATTGGTTTGTATGCAGAGGTGCACCGGATTTTGCACTCTCCAGTTTTAATAAATAACCCCCAGTGTGTTTCAGTAAAGGCCAGCGTTTCTCAGTCAGGGTACCATTTAATTTTCCCCAGGGTGCCGTGAGAATGGGACCCAGTTTGTCCTGGATCAGTATCATGATTTGGCATGGTGTGGTAAGACCATGCATCAGATGGTGTTTAACTCGTCTGCACCATGGCAATGCACGACTGTGATCCAGGGCAGGCAGCATGCAGGACCTCCTCCAGCATTCACGATGTCCAGCATTTAGGGATGAAGTCTGCCTCCTTCAGACCTCCTCCACTTCCCACCCTCTGCTGTTCTACTGGAACCAAAATGTAGAACTCTGATGTCAAGAGTGGACTATGTGATCAGAGGGCTGTTTGATTGGCAGGCTGTGTGATTGGCGAGCTGTGTGTGAATGGAGGGTTGTGTGATGGGGGTAATCTGATGTGATGAGGGATTCATGTATAGGGGTCCTCTGATGTATAGAAGTGATTCTGATGTTATAGGGGGCTCTCATGTATAGGTAGGACATGGATGTGAAGGGGGGACAGTCTGTGACATGAAGAGTGACTCTGACAGGATGGAGGGGCCTTTAATGTGAGGGGTGGCCTCTGATATGCAAGGAGGATTCTGATGGGAAGGGGACTCAAATGTGTGGGGGAACCTCCTGATGTGAAAGTGGACCTTGCATACATTTAAAGGGTGCTGAGACTGGAAAAAAAAGGCTGAGAAACACTGGTGTAGACCACATACAGTGGGGATCGAAAGTTTGGGCACCCCAGCAAAATATTTGTATTAATGTGCATAAAGAAGCCAAGGAAAGATGGAAAAATCTCCAAAAGGCATCAAATTACAGATTAGACATTCTTATAATATGTCAACAAAAGTTAGATTTTATTTCCATCATTTACACTTTCAAAATAACAGAAAACAAAAAAATGGTGTCTGCAAAAGTTTGGGCACCCTGCAGAGTTAATATCTTCTACTGCCCCCTTTGGCAAGTATCACAGTTTGTAAACGCTTTTTGTAGCCAGCCAAGAGTCTTTCAATTCTTGTTTGAGGTATCTTTGCCCATTCTTCCTTACAAAAGTCTTCCAGTTCTTTGAGATTTCTAGGCTGTCTGTCACGCCCTGCTCTTTTAAGGTCTATCCATAGATTTTCAATTATGTTGAGGTCAGGAGATTGTGAAGGCCATGGCAAAACCTTCAGTTTACGCCTCTTGATGTAATCCCCCGTGGATTTCGAGGTGTGTTTAGGATCATTATCCATTTGTAGAAGCCATCCTCTCTTTAACTTCAGCTTTTTCACAGATGGCATCAAGTTACCATCCAAAATTTGCTGAAATTTTATTGAATTCATTTTTCCTCCTACTCGTGAGATGTTCCCTGTGCCACTGGCTGCAACACAACCCCAAAGCATGATTGATCCAACCCCATGCTTAACAGTTGGACAAAGGTTCTTTTCATTAAATTCTGTGCCCCTTCTTCTCCAAACATACCTTTGCTCATTCCGGCCAAAAAGTTCAATTTTAACCTCATCGGTCCACAGAACTTGTTTCCAAAATGCATCAGGCTTGTCTATATGTTCATTTGCAAAGTTCAAACGATGATTTTTGTGGTGAGGACGTAGAAGAGGTTTTCTTCTGATGACTCTTCCATGAAGACCATATTTGTACAAGTATCTCTTTATAGTGGAATAGTGTACCACAACTCCAGTGTCTGCCAGATCTTTCTGGAGGGATCGTGCAGTCAAACGTGGGTTTTGAATTGTTTTTCTCACAATCCTGCGAGCTGTTCTGTCTGATATTTTTCTTGGTCTTCCAGATCTTGCTTTAACTTCCACTGTTCCTGATGGCTGCAATTTCTTAATTACATTCCGAACAGAGGATATTGACATGTGAAAACGCTTTGCTATCTTCTTATAGCCTTCTCCAGCTTTGTGAGCGTCATCTATTTTCAGTTTCAGTTTTCTAGACAACTGCTTAGAAGAACCCATGGTGCTGATTGTTGGGGCAAGGTCAGATGAGTCTGGGCATTTAAAACCTTTGAGATTGACATAACCTGGTCTTCCCAGACGATGATTGAGAACAATCCATGACACTGGCAGGTCTCAGCTTGGCAAAGGGGGCAGTGCATGCTATAAATTCTGCAGGGTGCCCAAACTTTTGCAGACACCATTTTTTTGTTTTCTGTTATTTTGAAAGTGTAAATGATGGAAATAAAATCTAACTTTTGTTGACATATTATAAGAATGTGTAATCTGTAATTTGATGCCTTTTGGAGATTTTTCCATCTTTCCTTGGCTTCTTTATGCACATTAATACAAATTTTTAGCTGGGGTGCCCAAACTTTCGATCCCCACTGTAAGTCAAGTGATAGGGAGTTAGATTATAAACTGAGCATTATATATACATTTTAAGATTCATAAAAATGACTTATGTGGTCTACACCAGTATCACTGTACTGTAACAAAAGAAAGGTACAGCAATGAGTTTTTATAATATGTTGTTTTTGCGCAAAGTATTTTTTCCATTCTAAAAATGTTTTTCTTTTTGTATTTTATCTTGCAGGGCTCATGTTACCATAACCGATCTAAGACATATCCGTTTGACTACACAAATATGAAACTTAGAACTCTGAATAATAATGATCCCTCAGAACCTTTATACCATAGAATGAAAAAGAATGATGCAACTAAAATTGAGAGGGGTAAGGTTGTTTCAATGAAAGTGACATATCCTACTACATGTACAAGTAACTAGATTAGGAGTAATACAAGAGCAACTTTCAGAGTTGTGGGCAGGTATTAACCACTGTACTTGAGATTTGGGAGGAGTCAACACATGATTGTGCTTAAATATTATTTTTATTGTAGAATTTGAATTGTCTCAGAAATATAGTAGTTACAGAAATGACATCATATACAAGGTTGCATCAAAAAAGTTTCAAGACTAGTTTTGCAACACGTCAACAGATGGCAGCACAAGGCTGCATGCACAGTCACAGGGAGCATCACATTTCATAAGTCAGAGTGCCAAAAGGCATCATCCTCTGTACATTGGGAGCTGTGCAACTGTTGCTATTCTGACCACGTGCGTTACTAACATCTGCTATTTCATCATGGACAGCAAGTTAGAACAAAGAGCAAAATTATGCGTGAACCTGGGCAAATCTTTGCATCTCCGTAATGTTTTCAAAACAATGACCTTTGAGCTGGCTCTTCATGTTTGGGAAGAGAGCATTTTCAGGGGTTGAGCTCATTTGCAGGTCTTCCTGATCTCTTGTTGTCTTCCACACTTGAAGCGCGTGTGCCACTCAAAACACCTCGAATGTCTCATTGCAGCATCACCGTAAACTTTTCAAATTATGTCAAACGTCTCTGTGGCAGATTTGCCCAGTTTCACGCAGAATTTCATATTTGCTCTTTGTTCTAATTTGCTGTCCGTGATGAAATAGCAGACATGGTAATACAGCTGGTCAGAATAACACCAGTTGCACACCTCCCAATGTACTAAGGATGATGTTTTTTTTTTGGCACACTGACTTATGAAGGTCTGCACTGCCTGTGACTGTGCGTGCAGCTTTGTGCTGCTATCTGTCGGTGTGTTACAAAACTAGTCTCAAAACTTTTTGCTACCACTTCGTATGTTGAAGGTCATACATTTTTCCATGGTAATGATTATTACTAGGGCACTTTTTAAATAGGGATATAACATGAGCTTACAGACCACAGAATGCCCAAGGAGCACTTCCCTTGGTGGAGGCATCAGATTACTGGGTTGCCCTGAGATCCCCAGTATCCTTGCAGTTATCCAGTTGAAGGTGGGAGACCGTTCCAAGAAGCTGACAGAAGAGATACCTTGTAAGGGGGAATCTACTCTTTCTCTCCTTGTTAGATACCTCTCCCTAATACTGCTCATACTGTCTTCCCAAAAAAGTGAAGCTCCGTCTTTATTCTCCCACACTACAGGCATGCAGGATGATGCAGAACCTGCTATATAAGAATTTCTGTGTCACAATGGTCACCCAAATCTCGGATTTCAGCATCTAATAGTAGTTGCCAGTTTTCCCAAGTTGGCTGTCAGGAGCCCATAATAGGGGATAAATTAATCCCCAATGGACTCCTGCTAGCCTGAGGGGACAGCAGTGCCACCTTATGTCAATAGATAAACTGCAGCTCAACCTCTGCCTAGAGCAGTGTTTCTCAACCTTTTTCCAGTCAAAGCACCCTTTGACAGTTTCATGGCATCCCTTCTAAAATGTTAAAAATAAACTAATAGTTTTACATATTGCAGCAGCATCCAAACACATAACAGACCTAATATTAGCGGTGATTTACTCTTTTGCACACTAGTACTGACTAGTATTCCAGCATTTGTTCCTCATTTTCTCTCCTCCATGCAGCTAACGTGACCCCAGTGCTGACAGGGGGAAGGGAGGGTCAAACAAGGGTGCTGTGGAGGTGCCCGATATCCTTCTAAACTAATTTCAGCAATTGTTAGAATGCTGGCAGCTGACCTGCACAGTGCCCAAGGTTATAATGTTGCACAATGAAAACCTGCAGCTTTGTGTAACAAAAAGCAGGCTTGATCCACCTGCTAACTTGTACACAAATTTTGGGAAATGTTTAGGCATTTTGCCAAAGCACCCCTGAAGAACCACAAAAGGCATCCCAGGATGCCTAGGCACCCTGCTTGAAAAAGGCTAGCCTAGAGACTTTTCAGGTCATAGTTATATAATTTCTTGACAATAGTATCCTTCCAGTATTATACCATATTACAACAGTAATTATTATTGCATGTTGCAACATATTACTGTTTTGCTTCAGATATAATAGTATGTACATAGCACCACATCTGACATCTACATATCGCTTTTCATTTTGCTGAATTCATCTCCAAATGGTTCCTATCTGTATAGGGTTGAGTTCATAGCTTTATACTGAAATTCTAAAAATTCAATCATATTTATGCTTTTAAATATACCTGCTTTAAAGCAAATGGCATACTGTGTTGACATACAGGAAAATGTACTGCATACGCATTTTACTGCAGTTCCAGTAATGTCTTTGGGAACTATATTGCACACTGACACAATAACATTAATGCAGAATATGTTTTCCATATTCCAATGCACTGAAGTGCAGAGATGTGAACAGACATCACAAAGAGTTCACTAGTCGGTATTCATAATACCAGAGAGATTGTCAATGCAGTACATACAACTCTCTCCCCAGTCTTCAAAAGCAATAGTCAGATCTGTAGTGCAGGATACATACAGCTCACTCTCCAATATTAATGCTGCAACTGCTACATAGCTCACTACACAAGTATCTATACTGTTGGTGAGATTTGCTCCCTGTACACACTCTACAAAGCCCCTAAACCAGTGGTTCTCAAGCTTCCTAATGCCGCGACCCTTTAATACAGTTCCTCATGTTGTGGTGACCCCCAACCATAAAATTGTTTACCCAGTAATTATAATTCATGAATTGTCGTTTTACCTTCAATACTGCTGCTTTCAGCACAGTATCTGCTTTCAGCACAGTAGCTGCTTTCAACACAGTATCTGCTCTTTACACATCAGAAATATGTGTTTTCTGATGGTCTTAGGCGACCCCTGTGAAAGGGTCGTTCGACCCCCAAAGGGGTCGCGACCCACAGGTTGAGAACCACTGCCCTAAACTATCAGTGCGATCTTCCCTTAGTACCCACTGCTCATTACCAAGCATCTGTGCCACTGGTTCCCAATTACAAAACTAAAGCTGGCTATATAGCCATAGATTTCTTTTGTTTAGCCTGCAGGCTGAACAAAGAAAATCAAACAGAGACTTCCATACAGTGCAGACGGACAAATCTTTCACTGTGGCTACTGAGTCCTGAGTGCTGGTGCTGCAAGTACACTAAAATACCATTCAACTTTCCAGAAATCCAGTGAGCTTATGGCCTTACATTAGATGTTTGCCAGCTCCCCTGGACACCTTTCTCCTGGCACGCGGAAAGCAGCATCAGATATGTGATTTTGTAAATGTGTTTAGATGCTGTTAGGCGTGTCAATTGCTTAGGTGTTAATTCATTTAATTGGCTGAAATAATAATTTGTTTTGGCAACTGAAATTGAAAAAGCGCTAAACATGCCTAGTATTAAGGTGTGTTTAGATGTGTTTAGGCTTGTCAGTCATTTTTACTGCCAAAATGCTGCTGCTCCTGAAGGCTCCTGGTAGTGGGTTTTTTTTCTGCCTCCAAATGCCTGCAAATGTCTATTGTGTGCATGTGCACATAAACCAACATTGAGAGACATTTAGAAACAGAGAAAAAAAAAGCTGTAAATGCTCCTAAAAGTGGCGTTTTTTATCGCCCAGTGTGCATGAAGCCTATTAACTTCCTTCTTGTGCTGACAGCTTTGTCTTTGTTGCATGCAGTCTTGATTTTAGTCCTGCCTGAGTTCTACCCTGCTGGATGACAGAACTCCCTTCTATATATTGTGGATATACGTGCGGGGAGGGGAGTATTCTTATCTCAGACAGAAAGGTAGGAGCACGCTTTCAGAAAGTTAGTAATCTGAAAGAAATCCTAAGTATTTTTCCCTACTGGTTTCAAGAGATAAAACATAGGTTTATTGCAGACATATACAAAATATTTTACAAAATTGATACCCTTCCATGGCTTCCAGTACCACCTCTATGCTATGACACCCAGATCTATCTCTCCACTCCCCAACTCACCCCCTCAATCTCCTCACATATCACAAATCTACTAAGCAACATATCAGTATGGATGTCACACCACTCCCTTAAACTCAACCTTTCCAGAACCGAGTTTGTAATATTTCCTCCTCCCCGATCCCCCACTCATGACTTTACTATTAGGATCAACAGCACAACCATTGGTCCTTCCTCCTAATGCCAGGGTGCTACACTCTGGCCTAGCACCCTGGCACTCTGGCCTCTCCTTCGGGCCCCACATCCAATCACTGTCTAAATCCTGCCGCTTCAACCTCCGCAACATTTCCAAAGTCCGCCCCTTTCTGACCAATGACACCACAAAACAACTGATCCACTCCTTGGTTATATCCCGCCTTGATTACTGCAACTCCCTTCTAACTGGTCTACCATTACACAGGTTATACCCCTTCAGTCTATTATGAATGCTGCTGCTAGACTCATACACCATACCAACCAATCACTGACTGCTGCTCCTCTCTGCCAATCCCTTCACTGGCTTCTACTAACTCAACGTATAAAATTCAAAATACTAACCACAACTTTCAAAGCCATCCACAATACTACCGCTAGCTACATCACCGAACTCATCCGCAGATATCGTATAAGTCCGCTCTGCTCCTCCCAAGACATCTTGCTCTCTAGCTCCCTCGTCACCTCCTCCCACGCTTGCCTCCAGGACTTCCCCAGAGCCTCTCCCATCCTCTGGAACTCCCTACCCCAGTATGTCCCGTCAGCCCCCGCTCTGTCTGCCTTTAGGCGATCTTTGAAAACTCACTTATTCAGGGAAGCCCACACCCCCCCTCCACCTAAGAACTGTACTTGAGCCATCTCCATCAGATCATCCCCTGCAGCTATCACCTTTTGTATCACCTTCCCCTTTCTTTGGATTGTAAGCTTCAGGAGCAGGGCCCTCCTATTCCTTCTGTACTGAATTGATTTGTAATTGCGCTGTGTTTTTAATGTCTATTTGAGTGTTATAAAGTGTGGAAATCTTTCACCCCAATTACTCCAGAATGAGATATAACAATCTGATTGTACAGTTTAAGAAGGTTTCTTCCTTAATTTAGGAAGTATTTTCCTTCTTTGGTACAATTTATTTTTAATATATTACCAATTTATGGAACAGACACACTTTTGCCAATATCTTATTAAAAATAAATACAGAGTTAAACTACTTGTATGGGGAAGATTTTTCCTACAAAAAGACTTCTGTACAGCTACAGTGGATATAAAAAGTCTACACAAACCTGTTAAAATGTCAGGTTTCTATGATGTAAAAAAATGAGACAAAGATAAATAATTTCAGAACTTTTTCCACCTTTTAACGTGACCCCTTTTAATGTGACCTTTTAATGTGTAAACTGTACAACTCAATTGAAAGACAAACTGAAATCTTTTTTTTTTTGGGGGGGGGGGATAAACATAAAATAAAAAAATGTGGTTGCATAAGTGTGCACACCCTCCTATAACTGGGGATGTAGCTGTGTTCAGAATTAAGCAATCACATTCAAAATCATGTTAAATAGGAGTCAGTACACACCAGCCATCATTTAAAGTGCCTCTGATTAACCCCAAATAAAGTACCGCTGTTCTAGTAGGTCTTCCTGACATTTTCATAGTCATATCCTACAGCACAAGCCATGGTCCGCAGAAAGCTTCCAAAGCATCAGAGGGATCTCATTGTTAAAATGTATCAGACAGGAAAAGGGTACAAAAGAATTTCCAAGGCATTAGATATACCATGGAACACAGTGAAGACAGTCATCATGAAGTGGAGACAATATGGCACAACAGTGACATTACCAAGAACTGGACGTCCCTCCAAAATTGATGAAAAGATGAGAAGAAAACTGGTCTGGGAGGCTGCCATGAGGCTTACAGCAACATTAAAGGAGCTTCAAGAATATCTGGCAAGTACTGGCTGTGTGGTACATGTGACAACAATCTCCCGTATTATTCACATGTCTGGGCTATGGGGTAGAGTGGTAAGACTAAAACCTTTTCTTATGAAGAAAAACATCCAAGCCCTGCAAAATTTTGCAAAAACACATCTGAAGTCTCCCAAAAGCATGTGGGAAAATGTGTTATGGTCTCATGAAACCAAGGTTGAACTTTTTGGCCATAATTCCAAAGATATGTTTGGCGCAAAAACAACACTGCACATCACCAAAAGAACACCATACCCACCATGAAGCATGGTGGTGGCAGCATTTGGACTGTTTTTTTCTTCAGCTGGAACTGGGGCCTTAGTCAAGGTAGAGGGATTTATGAACAGTTCCAAATACCAGTCAATATTGGCATAAAGGCTTCTGCTAGAAAGCTGAACATGAAAAGGAACTTCATCTTTCAGCATGACAATGACCCAAACCATACGTCCAAATCAACAAAGGAATGGCTTCACCAGGAGAAGATTAAAGTTTGGAATGGCCCAGCCAGAGCCTAGACCTGAATCTGATTGAAAATCTGTGGGGTGATCTGAAGAGGGCTGTGCATAGGAGATGCCTTCATAATCTGACAGATTTGGAGTGTTTTTGCAAGGAAGAGTGGGCAAATATTGCCAAATCAAGATTTGCCATGCTGATAGACGCATACCCAAAAAGACTGAGTGCTGTAATAAAATCAAAAGGTGCTTCAAAAAAGTATTAGTTTTAAGGGTGTGCACACTTATGCAACCATATTATTTTAGTTTTTTATTTCCACTTCCCTCCACCTAAAAGATTTCAGTTTGTTGTTCGACTGAGTTGTACAGTTTATAGGTTATAGATGGAAAAAGTTCTGAAATGATTTATCTTTGGCTCATTTTTTTATATCCTAGAAACCTGACATTTTAACAGGGGTGTGTAGACTTTTTATATCCACTCTACTTTTGAAATGTAGGCACCCTTGCCAGACAGCACAGCCAGACCATCCAATTCCACTGCACCAACAATACATCTTGTTGTCATGTACCTGTATGAGGAGCCTGAGATGATGAGGATGGCCTCTTGCACAGTTCTTGTCCGAGCAGCCCTGGATAGTGAGACCGAGACTGCAGGGGGTGAAAGAAAGGCACAAGTGCCAAGGTGTAGCCGCTGTAAAAAGGAACTTGAGCGTGCTGGTGTCTGAAGAGCAGAGGTACAGCTGGTGATGCACTGTGATAGTACCAAGTTCAGTGGATGGCGTACATCAGGATGTACACAGAATCTGAGTCAGGAACAGGCAGAGGTAGGCAACAATTGGGCAACGAGGTGCAGAATCAAAAGGCAGGAGCGTGGTCAGTAGTCCATGCCAGGGTCGGTAGCAGAGGCAGAAAGCAAACATAAGCAAGGTCAGAGCAGAAGCCAGGTTGATAACAGGATCATGGATGCACATCAGGACTGGATCACAAGTATAAGGCTGAAGACCATACAGCACAGGACCAGTGCAGGGTTCAAGTTTAAATAGACCGTTTGTCAGCAGTGCACACACGTGCAAGTGCTCATACGTGCAAGCAAATGAGCAATTTGTCGTCTTATGCCCATGCACTTATGTATTAGCCAAACAACAAGTTTTCGTCTTCATGCACACTGGGCGTTTTAAAAACGTCAGTAACGTTAGCTGTAAAAAGTCACATTAAAAACAAAAGATTTTCCGCATTTTTTTTTTTGCTTTTTTGCATTAGCGTTTAGTTGCATTATCGTGTTTGCATTTTTTAGCATTTTTTACACACACACAAAACAATTTAGCTAAAAAAAAAGAAGCCCCAATACACCAGTTTGCCGCATTTGCCAGCATTAGAGCGTTTTACAGCTAAAAAACCCACTAGTTCTGGGAGGCTTTAACTGCATGGACACATAGGATAACATGCTAGGGCATTTACTGGCTGTAGAAAAAAACATCAAAAGCCAAAAACAGCAGCTGTAAAAACGTTCAGTGTGCATGAGGACTTAGTCTGACACTTTTGTACAAAGCCTTCATAATAGAGGCATGTTAACAAACATAATTTCCAATATTTGATTTTGCTAATTACTTATTCACAGGAGTTCAAACAGTACAAGAAACACCAGTGATTTGTTTGAAGAGGGATTCTAGCCAGCAAACAGAGTAAGTACTGATTATGGCAAATTTAGTAATTAACTAATTAAATATAATAAAATACGCAGACATATGTGTAACGTACATATGACATGATGTAATGTACATGTGACATAAATGTACAGATTTGAGTAGATAAGATGTGATCAGTAGCAATATGTAATCGTAAACGTAGTTGCATGTTAATAAAGATATATTCAGTCATAGGTATTGCATATTATTAAAGATGTATTCAGTCAAATATTCAGTCATAGGTATTCAGACAGGAGCTCATCAATTAGCTCATCAATTAGTACCTGAAAAGCTTCTTGGATGTGACACCTTTGTACTAATAAGGTTTTGTCACCTTCTGGGAAAACTGGTTTGGAGGAAATGACTGCAGACAGGTTGTCTACCTGACATTGGAAGCTCTAAAAGGATTATACGTACATCAAAGAAGTATGTTTCATCTCTCATAAAAGCTAAAATATTAGTTACAGAGAGATGAACATACTCCCTGCTGTTTGGGTACTCTCTAGGCTACATCGGCATATAAAAACCATATTTGTGACTTGCGTAGAAGGCCAGGAAAATGCAGGAAATGGTTAGGTGGATCGTGACAGTCAAGCAGTGTTTGGTACTGTCGCGATCGGGCCGATGCGCTGGTGTCGGAAATCCAATCCCCCGTCTTGGTGTTTCTGTGGGCAGGTACAAGTGCAGCCCCCATGGTCAATTGGCCGATGACTAATGTCCCACCTACGTCCATATCCCCATAAATCGACTACCCAGACATTGGGACATTTGCGATTCATTTGGAGCTGGTTGATCGACCAACGGATTGCTGACTTTTCTGACTTGCTCCAGTCGCAGGGTAAATCCTGGTAAAGTTTTACTTCTGTCTTTTATTCCCTTTTATTTTATAGTGAATAGTCATTTGTGTGTATTCTTGTATTTTTTTGTATTTCTGTAACTTTTAATTAGTGACTTCTGTGTTTTTAAGCACGGGCTCATATCTTTGGAGAGATTAGATTGGAGAGATTAGATTGGATTTGATTAGATTATATCGTATTTTAGTGCCTTTAAACGCTCGGTCAAGCTCATTGCCAATCTGTTTGCAATTGCACTGTGTGTGGGCAGATTGTGTGCAGATTGTAAAAGGTAACAGATCGGCCAGACGGAGATCTGTGTGTATGTGGGGTGTCCCAGCAGACTGTTCTGCGGATAAACTGTTGGGTGGTGGCACGCTACCTTTCGTGGTGTGTCTGGTGCGGGGGGGGGTGTGGACAGTGGAAGAGTGATTAACACCGGGGTTCAAGCTGTAGGATAGCTTGAGGGACTCTAGAAGGGTGTGTAATTACTAAGCTGGTCCTCAACTCTAATCAGTGCACCACATTGTATGTAAGATTTGTATCTGCCAGTGTGTGTGGTCGACCAGCTGGATTGGAGTGGAGTCTCCCTCTGGTGGTGGCCAAATTGTAGTGCGAGCTGTGAAAGTGTATCACGGCTGATCTTATATACAGTTTTATATATTCAAAGTGAAGTCCCCTTTATTCCCTCTTACCCCCTATCACAGCCTGCACGTGCGCGCCTTGGTTAGCTAGTCGCTGTAGGAGTGGCGTGTGGCGGATCCGTGACAATATGTCATGTCTAAATGTGTTCCCTGGAGAGTTGACTTAAATTTCACGTAGGCGTGTGTTATGACTAGGGGAGCCAAAACAATTGCATTGAACTGTAAATGTAGCAATGTGACATCATCACTGTGTTGTACATAGCCTGCAGAGAGCTGATCTGTGGGATTGGCCCATACACTACAGGCTGCAGAAAACTACATGAAGGGGCAGTTACAAGACCAGACAACCTGCACAAGGAGAGACAGCAGCAGTGACCGGTCTTAATACATAAAGCTCCTGCACAACTGAAAAGTTGAATGCCTGATTACTGCACAGATCTGAAAGAAATACACAAAGTACCCCAAAATTCAAGTTAAAATACCCATGTCTCATATATTCATATATTGGCACTGATACTAACTCACTGCATTACCAGGAGCCAAATGCAAAGCAGACAGGCTGGAACAATTCATTTTTGTAGACTAGTGATGAGGTTACCTTTTGAATGTTTATCTGCTTAAAGCTCCTACACTTTATTAAAGTCCAACTGAACCATTGGGGGAAAGGTTAGAACTGCTGTCCAATGTTAAATGCTTAATCTTTAGGGGGATTTTCCCTTAAGTTAGCCATACACAGTTAGCTTTATTCATTCAGCCAACAGATTGCCCTACACATAAACAACATGGATGGAGGAATTGCAAAAATTGTAGTCTAGTACATAACCAGCTTCCTAACTGTGCAGCTGAAAGTTTACAGAAGCCTCCTGTTAGTACTCTCAGATTTTTTTTTTTCATACTGAACACAAGTTACTATAAATATAATTGGGATCTGCAATAATCTGTGTAGTATTCCAGGAGTGTAGCAGCTGGTTAACACTGAATGTGGCTATGTATAACAGAAAAAAGTATTTGTACAGACTGGCATTTAGTGCCCGTCATACTGGTGCTATTTCAGGTTCGATTTGGGAATTGAAATCGCACCTGAAATCGCATCTAATGAAAGAGAATGTCAGTGTCTTAACATGTGTGATTTGCTGCAGCTTTGTTGTGATTTCACATACATAGAATATAATGGAAATCGCACTGCAAATTGCAAGAAATCCTTGAAACTCTTCACAAGTAGCAATAATGACTGCAGAAATCACACTTGAAAACGCACTGAAATTGCACTCAAATCACGCAGAGGTGTGACCGGTGACTAATAGTTCACTCAGATCCCAGATGTAGTTGCAGGTATGACTTCTTTGTTTTATTATTATACAGGGTTTATATAACACCAACAGTTTGCACAGCTCTGTACAATATAAAGGGAGAGAACTGTTACAATAAAATAAAATACAAAAAATACAAGAGGGTTAAGAGAGCCCTGTTCATAAGAGCTTACGATCTAATAACAAGTGTAATGACCGTGGGCTTTGTTTTGTTTTTTTTTTCCTTACAGCTGTGCTGTATCGGTTTTGGATGGGGTGAGTATGCTTTCATATGTTTTCTATATATGAGTAGTGCTACATACAGTTTAATAAGAAACTAAAGAACAAAGGTATACTGCTCAGACAAACAATCCAGATCAATCCACAACAAGTGCAGGCTCTGGCTCGCCACCACACACGATGCAATAGGAAGAAGGGTCAGCCACACATCGGAGGATAGATGGATATAGTGTGTATTTATTGATCCATAGGATGCACAAAACACCAGGACATGAATACAGGACCTGTTAATGCATTTCACACGATCTTATGCTTAATCATAATGATTATTACTATATTCATCTATCCTCTGGGTGTGCGGCTGACCCTTCTTCCTAACTTCCTAATAAGAAACTAAGCAATGTGCAAAGTACTATTCTCAAAGGTTAGAAACCGTGATACTTTGTTTTATATATATATATATATATATATATATAAAATACAAAAAATATATATATACAGTATCTCACGAAAGTGAGTACACCCTTCACATTTTTTTTTTATATTTTATTATATCTTTTCATGTGACAACACTGAAGAAATTACACTTTGCTACAATGTGACGTAGTGAGTGTACAGCTTGTATAACAGTGTAAATTTGCTGTCCCCTCAAAATAACTCAAAACACAGCCAGTAATGTCTAAACCGCTGGCAACAAAAGTGAGTACACCCCTAAGTGACAATGTCCAAATTGGGCCCAATTAGCCATTTTCCCTCCCCGATGTCATGTGACTCGTTAGTGTTACGAGGTCTCAGGTGTGAATGGGTAGCAGGCGTGTTACATTTGGTGTTATCGCTCTCACTCTCTCATACTGGTCACTGGAAGTTCAACATGGCACCTCATGGCAAAAAACTCTCTGAGGATATGAAAAAAAGAATTGTTGCTCTACATAAAGATGGCCTAAGCTATAAGAAGATTGCCAAGACCCTGAAACTGAGCTACAGCATGGTGTCCAAGACCATACAGCAGTTTAACAGAACAGGTTCCACTCAGAACAGGCCTTGCCGTGGTCGACCAAAGAAGCTGAGTGCAAGGGCGCATATCCAGAGGTTGTCTTTGGGAAATAGACATATGAGTGCTGCCAGCATTGCTGCAGAGGTTGAAGGGGTAGGGGGTCAGCCTGTCAGTGCTCAGACCATACACCGCACACTGCATCAAATTGGTCTGCATGGCTGTCGTCCCAGAACGAAGCCTCTTCTAAAGATGATGCACAAGAAAGCCCACAAACAGTTTGATGAAGACATGCAGACTAAGGACATGGATTACTGGAACCATGTCATGTGGTCTGATGAGACTAAGGTCAACTTATTTGGTTCAGATGGTGTCAAGCGTGTGTGGTGGCAACCAGGTGAGGAGTACAAAGACAAGTGTGTCTTGCCTACAGTCAAGCATGGTGGTGGGAGTGTCATGGTGTGGGTCTGCATGAGTGCTGACTGCACTGGGGAGCTACAGTTCATTGAGGGAACCATGAATGCCAACATGTACTGTGACATACTGAAGCAGAGCATGATCTCCCTCGCTTCAAAGACTGGGCCGCAGGGCAGTATTCCAACATAATAACAACCTCAAACACATCTCCAAGACGACCACTACCTTGCTAAAGAAGCTGAGGGTAAAGGTGATGGACTGGCCAAGCATGTCTCCAGACCTAAACCCTATTGAGCATCTGTGGGGCATCCTCAAACGGAAGGTGGAGGAGCTCAAGGTCTCTAACATCTACCAGCTCCGTGATGTCATCATGGAGGAGTGGAAGAGGACTCTAGTGGCAACCTGTGAAGCTCTGGTGAACTCCATGCCCAAGAGGGTTAAGGCAGTGCTTTAAAATAATGGTGGCCACACAAAATATAGACACTTTGGGCCCAATTTGGACATTGTCACTTAGGGGTGTACTCACTTTTGTTGCCAGCGGTTTAGCCATTAATGGCTGTGTGTTGCGTTATTTTGAGGGAACAGCAAATTTACACTGTTATACAAGCTGTACACTCACTACTTTACATTGTAGCAAAGTGTAATTTCTTCAGTGTTGTCACATGAAAACATACAATAAAATATTTACACAAATGTGAGAGGTGTACTCACTTCTGGGAGATACTGTGTGTGTGTGTATATATATATATATTTATTTACTGGCAATTGTCCGGATTACGATTGTTCATTTTGGGCATTTTATTATTGTGGTTTTGTTTTTATTTTACAGATACAGTGGGTTTTGTTAGATGGTTGTGTGATAGTCAGCTTTGCAAACCCTAGAAGGTTGTAGTGTTTGGGAATCCTATCCTAAAACTCAACTTATGTGCACTGCAACTTGTCATATGTACAGAGAGAAAGGTCCTGCATACTAACCTTAAAACAACTGAATATTAAGCTCATGCATATTAGATGTCTGACCATATCTGTACAGTTCCGCTTACAGTTGGTCACATATATTGCAATTTGCTTGCCCTTATACAGTCTTCTCTAGATATACCAATTTAATGTGACAAGCACTCTAAACAATCTATTCCATTTTTATTTTTATCCTGTCAGCAAGGTATTTGCACTACATATTTGTTAGCAGATCTCAAATAAATTGTACAATCAGAGGATATGATCATCATAAGATAGATATAGATGTTGATTGGGAAGAATACTCCTAATCTTCCATAAAATAATCACATATATATATGCTTTATTTTATCTCCTGTACATTTCCTTGCAGTAGTCGAAAGAGTAAAGACAACCAAATGGATAAAATATTAGCTGGGCAATTAGTTTGGAGGTGTTTACTGGTATTAATAAGCATAATAAATATCCAATTAAATCAGCAATTTTCTTATGCCAATATATAGAAAAATCTTGTGAGCTGCTATTTTGAGTGCAAATGCCAGATAATAATATGAACAATATATGTACTGTGTAGAAATAGTGAATAGCTCACACCATACACATACCCATACAAATGTGTTAATTATAATTAACCACATCCTGACCACTCTATAGCAGAAACACTGCTACAGGATGGCAGGGGTGCGCAGAATCACGTGTATATATATATATATATATATATATATATATATATATATATATTTATATATTTATGTGATTTTGTACTTCCGGTCAGGGGGCACGTGTGAGCGCCCTACCCGCACCTCCATTCGCGGCTGCAGCTGTCCATCACAGGCTTCCTGGCCGGGGATTCCCCACCAGTGCCGGTGATTACTGAACATCTCCGACTGTTGCTTACTAACAGTCCTCCTCCCTGTTGGCTTGGGCACACTGCTCTGGATGCACAGCACAGCCATCCAGAGCAGTGTGCTTACAGTGAAGCACCAACACACCGCCCCACAGTAAAACACTTCCAGTACACAGTTAACCCTTTGATTGCCCCTCATGTTGACCCATTCCTGCCCAGTGCCATTAGTACAGTGTCAGTGCTTTTTTTTTTTTTAGCACTCATCACTGTATTGGTGTCACTGGAGATGCCAGTGACACCAAGTCAGTTCCCCCCGTGTCAGAATGCCCGCCGCAGTCCCACTATAAGTCGCTGATCGCCGCCATTACTAGTAAAAAAAAAAACTCCTGCATCTATACCGCCATTTGTAAACACTATAACTTTCACATAAACCAATTCATTTACACGTATTGGAATTTTTTTTTCAACAAACACATGTAGCAGAATACATTTTGGCATAGATTTTATGACAAAATTTGATTTCTAAAATTTTTTTCATTGGACATGTTTAATAGCAAAAAGTCATAAATATTGTTTTCTTAAAATTGTTGCTTTTTTTTTTTATAGCTAAAAAAAATAGAAAACGTACAGGCAATCAAATACCACCAAAAGAAATCTCAATTCGTGGGAAAAAAGGATGCAAATGTAATTTTGGTGCAGTGTTGCATGACCGCGCAATTGTCAGTTACAGTAACGCTGCGCCATAGCGCAAAAAATGGGCTGGTCAGGAAGGAGGGTAAATCCTCAGGAGTGCAAATGGTTAAATAGCAATATAGTGCCGCGCTCCACCATCAATAAATAAAACAACTTAAAACATCTTCAATATCAATTGTTCTATTAAATAAGTTTCCATGCAGAATCTGTGGTTGTTTCCATCCACTAATATGTAGAAATCGAATGCTTCTCAATACTCTTAGTACACCTCGTGTGATATATTCAAGTCACTATATGTGCAACTCCACCGGCTGTGCTCTCACCTTGTGTATATGACCAAACCGCTAAGTAAAGTCATATATAGCATGTGTCCCTTTATTGGACTGTGGTGGGATGGTATTGTTGTCTAGTGAGTCTGGGTCTCCTTCACTGTCCTAGTAATCCTCCTCCATCAGGTCAATGCCAAAAAAGATGAACAAAACATAGTGTTTTATCTTTACAAAACATTTATTTTAAAATTATGCAGTATTCCACTCACATGTAAGATGTAAATCAGCGCTTATTGAAAGTAACTCCTCAAGAGTGCCGCTATCGATCTTATTTAGCCTGCCTTCATACGCAGCCAGCTGATACCTCTCTCCACTGCTTGCCGAGCATCATGACGTCAAAGGGGCAAATCAGCAATCATGTTATGCTTATAAGTGGATTTGTAGGCTGAAAGTAGTAATAAACCCTCAGCAATTTTTAGTTTAACACAATGAGCATAATAAAATAAACATTCCCCAGTAAACTATTTGTTAAAATTCTTATCCCAAAACTTGCAGTTTACAACTTCAATTCTGCTGGCTCCTGCTCTCTGTACTGCTTCCTCGAACTTCCGGTACAGTGAATAGTGTAGTCTTGAGTCAGTTTTTTTTAGCTTTGAGAAGGGAGGTGGGAGGGAGAATCAGGGGAATGCTTTGCCATCCTAGGTTATGGGGAAGTGTTTTTCTATTAATGCACACAGTGTGAAAAGACACTATTCTAGTCCCTGCATGCAAGGGTGACTCCATAGGATGCTGTGAGAGAAAGGAGCCACCCTGAAATAAGAAACCTTGGCACCAGGAGGAATAGCCAAGAATTAAAGGATAAAGAAGCTGCATACTTACTAAGTAATTAAATCAGAGTGTTTAATAGCACTTTACGTGCCTATAGACGTAACAGGTTCCTCATCTGCTAAACCTGATAATGGCTGGATCAGACAATAATCATGTCACTGATAGAATCCATCCTTAGTGTCACCAGCAACCAAACTTTATCCCAGTGCATTAAATTAATATCAGTTTTAAGTGTCAAAATTAGTTCAAACCAAGAGCAATATAGCCAATGCAGATACCAAAGGCAAGTCAAATCCTAACCAGAGCAGCAAATCAAGTAGCTGCAGTAGAAGCTTTTAAAACACAGAGTACATTGACTATTGGCTTTGGCACTGAGTCACTGCATTGAGCCAGATTAAAGTCTAGTGTAGACTGAGGTCAATTGTGGGCTATATCATGGCCATGCTACAGTACTAAATGCGTACAGATGTTATAGGCACATGTCTATGCACAGCATGCTTGACCCATTGCAAAAGAGGATATAAGGAATATGAGAAGAGGGAGCGAGTATATCCTATGCCTATATGAACTCTCCACACTTTCTAGCTGATCCCTCCGGAGGAGTTGGGGGGTGAAATGATTGGATTTTCTTGGCCAAACTCAATAGTTAACCCTTCCTACTTTTTGGCATAGCTATGAAGATATGGCTGATCCAAACATGTCATGTCTGTAGGCCTTTTTTGTAAGTAATTTTTTTAGATCTCCAGCCTCCCATCACATTGTATATGAGCCATTGTAAAGCCTTGTACATACTACTGTTTTGTTTTTTTTTTTTAACTCAACCCAGCAGGCTGAATGAAAAAAAACATGACAGCTTAGGAGGAGCTGCTGTATAAATTATCCAATGTTAGTACAACAATCTCCCCTGCTGTGTATTGTGTTCTGGCAGGAAGAACGCCCCTCCCTCCAGAACACTCTGGTCAGCGCTCTCACCCATTAGCTGAGAGCCCTGATCTGGAGCCAATTGGTAGACCTTTTTTGATCATGCCCCTTCGATGGACGGCTTCTGTTGAACTGGCTTCTGTACACACAGGTCTAATATCAACCGTTTCTTTTTGCCGATATTTGGCCCATGCATACTAGGCATTACTCTGCACATATTAAAGTAATGCAGTGTCATCTGGGAAGGCAGATCTCCTTTGAAATAAACATCCCTCATTCTCTGCCAGTGGCCATAACCCTTACCAAACAAATTTTGGAAGTTATCTCTTTTTCATAAGATATGAAATCTGAGTGATAACAACACAGCCTGATGAGCTGATAAATTTGGGTATTACAGTGCATGAGGAAAGCCAGAGGGTTGGGTAGAAATTGATGAAAGAAAAATAGCTCATAAAAATTGACACTAGCAACATGTTTCTGGAATCTGCAGGTGTTTTTAATTCCACTTTCCCTATTGCCTCAAAATAAATATAATCTGAACCGGGAAATACCTGCTGAAATACTGTTTACCGTCTAAGCGTTTCTATGAGATCATCACAGTGATGATTGTGATGGATTGCTAACTGGGCAATTGTAATATTTAGAAAGTGAGTAGGGCCTGCCTCTAAACCCAGGAATTTGTATGCCAGGATCCCTCAGAATTGGAGCACGGGCTACACAAATTGACAGCTAACCTGACATAAGGCACCTGTAGGCACCTGGTGTGTATGCAGTGTGCTTAAAGGGTTGGCTTAAAATGTTTCCATTTTTACTTTATTTCTTTTAATAACATTATTTTGAAGGCTGATTAAAAGTAAAGCTGGCCAAAGACAAGAAATTACAATTTGGCAAAACAACACCATTCCAACAACCCAATCACTGCTGATGGCTATAGCTGCCAACAGTGACCATTGTATTCTGCCAGCAGGGAAGGCTCCCTGTACTCTGAGCCGAAAGAACACAATAACACGGCAGGAAGAATTCTCCCATCAACACTGACTGACTGTGTTGGTGGGAAAATCCTGCAATTTTCTTTCCTTCAGCCTGTATTTGAAAGAAAGAAAATTGCATAATGTATGGCCTGCCTTACTATGGTGTTTGGTTAAGCTAATCACTCCCAGGTGTAGTACATCAAAAGACCCTTCTTCTCACATCCTTGAAGAGTAGAATATTATGATGGAAGGTTTAGCTGTCAAACAATGCATGTTCATTTACTGGGCATACGCCCACAGCACAGAAAATCAACAACGGTCATCTCTGATTTTTGTAGCAAGATTTGTTGGTTAAGCTGAGTACACACTATCAGAAAATCATACAATAAATATTGCATTTGAAGCAATTGTACGATAATCTGATGGTTGGGTCACAGCTTTTGTCAGAAATCGAAGGGACAAACAAACATTTTTCTTGTTCGGTACCAGATCGTACAATTTTCATTGGTTTAGCACAGTTTATGTCCGAAAATACAATACAAATACATTGCAATGCATGACATCACTTCCGAATTTTTATTTTGCCCTACAAGAATTTTCATAACTTTGGTAACTTTTTCATTATCAATATGAGACTAGCATGCAAAAAAAATAGATGATCATTCATCCAATATTATCATCACATGCACAGGGCTTAAGGGTATGTCTGCAGAGGTTGTAGACATTCAATTCCTTCACAATCTGACAGCAAATGGCTAGACAGTACAACAGTTATCTCATGTCCATAAGCAGCTTTAAGTTAGAAGGGGACAATATCTATATAGTACTTTGTGGAATCTCAATCCACATGATAAATGATGATATATGCACAAGAAAATTGAACATTTTATTTAAGCCATTGTTATATTTTTGTAAATATTCACACATGCCCTTTTTCTTACGGTTGAGGAAACCGCTAGTTGCCTACACTTTGACAAACATACTGGATAATGCTTCTCTCTAATATGGCTTACCGAAAACTATGCAATCCTATATTCCTACTTTGCTCGATCATTCTTTAAAATGTTGTAAATGTGCTAGATTTATTGCAAGAGAATAATAGCCAATCCAAGTGGATGTGCCTGAACTCAGGATGGAGAAGGATATTATTCTCTATGGTTGGACCTAGTCCAAGTCTGACCATTCATCAACATGCTGTTTAGACGTAATTGTGGCCCAGCCTTGAGCATGCTGTGTAAAGCCTAGTACACACTGGCCGAATGTTGGGCAAGATCGGTCAGCTGGTTTCTGTCAAAGGGGCACGACCAAAAAAGGTCTGCCGATCAGCACTCTCAGCCAATGGCTGGAGCGACTGAACACTGACTGGAGTGTTCTAGCAGGGGAGGGGGGAGAATCTTCCCTATCAGAACACAATAGCACAGCAAGGGAGATTGCTGTACTAACATAGGACAGTTAGTACAGCGGCTCCTCCTGAGCTGTTAGGTTTTTCTCGTCCAGCCCCCTGGATTGAACGGAAAAAAACTAGTAGCGTGTACCAGGCTTTGTGACACATCTGACTTTTCTGTATCTGAAGTCTAAGCTACAGTTTCAAATTTGATAAGGAGGACAGAGGAGATCAATCTGGAGTAGTGAGATCCAGGATGTAAGTTGTACAATGCACTCAAGTTTAGGATGCTGCAATTCATGATTGAGTAATACATACAGTAAAAGTTAATGGGATAGCAGTTTGTTTTATCATTTTACTAATATAAGAGTTACAAAATGAACTTGCAATGCCATCTAAGAACAAAAATTTTTTTCAAAAATTTACGTGTACTTAATACTTGTATTTTAGGAATTGCAGCAGCTTTCTGATTACCTCATGGTAAGTAGCCATTACATACTGTATATTGCCATTTTACGTGTACAATATTCATTAATATTTGCTACCTTTTCATCTGCTCTTCTGGTCTATTATGTATTTTACATAGGAAAACCCATAGATATACATTTTTTTCTGATACCTTTTTACATTTTTCTTTGTATGCATTAAAACTAAGGGCACCCAAAAGGTATAGATTGTATCCTTCTCTTGTGGACTAATTTATTTCTTGAGGATAAATGCTACCTAATTCCATAATTTATGTTTGTTTCTGAATGGTAAAATAGATTAGGCACCACCTGAGAGGTCTTTGTATGTGAACATTAGTGTTTAGTGGTATTTTCTCTGATAAGTTGACATTTGAACTATTGGGGGTGGCATTCTGACCTAGACAACAAAAACAGAAGCACTGCAAAAATAGGTATCACTCCCCCTCAAAAAATTGTTCCAGTTTGATGAAATAGGGGAAGAGAAGCAACAAAGCAGGAACAAAGCAAAAGTGAATGAAGGTCCACTTTAAACTGCATCTGTGCCTAAACTATGTAAAATATATGCATTATTAAAACATAGTAAAAAAAAGCCTTAAAACAAGCCATTGCAAACTATCACACTGGACCAGGGGCGGACTGACAACTCACGGGGCCCCCGGGCAATAGGGGATCATGGGGCCCCTGTGTCCTCGCCCAAACTCAAAAAAGCCTATGAAAAAGGTACCAGGGGCATCTCATGGGACCCCCTACTTACCCCGGGCCCTCGGGCAGTGCCCGAGTTTCCAAATGGTCAGTCCGCTCCTGCACTGGACTGTCCAGGAATACAGACACACAGGTCCAGTTGCAGAGCCTTTGCTGAAGAAGATGTAGCCTGATTTGCAACTAATTGTGTTGGTGTTCTGTGATTGAATGTCATGGTCTCTCCACAAAGCCATCAGTATATGCAGTGTGCTAGAGCCAGGAGTGTAATTTTCAGAGCTGAAAGTTTGGTGCTTACAGTGGTGTAAGAATGAATGAAAGTTAGAGTTGACATCACTGCCCTGCCTCTCCATTTTTTTTTTAATCAGAAAAGCTTTGCATCCATTGAGAAAAATGTGTTCTCTGAATGGCAGCTGTGCTAAGCACAGCATGGGACTGAGAAGACTATGTGATCACTGTAGTAGTAGCGACTACTACAGTGATTTCCACCTTTCATAAGGATCTGCATACTTATATTGGTCCAAGCTGGACCAATGTAACTGTGCAATACAAACCATTCATAGAATTCAGTTTAAATACATTTTCTACAAAATAAACTGATCAACAATGCATGTTCATGTTCTGCTTATATGAACAAGATCTTAGCATGAAAATGTGTTTCTCACTCTATGACTACAATATTGTGCTAATACTTACAAAACGTAGGTATTACTTATATCGGGGCTTCCATTTTTCATGTTGTGAAAATGTATCAGTGGAGCTCATTTTCTCTGTAAAGTTTGTGCTCACTTACAAAGTGAATGTTTACTTACCTTATTGAATAAGTTAAAACTGAGTTCATTTTAAATGCAGTCTTATATGAGGAAATTAACCTCAACAGGGCCCAGGATATATCATGTGGACTTAAAAAGGACCATAATTCCCATTTGAGTTGACATGAAAAATGCCCCTTGACATGAGAAGGTTATTTATACTTGCGTCAGAGAACTCGAAATGCCCACAATGTTTGTGCGTGTTCCTAGTTTTCACACCCAATGTCAAACTAAAAAGTTATAGTTAGTGTCGTATCGTTATTATCAAGTTAGCTGACCAATGCTGAAGTTGCTAAACTTTTTCTAGGCATCTGAGCTTCAAAAAAAAACAAGTTTTGTTACTTGCGCATGATTGGGTAATCAAAGTGAACCAGGATGGATAAAAATCAATGATTTTTTTTTTTATTTAAATCAGATTTTTTTTATTTTTATCAAATTTATTTTAAGAAACTGCTTTTGGAGTAACAATCTATCTAAAATGGAGCTTAGTTATGTAGCATGAGGCTATATGTTCACATATATACTGTATGTTCACATATATACTGTATGTTCACAATATTTAAATTTTTGGTAAACTCATTCAATAAATCCATGCTCTAAAAGCTGAGATAACATGCACTGCATTGATGCATTCACACAATTTCACAGTAGTCATGAGAAAAACATGAAATAAAAGAATTTGAGTAGTTCTCCAGCTATGTGTGATTAACCTATTAACCTAAAATCGGGTCTGATATCGCTGTTTTACTAACCTGACAGCTTATTATTCTAAAAAGGAAGCCATCATTTGGTTTGCAAATATTAAGGATTCTAACTACCAGCAAGAATGAGTCGGATTCCTTACATTTAAAGAGCACCTGTCATTTTAGATCCATCATGGCAGTGCTTGTTAGCGGGCATCCACTCACCTGCTGCCACCACGTCCCTCACTTTGTTGTCACTGTCGCATAACCAGCCATCCTATTAAAGTGAATGGGACTGCCAGTGAGTCAACAGCGGGTCAGAGGAGGAGCTGCTGCGGGACAGAGATGACAGTTGCTCTTTAACAATTATGATTTAAATAGAGCCTTTTCACTAGTGATTTAAATCCAATCCACCCTGAAGTGAAACCAACTTCTTGTTTACTAAGCTACGTTAAAGCAGAACTTCACTCTCTTAATCAACATTGGCTGTATTTAATTCCTATGCTGCTAGCATTAGTAAATATATAGGAAAGGATATCCCATTTACCGTATTTTCTGGCGTATAAGACGACTTTTTACCCCTTGAAAATCTTCTCAAAAGTCGGGGGATCGTCTTATACGCCGGTAACGGCATGCTGACACTTTTTAGGGGGGCCGCCGCCGCCCCCCCCCTCTTCCAACAGAAGGAAAACTAAGTACAGGGGTGGGCAGGGGCTGCTGTCTCTTACCTGGCTCCGGTCCCACGACGATCTGGTCCAGGAAGCGCGGCTGCTCCTTCATTCAGTTCATCCACTGGATGTTCGCGCGGCTGCTCGGCTCCGCCTCCTCACCGGTGATTGGCTGCCAGAACTGTAGCTCAGGAAAGGCACACAGGTGGCCAATCACCGGCGAGGAGGCGGAGCTGAGCGGCCCCGCGAAAATCGAGTGAAGGAGATGCAGGTAAGTGTGCCGTGCATAGGTGCTGCTGCAACCACATATGCTGGCTGCAGCAGCACCATACTGGAACAGGGGTCAGCAAGTGTCAGTGGGAGGAATAGTGCCCCATCATTGGTGTCACTGATACCAATGATGGGGCACTTTTCCTCCTCCCCACTGACACCAACGATTGGGCACTATTCCTCCCCCCCCCCCCACTGACACCAATGATGGGGCACTATTCCAGCCCCCACTGACACCAATCATGGAGCACTATTCCACCCCCCACTGACACCAATGATGGGATACTATCCCCCCCCCCACTGACACCAACGATGGGGCACTTTTACTCCCCCCCCCACCGACACCAGCGATGGGGCACTATTCCTCCCCCCCCCCACTGACACCAATGATGGGGCACTATTCCACCCCCCACTGACACCAATGATGGGGCACTATTCCCCCCCCCCCACTGACACCAATGATGGGATACTATTCCTCCCACTGACACCAATGTTGGGACACTATTCCTCCCACTGACACCAATGATGGGACACTATTCCTCCCACTGACACCAAAGATGGGGCACTATTCCACTGACACCAATGATGGGGTGCTATTCCCCCCACTGATACTAATGATGGGGCACTATTCCTGCCACTGATACCAATGATGGGGCACGATTCCTCCCACTGACACCAATGATGGGGCGCTATTCCTCCCACTGACACCAATGATGGGGCGCTATTCCTCCCACTGACACCAATGATGGGGCACTATTCCTCCCACTGACACCAATGATGGGGCGCTATTCCTCCCACTGACACCAATGATGGGGCACTATTCCTCCCACTAATACCAATGATGGGGCACTATTCCTCCCACTGACACCAATGATGGGGCACTATTCCTCCCACTAATACCAATGATGGGGCACTATTCCTCCCACTGACACCAATGATGGGGCACGATTCTTCCCACTGGTGTGCACTGGAAGAGGGGTAGTCTTATACGGCGAGTATAGCCCAAACACTACATTTTAACAGGAAAAGTAGGGGGTCGTCTTATACGCCCAGTCGTCTTATACGCCGGAAAATACGGTACTTGTTTTAGATGGATTCCAGGAAGTAAATGCTATGAGAATTACCTGCCCTTACTCAAGATGGTCATGGCCAGAATGGCTAGGGGGTGCATTTCACAGTAATTTCTCAGCAAAATAAAGCATGGAGACAGTGATCAGACTATATTCCTTGAATAAATCAACCCCCTATGTCCGAAATTCATTTAGTTAGTGATTACTATTTATTGCAATTGTCTCTGTTTACAGGAAGCACTTCATAGGGAAAGAAAACTGAAGAAGAAATTGTGTGTCTTGCAGGAGCTTCTAAATATGCTGGTACAAACCTCAGAGATGTCATGGAAGGTAAATGTACATATATATTCACAAATTAACTCTTTAGCAAGGAGAAGCACGTTATGATGCCAATCCATTATTTTACTGGTCTTATTTTGGAAGAAAATTCTTCAAAAGTGCAAACTAGCAATGGGTAAGCTGTGTCTGCACAATCCTTAGATGTGCAGCCTTAGTGCTCCAGTGAACATCAGACATCTGCTCTACAATCTTCTAAGGAGCTAGGAATTTCCTCATAGGCTTCTACTAGACTGGCACATGGTACTGGGTCGGGTGGTCAGGGACATATAGAGCTCTATAAGCATACAACATGTACCCAGCCTTACTCTACACAGCTGGGTCAGGCAGGAAAATGTCCATTTTAGATCAGTAGGCAAATATAGTATGGTTGCAAATTTCCCAAACCTGCTCTGATGCATTTGCCAATATTAGGCCCAACTAAGAATCTGGCCATTTTTTTTGCCAAAACAAATACATTGCTTTAGAAATTATTGATTTGATGCATTTTGGCTGACCCTGTGTATGAACTATTTCCATCTTATAGGTAAGTGAAGGTAGCTGGTCCTAGTTTCCTGGGAGTACCTGTCCCTCTGTGGTCGGCTTTAAACTGTTCATAGACTCGATACGACGGTTGCTATTTATTGAAAATTACAGTTATGATCTTATGTTCATAGATACCTTCAGACAACACTCCCCAACAGTTTTCAGGAAAATTGGCAGTTGAAGTGGCAAAAAAACCCTGGCCAATTACTGTTTTTTCCCTGAGAAAAGCTGACTCGTAGAAGCGCATCCTTTCAATAGGCATAAGCATGAACTTTTGGCTTCCTGCAAATGGCCTTGAATTTCTGGTACTTTAAAAGCATTTCGATTATGCATGAATACTTATCTACACATTAAGGTCTTTGAGCACCTTTAGGAGCTATATACTTAGTTGAGATATTGAACCTGCAGATTGTGGGCATGGAGGGTACAGTTTATTCACTATACTCATTTTCACCTTATATGTTAGTGTGCACTCCCAGGTGTTCTTTATTAAATAGCACTGGTGACCACTTTCACACTTTGTAATTGATCGTATCAGATGTTATTATACAGCTGGGAGTCTGAAGATTTAGGGTGCAAGATTACAGAGAGAGAGTTTTGGGTATAATTTTGAATATGGTTAAAACTGTTTAAATGTAATATGAGCTTGCATTATTTGTAAAAATACGGAATTGAGCATATCGATAGAGTTGTAGAGATTGTCATCAGGCCATGTAGCATTCCTATACGTGCCCCTATATATAGTATTTTTGTTGTTATTTGACTATTAAATTGTACCAATTTTCATGTTTCTAATTTTATTCACATGATGCACTCAGAATATAGAACCACGTCACTGTTTAATCAGTATATATAAAATATGTGTGAAACATATAATCTGCGTCACTCATGTTGCTAGCAAGGGGTCCTTCTGGACATGAAGGTACTGTACATTCCTGTTCTCAAGTGTAATACCTTTTTGACTTGCTCACTGGGAAATTTTCCAACAAATCTGAAAACCTTTTGTGCACAATAGATCAGAAATGGCCTGATCAATGCAAATAATGCTCAATCATACTATTGGTTAGTTATGGACACATAAGTATGGCTTTGTTATGTAACACAAAATAGTCTTTGCTCTCTCTTCAGATATCTGAGCAATCTAAAGGTAGTCATCCAAAATATGTGGCAGAGAAAGCACAAGAATTAGATCAGTCTTGTGTATATCTGGCTATCAGAATATATATTACTTTTGCATTTGACTAATTTTTGTATGGGTTCCTAAAGGCATGTACAGTATCTGACTACTTTTTTGTATGGGTACCTAAAGCCTAATATAATAATGATCCAGTCTGACTGTTTTTGTCTCAATCCTATGTCTGTGGGTTGGGTTCTCTCCAATGTCCCTGACAGCTCTTCTGCAGAGCAAGTGACCACATATTTAAAAAACCTGTCCCTAAAACAGACTTACAGTAGTAGGATTTCATTCAGACTTTTTGTTTTAACAATGGTCATTTCGATTTTGTAATCATTAGTTGGGTCAAATCGATGTCCATCTTCAACTGCAGTGACAAGGCAATTTTGAAGGAGTGGGAGGTTTTCTCAAACAAAATAATTTCTAACAGTGTATGTGATTTTTATTCAGGAAAGTCCATTATTTGAAAAAACTGAATATTTCACCTACAACATCCGCTCCTGTACCCCTTTCTGTTGGGGTACCCCAAGGCTCCGTCCTTGGGCCCCTCCTTTTCTCTCAGTACACCTCTTTCCTGGGCCAGTTGATAACCTCCGCTCTTCCCACCACTCCATCCCCCACAGCTATTTCCTACTGTACCACTCTCCCCTCCCTCCTAGATTGTAAGCTCCAAGGAGCAGGGCCCTCGAACCCCTCATGTATTGTATTGTTTACTGTCGTGTACTGTCTCCCATTATAATGTACAGTGCCGAGCAAACCGTTGGCGCTATATAAATACTGTATAATAATAATAACCTCCCACGGGTTCTAATACCACCTCTACACCAATGACACCTAGATCTACAGTATATCTCTATTCCTAGCTCACCCCCCTAGATCTTCTCACGTATCACAAATTTACTGAGCGACATACCAGTACGGATGTCACACCATTTCCTCAAACTCAGTCTTTCTAAAACTGAGCTTGTAATATTTCCCCCTCCCCAATCCCCCCCCCCCCCCCCCATGACTACCATTGAGACCAACAGTACAATCATTGGTCCCTCCTCACATGCCAGGGTGCTGAGTGTAATCCTTGAGTCTGACCTCTCCTTTGAGCCTCACATCCAATCACTGTCTAAATCTTGCTGCCTTAACCTCCGCAACATTTCCAGAATTCACCCCTCCCTAACTAACAGCACGGACATAGCACCACAATTAATTCACTCCCTGGTTATCTCCCACTTTGACTACCACAGCTCCCTTACTGGCCTACCTTCACTTTTTACTAAGTTTTGGCTTTAGATACACAGTAACCTTGGTTAGAGGTGCATGTCCAGCTTTAATGGCAGGCTACAAATTATTAGGTTTCTGTTATGTGTATAATAATTATACAAACTTTGCATATATATATATATATACATACACACAAACACACCGCATGATTTCAACCTTATAGCTCCTCTAAGAGTGGGATGGTAAGTTTTGCAGATAAATGGGTTTTGTTTAGTAGGTAATGGAAAACAAAGCACACTGGCCTAATTAAAAAGAAATAAACTGCTAACAACAAAGCGTGTACACCAGTAGGAGGATTGCTCATGCCTCATAACTAGATCATACATACCATACACACAAACAAGCAATCAAATCTCTATAGAGAAATGTGGGTGAGGGCTAGTTCTGTGGCATTGCGACACCTAACTTTAAACACTTTTATTTATAAAAAAATTTCTTGTACGTGTGTGACAAATGGCAACAAAAAATGCCATATTTTGTGTAATTGTTTCCAATGATTGCAAATGAAATCTAGTGGCCATAATGCTGTATTTTTCCTGATTAAGGTATTTCAAGGAAAAAACACATTATAGCCACTAGATGGTGCTTACGATCGAGGAAATTATCATATAAAAATACATCTATTTTTTTCCTTCCTTCCTTGTGTACATTATGTGTGTTTTATCACAAAATACTTTTGCAATTGAAAAACAAATACTGATAGAGATAGAAACTTTTCTACACTGTAATAAAAGAATATTTTTGTTGCGGTCTCTGTGACCATTGGAGAGATTTCCTATCACTAGGACAGAAAGTAAGGGGGAAGTTCTCCAATGTATATTATCATGCCCGTTGCGTCTAGCTAGTTTCTAACAAATCAGAGTAGCTGCCATTGTTTTGTTTTTTTTGTTTTTTTTTTACCCTTCCAGTGGGGTAACAGACAGCAATTAAAATCTAAAAAAGCGTGTCACTTACATTTATAATGCTTGACAAGAGGGCTTCCTTTGCATCTCCTGTCCAATACCCCCTGGAGTTGCAGATGGGGTGAAGCAGGACAAGGACTGGCACAGTAGATCCAGTAGACACAGTCTGGATACTGCTGGAATGCTGTAAATGTTCAGACTGGAACAAGTGCAGAATGCTGATACACTGATGGAGCTCAGGAACTTTCAGATGCAGGAATGCTGTAGTAAAAATGAGGCAGCAACAACCGGGTTGAAAATGTATCAATTTGTAAGGCAGGCATAGGGTCAGAAACCAGGCTAGATTCATTATCGATTGAGAAGCGGAAGTACAAAAGCTGCAGGCATAGGATGAAGTCAGGGCACAAGGCAAGTTCAGCAGCAGGAGATAAGTACAATCAGTAGGCAAGCCAGGCCAAACACAGGACAATCGGGGTGCAGGTCTTGCCACAAGTCATAAAAGCTGATGACCACTCAACAATTCTTCTTAGATCTACTATGTTTTAAATAAGCCTCTTGGCACCAAAAGTCACTGCTAGACATGCATGCTACTTCGGGTGAATGCAAACACACCTTAACGAACACGCACGGATGCACGCACAGCCTTGATTCAATGCAGTGGTCCATATATACTGCCTATAAACATGCAAAGATATTCAGGTCAAGTACTTGATCTTTGAGACCGCTTTGGCGAGATTTAGGTTTTAATTCAAAATGCATGGCCTAATCTTTTAGGACTCAAGAGTTATTCTGAAACTACATCCCTTATCCACAATAACAAGGCTTCACAGACCTCCTTAAAATATAGCAAACCCTTTTTAAAACTTTAAATTATGATACACCACCCAAAAAAATCGGTATTTTTTGAATGTGCTCCTGTATGTAGACCTTGATATTTGAAAGAGAAGACTAGATGTAGACATACATACACCCAGACATTAATATAATGCATAGTTTCCAAGGGATTCTATGTACTGTATGTATGATGTATTGTTGCATGTTGTAACTATATTAAGTAGTCACAGAGTATGTGTTCACTTGTTGGTCAGATCACAACAAAACTTTTCACATAGTAATCTACATATCACCACCAGAATCTCAAGGTTCACCCAGTTGCCACGCATTACAAAGACAAATTATGGTTTCATGCTTCCCTAACAGATTCTTCATAAAATACAAGAGTTTTTCAGCATTATTACTTTTTGTTCCTTTTCAGAACATATTGATAATTAGCAAGTGGTACAAACAGTGCATTTACTATCACTGTGCTATAGGTACAGTTGCAAGAAAAAGTATGTGAACCCCTTGGGATTATGTGGAGTTTTGCATGAATTGGGCATAAAATGTGCTCTGAATGTCATCTAAGTCACAACAATAGAAGAACACAGTCTGCTGAACATAATACTACACAAACATTAGATGTTGCCATGGTTTAATTGCACATAATATGTAAACATTCACAGTGCAGGGAGGAAAAAGTATGTGAACCTTTGGACTTAATAACTGGTTGACCCTCCTTTGGCAGCAATAACCTCAACCACCCTCCTTTGGCAGCAATAACCTCAACCAAACGTTTCCTGTAGTTGCAGATCAGACCTGCACAACGATCTGGAGTAATTTTGGACCACTCCTCTTCACAAAACTGTTTCAGTGTAGCAATATTCTTGGGATGTCTGGTGTGAATCGTCATGCCACAGCATTTCAATCGGGTTGAGGTCAGGACTCTGACTGGGCCACTCCAGAAGGTGTATTCTGTGCTGTTGCAGCCGTTGTTTTGTTGAATTACTTGTATGCTTTGGGTCATTGTCCTGTTACATCACCCATCCTCTGCGGAGCTTCAGTTGGCGGACAGATGGACGTACGTTTTCCTGCAAAATGTCTTGATAAACTCTGGAATTCATTTTCCCATCAATGACAACAATCCGTCCAGGCCCTGAGGCAGCAAAGCAGCCCCAAACCATGATGCTCCCTCCGCCATGTTTTACAGTGGGGATGAGGTTTTGATGTTGGTGGGCTGTGCCTTTTTTTTCTCCACACATAGTGTTGTGTGTTCTTCCCAAACAACTCAATCTTGGTTTCATCTGTCCACAGTATATTTTGCCAGTAGTGCTGTGGAACATCCAGGTGCTCTTTTGCAAACTTCAAACGTGCTGCAATATTCTTTTTGGACAGCAATGGCTTCCTCCGTGGTGTCCTCCCATGTACTCCATTCTTGTTTACTGTTTTCCTTATTGTAGATGTGTCAACAAAAATGTTAGCATGTGCCAGAGATTTCTGTAAGTCTTTAGCTGACACTCTGGGATTCTTCTTTACCTCATGCAGCATTCTGCGCTGTGCTCTTGCAGTAATTTTTACAGGACGACCACGCCTAGGGAGAGTAGCAACAGTGCTAAACTTTCTCCATTTGTAGACAGTCTGTCTTACCGTGGACACATGAACCTCAAGGCTTTTGGAGGTACTTTTGTAACCCTTTCCAGCTTCATACAAGTCAACAATTCTTGATCGTAGGTCTTCTGAGAGCTCTTTTCTGCGAGGCATGGTTCACATCAGACAGTGCTTTTTGAAACCAGTAAACCCGAAACAGGTGTGTGTTTTTTAAGGGCAGGACAGCTGTCAGCAACACATCCAATATCATCACACTGATTGGAGTCAAGGTTGGCTCACTCCTGGCTCCAATTAGCTCTGGGAGAAGTCATTAAACTAGGGCCTCACATACTTTTTCCTCCCTGCACTATGAATGTTTACATATTATGTGCAATTAAACCATGGCAACATCTAATGTTTGTGTAGTATTATGTTCAACAGACTGTGTTCTTCTATTGTTGTGACTTAGATGACGTTCAGAGCACATTTTATGCCCAATTCATGCAAAACTCCACATAATCCCAAGGGGTTCACATACTTTTTCTTGCAACTGTATGTGTACATATTTCTAGAAAAATACCATTTAAGTGCTTCAACAACAACAGGCAGAACAGTTGAAAGAAGCAGAGTTGGTCAGTTCCATCTTCTAATTGTAGAAGAACATGACTAATTCTGGCAGGCAACAAAATATTTCTTGCCAATCATGTAATCAATCAAAAGACCATACAATTACAGTGACAAGTGGGAGGTCCAGAAAACACCCAGCCTAATACTTCCCATGAATTTACTAAAAACTGGAAAAAATGGTGCATGTGCTTTTTTAATATAGTTTTGTGTTTCGTCATTCAGAACATTCAGAACCAAGATACTACTAAAGAGACACCTAACAATGTAACCTAGATACTGTCAGAGGGTTAATTTAAACCGGCACTGACAGAATTAGGAGAGTTTCACTTGCTGATCTCCTTTTCAAAATGCAAGTTGCTTCGGCTTTAAGCTCTAACCCTCTAGCTTTTGCTACTAGTCAGTGACCCAGAACAAGTGTACTGATCAGTAATTTGGAAGTCATTATCTGCATACTCTTTCAAAGTCAGTTGTGAAGCAAGAGACATCCAGGCAAATAGCATTTCCAGAAAGTATATAAAAAGGGGGCTCAGAGAGGACTTGACAATAATATAGCAGCTAAATGCATCATAAATAGGAACCAAAGACCTTCAAAACAGCATATATAATAAAAAAGTGCAGCGCTATGATATCATACAATCCACAACTGATCAATGAATATAAAGTGCTAGATGTATCAATATTCTAAGGAATAATGGGTGAAATTAATATAACGTGAAATACAAAAATAAATAAATAATCCGGAGTGGACCGGTGTGCGATTATAATAAAAAATGGAAAATAAATAATAATAAATAATAATAGATGATTGTCCCAAGAAGGATGTGCAAATAGTCCTTAGTGATATAGAATCTGATACCGAAGTGAGGAATACAAATTTCCAATAATTCATATAAAGATGATTCGGTCACGTGCGGAAGGTGATAAAAATGCACACTCACCAGATGCCCATTTTAAATGCGCAGTATACACAATATGTTGGAATCAGCCAGAGGTCCCCTTTAAGGTGGGATGAATGTGGAGCCTGGTAGGGATATCCATTCTCTGGATTCTAAACAGCGATTATAATAAAAAATGGAAAATAAATAATAATAAATAATAATAGATGATTGTCCCAAGAAGGATGTGCAAATAGTCCTTAGTGATATAGAATCTGATACCGAAGTGAGGAATACAAATTTCCAATAATTCATATAAAAATAATTCGGTGACGTGTGGAAGGTGATAAAAATGCACACTCACCAGATGCCCATTTTAAATGCGCAGTATACACAATATGTTGGAATCAGCCAGAGGTCCCCTTTAAGGTGGGATGAATGTGGAGCCTGGTAGGGATATCCCTTCTCTGGATTCTAAACAGCGGAGCATACCAATGTAAACTTACACACCGTAGCTTTGATTAGCGATTGCTCACAAAGTACCACCGCTCATTGCATTTCCACATTGTACTCAATGACAGCATAGTTTTGCAATGACAGACTTTAATACTCCAAATAATCATTAGTAAATATAACTAAAGGCAAAATGTTTTTTTTTTAGTTTTGGATAAAGTGGAGAGGGATTAGAACACCCTCTCTATTTGGCCTGGTTACTGTTATCACCAAAAGTGAAAGGAAATCCCAGATTTTGGGTTGTCACCAGAACAGGGATAGAGACTAAAACGTATGGTGACACCAGTTCTGGTAACCCTGATGACAGCCAGAGATTTCCTCACTTTTAGGGACTTCTCAGTTTCTAATTTGGCTATGGAAAAAAATGCAGAAGAAACTAGAAAATTGGACTCAAATGGCCAATAAAGGCAGGGGTAATACCCTTTTTACTCAGAGCATTGTTGAGCACTGGTAGAGGAAATCCATGGGGGTGCCCAAAAATAAACAAATAGATGAGTGGTCCAAAATGATATATATATTTTTTTCAGGAGGTATGGCAAAATAGTACCTCCTCACAATGCCAGCTCTCATACAAAAGCCTAAGAAGGCAATTCAACCTACTGGAGCGATCAAAAGAATCCGTTGCTTGGGGGGGGGCATATCGGTAAATCAAGCAAAATATTTTACCGGATGCAAAATCTGTCCTGTGTGAGAGCTACAAATACGCACATATCAGTAGGTTTTCACAGCTTCCTTTGTGATGGGTTTATAAGACGTGTGACAGGAAAACAGTGTTCAGCCAACAGGAAGCTTGGTTGAAAAAAACATTAAGATCTTGAAGTGAAGCTGACAAATATTCAGTATCGCAATGTGTTTTGGCTCACAGATGTAAAATACGTGTCACTTCTTATTAATTTTTTTCATGCGCAGGATTGGTAATGACAGCTCTTCCAATAATAGGCGTGTGCTTGCATTTTTAATGTCTTGCAGGCCCAGCTGAATGAAGACAAATTAAAGTGTAAGGTGGCAAATCTTGAAAATCAATTGTTCTTCTCTTCTCAGGTAAATTTATTTTATTAGTAATATTTTGATTATCAACAATATGTATACCAATGATATATTATTTTCTGACTTCTATATATGCTCGAACAGTTTTACAGAGATGGGAAGGGCACTAGCTCTGGGCCCAAAAAGGGCAGTGTTTACCCAGAAGCTATGGTGCAGTTTAATTGTGGTAAACCTATGGTAAAAGATGTATACATGTGTTTTCTTTGGTCTGTGAATGATTTCCTTTTACAGTTTTCCTTTGATGCTTTTGTTTGTTTTTTTTGTTTGTTTTTTTCCCATATCTCATTTTCCTCTGGCATTGTTTATTAATTCTACGTAGACATACAGTGTATGCCTGTTTTTGGATATTAAAACCATCTTCTCTTTTCATTGCTTTTTCCTTATTTATATAAGGCTCCTTGCATGATAGTGTTTTTTTTAAACTCCTGGAAGCTGTTATTAGCATTTGTTTTCTGCTCCTAGAAGCTAAATAGTGTTATCCTATGTGTCCATGCACACTATTTTAGGCTAGTAGCGTTTTTCAAGCTTCAGCGTTTAGGAGCAGACAAAAAAAATGTTTTTGTAGAGTTTTTGGGAGCATTTTTCTGGCAGAAAAAAACACTAGATGCTCCTAACAGCTTTTTCTAGCTTGTTTTTTTTCTGCATGTATTGTAACAATGCTACTAAAACACTAATGCTCCTAAATGCTATTACCATAATTTTTTATCCAGTGTTTAAACTTAAAAAAAAAAGAAAACACTAGCGTGCATAGAGCCTTGAAGCTGATTCTTTTCTTCTTTCTGATTGTACAGTGTAAACAAACTTGCATTTTTGAGCACCCAGGATGCACAGTTGCAGAGCACAGCCTGCTGCCAGCAGGCTGTCAAAATCACTGACATGCTGAAATACACAGCTGCTGGACACTATTCCAAGAGATTTACACCCCAAATGCAGAGATTTTGTGTTTGGGGCATACAGCCTAGTAAATATACAGTCCTACATGCAAGTACTGCTCGGAACTGCACCCAGCCATGTACAGCCGCATATGTTAGCCTGTCCTTGATTTTGATAGGCTGCTGGCAGCAGGCTGTATGCTGCACCTGTGCCTCCCAGCTATCCAAAAATGTTCATTTTTTTACACTCTACAGGCCAAACCGCCCATTTAGATGAGGGCCAAGGCCTTATTTACACTTGCATATGCAGCCAACTAGCTTCTCCTACGGAACACTCAGCTGCGTTTCTTGAGAACAGCTGCGGATGGGAAGTCCCATTCAAAGTAATGGGAGGCTGATAGCGCCCACAACCATTTGCGGCTGTTCCCGTGCATTAGAACATGCAGCGATTACCTGCGGATGATCAATCCTGAATGCAGATTGTCAAAGTACTGTCCCCACTGCATTTCACAGACTCCAGGACTCTGTGTACATATTCCAGCACTGAAAAAAAGACTATATGCACATTACCATGCGTAGTGCATAGGGCAGTCCATTCACTTCAATCTTTTTGTGCTTCAAGATTTGCATGGTTTTTAGCTGCACTTAGCATCTCATGCAAGCAAAATTGCACTTCTTGCTTGGTATGTTTGGAGTGCCATTAGCAATACATAAACTACAAGCATGCGCTAAAGGAATCTTGCAAGATTTTTTAAAAACTACACATTCAATCTAATGCAGGGCCCCTCTTCTAAAGGAGCTTCCTCTACTGGCAAACAAGAGCATTTTTTTTAGCCAGGAATCTGCAGGTCATATTGGGAGTATGACTATGGGTTGTTGTGCTGTCAAGAAAAAAAATCATGTAATCATATTAATGAGAAAAAACTCATTTTATGGAGAAAAATACCCACTATTTTAATATTTGGGGTAATTATGTATATTCTATCAAGATGAGATACATTTTGCATAATTGTACCATTTTATTTTGCTTTCACAGAATTTTCCAAAGGTAGGGATCAAAAAAATTTTGATAGAGATGGAAGAAAACAAACAGAAGTATGAAGAGAAGGCTAAAGAATCCATTCAAAAATTAATAGATGACAGAATAGCCATGACAAGACGTATTCAGAATACTCAGGTTTGTAATATGGCTTGAAATATTTATCTAAAACAAATATTTTTTATACTAAAATAGAAAAGGCACAAAAATGCCAGAACGGCATTCTGAGAAATTTCTAAATATTATAGCAAGTAGTAGGGAAGTAAAAAATGACAGCAATACTTACTTTTCTTGTGACTAACTGAATATATTTTGAAGTGCAAGCTCTCAAAAATACTTAGGGGTTCATTCAAAAATGAACACACAATTATACACAATAGTGGTGTATTTTAAAGATGTGCCATCGGAGAACTGCCTACCAGAGTCAAGTGACCACCTCTCCTCCAATCACAGAGCTCTCTCTGCTCCATTATACAGAGAGAACTCCATAGGGCTTCACTGACAGTACATTGCAGCCTGTTTTTTTTTTTTCTTTTAAGAATGGGATGGGTCCACGATATATGTAGCTCAGCAGTGCATAACTGATATAAGATAGAGCAGTGTTTTTCAACCTTTTTTGTGCAAAGGCACACTTTTTTCATGAAAAAAATCACGAGGCACACCACCATTAGAAAATGTTAAAAAAATTTATTGAAAAACTTTTTGACTTGAGGGCCGCAATGGGTTCATATATTGGACCCGGGGGCCGGACCAAGAGTAGATGAATGATGTGTATGTGTCATCCATAGTAAGTATAGTAATATTCCCCCATAGTAAGCATAGTAATTAATCCCCCATATAGTAATTCATCCCCCATAGTAATTCATCCCCCATATAGTAATTCATCCCCCATAGTAATTCATCCCCCATAGTAATTAATCCCCCATATAGTAATTAATCCCACATATAGTAATTCATCCCCCATAGTAATTCATCCTCCATAGTAATTAATCCCCCATATAGTAATTCATCCCCCATAGTAATTCATCCCCCATATAGTAATTCATCCCCCATAGTAATTAATCCCCCATATAGTAATTCATCCCCCATATAGTAATTCATCCCCCATATAGTAATTCATCCCCCATAGTAATTCACCCCCCATATAGTAATTCATCCCCCCTATAGTAATTCATCCCCCCTATAGTAATTCACCCCCCATATAGTAATTCCACCCCCCATATAGTAATTCCACCCCCCATATAGTAATTCATCCCCCCTATAGTAATTCATCCCCCATAGTAATTCATCCCCCCTATAGTAATTCATCCCCCATATAGTAATTCATCCCCCATAGTGTAATTCATCCCCCCTATAGTAATTCATCCCCCCTATAGTAATTAATCCCCCATATAGTAATTCATCCCCCATATAGTAATTCATCCCCCATAGTGTAATTCATCCCCCATATAGTAATTCATCCCCCATATAGTAATTCATCCCCCATAGTAATTCATCCCCCATATTAAGTCCCCAAGCCCCCCCTGTGTCAATTCACTTACCTTTGCTCCACGCGTTCCTCTCGCCGTTCCGGTGTAGCATGAAAATCTGTCTCCTATGAGGATCTGTCCCCCTCGACGTATCTGCGCATGTGCCAGTTTCAGGCATTAGCAGCCGATCAGCGATCTCCGGCACATGCGCAGATACGTCGAGGGGGAGAGATCATCCTGACAATATCACGCTCCGCGGGCCGGATTAAAAGGTCCGCCGGGCCCTATACGGCCCGCGGGCCGTAGTTTGCCCATTGCTGTTCTAATGATTGGTCTATTTGTGAGCCGAGGCCACATGTTACGGATGAAATTGCAATTTTTCCCACGGCACACCAGACAATATCTCACGGCACACTAGTGTGCCGCGGCACAGTGGTTGAAAAACGCTGAGATAGAGAGATATCAAGTTTCATCTCATGAGCCACACAGTTGTCTGTTATAGCATAGAAAAACTGGCTTGATAGGGCACAAAAGTCATGCTTGATAAAAGGACCCATAAACTTATGAGAGATTTTGATCATAGCCCTACAAATAGAGTTTAACAGTGATTTGTCATCTGGAGACAGAATGTGCCCTACACATATTTTAATAAAACCCTATGTAAGGACAGTTACAATTCCCTTGATATAATCACTTCAATGATCTCCCTTTGAGAAAGAAGGTAATTCAAGGCAGTGAGTGAATTCATTGGCTATGATCATTGAAATATAGAGTGATTCTTATCTTTTTCATATCCATGGAAATAAATTTGCAATAACCATTCAATACAAACTCTTAGACATTCCAGGCCCTTTGCTCCATATACACTCCTGCTAATGCTGTCCTTGTTTATTGGCACTGGTCATGCCCACTAACACTGGATTTCAAAGAATATCATATACACTAGCACTACTGCCTTTAATTGCTAGTATTAGGAGATTTGGTGTAAGATTTGGTGATGTCACTGCTGATGACACAGTGGGGGAGATTTACTAAATCTGGTGCAGTTGTGCATTGTAGCCAATCAGCTCCTAACTTCAGCTTGTTTTGGCAATAAAACCTGGAAGCTGATTGGTTTCTATGCAGAGCTGCACCAGATTTTGCACTCCTCCAGTTTTAGTAAATAACCCCCAGTGACATCTACCACTGTGACACAGAGGAGGACAAAGCATGGTAAGCCAGTAATGGGGAAAAGAGGAGCTGCATGGAGACCATAGGCAGCACTGGTCACTAGTCATTTGTCCTCTGCCTGCATTTTTCTGTGCACAGCTTCCAGAGTTTAGCATCTCTTTAATGTCTATGTAATGTCTCTTTTAATGTCCTTTTTCCAATATATAGTACCTCTAGGTAAGTAAGCAGGAGCTTCTTTTGGGCGACAAGCTTTGCGCGATAAATCGTGTGACAATTGCAGCAAAACTGCACTGCTTTTTGGTGCCATTAAAAATGAATAGCACACAAACACACATGCTGTGTTTTACCAGCATTGCAGTGCGATTTGGAATCACGGGCAGAATCTCGGCAGTTCCACCCGCTAGATTTGAGTGGGTTGTAGTGTCTTTAAAATGTAACTGCAGTGTTATTTATTTACAGAAGTTGAAGCTGCTCCTAAATCTGGGTATACGCATTTAGAACCACTGCAGTCCTAAACTTTGGCTTGCAGGTGCTCACTCCTCCATTGTCTTTCTGCCAAACACCATTTAAAAGAGTTCTATGGTCACAGCATACACTTTAATTTTATAACATCAGCATTGCAATAGCAGTACAAACAATAGTTATTTTTGGTAATCCAATACAAAGTTACTTGAAAAATTTTACTTTCATGTGAGTTCTGCCTGTCTGTTGGCCATCTCTTTCCACAACTTCCTGGATTCCAGCATGCTTAGCTGCTTTTTTTCTGCTGTTTGCTTGCTATATCTAAGGACTACATGTCCAATAGTACCTTGCTGTCTGCGAGCAGTAATTCCTGTACTGACTCCACCTCCTACAACTTCTCCTCTCAGCACCTCTGTAGTTTAGAAGGCAGCCTGTGAATTCTTTGACACAGTAGTGGCTATCAACAGGGCATAGTGAATACATGTCACAGAATAAAAAGAAGTAAGTGTATGGGGATCTTCCCAAAGTAAATTTACAAACCTCAAGGTCATTCAAATATATAGAAGTAGGCTATAAAATATTGAAATACAATGTGAAAATGAATAGGATTTAAATTATTGACCATGCCAAAAGGTAAGTCAATTTATTGCTCAGCACATAAACATACACAGACACACTACCGAGGATCTTCTCTTATTGGGCTTCACCATCTATCTCCAGCGCCTCCATCTAAGTATTATACTTACCCTACCCCTGCACCGAAATTTTCACAGCTTGGTACTGCACAGCTTTTACTTTTTTTTTTTTTCTACTTTCAGGTCCCGCTACCCATCTTCTTTTAATCTTGCTGTACTCCGTTGGGAGGAACAGAGTAAAAACTTTCCTTAGGGTTGAATGAAGATTGCAGTGAACAGGATGAGCCAGAGTAGCAAGATGTCATGGAGGCTTGTGACAGTCATCAAAGCCCAATTAAAAGAATGTCCTATATTTTATAAAAATTGATAAATAATTTTCATGGCATGGATAAAATGGAGAGCTTTATGATTCGTTTACCATAGCACAATTCTGTTCTTAATGTGAAAACTCCAGGCACAAATACTGTACAAAATACAACCATGACCTTCTAAAGTGTTGTGCAAGTTTTATTTTACATGGTTTTATCAGACTAAAACTGACTGCAGCGACTGAATGAATGACTATAGTCAAGCTACCTGTATTTATTATGTTAACCACTGAATGGATATTCTTATCTTTCAGATGTCCTTAGTGGTATCAACAAATGACTGTGAAATGTGGAAAGAAGAATATGAAAAACTGAAAGCAGAGTGGAGTGAACTTCACAGCAAACACTGTGAACTGGAGAACGACATGAATGTTCTGCAGAGTAAGCTTAAGGTATTTCCCAAAATCTTGTGTGATGACGATAAAGGCTTTGGTATTATAAAACATGGAAGTGCATTCTGCCCCTATAAATAAATATCTTGTAGTGTGGCTGTTTCTACTATATGCATATGGACATGGTTTTCTTTACATTACCTATAGAGCTATCCAGTACCATTTTAATTTGATCTGATAGTGACATTTTATATAAAGATGCCAATTCCTTCAGAACTTACATCACAAACTAATTAATGCTAATCCAGGCTGAAGAGTTGCTTTTATGACTTTAGAACATCTGCTGCTGAATGGAGGAGTTAACATGGGGCAGATATGAATGATAATTGCAAATGAGTATCTTCAGATAACTATATAGGTAGCTCCCTCAACTTGAGGATTTGTGTATTTGTGTATTGCTTGAAAATGATACGGTATAAACTGTAATTCATCTTTTTAACCTTTTGGCTTCCAATGACATATACCATGCCTCATGCTTGCTCCTCTTTTAACTAGCTTATGAAATATGCAATAGCAGCTGTAAGCTTGTTTTAATATTGCCTGAGGTCTTGCTGTGAACTATAGGGCTGATTTAGGCATCCAAAAAGCCACCTGATTACTTCTTAAACCTAAGAAAATAAGTGTCACCTCATCTGACCTTTCACATTTGGGTCCTGCCCTATCCGTTTACCAATGCACAGGATTAATTGCCCTGTTTTCAAATTTAGCATGGCAAGTAGGGAATTTGCTGAATATAACTGACTTGCTGTAAATCCAATAACCATAGAATAGCAGATATTATTGTGCAAGAACAGGATATGAGATGTGAAAGTTGAGGCACCACACTGTGCTAGTTACATAATCACATCCTTGGTGTAAGGAAGGCTTCTATGGGCTTATGAACACAGGAGCAGAGGGCCATATAACATGAAATATGTATTTATGCGCCTTGAGCAGCATGGAGCTGTATGCAGGCAGCCTGTATTTTGTCAAGCAGCTGTACAGACTCAGTCGCATATCCAAATTTGCCAGGCGTGCAGGGACAGTGTGCACCCATCCCGCATACCTCTCAAATTTAGATGTGCAGGAGAGTCTGTACAGCCAGAATGTGTATGAGAAACCCTCAGCGCAATGGACCTCCTACAAAATAAATATTGCAGGTAGAATGTAATGTGTTCCCACATATAAACCATAAATCAAAAAAATGCAGCGCAGTACTATAAACTCAAATACGGTGCTAGTAATATCCAACGTGCATATGTGAATAGTGAAAACAAAAATTGGGCTTCATGACAATAATATATGCTATATCAAATATATATCAACACATATATATAAATACCCATAGAACTGCACATTCCAGTGCTAAATGAATGTTGTATGCAAATACCAGATGAACCGTACAAAGTAGTGAACTGTCCCTTTAACACTCCAATATGTGCTTGTGTGGTATGTTTCTTGTGTATTGTGTTCCAAATATATCATCAACAAGTGTCCCAAAATTATGGTCTCAAAATAATGGTGAACCGTCCCTTTAAATCTGCTGTGCTCCAAGTGGGTCTGTGTGATCACACTACTGCATACACATATACGGTGCTCCTGTGTCACCCCTTAGTGCTTATCCACCTCTGATACATTATTACGCTCACCTTCAAGTTTGACCCCTATTTTCAGGTCAAACAACGCTTTTCCCTTTAACCCGGGAGGGTATATTGGTACAAAGGTCTTCATCACCATCAGCACTTAAAATCTCCAAAACGTTCCACAGACATATGAAAAGAATGCTACATATAGTGAAGTATTGCCAAATAAAACCAACTCTATTAAAATAAAGCCGCAAACCGGAAGTGCACGTGTCGCCATTTTGGATAAGGGATTCATGCACTTTATTCAACAGTGACACAGTGTAGTGAGTTTTTCCCTGCAGTGTCCCAGGTGAACACTTTTAAATGTGAGTGTATTGGATTATTATTTTAATAAAGTTGGTATAAACATGGGAGGGGACTTCAATATCCTTCAGCAAGTTATTACACAGAGTGGAATTCCTTTTGTTTCTGGTCAGGCTCTGCATCCTGGCCATTGTGCAATAGAACATTGTGCAGAGAGAACACTATTTGCCAACATTGTGCAACAGACCACACAAACCAAAATTTATTGTGGCTTTCAGTTTCCTTCTCCACGACAGTCAGGCCATGAATGAGCAAAGATATTTCTTGAGGTCCAAAATGACAGCTGATAATACACTTTAGGCTGCAGTAGTGCAGAGGTCTGTCATCTTGGATATATACATTTATAAAGTGCAGCGCTAAAATGTCAATAATAAATGAAAGTATTTCAAATAATCATAAAGTGACAGTTTGTGCAGATCTGGGTAGAGATAGTAACAATCGTGATCCTGTGTCGGTGCTGCCAAAGTGATATGGTAAGAGTGCGCACTCACCAGATATGCAATGTTAATGCGCATTAAAGCAGTAATTGTCCCCTCTAGGTGTTGGATGTGGTCCTGTACAGGGAAGATCCTCCCTCTGCATGTAGGTGGTGCTGTAGGAGCTCTCAGAAGGAGATGAAACCAGGCAGCCAGAGGCCCCTTTAAGGGGTGGATGGATATGGAAGCCTATAAGACAGGATCTCCTCTCTGGATGATTACACAGCACTGGATTCGAGTGGCTCTGAAAATTAGTTGCTCCACATAGGAAGCCAAAGAATAGTGCCCATAGTGTAGTATTTCAATGTTGTAGAAGTTTATTATAGCATATATAAACAGCAGGATGGACTGACCGTCCAGATACCAAGATGGCGCCTCCACGCCGCTGCAGCCACGTGGCGGCCCGGCGACCATCTTGGTATCTGGACGGTCAGTCCATCACATTGTTGTTATTGCTGTTTTTACTTGCCCTTATCCTGCTGTTTATATATGCCCTTTATACTGCCCTTTTATGCACACATACACACATATACACACATACCCTTTTATACTGTTTTTACTTGCCCTTATCCTGCTGTTTATATATGCTATAATAAACTTCTACAACATTGAAATACTACACTATGAGCACTATTCTTTGGCTTCCTATGTGGAGCAACTAATTTTCAGAGCCACTTGGATCCAATGCTGTGTAATCATCCAGAGAAGAGATCCTGTATTATAGGCTTCCATATATGCAGTGGCTCTGAAAATTAGTTGCTCCATATAGGAAGCCAAAGAATAGTGCCCATAGTGTAGTATTTCAATGTTGTAGAAGTTTATTATAGCATATATAAACAGCAGGATAAGGGCAAGTAAAAACAGCAATGTGATGGACTGACCGTCCAGATACCAAGATGGCCGCTTCCACGCTGCTGGAGCCATGTGGAAGCCCGGCGACTTGGATCCAATGCTGTGTAATCATCCAGAGAGGAGATCCTGTCTTATAGGCTTCTATATCCATCCACCCCTTAAAGGGGCCTCCGGCTGCCTGGTTTCTTCTCCTTCTGAGAGCTCCTACAGCACCACCTACATGCAGAGGGAGGATTTACCCTGTCCAGGACCACATCCAACACCTAGAGGGGACCATTCCTGCTTTAATGCTCATTAACATTGTGTATCTGGTGAGTGCGCAATCTTACCATATCACTTTGGGAACACCGACACAGGATCGCGATGGTTACTATCTCCACCCAGATCTGCACGAACTGTCACTTTATGATTATTTGAAATACTTTCATTTATTATTGACATTTTAGTGCTGCACTTTATATATTTATTTGATTGATGAAGGTTCTATATTGGTTACCTTTGGTACATTAGCTGCTGTTTTAGAGCGCTCACTTTTACATCTTTATTCATCTTGGATATGTGCTGAATCATCTTCCACAGTTGTAAATCATGCTTAGTAAGCTCAGGTAAGATGTGCCCCAGTTGTGAGTATGGGCTCTTGCTTGAAGGCAGGAAGTGTCCAGTCTTCCCCATGATTGCAGTTTGACACATACACACGCTGTATCAAAGACATCTTTTATGTGCTCTAAACCACGTTAAGAATTTTACATGTATTTATTGAATATACGTGAGGGATAGGGGGAGCATGCACGCCACAGAAAATGTGAAGAGAAAAAAAAAAACACTTAATGATGTGCCAGAGGTGAGCCTGTTGCGCACCCCCCCACCTCACTCTGGTGACATCTAAACAGCTGAGGGATTATTTATTAAAATTCTAGCTAAAAATAGCAGTTGTAGCAGAGTGTCCAAATGCATTTCACACCATAGTGCTTTATCATAAGGTGTTATAAGTAGTTTATAGTGATTTTTTTGAAAGTTTAAAACTGATGTGTGGTTTACTTTTAGTTTCTCTTTAAAAATGTAATTCCAAAAATGGGAGCACTCCATTTCCTTTTGTTAAGACTAATATCCTGTCATTTGCATTCTCATGTAGTGGCTTTGTTATTCCAAATATGAAATGATCTTTTTAGCAAGCCACGTATGTCACTCAGCGATTGATTTTTTTTTTTTCTAGCGAACGGTTGAGAGATGGCATCATAGAGGTCTATAGGGAGTGACTGATCAGGCATAGGCAGGGGAAAGACAGAGTGGCTCTTCTTTATTATTACCAAATCATTATTACCTTATGTTCCTAATGACCTAAAGTCTTACGACAGTCACACTGATCTCAGATACAGCATATTCGATTAGACTTAAGAGTTAAACTTCTTAAGGACAATGTTGGTTGTGTAGTTACAATATGCTAATTACTTTATTTAGGTGGAACAGTATTTTTGAATATTGCATTAATACTAATATATAACATTCATTTTCCCTTTATTTACATTATTCACTTGTAAGAAAACTCATGTCCTTGGCACTAAATGTATGTTCTGAGAGGAATGCTTTGATTGCCTATCGACTCGATGCACATAGAATTCTATGGGGCTGTATACATATGGTGTATAGAGAATGACTTAGGAACTGCAGCCATTAAAAGGAAGAGTTCAGCCAAAGGTTGTGAAGATTTGTAGGATGAGGCCCTCTGATCTGATGTAAATATGCACCTGGAGTACAAGAGAGATAACTGTTCTTTTACTGGATGTACAGTCATCCTTTTAACATTGGTTTTACCTACACCACAGACATGGAATCAAAAATTTGTCCATGTATCTGCTGTCTTAGATATTATAGTAATATTTCTTATGTTGTGATGATTGTGTCTAATTTCAGTGGGTTACAAATCAAGAAGTACAACTTCAGCAGCTTCAAAATCGCATACTTAGTCTGGAGCAAGATAGAAGTGAACTTCAGGCCTGTAATGAGCAGTTGCAGGAGGACCGTGAGATCCAGAAGGAGCAACTGAGTTCTTTACAAGGTTATTATAAATTTGAAAAAGTCCAGTACCATGTACTTTACCAAAGCACGCTGACACACTTGAATGGTGCTGCAAATGCATCTGCACACAGTAAACAATTAGGTCACTTTCACATCTCAGCATTTAAGACTGCAGTCAGGGCTGCTGTTAGAAGTCAATGGGCCCCATACAGCCTACCTGACAGGGCCCCCTTCCTTCAAAGCAATATTTTTGTTATACAGTCATGGCCGAAATTGTTGGCACCCTTGATATTTCTCCAGGAAATCATGTATTTCTCACGAAACGTATTGCATTAACACATGTTTTGCTATACACATGTTTATTCCCTTTGTGTGTATTGGGACAAAACAAAAAAAGGGAGGAAAGAAAGCAAATTCGACATAATGTCACACAAACCTCCAAAAATGGGCTGGACAAAAGTATTGGCACCCTTTCACAACTGCGGATAAATAAGAATGTTACAAGCATGTGATGCTCCTGTAAACTCACCTGGGGCAAGTAACAGGTGTGGGCAATATAGAAATCACACCTGAAAGCAGATAAAAAGGAGAGACGTTCACTTAACCTTTGCATTGTGTGTCTGTCTGTGCCACACTAAGCATGGACAACAGAAAGAGGAGACGAGAACTGTCTGAGGACCTGAGAACCAAAATTGTGGCAAAATATCAACAATCTCAAGGTTACAAGTCCATCTCCAGAGAACTAGATTTGCCTTTGTCCACAGTGCGCAACATTATCAAGAAGTTTGCAACCCATGGCACTGTAGCTAATCTCCCTGGTCGTGGACGGATGAGGAAAATTGATGAAAGATTGCAACGCAGAATAGTCCGGATGGTGGATAAGCAGCCCCAAACATGTTCCAAAGACATTCAAGCTGTCCTGCAGGCTCAGGGAGCATCAGTGTCAGCGCGAACTATCCGTCGACATTTAAATGAAATGAAACGCTATGGCAGGAGACCCAGGAGGACCCCACTGCTGACACAGAGACATAAAAAAGCAAGACTACAGTTTGCCAAAATGTACTTGAGTAAGCCAAAAGCCTTCTGGGAAAACGTCTTGTGGACAGATGAGACCAAGATAGAGCTTTTCGGTAAAGCACATCATTCTACTGTTTACCGAAAACGGAATGAGGCCTACAAAGAACAAAACACAGTACCTACGGTAAAATATGGTGGAGGTTCAATGATGTTTTGGGGTTGTTTTGCTGCCTCTGGCACTGGGTGCCTTGACTGTGTGCAAGGCATCATGAAATCTGAGGATTACCAAAGGATTTTGGGTCGCACTGTAGGGCCCAGTGTCAGAAAGCTGGGTTTGCGTCCAAGATCCTGGGTCTTCCAGCAGGACAATGACCCCAAACATACGTCAAAAAGCACTCAGAAATGGATGGCAAAGAAGCGCTGGAGAGTTCTGAAGTGGCCAGCAATGAGCCCAGATCTAAATCCCATTGAACACCTGTGGAGAGATCTTAAAATTGCTGTTGGGAAAAGGTGTCCTTCCAATAAGAGAGACCTGGAGCTGTTTGCAAAGGAAGAGTGGTCCAAAATTCCGGGTGAGAGGTGTCAGAAGCTTATTGATGGTTATAGGAAGCGACTGATTTCAGTTATGTTTTCCAAAGGGTGTGCAACCAAATATTAAGTTAAGGGTGCCAATACTTTTGTCCAGCCCATTTTTGGGGTTTTGTGTGACATTATGTCATATTTGCTTTTCTGCCTCTGTTTTATATTTGTTCCAATACATACAAAGGGAATAAACATGTGTATAGCAAAACATGTGTTAATGCAATACCTTTTTTGTGTGAAATACTTGATTTTCAGGAAAAATATCAAGGGTGCCAACAATTTCGGCCATGACTGTAAATAGACTAATGTCATTAGGGCAATAAAACACACAAAGTCCATTATGCTACACTTTAATGCAGTGTGCCATTTTTTATGTATTTCTTTTGGACAAGAACAGGCAAAGCAGGCACTTTAATGCAGGCCATAAATCCAAGGCATTAAAACCCACAATACGGCATGCATTTTTCCAGGCAAAGTGTGAATCCAACCTTAAAGTAAAGCTTTGCTTTGTCCAAGCAAGGGACTCACTTAAAGCAGACCTTTGCACCCTTTTAATAAATCTGACTAGTACAATACAACATAATGTTAGTAGTAGATCTGAACCTCCTTCATGCACTGTTTCCCAGTCTCTGTGGTCTATCCCCCCATCAGTGGACCACGCCATCATAAATTTAAAAAAAAAGTCAGCATTTGGCCCTCCAGTGACATTTGCTTCTCATATCGCTCATTTGCCATACCATATTACACTCATATGTTAACATTTATAGAAAAGAAAATACCTTTCCCAATGCAGGTCTCTAAGATTTTGCAAAATCTTACAATTACTCAAACTTTTTTTCAGTGTAATGTCACATGGGTGAGATGGCAGTTTAGAAACAGTATATCCCTGGAAAGCAATGTTGATGTAGCCTTCCTCAGGGCCGTCCTTAACACAGGGTAAAAGGGGAAGCTGCCGTGGGCCCAGTGGGAGCGGGTACCTGTTAAATTCTGAAACCCACTCCCCAAAGGTGCCAATCCTTAATGAGGAGCGGGGGACAAAGCATTAAAGTGGAACTCCACTTTAAGTGCATCAGTTTTCCCCTGCCAATATCTGGCACAGGTCAAGTGTTCCCTCTAATGCCCCCCAACTTTAGCTCAGTCTCAGTGCAGTGAGTCTCTTCCCCAGACACCTGCTGCACCCCTCACCCTGCCTGAGTTCTTCTGCGGGCGGCTGCCGGGTGACTCCACTCCACTGCCAGGTGAGTGGTGTGTGTCCCTCTGTGACAATGTGTCCAACCCCGAGCCCGGCTCCCACTCCCCCCCTTCTGACAACTTTACTGCAGAACTTCATGGCGAGGGAAGGACAGGGCTGCTGAATGCTGTAGTTTGGGATAGCAACTGGGAGCTCGGAGCTCTGGGGTTCACTCCCCTTCTCCCCCCCCCCCACATTTCACAGCCATTGCTCCATAGCACAATTTGGAGGAGGAGCAGTGCTTGTGAAGGCTGGCAACCAGGATTGACCAACCTCCACCTCTCCACCCTAAGCAATAACCACCTCTCCATCTTAAGTAATAACCCCCCCCCCCCCACCTCTTCACCCTAAACAAAAACCCCCCCTTCCCACCCTCAACAGCAACCCCACCTCTCCACCCTCAACAACAACCCACCTCTTCACCCTACACAATAACCCCACCTCCCCTCCTCTCCACCCTCAGCAATGACCCCCTCCCCACTTCTCAACCCTAAACAATAACTCCTCTCTGCCTCTCCACCTTCAACAATAAATCCCCTCTCCGCCTCTCCATCCTCAACAAATACCATCCTCCCCGCCTCCACCCTCAACAATAACCCCTCTCCCTGCCTCTCCTTTGGTCCTGTGTAATGATGGGGGTAGTCTGGGGAGAGGGAGGCTTGTGTAATGATGGAAGGGATCAGGGGGCAGGGATCCCCAGGGATGATGGGGGCAGGGATCCTGTGTAATGATGAGAGTAGTCTGGGGAAAGGGGCTTGTGTAAGGATGGGTGCAGTGTGAGGGGAGTCCTGTGTAATGATGGGGATGCAAAAATGCATATTAAGGGGGGGGGGGGGGTGCCAAGAAAATGTTTGCCCAGGGTCCAATCAATAAATCAATATTAAAGACAGCCCTGGCCTTCGTAGGGTGAAAATGACAGTTTAGAAATGAGATGTCCCTGGCAGGCACTATTGATGTAGCCCTGACTGTGTCACCAGTACTTCATTATACCAGGAGTTGGTGGTTTAAAAGGGAGGTTTACAGTTAAAACTTTGAATTTTGATGTGACATTATACTCCACTGAATATTTTTTTCAGTACAGCTTTTTCTTTATTTGTGGCAAAAATGCAAGTGTGGACAGGCCTAGGTTGCTGATTTATGCTGGCCTATCTCAGGGAGGAAAATTATCTTAAATAGAAGTTCCTAGAAGGGTCAGCAAAACTGAGACCTGCTTAGGGCATGAACATGGATTAGCAAAGTGTAGATTAGTGACCTGAGATTTGTAATTTTCACCAATTGGTGCCAATTAAAAATCCCAGGCCACTAATTTACCTTTTGGATACCATTATATCAGTATGTAGCACCTTGAAACTATTTTAGGTTTAATTAAGACTATCAATTAACATGAATGTTTAATTAAACCAAAAGATTTCTGTGAAGGCCCCTCATTTTATCTCACGTCACTAATGTCTGTGCTTATTTGACTAAGTAAAGTTTTGTACAGTGTTGTAATTTTCACCTTTTATGTTTCGATCCAGAAGACAAAGAAATGTGTGTATCATCTATCAAAGATTGACACATCGATAACCACTATGTTTCCTCTCTTTAGCTAGATTACAGAATGCAGAAGAGCAGAAATTACTGAAGCAGATACAGATCAATAGTTTACAAAGTAAGTTTCCAGTCATTTGTACTCATATTCAACTAATATGTTAAGTTGTGTCCTGAAGCTGACTTCTGGCAGATCTAGCTGCCTGATACGTTCCATTCTTAGCAGCAATGTTGCAGATTTGCAATCCAAATAGTTCAGTATTCAAGATGATACTCCAGGGCATTCATAAGAATTGTATTGTGCCTTTGCACAACAAATATCGGCACAGATTAAAAATCTCTTGTAGCTGTTGGAAACCGCAGTACTGCAGTATGTGGAGGCAGACTGAGTTCTCTTCCTGCTGCTACACCTGCACACATATTTAAAGTGGTTCTAAAGGCAGAAGGTTTTTTACCTTCATGCATTCTGTGTATGAAGGTAAAAAACCTCGGGTGCTGCTTTCCCCACAGCCCCCCCCTAATACTTACCTGGGCCACCTCTTGATCCAGCAATGTGCATGAGAGCCTTGGCTTCCCTGGGACTCCCTCTCCTCATTGGCTCCCAATGCTGTCAATCACAGCCAGTTAGCAACTGATAAGAGAGTAGGGGTTGTCGCTGAGCTGCAGCTCTATGTGTCTTATGGAGACAGAGCTGGGCTTGAGCATGATCATACATCAGTGCTCCCATAGTAGGAGGCTTGCTGTTGGGGGCACTGGTCAAGGGTTAATATCACTTTAATTAAACCATATACAAGTAGGAATGATACATAAAGGCTCATATCTAGTGCTCATTGAAGATTGACAGATTTCAGAAAATAGTTCATATTTGTCTAATTATTTAACATAGCTTGTTCTAAGAAGGAATATCACACAATTGCTTTTGAAACAGAAAGTCCTTAGGAAACTAACAGGAAAATAATTAAATTTTGAAAAAAACAAATATTAAGCCACTGATAAACAGTTCTCTCAATACCGTGTAAATGTTTAAATATCTAAGATCTTAAAGTGGCATTAAACTCAAAAACTTAACATAATGTAGCAGACTAATACTTAAATGAAGTGGCTGTATTTGTTTCCTTTGTTAGTTTTTTTTTTCCTTTATTTTCACCTTGTGATCTGGCTAGTAACACATGTCCTGTATTAGGGTGGCTCTACTCTGGCTGGAGGAGCAATGGGGACACCTTTGAACAGCAACATCATCAGTCTCTGGAGAGAAGGAAGCATTAGATATAGATTTGAACAGACGTGACCAACAAATTAAAGCCAAAAACTCTGCTAAATGCTTTTTAAGCAGCTACAGCAACAGCATTTATCTTCTTTTCTGGATAAAGAGAGCTCTCACACTGTTCCAGTGCAGTTTGATTGCACAGCAGCTAAAGACGCAGCATGCAGGAGTTTTGGTGTGCGTTCAGAAAGTGCACCAAAACCATAGGACAGAATGCAATTCTAAGGAAGAGCGCATCTAACCCGCACGAAACCAACAGATAAGCTGCACTGCACTCAGTGTGGTCAAACTGCACTGGAACAATGTAAAAGTGCTTTAAATTATTTAAATTAAAAAAATAAATAAATCCATAAAAAACATGTCATACTTACCTGCTCTGTGCAGAGGTTTTGCACAGAGCAGCCCTGATCCTTCTTCTCGAGTCCCTTGCCAGCACCTCACTCCTGCCTAGTGCCCCCAGAGTAAGCAGCTTGCTATGGGAGCACCCAAGCAGGCTTGTACCTGAGCTGCTGCTCTGTGTGTCCATTCACACACATGCACAGCCACAGCTCGGCCCTGCCCCCTCTCTCCTCATTGGCTTACTGGCTGTGATTGACAACAGCGGGAGCCAATGTCTCAGCCAATGAGGGAGAGTCCTCTGAGAGCCAAAGCTTTCGTGCCTATCGCTGGATTGAGGTGGGACTCAGGTAAGTATTAGAGGGGCTGCTGCACACAGAATTTTTTTTACCTTCATGCATAGAAAGGTAGAAAAACTTTGAGCCTTTAACCACTTTAAAGGAAATTGAAAAACAAGACTTGCTGGCTTGCAGTAGAAGAAAGGGAAAAAAAGGAAACTAATGCAGTTACAACATCTAAGAACTAATAAAGTGTGATATATTCCATTTTTTTTTTAGGTTTAATACCACTTTACCTACTGCATTAAATGCAAATATATTCTACCACATTTTAGTATTCTCAGCAGCCTTGTACTAGAGAAAAAAAACTTTAAAGTGAATTTAAAAATTATCTGCATTTATTAAATAGGAAAAACTACTTTTTGCATCTCTTCATTAGCTGTGACACCCAACATATTCATAACTGAAATCTGTATTTTTTTGTCAAAAGTTTTTATTGAAACGCTGAGTAGCAGAAACAGCTGATCGCCCGCGCAGGGGTGTGCCGTACAATAAACCACCAATAAAGGGGTGTAACAGGTGATGATCAAAACATTTGAAGAACATTATTAGCAATATAATACCGCCTAGAGGCCAAGGCTCAATTACGGCTTCCATGGTTCAGGAGCAATGCCCAAGTGATCAAACAGTAGGTACTAGCAGTAAAACAATGGCGTTTCATTTAACCTGAGAAAAGAGGTAGAGAAGGAAAGAGAAAAGAGAAGAGAAATAAACAATCAGAAATCAAGGAGGAAGAAAGATAGAATTTTTCTCCCGCAGCCCCGAGAGACCGCAAAAATTAGTGAGTACCCAAACCCAATGGAGATAGATTGGGAAACTCGTACGTCCACCAAGGACGCCAGATCTTCAAGAATTTAGCATGGGTATCATTAACAATACTGGTCATTTTTTCATGTAAAATCAGGATGGTTAAAGTAGGCTTAACCTTACAGAAAGGGACAGAGGGTGATCTCCAAGCCTTGGCAATAACCTGTTTATCGGCAATAAAGACATATGTGGCAAGCTTCTGTTGGTGCTCAAACAAATCCATAACTGGGCAGTGAAGTAATGCCACTTTCGCATCTCATCTTTCGGAATGAGGACATGAAAGATAGAGTATAGAAGGCCGAAAACTCTGGATGAGGACATGACCACCAAATGTGGAGTACATCAGCACACATTCCACAGCCACAGAAGCATCTATTTGGAAAGTTGGGATTGGCGCATGCAATGCGAGCACGCACTTAATACCAACGCAATAGAACTTTATAGGCAGCCTTTATAGTTGTCATATTGAAAGAGCAATGGGATATAATCAACCATGCTTTACTCCATTCAGCTGGATCTATGGATGCTCCCAGGTCCCTCTCCCAATGTGAAACATAAGACAGAGAAGAAGAAGAAGCAGAGTTAAGTGCAGAGTAAAGAAGGGAATTAAAGCCTGGGGAGCCTGGAGACGTGCAACAGAGATGCTCAAATGCCAATGACCTATAGGGAAACACGGAGGTACTTCTAAGAGAAGATACCCAGTGACTCAGTTGGAGATAGCAATAAAATTCAGTCCAGGGGACCTGATAAGCTTCTTGTATGGAAGCCCAAGAGGGGAACATTCATGAAGAAAGAAAATGACAAACCTAAGACTGTGGTCGGACCACCACTTGAAGGCGGTCGGCTGATCCAATCCGGGTGGAAAAAGGGGGTTATTAAACAAGGACATTAGGGGTAGGTGTGGAGACATGAGGCCACCTGAAAACCTGAGTCCCAGATCTTCATATTGTGTAACATATGAGGGCTTAGTGTAGCGGTGCGGAGTTTGAGGGAGCCACAGCAGGGTCTTGACTTGGACCGTGGCACAGTTAGGGAATTCCAAAAGAGTCCAAAGTGGAATATGAGACGTCGTAAACAGTAAAGTAAGCGGGGCTGAGCGGCCTGGTAATATTTAACAATATTCGGAACCCCTAAGCCCCCTTTAAGTCTATGAGAGAACATAGTAAAGCGTGAGACCCTCGGTCGCTTACAGGCCCAAATGAAAGAAAGGATCTTATTTTGTAATAGACGCAGGAAGAAGGAAGGGACAGGAATAGGCATGAAAAAAATAAAGGATTTTAGGAAGTATAGTCATTTTTATGGCATGTATACGACCAATCCATGATAGTGAGGGGAATTGCCATGATTGCAGAAAGGAAGTAATAGTACGCAAAAGGAGGTAGTATTTAGAATAGGAAAAGGTCACTGTTAATTTAATTCCTAAATTATCAATAGAAGAGGTCGCCCAAGGATAAGGGGAATATTGTTGATGTGAAACTGAAGAAGAGGATAAAGAGACGTTAAGTGCTGTTGTTTTGTGGGGATTGATCTGTAGACCGGAAATAGCGGAAAATTGAGAAAGTAAGCGTTGCAAGTTTGGTAGGGAAGTCAGAGGATTTGTCAAGGTTAAAAGCGCATCGTCTGCAAATAGGTTCACTTTATATTGATGGCCCGCATAAGGGATGCCGGTAATATTGTCATCTGAGCGCAAAGCGATTGCTAAAGGTTCAAGGGCTAAAACAAGTAAAACGGGATAAAGGGCAACCCTGGCTAGTGCCTCGTAGAATTGGAAAAGGATCTGACAGCAAGTTGGCATATTTCAAACAGGCAGACAGGGAAGAATAAAGGACCATGATCCAAGATAAAATGTGGTCTCCAAAACCCCAGCGTTGCAGAGCATAGCGCAGGTAATCCCAGGAAAGAGAGTCTTGTATATATATCAAGTGATAAAAGAAATCCTGGGATCTTCCGGCTATTCAAAACATGTATCGGATGGATCACTTTCCTCACGTTGTCCCCCATCTGCCGGCCCAGAACAAACCCCCACCTGGTCTCTATGGATGAACTGTCAAAGATATCGGTTTATACGGACACACAAAATCTTCCCTAGAATCTTCACATCTTCATTCAGTAAAGAAATTGGACGAAAGTAACGGGGGTCTGAACTATCTTCTGAAGACTTGGGAATAATAGTAATATGGACTCTCAAGGCCTCAGGGGCGGGTACCAAGCCTGTTTTCAGTTCGTTAAAATAGGCTGCTAAATGGAGAGCCAAAATCGACATGAATTTCCGGTAGTACAAACCTGGAGCTTTGGAAGAATGGATTGACTCGATAGCCTGAAGAACCTCTAGAACAGATATAATCAGCCTGTAAAGAATCCTTAGCAGAGTCGATCAAAGTCAGGAGATTAAGGTCCTGGAAAAAGCAAAGAGGACAAGAATTTGGAAAACAATGCTACAACCTTGGTGGGGTCTGAAGGCGGTTGGCCTGCAGGAGAAAGCGCTCGAAAAGGTTTATAGAGACGGCGGCGGCCATTTAGCTTGCTGGCCAACATCAGGCCCGGCTTGTTTGCACAAGTTAAATATTTGTTTTGGACCATCTCAAAGCTTTCTCGGCCTGATCAGTGGCCAATAAGTCAAGATCTGTCACCAAAGCATCTCGACGTTGCCGATTGCAATTTGGGGGGGTTCGCTTTTTAAAGGGCATCGGCTTCGGCGAGACGTCGCATTAAGTTTGTGTTTCTTGGCACGTTTTTTCGCTGAAGCAATCTGTACTAGATGACCGCGGAGGGTAAATTTATGGGCCTCCCACAACGGTATCACAGATGAAACTGAGCCAACATTGTCAGTGAAATAAGCTTGTAGGCAGCTTTGAATTTCCGTCTGAGTCTTGAGATGTTAGAAGAGAGTCATTAAGTTCGACCTCCCTTTCATTAAGTGAAAGGGAGGTCGAACTAGACCTAAGAGGGCAAAAAGAAAAAATGGAGGATCGTGGTCCGAGAATGCCAGCAAAGCTGGAATGGTGAATCTACTGGCAAGGGGAAGAAGTCTTAAGGGAATGAACTCATGGTTGATTCTACATTGGCTCTTATGGGGATGAGAGTAGAAAGTATTATTCATGGCCCCTGGGGTGAAGTTCTCTCCAGGCATCTAACAAACCATAAGAATTGAGCAAGGTTTGAATTTGGGCTTCTAAGTTTGGGTCATGGGTGGGTTTTGAACCTGGAGCATAAAGTCGGTCCTCAGAAGAGTTGAGGGTCAGATTCAAGTCTCCCTTAAGTAAGAGCGTACCTCCGGTGTGTTGAGACACTATCCAGAAAAGGTGAGAAAAAAAAATTTGGTTTTGAAACGGTTAGGTGCATAGTAGGTCGCTATGGTCAACTCTTGACAATTAAGGAGACACAGGAGGAGCAGTGAAATCTGTATTTCTAAGATGAATGCACAGTATCTTTCTTGGTGTATGCTGACCGTTATAGGTGATATAAGCTTACATACATTTATTGTTGTAATCTAGATTTGTTGCCTATATATAAATGACAAAGCCTTGTATTTGTTAAGGTGTATCCATTCTTGTTAGGCTAGCATAATAGGGGCATGGAAGGGATTTGTATCTAAAAATTCACCTAAATTCTCTTCGAACACTTATGAAAATTGCACTGGATACTAAGAAAGATCTAATTTCAAAATAAATCAGGAAAATGTATTTAGGGCCAGTACACTCAGGTGTTAAGAGGCATTGTAGTACTGTGTAGTACATTCCTACTGTGCACTTTGAAGGCAAATATAGCTGAGCTGCATTGTGACTAGTTGGCCCAATGTAATTATGTATTGTGTTAGGTGAAGCCAGAAAAAAAAAAATTACAGCCTCCTTTGGCATAGTTGTGCAGTGCTAGACAACTGGCCCAACCCAACATACTGAACACTGGATGATTGTTCACATTGTTCAAGTTTGTATGAGGGTTATGTGAAGGATTTATTCTGGCTTACGTCTCCAAATAGATAAAAGCCTTTAAAGCTAAACCACGCATACCCAGTTTTTTCTTTTTTTTGTTTGCTTGTTTTTTAAGGTAAGAATACTTTAGATATGAAATCTACTTGACATTTCACAGAGTGCACTCCGCTATTAACATAATTAAACACATACATACTGGACAGTATTTATAAAAACAAAAAAACAAAACATTAATTCTGAGTGGGCACAGGATAAAAAGTTATAAAAAGGCATTTCCTGTTCTAGTCAAATGTGTTTCAATTATGGAAAATTCTGCAACTAGCCACTAGATCAGCAATGGGCAAACTACAGCCCGGCGGACCTTTTTAATCTGGCCCGCGGAGCTAGGCTCCCGCTAGGCTCCTCTCACAGTCCGCCCTGAAGACCGGTGTAGCATGAAAATCTGTCTCCTATGAGGATCTGTCCCCCTCGACGTATCTGCGCATGTGCCGGAGATCGCCGATCGGCTGCTAATGCCTGAAACTGGCACATGCGCAGATACGTCGAGGGGGACAGATCCTCATAGGAGACAGATTTTCACGCTACACTGGAACGGCGCGGGAACACGGCGAGAGGAACGCGCGGAACAAAGGTAAGTGAATTGACACAGGGGGGACTTGGGGACTTAATATGGGGGATGAATATGGGGAATGAATTACTATGGGGGGGGATGAATTACTATAGGGGGGATGAATTACTATATGGGGGATGAATTACTATATGGGGGATTAATTACTATGCTTACTATGGGGGAATATTACTATACTTACTATGGATGACACATACACATCATTCATCTACTCTTGGTCCGGCCCCCGGGTCCAATATATGAACCCATTGCGGCCCTCAAGTCAAAAAGTTTGCCCACCCCTGCACTAGATGAAACTTCCCATACTTAGTGCCATCTAGTGGCCAAATGTGGTATTTGCAGTTTTAAATTAAATGAATGAGAAATATTCAATTAGCAGAGGAAATGGCTTAACCATGTGTTTTTCTTTTTTTACCCTCTTCGCACAGAACAAATGTACTGGTACTTTTACTCAGCAAATTCATATGCAAATTTTTATATTTACACCCCTAAGTATCAGAAATCTCTCAATCGGAATCTTTTAAAAACTGTGCAATTTATATCTACCAAAAACCATGTACTGCAATATGATTAAAAACGAATTTATTCATTTATATAGGCAGGTGATCACACTATTTTGTTTTGGTAAATCTAAGAGTTTGTACACGATTTGTTAGCAGGTATACCAGCTGTAAACACAGAAGTCACTTTGTATGACCATCACAAACAACAGTCTTGGTTACGACTGGTGGTTTTAATATGCAAGTGATTTTATATAGCAAAATGAGCATAGCTGCATTCTCATATTATGATGTGGCAAACAGTACCGTTTTCCTATTTTAAAGGAGACATGTAATTTCAGTCTAAATGGAAAAAATACTTTTCTTCTTTTCCCAGAGGGACTTGCAGGACTGGAGCAAAAAAGCAGTTCATACATTACATCAAACACAGGAATAGTGCATTTTCGGGAAACACCTGATGGAGCATTGCAGAATGACTGCCTTCATTCTATTATGGACAAGCTAACGTCAAAAGAGGAAGAAGTAAATACCTTTATTGGTCTGATTACTTTTCTCCCGTTTGCTTTTTTGGAGATCATTTTTCGGAGTCTCCTAAATTGTATAACTGCCACTGTGAACTGGTTAGTAGTTAAAAAAAAAAAAAAAACCTTAAGGATTTGCATAGGAGTAATTCTATTTTTTCAAAATTTTTAATGAACTACCATTTGTTTCACCAAACAGTTGCTAGACATGTATTGGCAGGTTGTGCTTTGTCTATGCTAGTGAAGTACCGTACATTGTGCTCCAGACAAACACAAAATATAATGTAACTGTAATGCACAGCTCAGTGTATTGAATCACGGTGCTCTCAAGCAAGAGGTGATAAGGGGCAGAGATACAGTGGGGCAAAAAAAGTATTTAGTCAGCCACCAATTGTGCAAGTTCTCCCACTTAAAAAGATGAGAGAGGCCTGTAATTGGCATCATAGGTAGACCTCAACTATGAGAGACAAAATGAGAAAAAAAATCCAGACAATCACATTGGCTGATTTGGAAAGCATTTATTTGCAAATTATGTTGGAAAATAAGTATTTGGTCAATATCAAAAGTTCATCTCAATACTTTGTTATATATCCTTTGTTGGCAATGACAGAGGTCAAACGTTTCCTGTAAGTCTTCACAAGGTTGTCACACACTGTTGCTGGTATGTTGGCCCATTCCTCCATGCAGATCTCCTCTAGAGCAGTGATGTTTTGGGGCTGTCGCTGGGCAACACGGACTTTCAACTCCCTCCAAAGGTTTTCTATGGGGTTGAGATCTGGAGACTGGCTAGGCCACTCCAGGACCTTAAAATGATTCTTAAAAAGCCACTCATTCGTTGCCCGGGCGGTATGTTTGGGATCATTGTCATGTTGGAAGACCCAGCCACGTTTCATCTTCAATACCCTTGCTGATGGAAAGAGGTTTGCACTCAAAATCGCACGATACATGGCCCCATTCATTCTGTCCTGTACATGGATCAGTCGTCCTGGTCCCTTTGCGGAGAAACAGCCCCAAAGCATGATGTTGCCACCCCCATGCTTCACAGTAGGTATGGTGTTCTTTGGATGCAACTCAGCATTCTCTCTCTTCCAAACACTACGAGTTGTGTTTCTACCAAACAGTTCTATTTTGGTTTCATCTGACCATATGACATTCTCCCAATCCTCTTCTGGATCATCCAAATGCTCTCTAGCAAACTTCAGACGGGCCCGTACATGTACTGGCTTAAGCAGGGGGACACGTCTGGCACTGCAGGATCTGAGTCCCTGGCGGCGTAGTGTGTTACTGATGGTAGCCTTTGTTACATTGGTCCCAGCTCTCTGCAGGTCATTCACTAGGTCCCCCCGTGTGGTCCTGGGATTTTTGCTCACCGTTCTTGTGATCATTTTGACCCCACGGGGTGAGATGTTGTGTGGAGCCCCAGATCGAGGGAGATTATCAGTGGTCTTGTATGTCTTCCATTTTCTAATTATTGCTCCCACAGTTGATTTGTTCACACCAAGCTGCTTGCCTATTGCAGATTCAGTCTTCCCAGCCTGGTGCAGGTCTACAATTTTGTTTCTGGTGTCTTTGGTCTTCTCTATAGTGGAGTTTGGAGTGTGATTGCTTGAGGTTGTGGACAGGTGTCTTTTATACTGATAACAAGTTCAAACAGGTGCCATTGATACAGGTAATGAGTGCAGGACAGAGGAGCCTCTTAAAGAAGAAGGTACAGGTCTGTGGGAGCCAGAAATCTTGCTTGTTTGTAGGTGATCAAATACTTATTTTCCACCATAATTTGCAAATAAATTCTTTCCAAATCAGCCAATGTGATTGTCTGGATTTTTATTCTCATTTTGTCTCTCATAGTTGAGGTCTACCTATGATGCCAATTACAGGCCTCTCTCATCTTTTTAAGTGGGAGAACTAAATACTTTTTTGCCCCACTGTATATCTACCTATCCTTGGGATCTCTAGCACCTATTCTAATGAAAAGTGTGACTTAGCAAATGGCACACCACCACTAAAATAATTTCCACCTTCTCTGTACTGAAGGGGAAAGACCAACCTGTCTGGACCTTCCCTACTGCAGAGATCACATAACCCCATTCCTAAGCTTTTGGTCATAAGACCACCTTATAAAGAGCCTTAAAGATATTTTCAAGGGACAGCAAGTCAGTACTCTAGCCTATTAGGCCTGTTTCACACAGGGGTACAGCCATGCAAAGGGCCATGTTTTCTCACACGGGATGCACAGATATTCAGTGCATAGGCAGTCTTATTCATGTCTACTGGGACGCAGCATCTGTGCCAACACGAACTCTGCTCCTGATTTGACATCCATGTGGATTCAGATACGTGTTGAACACAGAAAGTGTGAGTTCAGAGACATGTCCCCTCCTGCAACCACAAGGATATCCAGTTGGAAGCAGCAACTGTGGGCAGCCACTGCATCCAAACAGACATGAATAGGACTGCCTGCATGCGAATACACGGAATGCCTATGCATCCCAAGTGGGCAAACATGGCTGTTCGCACGGCTGTACTCTTTAAGTGAACTAAGCCCCACCCTCTATATTCTTTGGAACCAGACTGTTATTTTAGCTTTATATTAATGTGAGTATAGGTTCACTAATGATACTGTTGTGTGTGTGTCAGTGTACAGGTTTAAAGGCAGAAGTTGATTTAATTACAGAAGAATACAAGTCATGTCAACGAAAACTGCAACAGTGCAGGGAGGAACTGAAGGGAAATCACAGGCGGAAACCCAAGGTATTCTATCTCCAAAGGAAAGCATTAAGTTTAATTGCCAATGTTGAGGTTATGTCATTGTTTTTAAGAAATCAAATGCAGGAGAGACAGGTTTTAATACAAGTGACACTATCTTTATTCTGTTTAAAGTGTAACTGCATACAAATTCATATAGTAGAAATGACTACAGGGTATATAAAAGTTCTCTGTAAGCTCCTCTGTGTCCCTGGGCTACTACTCCAGTTATTGCCCCTTGCTCCCTTTCAGTAATATTTTGTCAGGGGGTAAGTGTGGAAATCAGACCCTCTGAGATCAAGGGTCATGTGGGAAGTACACAAAATTTTAAAGTATAACTAACTAAAAGGCAAAACATTTTATTTTTTTTTAGTTTTGGATAGAGTGGAGATGGATTAGAACAATTGTCAGTTCATATTGCTGTCTGTGTCACCCTCTCTATTTGTCCTGGTTACCATTATCATTGAAAGTAAAAGAAAGCCACACATTTTGGCTTGTCCCTAGAAATGTAATACAGGGGAAATCTCCCAATGAGGACACTAGTTCTGGTAACCTGGGGGTCCCCGAGGAATCCCCTTTCACTTTTTGTTTGGCTATAGGACAGGTAGTGAAGAGAAATCTCTGAAATGTGCCACAGATGTTAAAAAAATAAATAAATAAATAATATGGCAGGTTATAACCCTCGCTTGCTCTATCCAAATTGAAAAAAAAAAAAAAAAAAAAAAAAAAAAAAGGATTTTGCCTATAGTTCTATGTTCCTGGTTTCTGAAAATGTAGTCAAGAAAGAGAGGGAGTATAACTTACATGTTACAGTCCCCTCCCCACCACTCTCCACTTTCACTTTCCCTGCTACTAAATATTTCATGGTCAACTGTGAGTGGTATCCTTAAGATTAGCACAACAGTGTGTAGAGAGCTTCATGGAATGGGTTTCCATAGCCAAGAAGCTGCATCCAAACCTTACATCACCAAGTGCAATGTAAAGTGTTGGATGCAGTGGTGTAAAGCATGCCACCACTGGACTCTAGAGCAGTGGAGACGTGTTCTCTGGAGTGATCAATCGCGCTTCTCTGTCTGGCAATCTGATGGACGGGTTTGGCGGTTGCCAGGAGAATGGTACTTGCCTGACCGCATTGCGCCAAGTTTAAAGTTTGGTGGAGGAGGGATTATGGTGTGGGGTTATCTTTCAGGGGTTGGGCTTGGCCCCTTAGTCAAGCCCCAAATTATTTTAAAATGCCTTGAATAGTCAGAAGAGTTGTACCATATTACAAATTCAAAAGAGAACAATAATGTCTAACTTGCAGTACAGTGAGACTTGCAACAGTGAGTGGAAATGGCATTGTCGAAAATTAAAAAAAAAAAAACATCATGGCAATCCAATTCTTGTATCCTATGCTCATTAAACTTCCTCTTTCTACAGAGACGCTGTTCCTGTTGGATGCCAGTCTTGGTGATAATATGTGCTGCAGTAACTGCATACCTTTTCTCCTCTGAAATTGAACATTTCCTTCAATGAATCTTAGGACTACCTCGTTTGTTATAGCAACTAGTTCTTTGTTTACGGTTTATTATTTCATTCAATTTGTATTCTACATTTAAAGCAATGTTAACAATTGTGCCATTTATATATATATTGGATAGAAATGTTACATTTAATTGCCATTTAAATATATATTAAAAAAAAGTTTTGGTATTTTGGTTTCAAATAAATATGGTAATCTTTTATTTTCCTGCTGAAGAGTACTAACTGTAGGTACAGATGCAAAATAAGGTATTATTCTTATATGCAGAGGCGTGCACAGTCTATGGCATTAGGGTGTGCACACCAAAGCTCAAACACACACGTGTGTGTAATTAATAATAATAAAAAAAATAGATCTCTGTCCATCTATTGTTTATACACACATACAGTCTTCCTTGCGGTACTTGGCCCTGCCGGCACATTATTTCCCATGCTTATATGGTAGCTTCCCCTGCTCCCAGCCAATTTTCTTCTATATCTTTAAGGTTATTTGATGGGTATGTAAACTAAAGCAATTAACTTCTCCTAGTTTGTATCTTTTGGTTTGCTAAATATACCAAATTAAAGTGTATTCTTTTATCTGTTCAATATACCGATTTAATCCTGCTAGAAATCTTGCCAGCTGATAACTGCCCATGCTACACTCTTGTCAGTTACATTGTTCTCAGGCTTCTCGCTGAGGACTGCTGAACACGTACCCTCTATGTTATGTAGTTCTTTCCTATAATGAACACCGTAGAAAGAGTCCCTGGAATTCATAAAGACTGGCACAGACAGATTTTGTGAACGTTGGTGCAGTGTTTGCCATATTCTCACACCTGTCTAGAATTTGATACATGCTGTGCCAATTTAGAAGGCAACTGAGACACTTTCACAAAATCCATCTGCGCCAGGGTCTCTCTCTCTATTTTCCAAAAGAGAGTTGGTCTTAATTAGCTCCACTTTCATATGATACAAAACTGTCGGTATTTCAGTTAGAACTACCTGAATTTGGCACATGTGCTGCTGTCAGAACCAAAAGCATTGCAGGTGCTTCATGCATCGGCACAGCACATTATCAAAAGGGAATAATGCCAGAAAAGTGGCACAGCAGCTTTACTGAAGTCCCCCCTAGTAAGATGAGTAAGCATAGGCACTCTAGGATAGGAAGTGTGTTACTAACAGGATTGGCAGTTGAAAATTAAAGAGAAGCCTGAAATAATAAAAATTCTAAGGACTGGTAAAATGTTATATTTTACACTTTTGTTCTTCAGTTTAGATATGTTTTAAAGATGAATTCCAGTTTGTTTTTTTCCCTTTTGTATAGTTATATTCTGTCCCAAAAAAAAAAAAACCCACACACAGTAGTAACTACCATCCCATGCCGAGCTGCTGCACGGTAGCCACAGAGGGGTCACTTGCTTAACACATGCACAATTTAGAACACTTTGCATTTTCTCAATGAATGCAAGCATTCTGTGATTGGGTGAGGCGGGGAACTGACATCATTATCTCCACCTTGCCCAATCAGAGAATGCCTTGTATCCATTGAAAAAAACATGCATAGCGTTCTCTAAATGGTGCCCATGCTGAACAAGTGACCCCCTGTGGTTACTATACAGCAGGACAACTGCTCAGAATTTGGAAGACACCGAAAATCACTTTAGTAGCCTACTATATTGCTTCTCCACAATAAAAGAAAGAGGATTGATATATACATATTACACATCACATCCCTCTACTAAAACCAGTTAATGGAGTAACACATTTTAGAAGTGTTTAGAACTGGTCTTCTTTAGCAGGACTGTAAAACATACTAATTGCAACTAAATCTAGGTAAGCTTTACACTGATTGCTTTTACACCCATAAAGGCTATAAAAGCAATCATTTCTGCCTTCTCTCTGGCTGCATTCTTGCAGCCAGAGAAATATTGTGTGAGCTGTGATTGGTCACAGCTTGTCACATGGTACAAGGCTGTTGTGAATTGCCTTGTACCATGTGATCTCTGTGATCATTCACAGATTTCACATGTAGTAAGCAATGATGTCAGAAGTGACATCATTGCTTACTACTCTTCATGTGATCACTGATTGGCCAATCAGTGACAGTTGCACGGGACCTCTGTGTGCGCACACAAGCAGGGAGGACATTTATAAACGGCCACCCGCCCCTGCACTGCTTTTGTCCAGCTGTTTATATACATGGGCCAGACGGAAGTGGTTAAAGGGTTTATATATTCACAATTTATGAAAGGAACAAGCAAATAATTGTTATAACGTATATTTACACATTACTCATGTTTGCATTAACCACTTGCCTACTGGGCACTTTTACCCCCTTCCTGCCCAGGCCACTTTTCAGCTTTTAGCTCCATTGATTAGAATAGTAATACTCTAACCACACCTAAATCATTTATGGTGGGTTAGTAAAGCATTTATAAAGGGTTAACTGGGTGTGGGGGGGGGATAGGTAGTGGAGGCTCCTGCATCTCAGAATGCACTGGGAAGTAATCAAGAACTAGGACAGAGCAGTTCCAGCCACTTCCTGGTTGTATAGGGCAGCTGTGTGGTAACAACATTTGCTTCTGTGTGCATTCAAAAGCATCAAGCCAGCTAGCAAGTGCCAGGTAGGAGCAGAGCCATTGAGCATTAGTCAATGGCAAAGCTTTTTGTTTCAGCAAGGTTGAGCTGGTCCAAGCTAAGTGTCAAAAAGATTAAAGTATACAAATCCATTTTGTAGAGAATTCACAAAAATGTCTGCTATCACACCACAACCTAACCACGCCTCAAAGTACATAATTTCCTCTAAATCACTTCCCCTTTAAGCACCTACCACTAGAAAAGAAACACTTCCATGTGTATTAAGCATTTTTGAAGCTTTTTCAATACTTCATAAACACCATGAAAACATGCCATAAACACATCATAAATGCTATAGGCCTGTTATATGAGCATTGCTTCCTTCTTCATTATCAACACGTGTGAACAAACCCTTAGGTCCATACACTTTAAACAGACATTTGTATAGGCATACCTGGCCATTAGGTGCTTGCAGACAGCCCTTTCAAGTGTATGCGGACACAGCCCTACACTGTGCACCTTAGAGAGGAAGCATTGCAGGACTGGTTGCACCATTGGAGGGTATTCCTTTACCCCCAAGCAAAAATGAGCATTTAGCCCATGCAGGATGGGAAGGGTGTCGCCCCCTTCCCAACTTGTTCATTGGCAAGTATAAATCCAGTTTTTGCTGATGAGCATTGTAAAAAAATTGTTTTTATTTTTTTAGAAAAAAGGATAGGTGATTATGTACTTTTATATCGCGTCAATTTACGCAGCGCTTTACATATATATTGTACATTCACATCAGTCCCTAACCCTCAAGGGGCATATAATCTCAAGTCCCTAACTTACATTCATACATACTAGGGCCAATTTAGACAGGATCCAATTAACTTACCAGCAGGTTATAGCAACATGTGAAGGGATGTTTACAGTGTTGCCTCACAATACAACAGGAAATAGATTTACCATTTTATTTAAATTTGAATCATATCCTATGGTCCCGACTATAATAAATAAAGCAAAAATATATACCAAACCACTCTATATCCCCTTTATAATAATATCCTTCCTTTTACTTTGACTTGAGTTAATAGTTCATGATTTTGACCTAAAATCTAGCAGTGCATTTTATAGTAAAGCAAATACATAATTTGTTGGACATATTCCAAATTGAAAATTCATATTATTTACACATTGTGTCACAGCGCAACAGCTGGTAGCATTACAGTTTCTGTGAGAATTTCAAGGTCTGTGAAATGTCCTTGCATATTAAACATCTGTCTAAGGCCCTTGATCCACTTCTGTAGGAGTGTTTGTACAAACTGATAGACAGACTCTGGAACTGTGAAAGAGTAAACTTGTATTTTCTGGAGTCCAATTTTAGGGCATGTAATCTGAACAGTAAAATGTTTGAGTGGTGTGAAAGATAAGCAATTCTCAAAGCTTTTTGAGGTGTCAAACCAGTAGACAACAGGAAAGTGCAGAAGGAAACCAAACATGGTGCAGAGGTTCCACTCAGGACAAGGAATGTGGACTACTGATATACTGTCTGGTTTTATATCCTGATAAGGCTTCAGAAGTGTCAGGAGGTCTGAAAGCTGGGACCTGATATGGCAAAGTTTATCTTTTTTAAACATCTCTGGATGCTTGAGTTGGGCAGAAACATCTATTACATGTAAATCTTCCCTATCCAATACCAATCCCAGATAAGAGACAGTGCTTGACACATTTATAATAAGAACTGTGTCTGCCATGTTAATAACATGGAGTGGCCCCTTTATGAAACCCAACCGATGAAGCTCCTTGAGGTATCCCTGAATTTGTACCACACCTGCACCACTGAGATCATATAGAAAACCAGGTTTCAGTCCACAGTCTACAAACAGAATTTCAGCAGCAAGTTTCAGGGCCAGCGATCTCTTCCTCTCTTCAAGGTGATGCTTAGCAGCCAAATGCAGATCCCTCATGAGGGACATTGTACAGCCTGTAACACAAAATGCATTTGAGAGATCAACATTAAAAGTCAAAGGCCACATAATTTGGAGCTTTAAAATAAAATGCATCTGTATGATCAAAGTATCTTTACAGTTAGTTTGGCTCTCCTAATAGTTCTTCAAACACTATCAGAAGCACCAGACAATGGGATATCACCATGAGCAGGTATGATAAAGTTTCTAGCTTTTACTGCTACGAATCCCAAATGCAGCTGCTCAGATAACAGCCTTAAAACCTAAGTTTATGCAATGCAAAGCACCCATTGTGCTGATTTAAGTGAAAGCCAATGTTCTCTGGGCCCCAACTTCAACCCCACAATGGTAATCGTTTGGTGCTGGAGGGATTAATAGAGATGAGGAACCTGCCACAGGCACTCATCAAGAGTGCCCACTCTGCGTGACATTTTCATCCCCCTCCTCAATTCATAGAAGCTAAAACTGTACTATCGCTTCTATGAACCAGACCTTTCATTCATCTTCTCCTCCTCCATTCATAGATAGCTTTTGATTCATGGCTGCTACAGTACGCCACCTATGGTGGTGGAGTGGAAAAATAAGCAGTCTAGTCATGGTTTTACCACCCACCTTAACCCAACACAGTGGCTATAGGGGATTGTATGCATACAGCCATAATGCTTTGCTTCAAGGCTGCAATAAAAATGATACCCCCTACTGTGTTCACTGGGCAGTACTGCCACCAAATGCATCCTGTTCAAGGGTTGCCTCCTATCCGCCTATCAAACACTCTCTGGAAAGTAATCCACCACAGAGGCAAGTACTGTTGCAAGTGTAAATGAGCTCTTAATATTTAAAAACTTTGAGGGAAATAAAATTATTGGCCATGCCACAACTGCATGCAGTGTGCAATGATGCAGGCTTACAGGGTTAAAACAAGTGGTGGGGAGGCAACAAATGGTCACCTGTCAAACACCTATGAAAAACCATCAACATCTGAAAAAAATGCCATAAATGCTACACCACTCTTCTAAATGGAGAAAACAGAGTAGATCCTGCTCAAGCCCCTTTTTAAATTAGGAGCAGCCTGTTCTGTTTACTTTGCCCTGTCTACACCAGATATGGCACAGACAGCAGGAGAGCTGTGTGTTCTGGCTCCCACTGCTTGCTCAGTTCAGCTGAGGATGAGGGGTAGGAGGATAGAACATGCCAAGCTCAGAGACTGAGCTGTCACCAACATCTCTGGGCAGGGGCGGACTGACCATTCGGGTACTCGGGCACTGCCCGAGGTCAGTAGGGGGCCCCATGAGATGTCCCTGGTACCTTTCATAAGCTTTTTTGGGTGTGGTTTGAGTGTGGGCAAGGACACGGGCCCCATAATCCCCTATTGCCCGGGGGCCCCATGAGTTGTCAGTCCGCCCCTGTCTCTGGGTCTTATACTAAAGCTGGGTATACAGTACATGTAGATTTTTTTCTTTCAACCAGCAGGTGCAGAAGGTGTGGATGTAGAATAAACAATTGAGTGCTGAAGCCTGCTGCGGCTGATCAAAATGCTGATTTTCCAGTAGGACAAACAAAAGCTGGTCTAATGACTAGCTTCTGTTGAACAGAGAGGGACCCACACATCCATATTCATCCAGTTCTTGCTGTCCCAGCCAAAATTACACATGACTATACCTAGCTTTATGGTTAGGAGCTGGGAGGTCCATCTCACGGACACATCATCGCTGTCATAGCCTGTGTTTGGTTATCACAGTGATTCTTCAATAAAACCCACTACTGTACAATTTTCTCCTTCTGAATGAAGAAAAAAATGCATCTTTTTCTCCTAATCTGAGAAGAATGTAAATAAAAATAAATATTAAACAATTAACAATAAATATCGGATTAATTTAGGTTAGTATCGGTGCAAATGTGAGTAAAAAAAAACAAAAAACCCCACAACAAAAACATGCACTATTATTTATCTGGCCCTGTTACTGATACAAACAAATGATGTACACATACAGTATATGATACTACTGTAAATGTCACAAGTAGAAGTTATTTTTGGTGGAGAGTCATGGCAATGGCAAGAAATATAGAGTTGAATTAAAAAAAAAAAAAAAGTAATAAGAATATTGTTTTTTCTTTTTAACCAACACATTCCAGTGCTATACTCAGTCATTAAAGTGGTTGTAAAAGATTTTTTTTTTTACATTAAGATAAAAAAAACAAAAAAACAAAAAACCTTTTACATGCAACCCCCCACTCACTTGAGCCCAATCTCGGCACTGTGCACGTCTGCAGCAGCTTGTCTAACCTCTCCCAGCTTTCACAGGTCAGATCAGTGGGAACCATTGGCTTCTGCCACTGTCAGTCAAAACCTGTAAGCAGAGAATGGGGGGGGGGGGTTGGAGCCAAGCTGGGCAGTGTGTCTAAATAGACGACAGCAGCACGGCTCAGGAGCAAGCCCACGTGAGTGACCATCATTGGAAGCAGCTTTCTATGGTAGGCACTCGGCAGGGGGGAGAACCAAGAGCGCCAGTGAAGGACTCGACAAGTGGGGGATCTGTGCTGCTCTATGCAAAACTTATTTTTTAAAAAAAACTGGGAAGCCTTAGTATTGTTTTGAGATTAATTTTACCTTCAGGCATTATGAGGTACAAACACACTTACGTTATGTGACTGTTCTTCTTTAACCACAGTTGTTACATTTCTGCTATGGACCTGTTTATTGTGCAATAACTTTTGCCATTACCTAAAAAAAAAAAAAAAAAAGTAATACATATACTGATTATTAAGGACTAGAGAGGCTTTCGTTTGTGATATTGTCTTGCAAATGTACTTTTTCATGCAATACTTAGAAGAAGAAAAAAAATGAACAAAATTAAAAACACTTAATTTTTGCCCAGTGTTCATTAACCACTTGCCTTCAAGAGGAATTACTCCCCTTCCTGACCTGGCCATTTTTTGCAATATGGCACTACGTTACTTCAACTGACAATTGCACAGTCATGCAATGCTGCACCCAAATGAAAATTATGTCATTTTTCCCCCCCCACAAATAGAGCTTTCTTTTGGTGGTATTTGATTACCTAAAAAATAAACAAATGTATAATATATATATATATATATATATATATATATATATATATATATATATATATATAATAATTTTTTTTTTTTTTACTATAAAACAAAAAAAAATTTTAAAACTAATTTCGTCATACATTTTGCCCAAAATGTATTCTGCTACATGTGTTTGCTAAAAAAAAAAATTCCAAAAATGTAAATGAATTGGTTTATGTAAAAGTTCTAGCATCTACGAATGGTGGTATATATACTAGAATTTTTATTTCTTTTATACTAGTAACGGCGGCAATCAGCGACTTATAGCGGGACTGCAGCGGGCATTCTTACACTGAGTGGGAACTGACTAACTGCCACTGACATCCCCAGTGACACTAATACAGTGATCAGTGCTAATAAAAAGCATCGACACTGTACTAATGACACTGGGCAGGAAAGGGTTATCATCTGGGGCGATCAAAGGGTTAACAGTGTGCAGTTTTGCTGTGTGTGGTTTACTAGGGAAACATGCTGCTGTGTATTTCTCTGCTGTCCAGAGAAATACACGGCAGCGTGTTATTGCTGGCAAGAGAGAGACCTGTGCTGTCTTTGGCCGGGACCCGGTGATTGACATCAATAGCCGCCAATGGCGGTGTGGGTAGGGTGGCACGCACGCACCCTACCCAGAAATGCAAATCACATATACATGTGACTTTGCACAACCCTGGCCCCCTGTAGCAGTATTTCTGCTATAGGGTGGGGGGGCAAGTGGTTAACAGAGGGTTTACACTATTCCTGTGTCAAATTACATGCAAATGCAGTGCGATTTGAGCCATACACTTTGTATGGCTCAAATCACATTGCATCCGTGCCAAAAAGGTGCAGGACGCTCTTTAAATCTGCATCTGAATCACATCACAATTGTGTTATCATCCATGCAATGCGATTTCTGGCAATCGCATTGCGTTTTGCGATCTGTTTCAGGGTGTCATTCATTTATTATTGACATCAACACCAGATCGCATGAACCTGATGCGATTGCAATGTGGTGTGGGAAATGCACAGGATTCACAACATTTCATGCACCACATTGGTGTGAACGTAGGCTCAAAAAAAAAAAAAAAAAAAAAAAATTATAAAATATTATTCTACAATTTATCTTGTTTAAAATGACACTAAAATTATGATTATGATTCTAATACAAAGCATTGTGTTATGATTCTAATACAAAGCATTGTGAAGTTATTTACAAATAAAATAAAGTTGCTTTTTCAACTAAAAAGAATAAAAAAAAAAAAAAAAGCATAAAAATGTTAGTTGAAGGGAGAAGGGGAAGAAGGAAGTTAATTAGGATAAACAAAGGGTTAATAAAAGGTTAAATCAACAAATTTTAAAAACTTTTTTTTTTTTCTTGTCAGGCTATTTTAACTGTCAGCATCTGCAAACTGAAGTTCAGCCCTTTGATCTGCAGATGAATGACACAAAGTAGATACAATATGAACAATGTTACTTTGTATCTCTCTACCAAAAAATGTTACAGTTATTTGACAGTAGCTATCCAGGAACTCATGGCTTCATTCTGCCAGCAATTGAGAGTATGTGGCAGAGGACTGAATACAACACAAGCTCTGTATATTTTGATTAATTATTTTTGGGTATGTCCCCAACTGCTCCCCCTTGCTCAGTCTGTTACCAGGTGTCTCCTTTAGCTATCTGGCTGTTAAAAGACACCCATGTAAGCGTGCTCCCATCTAGGATCTGAGCTGATTCGTGTGCGCCCATTGACCAACACGGCACCCAGAAAGCCACTCTCCTGCTCCCTCTTCCTCCCAGAGAACTGACTGATGGCATTAGGAGCTATCATTCCACTGCCATCAGCATCCTTGTCCACCATCTGGAAGGTTGGAGAATAATGCGGATATCCTGGATCCAGCAGCGGTCACAAGGGACTGCAGGTAAGTGTTTGGGGTCAGGTTGGCACAGAAAGGTAATGGAGTACTAGGAAGTAAGAGAATAGAATTCCAGTAAGAGGGAAATCTCCCCTTAGGCAATTGTCACAGGTACAAATGTCCCCATTGGAAGATTTCCCTTCTATTCCTGTTCTGGTGGGAATATACATTTTACACTTACCCATCACTTTTATTCCTGATGACACCGGTGATGAGCAAAGCCAACCATGCATGTATCATAATGTCCCCGTCCCTGCTGAAATGGCCACATTTCATTCCATGTAAATCAGACAGCCCCTTGCAAGTTGAGGATGGATCTAATGGTGATTGTATAGTGTATTGTCGCCTTAAAGAGTTACTAAACCCACAACAGTAAAACCAGTCTGTATATGCAGTAAAGCATGCTTGTTATACTCACTGTGGAACTTAAAGGGTTAATCCTCTGCTTTGTGTAAAAAGGCTGTTTGATCCTGTCTTCTCTGATCCTCCCCTTCTTCCACAGCCCCCAATCCATCTGCTGATAGTACAGAGCCCTAGGAGGCACTATGCACATGCTCAGTTTGGTGTGTATTTTTTTTAAACATAGTTTTTATTTTATTTTTTTTTTGGGGGGGGGTTCATACAGAAGGTTGGGGGTTACTCAGCCTCACTGGACAGTCAGAGGAGAATGAAAGCTCCTCTTACAAGCTTCACCAGTCCTTGATGGGACATCGGTAGAAGTGCTATATACTGCTGATGAGAAAAGGTATTTAGCAGTTTATACTGTGGGAGACCGGATATAGTGAATGCAGGGTCCTGGGTTTAGTAACACTTTAAGGCTTAGTTCACACATTTGGCGGGGGGGGGGGGGGCTGCAGCAAGAATCATACCCCTGGGAAGCAAATGGGGTTGAGAACAAAGTCGTTTCATGTTAAAGACAGCGATTATTCATGGGGTAATGAATAAGCGCTGTCTTTAACGTTAAACACGTTTACCTGCCAGTCCCCCACTATATTTCCACTGTCTGTATTGGTTTTATCTTGGTTCAATAAAGTGGATTGTTTGGAGTGCAGCCGATCGGACAGCCTCTGTTCTCATCTATGCAGCACACGAGCTGGGCTAGCACCTACAGGAGGAGTTGTGCTTGGAGATTGGGAGTCTCTCTACCCTGAGCAGCAGTAAACATAGAAGTGAATATGATAAGAATGGTATAAAGTGAGCGCTCTTGACCAAGCAGCTAGCACTAAAAGTAATCACAGTGTACCCATAAAAAGCGGAATAATAATATCAGAGTGCAGCACTAAGAGATAAGTGCAAAAGGCAAATAGTCCGTAGTTGTAGACTGGGTATAAATATATAGTCCCAAAAAAATAATAATAACTGATGAAGACCAGGAAGCAATGGAAAGAGTGCGCACTCACCGGACGCGCATGGAAAATGCGCATAAATGGATGTCTCCTGGAATCCTAAAGTAGATGGAAAGGGTGAATTCCAATCTTAGGATCAATCAGCCTGGGAAGATGTATCAGAGATCCGGAGGTCCCCTTAAGGTTGGTATGATTATCAGCCAGACTCCAAGAACTCCGTCCCTCCTGGATTAAAATGGCCGCGGGGCTGTCTCGTGGCTCCGGGCAGAAGATGACGTCATGCTCTGTCGGTTCCTCCTAAGGCCTTTCGTGCCCAAGCACATCATCAGAGGGGATACTCTGATGATGTGCTTGGGCACGTCATCTTCTGCCCGGAGCCACGAGACAGCCCCGCGGCCATTTTAATCCAGGAGGGACGGAGTTCTTGGAGTCTGGCTGATAATCATACCAACCTTAAGGGGACCTCCGGATCTCTGATACATCTTCCCAGGCTGATTGATCCTAAGATTGGAATTCACCCTTTCCATCTACTTTAGGATTCCAGGAGACATCCATTTATGCGCATTTTCCATGCGCGTCCGGTGAGTGCGCACTCTTTCCATTGCTTCCTGGTCTTCATCAGTTATTATTATTTTTTTGGGACTATATATTTATACCCAGTCTACAACTACGGACTATTTGCCTTTTGCACTTATCTTTTAGCGCTGCACTCTGATATTATTATAGAAGTGAATGTGGCTGTACTGCAATGCACACAACTTTGATCACTGCACATGGATTTACTAGGCTAAAAGAGGCAGTAAACATAATACCTTCCAGTCACCTGTCAAGCACCCACTGAAAAGCGATCCACCGCAGGTCATAAATGCAAACTAGCTCCAATGGTGGCCATGAATGCTTTGATAAATGATAGGCAAATTTTCTGATCGATCTTTCCCGATAGGAATAATTGATCTATAGTTGACAGTGCATACAATCGATATGACACACACAGGGAAGTCAATTTTGATCAACAGTTGGAAGATATGACTATAACCTATTGATCCCCGTATGCTTTTCCCCATTAAGCCAAGTTTCTGTGTGAATTCCGCACCACAATCGCATCCTGTTCATGCAAACCACTGTGGGTGTGTATGTTAAGTTAACAAAGTTAAGTTTGCAAAATTCAGTGCGATATGCAGAATTGGTTCACATGGATGTTAATGCCCACATGATCCGATCCAAAAAAAAAAAAAAAAAAAAAAAAAAAAAAAAGGATCCAGCAGCTTTTTGGTGAGGGTGCAGTGCGATTTGAGCCTTATAAAATATATGGCTCCAATCTCACTGCACAGAATTCGCATGTGATTTGCTCAGGAATGTGGTGCGGTTCCTGGACGAATCACATGCGATATGCCGCACCGCATCAGTGTGAACCCAGGCTAAAACTGATTGAAATACTATCAAATTCATTAATAAAGCATCCTAGTGCTGTCAATGGATGCACGACGATTGACCATTTTCAGCCCTGGCTGACTGACTATATGGAGCAGATGAGAAGTCACACCTATTTGATTGTTTGCGGATTTGATCGAATTACACATCAACTGGATAAAGAAAAAAAATATATGGAGTACGGCCACCATAACAGAGACACAGACAGCAAGAACCTCTGTCAGGGGTTTTATATCTCCTCATCACTCTGTCCTAATCCAAAATTCATATCAGTACATTCAATGACATAATGAATGTTGCTGGAAAGTACCAGGTGGTATCAAAAAGTTTTGAGACTAGTTTTATAGCACAAGGCAACACACACAGTTACAGGGAGCACCAGGGGCAGACTGACCATTTGGAAACTTGGGCACTGCCCGAGGGCCCAGGGTCAGTAGGGGGCCCCATGAGATGCCCCTGGTACCTTTTTCATAGGCTTTTTTGAGTTTGGGCAAGGACACAGGGGCTCCATGATCCCCGATCTCCCCCGGGCAGGGGGCCCCATGAGTTGTCAGTCCGCCCCTGGGGAGCAGTGACCCTCATAAATCAGTGTGCCAAAAGACATCTGTTCTGTGTACATCGGGAGCTGTGCAACTGGTGCTATTCTGACCAAGTCTGCTATTTCATCATGGACAGCAAGTTAGAATAAAGAGGAAACCTGAAATTAGTTATACTTTAAAGGAAAAAGAATCTTAAATGAAAACGATTGAAGAAAACTCTACTAAAGTGGGGCTGCAGCACTATAAATAAAGGGTGGAGAGGAGTGAGTATTGGACCAGAGGCAGCACATGGATGAGACAAGTCCTAAACAATCCTGACCATACTCCTCACCTGACATGTGAACGTAGAGCCTCATACTCAGCACACAACAGGGCTGCGAAGGAAAGACAGCTCTCCATCTTCTTCCGGTGCCTCCGGGTGTCACACACATGATATCCGCCTTCTCTCTTCAGTCTACAGGATCTCCTGTACTGTAAAGCACGGATGCTGTGAATGTGCTTTCATGAATTGATGGGAGGGGGAGGAGAGGCTGCATGCACAATCCCTGTCAGTGACTTCACACTGCAAGCTGAACATTAACCCCTGACTGTCCTGCCTCTACTGAGATAAAGACAGCAAGATCAGCTCACCCGAAAATGCAGGGTCCCCCAGTGTTCCCCTCTCCTCTGTATGATGTACACATTCTCCACTGACCCTCCAATCCTCCTCCCTGCTGGACAGGAGGAGGATTCTTGTTTGGTTACAATATTTACAAAGAGTGTTACTTTTGTTACACATTCAGGAAAAAAAAAAAGATTCTTTGTTTTACAGTTTCCACCTCATTCCTTTAAACTCCGAACACAATAATTATACATGTTCTGAGGCGAATTTAATGCAGATAAAGACCTAAGTGAGTTTAATAGCCACCGTAATCAGCCCCAGAACCTGTGTAGGTAATATGTGTTCAGTTTTAAAGGGATGAGGTGGCAGCCCAATGCTTTTTTGTTTACAAACGTTTTTATTTTTTAAGAAATAGACTGCAAAATGGCATTACAGCGTCAAGTAGAATATACAACAGAAACAAGGCACAGCTGTAGCATTCATTTCAAAAGGCACAATCGGTTCTGAGGCTAATTTAATGAAGATAAGGTACTGCGTTTAATTGCCACCTTAATCAGCCCCAGAACCTGTGTAGGTAATATGTGCTCAGTTTTGGAGGGATGAGGTGGCAATCCTATTGCCACCTCATCCCTTTAAACCCCAAACACATATTAATTGTACAAGTTCTAAGGCTAATTTAATGAACATAAAGAACTAAGTGAGTTTAATTACCACCTTAATCAGTCCCGGAACCTGTGTAGGTAATATGTGTTCGGTTTTAAAGGGGTGAGGTGGCAACCTAGTTTGTTCTCTGTATATAAACATCCCTCAGTACAGCATCAAGTAGAACTATAGGCAAAACAGTTTTTTTCTTCATTTTGGATAGAGCAATAGAGAGTTATAACACGTCATATTTTTTTTTTTCGTCATCTGTGTCCCATTGCAGAGATTTCCCTTCACTTCCTGTCCCATAGCCACACAGGAAGTGAGAGGAAATCCCTACAAATTAACCGCCTCCCACCCGCCATATAGTCCAATGACGAACGCAAGGTGGTTCTCTCGCTCTGGGAGGAGGTCATATGACGTCCTCCCAGGGGAGGACTGACTATTTGGAAACTCAGGTACTGCCCGAGGGCCCGGGGTCAGTAGGGGGCCCCATGAGATGCCTTTGGTACCTTTTTCATATGTTTCATTTTTTGAGTTTGGGCAAAGACACAGGGGTCCCATGATCCCATATTGCCCAGGGGCCCCATGAGTTGTCAGTCTGCCCCTGCATCCTCCCATTCTCACCGCGCATGCGTGGCTCTGGGAGCGCACAGCGCAGCAATCGCCAATGCGCTGTGTCCAAGCACCGATCCAGCTCGTGAGGAGAGCTGGTAATCAGCATTCCTCGGAGGGGACATGTACACAGATCATCAGAGCACTGATGATCAGTGTGCCCTAATGATCAGTGTAGCCCCAGCAGTGCCACCTGTCAGTGTCCATCAGTGCCATGTGTCAGTGCTCATCCATGCCACCTGCCAGTGTCCATCAGTGCCACATATCCGTGCCTACCAGTGCACATCAATGCCAGATATCAGTGCCCATATGAGCTGCCATTCAGTGTCACCCATCAGTGCCACCTATCAGTGCCAGTCAGTGCCGCCTATCAGTGCCAGTCAGTGCTGCCTGTCAGTGCCACCTAACAGTGCCAGTCAGTGCCACCTATCAGTGCCGACTATCAGTGCCATATATGAGTGCTGCCTTTCAATGCCCATCAGTGATGCCTGTCAATGCCCATCAGTGCCACCTCATCAGTGCCCATCAGTGCCACCTATCAGTGTCCATCAGTGCAGCCTATCAGTGCCCATCACTGCAGCCTCATTACTGCACATCAGTGAAGGAGAAAAATCACTTATTTACAAAATTTTCTAACAAAAACTAAGAAAAAATGTTTTTTCAAAATTTTCAGTGGTTTTTGGTTTGTTTAAGAAAAAATAAAAAACCAAGAGGTGATTAAATACCACCAAAATAAAGCTCTATCTGTCACAAAAAAATGATAAAAATGTCATATGGGTACAGTGTTGTATGACCGCACAATTGTCATTCAAAGTGTGACAGTGCTGAAAGCTGGAAATTGGCCTTAGCAGGAAGGGGGTATAAGTGCCCTGTAGGCTAGTGGTTAAAGGAATTCCTTGGGGACCCCCAAATTACCATAAATAGTGTCCCCATTGGAAAATGCCCCCTCTATTACTTTTTTGAGGTCAACCCAATAATTGGGATTTTCTTTTATGTTCACTTTGAATGAAAATGGTAAAAAGGGGAGAGAGGACGAATCTCTTTAATGGGGGGGCACAGACAGCAATAAAAACTGACAGGGGTTCTAATCCATCTCCACTCCATGCAAAATTTAATTAAAAAAAAAAGCTTTTAGTTATACTTTCATGTCCTCACTGTGGTGGCTGGAAAAGCTCATACCCGGTTGACACCAGAATGCAGTGCCTAAAAGGTATGTTCCGTGAACATGCACCACGCTTGAACACTGCCCTCATAATCTTCTGTAGGTGTGAATTGTAACCAGCACCCCAAACACAGGTCGCAAACACAGTGCGTTTGCAGGCACTAAATCACATGGTACCCGCAGTACCATGCAATTTGGTGCGGCACATTTTTAAAATAGTGCATGTGTTACCTTTTCAAGTGTAATTTGCACCCCATGCAAATTAATGGATGCAGCACACATACTAGCATAGGGATATTATTCACTAAACAAGTTGGGACTGGTCCAGTTTTTTCTTTTCTTTTTTTCCCCCCCACTTATTTATTGTCATATATGATTATTGTATAATATTGCCCCTATAGGACTTTCTGACTGTTTATGTTTTGTTTTACAAAACAGTGCAAATACCAACATTTAAGCTACAAACATTCACCTAGTGCTATTAGCAATGTGTTTACATTACACCAAAAGTCAAAAAACATACTTCTCCATTTACATGGAGGTCAGGTTAATAAAAGCCAGGTGGAGGGGAGGACAGAGCCAGGTAGACAGAAGAGAGGGGAATACAGAGCCAGGTGGAGGGGAGAATGGAGCCAGGTAGACAGAAGAAAGAGGGGGGGGGTACAGAGCCAGTTGGAAGTGAGGACGGAGCAAGGTAGACAGAAGAGAGGGGGGTACAGAGCCAGGTGAACAGAAGAGAGGGGGGTACAGAGCCAGGTGGAGGGGAGGATGGAGCCAGGTGGACAGAAGAGGGTTTATAGAGCCAGCTGAACAGAAGAGAGGGGGTACAGAGCCAAGTAGAGAAGACAGAGCCAGGTTGAAAGAAGAGAGGGGGTACAGAGCCAGGTGGAGGGAAGGATGGAGCCAGGTGGACAGAAGGGGGGAGGGGTACAGAGCAAGGTGGAAGAGAGGACAGAGCCAGATGAGCAGAAGAGAGGGGGCTACAGAGCCAGGTGGAGGGGAAGACAGAGCCAAGCTGGCAGAAGAAAGGGGATACAGAGCCAGGTAGAGGGGAGGATGGAGTCAGGTGGACAGAAGAGAGTGGGGGTACAGAGCCAGGTGGAGGGGAGGACCAAGCCAGGTGAACAGAAGAGAGGGGGGTACAGAGCCAGGTGGAAGGGAAGACAGAGCCAGGTGAACAGAAGAGAGGGGGTACAGAGCCAGGTGGAGGGAAGGATGGAGCCAGGTGGACAGAAGAGGGGGTACAGAGCCATGTGGAGGAGAGAATGGAGTCAGGTGGACAGAAGAGGAGGGGTACAGAGCCAGTTGAATGACAGAATGGAGCTATGTGAACAGAAAAGAGGGGTACAGAGCCAGGTGGAGGGATGATGGAGCCAGGTGGACAGAAGAGGGTTTATAGAGCCAGCTGAACGGAAGAGAGGGGGTACAGAGCCAGGTAGAGGGGAGGAAGAAGCCAGGTTGACAGAACATAGACAGGTGGAGGGAAGGACAGAGCCAGATGGACAGAAGAAAGGGCGTACAGAGCTAGGTGGAGGGGAGGACAGAGCCAGAGGGACAGAAAAAGAGAAGAAAGAGAGATACAGAGCCAGGTAGAGGGGAGGATGGAGCCAGGTTGACAGAAGAGAGGGCGTACAAAGACAGGTGGAGGGGAGGACAGAGCCAGGTGGACAGAAGAAAGGGAGGTACAGAGCCAGGTGAACAGAAGAAATGGAGGGGATGACAGAGCCAGATGGACAAAAGAGGAAAGGTACAGAGCCATGTGGAGGAGAGGATGGAGTCAGTGGACAGGAAAGAGGGGGTACAGAGCCAGGTGGAGGGGAGGATGGAGCCAGGTGGATAGAAGTGAAGGAGGTACAGAGCCAGGTGGAAGGGAGGATGGAGCTATGTGAACAGAAGAGGAAGGGTACAGTGCCAGGTGGAGGGGAGGGTGGAGCCAGGTGAACAGAAGAGGGGGTACATAGTCAGGTGGAGGAGAGGACAGAGCTATGTGAACAGAAGTGAGGGGTACAGAGCCAGGTAGATAGAAGAGGGGGTACAGAGCCAGGTGGAGGGGAGGACAGAGCCAGGTGGATAGAAGAGAGGGGGTACAGAACCAAGTGGAGGGAAGGATGGAGCCAGGTGAACAGAAGAGAGGGGGTGTAGAGCCAGTTGGAGGTGAGAACGGAGCCAGGTGGAAAAAAGAAAGGGGGGTATAGAGCGCAGTGGAGGGGAGGACAGAGCCAAGTGAAAAGAAGAGAGGGGGGTAAAGAGACAGATGGAGGGGAGTATGGAACCAGGTGGACAGGACAGTAGAGGGGGAGGTACAGAGCCATGTAGAGGCGAGGATGGCGGTATGTGACTAGAAGAGGATAGGTACAGAGCCAATGGAGGGGAGGATGGAGCCAGGGGGACAGAACAGGGGGTACAGAGCCAGGTAGAGGGAAGAATGCAGCCAGGTGCACAGAAGAGGGGGTACAGAGCCAAATGGAGGGGAAGACAGAGTCAGGTTGACAGAAGAGAGGGGGTACAGACAGTAGTGTATTTTGGTTTTGTGCTGCCCTAGGCAACACTAAAATCGGGCACCCCTCATCTAAATTTGTCCCTCCCTTTGCTGTTTAAGATCCACCTCTTTAGGACAGGAGCATGATGGAGGGCAGGGTGACATGGGGGGGTCGTGGGACAGGAGGGGGGCAGCATGATGGGGGGCTGCAGGTCAGGAAGTGGGCAGCGGGACAGGAGGGGAGCAGCATGACGGGGGATATCAGGACAGTTCTAAGCCATCGGGACAGGTGGGGGGGTAGCAGGACAATGTGATGGGTGGGGAGACAAAGGGATAGATGGGGGGCACTGGACAGGATCGGGGTAGCGGGACAGGAGGAGAAGCACAGAGGTACAGGTGAGGGGCAGCAGGACAGGAGGAGCGCAGAGGGACAGGTGAGGGGCAGTGGGACAGGAGGAGCGCAGTGGGACAGGTGAGCGCAGAGGGACAGGTGGGTGGCAGCATGACGGGGCATGGTAACAGGATCGAGGCAGCGAGACCGGAGGAGCACAAAGGGACAGGTGAGGGGCAGTGGAACAGGAGGAGTACAGAGGGACAGGTGGGGGGCAGTGGGACAGGAGGAGCGCAGAGGGACAGGTGGGGGGTAGTGGGACAAGAGGAGGGCAGAGGGACAAGTGAGGAGCAGTGGGACAGGAGGAATGCAGAGGGACAGGTGAGGGGCAGAAGGAGCGCAGAGGGACAGGTGGGGGGCAGAGGGACAGGAGGAGCGCAGAGGGACAGGTGGGGGGCAGTGGGACAGGAGGAGTGCAGAGGGACAGGTGGGGGCAGTGGAACAGGAGGAGTACAGAAGGACAGATGAGGGGCAGTGGAACAGGAGGAGCACAGAGGGACAGGTGGGGGGCAGTAGGACAGGAGGAGCGCAGAGGGACAGGTGAGGGGCAGCGGGACAGGAGGAGCGCAGAGGGACAGGAGGAGCGCAGAGGGACAGGTGGGGGGCAGAGGTTCAGGAGGAGCGCAGAGGGCAGATGGGGGGCAGCAGGACAGGAGGAGTGCAGAGGGACAGGTGGGCAGACGCCCCAGGATCTCCGGCGGCGTCTGAAAAAGGGCAGGAGTCTCCTCCACCCTGGCTTCATCCTCTTCTTCTTCCTCCTCCGCTAGCACCTTTTTGCCATCCTGCAAATCCTGGCTTACAGTGACAGCGGGCCCCGGCCCACACGTGCTCCGAGCGCACACTGGGGGATCCACCCACAGGGACAGGAGGAGCGCAGACGGACAGGTGGGGGGCAGAGGTTCAGGAGGAGCGCAGAGGGCAGGTGGGGGGCAGCAGGACAGGAGGAGTGCAGAGGGACAGGTGGGGGGCAGTAGGACAGGAGGAGCGCAGAGGGACAGGTGAGGGGCAGCGGGACAGGAGGAGCGCAGAGGGACAGGAGGAGCGCAGAGGGACAGGTGGGGGGCAGAGGTTCAGGAGGAGCGCAGAGGGCAGATGGGGGGCAGCAGGACAGGAGGAGTGCAGAGGGACAGGTGGGCAGACGCCCCAGGATCTCCGGCGGCGTCTGAAAAAGGGCAAGAGTCTCCTCCACCCTGGCTTCATCATCTTCTTCTTCCTCCTCCGCTGGCACCTTTTTGCCATCCTGCACATCCTGGCTTACAGTGACAGTGGGCCCCGGCCCACACGTGCTCCGAGCGCACACTGGGGGATCCGCCCACCACTCTGCTCTCCTCTTCAGCCGGTCCTTTGGCACGGGTGATTCTCCTTGTGTATCGGCTTGGCTGTACCCTCATGCATGGCGGCCCTGCTGCTGACACACACAGTGTCCCTTCAGCCTGGGAGGGGGGGCGTTCCGCCCCCTGTAAACTGCCACCCTAGTCAAACGCCTTGTTTGCCTTGTGGCAGATATACCCCTGGGACTTAGGGTTGATTCACACCACAGAAATAGAGGCTGTATTAGTGTGACAGATCAGTGGATAAGTGGTTAGCACTGCTGCCTCACAGCGCTAGGGTTGTCGGTTTGAATCTCAAGCATGGCAATGAATTTGCATGATCTCCCTGTGTGAGTACCCTAACATACATGTGCTGGTGGCAGCATCTTTGCTTTCTGTCTAAATGATCCCTAGAATGTGAATTAGAATGAGGCCTTGTCTGTTCAAACACCTTTAAAGCTGCACCTTATGTGAATGTCAAACAATGGGATGAGATAAGGGCCTGGACTAATGATTGATTTGATAATGCTGGTTTGCACTCCGCCCCCTTCTGGGAAGGATTTGTCAAGCCAAGAGCTGAGAGAGAGGAGAGAGAGAAAAGGGTTAAAAAAAATTAATAAAATAATGGCATGAAGTCCCCCTCCAAATCCATAACAGACCCTTATCCGAGCATGCAGATACCGCATGCCTTCAAAGATTTATTTCTTTTGTTGAATTGCCTGCTTGGTTCACACTAGATGCGATTTAAAATTGTGCTTTTTGTTGGCAATTTCACCATGTTTTCTGTAGATTTACCAATGCGTTATTGCGTTTTCAATTGTGTTTTGCATTGTGATTTCTATTGTAGTCTATATGTGAAATCGCTACAAAATGCAGAAGAAGTTAGACAAGAACTACTTTTGAAATCGTGCTGCAGCAAATCGCTTATGTTAAGACATTCACATGCACATTCATTAGATCCGATATCAGGTACAATTTCAATTCCCAAATCGCACCTGAAAGCACGCACCCTGGATGTGACTTGGCATGCGATTTGCATGCCCTGTGACTTGCAAATCACATGCCAAATTGCACCTGATGTGACAGAGGGCTAACACCACAGTCACATCTAATCCAATTTGGAAATCGGGAAGTCGCACAATTTCAAAATCAGATTGGATGTGATTGTATCCTATAGTGGACAATAGGGTGCAACTTGGCCTACAATTTGCAAGTCGCCTGGCATGCAAATCACATGCCAAATTGAACCCGATGTGACTGGGGGCCACCCTGGTCACATCAAAGCGGATTTTGAAGTGGTGCGACTTACACTATGGTCACATCATGTGACTTACAGTGGAGTCGCATGATTTCAAAGTCGGGGGACATGCTGATTTAAAGTGCAAATTGCAAGACATCTGACACAGATCTCTCTGCAAATCGCATGAAAAGTAGTGTATTCATTACTTTAGAAATTGTTGCAGCTCCAACCAAGTTTGAACCACACCAATATGAACGCTCTAATAGCGGTCACATTGAATGCTACTTGGCATGTGATTTGCATGACATGCGACTTGCAAATCGTATGCCAAGTCGCACCCTATTGTCTGCTATTAGAGCAGTCACATGGGTGCGTTTCCGACACATGTACTACTTTTTTGGCGATTTGCATAGATATCTGTGTCAGATGTCTTGCAAATCACAAAGAAATCTGCATCTTCACTGTAAGTCGCACGATTTCTAAATCGGCTTTGGTGTGACTGGGGTGTAAGGCCTTTTTATGTTTGATTTCCTGAGTGTTTTTCCAATTTATGAGAAATTGTGCAAACTAGCAAAAGTGAATTGACATTCTCATTATTGCATGCGAGATATGGTCATGTGACTGCCTTAACTCATGCGATAATCTGGAGTGAATTGTGCCAATAGTGCAAATAAATATTGCTATGGGGTTCCCCTTCACATCCCTGTTCAATGTTCTGTTGTATGCTGCACAGGTACACTTCACTGTGGATTTCTTTCTGACTGATTTGTGGGGCCTGTACACCAAGGGTTAACGCAGGTGGGAAGAGAATTAATCAGGTGCAAACACTTTCTCTGACCAAATGAATGACAGTGGTGGGTGTGGCCTATGTTATATAAAGAGTTGAAGTAGTGGATGATTTCTTGGAAGAGGCCAGGTTATTTTCAGCAAGTCCTTGCCTGTGGTGGTTTGGAGGAGGAAGAGATATTGTGGTGAATTGCCCCAGACCCCACTCAGGCTGTGTTTTGATGTGGACTGTAAATGTTATGCATTTTTTTCCTTCTAAAGTGGGTTTGTGTGTTATTGTACAATGATTGTGTGTTATTATCTTTGCATTGTAATTAGAGATGAGCGAAGAAATGAAAAATTCGATTCGACTGATTCGGCGAATTCGTGGACAATATTCGATTCGAGTCGAATAAATTCGCTGTGAATTTAACTTAAAAAAGGGTGTTTCTAGGCTTCAGAGAAACTTAATATTAGTGCAGAACACTGTACCTTTAATTTAAATGCCCTTGGAGTCTTCTGGGGAAGAGAAATAATACTGTCACTCAGTATGACATGCAGATGAGTGCCGTCGATCTTAGAATCACCGCACACTTCACTCATTTGGCCAGTCACGGGGCCAAAACCAGTGTTTGGAGCCACAGTGTGGCGGTGGAGGCAGCAGCAATGGGAGGCCATACAGCAACCTATGACAAAATGGAAACCAGCAGGAGTGTGAGGAGACCTGAAAGTGGCACATGGCAGAGTGGGAGCAATGGGAGGCGGTACAGGGACCCATGTCACACTGTGGACCCAGCAGCAGCGTGACCAGGCGGTACGGGGGCCCATGGCAGATTACAGGCCTGGCAGCAGCAATGGGAGGCCCGTAATCTGCCAGCACCCTATGACAAAAAATGGAACACACCAGCAGTGTGTGAGGAGACCTGAAAGTGGCACATGGCAGAGTGTGGCGATGGAGACAGCAGCAATGGGAGGCCGTACAGGGACCCATGAGAGACTGTGGACCTGGCAGCAGCATGAGGAGGCGGTATAGGGGCCCATGGCAGATTAGGGGCCTGGCAGCAGCTATAGGAGGCCCGTAATCTGCCAGCACCCTATGACAAAAAATTGAACACACCAGCAGTGTGTGAGGAGACCTGAAAGTGGCACATGGCATGAGAGACTCTGGACCTGGCAGCAGCATGAGGAGGCGGTATATAGGGGCCCATGGCAGATTAGGGGCCTGGCAGCAGCTATGGGAGGCCCGTAATCTGCCAGCACCCTATGTCAAAAAATTGAAAACACAAGCAGTGTGAAGAGACCTGAATGTGGCACATGGCAGAGTGTGGCGATGGAGACAGCAGCAATGGGAGGCCGTACAGGGACCCATGACACACTCTGGACTTGGCAGCAGCATGAGGAGGCGGTATAGGGGCCCATGGCAGATTAGGGGCCTGGCAGCAGCTATGTGAGGCCCGTAATCTGCCAGCACCCTATGACAAAAAATGTAACACACCAGCAGTGTGAGGAGACCTGAAAGTGGCACATGGCAGAGTGTGGCGATGGAGACAGCAGCAATGGGAGGCCGTACAGGGACCCATGACAGACTCTGGACCTGGCAGCAGCATGAGGAGGCGGTATAGGGGCCCATGGCAGATTAGGGGCCTGGCAGCAGCTATGGGAGGCCCGTAATCTGCCAGCACCCTATGTCAAAAAATTGAACACACCAGCAAGTGTGAGGAGACCTGAAAGTGGCACATGGCATGAGAGACTGTGGACCTGGCAGCAGCATGAGGAGGCGGTATAGGGGCCCATGGCAGATTAGGGGCCTGGCAGCAGCTATGGGAGGCCCGTAATCTGCCAGCACCCTATGACAAAAAATGTAACACACCAGCAGTGTGAGGAGACCTGAAAGTGGCACATGTTTGGGGCATGATTCATGGCGGATTTAGTCAGTTGTGTCAGGAACTGGTGGTTTGAAATCCAGACTAATCCACGCCTGATTCATTTTCACAAACGTGAGTCTCTCCACACTTTGGGTGGACAGTCGTGTCCTCCGCGGAGTTACAATACCTCCTGCCGCACTAAACACGTGCTCCGATGCCACGCTACTGGCCGGGCATGACAGCCTTTCAAGGGCAAATTCAGCTAGTTGGGGCCAAAGGTCAAGTTTCGTTGCCCAGTAGTCAAGGGGATTGTCTACCTCGGTTGGCAGGGTGCTGTCCAAGTAGGCCTAAGCCTGTTGTTTGAGGTCCTGCTCCAGGTCCACCTGATGCTGCTGCTGCTGCGGCTGGTTAGTAGTTTCCTCACTGCGCTGGTGAAGAAAGCTACTCATCATCGACTGCAGACTGAGGCAGCCGCTGCTGGTGGAGCTGCCACTGCTCCTACCACCCCACCCCTCCCCTGCTGCCATGGCAGCGGAACGCGAGCGCACAGGGCCCACAGTGTCTGAGGATGGACGTTGGCGCAGAAAGGCAGAGACCAGCTGACTACATAGGTGGTTTTTATAGTACGTTATTTTGGCCTCCCTCTCAGCAGGTGTGAAAAAGGCCACCATTTTTGAACGGTAGCGAGGGTCCAACAAGGTGGACAGCCAAAAGTCATCCCTCTGTCTGATGGTTATTATTCGGCTGTCGCTACGCAAGCAAGCGAGCATGCTATGGGCCATTTGTGCCAAGGAATGCGAGGGACTCCCTGCCTCCATCTCCACAGCATACTGCCATGGTGCGTCTGGGTCCTCTGTCTCCTCCTCCTCCTCCTCTACCAGATGCTCCTGCTCCTCCACTCCTGTCCGCTGAGTGGAAAAACCACCCATTTCACTCAATAATTCCTGAGCACCAATGTCCTCCTCTACCTCCTCCTCTTCTTCCTGTCCTGCCCCCACAGGGGTCATGTGGCGTTGAGATCTGTGCGCCACGTCTACCGCACCCTGACCAGCCATTGTTAACAGCATTTGTTCCAGGACGTGCAACAGAGGAATGATGTCGTTCATCCCATAGTCCTGCCGACTCACGAATAGCGTGGCCTCCTCAAAGGGCCTGAGCAAGTGCAGGTGTCACGCATGAGCTGCCAATGGCTGACATCTAAGTTACACAGGGAGTACCTTTATCCGCTTTTAACATCAGGAAATCTGTGATGGCCTTTCGCTGTTCGTAAAGGCGGTCTAACATATGTAGGGTTGAATTCCACCTTGTTGCAACGTCACAGCATGAGGAGTCGGTACGGGGGCCCATGGCAGATTACGTGCCTGGCAGCAGCAATGGGAGGCCCGTAATCTGCCAGCACCCTATGTCAAAAAATTGAACACACCAGCAGTGTGAGGAGACCTGAAAGTGGCACATGGCAGAGTGTGGCTATGGAGACAGCAGCAATGGGAGGCCATACAGGGACCCATGACACACTCTGGACTTGGCAGCAGCATGAGGAGGCGGTATAGTGGCCCATGGCAGATTAGGGGCCTGGCAGCAGCTATGGGAGGCTCGTAATCTGCCAGCACCCTATGTCAAAAAATTCAACACACCAGCAGTGTGAGGAGACCTGAAAGTGGCACATGGCATGAGAGACTGTGGACTTGGCAGCAGCATGAGGAGGCGGTATAGGGGCCCATGGCAGATTAGGGGCCTGGCAGCAGCTATGGGAGGCCCGTAATCTGCCAGCACCCTATGTCAAAAAATTCAACACACCAGCAGTGTGAGGAGACCTGAAAGTGGCACATGGCATGAGAGACTGTGGACCTGGCAGCAGCATGAGGAGGCGGTATAGGGGCCCATGGCAGATTAGGGGCCTGGCAGCAGCTATGGGAGGCCCGTAATCTGCCAGCACCCTATGTCAAAAAATTGAACACACCAGCAGTGTGAGGAGACCTGAAAGTGGCACATGGCAGAGTGTGGCGATGGAGACAGCAGCAATGGGAGGCCGTACAGGGACCCATGAGAGACTGTGGACCTGGCAGCAGCATGAGGAGGCGGTATATAGGGGCCTATGGCAGATTAGGGGCCTGGCAGCAGCTATAGGAGGCCCGTAATCTGCCAGCACCCTATGTCAAAAAATTCTACACACCAGCAGTGTGAGGAGACCTGAAAGTGGCACATGGCAGAGTGTGGCGATGGAGACAGCAGCAATGGGAGGCCGTACAGGGACCCATGAGAGACTCTGGACCTGGCAGCAGCATGAGGAGGCGGTATATAGGGGCCCATGGCAGATTAGGGGCCTGGCAGCAGCTATGGGAGGCCCGTAATCTGCCAGCACCCTATGTCAAAAAATTGAAAACACAAGCAGTGTGAAGAGACCTGAATGTGGCACATGGCAGAGTGTGGCGATGGAGACAGCAGCAATGGGAGGCCGTACAGGGACCCATGACACACTCTGGACTTGGCAGCAGCATGAGGAGGCGGTATAGGGGCCCATGGCAGATTAGGGGCCTGGCAGCAGCTATGTGAGGCCCGTAATCTGCCAGCACCCTATGACAAAAAATGTAACACACCAGCAGTGTGAGGAGACCTGAAAGTGGCACATGGCAGAGTGTGGCGATGGAGACAGCAGCAATGGGAGGCCGTACAGGGACCCATGAGAGACTGTGGACCTGGCAGCAGCATGAGGAGGCGGTATATAGGGGCCCATGGCAGATTAGGGGCCTGGCAGCATCTATGGGAGGTCCGTAATCTGCCAGCACCCTATGTCAAAAAATTCAACACACCAGCAGTGTGTGAGGAGACCTGAAAGTGGCACATGGCAGAGTGTGGCGATGGAGACAGCAGCAATGGGAGGCCGTACAGGGACCCATGAGAGACTCTGGACCTGGCAGCAGCATGAGGAGGCGGTATAGGAGCCCATGGCAGATTAGGGGCCTGGCAGCAGCTATGGGAGGCCCGTAATCTGCCAGCACCCTATGTCAAAAAATTCAACACACCAGCAGTGTGAGGAGACCTGAAAGTGGCACATGGCATGAGAGACTGTGGACCTGGCAGCAGCATGAGGAGGCGGTATAGGGGCCCATGGCAGATTAGGGGCCTGGCAGCAGCTATGGGAGGCCCGTAATCTGCCAGCACCCTATGTCAAAAAATTCAACACACCAGCAGTGTGAGGAGACCTGAAAGTGGCACATGGCATGAGAGACTGTGGACCGGGCAGCAGCATGAGGAGGCGGTATAGGGGCCCATGGCAGATTAGGGGCCTGGCAGCAGCTATGGGAGGCCCGTAATCTGCTAGCACCCTATGTCAAAAAATTGAACACACCAGCAGTGTGAGGAGACCTGAAAGTGGCACATGGCAGAGTGTGGCGATGGAGACAGCAGCAATGGGAGGCCGTACAGGGACCCATGAGAGACTCTGGACCTGGCAGCAGCATGAGGAGGCGGTATATAGGGGCCTATGGCAGATTAGGGGCCTGGCAGCAGCTATAGAAGGCCCGTAATCTGCCAGCACCCTATGTCAAAAAATTCTACACACCAGCAGTGTGAGGAGACCTGAAAGTGGCACATGGCAGAGTGTGGCGATGGAGACAGCAGCAATGGGAGGCCGTACAGGGACCCATGAGAGACTCTGGACCTGGCAGCAGCATGAGGAGGCGGTATATAGGGGCCCATGGCAGATTAGGGGCCTGGCAGCAGCTATGGGAGGCCCGTAATCTGCCAGCACCCTATGTCAAAAAATTGAAAACACAAGCAGTGTGAAGAGACCTGAATGTGGCACATGGCAGAGTGTGGCGATGGAGACAGCAGCAATGGGAGGCCGTACAGGGACCCATGACACACTCTGGACTTGGCAGCAGCATGAGGAGGCGGTATAGGGGCCCATGGCAGATTAGGGGCCTGGCAGCAGCTATGTGAGGCCCGTAATCTGCCAGCACCCTATGACAAAAAATGTAACACACCAGCAGTGTGAGGAGACCTGAAAGTGGCACATGGCAGAGTGTGGCGATGGAGACAGCAGCAATGGGAGGCCGTACAGGGACCCATGAGAGACTGTGGACCTGGCAGCAGCATGAGGAGGCGGTATATAGGGGCCCATGGCAGATTAGGGGCCTGGCAGCATCTATGGGAGGACCGTAATCTGCCAGCACCCTATGTCAAAAAATTCAACACACCAGCAGTGTGAGGAGACCTGAAAGTGGCACATGTTTGGGGCATGATTCATGGCGGATTTAGTCAGTTGTGTCAGGAACTGGTGGTTTGAAATCCAGACTAATCCACGCCTGATTCATTTTCACAAACGTGAGTCTCTCCACACTTTGGGTGGACAGTCGTGTCCTCCGCGGAGTTACAATACCTCCTGCCGCACTAAACACGCGCTCCGATGCCACGCTACTGGCCGGGCATGACAGCCTTTCAAGGGCAAATTCAGCTAGTTGGGGCCAAAGGTCAAGTTTCGTTGCCCAGTAGTCAAGGGGATTGTCTACCTCGGTTGGCAGGGTGCTGTCCAAGTAGTCCCAAGCCTGTTGTTTGAGGTCCTGCTCCAGGTCCACCTGATGCTGCTGCTGCTGCTGCGGCTGGTTAGTAGTTTCCTCACTGCGCTGGTGAAGAAAGCTACTCATCATCGACTGCAGACTGAGGCAGCCGCTGCTGGTGGAGCTGCCACTGCTCCTACCACCCCACCCCTCCTTTGCTGCCATGGCAGCGGAACGCGAGCGCACAGGGCCCACAGTGTCTGAGGATGGACGTTGGCGCACAAAGGCAGAGACCAACTGACTACATAGGTGGTTTTTATAGTACGTTATTTTGGCCTCCCTCTCAGCAGGTGTGAAAAGGCCACCATTTTTGAATGGTAGCGAGGGTCCAACAAGGTGGACAGCCAAAAGTCATCCCTCTGTCTGATGGTTATTATTCGGCTGTCGCTACGCAAGCAAGCGAGCATGCTATGGGCCATTTGTGCCAAGGAATGCGAGGGACTCCCTGCCTCCATCTCCACAGCATACTGCCACGGTGCGTCTGGGTCCTCTGTCTCCTCCTGCTCCTCCTCTACCAGATGCTCCTGCTCCTCCACTCCTGTCCGCTGAGTGGAAAAACCACCCATTTCACTCAATAATTCCTGAGCACAAATGTCCTCCTCTACCTCCTCCTCTTCTTCCTGTCCTGCCCCCACAGGGGTCATGTGGCGTTGAGATCTGTGCGCCACGTCTACCGCACCCTGACCAGCCATTGTTAACAGCATTTGTTCCAGGACGTGCAACAGAGGAATGATGTCGTTCATCCCATAGTCCTGCCGACTCACGAATAGCGTGGCCTCCTCAAAGGGCCTGAGCAAGCGGCAGGTGTCACGCATGAGCTGCCAATGGCTGACATCGAAGTTACACAGGGGAGTACCTTTATCCGCTTGTAACATCAGGAAATCGGTGATGGCCTTTCGCTGTTTGTAAAGGCGGTCTACCATGTGTAGGGTTGAATTCCACCTTGTTGCAACGTCGCAGATCAGGCGATGCTGTGGAATTCCGTTCTGCCGCTGCAGCTCAAGGAGGGTGTGCTTTGCGGTGTAGGAATGGCTGAAATGCATGCAAAGTTTACGTGACATTTTAAGGATGTCTTGCAGTGGGATGGTGGATTTTAGGAACCGCTTGACAACCAGATTGAACACGTGAGCCATGCATGGCGCATGGCACAACCTTACTTGACGCAGAGCAGACACCATGTTCTTTCCGTTGTCGGTCAACATGGTTCCGATTTTCAGTTTGCGCGGAGACAGCCATCTGTCGATTTCTCTGTTCATTACACTGATAAGTTCCTCCCCTGTGTGACTACGTTCGCCTGGACCTGGCAGCAGCATGAGGAGGCGGTATAGGGGCCCATGGCAGATTAGGGGCCTGGCAGCAGCTATAGGAGGCCCATAATCTGCCAGCACCCTATGTCAAAAAATTCAACACACCAGCAGTGTGAGGAGACCTGAAAGTGGCACATGGCATGAGACACTGTGGACCTGGCAGCAGCATGAGGAGGCGGTACAGGGGCCCATGGCAGATTAGGGGCCTGGCAGCAGCTATGGGAGGCCCGTAATCTGCCAGCACCCTATGTCAAAAAATTCAACACACCAGCAGTGTGTGAGGAGACCTGAAAGTGGCACATGGCAGAGTGTGGCGATGGAGACAGCAGCAATGGGAGGCCGTACAGGGACCCATGAGAGACTCTGGACTTGGCAGCAGCATGAGGAGGTGGTATATAGGGGCCCATGGCAGATTAGGGGCCTGGCAGCATCTATGGGAGGCCCGTAATCTGCCAGCACCCTATGTCAAAAAATTCAACACACCAGCAGTGTGTGAGGAGACCTGAAAGTGGCACATGGCAGAGTGTGGCGATGGAGACAGCAGCAATGGGAGGCCGTACAGGGACCCATGACAGACTCTGGACCTGGCAGCAGCATGAGGAGGCGGTATATAGGGGCCCATGGCAGATTAGGGGCCTGGCAGCATCTATGGGAGGCCCGTAATCTGCCAGCACCCTATGTCAAAAAATTCAACACACCAGCAGTGTGTGAGGAGACCTGAAAGTGGCACATGGCAGAGTGTGGCGATGGAGACAGCAGCAATGGGAGGCCGTACAGGGACCCATGAGAGACTCTGGACTTGGCAGCAGCATGAGGAGGCGGTATATAGGGGCCCATGGCAGATTAGGGGCCTGGCAGCATCTATGGGAGGCCCGTAATCTGCCAGCACCCTATGTCAAAAAATTCAACACACCAGCAGTGTGTGAGGAGACCTGAAAGTGGCACATGGCAGAGTGTGGCGATGGAGACAGCAGCAATGGGAGGCCGTACAGGGACCCATGAGAGACTCTGGACTTGGCAGCAGCATGAGGAGGTGGTATATAGGGGCCCATGGCAGATTAGGGGCCTGGCAGCATCTATGGGAGGCCCGTAATCTGCCAGCACCCTATGTCAAAAAATTCAACACACCAGCAGTGTGTGAGGAGACCTGAAAGTGGCACATGGCAGAGTGTGGCGATGGAGACAGCAGCAATGGGAGGCCGTACAGGGACCCATGAGAGACTCTGGACTTGGCAGCAGCATGAGGAGGCGGTATATAGGGGCCCATGGCAGATTAGGGGCCTGGCAGCATCTATGGGAGGCCCGTAATCTGCCAGCACCCTATGTCAAAAAATTCAACACACCAGCAGTGTGTGAGGAGACCTGAAAGTGGCACATGGCAGAGTGTGGCGATGGAGACAGCAGCAATGGGAGGCCGTACAGGGACCCATGAGAGACTGTGGACCTGGCAGCAGCATGAGGAGGCGGTATATAGGGGCCCATGGCAGATTAGGGGCCTGGCAGCATCTATGGGAGGCCCGTAATCTGCCAGCACCCTATGTCAAAAAATTCAACACACCAGCAGTGTGTGAGGAGACCTGAAAGTGGCACATGGCAGAGTGTGGCGATGGAGACAGCAGCAATGGGAGGCCGTACAGGGACCCATGAGAGACTGTGGACCTGGCAGCAGCATGAGGAGGCGGTATATAGGGGCCCATGGCAGATTAGGGGCCTGGCAGCATCTATGGGAGGCCCGTAATCTGCCAGCACCCTATGTCTAAAAATTCAACACACCAGCAGTGTGTGAGGAGACCTGAAAGTGGCACATGGCAGAGTGTGGCGATGGAGACAGCAGCAATGGGAGGCCGTACAGGGACCCATGAGAGACTGTGGACCTGGCAGCAGCATGAGGAGGCGGTATATAGGGGCTCATGGCAGATTAGGGGCCTGGCAGCAGCTATGGGAGGCCCGTAATCTGCCAGCACCCTATGTCAAAAAATTCAACACACCAGCAGTGTGTGAGGAGACCTGAAAGTGGCACATGGCAGAGTGTGGCGATGGAGACAGCAGCAATGGGAGGCCGTACAGGGACCCATGAGAGACTGTGGACCTGGCAGCAGCATGAGGAGGCGGTATATAGGGGCCCATGGCAGATTAGGGGCCTGGCAGCAGCTATGGGAGGCCCGTAATCTGCCAGCACCCTATGTCAAAAAATTCAACACACCAGCAGTGTGTGAGGAGACCTGAAAGTGGCACATGGCAGAGTGTGGCGATGGAGACAGCAGCAATGGGAGGCCGTACAGGGACCCATGAGAGACTGTGGACCTGGCAGCAGCATGAGGAGGCGGTATATAGGGGCCCATGGCAGATTAGGGGCCTGGCAGCATCTATGGGAGGCCCGTAATCTGCCAGCACCCTATGTCAAAAAATTCAACACACCAGCAGTGTGTGAGGAGACCTGAAAGTGGCACATGGCAGAGTGTGGCGATGGAGACAGCAGCAATGGGAGGCCGTACAGGGACCCATGACAGACTGTGGACCTGGCAGCAGCATGAGGAGGCGGTATATAGGGGCCCATGGCAGATTAGGGGCCTGGCAGCATCTATGGGAGGCCCGTAATCTGCCAGCACCCTACAGTTGTGTCCAAAATTATTCAACCCCCACTGAAATTGAGTGTTTTGGCCAGTTTGACATTGCTTTTGATCATTCAGTCATCTTGCTTACATTTACATTAAAGAGGCACTTGTAGGTCAGACAAATATAACATAACAGTTATAATGAAATAACCACAAATGTCTTTTCTGTGCTCACAGCATTATCAGTTTTATTCAACCCCCAAGTGACATTCAATCTTAGTACTTAGTACAGCATCCTTTTACAGTTATAACAGCTTTTAAACGTGAAGCATAGCTTGACACAAGTGTCTTGCAGCGATCTACGGGTATCTTCGCCCATTCTTCATGGGCAAAGGCCTCCAGTTCAGTCACATTCTTAGGCTTGCGCACTGCAACTGCTTTCTTTAAGTCCCACCAGAGGTTCTCAATCGGATTTAAGTCTGGTGACTGCGATGGCCACTCCAAAATGTTCCAGCCTTTCCTCTGCAACCATGCTCTAGTGGACTTGGAGGTATGCTTGGGATCATTGTCCTGTTGAAAGGTCCAACGTCTCCCAAGCCTCAGGTGTGTGACGGACTGCATCACGTTTCCATCCAATATCTCCTGGTACTGAAGAGAATTCATGGTACCTTGCACACGCTGAAGCTTCCCTGTACCTGCAGAAGCAAAACAGCCCCAAAGCATGATTGACCCTCCACCATGCTTCACAGTAGGCAAGGTGTTCTTTTCATCATAGGCCTTGTTCTTCCTCCTCCAAACATAGCGTTGATCCATGGGCCCAAACAGTTCTAATTTTGTTTCATCAGTCCACAGAACACTATCCCACAACTTTTGTGGTTTGTCCACATGGCTTTTGGCATACTGCAGTCGACTCTTCTTATTCTTTGGAGACAGCAAGGGGGTACGCCTGGGAGTTCTGGCACGGAGGCCTTCATTACGCAGTGTGCGTCTTATTGTCTGGGCTGAAACTTCTGTACCCACATCTGACAAATCTTTTCTCAGTTCCTCAGCAGTCACACGGGGACTTCTCTCCACTCTACGCTTCAGGTAGCGCACAGCAGTCGAAGTCAGCATCTTCTTTCTGCCACGACCAGGTAGCGTTTCAACAGTGCCCTTTGCCTTGAATTTGCGAATGATGCTTCCTAAGGTGTCTCTTGGTATGTTTAACATCTTTGCAATCTTCTTATAGCCATTGCCCTTCCTGTGAAGAGAAATCACCTCTTCTCTTGTCTTCCTGGACCATTCTCTTGCCTTCACCATGTTTGTAACCACACCAGTAAATGTCTAGAAGGAGCTGAGTATCACAGTCATTTTAAAGCTGCCTAATTGGTGCTTATTATGCTTGATTGCTGCTCGGTGACATCCACAGGTGTTTTCAATACCTGATGGAAAGCACCTGTATGAACCTCTGTTCTTCAGAGTGGTAGTCTTTAAGGGGTTGAATAATTGTGGCAATGAAGAAACCACATAAGAACCATTTACTACTGTATTACATAAACAATTGATGTCATTTTAGTTGCATTTGGGTAGTTACAACGTCCTTGTAGGATTTGATTCTGAATACAATTCCAAATGTACACTATAGTCCCTAAACCCCTTTACAGCATTGGGGGTTGAATAATTTTGGACACAACTGTATGTCAAAAAATTCAACACACCAGCAGTGTGTGAGGAGACCTGAAAGTTGCACATGGCAGAGTGTGGCGATGGAGACAGCAGCAATGGGAGGCTGTACAGGGACCCATGAGAGACTCTGGACCTGGCAGCAGCATGAGGAGGCGGTATATAGGGGCCCATGGCAGATTAGGGGCCTGGCAGCAGCTATGGGAGGCCCGTAATCTGCCAGCACCCTATGTCAAAAAATTCAACACACCAGCAGTGTGTGAGGAGACCTGAAAGTGGCACATGGCAGAGTGTGGCGATGGAGACAACCCACCGACTGTTTTGCTCGCTGCCAAGCTGCCACCCTCTTCTCCTGATGATGCGGAAGCAATAGCCTGATGACGACGAGGCTGCCAAGTGCGATCAGCCTCATCATCATCAATTAGGGTCTCCGCCTCACTACTAGCCCCCTCGGCTGCGTGTGGGTCAGGAGACAGACCTGTCTCTAGACCGGCTACCGAGCCACTCTCCTCGCCACTACTTCTTCGCCTGGCTGCTGAAGAGGCGGATGTCTCCCCCCGTTCCTGACCGCCCTCTGTTAGCTCTTCCTCACTGTACTGGATGATACCGGGAGCACTAGCCTCTGGCTGCGAATAGTGCTGCCTCGACCCCTTCCTCTGCTGCCACGTCTGCTCGCTCCTAAAACATTGCCTCCTCTGCCACTCCTCTGCATGTTGTCTGACATACTCTTTAATTAAACGATTCTGTGTCCCTGAGTAACAATTCTGTGTCCCTGAGTAACGTTCCTGTGGCCCTAAGTAACATTTCTGTGGCCCTCAGTAACAATTCTGTCTGTCCCTGAGTAACAATTCTGTGTCTGTCCCTGAGTAACAATTCTGTGTCCCTCAGTAACAATTCTGTGTCCCTCAGTAAAAATTCTGTGTCCCTCAGTAACAATTCTGTGTCCCTCAGTAACAATTCTGTGTCCCTGAGTAACGTTTCTGTGGCCCTAAGTAACGGTTCTGTGGCCCTGAGTAACAATTCTGTGTCTGTGCGAGTAACAATTCTGTGGCCCTAAGTAACAGTTCTGTGGCCCTGTGTAACAATTCTGTGTCTGTGCGAGTAACAATTCTGTGGCCCTAAGTAACAGTTCTGTGGCCCTCAGTATCAATTCTGTGTCTGTGCGAGTAACAATTCTGTGTCTGTGCGAGTAACAATTCTGTGGCCCTAAGTAACAGTTCTGTGGCCCTCAGTAACAATTCTGTGTCTGTGCGAGTAACAATTCTGTGGCCCTAAGTAACAGTTCTGTGGCCCTCAGTAACAATTCTGTGTCCCTGAGTAACAATTCTGTGTCTGTGCGAGTAACAATTCTGTGGCCCTAAGTAACAGTTCTGTGTCCCTGTGTAACAATTCTGTGTCTGTGCGAGTAACAATTCTGTGGCCCTAAGTAACAGTTCTGTGGCCCTCAGTAACAATTCTGTGTCCCTGAGTAACAATTCTGTGTCTGTGCGAGTAACAATTCTGTGGCCCTAAGTAACAGTTCTGTGGCCCTCAGTAACAATTCTGTGTCCCTGAGTAACAATTCTGTGTCTGTGCGAGTAACAATTCTGTGGCCCTAAGTAACAGTTCTGTGGCCCTCAGTAACAATTCTGTGTCTGTGCGAGTAACAATTCTGTGGCCCTAAGTAACAGTTCTGTGGCCCTCAGTAACAATTCTGTGTCTGTGCGAGTAACAATTCTGTGTCTGTGCGAGTAACAATTCTGTGGCCCTAAGTAACAGTTCTGTGGCCCTCAGTAACAATTCTGTGTCCCTGATTAACGTTTCTGTGGCCCCAAGTAACAGTTCTGTGGCCCTCAGTAACAATTCTGTGTCTGTGCGAGTAACAATTCTGTGTCTGTGCGAGTAACAATTCTGTGGCCCTAAGTAACAGTTCTGTGGCCCTCAGTAACAATTCTGTGTCCCTGATTAACGTTTCTGTGGCCCAAAGTAACGGTTCTGTGGCCCTCAGTAACAATTCTGTGTCCCTGATTAACGTTTCTGTGGCCCCAAGTAACGGTTCTGTGGCCCTCAGTAACAATTCTGTGTCCCTGATTAACGTTTATGTGGCCCTAAGTAACAGTTCTGTGGCCCTCAGTAACAATTCTGTGTCTGTGCGAGTAACAATTCTGTGTCTGTGCGAGTAACAATTCTGTGGCCCTAAATAACAGTTCTGTGGCCCTCAGTAACAATTCTGTGTCTGTGCGAGTAACAATTCTGTGTCTGTGCGAGTAATAATTCTGTGGCCCTAAGTAACAGTTCTGTGGCCCTCAGTAACAATTCTGTGGCCCTAAGTAACGGTTCTGTGGCCCTCAGTAACAATTCTGTGTCCCTGTGTAACAATTCTGTGTCTGTGCGAGTAACAATTCTGTGTCTGTGCGAGTAACAATTCTGTGGCCCTAAGTAACGGTTCTGTGGCCCTCAGTAACAGTTCTGTGTCCCTGTGTAACAATTCTGTGTCTGTGTGAGTAACAATTCTGTGGCCCTAAGTAACAGTTCTGTGGCCCTCAGTAACAATTCTGTGTCTGTGCGAGTAACAATTCTGTGTCTGTGCAAGTAACAATTCTGTTGCCTTAAGTAACAGTTCTGTGGCCCTCAGTAACAATTCTGTGTCTGTGCGAGTAACAATTCTGTGTCTGTGCGAGTAACAATTCTGTGGCCCTAAGTAACAGTTCTGTGGTCCTCAGTAACAATTCTGTGTCTGTCCCTGAGTAACAATTCTGTGGCCCTAACTAAAGTTTCTGTGGCCCTAAGTAACAATTCTCTGGCACTCAGTAACAATTCTGTCTGTCCCTGAGTAACAATTCTGTGGCCCTAATAACGTTTCTGTGGCCCTAAGTAACAATTCTCTGGCACTCAGTAACAATTCTGTCTGTCCCTGAGTAACAATTCTGTGTCTGTGCGAGTAACAATTCTGTGGCCCTAAGTAACAGTTCTGTGGCCCTCAGTAACAATTCTGTGTCTGTGCGAGTAACAATTCTGTGTCTGTGCGAGTAACAATTCTGTGGCCCTAAGTAACAGTTCTGTGGCCCTCAGTAACAATTCTGTGTCTGTCCCTGAGTAACAATTCTGTGGCCCTAACTAAAGTTTCTGTGGCCCTAAGTAACAATTCTCTGGCACTCAGTAACAATTCTGTCTGTCCCTGAGTAACAATTCTGTGGCCCTAATAACGTTTCTGTGGCCCTAAGTAACAATTCTCTGGCACTCAGTAACAATTCTGTCTGTCCCTGAGTAACAATTCTGTGTCTGTGCGAGTAACAATTCTGTGGCCCTAAGTAACAGTTCTGTGGCCCTCAGTAACAATTCTGTGTCTGTGCGAGTAACAATTCTGTGTCTGTGCGAGTAACAATTCTGTGGCCCTAAGTAACAGTTCTGTGGCCCTCAGTAACAATTCTGTGGCCCTAAGTAACGGTTCTGTGGCCCTCATTAACAATTCTGTGTCCCTGTGTAACAATTCTGTGTCTGTGCGAGTAACAATTCTGTGGCCCTAAGTAACAGTTCTGTGGTCCTCAGTAACAATTCTGTGTCTGTCCCTGAGTAACAATTCTGTGGCCCTAACTAAAGTTTCTGTGGCCCTAAGTAACAATTCTCTGGCACTCAGTAACAATTCTGTCTGTCCCTGAGTAACAATTCTGTGGCCCTAATAACGTTTCTGTGGCCCTAAGTAACAATTCTCTGGCACTCAGTAACAATTCTGTCTGTCCCTGAGTAACAATTCTGTGTCTGTGCGAGTAACAATTCTGTGGCCCTAAGTAACAGTTCTGTGGCCCTCAGTAACAATTCTGTGTCTGTGCGAGTAACAATTCTGTGTCTGTGCGAGTAACAATTCTGTGGCCCTAAGTAACAGTTCTGTGGCCCTCAGTAACAATTCTGTGTCTGTCCCTGAGTAACAATTCTGTGGCCCTAACTAAAGTTTCTGTGGCTTTAAGTAACAATTCTCTGGCACTCAGTAACAATTCTGTCTGTCCCTGAGTAACAATTCTGTGGCCCTAATAACGTTTCTGTGGCCCTAAGTAACAATTCTCTGGCACTCAGTAACAATTCTGTCTGTCCCTGAGTAACAATTCTGTGTCTGTGCGAGTAACAATTCTGTGGCCCTAAGTAACAGTTCTGTGGCCCTCAGTAACAATTCTGTGTCTGTGCGAGTAACAATTCTGTGTCTGTGCGAGTAACAATTCTGTGGCCCTAAGTAACAGTTCTGTGGCCCTCAGTAACAATTCTGTGGCCCTAAGTAACGGTTCTGTGGCCCTCATTAACAATTCTGTGTCCCTGTGTAACAATTCTGTGTCTGTGCGAGTAACAATTCTGTGGCCCTAAGTAACAATTCTGTGTCTGTGCGAGTAACAATTCTGTGTCTGTGCGAGTAACAATTCTGTGGCCCTAAGTAACAGTTCTGTGGCCCTCAGTAACAATTCTGTGTCTGTCCCTGAGTAACAATTCTGTGGCCCTAACTAAAGTTTCTGTGGCCCTAAGTAACAATTCTCTGGCACTCAGTAACAATTCTGTCTGTCCCTGAGTAACAATTCTGTGGCCCTAATAACGTTTCTGTGGCCCTAAGTAACAATTCTCTGGCACTCAGTAACAATTCTGTCTGTCCCTGAGTAACAATTCTGTGGCCCTAATAACGTTTCTGTGGCCCTAAGTAACAATTCTCTGGCACTCAGTAACAATTCTGTCTGTCCCTGAGTAACAATTCTGTGGCCCTAATAACGTTTCTGTGGCCCTAAGTAACAATTCTCTGGCACTCAGTAACAATTCTGTCTGTCCCTGAGTAACAATTCTGTGGCCCTAATAACGTTTCTGTGGCCCTAAGTAACAATTCTCTGGCACTCAGTAACAATTCTGTCTGTCCCTGAGTATGATTTCTGTGGCCCTAACTAGCGTTTCTTTGTCCCTAAGTAACGATTCTGTGGCCCTAATTAACAATTCTGTGTCCCTGAGTAATAGTTCTCTGTCCCTAAGTATCGTTTCTCTGTCCCCAAGTATCGTTTCTGTGGCCCTAACTCTGTCCCTGTCCCTAATACAGAGCGGTCTGCCTCTGTTCAATGACTGCAGGCAAATGAAGAATTCCAAAATGGCCGCTATTTATAGCTCGACCATTACACAGTGCTAGCTGGCTGGCTGCTGATTGGCTGATGCGATCACATGTCGTTGAGGAATGCATTATGGGTCAGCGCACCTTGTCTGCGCGCCTTCCCAGACATCCCCGCTCCGTGGCCGCACATGTCAGCCGCCATTTTCGGAAAAATTTCGATTCGCGCGTCCGAATTAGGCTATTTTTCGGATTCGGATCGAAATTTTTCCGATATTCGACTCGAATTCCACTTCGGCTACTTCGATTCGCTCATCTCTAATTGTAATCCTAACACATGTCAATTACTTTGCTCTTCCAAATCTGCACTATAGAAATGTATGTGTGGGGGATTTGGAGAGGTGGGAGTGATGGTGTGTGTTAATTTTATGGCCCTGAAAATGTTGCTTGATTCATATTAACTGTTTTTCCTGCTGTAACCTATGAAAGCACAGTTCATTAGAAATATAATCTTTAGATTGTAAGCTCTTATGAGCAGGACAGTTCTATTTTAGCAACATCAATCCTGCTTTTCTTTCTTTTTTTTCTTTTTTTTTTTTCCCACTAAGAAGTTGACTGTACCTACTTGTTGCTGCTGTCCAAATAAATGTGGAATATGTATTTGAGCAATAAATGTTTGGACTATGTATTTTTTGGGGGGTTATTTCATGTTCAATATACTAGCACCGATAACACTTATATTTTGCGAGCTATATAATATGCCCAAATCTAGCTTGTTAGAGCGCACAGATGCAAGTATGTCCAAACTAACAAACCAAAAGCCCCCTATTGCACCACAAGACCATGTTATGTACCAATGAATAGGTCGTGTTCAATGTCCAGCTAGCTATTTTTTCTCTACAATCCTCTTAACAGTAATAAATTAGGCCCCCAATTTATGTTGACATTGGCCTTTACCGGCAAACATATATTCACCAATGCCAAATACACAATAGAGCTGCAAACATATATTCGCCAATGCCAAATACACAACAGAGCTGCAAACATATATTTGCAAATGTCATATACACAATGGAGCCGCGTGGAAAATTGCTATGGTGCACAAATAAATGCCAAGACGGCTGTTGGAGGAGGCGCTAGAGCAACTGTCATACTGGAAATACGTCATGACGTTTGCAGAAGGATGTTCGCGCGCACCCAGAAGTGGTAGTAGGGAGTGTTAGTGGATGGGAGTGTAGTCTGGACATGGCGAGATTGCTGTTCTCAACCAAGGAGCTGATCCTCATTTGCAGGGGAAACATTACTAATAATTGTTGTATTTTCAGTTGAAAACATGTCCGATTCCTAGATCCATTAAGGTACATAGCAGAGGTTCAAGTTATTCTATAGAAGAAGTTATTGTTCTTCCTAACTATACAGGTGGCAAAGACACAAGCATACACCCCAGGCCACTGTTAGATATCACGGGGCCCTGTACAGCATACCTCACAGCCTCCCACCTCCAGAGAAAATATCCAAATTATATTTATGGTAAAAATACACTAAAAACATTATTAATGGATACAATCCCAACCATATTTCTGTGAAATCTAAATGATAAAACTGTACTGAGTTCATAAATAAAGCTGTGTGTGTAATTGAGGTCTTGGGGCTCATTCACATGGGTGCTGTGGCCTGTAGAGTGTGAATCAGTGGTTTGTTTTTGTGGCTGCCGCCGTTTGCTATGGAAATGCTGCAGGTCCTAATTTGACAAGCATATGGGTGCAGGTGTACAGCCCTGTACATGTAAATGTGAATGTGCAGTGAGCATTCAGGGCCACTTCCCCACGCCTGCACACTTGTCAGATTACAACCTGTGTTCATACAGCTGCTGTGTCCCCATAGTGTAACAGGTGTCTCCAGCCACACGAACAACCCACTCATTCATGCTGTACAGGCCAGAGCACCTGTGTGAATGTGGCATTTTTTACTTTTTTTTTTCCTCCGCTCATTAATTTCAATGGGCTGCCTAACGTGTGGGAACATGCAAAAATACTGCAGGCATATTATTTTAAAAGTGTGTTGCACCTAACCGCACAGTAGTGTGGTGCCATGCATTTTGGTAGCTGTGAATGCGTCTGTGTTTACTAGACATGTGGAGGTGCAATTAAGTTTTCATCGTGGTACCTGCGCACATCTGCAGAGGGCATTGCATTTCTTTGCTGTGCAGGAAAATGCCTGCTCTTGCATGCGTTTGTGCACCACAAGAGTTAGAAATAAAGTCAAGTGTGAACGAGTCCTTACTCTCGCCAAACGACCCTATAGCGTTTGACAGGCGTTTGGGAAGTGTTTTTAATGCTCCTCAAATGCTCCCCAAATGCCCTATGCGCGGTTTTGAGGCATTTAAAACTGCACCACAAACGCCTATAATGAAGTTAAATGGTATTAACGCTACGAAAACGCCTCGCAACCGCGTCACAACTGCACCGCAAACACCTGCCAGGCATTTGAGGAGTGGCACCATAGCCTTGAATGAGAGGCTTCAACTCCTCCTGACTCGACATGAGGTGCCAGTTTTGCCGTGATGCAATGCTAACGCTTCTGTGTGAACAGCACTGTGTGCCACCATGTGCAGAATTTTCATAGGCGTTTGAGAAACATTAAAAAAGCTTTCCAAATGCCTGTCTGACGCCTGCTGACAAAGCTAATGTGAACGTAGCCTAAGAGAAGAGAAACAAAGTTGCAATGAAATATAAACAGAAGGAAAATTGAAAGTTTCAAACTTGTCAGAAGAACAGGATGCAGGTAAGATTCACTCCCTTTCCACTTTCTAGTCAGTAGCCAAAATCTTAATTGATTGATCAATATTCCTGGCACTGACACAAATTGATCTCCATATTTTGTACATTCATAAACGTCAAGGAGCTTACAATCTAAGACCAGAAACTCAGACATATACTAGACCCAATTAACCTAACAGCATGTCTTTGGAGTGTTGGCAGAAACACACCCATGCAGAGAAAGTATACAAAATGGGATGCAGACAGGTGCAGCCATGACTGGGATTAGAACCAATGACCCAAGTGCTGTAAGTTCTGAATTCTAACCACTAAGCCACTGTAGGAGACAGAGTTTGAGCTGGAATGTAGAATAGTTACATGATTAAAGTGAATGAAGATATATAATTATATTGGGAACTTAGAACTAAACATTCCCAATTATTTGCAATATAAGTGTGAAAATGTTTGACATTTGAAAATAGAATGTATGACATCATTTTTATCATTTTTGGAGAAACAGCAACAAAAAAAAAATTATAATAATATAGGTGTGCTTTTTATTTTAAATTATAAGTATTCTCATATGAAAACAGATAAACACCAATGGGGCAAAGCCCGTGGTTGTGCGCCACCTAGCAAACATATCTGGCATTGCATCTAGAAATGTGTCTGACGCGATTCCCTATTTACGAACAGAAAAGGGTCTACAAAGTAGACTCTTTTCAATGAGCTTGCTAGACGCCTTTCTGAAGACTGACAGGTCTAGATTGATTGAATTGAGTCTGCCTGAATGTTTAGCGTCTGCTGGTAAACTCAATTCTTAGCAAATCAGGGCCTTAGTGTCCATGTGAATAAGGCTCCTGGCTCCTGGTGAGCCTTACATGCCACTTACAAGCAGAGTGGTTGTCCCCACATGCACTATGTAGGCGTCTGTGGAGAGGCATTGTACATATGGGGAAAAGCCGACAGAGAAGGCATCACCGTTTACCCGAACATAGCTGTGTATGGCCATTCGCTTCTGTTGGTGGCATGTACAATTCTATAATTCATACAGTAAACTGGTCTTAGAAAACAAGTTTTGCCTGCCATATATAGAGCTTGCAGATGTATACAGAAATTCTGAGGTCAATGATTGACCAAACAAGATCCTGAAAAGTAAGATTCTCTAATGAAGGGTTTACACATGTAGTGAACAGCAGTGATGCGTTTTTAAAAGGAGAGCAAACTGCTTTTCTGCACAAGGGTCCTCTGCTATCTATAGATACCACCATGTGCTAACCCAATTCTGATTGTTGAATACAACAAGGATGAAGTTGATGATGTCAAAAAAATTATTGCGTGCAAGACTTGATTGTTTGTGCTTATGTTTTAAAAAAAATTATTTTGGCCCATTATTCATCAAGTTGATACTGAAGATTTAAATAGTTGTGTACTAAATAGCCCAGACCAGACACAGAACAGACCAGTAAGCTGTCTTGGGGGGGGGGGGGCAAAACTATTTCTCTCTAACATGTTTACCCGACCAGCAGTCTGCTGTTAGACACAAATAATTTAATATATGTATCTTGGGACACTGACCAGAAAAACAAGGCAAATCTGCCTGCCATTTGGAGATGATGTCAGAAAGGAGGAATTAACATTTTACATACAATTAACTACCACCATACACTATGTCTACACCTATAAGCATAATGCAAAATATCCCACAGTCATATGGTATAGTTTTTTTGTTTAGCCTTAAAGGATAAGTTCTCCTTTTGGGAAAAAAAGATAAATGCACACATTTTTGCATGAAAAATAAAATGTGCATTTATTGATTTTCCCTCTGGAGCCTGGAAAGCATTGTAATCATGATCAGTGGATCAGGGGAGCAATACCAGACTCCTGCAGATTTCAGCCTGTACCTTCTTATGCGCTGACTGATTCCAACCTGCAGGGCTTGTGAATGATCTACGGGCAGGGGTGGACTGATCATTTGGAAACTGGAGAACTGCCCGAGGGTCTGGGGTCAGTAAGGGGCCCCATGAGAAGCCCCTGGTACATTTTTCATAGGCTTTTTTGAGTTTGAGCAAGGACACAGGGGCCCCAATATCCCCTATTGCCCGGGGGCCCCATGAGTTGTCAGTCTGCCCCTGTCTACAGGTTTTCAAACCTGCAGTTCGTTCAGTACTACAAGCCATCAGCTGCAAAGGCTGAATGTAGTTGTAGTTTGTGCATTCACAGGAAACTGTGATGTGGCTGTGTGGGCGGAGCCCCACATGGTAGCGTTTTTTCAAATAGTGACAGCGGGCGCAGGGAAAAGATCCCTCGCTTGCTGTCACGGGGCGGAGGGAGAGGCTGCAGTTGTTGGAACATGTTACATTCTCCACTCTAAATACAGGTAGGACATGTACAGTAACATGCTTCAAAATGTGAACTTATCCTTTAAGATGACATATTTAATAAGCCACTCCAAAGGACAGCAATAAATCCAAGTGCATTAAAACTGAACTCTAGGCAAACAACAAAATACACAGGTAGATTTACCTGCCATAGGATTTGTATTCCTGTCCATCCACTCTTTTGATTTGCACAGCTCTGCCACATAACACAGCCCTGACTAGCAGAGGAGGGGACCTAATCTTTTTCAGCTGTGGTTTCACTTTCACATACAGGTCCACTCCCCACCCCCACTCTGTGACTGGACAGTAAAAGAGAAGCATCACACTGAGCTATTTTCTCTGTCACTCAGCTCTCTCCCCCAATTATCAAGGCTCCTTGCACTAAAAAACACCCGTCTCACACCATACAGTCTGCTCCGGATCCATATCCAGCTTGGTCTTCGGGAGGCGTGTACCTTCCTTCCCATTGACTGCCCTTTTACCCTATTTAACCGGCTCTCCTTAAGCCTGGAGATCGGTCTTGAAGAAGGTGCTCTGCGAATGCTCCAAACCGCATCACCGCTCCATGCTCATGTCACTTCCGGTTCGTGAACAGCGTGTGTTCCAGCGGTCTGGATAGAGCTGTGGCAATCTTTAACCTCTTCTCAAGCTCCCCCTGCAGCTGCAGGCTGGCACAGCGGCTCCATCGCTTAGAGGACAGAGCCCTGCTATTGACGGATTACATTAGAGTCTGTTTATATTACCACATTGTAAGTGTTTTTACCACTTTTATTAAAAGTTGACCTTGGAATACTGCACTTAGAAGTGCCTTCCTGTTTCATCTTCCATGTTGCACACCACGTGTGCTGTCTGCTAGTTGCTCCACTCCAGTCTGGACTCCACTCACCTTTCTGCTGCTCCTCGCTGCAAACCAGATGTGATGTCTGTACCAGACACTTCCAGAATATACACACATGAACCGGAAGTGACTGTTGATGACGGTTTTCCAGTTCACTTGTTGGTTCTCCAGTTCAACCTGAGATATCTCATACTTGCAATACCTCCAAAACAAAGCAAAGCTAAAGCTGAATAAAAGCCTCTCAAAAGCTACAGGTGCTGCTAGCGAGCTTTGTCATAGATTTATATGGAGGCTTTGGGGTATTTTTGAAGCAAAGCAAACGCAATGTGTAAACAGAACTGTAAGCTTACCATTGTATTTAGTGGCAGGTGTTTTGATTGGCATTCAGAGAAATTTAAAAAATATGTCCAATGCCACAATTTGAAGCAAGTGTAAAAGAGCCTTAACACTGCTGGGCAGGACAGCCTCTGCTCTCAGAAAAAAAATATGTTTGGGGTTCTAAGTAATTTTCTAGCAAAAAATGCTTATTTTACCATCTATGGGAAAATTGTCAAAATTGCCTTGGACTGCTAGTGGTTAAGCTGTTATATAATATTTCCAAGTAAAATACGGTGGAGAGACCTGTGATATCTAATTATTTGCTGATTTATCTGCATCCTAGAGACTCCTGCTCAGCCTTTGCAGAAGCTAAAATCCAGCAAACAGCTAAATACTTGGTTGAGATACAAAATAGAGCTGTGTTAACCACTTCATGGCCTTAGGACTTACCCATACATTCTCTGGTTGAAGTGTTTATACTGGGATCATGGCTGCAGCCATGTCCTTGTTATCAAAATTTGCGGTTGGTGAAGGGCTTTCCTGTAGAAGTGATCAGAGAGGCTCTATTGCCACTCGATCACTTCTGAAGGGTATAGAATGCAGCCACTGATCATTGATTTCTGACAATGGAGAGTCCTGCTTAATAAAATCTCAGCAGGAAGGATTTCTCCCTCCACCTCGCTTGTGTGGATACTTTTTTGTTTTTTCATTCAGCCTGCTGGCTAATCTTTTTTACCCATCTAAGGCCAGCTTAAAGCTAGCCATACAAGTGAAGATTACTCTTTTTCAGCTCAGCAGGCTGAAGGAGGAGAAACAATAGATTCCCCCATGCTAAACAGCATGCATGATGGCATCTCCTCTGCCAATTGTTGTATTCTGACAGCCCCTAGTCCTGCAGCTGTCAGAATACCCTAACATGTAACTGCAGTCACTGTTCAGCTGAAAAATTTCTGGGTGGTGCCAACAGGGCCACCAACAACTTGAATTTCAGCTGATTCGGCAGTTAAAATTTGAGCTGAATACTGTCTGCATCAATGAAAGCTTGGGGGCTTACACAGACCTGAAGACTCCCCTGGCACCACATGACAGCACTGACTGAGGGGTCAGTTGCTGAGCACCAGTGCTGTGACACATGGGGAAGAAGAGTGAATGACAAGCTCTCTCCCATGCTTGGAATTACTGAGTATTATTTTTTGCCCCTGGTAGCCAACGTTTCAGGGGAGTGCCAGGAAGGAGATAACCAGCTGGAGAAGCCCTGTTGCCTAAACTTGCATGGTTTCCTTCTGCTACCACCCTGCATAGCCTCTATGTTCAATAGGTAAATACATTCCCTGTACAAAGACTGTCCTTTAGCTATTTTAGGGTGCCAACACTTTCTAATAGATTAAATCTTAATTTTAAAATCTCAGGCAGTCCTTGGTTGCAATTCAACTTCTTATCTTTTCTTTGCTTCTATGAAGTTCTCAGCACTATATGGGTGAAGTATTTATGTTATTCACACAGCTAGTAAGCGCTATGAGTGGCAGAGTCAACCTCTTGTTATTTGCCCAGTAACTCCCACATTCATTGAGTGGACACTTATCTTCTTGCAGTATGCAGACACAACTGATGTCCTTGAAAAAAACACTCCGGCACTCAATCCAACGTGCTTCAAATTACGTCATGTAATGCTTCCTCGGGTGCAGCCCTCCATGAATAAGGGAAATTCCAATGAACTATAAAAACACGCACAAGAGGGCACAACTCCTCATGCATTACCTCCATAAAATATATTTATATCTTCGATACAAACATATACTGTCCACCATGAAAGTAGCAAACATAATGCAAGAATGTTTCAGCCTTGGACAGTGCATCCCATCTTAGAACCTCTGGTCAGAAAGCTGACACATTTCAGGAGTCAAGCCCCCTTCCTCAGAGCTAATCCAACCAAGTGTCCTGTCTGCCCTCAAATGGCCAAGGGTCACTAACAGCCTGCACACCTGCCAAAAGGTTATTGGACAGGGTCTCAATTTTTTAACCAGCACAACTTGCATGGTTTACAATATTTATATAGGCCTATCTGTTTTAGTGTTTTCACATAAAACAGACATTTTATGGACTAGTAATCTGCAACATTGACATGCTTTGAATGAGATGGTCCATATGTGATGGTTTTTATTTGGCAGCCAGTACTAGGTTGGTTCTTTCTCATCTTTGTTACTACACAGCAATAAATCTTGATGAAATAGATTAGTTCACATGCTATATGTATTATATATTTATTTGTATCAGTTTTTGAGTCGTGAGACATAATGGGCGGATTTGCCCTGACCCAGCCCACTGGCCCTTTGACAGGGGGGGGGGGGGGCTGCTGGTGACCTTTGGCAATTAAAGGGCAGATGGGACACTTGGTTGGATTAGCTCTGAGGAAGGGGGCCTGACTCCGGAAACACTTCAGCTTTCCGATCAGATGGTTCTAAAATAGGATGCACTATCCATGGCAGAAACATTCTTGCATTATGCTTGCTATTTTTATCGTTTGTGAGTAGACACAGCTGATGTGTTTGGGTTTGGTAAGGGGCATTACAGCTAAGAAGGAGACTGGAGCAGTAACATGACTGCAACTTTTACTTCTATTTAAGGTATTTTTGGAGAATGGTTTAATTTTTTTTCATATGTATAATGAACGTGGGGAGACGGTTATGTTGGGTGGTTATAGGTATTTGCTTACTGGAGTTCTGGTTTAATCTCTGCTTGAAATGCCGCTCTCAAAACAGTTGGGGGATCCCATGGTCCATATTGGTGGGCATGTAAAGTTGTTTTCCAATGGTTGCTCCTTTTAAGAGGGTAAAATGTTTTTCAATATTCTAAATGTGTATATAGTATTCCCAATCTACAAATATTTACCAACCTCTGCACATGAATCCTCACCATATGGGTACAGTAGTGATATGAGTGGTCATAGACCATTCTTAGTGTTGTTATATTCTCTCTCTCTCCTGTAAAACGTGAGGGGATAGATCGAAAGAACTTATCTCTACCTGGCTTCCAATCCACATTACTCAGAGATGCTGTAACCTCAGGTCATTTTATTTTTTTTTGTACTGCAGTAAAAACTAAATGTTTACTTTTTGTAAATGATACTTAAATTTAATTCAAAGTGTGCTTTTTAAATTTGCAGTGGGATTACTAACAATGGCAGTGAACTTGGGCAAGATAAAGATTAAGTTGAGTGCATTGTGATTCAACACCAAGTGCAAAAATAGGTTGCTTTTCATATATATAGTGCCACTGGGTTAGTCAGTAAAACAGTGCAGGGAGCATACCAACCATTCAGAATTAATTTTAAGCATTATATTAGATATACAGTACATCCAGTCTGTAAATCAGTCTTCCCATTAAATTACCTTAACATGGTTAAGGGACAGACGACTATCATTATTAAAATTCATTAGCAGCAGTACTAAAGTACTTAGACACCAGTGTGGTTTGTATTATTCTCTGCTACCTTTCAAGCATCTTAATACCATAAGATTTTTTTCCTTATTACTTTCCAGCTGCAGGACGTCCTGTTATTCTGCTGCTCTTTAATGCTGGTCTTTTGGACATTTCCTGGGCCAAGGAAAGTGAGGATGTGCATGCAATTCTGAAGCACTTTTTCCCTGCACAAGCTGCAGGCATGACTATTACTAAGGTTTTAATAGGAGCAAAAGAGGCAAATCCTGCAGGTAGGTTGCCAGCCACGTGGCCTGCAAGCAAGGGCGGACTGACCATTCGAGCACTCGGGCACTGCCAGTAGGGGGCCCCATGAAATGCCCCTTGTACCTTTTATAGGCTTTTTTGGATGTGCTTTGAGTGTGGGCAAGGGCACAGGGGCCCAATGATCCCCTATTGCCCGGGGGCCCCATGAGTTGTCAGTCCACCCCTGCCTGCAAGCATGGAGCAGGTAGGTCTTCCGATCAATAAAGTCAAGCCATGGACTGTATTACAAAAAGCTGAACAATTCTTGTCAATGCCAAAGATCATCCTACACTGTATTTTCCCATATGCCATGCTGTCTCTGTATTGCTAGAAAATTACACTAAGCCACATAATGCATTGCTATGGTCATTATTGGGTGTACACAGAATGAGACAGCAAAAAAGATGCAATGCTGTATAAGCTGTAGAAGCAGACTTTCGGTACATATTTTATAGGCCATAAACATTCATGGAAATCTTACCTCCAAAAAAAAAACAAAAGACCAAATTCCAGTAATAGCTAACATTTTTACTTGCCGAAGACAAAATAGGGCAACTTGTCAAAGGTGGGAGAGGACAAATTTAGAAAAGGTATGATTAAAACTATGTTGTTTGTATGCTACACTTATCTCTGAAACACCTTCTGTCTAAGGTCCCTGCCATGGAAAACTATACAATGCAAGGGTGGACATACCGGCACTATGGGAGCCAAGCACCTCTCTACCCATTTGGCTATGGGCTTTCCTACACTATGTTTCATTGTAGTAAACTGGAAGTCAACCCAAGGCTTTTGCATCCCTGTTACACTCTTCTCTTGTCTGTGAATGTGAAAAATATCGGCTTAAGAATGGGGGATGAGGTACAAGTAAAACTTCTCATTGCTGTATCTGCTTCATATTTTGCTTGGAGGTCTAACTTAAGCTCTATATGTTATGTATAATGCAACCTGTTAAATACACAGGTAAAATACAAACAGTGTATGGAAGTTGTTATAGGCCTCATTCACACTGGCCATTTTTAACGCTGCTCTAAGGGTAGCCTGGCATTTTTTTTACTCTAAACGCCCCTGCATGTTACCCTGTGTGTCCATGCACACATAGGCATTTAGAAGAGTTTATAGGCAGAAAAAAAAACCCACTGCCATTACGTCCAGGAGCAGAGTTGCTTTGGCAGAAAAAACAGTTGACTTCTGTAAAAACATCTAAATGTGCTTTAACGCTAGGTGTGTTTAGTACTTGAGCAGTAACTCATTTAAATGGCCAGAATAATTATTATTCTGGGCATTGAAATTAAATAATGTCCAAGTGCTTTGTGCTATACACAAGCATCAAGCTTTTTTTTTCTGCCAAAACACAGCTGCCAGGAGAAAAGGTGTCTAGAAGAGATAGCAAAAACGCCAAGTGTACATGGGTTCATAATTAGAAAAGATATGCATTCTTCTCCATCCAGTCCTGATATTTACAAAACTCTTATAAACAGGAGAGGCAGCCTGGTGACTTAACGATTTTCTGCTGAAGTAATGCGATACAGCTTTGCCACCTCCCAGCACCTAGCCTTTGACTGGACAGTAAAGGAGCAACATACTGATGGGGTCAACTTTTTGCTCTCTTACTGTCAGGATGTTCATTTATAGCACATGTGAATGCAGCATAACTAATTGTACTGTTCTTCCCTTTCCCAGTCTAAGTGTTGCTGTACTGGGCATTACAAGAGGCTGAAATCAATACAAACTCAGGTGTTTATAGTAGTGACATTTAAAGTATATCTATTTAACTGTATGTATTAAATACTTAACTGCTCTAATTTTTAATATCTGCCTGGAGTTCAACTTCAGAGGCTTGTTCACACAAGCATACATACATAAATACATAGTTAAAGCGGAGCTCCAGAGAGAGCGCATGCGCGGGCGGCTGGAGCGGATGCTGTAATCACCCCTCTGCACCTTCTTGGCACTTTAGGGGAGCCATACAGGGCACCTTGACCCTGTTTTGCTGGGCCCCTCACCCGATCAGCTTAAAGATCAGGTGGGGGACCTCCGATGCCCACCTGGCCGGCTGGAAGATTGGCGAGCGGCTCCCACACTACCGCATTGAAGAAAGGAGGAGGGGGCAAGATGACGGCCGGCGCCGGATCCCTGAGCTCCTCAACTTAAGAGGGGAAACTGCCTTTAACACAGTGGGCCCAGCTCTCCCCATCCAGCCCTGGAACACGCAGTGACGGCTCCCCAGACTCCCAGGCTCATGTGAGTGTATTTTCTGCTCCTTCTGGGTCCATATCCAGCCCTGCCAGGTCTCCACCTTAGGCTGCGGCCCTGTCACCAGGTCAGGAATCACATACTTCCTCCCTACTTGATAGTCAGCTCAGTGGCCAAGATTCTGCTCCTGATGGCCCAGTTCTATCCCCTGCTCCTCCAGATGTGCCCCAGCACTACTCAGGGGATTCTGTTCTCATTGCTGATTTTGCTGATTTGCTTCAGAGGCACTTAGAAAAAGCTACCACTAAACTAAGTTCTGACCTCAGGCAAGATTTTATGGAGATCAGAAACCGCCTGGGGCATATTGAAAATAAAGTTGATGATACCATTCACAGAGTGTTGCAGAATTCTACCAAGATTGCAGACCTACAAGATCGCCTTTAGGAAGCTTATACAAAGATAGACGACCTTGAGAATCGCGCCCGCCAGTACAATTTTAGAATTAGAGGCCTACCAGAAATGGTTAAAGATATGGCTACATTTGCCCACTCCCTCATATTGTCAGCCGTTCTGGATACTGACGAATCTCACACACAGGTTGACCGCATCCATAGAGCTCTGATCCCCTTAAAGCCTAATGGACTCCCTCGAGATGTAATCGTCAAACTTCACTTCTTCAGAATTAAAGACGCAGTTATGCGCTACACCAGGGAACATCCAGACTTGGAAATCGACGGATATAAGATTCAAGTCTTTGCTGACATCTTGCAAGCTACTGTCCAAAAACGGAGGGCGTTCAAACCGTTACTTTCCCCTTTGATTCAGAGAGACATCCGCTATAGATGGAACTATCCATTCCACCTGCAATTTATTTACAATGGCAAATCCTACGCATTCTCTACGTTTTCTGAAGGGGAGAAAATCTTGCTGAATTTGGGCTTTATTTTCCTTAGCCCCCCATCACGGAATCCTTCGAAGGCTGATGGCCCTCCTCCTCCACTCTTGCCTCTATTCCCTCCATCTCCCAGGAAGAAGAAATCCTCTACTCCACGCTCCACGTCCTAAGGAATTTGCCAGTTATCAAACGATTTTCTAGTTGGTGGGGACATCTCCATGGTCCTGTTTGGGGACATTGGCCTCTGCTTTTGTTGTTTTTGCATTATTGGTATTTGAATTATGCAGTTTAGCCATATTGGTTTCCAAATGTTCTCGGTTGGTCCTTTTTTGTGCCAGGTATTCCAGCTTTTGGCGTCAGGAATTTTTTTGATGGTCCTGCTTTTTTCATATATCCCATGGTGCCGGGAAGAGTCTATGCACTCTCTATAATTGAAAGACTCTCTCTATTACTTTGCTTTGGTGGAGACTCTTCCATTCCTTGAATTTGTGTCTGGGATACTTTAATTTCAGTTGTTTTATGTTGTATATTGTTAATTGGCCATTTAGTTGGATGCTAGGCTTTTTTTGGGCTCGGCATCTTTTGTTTCTTCTTTCTTTTTTTCTTCTTTTTCCCGCCTTTTTTCACAATTTCTATGTGAGGGTCATTTCGAGATCTTCTATTTGGATCAGGATCCCTGATATCATTATGCGTGGAAGTACAGGTCACATCATCGTTGCTTTGCCTTTTTTTCCATGTCTACACTAAGAACTACTAGTAGTGTGGTTCATCTTCTTTCCCATAATGTGCAAGGCCTTGAATCCCCCTCTAAACGCCTCAAGGTGTTCGCTCATTATAAATCCTTAGGAGCTGATATAATGGCGTTATAGGAAACCCATTTTGCTTCCTCTTTTACACCTAGATATATCCATAGGGGTGTCAAGGTCCTACCTTTCCTCAGGGCTTGTGCTGCTCCATGTGCTGGCATCCATCTTAGGTGTCTGCAAAGCATTGTGGGATCCTTTATGCTTTCAGCCCTCTGCAGCTCCTCTCCCAGGAGGTGGCGGTTTATCACATATAAGTCTGCTGTTTGTAGCTGTCCATTGCAAGCTCCTGTTTAGTTTCTCATTGCTCTCCTGGATACCGACTCAGCTTTGGCAAGAATCCTTCCTGGCTTCTGACCCCGGCTCTGGCGACCATCCTTCCTGGCTTCTGACCCCGGCTCTGGCGACCATCCTTCCTGGCTTCTGACCCCGGCTCTGGCGATCATCCTTCCTGGCTACTGTCCTATCAAGTCATCCGCTGTTGCTGTTGGGCTTGCATAGACTCTGTCTTGTTTTTGTATAATAAACCTACCTTTAATTGCACCTCCTTGTGGGTCTGGCTCCTCGCTCCCTGACACTACACGAATGCCATGAATCCTGACGGTGCAGGTACGCCTTCGCTCCCTATGTTGGTTGCCAGACTTGATCAGCAGGATCTCTTGTTGGATCAGTTCGCTCAGGTGTTGCCGACGCTGCTTGCACGCACAGTGCACCTTACTCCTGGTGCTATTAGGCCGGTTGTCACTCCTGTGGTCGCTCCCGCTGTTGCTCCGGTTGTTGCGCCTACCTCCGCATCTGCTGCCGCACCTGCGGTGCCCAGAGGTATGACTGATTCAGCCCCCCTTCCACAGCGCTTTGGGGGTGAGCCGAGTCAGTGTTGGGGTTTCTTTAACCAAGTGGGTATATATTTTGAATTGATACCCCATGCTTTTTCTACTGAGAGGTCAAAGGTGGGCTTCCTAATCTCGCTGCTCTCGGACAAGGCCTTGGCCTGGGCAAATCCCTTATGAGAGAACGATAACCCTGTGATTCATGAGTTTGCCGGTTTTGTTGCCTCCTTCCGTACGGTATTTGATGTGCCTGCTCACTCCACCTCTGCTGCTAAGCTGCTCATGTCCATGCATCAGGGTTCACGGACCGTTGCTGAGTACGCCATAGAATTTCATGCCATGGCGGCAGAGGTGGGTTGGAACAATGAGGCTCTGGTGGCTGCTTTCTCTCATGGTCCTTCAGATGCATTGAAGGACAAGATTGCAGCCAAAGAACTGCCTGTGGAGCTCGAAGCACTCATTTCCTTCCTAATCCTGGTTGACACCAGGCTCAGGGAGAGGCCTTCACTTAAGGAGCATCTGCGGAGGCCTCCTAACCGATTGGCGCCTACGTTTTCTGTCCCACCCGTTCCTCCCTCTCCTCCCACGCCTCCTGGGGATGGCTTGTCTGGCGGTGAGCCCATGCAGCTGGGGTTTGCTCGCCTTTCCGAGGGAGAGTGGGCTTCTCGGCATTGGGAGGGTCACTGCCTGTACTGTGGTCTCGGTGGGCATTTTCAGCAGTCCTGTCCGGTCCGTCCGGGAAATGCTCGCACCTGATGTCAGGGATCCCGGGTCCTCGGCGGTGCGCGCATGCGCAGACGGCCGATCCGTCCCGGCCGGCGATCGCGGCGGCAGCCGCGCATGCGCAGTAGCGATCGCGGCCGCACCAATGGGAGAACAGGGCGCTCTATTTAAAGCTGCCCTGTGCATCTCCAGGTTGCCGCAAGGTCTTGTTCCTGTCCTGTAAGTACGCTTCCTAGTTGCCAAACTCTGCCTGTTCTGACTTATGCTGACCCTCTCCTGCTCTGACCCCGGCTCGTCCCTGACCATCCTCCTGCCTGACCCTCTGTACCGCGCTGCCCGCTACCTGCTGATCCTGGCTTGTGACCCCGACCATTCTCCGCTTACTCCCCCTGTACCACGCTGCCCGCACGATACCGACCCGGCTAGTCTGACCTCGCTCACTCCTAGCTGTCACCCATCCATCCCGCTCGGATCGGGATCTGTCATCCGTCCATCCGCTCGGATCGGAATCTGTCGTCCCCTTCGCAGCAGGCTCATCCCGGGCACATACCCTCAGCGGGACCCCTCTACCACCGCCGGGGGTACCCAGGGGCGCGACCTGGTTCCAGCCTTGCACCAAGTCCATCCCCACCATCAGGGGCCCTGGTGAAAAGGCAGACTGGGACTTAGACTCCGCGTCCTGGGAAACCCCGTGCTGTGGACCACTAGAGATCCCGTTGGGCGGAGCCTGACAGTACCGTGCGGCCATGACTGAGCCTGGAAGGGGAACGTCCCCTCTGGATGACATCTGCCGACAGATGGAGACCCTTACACTAGGAATTAGGGGTCTACAGGAGGGTTATTCAAGATTGGACAGTCGCATGCAGACCATAGCTACATCTACCGGGGGGTCTGGGGAACCCACTAGGGAGACACCAGGGTTGTTACCCGCGCCTGAACCCCGCGTTCCCACACCAGAACATTTTTCTGGAGACCGAGGTAGATTCAGGGCCTTTCGTAGCTCCTGTCAGCTATACTTTGACCTCCAGCCTCGGACCTTTTCCTCTGAATCAGTGAAGGTAGGGTTCATCATTGCCCTACTACAGGGTGGACCCCAAGACTGGGCCCACCGGCTCCTAGAGAATCGAAACCCGCTGTTGAGGTCAATGACAGTATTTTTTGAGGCTATGGCCCTCTTGTATGACGACCCGCTGCGCACCGCAACGGCCGAGAGGGCCCTATATACACTCAGGCAGGGTCACCGGACAGTGGAGGACTATGCCGCCGAATTCAGGCGTTGGCGTAGTGACAGCCAATGGAACGAGGCGGCTCTGCACCACCAGTTCCGCATTGGGTTAGCTGAATCACTGAAGGACAAATTAGCCCGAATAGACATACCTAGTACTTTGGAGGCCCTAATAGCATTGACTATTCGAATTGACCGCCGGTTGCGGGAACGCAGGCAGGAAAAGTGCAACCAAGGACGAGGACCAACTGAAACACCCCCTCAGGCTTCAACCCAGTTCCAGCCGGCAAGCCAGAATCAGGATGCTATGGATACACCCAAAACCGGGCCACCGGGAAGGACACGGCTGACACTTACACCTGAGGAACACCAGAGGCGTCTTACCAACCATCTCTGTCTATACTGTGGGGGAGCAGGCCATGTGGTACGTACCTGTCCAGCCAAGGGGGGTAAGTGTTCCGCTGTTTTCTCTACGGTCAATTCTACCAGTGTGGGCAACACTAGTTATCTAGCAGTACCTGTGTCACTTCAGCTGCCGGGGAGAACGGTGGTGACCACAGCAATTGTGGATTCTGGGGCGTGTAGTTGCTTCATTGATTTGGATTTTGCAGTTCAGCAACGAATCCCCCTACAAGCTAAGGAGGTGGGATTAAATATTTTTCTGGCAGATGGATCCCGTATTAAGTCAGGGGTGGTGGACCATGAAACCCCACCTATCCGTACCACTATATCGACCCATCATGAAGAAATCCTTCGGTTAGATGCCATAGCGTCCCCATTATTTCCAATCATTTTGGGGCTCCCGTGGTTACGAGCCCATAATCCCCAGGTGGACTGGAAGACGGGTTCTATCCAGTTCCTCTCCACATACTGCCAGCAGCATTGCCTCCCTAAGACTTCCCTGATTCCGGGGACCTTGTTGTGTCTAGAGACAGATGTGGAACTGGCGCAAGTCATTCCTTCGGCCTACCATAGTTTTTTGGATGTGTTTAGCAAGCGGGGGGCGGACACTCTCCCCCCGCACCAAGGTTATGACTGCCCAATTGATCTCCTCCCAGGGTCGGAGATTCCATTTGGGCGGATATTCCCCTTATCCGAGCGGGAGTTAGGGGTACTGAGGGAATATATTGATGAAAACCTCCATAAGGGGTTTATTAGACCCTCCACGTCGCCAGCTGGGGCGGGCATTTTCTTTGTGGAAAAAAAGGACAAGTCCCTCCGGCCCTGCGTAGATTACCGGGACTTGAATAAAGTCACGGTGAAGAACCGTTACCCGCTACCACTAGTCCCCGAACTTTTTCAGAGGTTGAAGTCAGCATCTGTCTTCACTAAACTAGACTTGAGAGGTGCCTATAATTTAGTCCGTATCAGAGAGGGGGACGAGTGGAAGACAGCATTCCGTACCAGATTCGGACACTTTGAATATTTGGTTATGCCCTTCGGCCTATGTAACGCTCCAGCCACCTTCCAGCATTTCATAAACGATGTGTTCAGGGACTATCTGGATATCTTCGTCATCGTATACCTAGACGATATCCTTATCTTTTCCCCAACCTTGGAGGACCATAGGGGTCATGTGAAGCGCGTGTTAGAACGGCTCCGCCAACACAACTTGTATGCCAAGGCAGACAAGTGCTGTTTTGAACAGAGTAGTATTTCATTTCTGGGCCTAACCATCTCTCCCACGGGAATAGCCATATATCCCCAAAAGGTTTTGGCCATCTTAGACTGGCCAGCACCCACCGATAAGAAAGCGGTCCAACGCTTTATTGGCTTCGCGAACTTTTATAGGAAGTTCATTAAGAACTTTTTGGGCCTAGTATCCCCTATCACCCAGCTGACCAGGCAGGGGGTCCGCTTCCAGTGGACGCCTGAGGCACAGAGGGCATTCGAAGCTTTAAAAGAGTTGTTCACGGCAGCTCCTATTTTGAGCCACCCCGATTCATCCTTGCCATATATTTTGGAGGTAGACGCATCCGAGAATGCGGTCGGGGCATTCCTGTCCCAGAGGAAGGGCATCAAAGAGCTTGTGCACCCGGTGGCTTTCTTCTCTAGGAAACTAACTCCTGCTGAAAGGAATTACGATATCGGGGATTGGGAACTCTTGGCGATCAAGGTGGCACTAGAGGAATGGAGATACCTGTTAGAGGGGGCGGTACACCCGATATTGATTTTCACGGATCACAAGAACCTAGAATATTTGAGAACAGCTAAACGTCTGAGGCCACGTCAGGCCAGGTGGGCACTGTTCTTTTCACGGTTCATTTTCTATATAACTTATAGGCCAGGGTCTAAGAACACGAAACCTGATGCGCTCTCCCGCATGTTTGGGGACCCCGAAGGGAGTCCCAAGCCAGACACTATCCTGTCCCCAGGGAATTTCCTAGCCCTCCAATCGGAGCTTCATTCTCAATTGCAGACCGCGTCCGTAGGTATGCAAGGCCCACCCGGTGTCCCCTTACTAAATAGGGAGGGACTCCTCTGGAAGGAGGATCAGATTGTGGTCCCTGAGGAAGCCCGTACATTGGTATTAGGATACTGCCATGATCACCCACTGGCCAGGCACTTTGGGGTACTTAAGACCTTGGAGCTGTTGCAGCGTACCTTCTGGTGGCCTAATATGGCCAGAGAGTGCGAAACTTACGTAAAAAACTGTCCCGTTTGTCAGAGGAACAAGCCTACTAGGAATAAGGCTTGGGGTCTCTTGCGTCCATTACCAATACCCGACAGACCATGGACAATGATTTCCATTGACTTTATTGTGGAACTTCCACCCTCACAGGACCACACAGCAATCTTCGTGATTGTAGACCGCCTGTCCAAGATGGCCCATTTTGTACCTCTAAAGGACACACCTACGGCCCTTGAGACAGCACGTGTGTTTATTAAAGAAGTGGTAAGACTCCACGGAATTCCCAGGGATATTGTATCTGACAGAGGGGTTCAGTTTACATCCAGGTTCTGGAAAGCTTTATGTGATACCCTGGGAATTAAGCTGTCATTCTCCTCTGCTTACCACCCACAGACCAATGGCCAGACGGAGCGTACAAACCAGACCCTAGAACAGTACCTCAGGTGCTATACCACCTTCCTCCAAGATGATTGGTTTACTCTCCTGCCACTTGCGGAATTCGCATATAACAATGCGAGTCACTCGACTACTAGACAGTCCCCGTTTTTCGCAAACTACGGGTTCCACCCTGTATTCCTGCCCGATCTGATCCCGGAGGTCGCAGTCCCGGCCACGCAGGATATGTTGAACTTTTTGTCAACCAATAGCAAGGTATTGCAGGAAGCAATGGCAAAGGCCCAGGGTGACAATAAGAGGGCATTTGATAAGAAGAGAAGGGGGGAATTGAGTTTGCAGCCAGAGGACCAGGTTTGGTTGTCCACCGCAAATTTGAAAATGCCCTGCCCTTCGAAGAAACTGGCTCCCAAATTCTTGGGGCCCTTTCGTGTAAAACGTAAGATCAACGAGGTGGCATACGAGCTTGCACTGCCCGAGTCTATGAAGGTTCATCCGGTCTTCCATGTGTCCCTGTTGAAACCAGCAACTCCAGATCCCTTCCCGGATCGAAGGTTTAAACCACCGGAGGCAATAGACGTGGATGGGGAGGAGGAGTTTGAAGTTGAAGCTATCTTAGATTGTAGGAAGAGGGGAGGCCGAACTCAGTTTCTGGTTAAATGGAAAGGATATGGGGCAGAGGAAAATTCATGGGAGCCGGCCCAAAATGTGCACGCCCCAAGACTTGTGCGGGAATTTTTTCAGAACCAGCCGTTCGGTAGGGGTCGGTTGGGCATCCGGAGGTTGCCCGTAGGGGGGGGGCAATGTCAGGGATCCCGGGTCCTCGGCGGTGCGCGCATGCGCAGACGGCCGATCCGTCCCGGCCGGCGATCGCGGCGGCGGCCGCGCATGCGCAGTAGCGATCGCGGCCGCACCAATGGGAGAACAGGGCGCTCTATTTAAAGCTGCCCTGTGCATCTCCAGGTTACTGCAAGGTCTTGTTCCAGCCCTGTAAGTACGCTTCCTAGTTGCCAAACTCTGCCTGTTCTGACTTATGCTGACCCTCTCCTGCTCTGACCCCGGCTCGTCCCTGACCATCCTCCTGCCTGACCCTCTGTACCGCGCTGCCCGCTACCTGCTGATCCTGGCTTGTGACCCCGACCATTCTCCGCTTACTCCCCCTGTACCATGCTGCCCGCACGATACCGACCCGGCTAGTCTGACCTCGCTCACTCCTAGCTGTCACCCATCCATCCCGCTCGGATCGGGATCTGTCATCCGTCCATCCGCTCGGATCGGAATCTGTCGTCCCCTTCGTAGCAGGCTCATCCCGGGCACATACCCTCAGTGGGACCCCTCTACCACCGCCGGGGGTGCCCAGGGGCGCGACCTGGTTCCAGCCTTGCACCAAGTCCATCCCCACCATCAGGGGCCCTGGTGAAAAGGCAGACTGGGACTTAGACTCCGCGTCCTGGGAAACTCCGTGCTGTGGACCACTAGAGATCCCGTTGGGCGGAGCCTGACACCTGAGATCCTGTTGGGGGCAGATATTGGGTGGAATTTCCTCGTCCCCAGTTTCCCGCAAAGATAAACCGCTAATCACCATTGTCCTCTCTTGGGCAGAAGGCTCGGGGACGGCCCAGGCGTTGGTAGACTCTGGTGCTGGCGGGTTGTTTATGGACAGTTCGTTTGCTGCTCAGTACTCCATGCCTCTGCAGGCTCGAGTTACTCCATTGGTCCTCGAGGCGATAGATGGCAGGACCCTGCAACCGCCGCAGGTTACCCACGAGACCCTGCCGGTTGAAGTAGCTATTGGGGCTGTTCACAGGGAGTTGGCCTGTTTCCAGGTAATTTCTTCCCCGCACTACTCCGTGGTTTTGGGATATCCCTGGCTTCAGAAGCACAATCCGACCTTTGATTGGCGGTCAGCCGAGATTCTCTCGTGGTCTCCACAGTGTGGGGCCGGTTGCATCCATGGACCTGTTAAGGTGTTTTGTGCCTCCTCGGACTCTGTGTTGCCCACTGACTATGGGGAGTACCTGGTGTGCGCAGGTGCTCTGCCTCCTCATCGTCCATACGATTGTGCCATAACCTTACAATCCGGTGCCACTCCTCTGCGTGGCAGGGTGTATCCTCTTTTGGTTGCGGAGAATCAGGCCATGGAGGAGTACGTTGCGGATGCGCTTTCCCGGGGGCACATTCACAAGTCTACTTCTCCAGCAGGAGCTGGCTTTTTCTTCGTGAAAAAGAAAGGCGGTGAATTGAGGCCTTGCATTGATTTTAGTGATCTCAATCGAATCACGATTAAGAATGCTTACCCAATTCCGTTGATTACCGAGTTGTTCGACCGCCTAAAGGGAGCAATGGTCTTTACTAAACTCGACCTTAGGCTGCGTACAACCTCGTACAGATCAAGGAGGGTGACGAGTGGAAGACTGCATTCAACACCAGAACCGGCCACTATGAATCCCTGGTTATGCCCTTCGGGTTGTGTAACGTGCCCGCGGTCTTTCAGGAGTTCATTAATGATGCCTTTTGTGACTTGTTGCAGCAGTGCGTGGCGGTTTACTTGGACGACATCCTGGTTTACTCTGCGTCTATGGAGTCTCATATCCAGGATGTTAAGCAGGTGCTGCAACAGTTACGTGAGAACGAGCTTTTCTGTAAGCTCGAGAAGTGTGAATTTCACCGATCCCAGGTTGCCTTTTTGGGCTACATCATTTCCGCTGTGGGATTTTCCATGGACCCTCAGGAGGTTTCGGCAGTTCTGCAGTGGCCTTGTCCCAGTGGTCTTCGGTCCATTCAGCGCTTTTTGGGATTTGCCAACTATTATCGGAAGTTTATCAGGAACTTCTCCACGCTGGCCACGCCTTCTTCTCCCAGTTGGGTATCAAGCTCTCCTTCTTTTTGGCCTACCACCCACAGTAATGGGGCTGCGGAGCGTTCCAACCAGGCCCTGGAACAATTCCTTCGCTGCTATATCTCAGACCATCAAGACAATTGGGTCGATCTCCTGCCATGGGAAGAGTTTGCGAGGAACTCGGCTGTCAACTCCTCCTCCGGGATGTCTCCCTTCATGGCCAACTATGGGTTCCAACGCGCTGTACTGCCTGAGTTGTTCTCGCCACAGGACATTCTGGCTGTGGATAACCATCTTGCTGCCCTGCGTTCCTCGTGGGGGCAGATCCAGAGGTCCTTGAAGGACTCAGCTCAGCGCCAGAAGCTCCAGGCTGATCGTAGATGGTTGCCCGCTCCTTCATACCAGGTCGGAGATCGGGAGTGGTTGTCCACTCATAACCTCAATCTTCGGGTGCCCGCACCGAAACTGGCTCCCCATTTTGTTGGTCCTTTCCGCATCCTCCGCAGGGTGAACCCAATTGCCTATGCCCTTGCTCTTCCTCCTGGGATGCGTATCTCCAATGTCTTCCACATATCCCTGTTGAAGCCTCTGGTCTGTAATCGCTTTACTGCCTCTCCGTCTCGTCCTCGTCCTATCCGGGTTGACGGTCATGAGGAGTATGAGGTGAGCCACATCCTGGACTCTCGGTTGGTCCGTGGTCAGGTGCAGTTCCTGGTCCATTGGCGTGGTTATGGTCCCGAGGAGGTTCCTTCCACGGATGTTCATGCTCCTGCCCTCCTCCGCGCTTTTCATGCCCGCTTTCCCCAGAAGCCTTATGTTGAGCCGCGGAGATGGAGGGGCCCTTGAGGAGGAGGTACTGTCAAGGTCCTACCTTTCCTCAGGGCTTGTGCTGCTCCATGTGCTGGCATCCATCTTAGGTGTCTGCAAAGCATTGTGGGATCCTTTATGCTTTCAGCCCTCTGCGGATCCTCCCCCAGGAGGTGGTGGCTTATCACATATAAGTCTGCTGTTTGTAGCTGTCCATTGCATTCGTGTCCTGTCTGTTGCACAGCAGCAAACTCCTGTTTAGTTTCTCATTGCTCTCCTGGATACCGACTCAGCTTTGGCAAGACTCCTTCCTGGCTTCTGACCCCGGCTCTGGCGACCATCCTTCCTGACTTCTGACCCCGGCTCTGGCGACCATCCTCCCTGGCTTCTGACTCCGGCTTTGGCGATCATCCTTCCTGGCTTCTGACCCCGGCTCTGTCGACCATCGTTCCTGGCTACTGTCCTATCAAGTCATCCGCTGTTGCTGTTGGACTTGCATAGACTCTGTCTTGTTTTTGTATAATAAACCTACCTTTAATTGTACCTCCTTGTGTGTCTGGCTCCTCGCTCCCTGACAAGGGGTTTCCCTGTATGCTTTTTAGCTAACGTATATCTGAAAAAAAAGAGGGGTAGCGCCCCGTCTATCGCATTGGTTATTTTTGACCAAATCTAAAGTGATATGCGACAAAGAAGGGCAATATTTACTAGTTAATGGCAACCTGGGGGGTAATTTGGTGACTTTTCTGTTATAATATGCCCCGAACGTGAATCAACTAATATTTTTTCGATCCCTGTTTCAAACTTTATCCCCTGAGTTAGGAGGTGATATACTTTTGACGAGGGATTTGAATCTGGCCTTAGATCAAACACTTGATAAATTGCATACAACTAAACTTAGAGCCCCTTCAAAACAAAGTTGTGCATTTGCACAAATTTTGTATCGTTATAACTTGATAGACACTTGGAGGGAGGCCAAACCTACCTCTAGAGACTACACCCATTTTTCTCACGTATCGATTACATTGTTCTCCCTATGAAAATGCTGTCTAAATTGATTTCGGCTAAAATAGTGTTGACACCCTGGTTGGACCATGACCCAGTGATGCTAATGCTTTCTAATGTAACTGTCAACTTGGCTAAGCCACACTTCTTGGCAATGAGTCAATCCACCTCGACATCATAGAACACTTGAAATCTTACTTTAATATCAATAAAGTGGAAGATACGAATCGTGCTAATAACTGAGCAGCTCATAAGGCCTCTGTCAGAAGTTTTTTTATCCAACTAATTAAGCGATCTTGTGGAGAGTTGACTTCTGCCAAAACTAGGGAATATGAAGCTTTGCTAGCTCAAAACCAAAATATCCCATACCCTGATCTGTTCCTCAAGGTGGAACATGCTCGACTAGAACTTAATCTTTGCCTCACCACAAAAGCGGAAAAACAGCTACGATGGCTGAACCATAATTTTTTCACATGGCGGGACAAGCCTGGTTCTCTCTTAGCGCGTAAGCTTTCTCCTAAACACACCTATTCGGCCCTTCCTAAACTTCGGCTTTCGGGAGGACAAATCTTACAGGATCCTCAGAAAATCCTTCAGGAATGTAATCATTTCTATACTACTTTATATAAACAACCTTGAGCCCTCTTTGCTTCAAGAATTTTTTGGACCTTTAAAGCTTCCAAGCATTACCGAAGCTTAGAGGGAACTTATGGAACAGCCTATAACTAGCGAAGAATTTAGGTAAGGTTCTTAAAATGCTGATATCACATAAATCTCTTGGTCCCGACGGCTTACCAAATATTTACTATAAAACTTTCTATGGACAGCTTCTCCCCCATATGGCTCTTTACTTCAATTCCCAGAGAGAGAACGGCGTGATTACTTGGGACGAAAAAAAGGCTTATATTATTGTTCTCCCTAAGCCTAACAAGCACACCACAGATATTATTAACTATAAACCTATCTCGCTTATTAACTGTGACCTGAAAACCCTGACAAAACATCTGGCCTTGCGCCTTAATTATTTTTTAGCACAATATATTCACAAAGATCAATTGGGTTTTATATCTGGTTAGATCAAATCTGCAGGTCCATAGCATTGATTTCTGGTGTCCGCTCTAATTGGGATGCCACTCTCTCTCAGGAACTGTTGCTCCTCTCTTTAGACCTTCATAAAGCTTTCGATAGCTTAACCACTAGGGGACCGCCCACAGTACATATACAGCGACAAGGCGGCCCCTGTGCGCAGGATCACGTATATAAACGTGATCTTGCATTTCCGTGTAGGGGGCGCGCGCCCTCCCTACCCATGCTGCCTATTGCGGCACTGGGAGTCTATCACTGGGTCTCCGTGGGTGATTACCCGGCGGAGCCCGGTGATTGCCGGCAAACACCGACAGAGATGATGGCTGCATTATTTACAATGCAGCTCTCCTCCTTTCAGTTTGGGCACACTGCTCGGGATGGCTGAGCACAGCCATCTCGATCAGTGTGCTTACAGTGAAGCACACACACCCACCGCCCCCTAGTAAAACACTCCCATCACACAGTTAACCCTTTGATCGCCTTTCATTGTTAACACCTTCCTCCCCAGTGCCATTAGTACCTGTGTCAGTGCTTTTTTTTTAGCACTGATCACTGTATTGGTGTCACTGGGGATGTCAGTGACCCCAAGTCAGTTTCCCCTCAGTGCCAGAATGTTTTCCGGAGTCCCGCAGTCCCACCATGAGTCTCTGATCACCGCCATAAGTCGCTGATCGCCGCTATTATTAGAATACCAAAAAAAAATCCAATATCTATACCGCCATTTGTAAATGCTATAAATTTCACATTAACCAATTAATTTACACATATTGAAATTTTTTTTTTAGCAAAAGACATGTCACAGAATAAATTTTGACCTAAATTTATGACAAAATTTGATTTTTAATTTTTTTGGACATGTTTTATAGCAAAAAGTACAAAAAAATTATTTGTTTTTTTTTAAATTGTCTGCCTTTTTTTTAGAGCGCAAAAAATAAACGCACGGACCATAAAATACCACCAAAAGAAAGCTCAATTCGTGGGAAAAAAAGGACATAAATTTCATTTTGGTGCAACGTTGCATGACCACGCAATTGGCAGTCAAAATAACGCAGCGCCGTAACACAAACTGCTTCTGTAACCGATTCCTGACCGCCCTATAGCATAAATACTGCTATAGGGCGGCACATGTGTGCAAAAATCACATATATATACATTCACGCTCCCATGGTTTTCATGCCCCTCCCAGATAGTGTCAGATTGCCTGTCAGTACACCAGTAATCACATTTAACCCCTTCATTGCCAGAAACACGCTCATACACAATAAACCTCCATTGCTAGTATAGTGTCTGAACGGATCAATGTTTGATCAGATCAGCACTATACCAGCGTTCACATTAGTATGGTGTCACCAAAAACGCAGCGTTAGCAGGATCAGCCCCGACACCTGCCAGCACCTGTGTTTAGCCCCTACGCTTACTCCCCCCCCTTCTCCCCAAGCAAGTTCAGTGTCAGTTGGTCACTGTTACTTGATATATTGTACACAAAACCGCAGTGTTTGCAGAATCAGGCCTGATCTCTGTTAGCACTTGCCGGTAAATTTTGATGACTCTCATATGCAGCAGAGTGCCAGCAGCCTATTACATCCTGGTCTTTCACATACCAGCACTGCAGTATTACTTGGTGACATGGCGAGTCCCGTAAGTGCAGTACAAGCTGGTGCAGTGGAGAGCACAAGTATTGTCCTGCAACCATCAAGAATTTGCACACAGGCCCATAGAGCCCCTAGTATCCTTCCGGATGTGCTTGCAAATCCCGATTGGCAGCCCACAAATTCTGCAGCACCTGTAATTCCCCCATTCACTGCCCAACCCGGAATTCAGGTGGAAACAGCAAATTTAACTACTCCCCTTAATTTTTTGGAGCTGTTTTTCACGGAAGATCTGTATGCATTGATTGTGGATCAAAGCAATTTATATGCACAACAATTTATTGCCGCCATCCAAATTCAAACCTTGCCAGACCATTTGCATTGAAACCCAATACAGTTTCCGAATTTAAATTTTTTTTGGGCCTAACCCTCAACATGGGCATTACTAAAAAAAAATGAATTGCGGTTGTATTGGTCCACAGACCCGATTCATCATATGCCTGTGTTCTCTGTTGCCATGGCCGGGCATAGATATGAGAGTATAATGTGTTTTATGCATTTCAATGACAACACACTGTGTTGTCCTCGGGGTAACCCTGAATTTGACCGGCTCCACAAAATGTGGCCCCTCGTAAATCACCTTAAGCAAAAAATATTCCCCAGCAAAACATCTGTGTTAATGAGTCTCTCATTAATTTTGCTGGCCACCTTGCATTCAAACAATTTCTCCCCAGCAAGTGTGCCAGATATGGGGTCAAGATGTAGAAGACCTGTGAGAGGGCAACAGGCTTATAAGTTTTGGATTTATAAGGGAAATCCTGGAGCCCCCTGGATGCCCAGTGTTAGAACCCGCCAGGTGGTGCCCCTGGCTGCCCACTTGACAGACCTACCCAAAGCGTGGAGTCTAAGTCCCGGTCTGTGCTTTCACCAGGGCCCCTGATGGTGGGGATGGACTTGAAACAGACCGGGATTAGGTCACGACCTCCGAGCAGGCCCACCAGTGGCAGGGGCAACCTCCGGGGATGTATGGGTACCGGGAGAGCCAGATGTGAGGAGGACGGCAGGACCTAGCAGGATGGATCACGAGCGGGGGTCCCGTGGGGTAGGCGAGGTACAGAATCGGCAGGCGGAGAGTAGTCAGGTCACACGCAGGGTCAGCAGGATAAGTCAGTCCGTAGAGAGGTCAAAACAAGCCGAGGGTCAGGATGGGAGAAGGCAGAGTAGTCAGGTACAATCCGGGTCAACACAGGAGTAGGCAGCGTAGTCAGGGTCAATCAGGGTCAAAAACACAGGTACAGGACTCAGGAACTCAGATAGACCTTGCGGCGATTACTGACAGTGCAGGGCATCTTTAAATATTGCGCCCTGCACTGTCATTGGCCGCTCGGGACGCGCCCCCGGGCTGTCATTGGCCGCCCGAGGCGCGCCCGCGGGTCCCACTGCGCATGCGCGGCATCCTGTCATCCACGGCTCGCCGGGACCTAGTGCCTGTGTCCCGGCGTGAGCCGTGGCCAGTGCGCATGCGCCGGCCGACAGGACGCCGCGATCCCTGACATTGCCCCCCCCCTATGGGCACCCTCCGGGAGCCCCACTGATCTCTCCACCGCGGGTGGCCACGAAAAAATTCCCGGATGAGTCTGGGGGCGTGAACATCCTGGACGGGCACCCAAGAATTCTCCTCAGGGCCATAACCCTTCCATTTTATCAGGAACTGTGTCTGGCCCCCCCTCTTTCGGCAACTGAGAATAGTTTCTACCTCATATTCCTCCTGGTCACCTATGGCGACTGCCTCAGGAGGTCTGGATTGGCGATCCGGGAAGGAATCTGGTCTGGATGGTTTCAGGAGAGAGACATGGAACACCGGGTGTATTTTGAAAGACTCCGGGAGCTCAAGTTCATAGGCCACTTCATTGATCACCCGTTTAATTGGAAATGGTCCTAGGTACTTCGGTCCTAACTTCCTGGAAGGACACAGCATTTTCAAGTTGGTCGTAGCCAACCAAACCTGATCCCCCGGCTGGAGCAACAGCTCTCCTCTTCTCTTCCTGTCGAACGCCTTTTTACTATCTTCTTGGGCCTTAGTGATGGCCTCCCGAATCGTTTTGTTATTGACAGAAAAGAAATGCAAGACATCTTGAGATGCGGGTACCGGACTTTCGGGCGTTAGGTCGGGGAGAAACGTAGGATGATATCCGAAATTGGTAAAAAACGGTGATTGTCCCGTCGCTGAGTGGCTCGAGTTATTATAGGCGAACTCTGCAGAAGGCAACAGTGTTAGCCAGTCGTCCTGGAGATAGGAGGTGTAGCATCTGAGGTACTGTTCCAATGTTTGATTGGTCCTTTCTGTTTGCCCGTTGGTCTGTGGATGGTAAGCAGATGACAGTGACAGTTTGATTCCTAATGCTTCACATAAGGCTTTCCAGAATCTAGATGTGAACTGGACTCCCCGATCCGATACTATGTCTTCGGGTATCCCATGTAGCCTTACTACTTCCTTGATGAATATCCGTGCAGTCTCCGGTGCCGACGGGGTTCTTTCCAAGGGCACGAAATGAGCCATCTTTGAAAAGCGATCCACGATCACCATTATAGCAGTGTAGCCTTGAGACGGTGGGAGTTCGACCACAAAATCCATGGCAATCATTTGCCAGGCCCGTTTGGGTATCGGCAATGGACGCAACAATCCCCAGGCCTTGCTTCTGGAGGGCTTGTTCCTTTGGCAGGTGGGACAGGTCTGGACGTAGCGCTCGCAGTCTTTGACCATGTTTGGCCACCAGAATGAGCGCCGTAGTAGCTCCAGAGTCTTCGCCACCCCAAAGTGCCCTGCCATTGGATGGTCGTGGCAGTGCCCCAGGACGAAAGTTTGAACTCCTTCTGGCACCACGATCCGATTTTCCTTCCAAAGCAGACCATCGCGGTTCTGGAGAGGCGACCCAGGCGGGACTGGCAGTCCAACGGAAGCGTCAATCAGTCTGGAGCGAAGTTCCGTTTGCAGGACGAGGAAGCTTCCGGATGGCAAAATTGTGTCAGGTAACACTGTATCGTCGGGGTCCTCAAACCTGCGGGACAGAGCGTCTGGTTTTGTATTTTTAGACCCAGGTCGGTACGTTATATGAAAGGTAAATCGAGAGAAGAAAAGAGCCCATCTCGCCTGGCGTGGTCTCAGTCGTTTCGCTGTCCTTAAATACTCAAGGTTTTTGTGATCCGTGAATATTAGGATTGGGTGTGTGGCTCCTTCCAGGAGATACCTCCATTCTTCTAGAGCGGACTTGATGGCCAGGAGTTCCCGATCTCCAATATCGTAATTGCGCTCCGCCGGAGTCAACTTCCTGGAGAAAAACGCCACGGGATGCAGTAACTCCTTGGTACCACTCCTTTGGGAAAGAATCGCTCCTACCGCGTTTTCGGAGGCGTCCACTTCCAAAACATATGGAAGAGAAGAATCTGGATGGCAGAGAATGGGAGCAGAAGTAAACAATTTCTTGAGCATGTCGAACGCGGTCTGGGCTTCAGGGGTCCATTTAAAACGAGTCCCTTGTTTAGTCAGTTGCGTGATTGGGGAGACCAGCCCTGAGAAGTTCCTGACAAACTTTCTATAAAAGTTTGCGAATCCAATGAAACGCTGTACCCCCCTCTTATCGGTGGGTGTTGGCCAATCTAAGATCGCCGTGACTTTCTGGGGATCCATCGCGACCCCCGCGGGAGAGAGGACCAGTCCCAAGAACGTTATTTCACACTGTTCAAAACAGCATTTTTCTGCCTTGGCGTAAAGCCCGTGTTGGCGTAAACGTGTTAGGACCCTTGCCACATGCTCCCTATGAGCCTCCAGTGAGGGTGAAAATATCAGGATGTCATCTAGGTAGACAACCACGAAGACATCGAGGAAATCACGAAAGACATCGTTAATAAAGTGTTGGAAGGTGGCCGGTGCGTTACAGAGCCCGAACGGCATCACCAAATATTCGAAATGACCGAATCTCGTACGAAAGGCTGTCTTCCATTCATCCCCCTCCCTGATACGTACAAGGTTATATGCCCCCCGCAAGTCTAATTTAGTAAAAATCGCTGCTGACCCTAACCTCTGGAGGAGCTCAGGGACTAGGGGTAACGGATAGCGATTTTTTACTGTGATTTTATTCAGGTCTCGGTAGTCAATGCAGGGCCGTAACGATTTGTCTTTTTTTTCTACAAAAAACAACCCAGCCCCGGCCGGGGACGTGGACGGGCGAATAAATCCCTTCCGCAGATTGTCATCAATATACTCCCTCAAAACCCCTGATTCTAGTTCCGATAATGGAAAAATGCGACCGAATGAAATCTCAGATCCGGGTAGGAGGTCTATGGGGCAATCGTAGGAACGGTGTGGGGGAAGAATGTCTGCTCCTCGCTTACTAAACACATCTAAGAAATCGTGGTAGGCCGGAGGGATAACCTGAGACAGATCCGTATCACCATCCATGCATAGGAGAAACCGGGGCGGCACGGGCCCTGGGACGTGGCAGTGATCCCGGCAGTATGGTGACCGAAACTGAACCGTTCCCTTCTCCCAATCAACCCGGGGGTTATGGGCCCGCAGCCAGGGAAGCCCCAGAATGATTGGGAAAAGGGGGGATGCGATGGCATCCAGACGGAGGAACTCCTGATGATGGTCAGCCATCGTGGTAAAAATAGGGGGAGTCTCCTGATCCACCACTCCCGACTTTATGCTAGACCCGTCTGCCAGGAAGATGTTAAACCCCCTTTCTTTGGTCTGGAGGGGGATCTTTTGCCGGTGAGCAAAAGTAAGATCAATGAAACAACTACATGCTCCCGAATCAATGATTGCGGTCACCGACAGGGTTCCTCTGGGAAGCTGTAACGACACAGGTATTGCCAGGTAACTAGATAGGTCACCCCTTTCTGTAGGTAAAGGAAAACAGGAAACGGACTTACTCATTTTTGCAGGACAGGAGCGCACCTGGTGACCAGCTTCCCCACAGTACAGACATAGGTTCTGCGATCGTCTCCTCTGATGTTCCTCGGCCGATAACGTGGAACGGGCCAGTCCCAGTTGCATGGGTTCTGAGGTGTCCCCTGCTTCCGTGCTCCGAGCATGGCTCCCTGGGGTTGGAGCTGCTTCTCTCGGTGGGGTCCATGCCACCCTTTGACCCTGGCTACTCCTTTCCAGGCGACGCTCTCTCAGTCTGCGGTCAATTTGGATGGCCAACTCTATCAGTTTCTCAAGAGAGTCCGGTAGTCCTACTCGTGCTAATTCGTCTTTTAGAGACTCAGACAGCCCAATGCGGAACTGGTGACATAATGCCGCATCGTTCCATCTGGTATCTCCCATCCAACGCCTGAAATCAGACGCATACTCTTCGGCCGCCCGGCGGCCTTGCCGCAGAGAGTATAGAGTAGCCTCTGCAGAGGCAGCCCGCTGGGGGTCGTCATATAGGACGGCCATGGCCTGAAAGAACTCAGTCACGGAATCGAGATGGGGGTCACGCTTCTCCATCAGGCGGTGAGCCCAATCCTGGGGCTCATCCTGAAGGAGAGAGATTATAAACCCCACCTTGACAGTCTCGACGGAAAACGTGCGGGGCTGCAGGTCAAAAAATAAAGTGCACGCGTTCCGGAAGGCCCGAAAACGGCTTCGGTCTCCACGGAATCGTTCCGGCAGGGGAACGCGGGGTTCGGGAGCTAGGGGTGCCGCAACTGCTCCGGATGCTGGAGCAGCGGGTGATTCCGCTGTTGCGGAACTTGGAGCAGGGGGAGTCTGGGTGGCAAACGACTCCATGCGGTCCTCAAGCCGGGTGCAGCGGCTGTGAAAATTCTGGAAGGCCTGGGTCAGAGTCGCCAGGTGCTGGCATATATCCTCTAGGGACGCCGGTCCTCTTCCTGGCTCTGTCATGGCCGCAAGGTACTGTTAGAACCCGCCAGGTGGTGCCCCTGGCTGCCCACTTGACAGACCTACCCAAAGCGTGGAGTCTAAGTCCCGGTCTGTGCTTTCACCAGGGCCCCTGATGGTGGGGATGGACTTGAAACAGACCGGGACCAGGTCACGACCTCTGAGCAGGCCCACCAGTGGCAGGGGCAACCTCCGGGGATGTATGGGTACCGGGAGAGCCAGATGTGAGGAGGACGGCAGGACCTAGCAGGATGGATCACGAGCGGGGGTCCCGTGGGGTAGGCGAGGTACAGAATCTGCAGGCGGAGAGTAGTCAGGTCACACGCAGGGTCAGCAGGATAAGTCAGTCCGTAGAGAGGTCAAAACAAGCCGAGGGTCAGGATGGGAGAAGGCAGAGTAGTCAGGTACAATCCGGGTCAACACAGGAGTAGGCAGCGTAGTCAGGGTCAATCAGGGTCAAAAACACAGGTACAGGACTCAGGAACTCAGATAGACCTTGCGGCGATTACTGACAGTGCAGGGCATCTTTAAATATTGCGCCCTGCACTGTCATTGGCCGCTCGGGACGCGCCCCCGGGCTGTCATTGGCCGCCCGAGGCGCGCCCGCGGGTCCCACTGCGCATGCGCGGCATCCTGTCATCCACGGCTCGCCGGGACCTAGTGCCTGTGTCCCGGCGTGAGCCGTGGCCAGTGCGCATGCGCCGGCCGACAGGACGCCGCGATCCCTGACACCCAGACTACATGGGGAGTAGTGATAAGATAGTTTGGGACTTGGTGTCATCCTTTTTCCATATGGGGCACCACTTATACGTGGGTAATTTTTATTCAAGCGTGCCACTATTTAGACATTTGTACAATCTTGGAACTGGCGCATGTGGCACCATGCAACCTAATGTGTGCCCACCATTAGAAGTGGGTGGATGCAGGTCTGTATATTCTAATGGTGGGCATACCACACCTTTTTTCTGACAGAGATTTCTGCCCACAGGTTGTATACAAAAAAAGAACATAGCATATATATCCAACAAGGACCAGCGATATTCTGGTACATCCCTGGACTTTGAATGGTTATACCAGGATGATGCCTATAGCTGCAGGCATCATCCTGGTATCGTTTTTTTTCAGTCAGCAATTGGCTTTCATGCAAAAGCAATCCTAGTGGCTAATTAGCTGCAGGATTGCTTTTACAAGCAGAGGGAGATGATACCCCCTCGCTGCCTTCCATGGCCTTCTCGGGCAGTCCCGTGCCATCGGGGGAACCTGAGAATGCAGCTGGTGTTTCTGCCAGATGACCATAGTGCTGATTGGAGACTGGAATGGTGTCAATCATCTCTATAGTCTAAGAAATCGGAAGCTACAAGCATTTCATCACTTCAGTTTCGCAGGATATAAACAGCGCCATTTGTAAATTGGGAAAGCATCTGATCCTACCAATCTTGGTTTGATTAGATAATGTAAGGGCAGAGGAGATATCTAGAGTCTGATAGACTCCAGATTTCTCAAAAAAGAATATATAACAATGCCCATTGAAGTTATAGGGGATATTTGCATTCCCTGTGATAGCATTAATGGGTCAAAGCAAAGAGTTCTCTCAAGACCTTCGCAACCTTATTGTTGCAAAACATACTGATGGCATTGGTTACAGAAGAATTTCTAAACTTCTGACTGTTCCAGTGAGCAATCAGAAGTGGAAAGAACTGGTAGAATTGTTTCAAAGAAAATAACAAGTAATGCATTCAACCGCCATGGCTTGTATGCACGCTCACCGCTCAAGATTCCATTGCTCAGGAAAAAGCATGTTGAACCTTGTGTGACAGTAGGCAGGTGAGATCACCTGGTTGCGTCCTGGATGGACGATATATTTGTCCAAGGTTCAGGCTTTATGGGGATTTGTACCACTAGAGGGAAGTGCTGAGTCCTTCAGCACTGAGGTAATGAGCCCAGCTGAAGGTAGTGGGCTCATTAAACACCTCTATAAAACCTCCCAGAGTGCTTAGGGAGTTGCTCCACCCTGGAACCAGATCTGTGCCTGAACTGTCTGGGGAGCTGACCTGTTACCTGTGTGCAGAGAGACCAAAGCCTGTGTGGCTAGCCTCCAAGTACTAGCAACTAGGTATAGCAGCAGGCTGTACCTAGTGGGTAGCTAGGGAGAAGCTGTTGTTGCAGTAAGTAGCCAAGTTGGCCAGGATTTATTTTGATGTTTCTTTTTGTTTATCATTTTTTCTGTAAATATTGTAAATAAATTGCACCTGTTTGTTTTCACCTCCACTATTGTTGTGCTGTGCCTATTTTTTTTTTGTGTTGTGCACCCATCCAGGGGGTCACACACACCCGCTGCCGAGCTAACCCTGTTACATATGGTGGAGGACGGCGGGCAGTTGTGGTAACTAAAGGCCAGCATGGAGGAGATAATCAGACAGTTGGCTCTGGCAAATGCCAATCAACAACAGGCAAATGCAAGTTTCCAGCAGAGCATTGCAGCCCAGCAGAGGGCCTTGGAACAAGCAGAGGTCCGCCATAGGGAATTGCTGGTGCAACAGGACCAGAAACACCAGCAACAAATGGAGGCTGTTTTGAAGCAGCTCCAGCAGAGGCAGCAGACTGAGGCTGATTCTGGTAAAACACCATCATTTTCTGTGGGCCGTTTATTGCCAAAAATGATGGGAGAGGATGATCCGGAGGTGTTTCTAACCACCTTTGAAAGGACTGCTGAAAGGGAAAAGTGGCCTAAAGAACAGTGGGCTGGATTGATGGCCCCATTATTAACTGGAGAGTCGCAAAAAGCTTACTATGACCTAGAGCCGGACCAAGCCAAAAACTATGATGTGCTAAAAGTGGAAATTTTGGCCCGGTTGGGTGTTACCCTCGCTGTCCGTGCTCAGCGGGTACATAATTGGACTTTTCGGCTTGGGAAACCTCCCAGGTCACAGATGTATGATCTCATTCACCTGAGCAGGAAGTGGCTGCAGCCAGAGACTTTGACCGCCCCAAAAATTGTGGAACGTGTCGTCATGGATCGGTTCCTAAGGTCTCTGCCTACTACTATTCAAAAGTGGGTCAGCCATGGAGACCCAGAAACTGCAGACAAGCTGGTGGATCTAGTGGAGAGATACTTGGCTACTGAGAACCTGACCTCCTCTTCCAGAGACTCACGGACTTTCCACCCTAAGACCAGACCATCCCCAGTGGCGGGTAAGATGACTACAAGGGGTGAGGGTGGAGAGAGTGAGAGGGTGGGAGTATTACCCAATGTCTGGCAAGAGCGGCCAGGAAGGCCAAGGCTGCAAGAAGCGGTGAAAAAAATTGTCTGTTACCGCTGCCGGCAAGAGGGACACATTGCAGCTAATTGCCCAGTGGTGGATGAGCCTATGCAGTGTGACTTTCTGAGCAATAGACGTCAGTCGCTGTTTGCGACAGTGGTATGCACGGCCAGCCCGGGCACTGAGAAACATTTGTGCAAAATGACTGTTAATGGAAATAATATTGTGGGGTTGCTGGATTCAGGTAGCCTGGTAACCTTGATAAGAGAGGAGATGGTCACTACAAAGGTCTCTGGGCATAAAAAGGTGGCGGTGATTTGTGTGCATGGGGACACTAGGGAGTATCCCGTGGCTACTGTGTTTTTTGAGACCCCCAAAGGTAACCTGTCTCATCAGGTAGGATTGGTACCTCATTTACCACATGATGCCATTGTGGGGAGGGATTTTCCAATATTCTGGGAACTCTGGGATTGTTCTGACCCCCCCACTGTCTCCCCTGCAGACCAGGAAGGTGAATCCCAGAAAGCGTCTGAGTGTGGTGAGGTCTCTCCCAAGTTCCCCTTGTCGGTACTAGCTGGGGAGACCCAAGGAACTGAGGAGGAGCCCGCCTCCTCAGATGAAAATCTGCCGGTTGTGGAGTTCTCGGACTTAGAGGTGCATAGGGAAAATTTTGCAACCGAACAGCTGAAAGACCCCACACTGATAAAAGCCCGGGAAAATGTAGTAAAAGTAGATGGTCAACTAGTGAGTCCTGAGAAAACTGCTGCTTATCCATACTTCCTTGTGGAAAGGGACCTACTCTATCGAGTTGCTAAAGGGGCAGAAGAAACCATTGAGCAACTGGTGGTGCCCAGACCTTACAGGAAGTTGGTGTTGGAGTTGGCCCATGGACACATCCTTGGGGGTCATTTGGGGGCGGAGAAAACACGGGAAAGAGTACTGCAGCGGTTCTATTGGCCTGGGGTCATTAAGGAGGTGGAAAATTACTGTTCCTCTTGCCCTGTGTGTCAGAAGTCGGCCCCTATGCCCCATTTCCGTAGTCCACTGGTACCTCTTCCCATCATTGAGGTCCCCTTTGAAAGGATTGCCATGGATTTGGTAGGTCCGCTGGTGAAATCCGCTAGGGGGCATCAGTACCTGTTGGTCATACTCGACTATGCCACCCGCTATCCAGAAGCAATTCCACTCCGAAATACCTCTGCCAAGACAATAGCTAAGGAGCTATTCCTCGTTTTCAGCCGAGTGGGTATTTCAAAGGAACTGCTGACGGATCAGGGAACCCCCTTTATGTCCCGGGTGATGAAAGAGCTGTGCAAACTGTTCAAGGTCAAACAGTTGCGCACCTCTGTGTATCATCCCCAAACTGACGGGTTGGTGGAAAGGTTCAACAAAACCCTGAAACAAATGCTAAGGAAGGTGGTAGATAAGGATGGAAAGGGTTGGGATTATTTAGTACCCTATTTGATGTTTGCCATCCGGGAGGTACCCCAATCCTCCACAGGGTTTTCACCATTTGAGTTGCTCTATGGGAGACACCCAAGGGGGCTGTTAGATATCGCCAAGGAAACTTGGGAAAGTGAGAGTTCTCCCCACCGGAGTGTGATTGAGCACGTCGCCCAAATGCAAGATAGAATTGCCCAGGTCATGCCTATCGTAAAGGAACATTTGTCCCAAGCACAGTTAGCGCAGCAGAGGGTGTACAATCGGGGGGCCCGGACCAGGTCATTTGCTGAAGGAGATAGAGTGCTAGTGCTAATCCCTACGGTTGAAAGCAAATTCCTGGCCAAATGGCATGGCCCCTACGAGGTGATTGAGAAAGTGAGTGAAGTGAATTACAGGGTCAGACAACCAGGAAGGCGGAAACCGGAGCAGATCTACCACATTAATCTGCTAAAGGCCTGGAGGGACAGGGAATCCCTAGTTGCTGAGGGTTTGTCACCAGCGCCATCTAACTGCTTGGTTCCGGAGGTTGGAATAGCAGTCACGCTGTCTACAGTTCAAAAACAGGAGGCTAAAGAGTTTGTGCTCCGCAACACAGATGTTTTTTCTGAGCTGCCGGGACAAACCTCGGGGGTGGAGCATGACATTATCACCCCACCGGGTGAAAGAGTAAAACTGAAACCCTATAGAATCCCAGAGGCTCGACGGGAGGCAATACGTGGGGAAGTACAGAGAATGCTAGATTTGGGGGTGATAGAGGAGTCCCAAAGTGACTGGTCCAGCCCCATAGTGTTGGTGCCCAAACCAGATGGGAGCTGGCGATTTTGTAACGACTTTCGACAGTTGAATAAAGTTACAAAATTTGACACCTACCCCATGCCAAGGATAGATGAACTAATCGACCGACTGGGAGCAGCCCGGTACATGACAACGCTAGACTTGACAAAAGGTTATTGGCAAATTCCCCTAGCTAAGTCGGCAAAGGAGAAGACTGCATTTGTAACCCCAGAAGGGTCATTCCAGTATAAAAGAATGCCGTTCGGGTTACAGAATGCACCGGCCACCTTTCAGCGAAAAATGGATCAGATTCTTCGTCCCCATCAGAAGTATGCTGCAGCGTACTTGGACGATGTGATTATCCATAGCGCAGACTGGGCCTCACATTTGCCAAAAGTTCAGGCTGTGCTAGACTCAATACGGAAAGCTGGGTTTACGGCCAACCCAAAGAAGTGTACGATTGGACAGGAGGAGGCCAGGTACCTGGGGTACACTATTGGGAGAGGGGTAATAAAACCTCAGATAAACAAAGTGGAAGCAATACAGAATTGGCCACGCCCAAATAACAAAAAGCAGGTACGGGCTTTTCTAGGAATTGCTGGCTACTATCGGCGATTCATTCCCCATTTTGCTTCTATGGCAGTACCCCTAACCAACCTGACAAAAGGGAAGGAGCCTGTCATGGTTAAGTGGTCCCCTGATGCTGAAGCAGCCTTCCAGTCTTTAAAAAGGGCCTTATGTAGCCAGCCAGTCCTATACTCCCCAGACTTCTCAAAAGACTTTGTGGTCCAGACGGATGCATCCAATGTTGGCTTAGGAGCAGTGCTGTCCCAGGTTTGGCAGGGGGAGGAGCACCCAGTAATCTATCTCAGCCGAAAGCTAAAGTCTCACGAGGAAAATTACGCCACGATTGAGAAGGAGTGTTTAGCGGTGAAGTGGGCCCTAGATTCCCTTCGGTACTATCTGCTGGGCAGACATTTTGACCTGATCACAGATCACGCTCCCTTGAAATGGATGGCTCAAAATAAGGAGACCAATAGAAGGGTAAATAGGTGGTTTCTGGCCCTACAGGAATTTACCTTCACAGTGAAGCATCGCCCTGGTGTTCAGATGGGAAATGTGGATGCTTTATCCCGGGTACATGCCTGCCTGGCTACTGGTGTTACAACCCCAAGGTTGAAACAAGAGGGGGGGGTATGTGACAGTAGGCAGGTGAAATCACCTGGTTGCGTCCTGGATGGACGATATATTTGTCCAAGGTTCAGGCTTTATGGGGATTTGTACCACTAGAGGGAAGTGCTGAGTCCTTCAGCACTGAGGTAATGAGCCCAGCTGAAGGTAGTGGGCTCATTAAACACCTCTATAAAACCTCCCAGAGTGCTTAGGGAGTTGCTCCACCCTGGAACCAGATCTGTGCCTGAACTGTCTGGGGAGCTGACCTGTTACCTGTGTGCAGAGAGACCAAAGCCTGTGTGGCTAGCCTCCAAGTACTAGCAACTAGGTATAGCAGCAGGCTGTACCTAGTGGGTAGCTAGGGAGAAGCTGTTGTTGCAGTAAGTAGCCAAGTTGGCCAGGATTTATTTTGATGTTTCTTTTTGTTTATCATTTTTTTCTGTAAATATTGTAAATAAATTGCACCTGTTTGTTTTCACCTCCACTATTGTTGTGCTGTGCCTATTTTTTTTTTGTGTTGTGCACCCATCCAGGGGGTCACACACACCCGCTGCCGAGCTAACCCTGTTACACTTGTTTAAAGTTTGCTGCACAACATTTAGACAAGCCTGTAAGATACTGGGAGAATATAGTCTGGTCAGACGAGACCAAAATTTTACTCTTTGGATGCCATAGTACACACCATGTTTGGAAGTCAAATGGCACTGCACATCACCCCAGAAACACCATACCAATAATGAAGTTTGGAGGGGAACAGCATGGTGTGGGGCTGTTTTTCAGCTTACAGTACTGGCAAATGTCATGTCATTGAAGAAATGATGAATGGAAAAATGTACCAAGACATTCGTGATAAAAATCTACTGCCATCTACCAGGATGATGAAGATGAAACCGAGGGTGGACATTTCAGCAAAACAATGATCCCAAACACAAAGCCAAGGAAGCTCTCAATTGGTTTCAACGAAAGAAAATAAAGCTGCTAAAATAGCCCAGCCATCCACCTGACTTGTATACCAATAGAAAATTTATGGAAAGAATCAAAGATCAGAGTTCAGAAAAGAGGCCCATGGGACCTTCAAGACTGTTTGTGTGGAAGAATGAGTCAAAATCACCTGAGCAATGCATGTGACTAGTTTCTCCATACAGGAGGCGTCTTGAAGCTGTCATTACCAACAAAGGATTTTGTATGATGTATTAAAGTGTTACTAAACCTAGGACCCTGCATTCATTTTATCTGGCCTCCCACAGTACACAGAACATGGAAGTGAAATTATTTTGGTAAATATAAGCTGCGAAATACCTTTTCTCATCAGCAGTTAGAGCAGTCTTGTGACTTTAGCAGAGCACTGGTTAAAGTTTCTAGGAGGGGTTTTCTTTCTGCTCTGAGGATGGAAAACCCCTGACCCTCTGGAGAGTGCTGATTGGCCCTGTGCTAATCACATGCACTCTTCCAAGGAAAAAAAAACCTCTCTAGCAATGCACATCAAACTGAACATGTGCATGTGGCTAAGGACATTTGACCAAGAGGAGGGGCAGAGAAAAGAGGATCAAATGGCCTTTTTACACAATGCAGACCCCTTATAGTGGGGTAAAAACGTATTTAGTCAGCCACCAATTGTGCAGGTTCTCCCACTTACAAAGATGAGAGATGCCTGTAATTGGCATCATAGGTAGACCTCAACTATGAGAGAAAAAAATCCAGACAATCACATTGGCTGATTTGGAAATAATTTATTTGCAAATTATGGTGGAAAATAAGTATTTGGTCAATATCAAAAGTTCATCTCAATACTTTGTTATATATCCTTTGTTGGCAATGACAGAGGTCAAACGTTTCCTGTAAGTCTTCACAAGGTTGGCACACACTGTTGCTGGTATGTTGGCCCATTCCTCTATGCAGATCTCCTCTAGAGCAGTGATGTTTTGGGGCTGTCGCTGCGCAACACAGACTTTCAACTCCCTCCAAAGGTTTTCTATGGGGTTGAGATCTGGAGACTGGCTAGGCCACTCCAGGACCTTGAAATGCTTCTTACGAAGCCACTCCTTTGTTGCCCGGGCGGTATGTTTGGGATCATTGTCATGTTGGAAGACCCAGCCACGTTTCATCTTCAATGCCCTTGCTGATGGAAGGAGGTTTGCACTCAAAATCTCAGGATACATGGCCCCCTTCATTCTGTTCTGTAAATGGATCCGTCTTCCTGGTCCCTTTGCAGAGAAACAGCCTCAAAGCATGATGTTGCCACCCCCATGCTTCACAGTAGGTATGGTGTTCTTTGGATGCAACTCAGCATTCTCTCTCCTCCAAACACGACGAGTTGTGTTTCTACCAAACAGTTCTATTTTTGTTTCATCTGACCATATGGCATTCTCCCAATCCTCTTCTGGATCATCCAAATGCTCTCTAGCAAACTTCAGACGGGCCCGGACATGTACTGGCTAAGTAGGGGGACACGTCTGGCACTGCAGGATCTGAGTCCCCGGCGGCGTAGTGTGTTGCTGATTGTAGCCTTTGTTACGTTGGTCCCAGCTCTCTGCAGGTCATTCACTAGGTCCCCCTGTGTGGTTCTGGGATTTTTGCTCACTGTTCTTGTGATCATTTTGACCCCACGGGGTGAGATCTTGCATGGAGCCCCAGATGGAGGGAGATTATCAGTGGTCTTGTATGTCTTCCATTTTCTAATTATTGCTCCCGCAGTTGATTTGTTCACACCAAGCTGCTTGCCTATTGCAGATTCAGTCTTCCCAGCCTGGTGCAGGTCTACAATTTTGTTTCTGGTGTCCTTCAACAGCTCTTTGGTCTTCACAATAGTGGAGTTTGGAGTGTGACTGTTTGAGGTTGTGGACAGGTGTCTTTTATACTGATAACAAGTTTAAACAGGTGCCATTGATACAGGTAATGAGTGCAGGACAGAGGAGCCTCTTAAAGAAGAAGGCACAGGTCTGTGAGAGCCAAAAATCTTGCTTGTTTGTAGGTGACCAAATACTTATTTTCCACCATAGTTTGGAAATAAATTCTTTCCAAATCAGCCAATGTGATTGTCTGGATTTTTTTTCTCATTTTGTCTCTCATAGTTGAGGTCTACCTATGATGCCAATTACAGGCCTCTCTCATCTTTTTAAGTGGGAGAACTTGCACAATTGGTGGCTGACTAAATACTTTTTTTCCCCACTGTAGGTTCCACAGTGAGCATAACAAGCATGCTTTACTGCATATACACACTGATTTTACTGTTGTGGGTTTAGTAACACTTTAACCACCTTCCGCCCGCCCTATAGTACAATGACGGGCGCAAGGTAGTTCTCTTGTTCTGATAGGATGTCATATGACGTCCTACCATTCTCCCTGCGCATGCGCAGCTCAGGGAGCGCGCAGCGTGGCAATCGCCGGTCCGCTGTGTCCCTTGGACACAGTGGATCACGGAAAGAGCCAAAGTTGTCGGCTCGGTCATGTGATCAGCTGTGTCCAATCACAGCTGATCACATGTAAATACGGAAATGCCGGTTATCGGCATTTCTCTCCTCTCGAGCTGTCACGCTGACAGCTCGAGAGGAGAGCCGGTAATCGGCTTTCCACGGAGGGGACATGTACACTGATCATCAGGGCACAGTGTGGCCCCAGAAGTGCCACCTGTCAGTGCTCATCAGTGCCAGTGCCCATCAGTTCCACGTGCCAGTGCCCATCAGTGCCACATCAATGCCACATATCAGTGCCCATCTGAGCTGCCTTTCAATGTCACCCATCAGTGCCAGGCAGTGCCACCTATCAATGCCAATCAGTGCCGCCTATCAGTGCCTGTCAGTGCCGCCTAACAGTGCCTGTCAGTGCCGCCTAACAGTGCCAGTCAGTGCCGCCTATCAGTGCCAGTCAGTGCTGCCTATAAGTGCCGCCTATCAGTGCCATATATCAGTGTCATGTATCAGTGCTGCCTTTCAGTGCCCATCAGTGATGCCTTTCAATGCCCATCAGTGCAACCTACAAGTGCCTCCTCATCAGTGCCCATCAGTGCCACCTATCAGTGCCCATCACTGCAGCCTCATTAGCGCACATCAGTGAAGGAGAAAAATCACTTATTTACAAAATTTTCTAACAAAAACTAAGAAAAACTTTTTTTTCCCAAATTTTCAGTGGTTTTTGGTTTGTTTAAGAAAAAATAAAAATCCCAGAGGTGATTAAATACTACCAAAAGAAAGCTCTATCTGTCTCAAAAAAATTATAAAAATTTCATATGGGTACAATGTTGCATGACCGCGCAATTGTCTTTCAAAGTGTGACAGCGTTGAAAGCTGGAAATTGGCCTGGGCAGGAAGGGGGTATAAGTGCCCTGTAGGCTAGTGGTTAAATAAATTTCAGTTAGCGTATTCAATCCTTTTCCCGGTGTCATTCCATTTTATAATACATAACTTAAATTCTGAACCTATTTGTTTTAGTTCCTTTGTATGTATGAATTGCATGAGTTGTTACCAATATGTGGTGAATATTTCATGTCAATAACACCTTCAGAAATATATTTACTGAGAAATATGATGACGTGTTCAATACTTATTTTTACTGCTGTATGTGTACATATGGGAACGTCACCATCAATGTCTATGACCATCCCTATACATGTGTACATATGGGAATGTCAGCCGTCAACAATATCTATGGCCATCTCTATGTAGCACTACCCCCTGAGGAGTTGCTGGAGATTTGGGTCCCCATATAGTCCTGTACAGCCAGGCAACACACATTTCCTTACAGCCTTGCACTCCAGAGACAGTAAACAGTCCTTGAACTTGTTTTTTTTTATTTTATTAAGGAATTTAAACTTGTATGAGGATGAGGGTGACACGGGATGCCCAAGGAACAGCTCGTCAGCGTGACAGCTCGAGAGGAGAGAAATGCCGATAACCGGCATTTCCCTGTTTACATGTGATCAGCTGTGATTGGACACAGCTGATCACATGACCGAGCTGACATCTTTGGCTCTTTCCGTGATCAGTGATCCTCTGTGTCTGAGGGATACAGTGCACCGCCGATCGCCGCGCTGCGTGCTCCCTGAGCCGCGCATGCGCAGTGAGGATGGGAGGACATCATATGACGTCCTCCCAGAACGAGAGAACCACCTTGCGCCCATCATATTACTATATGGCGGGTAGGAGGTGGTTAAAAATGACTTAAAATCTTGAATTCAGATGGGCACATGGTCCGTAAGGGGTTTGGGGCCCACACAATCTCACACACTGCACACATTGGGACACTGCTGCACCCTTTTATATTGTGGTTTCTAGTCTAGACAAATCACAGAGCCTAGAAGAGTGCTTTGAAACTCCTCCCTCAGCTGTCATTGGTTTCAAAGACCGCCGACGTCCCTACAACGTATGGGTGGTGTATATGGCACCATTCGCTTGGAAGTGTAATGGCTGTAACTTATGGGTCTCCTGGAATTGATCCATGTGATGCTTGAACCAATGTACGGTTTCTGTAGCATAAGCTACAACATAGCTCCCAACTGTCCCCAATTTCAAAAAAGTCCCTCTCTCCCTCTTTACCCCTCATTTGTCCCTTGTTGTGGTCTGATCTATGTAGTTGTATATAAAATATACTATTTATCTTTCAACAAATGTTTAAAAGTTGCTAAACGGTGCTAAATCTTTCATCCAGTTTCTAAATTGTTGCATTTGTAAATTTCAAAAGCCAGTTGAAACGAAATTGTAGTGGGAAAAAATGCACTTGTGGGGTTAAATTGGGAGGTATGGCTATATACCTATATCCTTTACTGGAGTCATCTAAAGGAGGTGTAACTGCTGTCTTGGTACATACAGTACATGTACATACAGTTCAAAAAAAGAGGCTAGTGCTACACCTGGTCTACTTGGAAGGGGGGCCCTGATATCAAGGGGACTATAAGGGGTCGTGTAGACCCTATAGACTGTGCAGATATGGTAACACCCTGGCTACATCTAGGAAAAAAGATGCTGTAGCTATAGGATGAAGATGTGACACACAGAGGAGGTCTGTGTAGTCAGGGGACTATAAGGGGTAGTAAAGATCCTATACACTGTGCAGAGGTGGTAACACTCTACAACATCTAGGAGTTGATTCATTGTATCCATAAGCTGAAAATGTGTCCTGAAGGAGAACACACAGAGTGATCTGGGCAGCCAGGGGGCTATAAGGGATAGTACAGAGGAAGTATAGATCCTATACACTGTGCAGAAATGGTGACTTCACAGATCTGATGTGGTAAGGATATCAACTTTCATAAGGTAGTACATTCCTCCTCCAAGAAAAAATTTGCTCACCTGGAGGACTGTAGGTTAGACTCATTAGTTCTGAAAAGCTCACATTTTAGGAATCTGGAAATGTGTAAATTGTATTGATACAATGTAAACATAGGGCACACGTCTAGAGATGATGTGATGAATGTATCCTAACACTTGCCTTTATTATACTTCCAAGATACTGGATTTCTATCAAGATTTGAATCTGTAACAATAAAAGATCTTGTGATGGAGGTGGGGGTGGTAGTTTTCGTTTTCCTTTGTTTTCACCTGGGGATCCTGCCAGTAACTCACTTCCTGTCCTAGGGTAACAACACTCACTGTACTGAATCTATGGAGGATCTATATTGTCACATTAGGCCAGGAAGTGTGTTATGGGAAGAATTCTGTAATCATAACATAGTGTGGAGATGTTTTGTAGTCCAATGCTACAAACAATGCTAATGGAAAACAGTGAAGAGGCAACAAGACCAGAAAGTTATCAGTTCACTAGATGATTTCTGGATAGATCAAAAGATTTTGGCACTTATAGAACAGATATAACAAAATGGTATATTTATCAGACCAAAAAAGAGAAAATACATTAAAGCTGAACTCCAGGTATAGCATTTTTTACATACAGTAGCTACATTGGTCCAGTTTGGATCAATATATGTGTGTATATAAAATACCTGTGGGATTTCTGGGGAAGCTGTAAATCACTGTAGCAGGCACTGCTGCTCCAATGTTTACTGCTAGCCTTCAGGTCCTGTGGCAAGCACCTGACCCACTCCTTTCTGAACTCATAAGGGTGCCTACTCGGCACAGGCGCCATTCAGAGAATGCTTTAATTTTCTCAGTGCATACAAAGTGTTCACTGATTGGATGAGGTGAAAATCATGGCAGCCACTCAGCACAGGACCCAGAAGGCAGCGTTGATAGTAGCCATGCCTACCATAGTCATTTCCAGCTTCCACAAGGATCCCACAGGTATGTCACATGCACAGATACATTGGTCCAAACTGGGTCAATGGAACTAATTGCCATACTTAGAATTCATCTTTAAGTCCCACAAACAGTAATGGGCTGAAGATGCCTGCTTGACCCATAGAAAACCCAACCCCTGCAGTGAAGTAGTCCTTACTGAATAATAATATTATTATTAATAAAAAAACTGGGAAAACTTAGGGTCCAGTACGTTAATTAAAAAAATGTTTTCTAACCACATCCTGACTGCCCTATAGTAGATATACTGCTACAGGGTGGCAGGGGTGCACAAAATCATGTGTGTGTGTATATATATATATATGTGATTTTGTATCACTGAGTAGGGGGCATGCGTGAGCTGAGCGTGCGCCCTACTCGCACCGCCATTCGCGGCCGCAGCTGAAAATCACCGGGTCCCAGCCGGTGATTACCCGCCGGCGCTCGGTGGTTTCTGAGCATCTCTGACGGGGAGGAGAACAGCTTTGTTTACCAACAGTCCTCCTACCTGTCGGCTCGGGCACACTGCACTGGATGCACAGCACAGCTATCCAGAGCAGTGTGTTTACAGTGAAGCACCAACACACAGCCCCCCAGTAAAACACTCCCAGCACACAGTTAACCCTTTGATCACCCTTCATGTTAACCCCTTCCTGCCCAATGCCATTAGTACAGTGCCAGTGGGGTTGTTTTTAGCACTGATCACTGTATTGGTGTCACTGGGAATGCTGAGTAAGAGGGAAGGAGGAGGAGGTACAGGGTGCATTCTCTTCTCCTCCAGCTCTTCCGTCCGGTCACATTTACAAGCTAACATAGATAATAAGTTAAGAAGAGGAGAGCAGCTGACTACATCCCCTGGATTTCTCTGTGTGGTGCACAAAGCTTGGGGGTAGGGGAGCTACCCAGAAGCATGGTAGAATGCTCCCGGAAAGTCTACATACATGGGAGAGCTGAGCCAGAACACAGGACAGAGAAGGGAAAGATAAAGGAGACAGTGGCAATATAAAATATAACAGGTAAGGTGTATCAAGTAAATAGATATCCAACATGTCAAGCCTTAAAACTGGGCATTTCCCTAAATAGGTGATAAACTTTGGTATCCATAATTTTCCAAAGGCAACACTTTAAAATCTTTTACAGCTCATCAGTTTAGAGTTAACTGTCAAAATTTGGCCTAGAGTTATTGCTCTCACTCTGACATGTGTAGCAATGTGTAACATGTGTAGTACAACTGATGTTTTTGTATGTAGATGCCTCTGATTTGTGTTTTTCTGCAAGTATGTGTGTGTATATGGGAGCTATTGGTGGAACTACCAGGATTGCAAAGGTTGCACTTGCAACCAGGCCCTGGGAAATGTGGGGGTCCCAGATGACAGGAAGGGCATCAGGGACGCTCAGTGAAGAGACTGCCCGGCGCTGTCTTAATCTGTGGTGATTGGGGCAAACATGGAGTGACAGTCATTCTTCCTCATATACACAATGCACCGCCATTCCAGTCACTAACACAGTGGACTTAGAAATGCCATAAAGCATTACCCAAAGGTCATATATCAGGATATGTTAACCACAGTCCGAGTCAGAGACAGACTGCAAAGACTGGGTCACAAATGAAGACGTGCCACAGCTGTAGACCTGGAGAGTGCTTTGCAGCTGACAAAGTAACGAAGGGTCTAAAAAGCACCACGATTCAGAGAGCAGTGTCTTAAGGCGACAGACCAGGTCATCCACCATATACAGGGGTTTTTCACACAGGGAGTGATCGGAAACTGGGTTACACCAGAGGCTACGCCATGGCTCTGAAACTTGAGGGCACTCTGTAGCTCGATGACACAGTCCACATGGGTCTGGAAACTGACAAAATGCAAAGCTCAGTGCTCAAAGATCATATTCCAATCTCATGGGCTTAATCACTGAGGCTAGGTTCACACCTATGCAGTTTGCATTTCATCCGTTTCTTCAGTGCTTTTTGTGGTGCGTCTTGTGTTTTTGCACATGTGTTTTTGATGTGTTTTCCATTTTTATAGGGTTTTTTTTGGCCAACTTGTTGCTGGGCTGATTAAAACGCAAAACACATAAAAAATGCACTACATGCATTTCTGCAGCATCTCCATTAAAGCCTATTGAACCAAAACGCAATATTTTGGATTTAAGAAAGTCCCTGACCCTTTCCAAAAATTGCACCGGATGAAAAGAGATGTGAACGTGTCCCATAGGAAATCATGTTAAATGGACTGTAGTGCATTTCTGCAAAATGCACCACAAAACGCTTAGGCATGTACCTAGCCTAAATGAGTCTTCAGAGATTGGGTCATGGCTCTGTTGCTAACTAACACAGTACACTAAAGTGTGGAAAGAACCACATGCAGAGCACAATGGAAAAAGACAAATTGCATGCAGTCCCTTCAATCTTCAATCCTCATGCCTGTATAGAAAAAAAAATATGCAAAAGCAACATTTCAGGCAGCCACAGGCATCAGTGAAGCATGGTTAACAGCAGCTTTGGAATCCATGCCAGGGGCACTCTGGAGGGGACGTTGGACCTTCTCATCCACCCCCCCCCCATATATCTATGTTCCTGCATGAAATAACACAATAGAATGGCAGGCTTATTTGCATCTACTAAAGCATTTATTTTAAAAAAAGTTGCCATATGCTGCATACGTGATCAAATGACAAACTTGTAAAAGCATGAATAAAAATGTAGTTTATAATCTATGCAATAGAAAAATAGTTACATATTTTGCAAGAAAAATACACATATTGTCAGCATGTAACACATACAGTATGAGATCTATTTATAAAACCTGCAAAAGTGTAAATTTTTGGTTTCCTGCACAATTTTCACAATTGTGCTTGTCAATTTTACTATATTGCTTGGCATCCTTCAAATTTTTAAATTTGAAGTTACAGTGGAACCATGGTGAAAGACAGACTTGAAAAAACTTCATGAAAAATTAAAGTGTTACTAAACCCAGGACTCTGCATTCACTCTATCTGGTCTCCCACAGTACACACAACATGGAAATGCAATTATTTTAATAAATATAAACTGCTAAATACCTTTTCTCAACAGCAGTTAGAGCAGTCTTTTGACTTCTATCAGTATCCAGCAGAGCACTGGTTACAGCGTTTCGGAGTTTTCATTGTGGTCTAGGAGGATGCAGAACCCCTGACCTCTGCCTGGACAGTGCTGATTGGCCCTGTGCTGATTACATGCACTCTCCCAAGAAAAAAAAACTATCTAGCAGTACATACCAAACTGAGCATGTGCAGCTTGTTCCTAGCATCTGTTCTATCAGGAGATATTTGGGAAACACTGGAAGAAAGGGATGATCAGAGAAGGCAGGATCAAACATAATTTTTACACAATGTGGAGGATTAACCCCTCAGGTTCCACAGTGAGTATAAAAAGCATGCTTTACTGCATATACAGACAGATTTTACTGTTGTGGGTTTAGCAACACTTTCATTCACCACCTTGCCTTTGGTAAAATGAATAAATTGCCCTAGATTTAGAGTGGTATGAATTATGGTCAAAATATTAGATGGCCAAACTCTGCCTACACAATAGATGTTGAACCCCCCCTCCCCCCCTTTGTTGGAATATGGTGATTGTGACTGCAAAAATTGCCAAGGCCAGCTGTATACATATGCACACTAGTGAAAATTGATATTTTCCACAAAAAAAGATGATGAATTTGAGTGTTTTATAAATAGACCCCGTTGTCTTTTCTTTGTTTTTTCAATCAAAAGAATGTATAAACGTGAAATGTTATGTGTTGTATATTAGTTTTCTTTGTGTTATTGCGTCTTATCAGCACTCAGTTTCCTCTTCTTAATGTCGATATCCAGCTTTAGGTTTTCTATCTGGAGGTAGAGGTACTGCACCTGCAGATACTTGATCCACTCATCTGGGGTTGATGTGCACTTTCTAGCTTCTTCTTGCAGTTCCCAAATGTGATCACATATGGATGCTGTGAGAGAGGATATTGATTATTGCTACGCATACTAGAAGATTTACCTTATAATCATTTTAATTAATTGAATCCATAAATTAAACCTCAGCTCCCTGGCTTTAACTTAAAATTAGTTTTCTTTTTTCTGAATACATAGTTTTTTTTCTTATATGCAAAATAGTAATATCCAAGGAATATGCATGATATCTAAGATGTATTTTAATTTCAAATAAGTGTGTTTGTTTTTTTGCTGCTTAGAAGAAGTGTAGGTCGCAAAAAGGTGAGGTGGCCAAAAAAGAGTCCACCTGCAGGAATACATTTTAGCCCCATGCAATTATAAATGTATAAGATCTACTCATATCCAAACACTTTTGCCTGCACTAAAATACCTTTATGTTCAATGTAACACCAATTTGATTGAAAGCAGCCAATGGTTCCAGAAGCCCCAACAAAGCCAGTGAGACTCGGAAGTGAAGGGAGAGATGAGCTGAAGACGTGCATGGTGCTGGATCGAATGAGGGCCCAGGTATTTAAAGGGGAGGGGGAGCCAAAACGGATGCCTAAACATTTTTTACTATAATGCAAGGAATGCATTAAGGTAAAAAATGTTAAGGCTTTAGAACTGCTTTAATAAACAGTCCATAAGAAGGGACTTCTTTTCAATCTCATTTTGCACCATTGTTGATCCCAAAAAAGCACTTCCTTTACTACAGAACACCTTAAACTTGGACACCGTTACATTTTCTCACTTTCAGAAACCGAGCAGAACTGTAGCAGTCTGTAGCTACAGGATTGTATGCGATAATATTTCACTGTTTACTTTCTATACTTTTTTCTTTGTACCTTTAATTTCTCTTCCTTTAAACTCCCAAAGAACATACATTTAAAATTTAGGATTCTCCCACTAGACTAGTAGACAATAAATACAAAAAAGGGGTGGGGGGGTTAATTGGCCTAAAGAAGAACTCCGCCCATCTGATGCACTAGGCATCATTTCACTTCTACACCCTCCACAAATGTGAAACATTAAAAAAATTGTTTGTTTATAAGTTTATATAATATTCTAGGTAGGCTCTACCCTGGTCACCTTTGTAGCCTACTTCAGAATGATATCTTCTGTGCTCTGAAGCCTCCTGGGATATGTACATCATATATCCCATGATGCTTCAGGCTCCAGTCATGCAGGCAGAGGTGGGGGGACCCAGGGGCATGCAATCCGGGGTCCAGGCTGCCTGAACAGGGAGAAGCATCTGGTGACATCAGAAATCAAGACGGTGATGTGTGACAGTGGTGCAGTGAATCATAGCAGGACAACGCTGGATTCGCCTGCTGGGAGGGTATGTGAATTCTGTATTGTACTAATGAAAAAAGAAAAGAGGGTAAAAAACATGGAACGTGGGGGGAATGAAGATCCTCTTTAATGTGTATATAAAGCCAAAACAATACTATTTAGTTTATATGAGAGTAGGGAATAGTTAGTACATTCATAGTTTCCCATTTTGGGATATTTCCATTCAATTGCTGTCCTGGAGACACAACAAAGTGGAACAGGTGTCTTTATTGTAAGATTTCACCTGTATTCCTGTTCTATTGACAAGTGTAAAATTTTGTATTTCCCATCACTTTCTGTCCCAGTGACAGTGGTCACCAGGATTAAGAGCGAGAGAGAATATTTCCAGGGGGTGTACAGACTTTGATTAAAAAAAAAAGCTGACAGTGGTTCTAACTCTTCTTCTCTATCTAGAAATAACGAAAAAAGATTTGCTCTTTAACCACTTCCCACCTGGCCTATTGACGACTGGATGGGACTTTCCTTGTTCAAGGTGGATGTCGTATGAAGTCCTCCTGGAAGGTGCTTGCACGTGGCCATGCAGCCACGCTGTGGGCGCGATCTGCCACCCATTGTGTCCACCGGACACAGCCAATGACGCAGCCAATGACAAAGCAATGTACCGGACTGCGATACCATGTGGTCACTGTGACCAATCACAGCAGATCAGATAACAATTGTAAACGATGAATGGCTTACTTTCATACCATTCATTGTGTACAATTATGTTACTAGCTGTGATTGGTCACAGTGATCACATGGTACAAACAGGGCCAATTACAGCCTATCTGTACCATGTGATTAGCTGTGGCCAATCACATCTAATCACAATACTTACTAAATGAATCGATTTAATTCAGTAAAATGCTTACTCATAGCAATGAAATTCACAGCTATAAAAAAATCATAATATGTAAAAATTATATATATAAAACATTGTAGAACATGTAATAAAAATAAAAAAAATTAAAAAAATATTAATTTTTTCTCCATACTGTCACCAGTCAGTGTCCCTAATCAGTGCCACACCAGTTATATGATGACACTGTACTGCACTGGTGACAGTGTATAAAAAAAAATATGAAAAATGTTTGTTTGTTTTTTTTAATTTCTTCATTTTTCAAAAAAATTACAAAAAATTGCAACTTCCAAAAACTTGCCACGCCTCTTACTAAAGAACTTGGACTGTCTTCTTTCCAAAAAGGGGTGATTTGGGGGGTATTTGTACTGTCCTGACATTTTTAAGGTCTTAAGAAATGAAACACACATTCAGTACATCAGGACTGATCAATTTTCACACATATATACCATAGTTTGTAGACTTTATAACTTTCCTACAGGTTAAATATTACATGTTGACCTAAATTTATGAAGAACATTTATTTGGAAAAAAAATAACCCAAATCAGTGTATATTATTTACCTTGTGTGAAAGTTATAGAGTTCACAAGCTATGATATATATATATATATGAAAATTGATCAATCCTGATGTACTTACCACCTGGTCCTAAGATGCCAGGACAGTACAAATAACCCACAAATTACCCCTTTTTGGAAAGTAGACTCACCAAAGTATTTAATAAGAGGCATGGCAGGTTTTTTAAGTTATAATTTTTTTTGTCACAAATTTTTTGGAATATGAAGAAATTAAATATATAATTTTTATTATTTATTTTTTACATACTGTCACCAGTGCAATATAGCATCTTCATATGCTTGGTGTGGTGGTGATCAGGGATGACTAATGACTGTATGTAAAAAAACACGTTGAGGGGGGCTTGAACTTGTGACTAATGATAGTGGGTAAAAAAATGCGTTGGGAGGGGCTTGAACTTGTGAAATTATCACGCCCGCCAAGGAGGCTTGCGGGCAAGGCATCAGTGGCTTTTGTGCTTGTGTTCTGCTTTTAATATGTGAGTACCTGTCTTTGTTTTTATTAAATATATGCCTCTGTCTTCTTCTTTGATGTAAATGGTCTGCCTGGGTTTTTTATCTTGGAGCTGCTCAGCTTGGCGGTTGGGTGAGGACTATGGCAGATTACCTAAAGGCGTTTGTCATGTCACATGCTATAATGAGCTCTGTTACTGGAGATGCAAAGTATCTGGTAAGAGGCTCATTTGTGGTGGAGGGCACAAGGTTGCTTGGAGTGTTTTCTCACACCACTATTCACGCTGCTGTGGGTGAATCCAGGAACCTGCACATTCCATTAAACTTGGTGGATGGACTTTTTGTGCTTTTTGAAAATTTTTTTTTATATATTGATAGTTTTCACATCCAATTTATATAAAAGTTTTGGATTGTTCACATTTATAGGAACCTGATTGCCTGGTACTACTGTACTAGTTGATCCAGTACAGGCAAACGCACTGCATTTGCAACCTGCATTTGGGGTGCCATTAAGTTAATATTGACATTCACTGCAAGTTGCCAGTGCAGTGCGTTTTGAACGTGGTGCAGGAAACACACTCGGATTGCAGGTTTTCTGCACTGTGTTCAGGTGTGAACTGGCCTTTACAGCAGGTCAATAAATGTAATGTTGATGGAAGTCCCTAAATCTGCCACACATTCTTTTTTCTGATTTGAATACCATTTATTACTTTTTTTTAAATACCTGCATTCTAAAAGGCTTTTTATAACCTACTTTTTCAAACAGTATTATGATTTATACAAATGTTTTCCAGCACTATGCAAACATTTGGCAACCAACAGAATTATTTTTTTTATACACATGTCATTTAATACACTGCTCAAAAAAATTTAAGGAATACTTTTTAATCAGAGTATAGCATCAAGTCAAATAAACTCCTGGGATATTGATCTGGTCAGTTAAGTAGCAAAGGGGGTTGTTAATCAGTGTCAGCTGCTTTGGTGTTAATGAAATTACCAACAGGTGCACTAGATGGGCAACAATGAGATGACCCCCAAAACAGGAATGGCTTTATAGGTGGAGGACACTAAAATGTTTTTCCCTACTCATCTTTTCTGACAGTTTTTCACTAGTTTTGCATTTGACTAGGGCCAGTGTCAACACTGGTAGCATAAGGTGATACCTGGACCCTACAGAGGTTGCACAGACAGTCCAATTCCTCCAGGATTGCACATCAATATGTGCCATTGCCAGAAGGTTTGCTGTGTTTCCCAGCACAGTCTCAAGAGCATTGGAGGAGATTCAAGGTGACAGGCAGTTACCCTAGGAGAGCTGGACAAGGTCATAGAAGGTCCTTAACCCATCAGCAGGACCGGTATCTGCTCCTTTGTGCAAAGAGGAACAGGATGAGCGCTGCCAGAGCCCTACAAAATGACCTCCAGCAGGCCACTGGTGTGAATGTCTCTGACCAATCAATCAGAAACAGACTCCAGGAGGGTGGCCTGAGGGCCCGACATCCTCTAGTGGGCCCTGTGCTCACTGCCCAGCACCATAGAGCTCAATTGGCATTTGCCATTGAACACCAGAATTGGCAGGTCCACCACTGGTGCCCTGTGCTTTTCACAGATGAGAGCAGGTTCATTCTGAGCACATGTGACAGATGTGAAAGGGTATGGAGAAGCCATGGAGGATTATATGCTACCTGTAACATTGTTCAGAATGACTGAGGAGGCATATCCATGGAGGAACGCACAGACCTCTACCGGCTAGACAATGGCACCCTGACTGCAATTGGGTATCGGGATGAAATCCTTGGACCCATTGTCAGATCCTATGCTGGTGCTCTGCCTCGTGTGGCAATAGTATGCAGGCAGTTCCTGCAGGATGTAGGAATTGATACCTTTGAATGGAACCCATGCTCGCCTGACCTAAATCCAATAGAACACCTCTGGGATATCATGTTTCAGTCCATTCAACACCGCCAGGTTGCAATTCAGACTGTCCAGGAGTTCAGTGATGCCCTGGTCCAGATCTGGGAGGAAATACCCCAGGACACCACCCGTCGTCCCATTAGGAGCCCCCCCCGACATTGTCAGGCATGCATACAAGCATGAAGGGGCCATACAAAATACTGAGTATCATTTTGAGTTGCTGCAACTAAATTTCAGCAAAATGGACTCGCCTGCTGCATCATTTTTTCATTTTGATTTTCGGAGTGTCTTTGAATTCAGTCCTCTGTAGGTTGATCATTTTCATTTCCATCAAACGATGGGGCATCCTTACGTTCCTAACACATTACCCAGTCCATATCAGTATAGATATCCAGCAAGAGATTTTTCCCCATTGAGATCTCATGTGTTTTCAAAGTGTTCCATTAATTTGTTTGAGCAGTGTATATGTGGATCTATGAAATTTCAACTTATCCCAATTATTTTGAAAACTGTCCCCTCCCCCCACCTAACACTGTGCCAACTAACCTGTGAAAAAAAGATGTATATACTTACCTATTATCATGCCGCTCTGGTCATGTGATCTGCGTCAGGCAGAGTGGCTACAGGGGAGACGAGAGCGCTGACAACAGATGGGCTATTGATGTCACCACTTCAGGCTTTACTAGCCATTGTCAGAGTACTATCTCCTCTCTCCTCCAGCTGCCGCTGGCTGACAGCACAAAGAAGATCACATGACCAGACCAAAGTGGCCTGAAAATAGGTAAGTTCTGTATGTACATCTTTCTTACTTAGGTTAGTAAGCATAGGTGTTAGAAGGGGAGAGGGGACAGTTTTAAGAGCAGTTAGGGTAAAGTTGGAATTCCACTTTGGCTAGGTTCACACTGCTGAGATCCGACTGTGATCTGATTTTCAGTGCGATTATGTAGTGTAGCTTGGATGCAACTTGGATAAGGTCTGCAGATACTGTGCTGAGTTCCATTGATGTGAACAGGCGTCATTGAAAACAATGTGATTTACCTTGTCATGCAATTCTGTGCGACACGATTCGCATCTGAACTCACACTAGTGTGAACAGATCCCTAGGCCTTCTTTACACAGGCAATCACTCTGCAGCAAGAATCAGTGGATTCCAGCAGCCGTGATGATAGGAGTTTGTGAATACCAGCAACTGCTCAGCCTATACAATGTAATACACTTGTCATCCCAGCTGCAAACAACCCATGCAGTTTAAAATAGAAATGAAAGGCAAAACATTTGTCTATACATATAAAAAACGTTACAAAACACCTTTTTTTCTCTATTTTTATCAGTGATCACATACCCCCTGTTCTAGTTGCATAGAGAAGTGAAGGTGGGGAAACAGCAGTACACTGAACTTCTGAGTAAATAGCTGTGTAGAAGGGGGGTGGGCGTGTCAGCACAAATCTGATCATTGGAGGAGAGCAAGCTGAGTTCTCTGCACAGCTAAAGAACTGACCACACTGTGCACTCGTGCCTAGTGTAGTCAGTTTTTAAGAAGAAAGCAGAGAGACTGGCAGGAACACCTGGGATTTCATGTAATGGAAGCAATACAAAGAGAACAGGATACTTTTTAACACATCAGGAATATGAAATGTTGGGTTTACATATTCTTTAAACCTGTATTGTTGCTTTACCTTTACACACTGGGGATGTACCATTCCAAGTTCCATCTGCTTGACAGTACCTGTAGTTCCTTCTTGAAATCATAGTATATCTGGAATATGTGTATTATAATTAATCAGTCAACGTTGGTAACCAACAGTCCGTTTTAATCACAACATTAGTTTGTCATTACCAATTTTGAACATATAACAAAAAAAATAGAGAATATAAAATAAAAAAAAACAGTGTGCAGGCTCTAAAGTTTTTAAATTGATATTTGGACTTTTTTTCTTTTGCCAAAAATAAAACTTAAAAAGCCATTTATATTCCTTAAAACCACCATAATCTTCCCCATTGATCTGTTTACAGCAATTTACAGCAAAGAATAATTGGACTGTTTCACTCATGCCCGGTATGATGTAATTACCATGCTTAATTACAAATACACATAATTTCCTATGTGATATCCTGCAATCTGAACAAATTAATATGATTTTTTTTCTTTTACAAGTATATTGGGTTTCAGACTATAAGTACTATATAGATTTATACAATCAGAATTACCGTAAGGTGCAACAAACATAAATTATCACAGAGATATTCATGGGTGATCCTGTAGTATTCATGGAAGTAACACTTTAGTTTTTAGATTTGAAAGATGAATATGGAGATCTGACTATTATTATTATTATACAGAATGTATATAGCACCAACAGTTTGCTCAGCGCTTTACAACATAACGGGAGACAATACAGCAACAATACAGTTCAATACAAGAGGGTTAGGAGCAGGGGCGGACTGACTGGCAACTCATGGGGCCCCGAGCAATAAGGGATCATGGGGCCCCTGTGTCCTTGCCCAAACTCAAAAAAGCCTATGAAAAAGGTACCAGGGGCATCTCATGGGGCCCCCTACTGGCCCCGGGCCTTCGGGCAGTGCCTGAGTTTCCAAATGGTCAGTCCGCCCCTGGTTAGGAGGGCCCTGATCCTGGGAGCTTACAATCTTCTTAGATTGTAAAATTGTATAGTCCAGACAAGCACAAATCTCCCATTAGAGAGTTAGAGTGTTATTGCTATCTTTTATGTTCCTTTGGGCATGTGTAGCTAATTAAGAATTAGGGATGCATCGATATATCGGTGTCTGAATGTATTAGTTGAAAAGGAGGAGTGTGAACAATCTTTTGCTCTTTGTTTATGGCGTGGCTCCCAATGCTTCACTCTCCCTGCTTCACCCACCCGGTCTGTCAGTACTTGACCCTCAAACGAATAAGCCAGCCTCTAAGGTACTGCCAGGCAGTTATTACAAGTTCCTTTTTGCTGGGGACAGTGGGGGGTGCCCTTCTCTTTTTATCTTTTTTGGTCATCTTACAGGCATTACATCTATTACATTTGTGGAACCCTGCAATTTCCGAAAACAACCTAGGTGTTTTGGGAGGTTCAATCATAATATGTACAATACGAAGGTCTGGTTTTTTTGGGACATTCAATCAAATTATGTACGATCTTCGCTGGGAGAGAGCAATTCTGTTTACAGAAATAATCGCTCTCTTCTCATGAAGATCGTACATATTGTGATTGAACCTCCCAAAAAACCTAGGATGTTTTTTGAAATTGCAGGGTTCCAAAAATGTAATAGATGTGATGCCTGTAAGATGACCAAAAAGATAAAAAGAAAAAAAACTAAATTCAACTCAAAACAGAGAGAATACATTATAAAACAATTTATTACATGTAATTCCTCTCATGTTGTATATGTGTTGGAATGTCCATTCCATATGCAATATATTGGCAGAACAACTAGGAGATTGAAGGATAGGATAGGAGAGCACATAAACAATATAAAAATTGTTTTGAAATGCATAATGTTTTAAGACACTTCAAATTAAAGCATTATACATGATCCTAGTTTATTGGTGTTTTATGGCATAGTGAAGGTTACTAACCAATGGAGGAGAAGAGATATGGTGAGAAAAGTATCAAAAAGTGACACTAAGGGGATACATTACAATCAAGGGGATTAAGTATTAGAAGGGATGTAAATCGTTTTTTTTGTTTTTGTTTTTATTTTTGCATTTGCATTTTTGTTTTTATTTTTACTTTTCTTTTTGTGTTTTTATTTTTTATTCTGCCCTCTTAGGTTGTATCCATTTTCAATAGGTTTTTAATATATTTTTGGTTCACATTATATATTTTCATTTGATCTTATTTTGTTTTTATGAAGAGTGCCCCTTTAAAGGTTTTTTCTATGCGGCCATTTTAAATGATCCACCATTTTGTTGTTGGGTATTGCTAATATGGGAGTAATTTTTGGTTGGATGGGACCCGCCAGTAAGCCACCTGAGTATGTTCTAAGTTATGTTTTTTTCGATAAGAAGGAAGTACCATTTGTTAAATAATAATGCCATGTGAAAGAAGTCTGATGACTAAATGTGTAGGGTGGGGTTTGGATATGACATCACTACGCAGTGTTCACTGGCTGGAGGCAACACCACTTATGATTTTAATCAGATCCATGGAGACACACACTAAATGTAAGTGTAATATTTGCTTATTACAAATAAAGATTTTTTTAAAGGATGGTTTTATGCTATGAGAGGCTTGTCTCTCTTCCCTCCTCTTGCTTATGAGTTTCAAGTGTATATGGAATAATCCTTTGGAGTGGGACCGGGGATTGTGATCGTTATACAGTAAGGAACAGAAGTATTTGAACACCCTGCGATTTTGCAAGTTCTCCCACTTAGAAATCATGGAGGGGTCTGAAATTCACATTGTAGGTGCATTCCCACTATGAGAGCCACTCCTTGGTTATCCTGGCTGTGTGCTTCGGGTCGTTGTTATGTTGGAAGACCCAGCCACGACCCATCTTCAATGTGCTGACTTAGGTAAGGAGGTTGTTGCTCAAAATCTCACAATAAATGGCCCCATTCATCCTCTCCTTAATACAGTGCAGTCGTCCTGTCCCCTTCGCAGAAAAGTACCCCCAAAGCATGATGTTACCACCCCCATGCTTCACAGTAGGGATGGTGTTCCCTTGCAACTCATCCTTTTTCCTCCAAACACGACGAGTGAAGTTTAGATCAAAAAGTTCTACTTTGGTCTCATCTGACCACATGACTTTCTCCCATGCCTCCTCTGAATCATCCAGATGGTCATTGGAAAACTTCAGATGGGCCTGGACATGTGATGACTTGAGCAGGGGAACCTTCCATGCAATGCATGATTTGAAACGATGACAGCGTAGTGTTCTACCGACAGTGACCTTTGAAACTGTGGTCCCAGCTATCTTCATGTCATTGACCAGCTCCTCCCTTGTAGTTCTGGGCTGATTCCTCACCTTTCTTATCATCAGTGATACCCCACAAGGTGAGATCTTGCATGGAGCCCCAGTCCAAGGGAGACTAACGTTGTCGTCTTTAGCCTCTTCCATTTTCTAACAATTGCTCAGACAGTTGATCTATTTTCACCAAGCTGCTTGGCAATTGCCTCGTAGCCCTTTCCAGCCTTGTGGAGGTCCACAATTTTGTCTCTGGTGTCTTTTGACAGCTCTATGGTCTTGCCCATGGTAGTAGTTGGTGTCTGTCTGACTGTGGGGTGGACAGGTGTCTTTAAAGAGCTCAGACAGGTGCTGCTAAGTTAGATCAATCAGTGGAGTAGAGGTGGACTTTTTAAAGGCACAGTAACAGGTCTTTGAGAGCCAGAATTCTTGCTGTTTCTTAGGTGTTCAAATACTTATGTTCAGCAGTGCAAGACAAATAAATTCTTTAAAAATCATACAATGTGATTTCCTGAATCTTTTTTTTTTCAATTCTGTCTCTCAGAGTGGGAATGCACCTACAATGTGAATTTTAGACCCCTCCATGATTTCTAAGTGGGAGAACTTGCAAAATCTCAGGGTGTTCAAATACGTCTGTTCCTCACTGTATTGGTTGTTTGCTGGTTCATAATTTTACCAGCATTGGTTTCTGGTGAGTTTATGAAGTACTTAAGGTGGTGGAGAGCACTTTATTTTGGGGATTAAGAAGAGAATATAAGAAGAGCTCCAGGAATTCCTGTGTGGAGTGTGGGACTATGAATTAGAACTTTATTATTTATTTTTCACATGAACTTTGTTGATGTATGGAATTTGCACATTTATTTATGTACACGCTTTTGGACATTCATTTTGACTATACAAGTTTTTATTGCACAGCACTTTATTTGGAAGATATATGCATCATTTTTGAGATGTTTAAATATGAATTTTTTGCACATTCATCTTGAAAATTATTGATGTATGAACTTTATATAGTTTTTTGATGTATTACACCTAGAACTTTTAGTATTTCAGGTATAGAGTAGTTTAATTTCACTTTATTTTTGAGAATATTGGAAGTCTTTTTTTGTATTTGATATTGATATTTATGATTGCCAGATAGCTGCTGCTTTGATTAGTTAGTATAACAGCATATACCATTGCGGAGTTGATTTTCTTCTTTGTAGATTGACAAATTGTCTCTAGACCAACTACTCTATAATACATAAATACACAATTATATACTTACCCTGGTGTACATGTATAGTTTACTCTTGATTCAAACAAAAAGTCTTTAAATTGCATTTGTCCATGAGTAATGTCTCCTGGTTTGCCACATGACAGGCCTGCAACAATGAAAAAAAGCCATTATATTAATTTTTCATGTACAAAATATAAGGCCTGGTTCACACCTATGCTTATTGCGATTAATGCATTATTCTGGTATGTTTTGCATCTTTGAACATGTCTTTTTGATGCAATTTGTGATTTTTTTTTTGTTTTCTAATCCGAAAATATTGAATGCGACTTTTTTGCAACTTTACACTCTCTGGTACTCAAATTGCATCAAAGCAACTTTGAAAAGGTTCCTGCATAACTTTGATGAGACTTTGAGTGCAAGGGAGTGTAATGTTGCATCAAAGTCACATCAAAGTAGTTCAGAAACCTTTTCAATGAGACGACTTTGAAAAAGTTCCTGTACTACTTTGAAGCGACTTGACTGCGAGAGGGTGTAAAGTTGCATTCGATACTATAAAAATACTATAGAAAATGCGAAACGCATCAAAAATGCATCAAAAACACAACACTTTGGTTTATGGTGTGGTTCCATTGAAGTCTACTGCACCAAAAACTCAATCTGCTGCGTGAAAAAAAGTCCATGACCCTTTCCAAAAGCGCGGTTTCTGAAAAACGCTAGGATGTGAATGTGTCCCATAGAAAATCATGTTAAATGGACTGTAGTGCATTTCTGCAAAATGAAAAATGTACAAAAAAACGCATAGGTGTGAACCAGGCCTAAAAGAAAAAATTGGAATAACATTTTTTATATTCTCTTTGTTTTTTTTCCAGGCTGTGTTTGCTCTGAATACTTAATGGCCTTGTTCTGGGTCAGTGATTCCACAAATGTTTATATAAATGTATCATTTTTTTCTACTGATGAGAAACTAGAAAGTCATGTAATGCATAGATATTTAATTATATAAATAAATATAGACAGCCAGTTCATAGATTTATCTTTGAGGGCCATGTTACATTTGTGTGGTGTGTTACGCACATGCATTATGTCACACATTAATGTGCGTTGCTGTAGGGCAGCCAACTGAAAACTTCCCAAAATTCTCAGACTTTTGACACAATGCCCTATGGTGCATTGCCTTACTGTGTTGGGTGCGCTTTAAAATGAGTGGCCCCACAACGCGTCAGTGAATGTATTGAGTTTTACGTGATGCATGGATGTAAATCCGCCAATTTCTTCCCAACTATTTGACAAATATTCTTAGAGTCTTCACATCAGAGATTGCTGATTGTCATTGCTTGGTGTAGGAGCCATAAATAATAAATCAGTCTTACACATCTGAGTCTAGAACAAGGGCGGACTGACAACTCATGGGGCCCTTGGGCAATAGGGGATCATGGGGCCCCTGTGTCCTTGCCCAAACTCAAAAGAGACTATGAAAAAGGTAACAGGGGCATCTCATGGGGCCACCTACTGACCCCGGGCCCTCGGGCAGCGCCCAAGTTTCCAAATGGTCAGTCCGCCCCTGGTCTAGAACCATGTTTCTCAAGTAAACAATCTCGACCCAAAAGCGGGTCACGACCAGGGGGAGGCCTCTCTAATGCCCCAATAAAACATCCGGTGCCCTGACAACAAGCTTAATAAAAAATGCTTTTCGCACCAATATAAATGTTAAGACAGCCAGGACCGCAAAAACGGCCGGCCCATTAAGGTGGTGTGTATGGTGGTCCTATGGCCCTTGCACTCATTCCTCCTTCCTCCACGGCAGCTCTGGGTGGAAGTGACCTACAACTATACTTCTTTCCAGCCAGCCGAGCAGGAGGGAAGAAAAGCACCACAGGATGCCAGGGAATGACTCCACTAGGTACTTTTCCTGGTTTGTGGTGGGATGATGCAGAGTGCATGAAAGGAGTGAAAAAAAACAGGAAAGCGATGGTGGTGGGGTGGGACTGAAAGTATGCATAAAAGTGGAGGACTGAAGGAAACCATGAAAGGGGAGGGCATGAAAAGGAACAGAATGAACACTGAACACAACCTCAGAGTTGCTTTGTCTACCATCACCCCAGACTTTGAGACACTTACCAAAAAGCATCCCTAGTTTTCTCATTAGTTCTAATTAATTACATATGTTTCAATTACTGCTTATTTTATTAAGCTTTTACCTCAACAGCACTTTTATTTTCACTACTGCTGTGATTACTGCACCATCCATTTTGGAAGGAAGCTGTTTGTTTACTGTTTAAAAAATGCATATACATTATAGAATACTGCACAAGTTGTTATGTGGAAAAATTATAATGTTTCGGAAATTAAATTATTTTCGGGTGACTTAATGACCAAAGACAAATGTGTGTCCTGAGGTTCCACAGGTTGAGAACCACTGGTCTAGAGCATAGTGCTGTATGTATGCCAACCAATTTTCTTTCTTTAAGTAACGGACATTAACTAAGGGGTCTGTGTCAGGTGTTGCATTTATACATAGTCAACACATACAAATAAATCTAGTGTTTAGGTATTTTAATCCTCCATGAGTTACAAACTTACGTTTACAAAATACTTCAGGTTCTGACCATTTAAGGTCAGGAAGACAAGTAATTTCATCGCTTGTATTTTCAGTGAAGATGTAGCCTGGTTGGCACTTGTATTTCAAGGATGTACCAACATTAAAATACTGTTTTTTAGGAAACGTTTCTACCAGCTCTCCATATTTAAGTTCAGGAGGGGACTTGCAGACAGCTGTCAAAAAAAAACAAAAACACAATAATGACACATTTTTTTCTTAGGAAGTCAATTGAATCAATGAGCCAAACGTGGCAACAGCAGGATGCATTCCAAAATCATTTTAGCTAGAGATTCCTACATGTTCTGAAGGTTTACAATTCCAGTTCTGTCTAGGAAAAGCAAGGAAAAATCAATGCATTTTAATTGCTGTTAAATACATCAATGGAAGACATTAGATACAAAAGTGTCAAACACATAGGGGTTGATTTGTTAAAGGCAAACAGACTGAGCACTTTGCAAGTGCAGTTGCTCCAGAGCCTAATAAATGAAGTGAAACTCTGCTGACTTCCACCTTCCTTCTTGAATGTGATTGGATATTCTTTGTAAAGTGAAGCCTTACCTCATTTACTAAGCTCTGAACCAACTGCACTGTAAAGTGCACTGTCAATTTATCTTTAGTAAATCAACCCCATTATCTTTATTATTCAGATGCTACATTAAATCCCTGGACCTCATTCCCACTTGGAATGAGGTCCAGGAATTAAATCTGTAATTGCTGGCAAATTGTGCCTGCGATTCAAATCACGGTAAAAACACATGTGATGCAATTCTGCCTCGACTGACATGAATGGGTTGACCCATGCACGATAAGTGGAAATAAGTGTAGATCGTACTTAAAAAATTGCAGGTGGGAATATTTGTTAAGCGAGATTTGAATGAGGCCTAAAGCCTAACACAATCTTGTGTTGTTTATTACCCGTTTAAACTATAACACAAATGGGAGCAATATTGCTACAGAGGAAGCAATACCACAAGTTGTCCACTTGTTAATCTCTGGGAACTCTAATTAGAATCTAAATTACTAAATATTTTTAAACATCCTAAAAAGGAGACTATTTTATAGAATGTGCTGTACTTCATAAAATAGAATGTATGCAAAACTCTTCTGGGTTGTTTCACGTAGACTACTATCACTTTGTGCATTCATTTTTATTAATATTATATAATAGAATGTCAAATCCTCTTCAAAGGTTTGCAAGAGGCAAATGCAGGGGTTTGTAAACCATTAAGAGAAACTAGAAGTGAATAAGTGTTGTGTTATAATCAGGGGCGGACTGGCAACTCATGGGGCCCCCGGGCAATTGGGGATCATGGGGCCCCTGTGTCCTCGCCCACACTCAAAACGCACCCAAAAAAGCCTATAAAAAGGTACCAGGGGCATTTTATGGGGCCCCCTACTAACCCCGGGCCCTCGGGCAGTGCCCGAGTGCTTGAATGGTCAGTCCACCCCTGGTTATAATGGTTATGTTTAGGATACACAAGGTCAGAGGTTCAATGCAATTAAAGTTCTAAAATCATTTTTATTATATAGTAATATGTGTTCATTTTCTAAAAATGAAAAAAAAAAAAATAGTATTCTAAAAATGAAAAACTTTGATATGCAGCACATGCCTAACCCAGTCATATGCTGAAAATTAAATATTTAGGTTTTTAGAATACTAATTTTTATTAATTTCGTGAGAATAACACATATTACTGTAAAAATTATCACATCAAGAAAAATGTGCAAAATCTGGCGCAGCTCTGCATAGAAAATGTAAATGCTGAAACTTACGTTTTATTACTAAAAATATTAAATTAATATGAATTAAAATATTAAATGCAAAAGTTAATTTTGTAGCTTTAAATTTGTGTGCACTAAGTGTTAAAGTGTACTTACAGCATTTGCAACTGAATGGTCATGATTGTATTGGCAGGAAAACTGTCTATGCTATCCACTGTCTCTGCTGCTTGTCCTGTACAGTATTCACATATCAGTTGCAAATAGGATAGAAACGCTGCAAAATTAGAGCAGCGCTAACCAAATGTATTTCTCTGGCAGTTGTGCATCAAAATAATATATGCGACAACCTTAAAAAAAAGATACATGTGCATTGTTAAATGTCCCCAAGTATATGTATAAATACTGTATGTGCCGCGCTAACTAAAATCCAGTATGAACAAGCAAATAAAGGTAATATTAATAACTAAACCTCTCTCTACATAGTTGCACAATAACTGTGTGCATTTAAAACAAATATCTTTCACAATATGAGAAATGGATATTCATCCACATGTAAAAAAACAAATAGTAATAACCACCACAATAAAAATAAAGATGTATCACATTTCTGTCTATACACACATCCACAACTGCAATACATTTACATACAGAATAACCCAAATTATAAACAAAAGCAATAAAGCACTTGCAAAAGCAAAAGATAATGTTTACCCACAGTGGAACACAGTGCTACCTAATGTAAATGCAGTGCAGTACAGCACACCCTGCAGACACATTGTTCTGTACTAGAAATAGTTCAGCATGTCCCAAACAAATCATTTGAAACAGGTAATGCCACTTCAATGTTTCTCCAAATTTTCTATGTAATCAAAGGGTCAAAAAGCAATAATCTTTGGTTCTTATCCCCTCAACCCAAAGACTTTATCCAAGAAAGAAGTACCTTTTGTCTTGACAAAGTTTTAGAAAAAAATATATTGGTTCTTTTAGTACAGACTTCCCTTCTCTGCCAACCATACCTCTACAAAATGTATCATTCAAAGCTACGACACTTCTAGCCTGCATTTTGTCTTTCAGAATTTTACATATATCTATGTAATTTTCAGTCTTCTATGCCTTACATATTTTTATTAGTACAAACCGAGAAATTGAATTACTATCAATTATCTGGGGTATAGTATTAAACTTCGGACACTTATATGGAATCTAAAGCAGTTCCCCACAGTGCTGCTTTTCAACCATAAGATATCCTAAATCTTCCGGGTTGAATAACACTGGTCATTTAAACCTGGAAGATTGAGGACATACTACAAATATATATGCATAATATCATGAATAAGTGGGCACCACGCCCATCATTTATAGTTTATTGAAACAGACCAGTGCTGATGTGATGACAAAATTGAAGTGGTGGAAAAAAAGAAAACCCAGTGGGGTTGATTTACTAAAACTGGAGAGTGCACAATATGGTGCAACTCTGCATAGAGCCAGCTTCCAGTTTTTTTGTCAAAGCTTAATTGAACAAGCTGAAGTTAGAAGCCAATTGGCTTCTATGCACAACTGCACCAATTTTACACTCTCCAGTTTTAGTAAATCAACCCCAGTGTGTCATGTAATTGTTGTAAAGACATATTAAAAAGGTAAGTATAACAAAAACAAAACATAGAAGCAGAGGACCCTCCAAGAGGTAGGGAGAATGCATTTCTCGTCAGCTCAGGGAACTAAAGCATATCTGCTACAGACGGGAACCACCACAGTCTATCATCTTTGCTGCCTTGATTTGACCACAGGCGAACTTTATCCCTGCCTTCCTCTCTAAGTGGAAATCTGATCTCACTATGAATTTTACTGATTCACAAAAACAAAATTCTCCATTTTGCACAGAAGTCCTCTATTGCCACCAAGGTCCAAGAGACCAGCTATAAGATTCTGATTAGGTGGTACAGTGTGCCTACATCATTACACCGCATTATTCCACAAGTATCAGATTTGTGCTGGCGATGTGGCACAGAGCTCCACATTTTCTTTGAATGTCCAAAAATCAGACCATTTTGGCAAGAGGTAGCGTGTACCATCAAACATCTGACATATGTTGATTTAGCAGGGAACCCTGTGGTGTGCTTGCTGCACCTCACAGAGCGACCCATTAAAAAAATATAAGGCTTCCCTTATGATCCAGCTGTTGAATGCGACAAAGGCTTGTATCACTTTGTGTTGGATGTCTGTGAATCCCCCTCGAAGTCTCTTTGGTTTTCAAAAATCAATGAATTCAGTGACATGGAAGACCTCATGGCTACTTTATACAATCGGGAAGAGACCTTTTGTGACACTTGAAGGCCATGGCAATACTATGTCTACACCGATGCCTACTTGCAGGAGGTCTCGCAACCTGTTTGTGCCACCGGGAGCCCCTACCGCATGGCCCTGGATGAGAGAATTTGCTTTTCTGGATTCTCTATATTTGTGTCTCTTTTCAGTGCCGTCTGGGCATCCAGCATCTACTTCTTTCCTGAGCTTCCCTTTCTTTCCCTCATTCAGGGGCTGCTGAACTCTCTGCTTTTAAAACCTAACCCATATCCCTCCTCCCTTTTTTCTGTCTTTTTTCCAGCCTGCCCATTTTTTTCCTCCTACACCCCTCCCTCAGTATTGATATATAATATTTACATTTTGTTTGCTGTTACTTTGACAGTGTACTTTGCCTATAAAGTGATACACTTTCTTTAGGTTATTCTGGCCCTCGGCCCCCACGGTGCCCCTGGTATTTTTTTACCTGTAGCACTACCCCTTTGAGGGCCACTGAGTTATTTTTAGGCTCCCTGTCACTCTTGACCCCACTCTGAAAGCCAAACCCCTGCTAACACCACCGTACTCTTCTGGCCAGAGTAAACTCTCTCAATATCACCAGGAAATAGACTCACACACAGGCTAGAGTGAACTTGTACTTTGCTTATATTAGAGTTGAATATGAGCACAGTAAAGCACAGCAAAATTATAGGCGTGTATATTATAACAGTTAACACTCTTAGTAACTTTAAGTAAAGGTCAACATACATATAGCAAAAATCTCAGTTAGTTCTGGACGTCCTGCAATTCAGAATTTAACCAAAGGCCTCAACTCTGAGATGTTTCTGTCCCCCGTTAGCAAAGGAAAACTATCAAAAATAAGTCTGAGGTAAGGAAAGAGCACTTTAATTAGGAAGGCTAATGTCTCTTTAACTGCAGTGAACGATCTTCTTAGTGCTTGTTGGGGTCCAGTTGGTGCACTACAAGAATTCATATCCCCTTGGTTGCAACAGGTGAAAGTCCCTCAAAAGGATTTATGAAAGAACAGGCACTATAACGTTAAGTGGTATTTAACTTGGGCAATACCCCGTTAATGCACAACATGAAATGCAGATTTTAAGCAAGACGTTTATAGGGTTGGGCAGATGCAATTGTTGACAAGGGATTAATTCTAGGCTGCAGTAGCAAATGGCAGAAATGACAAGTGTCCCTTGATGGATGTCAGCATATTGTAGAGGAAATAGTGGTGTGCCTTGGCCCGCAGAGGGCAGACACTGCTGTAGGCTCTGATGACTAGATTATGCTGGAGATGTGTTTTCTAATAAGCTGGGTGAACTAGGCCTCAACTTTTAACTTGTGAACAATATCAGTAACTGTATCGAGAATGGCCGATTCAATAGGATGTCAGTGACAACTTAATTGGGTGGAGATTGGGACTCTCTCAGCCGATCTGTGGCATCATTCCAGCCACTGGTGGTCTCGCAGTAGATGATGGCCCCCAGCAGGTTCTGCAGTTCCTCTTGCAGAGTTCATTGCAACCCTCCAGGTCTCCAGCCAACAGGGTAGTTCTCCACATTCTTTGGCAATGTCAGTGGCCAGCTATTCCTTCCTCTTTCTCTGTTCTTCCACTCTACAGCCTGGTCCAGTCCCCTGGCATTCCACACAGCTTTCTCATCACACCTTCCTTCCATCACTCTCCCAGCTCACTTCCTGCCTCTGTTCTAGGCTTCTACATTTATATGCCTTCACCCACACGCCAGCTCTTCTGGGAAATGTAGTCCCCCAATTACCAGCCTTCTACCAAAGTCCTGCCGTTCAGCCTTTAAGATCCATAAAGTTTTTCACCAGAGTGTGTGCCACTGAGTTGCAGGACACTGCCATCTTGTTACTCTTAACATCTTGTAGTTTGAATAATAGATAAAGGTATGTAACACCCTGCTATTATACCTGGTTGCATTCATATTTTAATGTTTGTATGCGTAATGCTAGAGATGCCCCTCATTGCCTCCTGCTGGGACATCTATGAGTTGACAGCTGATAAACTATTTGAATTCTCATATTATAGGAAGCTCATTATTGCTATGTGGATTCTGTTGTCTAGCCACTGATATTGATACTTGACTATCTTTGTACCCTCTTATGCTTTACTCTTCCATATGTTTGTACTCTGCAACTTTTGGATAAAGGAATTACAAAAAAAAGGAGGTAGGGAGGAGGGACTCTAAACTTAGAGTCGGGCTTTAATTTATTATTCCCATGATATGGGAATGCAATGCATGACTGAAATAAATATTACCCCATGTTATTTTCATTATAACATACATTTTTGTCTCATACTCCTTGCCCAATCACTACCACTAACCACAAAATCCAATGGTTGAAACTTGAATATCAGGGGTTCCCCATGTGCATTATATCTATAGCATGCCCAAAAGTAAAATACACATACATATAGGGTATCTTCTTACCCAATAAAAAGTAGCTGTATTATTTGGAAGACTTTTCTTTAAAGCCATACACTGTATGCAAGCTAATTTCTGCTAGTTCATTACTATAAAAATGCTCATGTTACATAGCTAGTCAGTTTGAAAAACAAAAACTATTTAGATCAACCAATAAAAAATATATTTTATGGAGAATATGCAGAAATGGATTTGCAATTAGCCACTCTAGGTGAGTGCTTATAGGCACCCCTACCAAAGAAGTGGCTGTTGTTGATAAGTGGCTCAGTGATTTGGAGGGATTTAACCTCCCTAGCGGTCTGATTATGTCCATATTTCTGTGCTCAAAGCGGTAAATTTTTTTGCATGGAAATATGTATTTTTTTTTATTGTAGGCCTGTCATTTTTAGGAATAACTCACTGAAATCTGTCCGAACAAGAGTCTAGTAAACATCCCGGGTATGATAAAATTTGAAACACGAAATAATAAATTATAATATAATAAATAATCATAAAAAATAATAATATAATAATAAATGTAATTCAATAATATAATCAAACCAAAAACACTGAAATTTGAAATATAGCACCAAGTTCGCACATCACTGAGCAAAGTCGCCAAATCGTTTTCAGTGTCTGATGACGAATTTCCCCACGAATCATTATCACTCAATTCTGCAAGTGGTTCTAATTTACTATCGCTGTTCTCTAGCTGGTCTAAAACCGATTTTGTCTTAAAGGGACGCTTTTTGGACACCATGGACGTTTCTCAGTTTCCAGGCAGAAAGAACAGTAAAAATACAGGCAGGGCACAGGACAAAGCACTAGGGACAAAATGTATGTGAAATGGTTTGATACAGTAATGTTTTACTATGTGATTTTAGTGTATTTAGTGAATGTCACTTTTTGTCATTTTCAAATTTCCCGCCAGTTCCATCCCCCGTACGTCCCGACGTCACAGGGGACGGAACCCAGAAGACAGATGCCGGCATCCGCCGGAGAACATTGCCAGGGACACTGCAAGGAGGACATGGCGGGAGCGCAGGACAAGGTAAGAGAAGAACAGATCCCGGAGCAGCGTCATGCTTGGCAGGTGCTACACACCCCAACCATGACAGGGCATATAACTCCTGCTGCAGCTGCAAAATGTGTACACCCCTAGCTACTGCAGCTAAAGTTGGTGCAGTTGGGACAGGGGTGGTAAAGACATCTTAACAATGAGGTTTTACCACCCCCCAAACTACAAATGTAAATGGGCTGAGGTTTACCTGCACCGAAGGTGCAGAGCAGTGCATCTGCGACTTTACTGGGTTAGCTGAGCTTTGCCATTGACTTCTATTATATGTTTCTTTATGCTTTATCTATCTTTATGCTTTCAGGAGCTTTGGTGCAGTTTCAGAAAGTGCACCAAACTTGCAATATATAATAGAAATCTATGGCTAAGCGCAGCAAACCCGCAGGAAAGCTGCAGGTATGCTGCACTGCAACCACGGTGTGGGTAACCTGCAGAGCATCAATGCGAAAGCAGCCCTATACTATTATGCCCAGTGTATTACTTCAAACTGACTGGCCTGCTGGCACCAGGATAAGAGGTGGAGATAAGCTAACCGGGATAAGAGGTGGAGTGAGGTTGGTATCTCTCCGCATGGGACAAGAGCCAGCACTGCAAAGGCTTACGAGGCACTTGCTTCCTGCTACAGCTTCAACTTTACAAGTAGTCCCTTTGCATTGCACTCGCAGTCTGGGCTTGCTGACCCACCATCCAAGAGTATCAAGTAGTCACCTGGCTGAGACCTACTGGTAGATCGTGACCTACTGGTTGCTGACCCCCGCTCTATATAGTGTGCAGGTATGTTAGCATGTGTAGACTGATCCCCTTGACAATGTCCTTTTGGATGAAAGGTACGTCGGGGTAGGAAGAGCCTGTGCAGAGATTATCATCACTGACTGGAGCCGGCAGTAGCAGCATTCATTTACATGCGGTTTGATTTTGTGACTTTGTAAGTATTATTTATTACAGGTACTTATATAGCGCCATCAATTTACACAGCATATATATATATTATATATATATATTGTACATTCACATTAGTCCCTAGCCCTCAAGGGGTGTACAATCTACGGTCCCTAACTTACTTTCATACATACACATACTAGGGCTAATTTAGACTTCATCCAATTAGCCTACCAGCATGTCTTTGGAGTGTGGGAGGAAACCAGAATTCCTGGAGGAAACCCACACAGGCACAGGGAGAACATGCAAACTAGCAGAATATTTGAGATTTTTATCAATAAATTATTGGCGATATTACACTATGGTGGATTTCTTTTATACGTGAGCTCTCTTGGTGGCAAGATAAAGGATAAACTGTTGTGGCATTGGAATATTTCATCAACATCTAATTACACCATCAGGATGTATGCAGCTTCATGCTAAATAGACCTCCTATAATTTGGGGTCTAGGGATTCGGTAAGAGGCTGGTTATATTGGTGGTGGATGCACTTCTCACATGGAATAAAGTTGATGGACACTTTTTTCGCAGGAAAACAAATGATTTGGACTTTTTATTATATGTCACACTAGGATATATCAAGTTCATTTGAGTATTTATTATTTTTTTTTTCACTTATTTATTTACAGCGCAACTTGTTTGTGATAATATATACTGTGTACATATCATGGTATAATACAATTTTGTTTTATATTTGGTGGTCAGTTTTCATAATAAGTTAGTGTGTAGTTTTCTTCTGTTTTAGGTGGCAAGATAAATTTGGTTTAATAAATGTTGTGCTATATAAGTTACAACACGAGGGTTTGCTGTTATGGTAGTATGTTAGTGACTATCAGAATGTGATATTTTCTGTGTATTAATCAGCACGGGGGAGATGTAGCTTAGTTTGTGACATGTGTTGGGTGGAGAATAAGGCACCAAAGTTTCTGTGTATAGAGAGATGTACAGTAAATCCAGCTTTGGTCACATACAACAATATTTTTAAGGGCCAGAAAATAATCGGTTATACAACATACTCCTCACTGAATACCCAAAGGTGACTATTTTTTTAGTGGTGACCAATATAAATATCCAAGAAAGTCAGTATGTCTAACCTTTACATTCTGGAGCTCTAGATGTCCAGTCTCCTTCAGCTGTGCAAGATACTGAAGCTTCACCAACAAGTGTTAAGCTATCACACTTGTAAGTCACTGAATCCAAGTAAGTATATCTTTCCTTTTTAATGCTGTATGATCCATTTACAAGATCCTCAGGTGATCGGCAGGTCTGTACTGTAATGAAAATCCAGAAAGTTGTATATTTGTTATAAAATGGCTTGAAATTTAAAAATAAAATTTACAGTACATGCTAAAAATTGGAAGACAACCAACATAATATCTTCTAGTTGTGATTTTTTTATTACATATAAACCTTCACTCAACGAAAATTAAATATCTCACCAACCATTTCAGCTAATTTTGCAAACCATTCACTACAGTGTTATATAAAACCAATCTGATTATTACAACTTGACAGAGCACTATTACATTTTAAAGTGATTCTAAAGTCTTTTTTTTTTTTGTTAAACAAACATGTCTATACTTACCTGCTGTGTGCAGTGGTTTTGCTAAGAGAAGCCCGGATCCTCCTCTTCTCGGGTCCCCCGCTGATGCTCCTGTCCCTTGCTATGCTATGGGAGCACTCAATGCTCTGTGTGTCCATTCGCACATGGATCTGTGGCTCAGCCTCGCCTAGCCCCCTCTCTACTCATTGGCTCACTGGCTGTGATTGACAGCTTCTGTCTCAGCCAATGAGAAGAGGGAGTCCCAGGATAGCCGAGACTCCAATGAACATCGCTGAATCGAGAAGGGGCTTAGGTGAGTACTAGAGGAGCTGGGGGGGCTACTGCACAGAGTAGGTTTTTTACCTTTATGGGTAGAATGCATTAAGGTAAAAAAACTTGAGGCTTTACAACCACCTGAAGGACAAAGTTTAAAAAAATTATATGACAAAAATAACACACCATAAATGTAAGTGTTAATTTTAACACAACTGGATTTTAATTTCAGCAACAATAGCTAGATCATGCTTCTAGATCCTACAGTCATCTGCACCAGCCTCTGAGACCCTAAACACAAATTATGGCATCTAACAACCATTCATGGAGCAGAAAAAGCAAGAGGTACGCTGCAGACATCTTCGTTGAAACATAATAGTGGTTGGACAAGATTTTCTAACCTATCCCATTGCTGTCTCCTTTTATGAGCCTTGGCAGGCTGTGTCTGTGACCTTGTATCACTGTTTATCTGACACAGCCACAAGAAAACTCCAATATAAATTTTCCCTCTTAGAAATCAACTTATTAAAAATTACATTTTCAAAATGTTTTCTTGATCTTTTAAAAAAACTTGACCTCTTAAAAGTAATGTTATACCTCTTAATCTTGAATTATGTTGAATTATAAATCCAGGGTCAAACGGTGTAATTAGGTTCTATGTTTTTTGTGCAGCCTCTATGTTTTTCCACGGGAGATGGGTGGATTTCAGTTCTAAAAATTCCATCTCCAGATGGGAAACTGTATACAAACACAATTTTCTTTCTGATGGTTAACTGAATACATTTTTTTACACAGTGTTTGTTTGTACTGGTTGATTAGTCAGTTCAAAGTAGATTTAAGAGAGGAAATCATAGTTACATTTGGGCTGATTTACTAAAACTAGAGAGTACAAAATCTGGTGCAACTCTGCATAGAAATCAATCAGCTTCCAGATGTGTTGTCAAAGCTTAACTGAACAAGCTAACGTTAGAAGCTGATTGGCTACCATGCACAGTTGTGCCAAATTTTGCACTTATCAGTTTTAGTAAATCAACCCCATACTTGGTATGAATGAATAAAGACATTAGTCCTTCCAGTTCAACCTGAGTTTGTGTGTGTTTATGTCACCAACATTTTTGATACATTGCGTACACTGCATTTTTTTTATTTATCTACACTCCCTGCTGACACCACTAACTGTGGAAGGGAATTCTACATCCTTACCGATCTAACAGTATGCAGTTTAAGATTAGACCACCTTTCATCCAACTTCATTGCATGGTCCTGTGTCTTCTTTATAGACTTTAGTTAAATAGATTAATCCGAGTGTTAGAGCAACCATTTAAAGATCTGTATATTGTGATCAAATTCCCTCTTAAAGGCTAAGTTCACCTTTTCATGCAGAATTTCACTTTTCATAATAAATAGAAGCCATTTTTAATGTCTTTTCTGCCCAAGTCACACCAATGTGCTTATCTCTCACTTACCCAGTCCATGGCAGCCTTCAATCTTCACCTCTCTGTTTAAAATGTTAAAAAATGCATTTCAGCCCATGACTTCCTGTAACATCATGTGACCATCCAGAAAACTTCTTATCCCATCATGCACTGCCTCTCACTGTGATCAGGGAATGAGGGTGGGTGTCAATGGACGTAGACAGGGCAGCTCGGAAACATATATACTGCTGGTCTCTGTACTCTGTAGTTTACCCACTTTTTGCTCTTGCAAATTGTATATAACATATTCCTTACCCCTGCACTGAATAGTATCCACTCCTGACTCATGTACTCTGTACATTATTTTTACACCTGACTCTTGCACTTTGTAAATGATTCAGTTCTGGCTTTTGCACTCTATGCGTCAGTATTATGATCAGGTGTGATTATCAGGTGTGGATAAAATGATTGGTCACACACAACACAGGAGGGCGCAGTTTGGCCTGTTCACCCTGGGAATACACACACACTCAGGATGATCTGGCTGGACTGGTGTCTTTATTCAGCCTTACCAACTATGTAACTATGTAAGTACGTTCTCATCCATTTTGTAAATGTTTTAACTATTTTCTACTAACATAAAACATTACGGTATTTTTTGACTCAATAGAAGTTTTTACCTTCACATTCTGGGACAGAATCGCTCCATTTTTTGTTATCCAAGCATGTTCTGATATTGTTCTCCGACACCATATTGTATCTAGAAGAAAATGTTATAAATGGGATTTCAAGGAATATCTTAATTTATTCGAATATAATTACATATGCTCCTTATGACAATTTAGTTTATTGGTTTTAGATCAAGGACCATCAAAAAGCAAAGGTTGCTGCAGGGTCCTACACTGTGCATTAAAATTACAGTAGCAGTTAGGTTGGTATGGAACCCCTGGTACACAAGATACCACTACAGCAAACAACAATGACAGCAGTGTTACTAAGTATATACTGTATATTGCCCTAGTTTGAGGGCTTTATTCTGGACTAGCACTTGATTACTGTCTTATGTAGTGTGCAGACACATTTAAGGACACTGTCTATCATATATGTCTTGGCTGTTACAATTTGACTTTATAAATGTACTCTCATCTGTAAGGTTTTTATGTCTGGCAGGCACTTGAAATGATAATGACTTTTTGGTGGCCTATGCACCTATACTTTCCATCCAGTGAATGCAACAGCTGCACTTGGACCTATTTCAAACCTGCTGTGCATTTGCATATACCTCTATGTTGATCATTGCAGACATCTAAAATTGTCCATATTTCATATATTGAGAAGATTATTCTGTCTATATTTAAAAGAAATCTTGAGGTGGTAAATACATCTGATGCATATGTGATCTTTGAAATCTCAGCAAATGGTTTACACAAAGCATTTTGTTCGTAGTCTTAATTTGTGGCTACGTTCATATGCTAGTATGGAAGAGTGGGTTTTCCAAGGAATATTAACTTATGCTTTGGTCTTTTAGATGTTATATGTATGCAAATGAATATACTGTACCTTTTTATGTTAATGGTTTAATTTTCCGTTTTAATATATATTTTTCCCTTTTTAGGAGGTTTGTTGAGCCCTTACTAAGGTTGTTGTTTGATATAGAGGCATTAGTACAAATCTCTGTTAAAAAGTAGAGATATGGAAAATGTGGAGATATAACTGTTGAACAAGGGGTTCTTAAACATTTTATTCCAAGGACCCAAGTAAGAAAATTGTTATGTTATTAAACCTGAGAAGATATTTATTAATAAATTATCAGCATAGTCACAAAAAGGCAAATAATAATGGTCACATAACACTTTGCAATAGCTTTTCATCATTTCTATAGGCTATAAAAAAAACTAAGAAATTAATTCACCCCATACATCTTTTTTTTTACTATTTCAGCTAGCTCTGGAATCCCTCCACCTCACAACCTTGTCTGTATAATCCCCCCAACCTCCTTACAGACGCTTTAGTACTCCATATGTATCTGTGCTGTCAATCATAATATCAGCAATATTAATTCAATTGCTTCCCAGATTTTGAGATGATTGCTAATGTCATCACTGAGAATGTTTATTCCATGTACATCCCACAGAAAAAATCTCCCTTTGTGATGCACTATCTGAATTTATTATATAGATTATGCCTTGGAACGTTGTAGGAAAGGATGCAAAACATAGATAAATATAATGTACTATAACACTTTATACCAATTATGCCCTTGGACAAAGTAGGCTAGGTTTACTACAGAATAATAATAATGAAGATGCCACAAAAGTAGGTGGATCACACCTACATAATTACTCTCTGTCTAATCATAAATAACGATGTGGGTTATAACCGAACAATATTAAAGCACAAAAAAACAACCGTAAGAAAAGGCTGTGAAAGAACAGTTTTAGATAAACCCAGGAAGAGTAGTTCAAAGTACAAAAAAATTGTTATTATAAATCTCACAATAAGATGAAACCTTGCAAAATGAAAAAACACATATCACAAATAATTAAGAGATCAGCAATCCGCATAACGATATCAACAGGCTGTCAATAATGGTGTGATATAGTATGCCAATAATCACGAGTATACTCTAAACAATATAATACATGACCCTGTAAAGCTATTGAGAAGCAAAACATAGACCGTCGACATCATAAAAAAATGTTGGAAGAAAAAATATATTGGTAGGAATCTGAGTGATATAGGTTCCGGTCATCCTATGCATAGGAATTACTAAGGATTGTGTATATAATCCAAAGGAACACAATTCAGTCAGTCCAGTATCCATATAAATAAAGCATAAGGGTCTGAAATGATGTTATGTGCCAGTCATTATATAGTCATCATGTGCTTAAGATCAGGAGAATGCATGGCAGTTCCAGCAGAAGTATAAGTCACATAGTTACATAGTTAGTCTGGCTGAAAATACAAAAGTCCATCAAGTTCAACCATAAAAAAAGAAAAAAAAAGTTAGGATCCCATACCCACAGTTAATCCAGAGGAAGGCAAAAACACCCAGCAAAGCATTATCCAATTTGCTCCTGCTGGGAAAAACATTCCTTCCTGATCCCCCAAAATGCAAACGGATATTTCCTGGATCAACTTTACCTATAAATGTTATTATCCAGTTATATTCTGTGTATCTAAGAAAGAATCCAGGCCTTTTTTGAAGCAATCCAGAACCAACTCTTGAGGGAGTCTATTCCACATTTGCACAGCTCTCACTGTGAAGAAACCTTTCCATGTTTGGAGAATAAATTTATTTTCCTCCAGACATAAAATGTGCCCCCTTGTCCTCTGTGATGACCTCAGGGTGAATAGCTCTACACTATATGAACCACCGATGTATTTACACATGTTGATCATATCCTCCCTTAATCTCCTCTTCTGAAGAGAGAATAAATTCATTTCCTCTAATCTTTCCTCATAGCTGAGCTCCTCCATGCCTCTTATCAGTTTAGTTGCCCTTCTGTGTATTTTCTCCAGTTACCCAATGTTCTTTTTGTGAATTGGAGCCCAAAACTGAATTGCATATTTCAGATGAGGTCTTACTAATGATTTGTACAGGGGTAATATGATATCTCTCTCTCTGGAGTCTATACCTCTTTTAATACAAGAGAGGATTTTGCTTGCTCTAGAAACCACAGCTTGGCATTGCATGCCATTATTAAGCTTGTGATCTACCAGAACTCCCAGATCCTTCTCCACCATTGGTTCCCCCAGTTGTACCCCCCCTAGTATGTATGACGCATGTGAGTGCTCCCTGGGAGTGTGCGGCACCGCGAACAACGATCGCTGTATGGGACCTCTGTGTGAGGTCCCGATCATGTGATCACTGATTGGCCAACCAGTGATCAAATGAATAGTAGTAAGCAAGATGTCACATTAGTTGTCCCTTAGAACCAGTACAGCTCCCAACTCCACTGACTGGGTCTCACATGCAGGGAAACAATACACACCACCCCAGGAACCTGGGAAAGAAACCTTCCAAGAAACGAACCCAGAAAATCCCAGATTAGAAGTGCAAAGCCTCAGCCAGGAAGACTCCCAGAAGAACTAATAGGCCCACCACCTGTGGTCTCCATTCAAGTGGGGGCAGCACAGTGGCTAAATGGTTAGCACTTCCGCCTGGCAGTATTAGGGTTGTTGGTTCAAATCCTAACCATGGCACCTCCTGCCTGTAGTCTGCATGTTCTCCCTGTGCCTGTGTGGGTTTCATCCAGGTACTCTGGTTTCCTCTCATACTCCAAAGATATGCTGGTAGGTTAATTGGATCCTGTCTAAATATGTGTATGTATGAATGTGAGTTAGGAACCTTAGATTGTATGCCCCTTGAGGGTTAGGGATTTATGTGAATGTACTTTATATATATGTAAAGCGCTGCATAAATTGACGGCGCTATATAAGTACCTGAAATACATAAAAATATAAGTGGAGGGAATGTACAGCAAGGCATTGCTGGACACTGGAAGCCAGGTTATTCTACCATATAGGGATTTTTTATGACAAACACTTGAAACACACATGTAACGGAACCGACCCTCTGGGTCTGCGCTTGGATACTTCCGTTACATGTGACTACCGCTTCCCTGTTCAAACACCGACAACAGACACCACAGCAGAAGATACAAGACTAGATGACACTAGTCTTGAAGTAAACCAGGAGGTAGACTACTTTATTTGAACACAGATACAAGATATGTACACTGGGGATAATCCCCCCTCCCTGCACAGGGTGGGGCAATCTACATTTAGTAACAAGAGACACACTGGTATTCATACTTCACACCAGCAGACAGTCCCATCAAGGGTGGAGACACCCCCCCCCCCCACTAAGCTAATACACATAAACAAACATATACATCCCATAATAGTTTGCTCCCAAGCAAGACACACAATAGAACAATGGGATGCAACCAGGGGCGGACTGACAACTCATGGGGCCCCTGGACAATAGGAGATTATGGGGCCCCTGTGTCCTTGCCCAAACTCAAAAAGCCTATGAAAAAGGTACCAGGGGCATCTCATGGGGCCCCCTACTGACCTCGGGCCCTCGGGCAGTGCCTGAGTTTCCAAATGGTCAGTCCACCCCTGGATGCAACCACATTTATTTATTTATTTCAGGTACTTATATAGCACCATCAATTTATGCAGCGCTTTGCATATATATTGTACATTCACATCAGTCCCTAACCCTCCAGGGGCATACAATCTAAGGTCCTAACTCACATTCATACATACACATACTAGGACCAATTTAGACAGGAGCCAATTCACCTACCAGCATGTCTTTGGAGTGTGGGAGGAAACCGGAGTACCCGGAGGAAACCCACGCAGGCACAGGGAGAACATGCAAACTCCAGGCAGGTGGTGCCGTGGCTGGGATTTGAACCAACAACCCTAGTACTGCCAGGTGGAAGTGCTAACCATTTAGCCACTGTGCTGCCCACATGACATTAAACAATCAACAACCCCCCCACCCCAATATTAGGACAGAACACCCTGTACCCCTAACAGGCACAGGGTGATTTACACATAGGAGGGATATGGGGAGCTGAGATAGGGGTCTCCCCACCTCTCCAAAGTAAGCTGGGTTCCATGGGCCCCCCACCCAAAGTGACTCCTGTCACAATATACCTCTACATTAGCTGGAAGAGCTAGATATTTGGGGGATTGGGACCCAGAAGTGTCTATAAGACGGCTACATACCCGTTCGTCTGGTCTTCAGCCCAACTCTGACCGGGAGACCCGAAACTTCCGACACTCTGCAGTAGTGTGTCCTAGGCCATCAAGGATAAAACAGTGCTCCCTGCTGATCAGGACCAATACCAACCTGGTTCACAGGCTGCTCACTCTGCTGGCAGAATGTGATACCCATGGAGAGTATTCACCCACAGCTATGTCAAATCTATCAGAGGGTTGTTCAAGAGCTTAGGGCCCCTGAAAAGGAAGTGGGAAAGGCATGGAAAAATGAACCTGAAGAGAAAATACTCCAGCCAGGGGTGGTTACATGTCTGAGAGCTCGAATCAAATTGACCAGGGTTCAACCAGAGCCCTTTGTAGTACTGGAAATGGATTACACAAGAGGGACAGATGGAGTGGAAATAACTCCAGAGGTGATCACCACGAAGGCTGTGGAGTGCAACAGACATAATATCCTTGTCAGAGTCTGCAACAACACTGCAACCCCATCACCCTCAAGCCCAGGGCTCTACTGGGGCAAGTGAATGTAGCCAAGCCAGTAAGTATGTCTGAGTTACCTGAGGACCCAAGTAGGGGAGGATTCGTCCTTCAGGATTCCCCTCTGTTGGAGGAGTGGAAACGAAGGGCAAGATATGAATCTGGTTGAAGTCCTGTCCTTGTCTACTTATGAATCCCAGTAAGTCTTTCAACAGAGTCTGTGTAACTGGGCTGCAGGACACTGCCATCTTGTGTCCATTTAATATTCTGCAGCCAGTATTACAGCAGGGTGATACACACTCCCCCCACTTAAAGTCCTTGGTCCCCAAAGTATTAACAAACTAACAACATTTGATGCACACTTAGCATGAATATAACTCCTTTAGTCAGGAGGAATAACAATTGGTAAATACTTATGGTGAAGCAAATTTTGCAGAAAAGTGTCAGGAATGGACTCACCACAGGTGGTGCTGGGGTTCACCTACCTTGTGGGCTGCAGTACCAGTGCTGGCCAGCGGGTGCTCTCAGCAGCCAGAAACTTACTCCTGCAATCAAGCCATCACCTGAGGCTGATTGCAGGAGGTGTATTTAAGCAATGGCCAGACCTGCAGTCAGTGCTTTGGTGTATTGTTTCCCATGAGCTCCTGTACCTGTTCCTGTCTGCCTGCCTGCCTGTTTCCCCTGCTTGACTCTGACACTGATTGAACTCCACCTGCACTGACCTCGGCTACTCCTGACCTTTCTCCTGCCTGCTCCGTTTGTACCTTGTCTGCCCGATTGTACCTGACCCTGCCTGCCTGACCACTCTACCTCTCCAGCCTGACTACGCCTGTCTGTGTTCCTGAACATCCTGACATTAGTTGGAGGTTTGGTTTTTGTTTGTACTGTGTGTTGTATACTTGTGTAGTTCCTAATTATTTATATTCTTATACATCACTCCTGGAGCCTGCGTTTCCCTGTGTCAGTCCACACACCTCTGGTCATACCTGGAGCCCTGACAAAAAGACTCCCACCAAGGGTTAGGAGATTCTGTCCGATTTTGAGGAAGGGTCATACTTTTTAAGACCTCCTTGGATGGTGTCATCAGGAGGGCTTACAGACTCTTGTATACACTCCAATATGCTACACACAGGAGCTTCTAGAGTTCTTTGGCTAGCATGGAATGCTTCCTCTGAGCTTTTTCCCAGAATGTCATAAGTCAGTCTCTTGGGTGCCCTTATCTCCCTCCTTTCTCTTGGTACCATCTGGGAGGTACCATTAACTCCAGCTCCTATGGTGCATTCCTCCTGTCCATCCACAAGCTTAGAGTCTTCCTCAGTCACAGGCTCCATTTTAGTACATCCTGAAAAATCTGTTTCTGGCTCAGGAAGCATAAAGGGATCCCAAAAATTACTCATCGGCCCTTGAGGTGGTGGGGGGGGGGTGGTAGTGCTACATACAGATACACTTTAATTTATCGTATTAAATAGTTAACTAATTATTTCATGTTTAAAGTTCAACTCTAGAACTTTCCTTTCCATCCATTTTGACCAAGAGTACATTGGTAGCAAAGCAAAAGGAGTGTTACATTTTTATATTTATACCACAAAAATCTCCATGTGTGATGAGTAGTGTTTCCAGTATTACCACTTCCCTTGTTTACCCAACCTCTTAATTAAACCCTAAGGTTAGGTTCACACTGTTGCAATCCGATTTTGATCTAACTTGCAACTTGGATGCAACTTTGATGCAACTTTGAATAGTCTGCGTATTCTATGGGGCCAAAATTGTGCTGGATCGTACCAAAATAGTAAAGGAACCTTTTCCAAAATTGTATTTGTATTGATGTGAACAGGCACTAGTGAAAACAATGCAATTGCCATTCGATTTTGTGCGACCCAAGTAACATCTGAAATCTCACTAATGTGAACAGAGCCTAAATGATCAATTCACTTCCTCACTAACACAACCTTAAGACTTAATAACCTCACCCTAACCTAAGAAAAGAACACCAGACCAAATAAGTGATTATTTTGTAAACTCTGTAAATACATTCAAATAAGCTGTTTAAATATACTGTAGTGAAATGTATAAATGCACCTGCTGGGACTTGCTTTAGTATGCAAATAGGTCACAATGACAAACCTAAAAAACCACAATTATTTTTGTATGATGGCTCTACATTAATCATTAATTACAATTCTATGAAATGTTATATTAGCCTGTGAATAGCTCACTGAACTTGAACTCACCCTGTTTCACATTTATAGACTGCTTCAGAGCCAAACAAAAAGTCTGTCACGTTGTATACTGCATTTTTTACTTCTTCAGGTCTTCCACAAGATATTCCTAGGATAAACACAAAATTAATGTATTCACTAATACAGCATATACATTTACTGGTAGTTTTAGCATACTGAATTCTGTTAAGCTTTTCTAAGTTTATGTAAATCACCTACAAAGCAAAGGAGGCAGCAAAATTGACATATGAAGGGAGACAAATACATGAATACATATACTTTTCAGTGCCTTTCACAACTGAAGTTGAGTCTCTTAACATGTGAAATACCACAACTTGGATGCAATATAAATCATGAAGAAACCAAAACTATGGCAAGCACAACTGCAGGGTAGTGTTTACTATTTTTGCTTGCCCATGTTGTGCTTTTCCCCTTTTCTAACATACACACAGTATGCAGAGCTAAAAATAATTTACCAATTTTAAAGAGAGAACAAATTAACACAAAACAGAAATGTGTCCACAGAGAAAATATAAATAATGTATTGACACATCTAGACTTGTGTTCACAGTCACACAGTAGTCATTTCCACACTGACAACACCAGGCGTAATCCATACTGTACTGGCTCAACTAGATGTGCGCAGACACAATCAGTATCATACTGACGCAATCAGATAAATATCTGCAGACCAGGGGTGGACTGACCATTTGGAAACTTGGGCACTACCCGAGGGCCCAGGGTCAGTAGGGGGCCCCATGAGATGCCCCTGGTACCTTTTTCATAGGCTTTTTTGAGTCTGGCCAAGGGCACAGGGGCCCAATGATCCCCTATCGCCCAGGAGCCCCATGATCCCCTATTGCCCAGGGGCCCCATGAGCTGTCAGTCCACCCCTGCTGCAGACACAGTTTGGAAGTGACAAAAATATAAATAGAGACTGACCTTTAATACAGACAGAGAATCTACAATGCTGCAATCAAAAAGTGGTCTGAAAAACAGCAAGAGAACAACCAAAACCACAGCAACAAAATGACTATCACCACTGCAGACAAGACGTGGCGATCTCTTTGGTCAGTGAATTGCCATTTTTACAACCAGGAAATGACCACAACAATAATACCCCTACAAATAGGAAGTGCCCCATGTAATGATCATAAAAATTATTTAATGCTAAAAAATACTGTTTCCTCATAATTTTGAGAGATTGGCATCAGTGTTGGAAAAGATCGGGCAGGATATAATTATTTTGAATAATCTGTTTGTTTTTAAAGAAATGAATAAGAAAATCAGGTCCTGAAATGGTCTTAAAATTAGGGGCTAACTTAAAAAGCAATGAGCTTAGGAAATTACTTTGTGGTGTACTAAATACAGAGGCATACCTACAGGGGTCATAGGGGTCGCAATTGCAACCCGGCCCCCCTGAGCACCTGGATAGGAGGAGTGGCTGGGGCGACTGCATATAGAGGAATCAATCTCTCCATGTTCCTCTTGCAGCCGCTGAATGCCTACATTCAGCGGCTGCAGGAGGAACATGGAGAGATTGATTCCTCTATATGCAGCCGACCTACTGCTCCTTCTATCCAGCTTCTTTCTGCTGCCCCGGTGCTCTTCGCCCACTCCCTCTCTGCACCCATGCTCCTTAGCCCCCCTGATCTGTGGCTCCCGTTCTCCTCAGCCCTCCCCTGCTCTTCGGCCCCCTGAACTACGGATCCTGTGCTCTCTGTCCCCATGCTCGGGTCCCCCGTGCTCTCAGGATCCCCCCTCCCCCACAGCTCTGATAGTTCCCCCCTCCCATCTCTTGCCAGCTGCTGTGGGGGATGTATCAGGATGGAGAGCAGGGAAGGGGCTGGTAAATGTGTGTCCCTTCCTTTGCTCCATGGACAGATCGATACTGATCACTGACTCTGTCCATTCATAACTGAAACATGGTAAATGAGGTTTCCTATGCTTCAGTTTATGAATGGACAGGAAGCTCTGTACAGAGCTATCCCTGTCCATTCATTCTGTGCTGCTGAGGATGCAGAGATGGCAATTGAGGGCTGTGTCCTAATCTCCTTTCTTGAGCTTGGAGGGCAGGACCCCTGGCCAGGGGTCAGGGGGGGCCTTCATGGTTTCTATGCACCAAGGCCCTGAAGGTTCTAGTTATGCCACTGACTAAATATGATCTACTGAATATTTGTAGCTGTAACCTAAGAAATGGATATGAATAATGTCCACTTGCTAACTCTGACTGCAATTGTGTTAATATGATAGTCATTTTATGGCTGTAGCAATGCTTATCGTGGCACAGTATGCAGCCTGTGTTATCTATAAAATTAAAGTATTTGTATCAGCAACACTTTTTCTTTGAATTTTAGATATAGAAGGGAAGGGTTAAAACCCCTGACAGTTTGTTTTTGCTGTCTGCATGTAAGCTGGGCTACCGGGGGTACCTTGCCTCGTGTAAGGGCTCATCAATACCATTTCAACCATGTGAAAGCCAACATTAAGGAAGAGCCCTGGCTTACAGATGAGCCATACACCATGTGCAGTAGTAATACTTACCAAGTCCCTCTGTGAAACATCCTGTCTCGTGTCACTACACACCTTTATGTATGTTGCATACACAATGTTGCCACTGAGCCTGTGCCCTCTCCACTAGTGATGAGCCAAACACCCCTGTGTTTGTTTCGCGGTCGAACATTAGAACCTAATGAATGTTCGACCACGAACTTCGAACTCAATGGACTCGAACTTGTAAACTCAAAAGTGCTCATTTTGAAGGCTTATATGCAAGTGATTAGCCATAAAAGGGGTATGGGGACTCCGATACTGCCCTGAGGGACATGAATTAGTGAAACATAATTTTCAAAAAGAACAGGTTTTTAAAGGGGCAGTCATTTTTCATTGCTTAAAGTAAAAAAAAAGAAAAAAAAGAAAAAGTTCCTTTAACCACTTGCCTACTGCCCTATAGCAGATAATCTGTGGTGTAAAGCATGCCACTTCTAGACTCTAGAGCAGTGGAGACATGTTCTCTGGAGTGACAAATCACGCGTCTCTGTCTGGCAATCTGATGGACGTGTCTGGGTTTGACGGTCGCCAGGAGAACAGTACTTGCCCGACTGCATTGTGCCAAGTGTAAAATTTGGTGGAAGGGGGATTATGGTGTGGGGTTGTTTTTTCTCAGGGGTTGGGCCTGGCCCTTTAATTCCATTGAAGGGAACTCTTAAGGTGTCAGCTTACCAAGACATTTTGGACAGTTTCATGCTCCCAACTTTGTGTGAACAGTTTGGAGATGGCCCCTTCCTGTTCCAACATGACTGCACACCAATGCACAAAGCAAGGTCCATAAAGACATGGATGAGTGAGTTTGGGGTGGAGGAACTTTACTAGCCTGCTCCTGACCTCAATCCGATAAATTTGGGATGAATTAGAGTGGAGAATGCAAGCCAGGCCTTCTCGTCTAACATCAGTGCCTGACCTCACAAATCCGCTTCTGGAACAATGATTAAACATTGTGGACAGGCTTCCCAGAAGAGTTAAAGCTGTTATAGCTGCAAAGGGTGGGCCAACTCAATATTGAACCGAACGGACTAAGACTGGGATGCCATTAAAGTTCATGTGCATGTAAATGCAGGTGTCCCAATACTTTCGGCAATATAAGGTATATACTGTATATCAGGGTGGAGGGCAGGCCCATAAAAAGCCAGGGAAACTGGCATACCCAACGTTAACCCTTCCCCACCCGGTCACCCAAAACTCTAGCTAATGCTACACCATCTTGTAGGCATCTGCCTACATGCATCCTCTTAGGAAGATTTCACATCTTCTGCTGAAGGTGCAACAGAGAGTATGAAGAGATATGTCCAACGTGAGCCGAAATACCCTCTAAGTTGTCACCAAAACAGTTGTCCCCATGTGTGAGAACTGTAACATTTAGATTTCCCAGCACTTTCTATTAAAATTTCGATTTGTAATGGTCACTTGGGCAAATAGGGTGAATCTCTTCAGCGGTGACACAGACACCAACAAAAACCTGACAAGAGTTTTAACTTTCCCCTTAACAAAGAATTTGGTTTATACATAAACAAAGTATATCTAAAGGCAAAACTTTTTTTTTTCTAATTTTGGAAAGAATGGAGAGGGATTATAAGGTTTGTCAGTTTTTATTGCCGTCTCCATCCCCATTGAGGAGATTCCCACTCTTGCCCTCTCTTTGTCCTCTTTGCTACTGTCATTAAAAGTGAAGGAAAAAGAAAACCCCAAATTTTGGGTTGTCCCCTGAAAAGTAATAGAGAGCAAATATTCCAATGGAGCAGGGGCGGACTGACCATTTGGAAACTCGGGCACTGCCCGAGGGCCCGGGGTCAGTAGGGGGCCCCATGAGATGCCCCTGGTACCTTTTTCATAGGCATTTTTGAGTTTGGGCAAGGACACAGGGGCCCCATGATCCCCTATTGCCCGGGGGCCCCATGAGTTGTCAGTCCGCCCCTGCAATGGAGACACCAGTTCTAGTGACCTGGGGGTCCCCAAGAGGTGCCCTTAATTTGCAGAGATTTCCTCTCACTTCCTATTTGGCTATCGGATAGAAAGTGAAGGGAAGTCTCTGCAATGGGACACAGATGGCAAGAAAAAAAAAAGAATCTGAAGGGGTCATAACCCTCCCTTGCTCTATCCAAAATCATAAAAAAAGCTTTGCCTATAGTTCTACTTTAAATCTTAGTGCAGTTCAATTACAGTTTCCTGATTTTGATAATTGCAAATTATCATGCTAATTATAATGTGGTACCTCAATGTAATTCATATGGTGTTTTTACAGCCCAGCCACATTGGATCGGTACCGATCACTCAATGTATTCATAACTGAAGCATAGAAAACTGCGTTTACTATGCTTCTGTTTATGAATGAACAGGATGGCTGTGCAGAGCTCTTCCTGTTCATTCATTCTGTGCAGCTTATGCTGTACAAAGAAACTGGGGTATCAGTTTCCTCAGTCCCTCTTTCTGTCTCTAAAGTGAAACTTCAGCTTCAGCAAAAAAAGTGTAAAAAACATGTTTAAAAAATGCAACAAATTAAAAAAAAATAAAAAAAATTAACAATGTAAAAAATAATAATTAAAAAAACAAATCAAGACCCACTCAATGTGGATGAGCAGTTTGTTTGTGTCACTGGCCTGTTACTCTATGGGGACTCGGCGGCTATATGAAAACAGCCAGAGGGGTCTTAGTTTGACAGGTGTTCAGGTGAGGGGCCCTGGATGCATACTGTCTGTGTTCAGGGCCATACACGTGCATCCACATGTCTGTCAAATTAGGACCTGCAGCTGTGTTTTATACAGTTGCTGCTTTCTCATAGTGTAACATAGGCTCCTATACACAGCTCCAGACACACACAGGGCACAGCACTCATGTGAATGAGCTTTATTTATTAGCTCAGTACAGTTTTATCTTTTAGATTTAACAGAAATTTAGTAAGTTATGTTGTGTTTGTGTCTGCTAATAATAATTTTATTGCATTTTTGTGAAAAGGAAATGATGACACAGGATATAGTCAGAAAACTCACAGAAAAAAAACAGCTAAACTCGATATGAGTTTAAAAAAAATGCATATAAAAATGCAACAAAAGGCAGGGTAATGCATATCAGTTTTTTACCTTCATTTTGTATGCACACAAGTGTGACCCATACTTAAGAAGCTACCATATTGTAAACTCTGTTACATTCCTGTGTGTGGCAGAGAGTGATAGAAGCATTTCTTTTTAATGGTAAGAATTGTGTGTTTTTTTATTACAATATGTGGTAACAACTACTGTTTGTCTGTGTAAAGTGCAGAGTTTGCTTGCCTCAGTGATGATAACAGTCAGTTTGAAAATCTCTATGTAGTGAGGCTAAGTGTAATATTAGGGGTTATTTACTAAAACTGAAGTACAAATCTTGTGCAACGCTGCATATAAACCAATCAGCTTCCAGGTTTTATTGCCAAAGCTTAATTTGAACAAGCGGAAATTAGAAGCTGATTGGCTACCATACACAACTGCACCAGATTCGGACTGCACCAGCTTTAGCAAATCTACCCCATTGTCACATTTACACCTTACAGTAGGTTACCCCTAAACATATATTCTATACTTCATTCACTATAAATCCATTGGCATGATAAACATGTACTCAAAATTTTGAATACTGATTTTAAGAAACAATAATTTAAATTAAGTAGTACATTGTATACTTACGGGAACAGAATTGCACCGGGTGTGACCATTCAAAGTTTCCCAAGCACATTAAAGTATTTTTATAGTGCTGCTTAGGAGTGTAGCCTTTCCTGCAAGTGTATAGAACTTCCTCATACTGAAAGAAGGTTTTTTTGTCCAAAAATGTGTGATTCGGTATTGCATATGTAAGTTCTGGGGGTGCATGACAGATACCTGCAAAAAAAAAGCAGATTGCATGCAGTCAATGTTTCTTTTACTATACATACACATTGGAGATTATATATATATATATATATATATATATATATATATATAATTATGTAATTGTCTAACATAATGAGGAGAATTTATCAAAGTTGGAGTAGCCAAAATCTGGAGGATCTCTGCATGCCAATCAATCAGCTTCTATCATTTATTTTCAAAACTGAATATAGAAGCGGATTGTTAGTATACACAGCTGCTCCAGATTAACTCTTCTGCAATTCTGGTAAATCCCCCCCCCAATGAACCTTTAGATAGATTGTTAAAGAGACTCTTGCTAGACCATTCAGTTCATTCAATAATCAAATAAAATGTATATATGTTAATTACCTGCAAAACTCTTTCTTGTGCAGACATCCAAAAGGCATGAGACTGGTAGGTGATATCATCATGGATATGATACCATTAGCACCAACAGACCCAGATCTGTCACTCTAAATGCACTCTATAGTATTCCATTTCACTCCTTCCCAAACAGCTACATAAGAAGTTAAGTAGGTAGATGAATGGAGGGGTAACGGGGCTGGGGCAGCATGGAAGATAATTAAACATTTCCAAAAGAGGATATGGATCATACGTGCAAAACAGAGAGAAGGCTGTGCTAACGAATTGACTCTTACTGGAGTAATCGAATTGTCTCTTACTGGAGTAATCAAATTTTCTAGCACGTTCTAAGGCACATTGCAAGTGAATAAAAAATAAATCATTTATGGAAAGGAAAAATATTGGAAGTAAGCATTTAAAATGTTAAATTTTTTTCTGTGCTTTTACCTGCAATTTTTAGGTTGGTGATAATATCTCTTTAAAATATATTTACAAAAAAACTGCTCTTAGTGCTTGAGTGATTTTTTTTAACATACAGGATTACTGTTTATTGTAATAATGGCATAGTAGAATAATAGCAATGTACAAAACAGTACAAGGCAGCACAGTGAGACAGCAGTATCTGAACACATGTAACAGGAGATACAAATCAAATCAGTGCAACCTATCAAATTCATAAGGGACAAGACTCACGCTAAGTAAGGGGGGGAGAACTCCCAGAGAAGGTACCAGGTACACTGTCTCCTTTTTTTGCATAGTGCAGTAGGTAAGAGATGAGCAATTTCGTGTAGTGAGGCCTTTGTTCATCATCCTGTATACTCAGCTTGAGTGATATTTAAATAAAAATTTGATATAGCTAAACTCCAAAACATCTAAATGCTAGTGCTCAGAAAGTACATAGTATAGTTGTGCTGTGTCTTTAAAACTATGTGAAATCTTATCACTTTTAATGACTCAACAGAATATAATACATAAAAAATCCTTAGATTGAAACTATTGTGGGTTCCACCATCGTTGCAATATTGTAATCAGTTAAAGTCCAAATATGAACATTGAGTGAATACCATCACCAGTCCAATGATGCACTAAAACGTTCAAATAAAGTCAAGCAAGTGAAACTTAATTTTCAGGTGAGTTCCAACACCACTCCAAAGCTGCAAATGGCACTAATCCATTCACATGAAAATTATATGAGCTCCACCACCACCGAAACATGCAGCATCTTTTGCTCAGACCCCAAATTATAGGTGGTCTGAATAGCACTCTGGATCAGGGGTCTCACATCCTAAACATGGGAAACACAGGGCACACCAGCAAGGATTACAGTGGCAAGATGTCTCAGAAGCATTTGGAAACCACTGGGAACATCAGCAGGGATTCAGTAAAGACATCTCCCCTCTGCCTGGTGCACATGTGTTAGTAGCCGAGTCTGAAATCCATAGGAGGTGGGATAGAGTCAAAAAGAAAAAGACAATTTATTTAGTAAACAATGGATAAATTGCACTTACAAGATAAATAGTTAAAAAGACTCATCGTGTGTTAATTAGATCCAGGTGGAACATCCAGCCGTCCAGCAGCAAACTCTGTCTATAGGATCAGGAAGTAGAGTCCAGGATGTGCCTGTGCCTGTGCATTTTATACCTGTACGATGCAGGAAAACATGTAGGTCCTTAGGACCGAGGAACTACTTTCCTCCCTCCCATTCCCTTCCCATTCCTCTCACACTATAAAAATGCCAGGGTCTACTGGGGCTCGGGTCTGAAGAAGGAGCCTATTAAGCATGCTCCAAAATGCATTACCGCCCTCTTCACCTCCTACATCCGACTCTGCTCTCCTAGCTTCATTTTGATGCACAGACGCATCCTGGACTCTACTTCCTGATCCTATAGACAGAGTTTGCTGCTGGACGGCTGGATGTCCCACCTGGATCTAATTTCCACATGATGAGTCTTTTTAACTATTTATCTTGTAAATGCAATTTATCCATTGTTTAATAAATAAATTGCCAATACTGCACTTAGAAGTGCCTTCCTCTCTTTTTCTTGTTACTGCATTAAAGCCTTGCTTCCACTCTAAGAATAACTGCCTCAGTGTTACTGCTCCCATCCATCCGTCCATCCATCCCTGATATCCATCTGGCACCTTTATCCTACAGCTACAGAGGTTGGGCTCCAACAAGCGCACCCTATATAATATACATTTTCTGGTGGGAAAGAGTCGGACTCGGCTACTAACACATGGCAGTCACTGTGCATCATGCACCACCTATACAGTTGCAAGAAAAAGTATGTGAACCCCTTGGGATTACGTGCAGTTTTGCATGAATTGGGCATAAAATTTGCTCTGAACGTCATCTAAGTCACAACAATAGAAGAACACAGTCTGCTGAACATAATACTACACAAACATTAGATGTTGCCATGGTTTAATTGCCCATAACATGTAAACATTCACAGTGCAGGGAGGAAAACGTATGTGAGGCCCTAGCTTAATGACTTCTCCCAGAGCTAATTGGAGCCAGGAGTGAGCCAACCTTGACTCCAATCAGTGTGATGATATTGGATGTGTTGCTGACAGCTGTCCTGCCCTTAAAAAATACACACCTGTTTTGGGTTTACTGGTTTCAAGAAGCACTGTCTGATGTGAACCATGCCTCACAGAAAAGAGCTCTCAGAAGACCTACGATCAAGAATTGTTGACTTTCATGAAGCTGGAAAGGGTTACAAAAGTATCTCCAAAAGCCTTGATGTTCATGTGTCCACGGTAAGACAGACTGTCTACAAATGGAGAAAGTTTAGCACTGTTGCTACTCTCCCTAGGCGTGGTCGTCCTGTAAAAATGACTGCAAGAGCACAGCGCAGAATGCTGCATGAGGTAAAGAAGAATCCCAGAGTGTCAGCTAAAGACCTACAGAAATCTCTGGCACATGCTAACATTTTTGTTGACACATCTACAATAAGGAAAACATTAAACAAGAATGGAGTACATGGGAGGACACCACGGAGGAAGACATTGCTGTCCAAAAAGAATATTGCAGCTTGTTTGAAGTTTGCAAAAGAGCACCTGGATGTTCCACAGCACTACTGGCAAAATATACTGTGGACAGATGAAACCAAGATTGAGTTGTTTGGGAAGAACACACAACACTATGTGTGGAGAAAAAAAGGCACAGCACATCAACATCAAAACCTCATCCCCACTGTAAAACATGGCGGCGGGAGCATCATGGTTTGGGGCTGCTTTGCTGCCTCAGGGCCTGGACGGATTGTTGTCATTGATGGGAAAATGAATTCCAGAGTTTATCAAGACATTTTGCAGGAAAACGTACAACCATCTGTCCGCCAACTGAAGCTCTGCAGAGAATGGGTGATGCAACAGGACAATGACCCAAAGCATACAAGTAATTCAACAAAACAATGGCTGCAACAGCACAGAATACGCCTTCTGGAGTGGCCCAGTCAGAGTCCTGACCTCAACCCGATTGAAATGCTGTGGCATGACCTTAAGAGAGTGATTCACACCAGACATCCCAAAAATATTGCTACACTGAAACAGTTTTGTGAAGAGGAGTGGTCCAAAATTACTCCAGATCGTTGTGCAGGTCTGATCTGCAACTACAGGAAACGTTTGGTTGAGGTTATTGCTGCCAAAGGAGGGTCAACCAGTTATTAAGTCCAAAGGTTCACATACTTTTTCCTCCCTGCACTGTGAATGTTTACATGTTATGTGCAATTAAACCATGGCAACATCTAATGTTTGTGTAGTATTATGTTCAGCAGACTGTGTTCTTCTATTGTTGTGACTTAGATGACGTTCAGAGCACATTTTATGCCCAGTTCATGCAAAACTCCACGTAATCCCAAGGGGTTCACATACTTTTTCTTGCAACTGTAGGTTAAATGTGGACTTTAAGGTGCTGGCTTATACACACACATAAGAATTGAATATAATTATGTCTAGAAGTATTAGTATCACCTGCTGATCATAACCAAGGACAACATAGTTATGTACATTATGGGACTGTCCCATTATGGGAGTCCACTAGAGTCGTTATCATAATGGGTAAGAAAATGTCCTGACACACTGTTTTGGGGAGCTCCATTTGCAACACTCGTCCTATGTTCCCCAAATTGAATGCAAAGAAACCCGATGTTCCTACTTACATATTAAAGAATGCAGGGGCAATCTAAACAGTAAGTAACAGGAAGATGAACGAGTCTGAAACTCATTGATATAAAAAAAAGTCTGACCTGAACGGTCCTTAAAGGACTGTTGGCCATGGTTGATGTAGGCACATGTCAAAAATTTAATTCCTGGCATTGGAAAATGCCCTTCAAGACAAGAAATGTAAGAATGTTGGTCATTGAGGATGGTCTGAGATTAATAGGCTATCACGTTTTTAATATTCCTAGGTTTCCTAAAGACTACTTTAGGATGATCCAGTACTAGGGATCAGACTTTAGGGTCACAGGAATTGCCCAGTGTTTATCAAGAACACATTTGATGCACAGATGGCTAGACTTGAACTGTGTGATGAAAATACAGCCATTCTGTCTTATATACACATCTTCAGATATTCTTGTAGATTCAAACCTAACTTTTGCGTATCTGGTGAGAAACTTTGTGCTATAGAAACATTTTTTGAGGTGTCAAGTACCTGGTAAGAGGCTGGAGTGCTGAAAGGGATCCCCTTGCTGCTAAGTGCAAAACACCCCTGAAGGTAGGAAAAGGAGGTGCTCGGCCCAGAGAAGCACAGGTTGCTAGTGGGTTGAGAAGATGATCACCTGGGAATGGCAGGATCAACGGAAGTGGCTGCAGAGCTGAAGTTCCCCAGATATGGCAGGCAGAACATGGAAGCGGCAGTTGTTCTCTAGATGTAGCAGGCAGAACTTGGCATCAGGTGTATGTTCTCCAGATGTAGCAGGCAGGACTAAGCAGAAGGCAGGAAGCAAGGTAGGAGGCAGGCTAGAGGCCATGCACAGGTGATCAATCAGGAGCAGGAGACAGAAGAAAGGGCTTTCTTGATTTCAAATGGACCAATGAATCTTGGCCCCAATTTTTGAGAAGGACAAGACAGTTTAAGATTTGCCGTAGAAAGCCATATCTTATCTCGAACTTTCAGATCTGGATTTCTACTTCTTTTCCTGTCATAAAATCTTTTGTAGTCCTCTTGAGCTTTCATAGAGAACCTAATAATTCTCTTGAATAAACATCAATCTATTCTGCATAGCAGGGACTGCTGCCTCCAGGGTGGTATTTGGCAGGAAGGAGGGATGGAATCCATAATTTGAAGATTGGATTGGAATGGAGATTGCTTGGTGGCACTATGGACAGAATTGTTATATGCAAACTCGGCACAAGGAAGCAAGGTGATCCAGTTATCTTGAAAAAATGTAAGAAAACATTGCAGGTATTGTTCCAGGGTCTGATTTGTTCTCTGTCCATTACTCTGCGAGTGGTAAGCGGAGGACAGGCAGACCTCAATTTCCAAAGCCCTGCAACGAGCCTTCCAGAATCTGGAGGTGAATTGCACCTCCCTGTCTGACACAATGTTGGTTGGTAAGCCATGTAATCTCACTATCTATTTGATGAAGACGTCCTGTGTCCATAGCTGAGGGGGTGCCCACCAAAGGCAAGAAATGGACCAACTTTGACATGCGTCCCACCACCACCAGAATAGTGTTAAATCCTTCAGACGGTAGTAGATCCACTATAGGCCATCAGAATGACCACTGAATCAAATCCATTGTCTTATAAACCCCAAAATGTCCGTCAAGCTGATCATCATGGTAGGTCTTGACAGGGGCGGACTGACAACTCATGGGGCCCCAGGGCAATAGGGGATCATGGGGCCCCCTGTGTCCTTGCCCAAACTCAAATAAGCCTATGAAAAAGGTACCAAGGGCATCTCATGGGGCCCCCTGCTGACCCCGGGCCCTCGGGCAGTGCCCGAGTTTCCAAATGGTCAGTCCACCCCTGGGTCTTGAGAACCTGGAGTCTGATCCCCTGGGGTACAAAGATCTTGTCTTCAGTCCAAAGGAGACCCTCCTGTCTCCTGAGCAGAGGTCTCAGATTCAGGGCACTGTGCCCAGTGTCTTTTCTTTTGAAGTCTTTAGATCAGGCTGTATTAGTAGAAAATTCTGAAGGGACAGGATAGTGCTGGGAGCGGTAGCTTCAGGGGTATCTGGAAACGTGTGAGAGGGCATTTGCCTTCCCATTCTTGGACCCTGGAGGGTCTGTTGTGGCCTTAACATCTTGGCAGATCTGAGGTATTCTAGGTTCTTGTGGTCTTTGAAAATCATTATGGGATGCACTGCACCTTCCAGCAGGTACCTCCATTCTTCAAATGATGCCTTTATGGCCAAGAGTTTCCAATCACCCACATCCTAGTTCTTTTCAGGCTGGCTCGTCTTTTGAAAGAAGAAGGCTACAGGATGTATTAATCCTTTGGGCCCTTGGCGTTGAGACAAGGCTGCTCCTGTGGCGACTTCCGAAGCACCAACCTCCAAGTCATAAGGCAGAGCTGGGTGTGGATGTTGCAATACTGGAGTTGACATCAACAGGGCTTTTAGTCTGTCATAGGCTGCTTGGGCCTCTTGAGTCTACTAAAACCTGGCATGTTGGTGGTAATGTGTCAGCCTTTTTCTTATCAAAAACGTCTACGAAGTCATGGAAGGCCGATGGAACCATTTGGCTGGTATTAGACACTGACTGGACTGTAAGGCAATTTGTGGAGTTCATGGATTCAGGAGCAAAGAAGTGCTGACGGCAGTATGCTGACTTGAACAAAAGGTCTCCCCTGGGTCAATCGATTAGAGGGCTCTGTGCCCGCAACCAAGGAATTTCAAGAATCACAGGGAATATAGGTGAGCACAGGACTTAGAACAGATTAATTCTGGTGACCAGAGTCTGTTAAAGTTATGATGGGTTAGATTTTTTGTGTGATAGGCCCAGAACTGGGGATGGCACCATTGGCATAGTGAACTTCAAGTCTTTGCTTTTTGGTTATAAGAGGAATCCGGAATTTTCTTGCTAAAGAAATGTCCAGGAAGCAACTGCATGCAGCGGAATCAATGATTGCCAGAAATTGGATTTCCTCTTCTGTCACCTGTAATGAGATGGGAAGAGCAATGCAAGCTGTGGAAGATCCCGAGACTTAGAAGTAAGTGGGGCTAACAGGCTCAGACTTACTAGGTCTCACTTGGCAGTTGCATAGAAAATGTCCAGCCCCATCTCTGTAAAGGCACAGATTAGCTTGCCGACGATGCATCTTCTCATAAGGGATCAAAGCAGGATGCACCAGACGGATCTGCATAGGTTCTCTGTCTGTGGCAGGAGCCGTGGTGGTAGGAAGAGGTGGAGGTGCAGCTGATACTTTGGGCAGCATCCAAGTGGGTCTGTAGGCATATGTTTTCTCTGACCGTTGCTCCTGCAGGTGTCTGTCAAGTTGAATGGCAAGCTGGATAAGACCTATTAAAGTAGCAGGAGCCTCAAGTCTAGCCAGTTCATCTTTGAGGGCTTTAGACAACCCAAGGAGGTATTGGTACTTGAGGACAACCTAATTCTACCCCGTACCAAGCCAAGGTCAGGTAGACCAAGAAAGATTGCAGCCATAACTGACAGAAGAATTGTCCGGGATTCAAAGAAAAACGCACAGGCAACCTCAAAAGAACTACAGGCTGCTCTGGAAAAAGATGATGTGGTTGTTTTTAAGGAGTACAATATGGTGATACTTGAACAAAAATTAGCTGTTTGGCCGTGGTGCCAGAAAGAAGCTTTTACTGCACCAATGCCACAAAAAAGCCCAGTTACAATATGCCTGACAACACCTTGACACGCCTAACCAGGCCTTTTTGAATTTTCTACTTCTTAGTGGAAGTGATGACTGGCATATTCAAGGCTTTGGACATCTTTTTATGTCCTTTTCCATCTTTATAAAGTTCCATTACCTTGTTACATAGGACTTCTGACAGTTCTTTTCTGATCCCCATAACTCAGTATCTAGCCTAGTCAGTGCTTCCACATAAGAGCTAACAAGCTCATTGACTATTTATACACTGACACTAATTGCAATTTAAAAAGCCACAGATGTGGGACATTAACCTCTAATTGGCATTTTAACCCGTGTGTGTCTGTACCAAGGCCAAACATTCCAGGGTAAGTAAACTTTTGATCATGGCCATTTGGGTGTTTTCTGTTATCATTATGATTTAAAATGGAGCCAAACAACTATTTGATAATAAATGGCTTCATATGATCACCATCCTTCAATAAAAGAGCATTCTTTGGCATGATCAGTCATATTTTCAATATCAATGCCAAAATTTCACATTCCAGGGTATGCAAACTTTTGAGCACAACTGTCTATATATAAATATATTTTGAAATATATTGAATATGGACAAAATTGTAGCATTTCAAATATATGTCAATATATTTGGGAAGAATATTTTTAAATATATTTGAAATATATTTTTCTTTCATGTGGGTATGAAGCTGGCTAAAGAATAGATAGTAGAGTGTGGTTGTAAATGGGGTTCATTCGGAACAGAGACCAGTCAATAGTGGTGTACCACAAGGCTCTGCACTAGGTCCTGTTCCACCTAGTCTTTATATCAGTGATATAACTAGAGGGTTGTTGGGAAAGGTACTGTATGTGTTTTTGCTGATAACAGGTGTGCACTAGGATTGATATCCCTGGAGGTGTCTGTGGAACATGGAACGTGGAACATGGTTTGCCATTGGTAGAAAATTGGCCAAAGCAGTAGAAACAATAGTTCAATGTTTCTAAATGTAAAATAATGTTCCTAGGGAATCCCTTAATAGAGTACAATATTGGGAGTACAGTATTGGCCAGCACTACAGAGGAAAAAAAAATTACTTCGTACTTATTTCAGGTTATTGCAAAATGAGCAAACAGTGTAGCCAGGCAGTGGGAAAAGTGAACAGAATTCTAGGATGCATCACTAGAGGGTCACCAGCTGGAAGGAAGGAGGTCCTGATTCCCCTACATAGATCTTTAGTTAGACCTCATTTAGAATACTGTGTCCAGTTCTGGAGACTTCATTTACAAAAGATATAAGATAGAATGAGTCCAAAGATCAGCAACAAAAGGTGTGAAAGGTCTGGGGGATAAAACATATAAGGAGAGATTTCAAAAACGTAATATGCACAATCTGGAGGAAAGAAGTGAAAGGGGAGACATGATTGAAACCTTTAAATGAATCAAGGAGGTGAATAAGGCAGTATTTTCAACATGAAACCAAAATCAAGAACAGGGGAACAAGAGCTCAAACTAGCAGTAGGAAAGTTCAAAACTGATCTTAGAAAGTATTATTTTACAGAAAGGGTAGTTGGTGCTTGGAACAGACTTCCAGCAAAGGTACTGAGTCAATCAATAATTGGCTTCAAAAATGCCTGAGACAAACATAGATTTATACTCAGACAAAAAAGTTAACAAAAAAAAGAAAACATATATTTTTATTTATATGGGCTTGATGGACCACTAGGTCTTCTTTCTGCCGTCACTCTTCTATGTTTCTATGTAGTTTACTGATGCTATTACCTGTCCCCTTTACAACACATACTTCTAAAGTTATCCAATGGGTCTGCATCTTCATCCCCAGAGACTAAATTTGAGTTGCTTTTAGAAGACCTCAAAGTGGTAGTAAACACACAAAAAAAAGGATAATGTCATGTGCTAGTATACACCACACACTTATCTTAAAATGAAGTGTTCCTTACCACTGTAAATGGTCTTCCTTGTCTTTGTTTTGATATGGTTATGACAATTGGTATACTAGCTGTACTTTATATTGATCCTATGGCCTTACTCCATAGTTCTTATATATTTATGTTTTACCTTACTGCATGATTATAAGGCATATTTTTTCTGAATGCATAGAGTTCTACTGTTTTTTTGTATTGCCTCTTACTATGGAAAACTATATTGTCTACCATGCTGTATTGAGCAGTTTGTTTGGTTCTTTCTTCTGCCCGCATACATTTTGCCTACACTCTGAATGCTTTGTCTATTATTTCTATAATTACTTTCAATAAAAAATAAAATGAAGCCCTCCAATGGCACATTCTCACAGCTGCCAGGGCTTCCATCTTCACTCTGCATTCCTTCTGAGTTTGCGGGCTTTGACATTTTGAATGGCCGAGCTGTGATGATGTCACTCTAATGCATGCGTACAGGAGTCATGGCTGAAGCATAGAGCTCTGAATGGAGAGTACTGTCCATTCAGAGTGCAGTTTGCATACACTGGTGATGTCACCAGCTGCTACTGAATTAAATATCTTGAAAAAGTGCAGCGCAATCACAATATAATCAAAGGAAACACACTATTGACATGCATTAATGTGCAAATCCAACTTCAATGCTATATGATGTAAGAGTTTAGAGTGGAATATGAATTAATGTGCAAACAGTGCAAACAAATGACATCCATTAACATGTATAAAAAAATCATACTAAATAAAACTACCACGATGTAAAGTACATATATAAACATTAATAAAATATTATGTGCAGAAGTCCAGTCCACAATTTGGTTGATATACTACAAAGGTTCTCAGTGTCCAAAAACAGTCTCCAGTGATAATGGTCAGGATAAATTGTTGTATACACCCAGTGTAATCCACTACCAATTACACTAGCTGCTCACCTCAGTCATATATAAACAAGTGCCTTGCCCTTACCAGGCTGCAAACATTCTCCAGAATTCTCCAGATGTATTTAGGAGCTAAGGCTAGGTTCACCTATGCAGTTTGCGTTTGATCCGTTTCTGCAGTGTTTTTGCAGTGCATTTTGCGATTTTGCACATGCAATTTTTTCTATGTTTATTTTATTTCTATTTTTCTATACTTGTTGCTAGGCATATTAAACTGCAAAACGCATTAAAAAATCGCACTACATGTATTTCTGCAGCGTTTGCATTGAAGTCTATTGAACCAAAAATGCAACATTTTGCATTTTAAAATAGTCTCTGACCCTTTCCAAAAAACACACCGGTGAAAACATGAAGATGTGAATGCGTCCCTTTGGAAATCATGTTAAATGGACTGTAGTGCGTTTCTGTAAACTGCAAAACGCACTGCAAAATGCTTAGGTGTGAACCTATACTTAATCAACACAAAGGATCTGCACACTCTCCAGAAAGCAATGAACAGTACCTCCAGTCACATGATGCTCAAAAAGAGTTAAGAATCCTCAGTGAGCAGTATTTAAAAACAACATACATTTATGAAAACATTAAACAATCCAGAGGAAATATACTCACATCTTTACGTGCACAAGTCCCCACTTTGATGACGTCAGCACATTAAGCAGGAAGGAATCACATTTGTATGTGAAATCCATGCTGGCATTGTTTTAAAGAGGCAATTTGTCCAGTGCACAGCAGAATATTTCCTCTGGATTTTGTAATGTTTAAATGTATGATGTTTTAAATACTGCGTAACGAGGATTCTTAATTCTTTTTGAAATGTTATTAAAAATACTCTAAACCATCCATATAACATTTCTGATTAGATTTACTATATCATTTTTTGAGCAAGTAAAATTCGATTTTTTGAATTCATGTAATGTAAAACCCCCAAATCCTCCCCTCTTTTCTCATTTAGCTCTCCAGGAGTGTCAGGCCCCTTGCCTTTCCAGTTTTAACATATTTCAAATTCTTCTCCAACCTTCTCATAATCCTTCTCTCACCCATTGATCATTGATTTAGCACACTGACTACATTCCATTACCTTCAAACTGTCTTTAATGTAGAGTTCTTAACCCAATAAAAGATCAGCTCAGTGCTCTGGAAACCAAAATGTCCAGCCCCTCCCAGTCAATTTTTCTGCCCAACAACCCTGGCACCAGGGAGACAGCAAATCAATCTGTTGAAGTGACCTTGCAGAGCAATTGTATTATCAGCCTTTCTGATGATGAAATACTGCTAGATTACTACACAAGACATCTATTTTTTGCTTAGGGTTCCCCCTGAAATCCACACCAGACCAAAAGTATCTGGTATAAATTTTGGTGGGGTTACCCTTAAAATGCATTAACCACTTGCCCTCCAGAGGATTTACCACCTCCCCCTTCCTGACTAGGCCATTTTTTGCAATACGGAGCTGCGTTACTTTAACTGACAATTGTGCGTTCATGCAATGCTGCACCCCGGTATGTTTTTTTTTTCCACAAATGAAGCTTTCTTTCAGTGGTATTTGATTGCCTGTGCATTTTATATTTTTTGAGCTATAGATAAAGACTGACAATTTTGAAAAAAAAAAAACAATATTTTTTACTTTTTGCTATAAAACATATCCAGTAAAAAATTTTAAAAAATCAAATTTCTTCATAAATTTAGGCCAAAATGTATTCTGCTACATGTCTGCTAAAAAATCCTAATACGTGTAAATTATTTGGTTTACGTGAAAGTTATAGCATCTAAAATAGCAGTATATATACTGGAATTTTTTTTTTAATTTTATACTGGTAATGGCACCGATCAGCGACTGCAGCGGGCATTCTGACACTGGTGGGGGAACTGACTAACTGCCACTGACATCCCCAGTGACACTTTTACAGTGATCAGTGCTAATCAAAAGCACTTACACTGTACTAATGACACAGGGCAGGAAGGGGTTAACATCTGAGGTGATCAAAGGGTAAACTGTGTTCTGTTTTACTAAGTGTGTTTTTCTATGCAATATGCTGCTTTGTCTTGCTCTGCTATGCATGCTGGAGCTGACAGGGGAGAGTTCTGTGTAATTTACATACAGATCTCTCCCCTGTCAGTGTTCCTCAGCAATCGCTGGGTACCGGCGGGGAATTTCCATCCGGGACCCAGTGATCGACAGCTGTAGGCGGCAATCGCGGCGTGGGTAGGGCAGCACGTGCCTCCTACCCAGAAATGCAGAAATCACATATATATACAAGTGATTTTGCGCAGCCCTGCCGCTCTGTAACAGTACTTCTGCTATTGGGCAGCGGGGAAGCAGTTAAAGACCCTCATTAAGGGTAAGGGTCCTGACATGTATGTTGGAGGAGCCCACATTTTCTTTTGCTTTAGCAAAGTTTTAAGAGTTTGGTGGGTTTTTTGGAGGTTTCCAAAAAAAAAAAAAAGCTAAGCTTGCGGGAAAATGTCATTAAGACCTCGTGAACACAGGACATGTTTACTGCCGCTCTCAGTGGCTTCATGTGTGTTTTTTTTCCTGCTTCTAAACCCCACTCCAGGTTAGCCTATGTGTCCATGCACACATAGGGGGTTGATTTACTAAAGGTAAATATACTGTGCACTGCAGGTGCAGTTGCTTTATATCCGAGGGGAAGCTCTGAAATGAGGCAAAGCTCTGCTGATTTCTTTCATTCAATCATATGCAAGCAGAAATGCTGTTTTTTTTTCCTTGCATGTTCCCCTCAGATCTACAGTAACTGCACTTTCAGTGCCCTTGGAGTGCACAGCCTATTTGCCTTTAGTAAATCAACCCCATAGACGTTTAGCAGCGTTTAATGGCAGGAGACTTTAGAGGCAGGAAAGAACCCACTGTCCGTGCATCCAGGAGCAGCAGCTTTTTGTAAAAAAAAATGCTTCATGCTTGTAAACACCTCTAAATGCAACTAAATACGGTAACGCTAGGAGCGTTTATCACTTGAGCGTTAAGTCATTTCAATGTCCAGAGTAGATTATTATTTTCACCAATTAAATGAATAATGCCCAAGCGCTTAATGCATATAAACGTGCCTAAACAGGCATTTTTTTTTGCAAAAACACTGCTGCCAAGAGGAAAAGCTTCTAGGAAAGTTTTCAAAATGTCCTGTGAGGCCTTCCTGGCAATTTAACCAGCAGTCTATTTTGTAAATGTCAGTTTGTCTATAGTACGTTGTATACATCATACAGATGTGCCATTTCACAGGCATGTTTATCCAGTTAGGACTCATGTACACAGAGAAAACCTCTTCTGACCACTGGAAACTGACTGCTAGAAAACATAGGTTAAAAACGTCAGTTTAGTCATGTTTACATATGTGCGGTTAGCTGCGTTTCTGCACGTTTGCATTTAGAAGCGTTTTTAAAAGATAACCTCAGGAGACCCTTCCAAATTTTCAGAATGCACTGAAAAATAGCAAATAGTTAATTATTTCAGACATTTTGTAAGAAATAGAGAGAGCAGAAGCAGAGAGAGTAGTATATTTTGAGATTACCTGTCTTTTCTGGTTGTATTCACTATGGATCGCATCATGAGCATAAGCCTTAGTTCGCACTGGATGCGACCTGGCATGCGATTTTTGCACCTTATAGTCCGCAATTGGAGCGGTCATATTGGCGCGTTTCCGACTTGGTTGGAGCGCACCGATTTCAAAAGTAGTACATGCACTACATTTGGTGCGATTTTCATAGACATCTAACACAGGGCACAATTCACTAAGTGGTATTTTACCGCATTCGAGTATGCGGTACGATACCGCATTCGAGTATGCGGTACGATACCGCATAGAATTTAAAAAAAAAAAAAGTTTGAATTCACTAAAAAAGGCTACTAAAATACAGCATGAGTTATTTTATCAAGTCATGCGGTATTTTAGTAGTAAAATGCATGTGTTGATGTTTCAGCTGTCAGCGGGGTTCCCCACTGACAGATGAATGTAAAAGAAAGAATTGCCGGCAATTTCATTACAGCAACTCAAAATAGTACTCAGCAGTTTGTATGGTCCCCACGTGCTTGTATGCATGCCTGACAATGTTGGGGCATGCTCCTAATGAGACCACGGATGGTGTCCTGGGGTATTTCCTTCCAGATCTGGACCAGGGTATTATTGAGCTCCTGGACAGTCTGAGGTGCAAACTGGCAGAGTCGGATGGACTGAAACATGATATCCCAGAGGTGTTGGGATTGGCTATTGGATTTAGGTTAGGTGAGCGTGGGGGCCATTCAATGGTATCAATTCTTTTATCTTCGAGGAATTGCCTACATACTCTCGCCACATGAAGTGGGCATTGTCATGCACCAGGAGGAACTCCGGACCCACTGCACCAGCGTAGGGTCTGACAATGGGTCCAAGGATTTCATTGAGATACCTAATGACAGTCAGGATGCCATTGTCTAGCCTGTAGAGATCTGTGCATCCCTTCATGGATATGCCTCCCCAGACCATCACTGACCCACCACCAAAACAGTCATGCTGAATGATGTTACAGGCAGCATAACGTTCTCCATGGCTTCTCCAGACCCTTTCACATCTGTCACATGTGCTCAGGGTGAACCTGCTCTCATTTGTGAAAAGCACAGGGCACCAGTGGCAGACCTGCCAATTCTGGTGTTCAATGGCAAATGCCAATCAAGCTCTATGGTGCCCGGCAGTGAGCACAGGGCCCACTAGAGGACATTGGGCCCTCAGGCCACTCTCTTTAAGTCTGTTTCTGATTGTTTGGTCAGAGACATTCACACCAGTGGCCTGCTGGAGATCATTTTGTAGTGGCTCTGGCAGTGTTCATCCTGTTCCTCCTTGTACAAAGGAGCAGATACCGGTTATGCTGGTGAGTTAAGGACCTTCTACGGGAATCTCCTTCATGCTCTTGAGACTGTGCTGGGAGACACATGAAACCTTCTGTGCCATCCTCGAGAAGTTGGACTGCCTGTGCAACTTCTGTAGGGTCCAGGTATTGCCTCATGCTACCAGTAGGGACACTGGCAAAATGCAAAACTAGTGAAAAAACAGTCAGAAAAGATGAGTAGGGAAATAATTGTCAGTGGCCTCCACCTGTAAAACCATTCCTGTTTTGGGGGACGTCTCCTTGTTACCCATCTAGTGCACCTGTTGTTAATTTCATTAATACCAGAGCAGCTGAAACTGATTAACAACCCCCTCTGCTACTTAACTGACCAGATCAATATCCCAGGAGTTTCATTGACTTACTCTGATTAAAAAGTGTTCCTTTAATTTTTTTGAGCAGTGTATATACTATGTGAGACTGTTACCAACAAAGCCTCACCATCTATGGGCAAACATACATCTTCCCTGCTAAGTTGCTGTGTCTGTAAATACAATACTGCCTAAAAACAGCTCATCTCACAGCTAGATTGCTCTCATATCAGGTGAGCACTGTTATATGATTCCCAATAAAATTTAAAGTGTTACTAAAGTCAGGACCCTGCATTCACTGTATCTGGTCTCCTACAGTACACAGAACATTGAAATGCAATTATTTTAGTAAATATAAACTGCTAAATACCTTTTCTCATCAGCAGTATATAGCAGTCTTGCGCCTTCTCTCAGTGTCTAGCTGAGCACTGGTTAAAGATTTTAGGAGGGGTTTTCTTCCAGCTCTGAGTGTCCTATGAGGCTGCATAAGCCCTGGCCCACAGTCTGGACAGTGCTGATCGGCCCTGTGCTGATCATATGCACTCTCCCAAAGAAAAACAAACTCTTTAGCAATACACACTAAACTGAGCATGTGCAGAGTGACTCCTAGAGCTATGTGATATCAGCAGTTGGATTGGGGACAGTTAAAGAAAGGGAGTATCGGAGAAGACAGGATCAAACAGCCTTTTTAAACAATGAGGAGGTTTAACCCCTTTGATTCCACAGTGAGTATAAGAAGCATGCTTTACTGCATATACAAAATAATTTTACTGTTGTGGGTTTAGTAACACTTTGGGTGCTTAGTCTCAGCTCATATGTTTCCATTCTAAAAAAATATTTTAAAAAGTGCCCAAAAGTGACAAGAACAAAAACCAAACAAAAAGACCCAACATGTTTGACCCTCTTAAAGGAAGCCTTTGTCAGAGAGATAATATTTGCGTAAAGAAAATGTTAGAGTAATGAGATGACACATGGCAAAATGGTGAAACATGTTGCGTCTGGCAAATTTTTCAAACAAGTTTTAAAAAAATGAAATAAAGTTATGTTTTAGGTCATGGTGGGTGTAAAGTCAAGCAATGCATATGTGATGCAATCTGCCACTAGCTTCGAACTTGTAAGGTGTGTGGTGAACAGAACCCAAGTACATTTGGCTCATCCCTATTAGCAAGACATAAAGTGTAACTATAAAGGGCAGGGAGCTAGGCAGAGTTAGTGACATTATTGGGGCACATTAGTGTGCATTCACAATTTCACCTCTGAATAGTTGTTGAAAGAGTCATGATGAAATAGGTTTATATTAATACCAGGAGACAACAGAGGGTCAAGAAATGCCCGTAGCGAAAATAAAGAAGAAATAGCGCAGGGCATACATGACTAGGCCCAGTGTGGGGGAAGGAGGAGCAGAAAGGGTTAAGGTTAGCTCCAGGGGGATTTGTTTTGATAGTGGGGGTAGATGATTGGTAGAGGTTGGTGTAGATGGGGTTTTTGCTGCACCTTAGGGTGGGAGGTTCTGTGAGGGGGTGTTAGTTTAGCTGGACAGCAGGAGTGTGAGCTTGGTGTCCGTTTAGCACACCTTGCTTCAGGCCCCCCCTTTTTAGATCTGCCATGGACGGCCTTCTGGCTCAACTGCGGGAGGCAGCGGAGGACAGGGGGATGGACTGGCTGCAGAGCCGGGTCTCGGATCTCTTACAGGATCCGGGCTCATCACCTGCAGCAGGGGGGCGGAAGCGCCCACGTGCTCGGAGGTCTAGGCCTCCGGAGCGCTTTAGCCCGGGCTCCCCCCCCCTCCCAGAGCTCAGCGCCACCATGGGAGCCCCGCTCGGGCCCCTCCGGCTCCGCTGGCAGGGCGCTCCCTTGCCTCTGCTAGCGGGGAAGCCGGGAGGAACCCCTGCCATTGGCGGAGCTCGGTGGGCGGGGGAAGCCCCTCCCCCCACCCGCACGGCGTGGAGGGAGAAGAAGATGCGGCTCCTCCACTGACAAGGTGCCGGTCAGGGAGGGAGCCCTGCATGGGAGGCGCACAGCTGCGACTGCCGGGCTGTCTCCTGCTGCGGCCGGCGGGCCCCCTGAGAAGTCTGGGGCTCCGGCTCCAGTGAGGCAGCAGCCTGGGATCGGCACTGGACGGAGTGCAGCAGGGAGATCTGCGGCTGCTGGGCTGTCTCCTGCTGCGGCCGGTGGGCCCCCTGGACAGTCTGGTGCTCTGGCTCCACAGGGGCATCAGCGGAGGACTGGAACTGGGCGGAGGGCAGCTGGAAGTGCTGCAGGTCGGAGCCCAGGGACGGCGGTGAGCGTGGCTGGTGCCGGGAGGCGGAGTCGTGAGCGGCACAGACCAGCAGGACCCGTGGCTCCTGGGACTGGGAGGCCATCTGAACATCGTGCGGAGGAAGAGATGTCGGAGGGCGAGCTGTCGGAACCCGACGGTGGATCGTGAGCGCGCGGCTGATGGGGCATCTCCTGGGCAACCTGGTGAGTTACCTGTTCTGGGGTCTATCTCTTTTTCTTCTGCGTTACGGGTTCTGCTGGGGGGTGGTAGGGCCTCTGCGGCGTGCACTGTTGGCGTTCCCCCGTCGGGTATAGGTGGGGGTCTCGGTGATGTGATTTCTGGTCTGCGGGACCTGTTGCGGCGTCTTGAGTGGGGCGGTGGTGGGGCGCCTGGGCCTGCTTCTGCGTGGCTCCCGCCAGATGGTGGGGAAGTTTTCGGGGTTCTTGTACAGGACAGCGGGGCCGTGCGGCATCCGGGGGTTTCTTCTCCTCCGGGGTCTGGGCTAGGGGTTGTTCCGGCCGAGACAGGTGATCGGGGTTCTGCGGCCCCCTCCGCGGTGTTGGGTGAGGATTCGAGGGTGTCCGGGCCTGTCGGCTTGGCGGACTCGGCCAGGGGCGAAGTGTACGTGTGTTTTGAGGGTCCTTTGGGTGCGCACTTACAGTCGGAGGTACGGGAGAAGATTTGGAGTGGGGAGTATGTTGATATATTCTCACTCTTGCCTTTGGAGCGTTTTCCTTTTGATGGGTCCCGGGTTGACGAGAGTAGGCGGGTGGAAGCGGAACAGCGGCGTTTTCGTTTTATCCCGCGTACCTTTGCAAATTGGTTGCAGGTGTTCACGATCATGGCCAGTGTGATTGGGGAGAAGGCTCCTGAACATTGCTCGGCACTGTTCAGTTACCTTGATGCCATTGGTGAGGCTCACAGGGTTTATGGGGGTACTGCGTGGCTTCGGTAAGATGAGCAGTTTAGGCAGAGGAGGGCGGTTCGCCAGTCGTTGCGTTGGGATCATAAGGACATTGGCCTCTGGATGCGACTCATGACACCGGCGAGGGCCCCTGGTTCGTTTTTTCAGGTTGGGGCCGGCGGTTCGTTCTCCCCGGGACAATCGGCCTCCAGGCGTAAGGGGTTCTGCTGGCAGTTCCAAGAGGGGACGTGTCGATTTGGTGGGTCTTGCCGTTTTAGGCACGAATGTTCCGGGTGCGGTGGCTCCCATCCCTTGTCGCGCTGTTTCCAGCTGGGTCGAGGCCTTCCCGGAGAGCATGCTGGTAAGAGGGACGACTCCGGTGCGAGTGGAAAGGATGGGGCCTTTCTTAAAAAGGTATCCTGATCGGGCAGCTGCAGTGCTGCTGACGGCGGGTTTTATCGGAGGGTTTTCGCATTCCGTGTGCTTTGACTTTGATTCCTCCCTTAGCTCGGAATTTGCGGTCGGCCTTGCGGCATGAGGAGGTGGTTTCGGCTAAGTTGCGTAAGGAAGTGGGGTTAGGACGCATGGGGGGTCCGTTTGCTTGCGCTCCGTTTTTAGATTTGGTTGTTTCTCCCTTGGGGGTTGTGCCCAAGAAGGAGCCGAATGTGTTTAGGTTAATTCACAACCTGTCCTTCCCTAAGGGGGGGTCGGTGAAAGATGCTATTGATCCGGAGTCATGTTCGGTGTCTTACACGTCTTTTGATGCGGCAGTTTTCTGGGTTCGTCGGTATGGGCGCGGTGCGCTCATGGCGAAATCGGACATTGAGTCGGCGTTTCGGCTGTTGCCAGTCCATCCGGACAGTTTTCGTTTTTTGGGTTGTCATTGGCAGGGCTATTTTTACGTTGATAAGTGCCTTCCTATGGGGTGTTCTATATCTTGCGCTTTGTTCGAGAAGTTCAGTTCATTCGTGGAGTGGGTGGTTCGGGATGTCTCAGGGGTGAATTCGGTCATCCACTATTTGGATGATTTTCTTTGCGTGGGTCCGCCAGATTCCGGAGTATGTGCAGTTTTGCTGGCCACTTTGCAACACGTTGCGGAACGTTTCGGGATTTCTCTGGCGGTGGATAAGACTGAGGGCCCGGCTACAGTGATGACTTTCTTGGGCATCGTTTTGGATTCCGGCACGATGGAGTGCCGCTTGCCTGAGGTAAAGCTGTTGGCTCTACCACGGGAACTCCGTGGGGTGCTGGGCAAGCGAAAAATTCAGCTGCGGGCCTTGCAGTCATTGTTGGGCAAACTTAACTTCGCTTGTCGGATTCTGCCCATGGGTCGGGTGTTCTGCCGCCGGTTGGCGGCGGCGACGGCAGGGATTACCTCCCCTTTACATTTTATTCGGTTGACTCGGGATCATCGGGAGGATTTGCATTTGTGGCACACCTTTTTGGATTCGTTTAATGGGCGGGCTCTCTGGATGTCTGGCCCGGTTAGCAATTTTGATTTGGAATTGTTCATGGACGCGGCGGCGGGTTATGGGGCTTTTTTCCAGGGTCGATGGAGTGCGGCCTCGTGGCCTGCTTCCTGGCGGGAGGCGGGTTTTCTTCGCAACTTGGTGTTGTTGGAACTTTTTCCGGTGGTATTGGCGGTTGAGGTTTGGGGAGAGAATTTTCGAAATCAAAAAGTGCGTTTTCACTGTGACAATTTGGGGGTGGTTCAGGTCATCAATCGGGTCTCAGCTTCTTCACGACCGGTGGTGGCCTTGCTTCGCCATTTAGTGTTGCGTTGCCTGCATCTGAACGTTTTTCTCCATGCGGTGCATCTCCCTGGGGTTGATAACACCTTGGCTGACGCTTTGTCTCGCTTTCAGTGGGACAAATTCCGAGAGTTGGCGCCTGCGGCGGAGCAACACGGGGTTCCTTGTCCCGACTGGCTGTGGGAGATTGCCTTGGAGTCCTTGCGGGCTGGATCCGGCGTTCGGTGAGTGAGGCGACTTGGTCTGCATACTCTAGGGTCTGGCGGGAGTGGCTGGATCTGCTACAGCAGGTTGGGATTGATCCCTGGGGGCCGGAGGTGGTTTTGGCGGTATTGTACTTTGTGGCGCGGAATTTTGAGCGGGAGGTGTCGGCTGCTGCGGTGGATCACCGACTGGCGGGTTTGGCATTCTTCTTTAAGTTGCAAGGGTGTCGGGATTTCACTAAAGATTTTTGGGTTCGGCAGGCTCTTCGGGGTTACCGGAGGGCTCATCGCTGTAAGGATTCTCGTCGTCCGGTGTCCTTTGAGTTGTTGGGGTCTTTGTTTGTGCATCTGTGATCTGTCTGTTCTTCAGACTTTGAGGTGTGCTTATTTCGGGCGGCTTTTGCGGTGGCCTTTTTTGGGGCGTTGCGTATAGGGGAGCTCGTTAGTCCGTCCAAATTGGTTCTTGGGGGGTTATTGGTGGATGAGGTCAGGTGCTCCGGTGAATGGGTGGAGGTGATGGTACGTCGGTCTAAGACGGACCAATTGGGACATGGTGCTCGGGTGCGTTTTTTCGCTCTTCCGGCTTCGTTGGTGTGCCCAGTGAGGGCGGTTCGGGAATTTTTGTCCCGTCGTCCAGTGGGGCGGGGTTGTTTTTTCAGGCATGCTGATGGGTCGCCGTTGACGCATTTTCAATTTGTGTTAGTTTTTCGACGATGTTTGACAGCTGCAGGTTTGGATGCGTCTTTGTATGCTTCGCATTCATTTCGGATAGGGGCTGCTACGGAGGCTGCCCAGTGGGGGTTGTCGGATGATGTGGTGAAACGCATTTGTAGGTGGGATTCCCAGAGATTTCGCTTGTACGTTCGTCCGCATCTGTTGAGGGACTAGTGGGAGGCTGGTGTCTGTTTGTCCCTGGGCGATGGGGGGTAGTGTTGGGTCTTCTCTCTGTGCTCTATTGTTTTGCTTTTCTTTCTTTCAGATGGAGCGTTGTGCCTGGTTTGGATCCTGGGTCACTCTTATGTGTTTTGGGGGGCCAGGCGGGCTGATGTGAGGCCCAATGGCAGGCAGCTGGGGTTAGCTAGACCGGAGGCCTGTGTCCGTTGGATAGGTGTGCCGGGCATGTTCTGGGGTCGTGTAGTGCCCGAGGTGCAGCGCTTTGCTCAGCTTGATAGACCACCAGATGTTCTTGTGCTTCATGCTGGTGGCAATGATTTGGGGGTTAGGTCCATGCGGGAGTTGGTGCGAGATGTCAAGCTGGACTTTCTTCAGTTGCGGCGGGCTTATCCGGGGATGGTGGTGGTGTGGTCCGACATTGTCGCCCGAACCTCTTGGCGTTGGGCGCGGTCGGTGGAGAGGCTCAACAAGGCTCGGATCAAGGTTAACAGAGAGGTGGGGCGTTTCTTTAGTCACCATGGGGGGTTGGTGGTCCGGCACTTGGAGTTGGAGGTGGATACTTGGCGGTATCTCAGGTGTGATGGGGTGCATTTGAATGCGGTTGGGACGGATTTGTGGTCCCTGGATCTGCAGGATATACAGCGGGCTGCAGGCATACAGCGGGCTGTTCGTTTGTGGCGTGGCACGCATGGGTAAGGGCTTACCCAGCGTGCTGTGGCGGTTGTTGGTCTTTGGAGGCGGTTCTTATTTGGAAGGTAAACAACAATGGTGTGGGCCCCATCCATGGTATGGGATGCCCGGGGACATTCCCAGTTAACCAAGGTTTAACTGGAAGGTGGTGGTGCTGCACTGCGGATGGTATGGTTGTCTCCAAGCTGGTTGGTTGCGGCTGGGGGCCTAGTGTATATGGTTGTCCACAGGTGCATTTCGGATCGTTTGGGGTGCCTTCGAAGACCAACAACAGTTCTTTGGGTTTCTGTTATAAGGAATGGTTGGTGTATTGTAACTTGAGTTGTTAATAAAAGGCCATGTTGGCCATTTACTCCAAAACTGGTGTCTGTCTTTTGTTAGTATAATTGGTTAAGGGGAAGGGGGTTGGTGTGGAACGGTAATGGTGGTAATGGGGAAGTGGACGAGCCTATCTCTGGTGCAATAGTCATGTTTAAAGATGCAGTATGCAGAGAGTTGCTTACCTGTGAGACAGCCACAGAGAGCTGCGATGAGCTGTAAGGCAGAAAACTTCAAGTAGGACCTCTACCTGTATGACTGCTGAAAGTATTTGATTGTGCATTATGGGAGAGGAGAGGAAAAGGCTACTGTGAATGTTCCAAGTGTCAACAAATCACCCCAGTGATCTAAAATTGCCAGCTTTGCATGTGTCAAATAAAGCTTTGCTTTTATAGAACTACTGTATATGATAGGATATATTATGGAAAATTATAAGGACGAATCCATAAACAATTTCCACAAAAATATCTACAACTTACCTCTGCAAGTTGGTAGATCTGGACTCCATCTCCCTTCATGATTGCAGGAACTTTCAGATCCTCCAATGAGCTCATATCCTTCTCCACAACTGTACCTCAGTTTGTCACCATACTGGTATTCGGTTTTCAAAGGGATAAAGGAAGTCTTCGCTGTACTGTTAGGATATGGGCAGGTCTTAACTGAAACAACAAAAAAAAGTATATTATATTTACAGTATATATACAGTCAGGTCCATAAATATTGGGACATCGACACAATTCTAACATTTTTGGCTCTATACACCACCACAATGGATTTGAAATGAAACAAACAAGATGTGCTTTAACTGCAGACTGTCAGCTTTAATTTGAGGGTATTTACATCCAAATCAGGTGAACGGTGTAGGGATTACAACAGTTTGCATATGTGCCTCCCACTTATTAAGGGACCAAAAGTAATGGGACAATTGGCTTCTCAGCCGTTCCATGGCCAGGTGTGTGTTATTTCCTCATTATCCCAATTACAATGAGCAGATAAAAGGTCCAGAGTTCATTTCAAGTGTGCTATTTGCATTTGGAATCTGTTGCTGTCAATTCTCAAGATGAGATCCAAAGAGCTGTCACTATCAGTGAAGCAAGCCATCATTAGGCTGAAAAAACAAAACAAACCCATCAGAGAGATAGCAAAAACATTAGGCGTGGCCAAAACAACTGTTTGGAACATTCTTAAAAAGAAGGAACGCACCGGTGAGCTCAGCAACACCAAAAGACCCGGAAGACCACGGAAAACAACTGTGATGGATGACCAAAGAATTCTTTCCCTGGTGAAGAAAACACCCTTCACAACAGTTGGCCAGATCAAGAACACTCTCCAGGAGGTAGGTGTATGTGTGTCAAAGTCAATAATCAAGAGAAGACTTCACCAGAGTGAATACAGAGGGTTCACCACAAGATGGAAACCATTGGTGAGCCTCAAAAACAGGAAGGCCAGATTAGAGTTTGCCAAACGACATCTAAAAAAGCATTCACAGTTCTGGAACAACATCCTATGGACAGATGAGACCAAGATCAACTTGTACCAGAGTGATGGGAAGAGAAGAGTATGGAGAAGGAAAGGAACTGCTCATGATCCTAAGCATACCACCTCATCAGTGAAGCATGGTGGTGGTAGTGTCATGGCGTGGGCATGTATGGCTGCCAATGGAACTGCTTCTCTTGTATTTATTGATGATGTGACTGCTGACAAAAGCAGTAGGATGAATTCTGAAGTGTTTCGGGCAATATTATCTGCTCATATTCAGCCAAATGCTTCACAACTCATTGGACGCCGCTTCACAGTGCAGATGGACAATGACCCAAAGCAGACTGCAAAAGCAACCAAAGAGTTTTTTAAGGGAAAAAAGTGGAATGTTCTGCAATGGCCAAGTCAATCACCTGACCTGAATCCGATTGAGCATTTCACTTGCTGAAGACAAAACTGAAGGGAAAATTCCCCAAGAACAAGCAGGAACTGAAGACAGTTGCAGTAGAGGCCTGGCAGAGCATCACCAGGGATGAAACCCAGCATCTGGTGATGTCTATGCGTTCCAGAATTTAGGCTGTAATTGACTGCAAAGGATTTGCAACCAAGTATTAAAAAGTGAAAGCTTGATTTATGATTATTATTCTGTCCCATTACTTTTGGTTCCTTAATAAGTGGGAGGCACATATGAAAACTGTTGTAATTCCTACACCGTTCACCTGATTTGGATGTAAATACCCTCAAATTAAAGCTGACAGTCTGCAGTTAAAGCACATCTTGTTTGTTTAATTTCAAATCCATTGTGGTGGTGTATAGAGCCAAAATGTTAGAATTGTGTCGATGTCCCAATATTTATGGACCTGACTGTATATATATATATATATATATATATATATATATATATATATGATTTTAAAAAAGGAAATATAATTTTCCCCATATTCTGATGAGAGACATCAATAATAGGCATATCGTTTCTGATTTACTACTAGGAAGATGCTTAGATGTGGACTTTTAAAGTACCATGCCAAATCTATACTATGTATTGCTGTTCTGCTGGATGGGTAAAGGGCTGGAGAATTTTCTTGACACATTTCCCAAAACTAAATTCCTCTTCAAGAGTAGGATTGAGGCTAAATTCTACAAAGAACATAAAATGCATATAAGTACAATAATCAGGCATTGATGTTGGACGATAAGGCCTGGCTCGCATTCTCCACTCTAATTCATCCCAAAGGTGTTCTATCAGAATGAGGTCAGGACTCTGAGGTGGACAAGTTTCTCCCCCCCCAAACTCGCTCATTCATGTCTTTATGGACCTTGCTTTGTGCAGTGGTGCGCATTCATGTTGGAACAGGAAGGGACCATCCCCAAATTGTTCCCACGAAGTTGGGAGCATGAAATTGTTTAAAATGTCTTGGCATGCTGACACATTAAGAGTTCCCTTCACTGGAACTAAGGGGCCAAGCCCAACCCCTGAAGAATAACCCAACACCATAATCCCCTCTCCACCAAACTTTACACTTGGAACACTGCAGTCAAACAAGTATCATTCTCCTGGCTACGGCCAAACCCAGACACATCCTTCGGAATGTCAGACAGAGACGCATGATTCATCACTCCAGAGAACACATGTCCACTGCTCTAGAGTCCAGTGGCAGCATGCTTTACACCACTGCATGCAATGGTTTGCAGTGCACTTGGTGATGTAAGGCTTGAATGCAGCTGCTTGGCCATGGAAACCCATTCCATGAAACTCTACTTGTTGTGCTAATCTGAAGTCCACACAAAGTTTGCAGGTTTTTAGCTATTGACTCTGCAGACAGTTGGCAACATCTGCGCACTGTGCGCTTCAGCATGCACTGACCAATCTATGTCATTTTATGTGACCTACCACTTCGTGGCTGAGTTGCTGTTGTCCCCAGTTGCTTTCACTTTGTTATAATATCACTAACAGTTGACCTTGGAAAATTCAGTAACAAGGAAATTTCATGCATAGACACAGATGGCAACCTATCACGGTACCATGCTTGAATTCACTGAGCTCCTGAGAACGACCGACTCTTTCACAAATGTTTGTAGAAGCATGCCTAGGTGCTTGATTTTATACAACTGTGGCCATGGTGGTGACTGGAATACCTGAATCCAATGATTTGAAGTAGTGTCCCAATACTTTTGGCAATATGGTGTGTGTTTCTTTTTATATATATTTATAAATATATATATATATATATATATATATATATATATATATATAAATAAATAAAAGGAATCGCAGGATGAGCACAGGGACACCAAAAATAATCACTAGGGCCTTAACATCCAAAAACAGCCACAAGCTCCTATATCATACTACGCAAGATCTTATAAGGAATGTTGTCCAAATCTTTTTGATAATTACTGCTCACACCTATATAGCTTAGATGTTCAGTGATCTTTGCAAAATCATAAGGAATGTCATATCTTGTGAGTCAGCTATTGGGCTAGGGAAAGATAAAGCACAGTATTAAAGTTGGAGCTCAGGTTTTAATTCACCCCCTCCCTTTATGTAATGAGTATCGTATCTTAAGGACAGGTATTATTGCTCCAGATATACAGAACTGACCATTTTCTAAATGTGCTCCTATATTAAACGAGAAATATCAGGCTTCAATATTTCTAGAAATCAAAAGCCAGTCTATCAGAGAATACTGATTTAGCTGACTAACCCACTTACCCCAAATTGGAAAGGTCTACCTCTTGTACAGCAAAGTATACATGAGAAGGGAGGTATTGGTGAGAAATTTTCCTTCCTTCCACATGTGTGCATAGCCCCAATGGAGTCCACCAATGGACTGAGATGGAACATCAGAGCAGCCATCAAAGGAGTATATCCCATATATCAGTATGGCCAACCAACTTTGCAATTACAGAGACACCGTTAGCAAGAAGTGGGTGGGCGGGATAAACCTGATCCACCTAAGGCAGGCTTCATCCCCTACAGGTGCAAGCTGGTCATATGGATGCATCCAGGGAGGGAGCCCAGACATTAATGGGGATAGACCAGCCTGAAGTATCTACATCCCCAGGACACTGCCCACCCAGATATTACTTTACTGCTAATAAAGGTCCATACATTTTACAATACGTTCAAACTGTCAGTTAAATGCAGTTATGCTATGTTCTTATGTACAGATGTATGTTGCGACAAAATAGCAACAGCAAGACTTACATTCAGTGCATATATAATTAAAGGCTATACCAGGGGTCTGCAACCTTTAAGACATAAAGAGCCACTTGGACCCATTTCCGAAGGGAAAAAAAGACTGGGAGCCGCAAAACCATTGCAACATTTAAAACAAATCCGACACTGCATATATTGCAAAAAGCGCTCTGGTCATGAAGGGGTTTAAGGGCCCAGTAAGCAAAGGGTTAATCAGGGCCACAGTGTATCGTCATAATCACAATCATAGCCTTAGGTCAGTGGTGGGCAACCTTTTTTTTCAACTGAGCCAAATCTTGCCAAAACCACGATTGAAATTTATTTTGAGAGCCACATTTTTAAAACTGAAAATACATCCCCCATATAGTAATTCATCCCCCATAGTAATTCATCCCCCATATAGTAATTCATCCCCCATATAGTAATTCATCCCCCATAGTAATTCATCCCCCATATAGTAATTCATCCCCCATATAGTAATTCATCCCCCATAGTAATTCATCCCCCATAGTAATTAATCCCCCATATAGTAATTCATCCCCCATATAGTAATTCATCCCCCATATAGTAATTCATCCCCCATAGTAATTCATCCCCCATATAGTAATTCATCCCCCATAGTAATTCATCCCCCATAGTAATTCATCCCCCATAGTAATTCATCCCCCATATAGTAATTCATCCCCCATAGTAATTCATCCCCCATAGTAATTCATCCCCCATAGTAATTCATCCCCCATATAGTAATTCATCCCCCATAGTAATTCATCCCCCATATAGTAATTCATCCCCCCTATAGTAATTCATCCCCCCATAGTAATTCATTCCCCATATTGTGTCAATTCACTTACCTTTGCTCCGCGCGTTCCTCTCGCCGTGTTCCCACGCCGTTCCGGTCTTCAGGGCGGACTGTGAGAGGAGTTCGTCACGCTGCCCCGCCTACATCCTGACAGCCAATGTTTGCCACGCTCCGCGGGCCGGATTAAAAGGTCCGCCGGGCCGTAGTTTGCCCATTGCTGGGCTAGCTGCAGAGTCCTGACTTTTGGGGCGGCCGCCCGAGAGGAGGGAGGGGAGCGGGTGCCCGGCACACAGAAGAGCCGCATTAAAATGTGTAAAGAGCTGCGGCTTGCCAACCACTGAGCTACGGCAACCCTATTGCCTGTCACCTGGTGGGCAGTGTGCTCCGGAGCCGCAGCAAAGGTGAAAAAGAGCCGCATGCGGCTCTGGAGCCGCGGGTTGCCGACACCCGGGCTATACCATAGTCTTCTTTATCCTCTCTATATTGTAACCAATACCAAGTACATCTATAAACATAGTCCTATCGGTGCTATCCATTGAAAGGATGTGGCCTGGATTAGAATATATTACTACTGATCTATCTGATTAAACCAGGTGTAGAGGGAAACATGTAGAAGGGGAGGGGGCAATTCCCTTGAGTTTTTTTTAGTTCATAGAAAAGACCTAAAACTCAGCATATCTTGCAAACCAAGGGGGACTGTTGCCCTCAGGTTCTGAATCCATCTTGCCTTACATTGAAGCACTCTTATTAAAGTATACCCCCCCCCCCCAAACCATCATGCATACTGATAGGTTTGTAAATGTTCCATTACTGGTCAAACAGCCATTGGTATTGTGAGCATCTTCCACATCTGAAAGTTCCTATTTCTCCATACAGTTCTCTATCAGTACCCATACTGTATAGTAACTTTGTGTCACCATATCCCTGATAGATTAAGAGTGTCTGTACACTTCAGGATATTATCTGACATATTTGTTGACACACAATGCACATGGATCAAAGAAGTAACTGTAATCAAGCTACCTAATACAAACCCATACCAAACTAGGCATTATGTGGACTGTGATACAATTGGGGTTGTCTATCTTATGACCTGCTTCAGTGGAGCTTCCTACAGTTGTGTCCAAAATTATTCAACCCCCACTGAAATTGAGTGTTTTGGCCAGTTTGACATTGCTTTTGATCATTCAGTCATCTTGCTTACATTTACATTAAAGAGGCACTTGTAGGTCAGACAAATATAACATAACAGTTATAATGAAATAACCACAAATGTCTTTTCTGTGCTCACAGCATTATCAGTTTTATTCAACCCCCAAGTGACATTCAATCTTAGTACTTAGTACAGCATCCTTTTACAGTTATAACAGCTTTTAAACGTGAAGCATAGCTTGACACAAGTGTCTTGCAGCGATCTACGGGTATCTTCGCCCATTCTTCATGGGCAAAGGCCTCCAGTTCAGTCACATTCTTAGGCTTGCGCACTGCAACTGCTTTCTTTAAGTCCCACCAGAGGTTCTCAATCGGATTTAAGTCTGGTGACTGCGATGGCCACTCCAAAATGTTCCAGCCTTTCCTCTGCAACCATGCTCTAGTGGACTTGGAGGTATGCTTGGGATCATTGTCCTGTTGAAAGGTCCAACGTCTCCCAAGCCTCAGGTGTGTGACGGACTGCATCACGTTTCCATCCAATATCTCCTGGTACTGAAGAGAATTCATGGTACCTTGCACACGCTGAAGCTTCCCTGTACCTGCAGAAGCAAAACAGCCCCAAAGCATGATTGACCCTCCACCATGCTTCACAGTAGGCAAGGTGTTCTTTTCATCATAGGCCTTGTTCTTCCTCCTCCAAACATAGCGTTGATCCATGGGCCCAAACAGTTCTAATTTTGTTTCATCAGTCCACAGAACACTATCCCACAACTTTTGTGGTTTGTCCACATGGCTTTTGGCATACTGCAGTCGACTCTTCTTATTCTTTGGAGACAGCAAGGGGGTACGCCTGGGAGTTCTGGCACGGAGGCCTTCATTACGCAGTGTGCGTCTTATTGTCTGGGCTGAAACTTCTGTACCCACATCTGACAAATCTTTTCTCAGTTCCTCAGCAGTCACACGGGGACTTCTCTCCACTCTACGCTTCAGGTAGCGCACAGCAGTCGAAGTCAGCATCTTCTTTCTGCCACGACCAGGTAGCGTTTCAACAGTGCCCTTTGCCTTGAATTTGCGAATGATGCTTCCTAAGGTGTCTCTTGGTATGTTTAACATCTTTGCAATCTTCTTATAGCCATTGCCCTTCCTGTGAAGAGAAATCACCTCTTCTCTTGTCTTCCTGGACCATTCTCTTGCCTTCACCATGTTTGTAACCACACCAGTAAATGTCTAGAAGGAGCTGAGTATCACAGTCATTTTAAAGCTGCCTAATTGGTGCTTATTATGCTTGATTGCTGCTCGGTGACATCCACAGGTGTTTTCAATACCTGATGGAAAGCACCTGTATGAACCTCTGTTCTTCAGAGTGGTAGTCTTTAAGGGGTTGAATAATTGTGGCAATGAAGAAACCACATAAGAACCATTTACTACTGTATTACATAAACAATTGATGTCATTTTAGTTGCATTTGGGTAGTTACAACGTCCTTGTAGGATTTGATTCTGAATACAATTCCAAATGTACACTATAGTCCCTAAACCCCTTTACAGCATTGGGGGTTGAATAATTTTGGACACAACTGTATGTAGGAAAGACGAAAAAGAAAATAAAATGCAGAATTGACCAAGTATTTTTGAACAGTAATGACAACACCTAGAAGTAGGTACAGTTGCAAGAAAAAGTATGTGAACCCCTTGGGATTACGTGGAGTTTTGCATGAATTGGGCATACAATGTGCTCTGAATGTCATCTAAGTCACAACAATAGAAGAACACAGTCTGCTGAACATAATACTACAGAAACATTAGATGTTGCCATGGTTTAATTGCACATAACATGTAAACATTCACAGTGCAGGGAGGAAAAAGTATGTGAGGCCCTAGCTTAATGACTTCTCCTAGAGCTAATTGGAGCCAGGAGTGAGCCAACCTTGACTCCAATCAGTGTGATGATATTGGATGTGTTGCTGACAGCTGTCCTGCCCTTAAAAAACACACACCTGTTTTGAGTTTACTGGTTTCAAGAAGCACTTTCTGATGTGGACCATGCCTCGCAGAAAAGAGCTCTCAGAAGACCTACAATCAAGATTTGTTGACTTGCATGAAGCTGGAAAGGGTTACAAAAGTATCTCCAAAAGCCTTGATGTTCATGTGTCCATGGTAAGACAGACTGTCTACAAATGGAGAAAGTTTAGCACTGTTGCTACTCTCCCTAGGCGTAGTCGTCCTGCAAAAATGACTGCAAGAGCACAGCGTAGAATGCTGCATGAGGTAAAGAAGAATCCCAGAGTGTCAGCTAAAGACCTACAGAAATCTCTGGCACATGCTAACATTTTTGTTGACACATCTACAATAAGGAAAACATTAAACAAGAATGGAGTACATGGGAGGACACCAGGGAGGAAGCCATTGCTGCCCAAAAAGAATATTGCAGCACGTTTGAAGTTTGAAAAAGAGCACCTGGATGTTCTACAGCACTACTGGCAAAATAAACTGTGGACAGATGAAACCAAGATTGAGTTGTTTGGGAAGAACACACAACACTATGTGTGGAGAAAAAAAGGCACAGCACACCAACATCAAAACCTCATCCCCACTGTAAAACATGGCGGAGGGAGCATCATGGTTTGGGGCTGCTTTGCTGCTTCATGGCCTGGACAGATTGTTTTCATTGATGGGAAAATGAATTCCAGAGTTTATCAAGACATTTTGCAGGAAAACGTACGACCATCTGTCCACCAACTGAAGCTCCGCAGAGGATGGGTGATGCAACAGGACAATGACCCAAAGCAAACAAGTAATTTAACAAAACAATGGCTGCAACAGCACAGAATACGCCTTCTGGAGTGGCCCAGTCAGAGTACTGACCTCAACCCGATTGAAATGCTGTGGCATGACCTTAAGAGAGCGATTCACACCAGACATCCCAAGAATATTGCTACACTGAAACAGTTTTGTGAAGAGGAGTGGTCCAAAATTACTCCAGATCGTTGTGCAGGTCTGATCTGCAACTACAGGAAACGTTTGGTTGAGGTTATTGCTGCCAAAGGAGGGTCAACCAGTTATTAAGTCCAAAGGTTCACAGACTTTTTACTCCCTGCACTGTGACTGTTTACATGTTATGTGCAATTAAACCATGGCAACATCTAATGTTTGTGTAGTATTATGTTCAGCAGACTGTGTTCTTCTATTGTTGTGACTTAGATGACGTTCAGAGCACATTTTATGCCCAATTAATGCAAAACTCCACGTAATCCCAAGGGGTTCACATACTTTTTCTTGCAACTGTATATAAAATGCATAAAACCGTGCAATGCTAAAACTAGTGGTAAAAAACACACTAACAAAGGACAGATATTACATCGATTTATCAATAATTTTTTACACCCAATTATTGATAAATCAATGTAATATCTGTCCTTTTTCTAGTCTTTTCTAGTTTTTTTTAGCAAAGCACTCTGGATGAACTACCCATTCAATATATATATATCAATTGTCATTTATTGATCTTCTAATGTTTTCTCTCTTCTTTCTCTTGTTAGTGTGTTTTTTACCACTAGTTTTAGCATTGCACGGTTTTATGCATTTTAATTCGATGTGATATTGTATATATATATTTTAGATTTTTAGATCTTGTATCTGATTCTTTGAATGAGTTATTATACCTTGTTGACATCTCAGCCCCTCTTCCCAGCCTGAGACTGCCCAACCCAGAGGGGAGGGCCAAATTTCAGTCTGTGGGCATAAATGGGAGTGAACAGTCTCAGTCCAGCTAGCTCTGATGAAGAAGGTACAGCCTTCGAAACGCGCCAGCTTTACTGAGTGTCTACCCCCATGATGGGATTCGCACTGGCTCCCTATCTCTGAAGTCCCCCAGAGGACTTACATGCCTGTTTTTATTCGCTGTTTGTGAGTACCATTCCTTTATCAATAAATTTTTGGTTACTGAGGTAATGCGCAAGGTTGGTGCGCTTCTCATTTTTTGTTTCACTCTCTTTAACTGGGAACAGACCACAATACAAATCTGACATGTGTTCTAATCCCTCTACACTCTATCCAAAAGAAAAAAAAGAAAACAATGTTTGCCTTTATTTGTACTTTAAACACCCCATATGGTGTTAAGGTCTAAGATTCTTCAAAGCTTCTCAATTATCTACTCAAGCATTCTTGAATGGCTACCATGCTTAGCTACACCATATTTTGCACTTTCCAGTTAGTACTGCCTATTATCAACCCCATTGTCTCTTTTGAAAGATGAGAGTTACAGCCCATACTACAAACTCTAAAAGCAAAGAAAGGTGAAAAAATCCAAACTTCTACTGTCTCAATCATGAGAAACTACATTATCTCAGAAAGTGTTGAACTTTCAAGGGAAAGCTCTTTGAAAAAAGGCAAGGAGATTCTGATTTAGCTCATCTAAAGAAGACTTTACTAGAGTCTGCAAAGTTACAGTTAATTGTTCATAATGTGACAGCAATCAGCTTTACATCAAGACCCTTTTAAACAAGACTTTTTACATCCACCAAAGGTCTTACATGTGCATCAGATCATGGGGAGAGCCTTGAATGGTCACCTCCAACAGCTATGTCATTAAAGACTTTCAAAAAAACAATAATGCAAAATATTTCTGGCGAAAGTGTTTCCTCAGGAAAAAACAGAGAAAGTTGTCATGTTTGGTTCGCGGTTAAACATTCGAACCTTACAAAAGTTCAACCGCACACTTCGTACTGGGACAATTCACTAAGCGGTATCTTACGGCATCCGAATATGATGTAAGATACCGCACAGCATTAAAAAAAAAAACCTACTAAAATGCTGCATGAGTTATTTTATTAGGTCGTGTGGTATTTTGATACTGAATATATGCTTTAATGTTTCAGCTGTCAGCTGGATTCCCCGCTAAAACCTGAATGTAAAAAGAATTGCTGGCAATTAAAAATTTGCAAAAAAAAGGTGTGGGGTCCCCCCATCCATACCAAGCCTCTCAGGTCACAAAAAAAGTGTGTAAACAATGATCGTAGACAAATCCTTTATTAAAAACAAAAATAAAAAAAGTCCCCCGACATAGATCAAACATCAATCACTATGCCCACCACCACCGCCGACCCAAAAAAGAAAAAAAAAGGCTCCGCTCTCGAGGCTGGATCCTGCCGCCTGACAGTTCTTAAATACACTATATTGCCAAAAGTATTAGGACACCCCTCCAAATCATTGATATCAGGTGTTCCAATCACGTCCATGGCCACAGGTGTATAAAAGTAAGTACCTAGACATGCAGACTGCTTCTACAATCATTTTTTAAAGAATGGGTCGCTCTCAGGAGCTCAATAAATTCAAGCATGGCACTGTGATCGGTTGCCACCTGTGCAATAAGTCCATCCGTGAAATTTCCTTGATACTAAATATTCCACGGTCAACTATCAGTGGAATTATAACAAAGTGGAAGCAACTGGGAACAGTAACAAAGTGGTAGGCCACGTAAAACGACAAAGCGGGGTCAGTGTAGTCTGAAGTGCACAGTGAACAGAAGTCGCCAACAGTCTGCAGAGTCAACAACTAAAGACCTCCAAACTTCATGTGGCCTTCAGATTAGCACAACAACAGTGCACAGAGAGATGGCCCCTTCCTGTTCCAACATGACTGCGCACCAGTGCACAAAGCAAGGTCCATAAAGACATGGATGATCGAGTTTGGAGTGGAGGAACTTGACTGGCCTGCACAGAGTCCTGACCTCAACCCGATAGAACACCTTTGGGATGAATTAGTGCTGAGACTGCGATCCTGGCATTCATATCAGTGCCTGGCCTCACAAATGTGACTCGAACATCAAGCCGAACACTAATCATTACCAGTCTATTTTTCAGTTTTCAGCACCATGATACTTTGAATGACAATGACTCATTCACGCAACTGTACCCAAACTAATTTGATATTTTTTTTAGATACAGTCAGGTCCATAAATATTGGGACATCGACACAATACTAACATTTTTACATGCAATAGATTACCACCACAATAGATTTGAAATGAAAAGAACAAGATGTGCTTTAACTGTAGACTGTCAGCTTTAATTTGAGGGTATTTACATCCAAATCAGGTGAACGGTGTAGGAAATACAACAGTTTGCATATGTGCCTCCCACTTGTTAGGGACCAAACCTAATGGGACAATTGGCTTCTCAGCTGTTCCATGCCCAGGTGTGTGTTATTCCCTCATTATCCCAATTACAATGAGCAGATAAAAGGTCCAGAGTTCATTTCAAGTGTACTATTTGCATTTGGAATCTGTTGCTGTCAACTCTCAAGATTAGATCCAAAGAGCTGTCACTATCAGTGAAGCAAGCCATCATTAGGCTGAAAAAACAAACTCATCAGAGAGATAGCAAAAACATTAGGCGTGGTCAAAACAACTGTTTGGAACATTCTTAAAAAGAAGGAACGCACCGGTGAGCTCAGCAACACCAAAAGACCTGGAAGACCAAGGAAAACAACTGTGGTGGATGACCGAAGAATTCTTTCCCTGGTGAAGAAAACACCCTTCACAATAGTTGGCAAGATCAAGAACACTCTCCAGGAGGTAGATGTATGTGTGTCAAAGTCAACAATCAAGAGAAGACTTCACCAGAGTGAATACAGAGGGTGCACCACAAGATGTAACCATTGGTGAGCCTCAAAAACAGGAAGGCCAGATTAGAGTTTGCCAAACGACATCTAAAAAAGCCTTTACAGTTCTGGCACAACATCCTATGGACAGATGAGACCAAGATCAACTTGTACCAGAGTGATGGGAAGAGAAGAGTATGGAGAAGGAAAGGAACTGCTCATGATCGTAAGCATACCACCTCATCAGTGAAGCATGGTGGTGGTAGTGTCATCGCGTGGGCATGTATGGCTGCCAATGGAACTGGTTCTCTTGTATTTATTGATAATGTGACTGCTGACAAAAGCAGCAGGATGAATTCTGAAGTGTTTCAGGCAATATTATCTGCTCATATTCAGCCAAATGCTTCAGAACTCATTGGACGCCGCTTCACAGTGCAGATGGATAATGACCCAAAGCATACTGCAAAAGCAACCAAAGAGTTTTTTAAGGGAAAGAAGTGGAATGTTATGCAATGGCCAAGTCAATCACCTGACCTGAATCCTATTGAGCATGCATTTCACTTGCTGAAGACAAAACTGAAGGGAAAATGCCCCAAGAACAAGCAGGAACTGAAGACAGTTGCAGTAGAGGCCTGGCAGAGCATCACCAGGGATGAAACCCAGCGACTGGTGATGTCTATGCCTTCCAGACTTCAGGCTGTAATTGACTGCAAAGGAACCAAGTATTAAAAAGTGAAGGTTTGATTTATGATTATTATTCTGTCCCATTACTTTTGGTCCCTTAACAAGTGGGAGGCACATATGCAAACTGTTGTAATTCCGACACCGTTCACCTGATTTGGATGTAAATACCCTCAAATTAAAGCTGACAGTCTGCAGTTAAAGCACATCTTGTTTGTTTCATTTCAAATCCATTGTGGTGGTGTATAGAGCCAAAAATGTTAGAATTGTGTCGATGAACCAATATTTATGGACCTGACTGTAGATTGAGCTTTCTCTTGGTGGCATTTAATCTCCTCCTGTTTTTTTTTTCTTTTTTAATACATAAATCTTTTTTATGTTTTCAGAAAACAATAACACATACAAAGTTGTCGCAGTGACATATTTCTCACACAAAGCATATATACTTAGATATACACCCAAAAACACATTCTGCTACTGCTTCTGAGTATGGAGACATCACAGGTTTGAGACCTTTTCGCAGCCTTGCTGAAAAGTCCAAGGAGCACCTTCAGGGGTAGAAATCATGCATCTATCCTGCCTAGTAAATATTTGGAGGTCCTGAAGTGCCTGGACAGTAAAAACACGCACAGCATGACTCTATTTTAGAAAGCAGATACCCCAGGGTAACTGCTAAGAGGAATGGTGGGTCTTCTGAATATCTATTTTCTTTCCAAAATTTCTGGAAATATGAAGAAAGAATTAAAAATACATTTTTGTAGAAAAAGGGAGTAAAGGGATTTGTAAGTGCTTACCGAAGGGTTGAGTAAAACCTTATTTTCTAAGTTAAATCTTACTGTACTTCTTTACTGTACCTTCACATTTAGGAATAGGCAAGCTCCAATTTCCATCTGCTTGACAGCTTCTATAATTGTGATCAACGATTGTGTACCTAAATTATATAAAATAAATCAGCTCACTCTGACACAGAACTTATTCTTGGTCATCATATCAACAGGTCTTCAGATTTTTTTTAATCAAAAACCAAATAATAAAAGTTTTTTTATTCTTTTGAACTTTTGAAAGCACATCTGACCGATCAGCAGACATTTTAGGCATAAAAGCAGTCATAAAAAATGTACTAAATGATTTCCCGCATATTGGAATAATTTGCCAGCAAAAAACTGTGATTACCAATCTGCCAGATTTACAAATAGATATGTGTTGATCACTTTGTAAGATGCAACAACTTAAAGGAGCAAATCAAAAATTGATTTATACTAGTGTAACAGCTAAAAACAGCTGGAGTTGCAATCTGGTTGCCATGAATAGCGTCACGTCAATGAGCTTTGCAGTATGCAGTATATGTCAGGAAAATATTTTGCAAAGATTTGCAGTACGTGGGTAGACTGACCTTCACATTGTAAAAATTGGGCGTATTTTGATGTTCAGGAGGCACAGCTCTAGCATAGAGCTTAAAATCAATGGCAGGCTGAAATATGAAGTGGTTGTACAAGGCTGTATGCTGTTTTGAGCGGTACTCACTTATATGTGTACAGGGAAGTGAGTTCCAAATATGACATTTCTGTGTTGGAGGCATACTTCCCTGTATGCATATGGCTCTGTACAACAGTTCTGGTTAGAGCAGAGTACAGCTACCCATATTTCAGCCTTTTATTAATTTTGGAAGGCGGCTGTGTAAGGGAATCCTGGTAAGATGATTGGCAAATACAAGTGCGCATGCGCAAAGAAATGCACAATCGCACACATGCACGTGCACACGCATGGTGAAGATTGGCATCAAATGGACTATTTAAATGGTGCCTCTGTCTGTGCTGAGTGCTGACTGGTCTTCAGCTGTTCCCCGTTTCCTGCTCGTTCCTGTGTGATTTCCTTGTTGCTGACCCGGCTTGTTCCTGACCTGACTCTGATTACTCTCCTGCTGGATACTTGTTCCTGATTTCGGCTCTGCTCCTGACTTTGGCTTGCTTATGATTTGGTACCTCGCTGTCCGCCCGTTGATGACCCTGGCTATTCCTATGACATTGCAACTGTCTCCCATCCCTGCTTCCTGCCTTGCTCTAGGCTGTTGTAAGCACCCTGTCTCATGTCACAGCTCTCTAGCAATATGTAGATAGCAGCTCTGAAAATTCTGTATGGAAACTGACTTTGACAATCAGGATAAGAGAGATATTTTCATTGTATCTGAGCAGCAGACATTCTGTACATAGACACACTCTAGCTCTGTACTTATGACTTCTGAATGCAGACTGTAAATGGGTAAAGCCAGTTTTAAAAGGAAAAAAATGTAAGATAGTTTTACCTGTTAAATACTTTTCCTTAGTGCATTAACAGAAAAATTAGAAATTGTACAATCACAGCTAATATCTTCTTAACCAGTTAAGAGCTTAGGGCACAGGTGTCAAACACAAGGGATGAATCCGGCCCTCCAGGCCATTTCATGTGGCTCTTGCAGCTCTCCTGCAGAGTACTGCACAGTTCATTCATGTATGGGTACCCCATACATGAATGAACTGGGTATACTTTATTAAAGAATTGATGCCAACTGCAGTATCTGCTGAAATAATGTCCTTGTTTTATGACCACTGTCCATAATATTTGTTTGGTAAAGATCTGTATATTGCTAAGGACCTCAGATGTTCTGCTGTGTCCTCCAGTGCCCACCCAGGGGGATGTGTGGGCCATTTAGATGAACATGACCAAGTATACATTGCTGCAAACCCATGTGTCCTGAAGAAGCTTTAAGAGAAACGCACTGACACATAAGGACTCACTTCCTGACTTTGTACCATATGTTGGTGAATTATATACAAAAGATATTTAATAACACAATGTATAAGGGAGTGAGCTTAGCAGCTAAAATGATAAAATGTTATAGAGTAGATTTGTTTTTAAACGCATTTGAGCTCAATACTCAAGCTATTTTTATCAATATTCAAACAGAAGATGATTTTTTTAATATATGACTTCTTTGTCAGTAAAGTCCAAATTTTAGCTTTTGTTCCTTGTTTTGATATACTGTATATTAGGGATGTGGCAATTTGAGTGTTATATTTTTTGATTGATAATAGTTGGCAGAAGAAACATATCAAGGACTGCCCCGTTACATAATCTGTATACTAAAGTGTATTATTATCATTGTCATTCATTTTACTCATTCTCCTCTCTGCATACTATGTTACTAACTTTATTGGGCTACAATATATTAAGTTTGCTTTTACTACTTGATTGTTCTTTAAAATAGCATTATTGCTGGGTACTTGTTGTCACTGTCAGTGATTTTCTGTGATACTTTATGTTTTTGTACTCAGCCTGGTGTGTCAGAGGGGCTGATGTTTTGTGAGAAGGTCAAGGCCAGGAACTGAGGATCCATCTTAACCAGTCACTTTTTTGGGGGTAGCACTACACTGATTTTCTTAGTTTTTAATATTAGTAGCCACTCATATACTTTGTGGTTTTATATGTCTTTAATTGAGTTACTACCTATTTATCCAGAAAAGCATGATTTACTTTTTAGGTTTTGTTGTTCCCTTAACTGATTCCCGGCCGCCCTTTAGCAGAACTACTGTATTTCTGGGTAGGCGGCTTCAACTGTTGATCACCGGCTCCCGAATGGTGATACCCCGCTTGCACCCGGCGATCGCCAAGTATCACTGATGTGGGACAGATTTGTATGTAAGCAATACAGATCTCTCCCCTGCCAGCTCCAGCATGCTAGCAGAGCAATACAAAGCAGCATGCTTACATAGTAAAGTACAGCACACAGTAAAACACACACAGCACACAGTTAACCCTTTGAATGCCCCAGATGTTAACCCCTTTCTGCCCAGTGTCATTAGTACAGTGTCAGTGCTTTTTATTAGCATTGATCACCGCATTAGTGTCACTGGGGATATCAGTGCTATTTAGTCAGTTCCCCCCAGTGTCACAATGCCTGCCGCAGTCCCGCTATAAGTCGCTGATTGCCGCCATTACTAGTATAAAAAATGAATACATAAGCATTTCTGTATATATACCTCCATTTGTAGATGCTATAACTTTCATGTAAACCAATTAATTTACACTTATTGGGATTTTTTTCTAGCAAAGACATGTAGCAGAATACATTTTGGCCTAAATTTATGATAACATTTTATTTTTTTTATTTTTTTACACTTCATAGCAAAAAGTTTTAAAATTTTGTTTTCAAAATTGTCTGTCTTTTTTCGTTTAAAGTGCAAAATCAAATACCACAAAAAAAAGCTCAGTTTGTGGGAAAAAAGGACAATAAATTTAATTTGGGTGCAGCGTTTCATGACCGCGCAATTGTCAGTTAAAGTAACGCAGCGCCGTATTGCAAAAAATTGTCTAGTCAGGAAGGGGGGGGCTTGAATCCTCTGGAGGGCAAGTAGTTAATGCTGTTTTTGGAATAAAGTTCTTGAAATTATTGTGCATTTATTGGGGCACATTATAATCATGTAGCACTTACACTTTGAAATATGAATATAATCCTTGTTTATTGAATAAAGGATCGGCCTAACCTCCTGGTGTGATTAATGGACATCTCAAGTTGCTATAATTATTGCCACCCAATTAAGTTCATAATAGAAGGACCACTCTTTTTTCTCCTCAAAGATTTAATTAATGAATTATCGTTTAAAGCTTTCTAGAATTTAGCACCGATGAACATTAAGTTTGGTTTCCCCCACTTTTTACCATATCATAGCAATGATTTATTTTAGCATATCACAGGCAAAACATTTGGGGCAATGGTAAATATCTATCTGTTCATTGTCAAGGTCACATTCCTTAAATGGAGAGTGGTGTTTCAATGCAAGGTAAATCAAATTACAGGTAATTTGGTATTCTTACCCAAGATTGCACTCATAGATTACGCCAGAGCCAAAGAAATATGTTCCACCATTTATGTGTCCATTACTAATAGGGCCAGGGTCCTCACAAGATATGGCTGCAATAAAAATGAATATATAATTAATAATCTTTGTTTATCATACATTAGCTCCAACAGTCATATACATATTAAATAAAAACATAATGCACACTCTTTAAGTGATAATCCAAATAGTGCAAATAATGTCAGTTACTGATTTTTATTTTATTTTTTATTTATTTGTCTTTTAGTTTTCAAAAAATTTTTACCAAGAGGTTCCTAAATGATATTTCCTATATCGAAATGAAATGTACTTCACAAATACTGTGTTTTACCCTTCTGTTCACATTTATTTAGCAGTGCCAAACAAATTCTACCTTATATTTGATTATCAAAATATTTGTGACAGAAGTTAGTGACAGAAACAGTTTACAACAGTAACTGTCAAAATTAATTGAAGCTTGGCCAGTATGGCTCTCTACCTGCAGAGAGGGAGAAACCGCAACTCACAGCCTCAGCAGCCACCTGATCTCCCTGCCTGTCAGTGGGTTACACTCTGCGCTATCCCTATAGGATGTCCCACAAAAAGAATAAACCAGTGGGGTCCCAGTGGCTTACAGATTTCTTTCAGCATTTCCAGCAAGAGAAATTCCAAGGTGGCACAGGCACACAGAAAGGAGTAGCGCTCATAGCCTCCCAGTTGCCCAATAATACTGATCCCCTATTGTACATGGAGGAATCCCCTGCCAATGTGCTGCCACCCAAGAACATATTAAGGAGATCAGCCTCTTCTCCTTTAGCTTCTCCCAGCATCAAAGCTCCAGTAACACTATGGGGCACAGCACACAGACTTTGATGATGAAGGGGAACACACTAATTTGCTGACTGCTCTGCACACAACCAACAGGCCAGTCTATGAGCACACATAAAAGCACATTCTTTTATCTCTCCAGAAAGATTGGCAAAGAGATTTATATAGGTCCATTACACTTATTCATTCTCAAGTAGATCACCTTGGAAACCAGCATATAATGAGCTTGTGGACACTTACAGAACCACACTGATGAAATTAAGTGCATTTCTGATAAACTTGCTGACTTGGAGAAAGAATAATAAAATCAGAGGCATACCTGGATCAGTACAGGCAACTGATTTAGTACCATACTTCCAGCAATATTTTAAGACTTTAGTACGAGTTTTATCTCCCCATTACCTCATAATTGATTGCACTCAGACTTTTTAAACCTAAAGACATTCCTGCTGTGGCACCACCTGATGTGTTAACCTGTATGCATTTCTATCATGCTAAAGAGTGCATTATGCTGACATCTATAACTGTGACTCCCTTTCCCAAACCTTATACTCAGCTCTCTATCTTCATAGACATCCCAGCCACAACAGCACAAAAACAAAAAGGATTTGTGCCTATTACAAAAATAATCCAAGACCAAAAAATTTCCATACAGATGGGGTTTTCCAACCAGTAAGGTTTACTTCCGAGCTAAAATTACTCCCATTTTAGATCCTAAAGATGGTATGAAGATACTTTACAACTGGGGCCTGGCTCCCACTCCCTTTATGGAGATGCATCACTACAGCCGGCCTGCATGTGTCCCTATTGCCTGTCATATATTTGACTTTGTAGGGCTGCTCTTCCATCTCTAGGTGACATTTTCACTGTATTTTGATTTACGCTCCCTCCTCAGGGATAGCACACTGCCTTTCTTACTCTACCCTACGAAAGTCATGTGCTGTGCACACCAGTGCTTGTTGTAATGTTTCTTTGTTTTTTTTCTTGTTCCATTTGTCTTTCTTCTTTTGTGCCAGTACAAGATACTGTACGTGCTCATTAAAATGCTATGTCTAGACTTCAATTGATGATACTAACTAGCTGGATCTTAATCTTTTTCAGTGTTCCTGCCCTTCATAGGCCTTTGCCAGCATCCCCCTACTTATACATATGGTGCTAAAGACAACCTCCCTCATTGCCAAGGGGCTTAACAGCCAATACTAGAGGGCTATACTATGAAAATAGGCTCTTTTCCAAAAATTCAACGTATTTCGTGTACAAGAACTCATTTTCATAGACTTAAAGCCCCTAAATGCCACCACGCCAAATTCTCCAACTATTTCTTCTTTAATGAAAGTACTAAAAGGAAAGGGGACATGACTGCAATAAAAAATCTATTTCATCTTAACTCCATCATCTTGAGGAAGTTGTCATCAGTAGATTTATAAATCTTTTAGCTTTCTTTAATAAACACTACAAAAACATAGTTCATGTCTAGGAGCCTAATGTACATAAGAAAGCATTTTATAAGTCTCGTCTACAAAAACTCCAACCATATAAAGACAAACCTATAATATTACGTAGTGATTTCAACAAAGCTGTTGAAGTCTCTATGGATTCTTCTAATACAGCAAGGAAGAGCTCCACTACTTCTTCCATCAGAAGACCCCTATGATGCATGGCACTCTTTACATGAAACCAAGGTTTATACCTCCTATATCAGCACCCAAAAAGTTTGTTCAAGAACTATCTCTTCCTTAAAAGATAAATACACCTTACAGCAAACTGCTAAAGGCTAAATAGGGTTCTTACAATGCCTTGAAAAAGTATTCATACCCCTTGAATTTGTCCACATTTTGTCATGTTACAACCAAAACGTAAATGTATTTTATTGGATTTTTATGTGATAGACCAACATAAAGTGCCACATATTTGTGAAGTGGAAGGAAAATGATAAATGCTTTTCAAATTTTTTTTAAAATAATCTCTGAAAAGTGTGGTGTGAATTTGTTTTCAGCCCTCTTTACTCTGATACCCCTAACTAAAATCTAGTAGAACCAATTGCCTTCAGAAGTCACCTAATTAGTAAATAGAGTTCATCTGTGTGTTCAAACTCAGTAGAAATACAGCTGTTCTGTGAAGCCCTCAGAGGTTTTTTAGAGAACATTTGTGAACAAACAGCTTCATGACAGCCAAGGAATACAGCAGGCAGGTCAGGGATAAAGTCGGGGATAAGTTGAAAGCAGGGTTAGGTAATAAAAAAAATCCCAAGCTTTGAACATCTCACAGAGCACTGTTCAATCTATCATCTGAAAATGGAAAGCGTATGGCACAACTGCAAACCTAGTAAGACATGGCCGTCCACCTAACATGACAGACCAGACAAGGAGAGCATTAATCAGAGAAGTAGCCAAGAGGTCCATGATGACTCTGGAGGAGCTGCAGAAATACACGGCTCAGGTGGGTGAATCTGCCCACAGAACAACTATTAGTCGTGCACTCCACAAATCTGGCCTTTATGGAAGAGTGGCAAGAAGAAAGCCATTGTTGAAATAAAGCAATAAGAAGTCCCGTTTGCAGTTTGTGAGAAGCCATGTGGGGGTCGCAACACACATGTGGAAGAAGGTGCTCTGGTCAGATGAGACCAATATTGAACTTTTTGGCCTAAAAGTAAAACGCTATGTGTGGTGGAAAACTAACACTGCACATCATCCTGAACACACCATCCCCAACATGAAACATGGTGGTGGCAGTATCATGTTGTGGGGATGCTTTTCTTCAGCAGGGACAGGGAAGCTGGTCAGAGTTGATGGGAAGATGGATGGAGCCAAATACAGGGCAATCTTAGAGGAAAACTTGTTAGAGTCTGCAAAAGACTTGAAACTGAGGTGAAGATTCACCTTCCAGCAGGACAACGACTTTAAACATACAGCCAGAGCTACAATGGAATTGTTTCAATCAAATTATATTCATGTGTTAGAATGGCCCAGTCAAAGTCAAGACCTAAATCCAATTGAGAATCTGTGGCAAGACTTGAAAATTCCTGTTCACAGATGCTCTCCATCCAATCTGACAGAGCTTGAGCTATTTTGCAAAGAAGAATGGGCAAGAATTTCACTCTCTAGATGTGCAAAGCTGGTAGAGACATCCACAAAAAGACTTGCAGCTGTAATTGCAGTGAAAGGTGGTTCTACAGAGTATTGACTCAGGGGGGCTGAATACAAATGCATGCCACACTTTTCAAATATTTATTTGTAAAAAGTTTTGAAAATAATTTATCATTTTCCTTCTACTTCACGAGTATGTGCCACTTTGTGTTGGTCTATCACATAAAATACCAATAAAATACATTCATGTCTTTGGTTAAAACATGAAAAAATGTGGAAAATTTCAAGGGGTACGAATACTTTTTCAAGGCACTGTACATGGTCAGACCAAGCAACAGTCTCCACTGATCTTTTTACAAACATGAATGCCCGCACATCTTTGATATGGAGACTCAACACTTCTGTACATACTAATAATGTGTATAAGGAAGAGATCAAATTTGGATTGGAATCCTGCTTTCAAAATAATGTTGGCTCGGTTTACAATATAACTTCACTATGGAATCCTCATAAAGCTTACATTAGAGGCTTATGTCTTAAACTCACTGGCCACAAGAAAAGGAAACATGTGAAATCTATTTTCCAGCTAACAAATCAAATCCATGACCTTGAAAAACACAATAAATCCAACCTCAATGCCCAGCTTCATACAGAACTACATAACGTAAGATATCAGCTTACTTAATGGGTATTTCTTAATAAAAAGACAATTCCTTACCTTTTACACTACAATATAAAAAAAAATGGTGAAATCTAAAATCCCTTTTCCTAAAGATCATAATAGTAACAAAAATTGAAACCCTTTAGACATCGCTAATCAGTTATGTAATTTCTACTCTGGTCTTCAAATTTCTGGTTAACCCTCCCCCTACAGCTATAGCTATACAAAAGTTTTTGGATGCTGCACATCTCCCATCTGTTACTCCCTATCAGTTAAAAATTCTTTCTGCTTCATTTACAAAGGAATAGGTTAAAAAGGCAATTGCAGGAATATGCTTACACAAGGTTCCAGGCCTTGATGGGTTCAACAACGAACATTAAAAAAGTATGATGATCTATTCGTACCTCACTTATGTAACTTTTTACCACATTGCAGATAAGATGATATGACCTAAAAAATCTCTTGAGGCACTTATTGTGACCATCCCCAAGCTAGATAAACTGTCACACAATACCACTAATTTACATCCAATGTCTCTCTTAAACACCGATATGAAAATTCTAAACATATTGCAATTCAAGTAGTGGAACCTACCCCCCCCCCCCCCAGGTGGTATTTGTTGCTGGATGACAAACCTCGGATGGCACTAGACGATAGGGTTCAGTGGGACTATCTCAAAGTTGTTCACACCACATTTGGCCATGCACTCAGCTATCCAAGCATTTTGCGCCCTTCCCAGTGCTAGGGTGTGGACCTCCGGTTTTCTCTCCACTCCATTTACAATTACCAATGACACCCAACAGGGATACCCCTTGTCCCCCATTATTTATTTATGGAACGACTAGTGGAAAATATTTGTTCCAATATGCAAATGTTACTAATCAAGATTTTTGTACAGCATAAAATTGGCTGGACAAAGTATTAATTTCCTTGACTGATCATTTACGTTCCCATTCCCCCTTACAATGCATACTTGAACAACCTGGATATATCTCCTTGTATAGAATCAGCTTTTCAAAATCACACATGTTGGCTATTGGCTTGGGCCCCTCTATATGTCTCAGATTTCTTGTGTGGTTAATTTTACATGGGCTCCTATGTCTTCAAATAGATATCTTGGGATTCAGTTAATCACAGCCAGCAAAAACCTTTTTTATCTCAACTGTACTACTCTGTTTACAAAATTCAATAATATTGGCAAGGATTTTCATGCCTTAGGTAAGCTGTTTCTCATACCATATATTCTATATATGATATTTAGTACCCTACTGATTCCCATACTCCCATCCCATTTGCAGAAACTTCAAACAAATGTAAATTCTTTTATCTGGGGACACAAACAACCATGTGTCCGGAATGATATACTATCTTCAACTAGCCATGCAGGAATGGGAGCACCTGATCTTGCAAAATATTATAAAGCCATGAATGATTTTAGAGCAGGCCAAAAACACTAGTGATGCACTTCTGATTCATTGTGGCTCCAAATTGAATGCTCAGCTTACAATGATGCTGTCTTTAACACCTGGAAATCTGCTAAGGAAAGTTCCAAAGGCTTTTCGGAAAACGCTTTGATGCACTTTCTGCTATGTACTTTAGACTTGATTAAAAATATGCCCCTGCAATCCTAGGTCTTTGTGGGAGTGCACTACGTTGGACATTTAAACACTACTTATACAGTACTACACAATTGCAATCCTTCTAAGAGTTATGGTCCTCATCAGGGGCGGACTGACCATTTGGAAACTCGGGCACTGCCCGAGGGCCAGGGGTCAGTAGGGGCCCCATGAGATGCCCCTGCTACCTTTTTCATAGGCTTTTTTAAGTTTAGGCAAGGACACAGGGGCCCCATGATCCCCTATTGCCCGGGGGCCCCATGAGTTGTCAGTCTGTCCCTGGTCCTCATACCCTATTAGCAGATTAGACTGCATGTGCCGGCTCCTCAACAACCAGCTTTTCACTTAACAGCCAGCATCTTTAAAAAGTCATGCGACCCCCAAAAACACACCTAAGACTTACCCTGGGAGTGTTTTTGGTGCTGTTCCATTGACTTAAAGAAAGGTCCATTTTTCTTGTGCTTTTGAAAAGCGCACCAAAGATGCAGCATACAGGACATTTCAGACCTCAGCACAAACACGGCACAGACATGTGATAAGTCACAAAGGGTTTAATGGGGGAATAATTTTGATGCGCTTTTGTTGGACTGGAAAGGTGCTTTCTAGATCAGCAAAAGCACACCAGTATGAAAGGGCCCTAAGTCTGCCTTGCAGATATATCAGTTACAGGATTGAGACAAACCATGTAATACTGACAGGCATGCTTACAATGATCAATTTTTATTTATGTAAAACCTTTAGCCCCCAAAATTAAAAAAAAACTGTTTGCTGTAACTACTTATAAAGTGTTAGCTGGTGTTGAGTTTCAGATTTGTTTAGTGTATCTAAATATGCTAGGCTATATAACACGCCCCTCTCGCCAGACTGCCAATGCTGCAGTCCAAAGGTGCCCCTGTGCTCCTTCATTCAGAGTGAAGGCACTGTAATAGAGAAGGTATATTATTGGCCAGATCACTAGGTGAAAACCAAGGGGGAAAAGCCTAAAAAATGAATGCAGCCACTGCATCAAATGATTGGCAAGCTGCAATATATTGCATTTTTGGTTTTGGGTTTAATACCACTAAGAGATAACTTCAGTTTGTGCAACACTTTTCAACACAAGTATTGTATAGCTTGCATGAGCTAACCAATTTCATCACATGATTTCTGAAAAAATGCTAGATATTCAGTTGCTACAAGTCTAATGTGAAAGGTCAATAATGCCCCCCCCCCCCTTTGATTGCAGTAGTAGCTGGGACTCCTTGATGACATCTGATCCTGTCCCTTCCCTCATGCAGACATCTTTGAGTCCCTAGTGGGTAACTCTGGTGACAGTGGCATAACTAGAGTTGGTGTCACCTGGTGCAGTAAAACATGGTGCCACCATCCCCCCCCCAATAATTTTTTTCAAATATAACACTGCATATAATGGCATTGGTGTCAATGAAAGAAATAATAAACCCCTGAATTGGTGTCACTGGACACAATAATAAACAGAAATATAGAAACGTGAAAGGAGTGGTATATCGAGTTTACCCGGTTTTTTTTTGGGGGGGGGGGGTTTGTTTTTTTTGTTTGCTTTTGTTAACTTTTTTGTTTGAGTATAGATCTATGCTTGTCCCAAGCATGTTTGAAGTTACTGTTGACTGGCTCTGCTGGAAGTTTATTCACAAGCATCAACTACTCTTTCAGTAAAATAATACTTTCTGAGATTAGTTTTGAAATTTCCTCCATTTAGTTAAAGGTCATGTCCCTGTATTTTTTATTTTGGTTTCATGTCAATTGACTCAATATTAAACCCCTGAATTGGTGTTAGTGGATATAAAAATAACCCTCAACATTGGTGTCAGTACTATTAACCCCAACCCCCACTTTTATGGTCATTGGAATTGAAATGTATCTCCCCATGACAACCAATGTGGTGGGAGGTGGGTTAACCTTTGCTGTATGACCACAAGTGCAGAAGGGAGAATGGTGGGTTAAAATGTCACTGATATTTCCATGGGAGGGTGATGGGGTTAACTTTCACTCCCAGTGACCACCAATGGGGGGGCAGTGGCAGTGAAAGTAAACCTCATCCCCGTCCTGCATTGCTGGTCAAGGCAGTGACATTTTTACTCTCCACCACCACTGGCTACTTCACAGAGACTTTCCCTCAATACGTTCAGAACTTATAGTTTCACTTACACTTTTGGACAAGTGAGCACCTGGATTCATTCAGGATTTCCTAGGATAAGTAAGAGCAAGGGGAAGCTTTCCAATCTATACAGGGGTATTGGTTTGCCAGACCCCTTATTATATCATACATTTAGTCTTGGTTGCTGGCTATTTCAAGTATGGGAAAAATAAAGTAAGGTATCTCTTATAACTATACTATGGACTGTGAATAGTTTACCAAATAATAGTTAGATACTCTATGACTGATCCAACAATATGTTCCACATTTTTGGGAAAAGCAATTTTTTTTCTGCTTTACTTACCTTTTTTCCCAAGGAGTATCTTGGATCATCCAATCCCTGTCCTCATTATTCCCAGCATATATCCAGAAATATGGTCTTATTTTAAGCTTAGCTTCACAGCTAAACAGGGAGACCCCTCCAACTCTCTTTTGGGTTTCCTAGGTTAGTAAATGTGCATGGAAGCTTGTGCTGTTACACTTGTTGTGTGACAATATAACACAATGCATAGTTATAGTTAAAGTTGATACTGTATTACTGCAAATTGAGAATGCAAGTTAAAGTCTTACTAAACCCACAACAGTAAAATCACTCTGTATATGTAGTAAAGCATGCTTGTATACCCGCTGTGAAACCTAAGGGCCTAATCCTCCACATTGTGTAAAAAAAGGATGTTTGATCCTTTCTTCTGTAATCCTCCCCTTCTTCCAGTGTCTTGTAAATATCTGCTGATAGCACAGACTCGGGGCATGCTCCGTTTGGTGTGTATGGCTAGAGAGTTTTTTTTGTCCTTGGGAGAGTGCATGTGATCAGCACAGGGCCAATCAGCACTGTCCAGACAGAGATCAGAGATCCTGCATCCTACAGGAGAATGAAAACTCCACCTACAAGCTGTAACCAGTGCTCTGCTGGACACTGATAGAAGTCACAAGACTAATCAAACTGCTGATAAAAGGTATTCTTGCCTTTTATCACCTTGCCAATGACAAGGTGATTGCTAGTGACATGCCACAGTTCAAGCAAGAGCCAGCAGAAGCCTTAGAGTCTAAACCTCAGCTAAATGATCTTGCAATATCATTTTATCCTGGTAAACCTCACCCCTATTCACCAGAGAACTTTCACAACCAAGGGGTCCCAAAAGTTACATTGGCATCAAAGAGTGAGAGATCAGACCTGTCTGACTTAGCCAGACACATGATTCATTATGAGCTCATTAACATTAGCCTCTCAAGGGTTGATGACTGTCCAGAGAACTATAGGGCTTCTAGATCAACCTTTAAAGCTGCTATTGTTGATCTCAACCTTACTGCCAAGGAGGAACTTAATTTGCTCATAAAAGTGGCTTGGACCAGAACCTGAAGATTGAGCTAAAAGACTGAGAGCAGTACATGTTGACTATCCAGATGCAGGTCTTGCTTCTGTATGGGCAAGACTTGAGCAAACCTATGCTAGCTCTGATGCCATAGAAAGCATTCTGTTCAAGAGACTGCAAAACTTTCCAAAAATACTGTAACAAAGATTATCGCAAGCCTCAAGAACTAAGTGACCTCCTCTTGGAGCTAGAGTTGGCAAAAACAGACCCTCGTCTACCTGGACTAAGCTATCTGTACACTGCTCATTGCACTCAACCCAGTGGTGTCTACACTGCCATACAACCTAGAGGAATGGGCATAACAGGGCTCAAAATATAAGCGAGAGTATGACGTATCCTTTTCTCTGTTCTCATATTTTTTCAGGTTCATCAGTGAACAAATCTGGACAAGAAATGATCCCAGCTTCAGTGAATCTAGTTTGCCTTCTTCAACATCATCAAGGTATGATAACAAAGCAGCTAACAATAGAGACTTAAATAGAGCAGTATTTGCTATCCTCTTCTGTTCACCGGAGTGATAGATAAATATCCTAATCGTCAGTGGCCTATTCACAAAAAACATCACCCGCTTAAGAAATTTTGTGGGTTTAGGACTGTACAAAAATGCAGAAAAATTCTCCAGAAACTTGGAATATGCTATAGATGCTGTGATTCCTATGACAGCTTTAGTAGAAACTGTAAAGTTGTCAACAAGCGCACAGAATGCAGTAGTGACACACATGTTACAGCTTTGCATCTTGCTCCACTTCCAGATAATCCACAGCAGCCATCTGCATTGAGCCCTGCCTCAAATCATGGCGGGGAGCAACAATGCCATGCTTTAGCCACAACAAATGTTTCTTCTTCATGTACTAAAGTCTCTGGAGAAGGATTAGACCACAAATGCTGTGCCAAGGTAGGTCTCAAAATATATCTCAAAATATATCTGAAGGATCAACTATAATAGATGAGCAGAGCAACAGATTCCTGGTTAAACCTAAATTCTTTGAGATCTTTGGCATAAAGGGGCATGCAACACCATATACTCTCAACACCTGTTCTGGTCATGTGGAAACCTCCAGCAGAAGGGCCGATGGGTTCATTGTCTCCCATATCAAGGCAAAAGAAGAGCATACTCTTACCAATGTAAATTAAGTGTGACCAAACACCAGACCACAGGGAAGAAATTACTTCTCCAGAAGTTGCATATCACTGTCTCCCACTTAAGGCACCTGGTTACTGAGATTTTTCCAATGGACATGGATGTTGAAATCTTAGTTTTGCTGGGAAGAGACATTCTCAGAGTACACAAAGTACACCAGCAGTGCAATAGATCTGACAACATCCCATATGCACAAAGACTTGATCTGGGCTAGGTAACAGTAGGCAATGTATGCTTGAATAGAATGCACGCGCCATCTGAGATCAACTCCTTCAAAACTCTCGTGTTAAGAAATGGGCGTGCATCTCACTTCAGACAATGCCCTCATCATTATGAAGTAAAGGAGAAGCCTCTTGACATCATCCAGGTATCTGATGTTACGTCCATCCCCTGCGATGACAATTTACGTAGCACAGTGCTTTGTACTATATGTGATGACAAAAGAATAGCTTTGTCAGTTGAAGATAGAGAGTTCATCACAATAATGGATATTGAATTCTTCAAAGATACTTCTAACAGCTGGGTTGACCCATTACATCTTCGTGCTACAAAAGTCAGACTTCCAAACAATCATGAACAAGCTTTATCCAGACTCAACTCATTTTAGCCAACACTAAAGAACAGGGCTGAAATGAAAGACCATTTTGTTGCCTTCATGAAAAGGATCTTTGACAATGATCGCGCTGAGCCAGCTCTACCTTTTTTAGCACATGACGAGTGCTGGTATCTGCCTTTCTTTAGAGTGTATCATCCATGTAAACCAAAACAAATCAGGGCAGTGTTTAACTCCAGTGCCAAGCATCAAGGGGCATCCCTGAATGATGTTCTTCTCACTGGTTCTAACTTGACCAACAGCCTTGTTGGAGTACTTATGAGGTTTAGAAGGAAGCCACTTGCCATAACTGCTGACATTGAACAAATCTTTTATTGCTTTATAGTAAGAGAAGACCACAGTAACTTCCTAAGGTTTCTGTGGCACCATGACAACAACATAAACGAAGTGACTGAATACCGCATGAATGTACAGCACATATCTTGGGAAACCGTTCCTCACCTGCTATTACAGGATACATGGAGTATATTGCAGATGCTCGACACTTCATTGAGAGATTCTTCTACGTGGATGACGGACTCAAATCTTTACCTACAGATGAAGAAGCAATAGATCTGCTCCAAATTACTCAAATCATGCTTTCTGAGGCCAACCTCAGACTCCATAAGAGTCAAACAGTGCTGCTGTGATGAAAGCCTTTCAGCCAGGCGATCATGCCACAGTATTTAAAGATTTAAATCTGGGAATGCACATGCCTCCTGTTCAGAGAAGTCTGGGCTTGCAGTGGAACCTATTAATAGACACCTTCAGCTTTCAAGTCAGCTCTGCAGACAAGCAATTTATCAAATGTGGTGTTCTGTCAGTGGTGAACAGTCTATACGATCCACTGGAATTTGTGGCCCCCATCACCATACAATGTAAATCCTTATTAAGACAGCTATCAGAGACTATTAAAGATTGGAATGCTCCACTACCAACAGACAAACATTCAAAATGGGAGTCCTGGAAACAATCTCTACATGCCGTAGATGGAATTGACATATCACACTGCTACACTTCAGCTTCCCTTGCTGTAATTCGGAGAAAAGAGATTCACATCTTCTCAGATGCATCCACTAAGGCCATAGCAGCTGTTGCCTAGCTCAAGGTAAGAGACTCTCTCAATCAAACCCATACGGTTTCTGTTTGGCAAAGCTAAGTTAGAACCTACACAATTCCCAGGTTTGAACTTTTTGGGACTATGCTAGCCATAGAAATTGCAGATTTTTTACTGTGTGAGCTAGACATTCAGATAGATGACATCAAATTCTACACAGGCAGCAAAATTGTTTTGGGCTACATATACAATTAGACAAAACGCTTCTATGTCTATGTCAGCAACCATGGAAAAGAATATGAAAATCTTCAAGGCCTGAACAATGGCATCATGTTCCATCAGAGCTTAATCCTGCAGATCATGCCACCAGGCCAATGTCTGCAGGTCACTTTGAAAATTCTTCTTGGTTAACAGGACCTTTATTTCCACTGTAACATACAGAAAAAACTACAGCTGAGGTCTTCAGTCTTCTAGATCCTGACAACGATCCAGAGATTCGTCCTGAGGTCAAGACCCTTGTCATCAGATCTGAACTCCAAGTTTCTCCAAGTGGACAAGGCTTGTAAGCACTATTGCAAGGTTAGTCCATATTATTCACTCGTATCACACTAAGTCCAATTATGTTGACTGTCGAGGCTGGCACTTATGCCAAAAACATCTCTCTTCCAAGATCATAATACACAGTGAATAACAAAATGTCTTTAGCACAGAAATGAAATGTATCTGTGACAATCAGGACATTCCAAAAAACAGTTCAATTACCAACCTGAACCATTTATTGACAGTCATGGCATGCTATAGGGTTGGTGGAGGTTTAAACAAAGCTAGGTTGGGAGAGCAAGAATAGAATCCTCTTAATATACCTGGTCACCATCATCTCTCCACCTTGCTCATACAGCCCTACCATGAAGGGGTTAAGCACCGAGGTAGAAATTTCACAGAGGGTGCCATGAGAGCCGCAGACCTTTGAATTGTTGGAGCAAAAAGACAGCTGACAGGCTGAGTACTGACCCACCTTTCACTCACATTGGTCTAGATGTTTTTGGGCCATGGATGGTAACAGCATGCATAACCCGAGGTGGCCAAAGAAATAGAAAACGATAGACAGTGCTGTTAACCTGCATGAATGTGTGTGCAGTACACATTGAAGTAATAGAATCCATGGATGCTTCAAATTTTATCAATGCTCTGAGGTGATGCCTTACCATCAGAGGGCCAGTGAAGTCGTTATGATCTGACTGTGGAACCAACTTTACTGGAGCCTGCCGAGAGTTACAGCTCAATTCTAGGCCAATCCAGGACTTTCTAGCTCAAAAAGGCTGTACGTTGATTTTCAAACCTCCTCATTCTTCCCATATGGGTGAGAATGATAGGCATTACATGTAGGATACTAAACTCTATTTTAATGGACTTGAACTCCACAAGGCCTACTCATGGGAAATTAACCACCTTTCTGGCAGAAGTGTCTGCCATAATCAATTCAAGACCATTCGTTCCAGTGTCCACAGATCCAGAGTTTCTAACCTTCCTTACTTCAGCTACTCTTCGTACCCATAAGTTTGAGTTTGTTCCTGTTCTACCTGAAAACTTTAAAGCAGGGAATCTATACAATCATCAATGGAAGAGAATACAACACCTCACCAACTGCTTCTGGAATCATTGGAAGATAGAGTATCTTTCTCTTCTGTAAGGACACACAAAATGGCAACGTCTGAATCCTAATCTCCAAGTTAGAGACCTTGTTCTGCTCAAAGACCAGCAAGTTGAAAGTATTGAATGGCCCATTGGGCGTATTGTAAAGACCATTCCTAGTGATGATGGTAAGGTACATAAGTTAGAGGTGAAAGTTGCCAGACAAGGTACTGTAAAGACTTTCCACAGACCCATCACAGAACTTTTTTTGCTCTTGCCCTTTGGAGACTGAACTTTTTTACCTGGCTTTGTTGGATCCTGATTTTCACCTCAAGAAGGAGGTGCCTTGATCTTTAATATACTGTACACTATTTGTTGCCTTATTGCAGTTATTTTGTTGCACATACAGTCAGGTCCATAAATATTGGGACATCGACACAATTCTAACATTTTTGGCTCTATACACCACCACAATGGATTTGAAATGAAACGAACAAGATGTGCTTTAACTGCAGACTGTCAGCTTTAATTTGAGGGTATTTACATCCAAATCAGGTGAACGGTGTAGGAATTACAACAGTTTGCATATGTGCCTCCCACTTATTAAGGAACCAAAAGTAATGGGACAGAATAATAATCATAAATCAAACTTTCACTTTTTAATACTTGGTTGCAAATCCTTTGCAGTCAATTACAGCCTGAAGTCTGGAACGCATAGACATCACCAGACGCTGGTTTCATCCCTGGTGATGCTCTGCCAGGCCTCTACTGCAACTGTCTTCAGTTCCTGCTTGTTCTTGGGGCATTTTCCCTTCAGTTTCATCTTCAGCAAGTGAAATGCATGCTCAATCGGATTTAGGTCAGGTGATTGACTTGGCCATTGCATAACATTCCACTTCTTTCCCTTAAAAAACTCTTTGGTTGCTTTTGCAGTATGCTTTGGGTCATTGTTCATCTGCACTGTGAAGCGGCGTCCAATGAGTTCTGAAGCATTTGGCTGAATATGAGCAGATAATATTGCCCGAAACACTTCAGAATTCATCCTGCTGCTTTTGTCAGCAGTCACATCATCAATAAATACAAGAGAACCAGTTCCATTGGTAGCTATACATGCCCACGCCATGACACTACCACCACCATGCTTCACTGATGAGGTGGTATGCTTAGGATCATGAGCAGTTCCTTTCCTTCTACATACTCTCTCTTCCCATCACTCTGGTACAAGTTGATCTTGGTCTCATCTGTCCATAGGATGTTGTTCCAGAACTTTGAAGGCTTTTTTAGATGTCGTTTGGCAAACTCTAATCTGGCCTTCCTGTTTTTGAGGCTCACCAATGGTTTACATCTTGTGGTGAACCTTCTGTATTCACTCTGGTGAAGTCTTCTCTTGATTATTGACTTTGACACACATACACCTACCTCCTGGAGAGTGTTCTTGATCTGGCCTACAGTTGTGAAGGGTGTTTTCTTCACCAGGGAAAGAATTCTTCTGTCTTCCACCACAGTTGTTTTCCGTGGTTTTCCGGGTCTTTTGGTGTTGCTGAGCTCACCGGTGCGTTCCTTCTTTTTAAGAATGTTCCAAACAGTTGTTTTGGCCACGCCTAATGTTTTTGCTATCTCTCTGATGGGTTTGTTTTGTTTTTTGAGCCTAATGATGGCTTGCTTCACTGATAGTGACAGCTCTTTGGATCTCATCTTGAGAGTTGACAGCAACAGATTCCAAATGCAAATAGCACACTTGAAATGAACTCTGGACCTTTTATCTGCTCATTGTAATTGGGATAATGAGGAAATAACACACACCTGGCCATGGAACGACTGAGAAGCCAATTGTCCCATTACTTTTGGTCCCTTAATAAGTGGGAGGCACATATGCAAACTGTTGTAATTCCTACACCGTTCACCTGATTTGAATGTAAATACCCTCAAATTAAAGCTGACAGTCTGCAGTTAAAGCACATCTTGCTCGTTTCATTTCAAATCCATTGTGGTGGTGTATAGAGCCAAAAATGTTAGAATTGTGTCGATGTCCCAATATTTATGGACCTGACTGTATACAGTATGCATGTTCTTTCTTTTTTTGTCTTTCAAGTCTTCAAGATAGCTGCAAATTTCACTACTGTTTATTTGCACTTGCATAACTACTGGTATATTATAGTGGTATTTTACAATACCGGCGGGGAGTGTGCTGTTATACTTGTTCTGTGACAATATAACACAATGCATAGTAATGGTCGATGTTGATATTACTATGAATTGAGAATTCATATAGTTAATTTCCTTAGCCATTGTTTATTTGTCTTAGTATAATTAGTTAATATACTGCCAACTTATGGTTATTTTGATTATGGCACCATCTTTTTCTGTCTTCCATCTTTTCCTATCCCCTACCACTAGCTAGTGATGTATTTCCTCTTCATTTTCACTCTGTCTTCTTGGGATGAATATGGCTGCTATTCTCTAGGCCACAAGTAATCTCCTTCCATCCTGGAACACATTACCATGTTTTGACCTGCAAATACTGTCTTTTCAATTCATCTGCTACATCTTGTTGTATGATGTACCTTCTGCATTGCAATAAAATATCCATGGATGAGAAAAAGGTATTTGGTGAGTTCAACTATCTGATAAAAAAGACTGTCCGCATTGATTGTATCTGTTTATACAGGCCAGGCATAGAGGTCTCAGCAAGGGATAAGTCACTAATACAATAGTTGGAGTCAGAACAAAGCTTTCCAAGCTTCAGAGTGGTATTGGTCTGCTAGACTCCTTGATATAGTTAAAGGTTTCTAGAATAGAATGGATAAGGCATAAAACTGTCTTCTTAGGGTACTAAGAGGGAATGCTGCTACAGCCCAGACTGGAAGAAGGATAGTGTGTGAGGCATAGAATATTCCTGGGCTAATAAAATGCCTGGTCTTGCACCATCCAAAGTAGACCTTCCAGGTGCAATGACAGATCCTACAAGAGGTAGTTTTTCTGTCATTATTAAGGTGGGAATAACAACATCCAAAATGCCACTATCTTTTGGACCAAGGGTTTCAACAGTGATGCTGGTAAAGCCAGAGACTGGAATGGGAAAGAGGGCCTTGTGACAGGAGGTCTGCCCTATTTAGAAGAGACCAGGGCTCATCTGCTAGTGTATGTCTGTGCACAAAGTTTTCCTGGGCCAATTTGGGTTGATAGGGATCAATGGATTCTTTTCTGCCCCTATTACGCTTGCCGGAAAAAATCCTCACTGGAGGGAATGTATACACCAGTTTGAACATAGACCATGGATTTACGAGGACATCCACCATGAGAACAAGGGAATCCCAAGGAACTGACTACAAATCTGTTTCTTTTTTTGTTGAATCTGGAGGCCATGATTTCTTAATCTAGTGTACCTTATTTCTGACAAGAATCAGGAAGGTATCTTGATGAAGGGACCACTCTCCAGAGTTCAGGTGTTGGCAAGTCAGAAAGTCAAATTGCCAATTTTCCACCCCTGGCATGTAGGTAGCAAAGAGTTAGAATGTATTTTTCTGCCTAGTAGAGAATTAGGGTTTCTTCCTTCAGGACAGCAGGACTTTTGGTACCCCTTGGTGATTTACAATGCTCAGCATAAATGAGTATGCTGAGCACTGTCAGATTTGTTTGAAAACCTTTCCTTTCCTTTCAGAATCAACATTTTTAATGGGGCGCTATACTACAGAATACGTCCACAAATGCAGGCCATTGATTTCCTAACAAATTAATTCAAGTCCATGTTGCAAAAATGAATACACCCAAATGAAAGTCTTAGGAGCAAAGCTAAATTTTAGACAACAAAATCCTGATTAACAAGAATTCAACTAAAGGTGAGTCTAATCATTCATCAAACAGGTGTCCAGCAGACAGTTGATTATAGCAGATCATTACTTAACAAAGAAAACTCCTTCCCATTTCATGCTGTCAGCAATGGCACCTGGAAGAGAAATGTCACAAGGCCTGAGAAAGACAATAATTTCTTTACACAAGAAAGGTGAAGGCTACAAGAAGATCAGCAAAGCTTTACTTATCAGTCCGAATATTGTAGCAACAGTGATAGAAAAATTTAACAAAGATGGAACTGGAACCATCTCAAAGAGATGTCCAGGCCATCCACGGAAGCAAACACCTCGTCAGGAGTGTCTTCTGATGAGAAGGGTTGAAGAAAATCGTCATGCAGGTTCACTGCAGTTAGCTAAAGAAGTAGAAAGCCAAATTGGGGTGATTGTCTCCCGTGGCACAATACAGCATACAATGGCATGCATAAGCATCATCCGCTAAGGAAGTCTTTCCTAAAGCCCATTCACAAAAAAGCCCACCTAAAATTTGCCAGGGCCCATGCTGAAAAAGAAGAAGACTACTGGGACTCTGTACTCTGGAGTGATGAGACCAAAATAAATGTTTTTGGTACTGATGGCGTTGTAAAGGTGAGGAGTACAAAGAAAAATGCATGGTGCCTACAGGGAAACATGACAGTGGCATTGTCCTTCTGTGGGGCTGCATGAGTGCTGCTGGTGTCGGGAGCTGCATTTCATTGATGGTATCATGAATTCACAGATGTACTACTCTATATTGAAAGAGAAGATGCTACTCTGTGCCCATGGTCGTCGTACACTTTTTCAACATGACAATGATCCAAAACACACATCTAAGGTCACTCTTGCATTTCTGAAGAAGAACAGGGTGAAAGTGATTAAGTGGCCACATATGACTCCTGATCTGAACCCAATCAAACACCTATGGGGAATTCTGAAGAGACAAGTTGAGCATCACTCTACATTCAGAATCCAGGCTCTAAAAGAGGTCGTTCTTGAAGAATGGAAAAAGATAGATGTGGCAGTCCAGTGTGGAAGAATCAGTCTTATGGTTCTCAGTTCGAGAATGTTGATGAGAGCCCAAAGTCTTGTGGGGATCAGCCTCCCTGGGCAGGCAGGGAAATGTAGGCTGCACCTTAGCCCATGAGGCTTGAGTCTATCATTACCATGCAAGGTGGTATTATGAGCCGTATATGCAGGTGTTGGGGGACTCCGCATCCTGAGTTTTCACAAGCACGCAGAGCCAGAAATATGATAGCACAGAAAGCGTGCAGTGTTATTGAGAGGGCACAGACATTAGAAAGACAACGGAAAAGGCATATATAACATCAGGACAGCAGTTAATACTTGCTGATAGTCTCAAACCATTTTTTAGCTTTCTTGGGGGATGTAATCCTGTAATCTGAGCATAGCTGGAAAATCATACTATACTTCACCCTCTTTGCATGTATAGTAGTTTGGCTCTTGTAACATCAAATTATTTCTATTAGCGTTTTGTCTACACTTTGTAGTTGGAGAAAATTAGATATTTAGTATTCTCATACAGCAGGTCTTCTTGATCATGGGACTCCCAAAGTACCAAATCTTAATTCATAAAGTCGCCGAGTTTGAAAACAAAAAGGTACAAGGTGAGGCATTAGGTGGTCCTTTGGCAGTAGGTATGCTGGAAGCATGCTCCACTGTAAAAAAAGGGTGAACATTTTGAGTGTGGCAATAAAGCTTTAAGCAGGGTCTTGGTGAATAGTGTAGAGCCAGGTTCCTTAGAGCCCTCAGGAAGGCCTATAATGTATAAATTATTGTGGCAATTATGATTGTCTACAAAATTAAACTGTGCAAATTGCATTAAATCACACAAAGCAGCAAACACAAAAGAAGGATATCCTCTCTCATCAACATGCATACAAATATCTGGTGTTGCGCTATTAAATAAATCAATCACAGTGACAGAAATACCATAAATAAATAACAAGTGTAAATTATCGAATACATTCATCAAAAGTACAGTACATACGTTAGCCATTAAAAATAATTTTATTTATATATATATATATATATATATATATATATATATATATATATATACACAGTCATGCACAATAAATAATTAATAATTAAAGTGCTCCAAAAATATTGTGCAAAGGTCCCTTAAAAGAGATGAAAACAATCCTGCTTTAAAATAAGTGATCACAATTCTTCATTCCAGCTTGTGTAAACACCCACATGACTGAATACCACCGTGACTGCAAAATGGAAGCTTTCCAGATTATTACTCACATTATTATTCACAAATAATTTATTAAAACCTGGAAATGCACTTACAATTGAATAAAAATGGTCAGCATTCTTTAAAAACATCCAGCAGCAAGATACGGTCTCAGCGGCTAATCGTACACAATGCAGTAACAGGGGAGGCTCTGCCCGACCTGTTTTGTCATAATCAGATGGGGCCAGAAGACGTCAGTTTTTTATTCAATTGTAAGTGCATTTCCTGGTGTTTTAAAAAAAAGTTTTTTGAATAATCTGCACTATTTCTATCTTCACATGAATTACATACATACTGTTTGACCGGGATGGCCTGTGGAGTGACTGAGGATCCATGTGGTCTGGCTTTGATGTCTATTAACAAAGCACATGATGACCTCCTATAACCAAGGCTTCAAAAGATCTGGAAAGATTCCATTTTGCAGTCACGGTGGCGTTCAGTCACGTGGGTGTTTATGCAAGCTGGAATTAAGAATTTTGATCACTTTTTTTAAAGCAGGACTTGTGCACAATATTTTTTTGGGGGGTTCACGTTGTTTATTATTTCTTTATTGTGCACGATTGTATTTATGAGTTATTGATTTTTCTTATTGGTTAATTTATGTCAATTTGATAATTTACACTTGTTATTTATTGATAGTATTTATGTCACCGTGATTGATTTATTCATTAGTGCAATACCAAATATATAAAAATTATGATTTTACATCTTCTGCCTGTGGTTCCAGTGATCTAACCTTAGTTTTTAAGGTGTAAAGACCAGCCATGTGATTCTTTGTTTTGTTTTCTGTGGAGGAGATCTACTGTTCGACCTCCGTGATACATTTTCAAAACTTGTCCAGGTTATGGAGGATCAGATATCAAACTAGATGTGATCAGTCTTAGAAGTGCTCTTTAACAGCCCAAGTGTCATGACTAGAGATGAGCGAAGAATTGAAAAATTCGATTCGACTGATTCGGCGAATTCGTGGACAATATTCGATTCGAGTCGAATAAATTCGCTGTGAATTTAACTTAAAAAAGGGTGTTTCTAGGCTTCAGAGAGACTTAATATTAGTGCAGAACACTGTACCTTTAATTTAAATGCCCTTGGAGTCTGCTGGGGAAGAGAAATAATACTGTCAGTCAGTATGACATGCAGATGAGTGCCGTCGATCTTAGAATCACCGCACACTTCACTCATTTGGCCAGTCACGGGGCCAAAACCAGTGTTTGGAGCCACAGTGTGGCGGTGGAGGCAGCAGCAATGGGAGGCCATACAGCAACCTATGACAAAATGGAAACCAGCAGGAGTGTGAGGAGACCTCAAAGTGGCACATGGCAGAGTGGGAGCAATGGGAGGCGGTACAGGGACCCAGGTCACACTGTGGGCCCAGCAGCAGCGTGACCAGGCGGTACGGGGGCCCATGGCAGATTTGGGGCCTGGCAGCACCTATGGGAGGCCTGTAACCTGCCAGCAACCTATGACAAAATGGAAAACCGCAGGAGTGTGAGGAGACCTCAAAGTGGCACATGGCAGAGTGGGAGCAATGGGAGGCGGTACAGGGACCCAGGTCACACTGTGGGACCAGCATCAGCGTGACCAGGCGGTACGGGGGCCCATGGCCGATTTGACCTCGTTCATCCCATAGTCCTGCCGACTCACGAATAGCGTGGCCTCCTCAAAGGGCCTGAGCAAGCGCAGGTGTCACGCATGAGCTGACAATGGCTGACATCTAAGTTACACAGGGAGTACCTTTATCCGCTTTTAACATCAGGAAATCTGTGATGGCCTTTCGCTGTTCGTAAAGGCGGTCTAACATATGTAGTGTTGAATTCCACCTTGTTGCAACGTCACAGCATGAGGAGTCGGTACGGGGGCCCATGGCAGATTACGTGCCTGGCAGCAGCAATGGGAGGCCCGTAATCTGCCAGCACCCTATGTCAAAAAATTGAACACACCAGCAGTGTGAGGAGACCTCAAAGTGGCACATGGCAGAGTGGGAGCAATGGGAGGCCGTACAGGGACCCAGGTCACACTGTGGGCTCAGCAGCAGCGTGACCAGGCGGTACGGGGGCCCATGGCCGATATGGGGCCTGGCGGCCCCTATGGAAGGCCTGTAATCTGCCAGCAACCTATGACAAAATGGAAAACCGCAGGAGTGTGAGGAGACCTCAAAGTGGCACATGGCAGAGTGGGAGCAATGGGAGGCCGTACAGGGACCCACGTCACACTGTGGGCTCAGCAGCAGCGTGACCAGGCGGTACGGGGACCCATGGCCGATATGGGGCCTGGCGGCACCTATGGAAGGCCGCTAATCTGCCAGCAACCTATGACAAAATGGAAAACCGCAGGAGTGTGAGGAGACCTCAAAGTGGCACATGGCAGAGTGGGAGCAATGGGAGGCCGTACAGGGACCCAGGTCACACTGTGGGCTCAGCAGCAGCGTGACCAGGCGGTACGGGGGCCCATGGCCGATATGGGGCCTGGCGGCACCTATGGGAGGCCGCTAATCTGCCAGCAACCTATGACAAAATGGAAAACCGCAGGAGTGTGAGGAGACCTCAAAGTGGCACATGGCAGAGTGGGAGCAATGGGAGGCCGTACAGGGACCCAGGTCACACTGTGGGCTCAGCAGCAGCGTGACCAGGCGGTACGGGGGCCCATGGCCGATATGGGGCCTGGCGGCACCTATGGAAGGCCTGTAATCTGCCAGCAACCTATGACAAAATGGAAAACCGCAGGAGTGTGAGGAGACCTCAAAGTGGCACATGGCAGAGTGAGAGCAATGGGAGGCCGTACAGGGACCCAGGTCACACTGTGGGCTCAGCAGCAGCGTGACCAGGCGGTACGGGGGCCCATGGCCGATATGGGGCCTGGCGGCACCTATGGAAGGCCGCTAATCTGCCAGCAACCTATGACAAAATGGAAAACCGCAGGAGTGTGAGGAGACCTCAAAGTGGCACATGGCAGAGTGGGAGCAATGGGAGGCCGTACAGGGACCCAGGTCACACTCTGGGCTCAGCAGCAGCGTGACCAGGCGGTACGGGGGCCCATGGCCGATATGGGGCCTGGCGGCACCTATGGGAGGCCGCTAATCTGCCAGCAACCTATGACAAAATGGAAAACCGCAGGAGTGTGAGGAGACCTCAAAGTGGCACATGGCAGAGAGGAAGCAATGGGAGGCCGTACAGGGACCCAGGTCACACTGTGGGACCAGCAGCAGCGTGACCAGGCGGTACGGGGGCCCATGGCCGATTTGGGGCCTGGCGGCACCTATGGAAGGCCTGTAATCTGCCAGCAACCTATGACAAAATGGACAACCGCAGGAGTGTGAGGAGATTTCAAAGTGGCACATGGCAGAGTGGAAGCAATGGGAGGCCGTACAGGGACCCAGGTCACACTGTGGGACCAGCAGCAGCGTGACCAGGCGGTACGGGGGCCCATGGCCGATTTGGGGCCTAGCGGCACCTATGGGAGGCCTGTAATCTGCCAGCAACCTATGTCAAAATGGAAAACCACAGGAGTGTGAGGAGACCTCAAAGTGACACATGGCAGAGTGGAAGCAATGGGAGGCTGTACAGGGACCCAGGTCACACTGTGGGCCCAGCAGCAGCGTGACCAGGCGGTACGGGGGCCCATGGCCGATTTGGGGCCTGGCGGCACCTATGGGAGGCCTGTAATCTGCCAGCAACCTATGTCAAAATGGAAAAGCACAGGAGTGTGAGGAGACCTCAAAGTGACACATGGCAGAGTGGAAGCAATGGGAGGCCGTACAGGGACCCAGGTCACACTGTGGGACCAGCAGCAGCGTGACCAGGCGGTACGGGGGCCCATGGCCGATTTGGGGCCTGGCGGCACCTATGGGAGGCCTTTAATCTGCCAGCAACCTATGACAAAATGGAAAACCGCAGGAGTGTGAGGAGACCTCAAAGTGGCACATGGCAGAGTGGAAGCAATGGGAGGCCGTACAGGGACCCAGGTCACACTGTGGGACCAGCAGCAGCGTGACCAGGCGGTACGGGGGCCCATGGCCGATTTGACCTCGTTCATCCCATAGTCCTGCCGACTCACAAATAGCGTGGCCTCCTCAAAGGGCCTGAGCAAACGCAGGTGTCACGCATGAGCTGCCAATGGCTGACATCTAAGTTACACAGGGAGTACCTTTATCCGCTTTTAACATCAGGAAATCTGTGATGGCCTTTCGCTGTTCGTAAAGGCGGTCTAACATATGTAGGGTTGAATTACACCTTGTTGCAACGTCACAGCATGAGGAGTCGGTACGGGGGCCCATGGCAGATTACGTGCCTGGCAGCAGCAATGGGAGGCCCGTAATCTGCCAGCACCCTATGTCAAAAAATTCAACACACCAGCAGTGTGAAGAGACCTGAATGTGGCATATGGCAGAGTGTGGCGATGGAAACAGCAGCAATGGGAGGCCGTACAGGGACCCATGAGAGACTCTGGACTTGGCAGCAGCATGAGGAGGCGGTATATAGGGGCCCATGGCAGACTAGGGGCCTGGCAGCAGCTATGGGAGGCCCGTAATCTGCCAGCACCCTATGTCAAAAAATTGAAAACACAAGCAGTGTGAAGAGACCTGAATGTGGCACATGGCAGAGTGTGGCGATGGAGACAGCAGCAATGGGAGGCCGTACAGGGACCCATGAGAGACTCTGGACTTGGCAGCAGCATGAGGAGGCGGTATATAGGGGCCCATGGCAGATTAGGGGCCTGGCAGCAGCTATGGGAGGCCCGTAATCTGCCAGCACCCTATGTCAAAAAATTGAAAACACAAGCAGTGTGAAGAGACCTGAATGTGGCACATGGCAGAGTGTGGCGATGGAGACAGCAGCAATGGGAGGCCGTACAGGGACCCATGAGAGACTCTGGACTTGGCAGCAACATGAGGAGGCGGTATATAGGGGCCCATGGCAGATTAGGGGTCTGGCAGCAGCTATGGGAGGCCCGTAATCTGCCAGCACCCTATGTCAAAAAATTGAAAACACAAGCAGTGTGAAGAGACCTGAATGTGGCACATGGCAGAGTGTGGCGATAGAGACAGCAGCAATGGGAGGCCGTACAGGGACCCATGAGAGACTCTGGACTTGGCAGCAGCATGAGGAGGCGGTATATAGGGGCCCATGGCAGATTAGGGGCCTGGCAGCAGCTATGGGAGGCCCGTAATCTGCCAGCACCCTATGTCAAAAAATTCAACACACCAGCAGTGTGAGGAGACCGGAAAGTGGCACATGGCATGAGAGACTGTGGACCTGGCAGCAGCATGAGGAGGCGGTATATAGGGGCCTGGCAGCAGCTATGGGAGGCCCGTAATCTGCCAGCACCCTATGTCAAAAAATTGAAAACACAAGCAGTGTGAAGAGACCTGAATGTGGCACATGGCAGAGTGTGGCGATGGAGACAGCAGCAATGGGAGGCCTTACAGGGACCCATGAGAGACTCTGGACTTGGCAGCAGCATGAGGAGGCGGTATATAGGGGCCCATGGCAGATTAGGGGCCTGGCAGCAGCTATGGGAGGCCCGTAATCTGCCAGCACCCTATGTCAAAAAATTGAAAACACAAGCAGTGTGAAGAGACCTGAATGTGGCACATGGCAGAGTGTGGCGATGGAGACAGCAGCAATGGGAGGCCGTACAGGGACCCATGAGAGACTCTGGACTTGGCAGCAGCATGAGGAGGCGGTATATAGGGGCCCATGGCAGATTAGGGGCCTGGCAGCAGCTATGGGAGGCCCATAATCTGCCAGCACCCTATGTAAAAAAATTGAAAACACAAGCAGTGTGAAGAGACCTGAATGTGGCACATGGCAGAGTGTGGCGATGGAGACAGCAGCAATGGGAGGCCGTACAGGGACCCATTAGAGACTCTGGACTTGGCAGCAGCATGAGGAGGCGGTATATAGGGGCCCATGGCAGATTAGGGGCCTGGCAGCAGCTATGGGAGGCCCGTAATCTGCCAGCACCCTATGTCAAAAAATTGAAAACACAAGCAGTGTGAAGAGACCTGAATGTGGCACATGGCAGAGTGTGGCGATGGAGACAGCAGCAATGGGAGGCCGTACAGGGACCCATGAGAGACTCTGGACTTGGCAGCATCATGAGGAGGCGGTATATAGGGGCCCATGGCAGATTAGGGGCCTGGCAGCAGCTATGGGAGGCCCATAATCTGCCAGCACCCTATGTAAAAAAATTGAAAACACAAGCAGTGTGAAGAGACCTGAATGTGGCACATGGCAGAGTGTGGCGATGGAGACAGCAGCAATGGGAGGCCGTACAGGGACCCATGAGAGACTCTGGACTTGGCAGCAGCATGAGGAGGCGGTATATAGGGGCCCATGGCAGATTAGGGGCCTGGCAGCAGCTATGGGAGGCCCGTAATCTGCCAGCACCCTATGTCAAAAAATTCAACACAACAGCAGTGTGAAGAGACCTGAATGTGGCACATGGCAGAGTGTGGCGATGGAGACAGCAGCAATGGGAGGCCCGTAATCTGCCAGCACCCTATGACAAAAAATGGAACACACCAGCAGTGTGTGAGGAGACCTGAAAGTGGCACATGGCAGGGGCATGATTCATGGCGGATTTAGTCAGTTGTGTCAGGAACTGGTGGTTTGAAATCCAGACTAATCCACGCCTGATTCATTTTCACAAACGTGAGTCTCTCCACACTTTGGGTGGACAGTCGTGTCCTCCGCGGAGTTACAATACCTCCTGCCGCACTAAACACGCGCTCCGATGCCATGCTACTGGCCGGGCATGACAGCCTTTCAAGGGCAAATTCAGCTAGTTGGGGCCAAAGGTCAAGTTTCGTTGCCCAGTAGTCAAGGGGATTGTCTACCTCGGTTGGCAGGGTGCTGTCCAAGTAGGCCCAAGCCTGTTGTTTGAGCTCCTGCTCCAGGTCCACCTGATGCTGCTGCTGCTGCTGCGGCTGGTTAGTAGTTTCCTCACTGCGCTGGTGAAGAAAGCTACTCATCATCGACTGCAGACTGAGGCAGCCGCTGCTGGTGGAGCTGCCACTGCTCCTACCACCCCACCCCTCCCCTGCTGCCATGGCAGCGGAACGCGAGTGCACAGGGCCCACAGTGTCTGAGGATGGACGTTGGCGCACAAAGGCAGAGACCAACTGACTACATAGGTGGTTTTTATAGTACGTAATTTTGGCCTCCCTCTCAGCAGGTGTGAAAAAGGCCACCATTTTGGAACGATAGCGAGGGTCCAACAAGGTGGACAGCCAAAAGGCATCCCTCTGTCTGATGGTTATTATTCGGCTGTCGCTACGCAAGCAACCGAGCATGCTATGGGCCATTTGTGCCAAGGAATGCGAGGGACTCCCTGCCTCCATCTCCACAGCATACTGCCACGGTGCGTCTGGGTCCTCTGTCTCCTCCTCCTCCTCCTCTACCAGATGCTCCTGCTCCTCCACTCCTGTCCGCTGAGTGGAAAAACCACCCATTTCACTCAATAATTCCTGAGCACAAATGTCCTCCTCTACCTCCTCCTCTTCTTCCTGTCCTGCCCCCACAGGGGTCATGTGGCGTTGAGATCTGTGCGCCACGTCTACCGCACCCTGACCAGCCATTGTTAACAGCATTTGTTCCAGGACGTGCAACAGAGGAATGACGTCGTTCATCCCATAGTCCTGCCGACTCACGAATAGCGTGGCCTCCTCAAAGGGCCTGAGCAAGCGGCAGGTGTCACGCATGAGCTGCCAATGGCTGACATCGAAGTTACACAGGGGAGTACCTTTATCCGCTTGTAACATCAGGAAATCGGTGATGGCCTTTCGCTGCGGTCTAACATGTGTAGGGTTGAATTCCACCTTGTTGCAACGTCGCAGATCAGGCGATGCTGTGGAATTCCGTTCTGCCGCTGCAGCTCAATGAGGGTGTTCTTTGCGGTGTAGGAATGGCTGAAATGCATGCACAGTTTACGTGACATTTTAAGGATGTCTTGCAGTGGGATGGTGGATTTTAGGAACCGCTTGACAACCAGATTGAACACATGAGCCATGCATGGCGCATGGCACAACCTTCCTTGACGCAGAGCAGACACCATGTTCTTTCCGTTGTCGGTCAACATGGTTCCGATTTTCAGTTTGCGCGGAGACAGCCATCTGTCGATTTCTCTGTTCATTACACTCAGAAGTTCCTCCCCTGTGTGACTACGTTCGCCAAGGCATACCAGGTGCAGCACAGCGTGACACCGTTGCGCCCTGCACATGTGAAATGCCGGTCGGGTAATGGGACTTGGCACGGGGGTGGCGGCTGAGGACACGGCGGAAAAAGAGGTGGTAGAGGCGGACATGTTTGCTGGACCAAGGACGTGCAAACGTGGAGGCAAAAGCGTCGTGACCTGTCCAAGTTGCTGGTGCGGCTGTGCCGGCACCACGTTCACCCAGTGGGCCGTAAATGACATGTACTGTCCCTGACCGTAGTTACAGCTCCACACGTCGGCGCTGCCGTGCACTTTGGCAGAGACCGACATGCTCAAAGACTGGCCCACCATCTCTTCTACATGTGAATGCAGGGCTGGCACTGCCTTTATGGCGAAGAAATGACGGCTTGGCACTCTCCACCGCGGCGCGGCACAAGCCATCATTTCTCGGAAAGGTGCTGAGTCCACCAGTTGGAAAGGGAGGGACTGCAGCACCAGCAACTTGGACAGGAGGACGTTCAGCTTTTGCACCGTCGGGTGCGTGCTCGCAAACTGTTGTCTCTTGGAAACGGATTCCAAGAAAGACTGTTGACGGAATCCGAGAAGAGGAGTAGCAGGAGAAGGAGCATCTGAACGAGCGGAAGATGCCAACGAGCGACAACTCCACTCAGCAGAGGTGTTGGAGCCTTGACTGGCTGATAGAGGGTGATTGACGACGTCGGGTGACGGAGCAAGTAACGGAGCGGGTGATGGGGCTGGGGCAGGCAGAACCGCCGTATCTTTATCACGGTTTTCCCAGGCCACCGAATGGTGACGCTGCATATGCTGACGCAACGCTGTAGTCCCAACATGGGCCCCCTGGCCACGCTTGCATTTCTGGCCACATAGTCGACATACGGCTACGTTTACTTCCTCGGGCGGCTTGACGAAAAATTGCCACACCACCGAGTAGGAAACTTTGCCCCCGCTGCTCCTCACTGGCTGACTGCTACTTCCTCCGTGCGCACCGGCACCACTACTGGCCGTGGTGGTAGGCTGCAGTGGAGCTGGTGCTCTACTCCGTGGACGTTTGGCTCCACTGACACTGATGCGACCCTGCTGCCTCCTGGGCAACCCACCGACTGTTTCGCTCGCTGCCAAGCTGGCACCCTCTTCTCCTGATGATGCGGAAGAAATTGCATGATGACGACGAGGCAGCCAAGTGCGATCAACCTCCTCATCATCAAGTAGGGTCTCCGCCTCACTACTAGCCCCCTCGGCTGCGTCTGGGTCAGGGGACAGACCTGTCTCTAGACCGGCTACCGAGCCACTCTCCTCGTCAGTACTTGTTCGCCTGGCTGCTGAAAAGGCGGATGTCTCCCCCCGTTCCTGACCGCCCTCTGTTAGCTCTTCCTCACTGTACAGTGGGGCTGAGCCCACAGCATGCGATACTTCGCTTGGTGAGGGAACAGCAAAGGACAGGGGCAGGTAGAGGACATGTGATTTCAGTGGGCTTGCTCCCGGGCCATGCCAACTAACGGTTGTGTCTGACGTACCCACCGACTGTTGGCTGTAGGTGTCAGAGGTGACCTGGGAAGAGGAAGACGACCGAGCCAACCAATCAATGACGGCAGGGTTGTCGGTGGAGACACGACCGCTGGATGACACCGGGAGCACTGGCCTCTGGCTGCGAATAGTGCTGCCTCGACCCCTTCCTCTGCTGCCACGTCTGCTCGCTCCTAAAACATTGCCTCCTCTGCCACTCCTCTGCATGTTGTCTGACATACTCTTTAATTCAACGATTATGTGTCCCTGAGTAACAATTCTGTGTCCCTGAGTAACAATTCTGTGTCTGTCCGAGTAACAATTCTGTGGCCCTAAGTAACAGTTCTGTGGCCCTCAGTAACAATTCTGTGTCCCTGAGTAACAATTCTGTGGCCCTAAGTAACTGTTCTGTGGCCCTCAGTAACAATTCTGTGTCCCTGAGTAACAATTCTGTGTCTGTGCGAGTAACAATTCTGTGGCCCTAAGTAACAGTTCTGTGGCCCTCAGTAACAATTCTGTGTCCCTGATTAACGTTTCTGTGGCCCTAAGTAACGGTTCTGTGGCCCTCAGTAACAATTCTGTGGCCCTGATTAACATTTATGTGGCCCTAAGTAACAGTTCTGTGGCCCTCAGTAACAATTCTGTGTCCCTGATTAACGTTTATGTGGCCCTAAGTAACAGTTCTGTGGCCCTCAGTAACAATTCTGTGTCCCTGATTAACGTTTCTGTGGCCCTAAGTAACGGTTCTGTGGCCCTCAGTAACAATTCTGTGTCCCTGAGTAACAATTCTGTGTCTGTCCGAGTAACAATTCTGTGGCCCTAAGTAACAGTTCTGTGGCCCTCAGTAACAATTCTGTGTCCCTGAGTAACAATTCTGTGGCTCTAAGTAACGGTTCTGTGGCCCTCAGTAACAATTCTGTGTCCCTGATTAACGTTTATGTGGCCCTAAGTAACGGTTCTGTGGCCCTCAGTAACAATTCTGTGTCCCTGAGTAACAATTCTGTGTCTGTGCAAGTAACAATTCTGTGGCCCTAAGTAACAGTTCTGTGGCCCTCAGTAACAGTTCTGTGTCCCTGAGTAACAATTCTGTGTCTGTGCGAGTAACAATTCTGTGGCCCTAAGTAACAGTTCTGTGGCCCTCAGTAACAATTCTGTGTCCCTGAGTAACAATTCTGTGGCCCTAAGTGACGGTTCTGTGGCCCTCAGTAACAATTCTGTGTCCCTGTGTAACAATTCTGTGTCTGTGCGAGTAACAATTCTGTGGCCCTAAGTAACAGTTCTGTGGCCCTCAGTAACAATTCTGTGTCCCTGAGTAACAATTCTGTGTCTGTGCGAGTAACAATTCTGTGGCCCTAAGTAACAGTTCTGTGGCCCTCAGTAACAGTTCTGTGTCCCTGAGTAACAATTCTGTGTCCCTGAGTAACAATTCTGTGGCCCTAAGTAACAGTTCTGTGGCCCTCAGTAACAATTCTGTGTCCCTGAGTAACAATTCTGTGTCTGTCCGAGTAACAATTCTGTGGCCCTAAGTAACAGTTCTGTGGCCCTCAGTAACAATTCTGTGTCCCTGATTAACGTTTCTGTGGCCCTAAGTAACGGTTCTGTGGCCCTCAGTAACAATTCTGTGTCCCTGATTAACGTTTATGTGGCCCTAAGTAACGGTTCTGTGGCCCTCAGTAACAATTCTGTGTCCCTCAAGAAACAATTCTGTGTCTGTCCCTGAGTAACAATTCTGTGGCCCTAAGTAACGGTTCTGTGGCCCTCAGTAGCAATTCTGTGTCCCTGATTAACGTTTCTGTGGCCCCAAGTAACGGTTCTGTGGCCCTCAGTAACAATTCTGTGTCTGTCCGAGTAACAATTCTGTGGCCCTAAGTAACAGTTCTGTGGCCCTCAGTAACAATTCTGTGTCCCTGAGTAACAATTCTGTGGCCCTAAGTAACGGTTCTGTGGCCCTAAGTAACGGTTCTGTGGCCCTCAGTAACAATTCTGTGTCCCTGATTAACGTTTATGTGGCCCTAAGTAACGGTTCTGTGGCCCTCAGTAACAATTCTGTGTCCCTGAGTAACAATTCTGTGTCTGTGCGAGTAACAATTCTGTGGCCCTAAGTAACAGTTCTGTGGCCCTCAGTAACAGTTCTGTGTCCCTGAGTAACAATTCTGTGTCTGTGTGAGTAACAATTCTGTGGCCCTAAGTAACAGTTCTGTGGCCCTCAGTAACAATTCTGTGTCCCTGAGTAACAATTCTGTGGCCCTAAGTAACGGTTCTGTGGCCCTCAGTAACAATTCTGTGTCCCTGTGTAACAATTCTGTGTCTGTGCGAGTAACAATTCTGTGGCCCTAAGTAACAGTTCTGTGGCCCTCAGTAACAATTCTGTGTCCCTGAGTAACAATTCTGTGTCTGTGCGAGTAACAATTCTGTGGCCCTAAGTAACAGTTCTGTGGCCCTCAGTAACAATTCTGTGTCCCTGAGTAACAATTCTGTGTCTGTGCGAGTAACAATTCTGTGGCCCTAAGTAACAGTTCTGTGGCCCTCAGTAACAATTCTGTGTCCCTGAGTAACGTTTATGTGGCCCTAAGTAACGGTTCTGTGGCCCTCAGTAACAATTCTGTGTCCCTCAAGAAACAATTCTGTGTCTGTCCCTGAGTAACAATTCTGTGGCCCTAAGTAACAATTCTGTGTCCCTGATTAACGTTTATGTGGCCCTAAGTAACGGTTCTGTGGCCCTCAGTAACAATTCTGTGTCCCTGAGTAACAATTCTGTGTCTGTGCGAGTAACAATTCTGTGGCCCTAAGTAACAGTTCTGTGGCCCTCAGTAACAGTTCTGTGTCCCTGAGTAACAATTCTGTGTCTGTGTGAGTAACAATTCTGTGGCCCTAAGTAACAGTTCTGTGGCCCTCAGTAACAATTCTGTGTCCCTGAGTAACAATTCTGTGTCTGTGCGAGTAACAATTCTGTGGCCCTAAGTAACAGTTCTGTGGCCCTCAGTAACAATTCTGTGTCTGTCCGTGAGTAACAATTCTGTGGCCCTAACTAAAGTTTCTGTGGCCCTAAGTAACAGTTCTGTGGCCCTCAGTAACAATTCTGTGTCTGTCCCTGAGTAACAATTCTGTGGCCCTAACTAAAGTTTCTGTGGCCCTAAGTAACAATTCTCTGGCACTCAGTAACAATTCTGTCTGTCCCTGAGTAACAATTCTGTGGCCCTAATAACGTTTCTGTGGCCCTAAGTAACAGTTCTGTGGCCCTCAGTAACAATTCTGTGTCTGTCCCTGAGTAACAATTCTGTGGCCCTAACTAAAGTTTCTGTGGCCCTAAGTAACAATTCTCTGGCACTCAGTAACAATTCTGTCTGTCCCTGAGTAACAATTCTGTGGCCCTAATAACGTTTCTGTGGCCCTAAGTAACAATTCTCTGGCACTCAGTAACAATTCTGTCTGTCCCTGAGTAACAATTCTGTGGCCCTAACTAGCGTTTCTTTGTCCCTAAGTAACGATTCTGTGGCCCTCATTAACAATTCTGTGTCCCTGAGTAATGGTTCTCTGTCCCTAAGTAACGTTTCTCTGTCCCCAAGTAACGTTTCTGTGGCCCTAACTCTGTCCCTAATACAGAGCGGTCTGCCTCTGTTCAATGACTGGAGGCAAATGAAGAATTCCAAAATGGCCGCTATTTATAGCTCGACCATTACACAGTGCTGGCTGGCTGGCTGCTGATTGGCTGATGCGATCACATGTCATTAAGGAATGCATTATGGGTCAGCGCGCCTTGTCTGCGCGCCTTCCCAGACATCCCCGCTCCGTCGCCGCACATGTCCGCCGCCATTTTCGGAAAAATTTCGATTCGCGCGTCCGAAGTAGGCTATTTTTCGGATTCGGTGCGAATCGAAATTTTTCCGATATTCGACTCGAATTCCACTTCGCCTACTTCGATTCGCTCATCTCTAGTCATGACCTGGATCTGAACCCAGGACCTCTGCTGTGTCCACCAGTAACTTTTTTTCTGAGCTACCCGAGATGCTGGACAGCTCCCTGTCTGATCCTTTAGGCCAGTAGTCTCCAAACTGCAGCCTGGAGGCTGGATGCCGCCCTGTGATTGCCTTTATATGGCCCTTGGGGCACTATTACTCCGACTGATATGAGGCACCATTCCTTCCACTAACACCAACATTGGGACATAATTCCTCCCACTGATATAAACTACAGAACACTATTACTTCCACTAACACTAAAGATGGAGCCCTTTTCCTCCCAATGATATCATCGATGGTGCACTACTTCTGTCACTGACACCAATGTTGGGGCACCGGTCGTTCCACTGACACCAGTATTGGGACACATTTTCTTTCATTGATACCAGTGTTGGGGAACCATTCCATCTACTGACACCAATGATTGGGCACTATTTCTGCTGCATTTTCCACTCCCACTGGCCCCCCCCCCCCCAAAGTCAGAAGACCAGAAAACTATCCCCCCTTTGCTCAGGAAGTTTGGAGACCCCTGCCTTAGACAATCATGCCTTGTACCTTGTTTCCCTTGAACCTTGGATTATTTTCTCCTCCCATGAACATCCTATTTAGGCCATGTCTTTGCACTTCCTGTTTGCCAGATTATTGTGCTCTCTCCAACCAATACCTTGCTCTTATCACTCTTGCTGCCATCCATATCTTCACTACCATTCATTACCAGCTTTGGCTTGTTCCTTGACTACATTTCCACTTGATCCGGACCTGCAAATATTTGTTACGGGCCTTGGCTTGATCCTCATCTACACTTCTGCCTGATCCCAACCTGCATCCACTTGTCTAACTCAAAACCAAAACCTGCTAGACTCAGGTGTGGTGCTTAGGAGTAGGATGGACTGTGGGTATCTTTTTACTAGCTACATAACAATAAGAGGGTGCACCAATCTAGTGCAACCACTTGTCACCTACCTCATGGCTTGTTACTGACTATGTTTCTGCTTGATCCTTACCCTGCTACATCTGCAACTGGACCCCATCTTGCTCACCTCCTGGTGGGGTGATCCTGAGGACCACGACCTGGCACTAGTATGGACCCAGACCCCAGACAGTGACACCAAGATAGCCTACATCCCTGCCAATAAATTTGCAGAGCCCTATTGCTTAGGATCTGGTGCTTCTGTCTGGGTGGCCATGTTAGTGATTGAGGTAGTGTAGTTTTGTCCTACGAAGTTTCAGGGGATTCGCTATGTCTCCTGTGCAGCAGGCGTAAGCAAGGCTTCTCTGTCTAGCCATGTCCCCTCAGGTTCACAGGTAAAAGAGGGAGTTTTGAAAGCAGTTTAGAATTTCCTGCACTACAAATCTGAATGGATACATTACTCCAGACAGCAGAGCTCTGTGGCTAAATGTCTGCTTCCCATGCCACCTTGGACAAGCCCCCTAAAGTAGTAGAGACTTTTACAGAGGGGAAAAAAACTCACAGTGAATAGCACCCCACATGTAAAAACAAGACTCAGTCAGAGAAACCCTGTTTTTCCTCATGCACACTTCAGGTTCTAAGGGGAGGCAAAACCTCACCCATCACAGTGGAAATACCCCAAAAAGGATCTTCAGGGTTTGGAATTGTATAACACACTGCAGCTAACTACAATTGTTGCAACACATTCTAAGGTGAGTGCCAAATGCAGGATCCAGTGCCGAAAGCAAACATTACAGGCCGCCCCTGCTACTACGGGGTCTAACTATGGTTTCGAAGATGTACAATGAGTCCTGAAGCAATAAGCAGTTTTATCCAGATAGAAATTTCAGTCCAAGTGGTGAAGAAAAAAATAGTTTACAATCCATCACCTAAAGACTCTAGCAAAAAATTGGAATCCCATGGAGTTGTGTTATATGAGGGTGTACTGGGCTTCCCAGCAAAGCTCATGCTACTGTCCAATCACCTGAAGGTAGCAGCATATAACCCATCATACTGAGTGCTACAGTTTTAGTAAATCGCCCCCATAGTGTATGTACCCATGCACATACACCCACCTTTATCAAGGTAGTTCTTTGAGGTGCACTCAGGACTGTATTGGCTAGCGACTGTTATTTTATATGCATTGAAAACCTTAAATGGTGGAAATACAGGATACAGATACAGGTTTAGAGTGTAAATTCTAAAATGGATTCTGACTAACAGTGTTATATATTTTTATACTGAGGGCTGGGTGCTAAGTATCCGCAAATACATACGTGTACAAAACTTTTGAGGTTGAGTCCAACTTCTCCCCAGGCAAGTTAGAACATTATTTTTATCTGGAACAGGATTAAAGCCTTTCTTGCACTTGAACTGGAGTGTTGTGCCTTCTACAAAAACATTCTCTCTTGTAGGTTCTACCAGCTCAGCATATTCGATGACAGGAACATACTTGCAAAGAGCTGAAAGAAAACTATAATTTAGTTATAATAGAAGCAAATAATCTGTTTTACAAAAGTGGAAGAAAGTTTGTAGGCTTTTAAATAGTAAGTACTGTAAAACCAAAATAGGAACATTACATTTTGGATGTCAGATTTAACTTAATCTGATAAAACAGGATCTGTTTTACAAATACACTAACATCAATAAAAGAAAATATTACAACATGAAAACATGAAATGTTTAGCATTTTTAAATTCTAATTTCCTAAAGCTATTCCATAAAAGCATTCCCAACAACCTCCCCAACAACAAAATGATTTTAATCATCACATGAATGGAACAAATGTCAAAGATGTTCAGATGCTGAACCCCATTCAAATAAAAAAAACATGGGGGCTGGGCAATGCCCGGGGGAACATGTACCAATGCAAAAAAAGTTTTAAATATTTCCATTCTGCCAGGAACAGTGATTTTTTAAAAATGCTTGAAGTGAAACATTAAAGATGCCCAATTCATTTAATTAACATGCCTTGGAGGCACATCTCTGTAGCAGTGACAAGTGTTTAAAGTGTTTAAAACTGCTGTCAAATTACATATCATTGCCATCTTCTTTGTTAATAACAAATCAGCACACAGAGCCCTCTCCAAATGTCTGATATGTATTTTGGAGGACCAATAGAGAGGACTGTGTGCTGTTCCTTTAATAAAAAAAAAAAAAAAAGCTAGCAATTTTATAATTTTTTTCCTTTGTAATTTTCACTTTTGCTGTAGCACATCCTATAGCAAACAAAAAAAGATGGGCAGAGTTGCCCTCAAAGTGCATACCAGACCTTTTGGTAAGGATTTTTTTTTACTTACAAACTATTTTTATTGGTAGTTAAAAAGCAAAAGTTACAAGTGACCCAAAGGGTCGAAAATATACAGTTACAAAAGAAAATACAGGGGTTAGAGGAACAAATGGAAACACTACAACATTTGCAGTTGTGAAAGTGACGACATGTTTTGCATTGAAAGTGGAAGTGATGTATGTGATGTGTGAGGAAACACTTAACTAACAGGTGGAAAGCCTCACTTTTGCCATTCACTGCGTGTGCTGCTGGTAAGACAGAGTCATGTCAGAGCTTACTGAGCTTCAAAGACCACAAATTGTTGGTGCCCGCTTAGCTGGTGCCTCTGTAATGGAAGTTGCCAAGAGGTAAGTTCCAGAGGATGGGAGACATTCAAGTCCTGGAAACGAGCATGGGAGGGAGGAAAGGAGCAGACGATCTGGGCAATATCTGTAGATAAGGTTGGTGATATAGCTATGGGGCAGTTTTGTGGCTGGCTTTGTAGCTGCTGACTTTTATTTTTTTTTTAATTCCGACTGGACGTCCATTTTAAGCAATGAAAAACGACTGCCCTTTTAAAAACTGTACTTTTTGAATTTTATTTCACTGATTCATATCCCTCAGGGCAGTACCTGAGTCCCCATACCCCTTTTATGGCCAATAACTTGCATATAAGCCTCAAAATGGGCACTTTTGAATTTACAAGTTCAAGTCCCATAGACTGACATTTAGTTCGAACTTTGCGGTCAAACTTTCCTTAGGTTCTAATGTTTGACCTCAAACCAAACAGAGGGGTATTCGGCCCATTACTACCAAGCAGCAGAGTGAAGAAGGGAAGGGCTAAGGTGGCGGAGTGGCGGAGGTTTCTACGGGTAACTGTTTTTCTGGTTGGGGGCATGGGAGGAAGGAGACAGGGAGAGTGTAAAAGTGATAAAGTTGTGATCAGAGAGAGGAAAAGGGGTGTTAGTGAGGTTACAGAGAGTGCATAGGTGGCAGAATACAAGGCCGAGGGTGTTGCCATTGGAGTGAGTTGTGGTTTGTGTCCATTCTGTTGGTTAAAAGAGGAGGTTAGGTTGAGTAGTTGAGAATTGGCTGAGGTGTTAACATTGATTGGAATGGTAAAGTCATCAAGGATGATGGCAGGTACCTCACAGGATAGAAAGTATGGCAGCCATGCGGAGAAGTCATCAAGAAAGTGTGACACTAGGCCAGGAAGCTGGTAAATGACTGTGTTCCTCCGTCAAACAGGAGAAAAAAGGTGAATACAGTGCACTTCAAAAGAGCAGAGGGACAGAGATGGAGGTGTAGGAAGAACTTGGAACATGCTTTGTGAGAAAAGAAGTCCAACTTCGCCACCTTTCCATCCACTGGGACTGGGTGAGTGAGTCCAGAGGAGGCCACCATGGGAGAGGGCAGCTGCGGAGTCGGATTCCTGGAGCCAGGTTTTGGTAATAGCAAATAGGTTGAGGGAGTAGGAGTGGATGAGGTCATTGACCTCAAGAACGTTTGTTGGAGACTGAGTGAGCGTTTCAAAGGGCATATAAGGGGGGTGGGGGGTGGCTCATGGAAGCAGGGGAAATTAGATAAGAGAGTGAGGGTTGCAGCTGTTGCCAGAGAAGGGAGACTGCCGGTTCTGTGGGTGGAAGTTTGATGGTTTAGAGCCAGGGTTTGTGGCAATATCTATGCAAGTGAGTAGTAGTAGGAAGGTGAGGGAGGTGAGATGGAGGCATGATTTATATATGGGCAAATGCTGCAGTGATTTGGAAGCAGTGACATTATGTGAGTTCAGAAAGAGCAGAAGATGATAAGTGCAATATTATTGAAAGGAGAAGGAGATATGTACAGGTTGTGAGATGGGGTGGAGATGTAAAGAAATGGGAGTTTGAGAAGAGACGTTATTATAACAAAGAAAAGTTAGTAAAAGAATGTTGGAGGGTAAGGAGAAAATAAAAAAGGAAGGCTGAGGGGAAAAGATAAGAAAGGAAAGAACACGTGGAGACTACTTGGAGTGGAGCATCAATGTTTGTACTTGCCTTTGTTGAAGTGCTTTATTTAAGATAAGCAACAACATGACACAGAAACAGAAATTAGTGCAGACAATCCAAATTCTGTGAAAGTAGAAAGCAGGCTACCAGAGGCTTCAATCAGGAAATCCACCTGTCAGGACTTGTGTCATCACCTGGGTCATCTGCTGGTGGCACTGTGGTTCCCAAAGTCAAAGAGCGCAGTTGCTGTGGTCACCAGTGGGTGTCTCCAAGCAGCTGAGCTGTCAGAATAATTAGGCTGCTGGAAGGTGTATAAGCCCGCCCATAATTGAGGTTCAGTGCTTCAGTATTTCTCCTGCAAGCTGTGTCCCAGCCTGAACCTTGTTCCTACACCTGACCCTGAGACCTGTTCCTATGACCTGCTCCCTGTACCCCTCATCCTTCTCTCCCAGTACCTTGCTCACTGCTCCTCAATTCCTGTCTTAGCCCTGACCTTGCCCTGCTTATGTGTGCTTTTTTAATTTGTATATAGTTAGTTAGGTTATCGTTTGGTTTGCTGCACTTTCACATTTATTTTGTCACTTTACATTGGTATGGTTTATTGGTGTTGGTATTGTAAGAGTAATTTTATGTTAATAAACTTCAATTAACCTTTCTCAGCCTGCTTCCTAAGGTGCAGCCCACTGATGTGCCCACAACCAAATGTCTGTCCTAGGTTGCTTGCATAGCATTAAAACCAAAGCCAGATTCATGGGATGAGATTCAAAGACTTCTAACCCATGAGAACCAAACGTGGATCAGATGCTTTGACAAAACTGCTTACAAGAAACAGATTTATAGAACTGAGATCCGAAATGGGACTAATATAAGGAGTAGTTGTTACGTGGAGGTGTTGGAATACAATGTTAATGTATTTTTGTACATCAACTACATCAGTATCAGTATTCAGTAGAGATTATTATTATATTATTATTATACAGTATTTATATAGCGCCAAAAGGTTTGCTCAGCACTGTACATTATAGTGGGGGACAGAACATGAGTGTTATGGACCACCTGGTGTACTCTAGCAGTCCCCAGGACAGGATTCCCCAGGGCGCTGAGTCTAAGCCCCAGTTCGCTTGTTCACCAGAGCCCCTGATGGTGGGGGTGGGCTTGGAGCGGACAGTGACCAGGTCGCGGCCCCTGAGTACACCCACCTGAGGTAGAGGAATCACCAGAGGTAATGACAGGTAGAGAGCCTGACGTGAAGAGGCAGACAGGTCTGGAGAGTAGCAGCTAATCCATGCGGGTCAGATGGATGGCTGAGCAATAGCGTGGTCAAACGGGCCAGGTCGGTAACAGAGGGGTCAGCGTAGTACAAGGCAGCAGGCAGAAGAATAGTCAGGTCACTCACCGGGGTCGGTACCAGTCGTTCAGATCAGGTAGGGATATCCAAAAAGAGAGGTCAAACTTAGCCAGGGGTCAGAGCAGGAGAAGTCAGCAGAGGTCAGGTCCAGGCAGGTCAGCAACGAATCTCAAACAACGGGAACACAGGAACCAGATCAGACCATACGGCAACTTGTGTCTGTGCAGGGCTGGTTTAAGTAGCCCGCCCTGCACTTGACAGGTGCAGCCTAGGTCCTAGTGCCTGCCCAGCACCGTCATAGGCGACGGGTGCGCCTGGGTCCTAGTGCCCTGATGCCTGCATGTCTTGACAGACACCTACGCATGTGCAGACCCATGCGTCGCGATGGTCCCTGACAATGAGACAATACAGTAACAAAACAATACACGAGGGGTTCGAGGGCCCTGCTCTTTCGAGCTTACAATCTAGGAGGGAGAGGATAGTGGTACAGGAGGAAGTGGCTGTGGGGGATGGAGTGGTAGGAGGAGATCGGCTGTTAGGTGAGGGTGAGGTAGGCTTCCCTGAAGAGATAGGTTTTCAGGGTGCGCCTAAAGGTGAGGAGGGTAGGTGACAGTCTGATGGATTGGGGTAGTGAGTTCTAGAGGATGGGGGACGTCCTGGAGAAGTCCTGCAGTTGGGAGTGGGAGGAGCAGACCAGGGAGCTAGAAAGTTGGAGGTCTTGTGAGGAGCGAAGAGTACGGGTTGGGTGGTATTTGGGTATCAGGTCGGTGAGGTAGTTTGGGGCAGCGTTGTGAATGGCTTTGTATGTCTGCGTTAGTATTTTGAATTTAATGCGGTGGGCAATCGGAAGCCAGTGGAGGGAATGACAGAGGGGGGTGGCAGAGGTGGAGCGGTTGGTAAGGGGGATGAGTCTGGCCGCTGAGTTCAGGATAGACTGAAGCGGGGATAGCCTGTGTCGGGGTAGGCCGGTGAGAAGGGAGTTGCAGAAGTCCAGACGTGAGATAATAAGGGAGTGAACGAGTTGTTTAGTAGTGTCTGGGGTTAGGAACGTGCGTATTTTGGAGATGTTGCAGAGGTGGAGCCTGCATGAGTTTGCCAACGACTGGACATGGGGTTGGAAGGACAGGTTTGAGTCTAGAGTGACACCTAGGACTTTGGCTTGCGGGGTGGGACTGATGATGGCGTTGTTGGTTGTGATGGAGAGGATGGGGGGGGGGCGCGGGCTGGGGGGAAAATTAGGAGCTCGGTTTTGGAAAGGTTCAATTTGAGGAAATGGAGCGACATCCAGTCTGATATGTCGTTCAGTAGGTGGGCGATACGGGCGGAGACTGAAGGGGTGAGGTGAGGGGTAAAGAGGTAAATTTGCGTGTCATCAGCGTAGAGGTGATAGTTGAAGCCGTGGGAGTGTATCAGTTTGCTGAGGGAGGAGATGTAGATGGAGAAGAGAAGGGGCCCAAGGACAGAGCCTTGGAGGACCCCAACAGAGAGGGAGAGAGAGGTGGAGGTGGTAGCGTTATAGGTAACGCTGAAGGAGCGTTGGGATAGATAGGAGGAGAGCCAGGAGAGAACGGAGTCTCTGATGCCAAGGGAGTGTAGTTTATTAAGGAGGAGGGGGTGGTCAACTGTGTCGAAGGCCGCGGAAAGGTCGAGGAGATATCTTCTTTAACCAGTATATGGCAGTGTTTATAAGCTGTAACTATAGTTAAACTCTGTTATTTCTTCATAATAAAGTTCCTGTTTCTGTTAGCAGAAAAGCAGCAGATAAACACATGTGGACTGTGCAAAGTTCTGTGGGGCTATATACAGAATCTCTAGCACATTGCATTTACCTACTGGTCTGATTTCCAAATTTTTTTTATATATGTTGTTGGATGGTCAATTATGATCACTCTAGGACTTGGGACTTAAACTATTCGATATAAGCACATATTACCTTAAAGCTCACAAATTATTTGCTTTTGTTTACGGGTTTTGCGTATCTCGTTTATGCAATAGCTATCTCATGCACAATTATTAGGTCTGATATATGTCTCCGCAGGCTTTGTCCTCTCATGTTTATGCAATGCTTCCCCACCAGATCTACCTCCAGACTGGACTGGTATTTGACTTTTGGTTTTATTGCTCTTTTTTTTTTACAGATATTGCTCCCTCTTGGGTTTTTTTGTCTACCCCTCCTGGTTGGACTATATGCATTTTGTTATTGTTTTGCTTTGTCAGGTCAATTCTACCTTCCTGACCCAGATGCTAATATTGCTAGCGTTATACTGTATTACAAGGTTCTAATGGTTCATTTTTTAATTATTTGGTTTTCCCAACAGGTGCTTGTGCTTATCCTTATGATGAAGCTTTTTTTGGGTTTATACCATCTATGATGATACGCTATCTCATAATGTCCATACTACCTCCAGTATGTCAATGCTTGTGTGCTTGATGCCAGCTAAGTTATATAGCTTACCCAATTATTCTGTATGGCACCTAAATTAATTTCTCATAATGTTCAAGGGTTTAACTGCACCAATAGAAGAAGGAAAGCTTTCCTACAATATAAGAAATTAGGGCTAAAATTATCCTATTATAGGAAACACATTTTTCCTGCTCACATCACCCCAATTTTTTTTCACAAAACTTCCACTTTTCCATTCTACATTTTACTCTGCTAAGCAGAGGGTTGTAGCGATTTTTATAAACAACTCTGTAGCAATAGATATTCAATATATAAATATGGATGCAGATACATTTATTATTCTTAAACGTATGTTAGCTGGATGTAAACTTATTACTGGTTCGGTGTATGCACCAAATGCTGTGCCCACTATATTTTTCAATGCTTTTTTGATGTTCTTAACTCCCCTCACATTATTATTGGTTGCAATTTCTCCGTATTCTTGGCAATTCTATGATTCAATGTAGTCTGATCAACACCACTTGTCAGGAAGTGTCCCAAATTAGCTGAATAGTTTCAAACTAATTCTACCCGGCATCCTTGATACTAATTTATGGGTGTAGCACTACAATAGTGTAGAATATTACAGGTAAAATCATTGTTTATGGCTCATGGTAGTTGTGTGGATCATGTAAGGTTGGGTTATTGCAGGTCAGCTTGACAACTCTATAGGTTGTGGCTCTATCATATCCTCCAGACTCTGGAAGACCATAGAACCTTCCAGAGGTTGGTAAGATGGAGAGGTGGAGGCTTAATCTGCATATTCATGAGGGGTCCGGCCAATCCTAGGTTTGGATGCCCTGGTTGTCAAGGTCCTACCTTTTCCCAGAGGTTATGTTACTCCATGTGCTAGCATCCATCTTGGATTTCTGCTGAGCATGATGGGAATCTTTTATGCCTTCAGGTCTCTGAGGTCCATCCCCCAGAGGGGTGTGGCTGAGTACATATAAGCCTGGGATCTGCACATGCTCTTTGCACTTGTGTCTTGTGTCTTGGTCTTGCTACAGCTCTGTGTATACGCTCGTGACTCTTCTGGTATTCTGACTCGGCTTGTGACTAAGACCATTCTCTGCCTTTCCCTTTGATCTGACCTTCTGTTGCTGAACCCGGCCCGTGACCTGTGATTCTCTGTCTACTGTTCTGTACTGTTTTGTCCCGTTGTTATTGACCCGGCTTGTCTGACTACGCTATTGTCATTCTCACCAACTACACGCCATTGGCGGCGGCCATTACCGCAGCTGGGGTGTCTCGGGGGCCGCGACCTGGTCCCTGGTTGCGTCAAGTCCATCCCCACCATCAGGGGCCCTGGTGAAGGGCAGCCTGGGACTTAGACTCCGCGCCCTGAGGGACTTCAGTCTGTTGGTGGTGGTTGTCGTCAGCCAGTGCGTTACCCTGCCACTAGGCCTACCTGTCCGTTCCACAGCCCTGCCCTGACATTACACAAGTGCCATGAATCCTGACGGTGCAGGTACGCCTTCACTTCCTATGTTGGTTGCCAGACTGGATCAACAGGATCTCCTGTTGGATCAGTTCGCTCAGGCGTTGCAAACTCTGCTGGCACGCACCGCGCACCTTACTCCTGGTGTTATTAGGCCGGTTGTCACTCCGGTGGTCGCTCCCGCTGCTGTTCCGCTTGCTGTGCCTACCGCCGCGGCTGATGCGGCACCCGCGGTGTCCAGAGGTATGACCGGTTCAGCCCCTCTTCCGCAGCGCTTTGGGGGTGAGCCGAGTCAGTGTCGTGGGTTCCTTAACCAGGTGGGGATTTACTTTGAATTAATCCCCTACGCTTTTCCGACTGAGAGGTCAAAGGTGGGTTTCCTCATCTCACTACTCTCAGACAAGGCCTTGGCCTGGGCGAATCCCTTATGGGAGAGGAATGACCCCGTGATTCACGAGTTTTCCGGTTTTGTCGATGCCTTCCGTAGGGTATTCGATGTACCGGCTCGCTCCGCCTCGGCTGCCAAGCTGCTCATGTCTATGCATCAGGGTTCACGGACCGTGGCCGAGTACGCCATAGAGTTTCGTACCCTGGCAGCAGAGGTGGGTTGGAACAATGAGGCTCTGGTGGCTGCGTTTTTTCAGGGTCTTTCTGATGCATTGAAGGACGAGATCGCAGCCAAGGAATTGCCTGTGGAGCTGGAAGCACTAATTTCCTTCCTGATCCTGATTGATACAAGGCTCAGGGAGAGGCCTTCACTCAAGGAACGCCTGCGGAGGCCTTCCAATCGACTGGCACCTGCGTTTTCTATCCCACCCATTCCTCCCTCTCCTCCCACGCCTCCTGGGGATAGATTGTCTGGTGGTGAGCCCATGCAGCTGGGGTTTGCTCGCCTTTCCGAGGGAGAGCGGGCCGCTCGGCGTCGGGAGGGTCGCTGCCTGTACTGTGGTCTTGGTGGGCACTTTCGGCAGTCCTGTCCGGTCCGTCCGGGAAACGCTCGCACCTGAGATCCTGTCGGGGACAGATCTTGGGTGGAGTCTCCTCGTCCCCGGCGTTCCGCAGAGATAAGCCACTGATCACCGTTGTCCTCTCTTGGGCGGAGGGCTCGGTGACGGCCCAGGCGTTGGTAGATTCTGGGGCTGGCGGGTTGTTTATGGACAGCTCGTTTGCTGCCCAGCACTCCATTCCCCTGCAGGCTCGAGTTACCCCATTGGTTCTCGAGGCGATAGATGGCAGGCCCCTGCAACCACCGCAGGTTACCCACGAGACTATGCCAGTTGAGGTAGCTATTGGGGCTGTTCACAGGGAGTTGGCCTGTTTCCAGGTGATTTCTTCTCCGCACTATTCGGTGGTTTTGGGGTATCCCTGGCTCCAGATGCACAATCCAACCTTCAATTGGCAAACTGCCGAGATTCTCTCGTGGTCTTCACAGTGTGGGGCCGGGTGCATCCGTGGGCCGGTTAAGGTGTTGTGTGCCTCCTCAGACTCTGCGTTGCCCACTGATTATGGGGAGTACCAGGACGTGTTTGATAAGGTACGCGCTGGTGCCTTACCTGCTCATCGTCCTTACGACTGCGCCATATCCTTGCAACCCGGTGCCACTCCTCCGCGTGGCAGGGTGTATCCTCTCTCGGTTGCGGAGAATAAGGCCATGGAGGAGTACGTTGCGGATGCGCTTTCCCGGGGGCACATTCGTAAGTCTACTTCCCCAGCAGGAGCGGGCTTTTTCTTTGTAAAGAAGAAGGGTGGTGAATTGAGGCCTTGCATCGATTATAGGGGTCTCAATCGAATCACCACTAAGAATGCCTACCCGATTCCCTTGATTACTGAGTTGTTCGACCGCCTTAAGGGGGCAACAGTCTTTACCAAACTTGACCTTAGGGCGGCGTACAACCTCGTACGGATCAAACAGGGGGATGAGTGGAAGACCACGTTTAACACCAGAACCGGTCACTACGAATACCTGGTGATGCCCTTCGGGTTGTGTAACGCGCCCGCAGTTTTTCAGGAATTCATAAATGATGTCCTTCGTGACTTGTTGCAGCAGTGCGTGGTAGTTTACTTGGATGACATCCTGGTTTACTCTGCCTCCATGGAGTCCCATATCCAGGATGTCAAGCAGGTGCTGCAACGATTACGTGAGAACGAACTTTTTTGTAAACTTGAGAAGTGCGAATTCCATCGATCCCAAGTTGCCTTTTTAGGCTACATCATTTCTGCGGAGGGATTCTCCATGGACCCTCAGAAGGTTTCGGCAGTTCTGCAGTGGCCTCGTCCCAATGGCCTTCGGCCCATTCAGCGCTTTTTAGGTTTTGCCAACTACTATCGGAAATTCATCAGAAATTTCTCCACGCTGGCAAAACCTCTCTCAGACCTAACCAAGAAGGGCAGCAATCCTCACGAGTGGCCATCCGAGGCCATCGTAGCTTTTGAGGCTCTGAAATCCGCCTTCGCTTCGGCTCCGATACTGTCTCATCCCAATCCTGGATTGCCCTTCGTCCTTGAGGTTGATGCATCCGAGACAGGAGTAGGCGCTCTCCTGTCTCAACGTCGGTCGCCCGATGGACCCCTACTTCCCTGTGGGTTCTACTCCAGGAAGCTTTCCTCTGCAGAGTGCAACTACCAGATTGGAGATAGGGAGTTGTTGGCAATCATTCTGGCTCTCAAGGAATGGAGGCACCTGCTCGAGGGCTCCGCAGTTCCGGTCCTCATTCTTACCGATCATAAGAACCTGACTTATCTTTCGGAGGCCAAAAGATTGACACCCCGTCAAGCCAGATGGGCCTTGTTCTTGTCGCGGTTCAACTATGTGGTCTCCTATTTGCCTGGTTCCAAGAATGTCAGGGCTGATGCATTATCGCGGCAATACTCTGAGTTGTCCAGGGAGGACTCTGAGCCAACCTCGGTCATACCTCCGGATCATATCCTGGCTGCCATTCGTACCAGTCTGACTTCTCCCCTTGGGGAGCAGATTTTGGCGGCTCAAACTGACGCTCCTCCCGAGAGACCGGAGGGTAGATGTTTTGTACCCGAGGGGTTGCGCACCCGTCTGCTGCGTACCTACCATAACTCCAAAACTGCCGGGCATCCGGGGAGGAACCAGTTGTCTTGGGTCGTCTCTCGGTTGTTCTGGTGGCCAACTCTCCGTGCCGACATCGCCTCTTATGTAGCGGCATGTTCGATCTGTGCCCAGAATAAATCTCCACGGCATCTTCCAATGGGTCTTCTGCAACCCATTCCCAATGGGGAGCGTCCTTGGTCACACCTGGGCATGGACTTTATTGTAGACCTCCCTGTGTCTCGGGGTCATACGGTCATCCTCATGGTCGTCGATCGTTTTTCCAAAATGTGCCATTGTATTCCACTCAGGAAATTACCAACAGCGCAAGAACTGGCCACGGTCTTTTCCAGGGAGATTTTTCGCCTGCATGGGTTGCCCAAGGTGATTGTCTCGGACCGCGGGAGTCAGTTCGTGTCCAGATTCTGGCGCGCCTTCTGCTCCCAGTTGGGCATTAGTCTCTCCTTTTCTTCAGCCTACCACCCGCAGTCCAATGGGGCTGCGGAGCATTCCAATCAGGCCTTAGAACAATTCCTTCGGTGTTATATCTCGGACCATCAGGACGATTGGGCCGATCTCCTGCCTTGGGCTGAGTTTGCCAGGAACTCAGCGGTCAACTCCTCCTCCGGGATGTCCCCCTTCATGGCCAACTATGGGTACCAACCCGCGGTATTACCTGAGAGGTTCTCACCACAGGACATTCCGGCTGTGGAGAACCATCTTGCTGCCCTGCGTTCTTCATGGGGGCAGATCCAGAGGGCTTTGAGGGACTCGGCTCAGCGTCAGAAGTTCCAGGCTGATCGCAGACGGTTGCCCGCTCCTTCATACCAGGTCGGCGATCGGGTGTGGTTGTCTACTCGTAACCTCAATCTTCGGGTGCCCACACCCAAACTAGCTCCCCGTTTTGTCGGTCCTTTTCGCATTCTCCGCAAGGTGAATCCGGTGGCCTATGCCCTTGCCCTTCCACCTGGGATGCGGATCTCCAATATCTTTCATGTATCACTGTTGAAACCTCTGATCTGCAATCGCTTCACTACCTCTCTGCCTCGGCCCCGTCCCATTCGGGTTGACGGTCATGAGGAGTATGAGGTGAGCCGGATCCTGGACTCTCGATTGGTGCGCGGCCGATTACAGTTCCTGGTTCATTGGCGCGGTTATGGTCCCGAGGAGCGTTCCTGGGTTCCTTCCGCGGATGTCCATGCTCCTGCCCTCCTCCGCGCGTTTCATACCCGCTTTCCTCGGAAACCTTTTGTTGAGCCGCGGAGGGGGAGGGGCCCTTGAGGAGGAGGTACTGTCAAGGTCCTACCTTTTCCCAGAGGTTATGTTACTCCATGTGCTAGCATCCATCTTGGATTTCTGCTGAGCATGATGGGAATCTTTTATGCCTTCAGGTCTCTGAGGTCCATCCCCCAGAGGGGTGTGGCTGAGTACATATAAGCCTGGGATCTGCACATGCTCTTTGCACTTGTGTCTTGTGTCTTGGTCTTGCTACAGCTCTGTGTATACGCTCGTGACTCTTCTGGTATTCTGACTCGGCTTGTGACTAAGACCATTCTCTGCCTTTCCCTTTGATCTGACCTTCTGTTGCTGAACCCGGCCCGTGACCTGTGATTCTCTGTCTACTGTTCTGTACTGTTTTGTCCCGTTGTTATTGACCCGGCTTGTCTGACTACGCTATTGTCATTCTCACCAACTACACGCCATTGGCGGCGGCCATTACCGCAGCTGGGGTGTCTCGGGGGCCGCGACCTGGTCCCTGGTTGCGTCAAGTCCATCCCCACCATCAGGGGCCCTGGTGAAGGGCAGCCTGGGACTTAGACTCCGCGCCCTGAGGGACTTCAGTCTGTTGGTGGTGGTTGTCGTCAGCCAGTGCGTTACCCTGCCACTAGGCCTACCTGTCCGTTCCACAGCCCTGCCCTGACACTGGTAGAGTGGTGGACTGACCTATAAATATGGTAGAGTCAGGCTGACAGAGGAGTAAGGTGGAAGATGGACTGCTGAGGAGACTGCCATTGTCTAGGAGGGGATCCCTAAGTCTCGGGAGGGGGGGTGGGCAACCTCTAGGCTGGGCTTGGGCTGGCTCAAGAGGATACATTCTGCAGAGAGGCGCTGATGGGATCAAGAACTAAGAGCAAAGAGGACAGTGACAGTACAGCAGCATACTTTGGGATATACAAGGGGAAAGACTGCAAAATGTAGCAAGCTTTCTAAGGACAGCATTGAGCTCAATCCTTTATCCTTTTCCTGGGAGAGAGGCTGTGGAGCTGGGAGAAGCTCTGTAAGGGGTAGAGATGAGGTCTCTGCATGTAGTTATGAGAAGTAAAGTGATTTCTGAGGGGCTGCTAGTTCCTCGCCGGAAGGAGTAGCTGTTACTGATCAGCAATGACTAATGGCTTTCAGGAAAAGAACAGTGAAGGATCTGCTTTGTACTTAGGAAGGAAGTGTCCCCCTCCCATTGATTTGAAGCAAATTGGGCATCCCATTATTCCTATCCAAGTTGAATTCCCCTAAAAAACAACAAAACCAAGTTTATGGTCTGGTCACTGTCTTTGGATGCAAGTCTATGTTACAAATACCTGTTTCCTGGCTGTGTGAACAGAAGTTTAGGGATACCCACAACAGGGTAGCGCTACATGGGTAACTCACAAGACTGTATTATGTAAACATTTGATAGGCCTTTCTGCAGCATGCAACACAGAAAAATGACATAAATTGTTCTCACTAACTAAAGAATTGGACAGTCTACACATCACTGGCTCTACAAATTTCACAGAAACACTTGGAGTTGGACACGCTCCTTCCTGGGAGGGTGGAGGGACCAATTAGATGGTCTAAAGAAACATTCTTCTTGCAGAGTAATTCAGCTTCTACAATGTTTGCACGTAAGCCTAATTATACCCTTCATTCCCCCAGGTTTATAGACCTTGCAGCAAATTTTTACACCAACCTATAGTATTCGCCTGTTACTTTGATACCTTCATCAGCTGTATTCTGGTTAGACACCATACCAGTACCCCCTCTTTCACTTTCCTAAATGGCTATATTTAAGGCTCCCACTTGCACAGATGAGGAAATCCATAGGTCATTAAATCTCTAAAGTCCTCTACTGCTCCCAGTTTATCGGGTTCACCTCGGTCTATTATAGGAAGTTTGCCATTATACTAGTTCCTCATCTAAATTTTCTTTTTAATTTATTTCTATATGTTGACAGGTAATCATTTTCCTGAAGTTTTGGGAGCAGTGATATGTTGCCTAATACCAATTAGGCAACATATGACTGCTCCCAAAACTCAATAAAGATCATTCTTTACCACAAAACTTTAGACCAATTTCTGTTATTAATAATGACCTTAAAATATTTAGCAGACTATTAGAAGGCAGAGTTGCCTCAGTCATCCTTACTTTAATCTCCCCCGCCCAGTCAGGATTTACTCCTAACAGATTGATCACTGATAACAACTGTATAGTATCGAACATTATTCAAGATGCCAATTCATGAGCTCAAATTCTCCTGCTTCTTAGTTTAGACATACAGTATTTACTGCATTTGAATGTATATCCTTACAAATAAGATATTATGACTTTTGTGCTGACTTCTTTCACAGGTTTCAGGCCTTGTATCATTCACCTAAAACTAGAATAAAGCTTCCTGGCTGTAACTCAGATTTCTTCGCAATGACAAGGGGCACCAGACAGGGGTGTCCTTTGACCAGCCTTATGTTTGCACTAGCTATAGAACCTTTAGCTATCACTGTCACCCTGCATCCTGATATTAGGGGCTAAATGTGTTAATTGTACAAATATAAGCATTGCTTATATGCTGATGATATGGTGTTATTTCTGTCTCAGCTAGCCAAGTCCCTGCCAAATTTACTCACACCTTTGCGACAATTTGCTTACCTTTCTAGACAGACAGTCAACTTTACTAAATCCATAGCCATACCTATTGATATTTCCCTTTCTCACCGCTAGAAACTCTGTTCATTTTTTCATTTTACCCAGGTCTACTGACTTTTATTACACTGCTCAAAAAAAAGTAAAGGAACACTTTGAAAACACATCAGATCTCAATGGTGAAAAATATCATGCTGTATATCTATACTGATATGGACTGGGTAATGTGTTAAGAGTGTATGGATGCCCCATCATTGATGGAAATGAAAATTATCAACCTACAGAGGACTGAATTCAAAGACACCCCGAAAATCAAAGTGAAAAAATTATGCAGCAGGTTAGTCCATTTTGCTGAAATTTCATTGGGGGGCATGCTCCTAATGAGACAATGGACAATGGATGGTGTCCTGGGGAATTTCCTCCCACATCTGGAACAAGTTATCATTGACCTCCTGGACAGTCTGAGGTGTAACGTGGCTGTGTCGGATGGACCAAAACATGATATCATAGAGGTGTTCTATTGGATTTAGGTCAGGCGACGTGGGGCCATTTAATGGTATCAATTCCTTCATCCTCCAGGAACTGCCAGGATACTCTTGCTACATGAGGCCGTGCATTTTCGTGCACCAGGAGGAACCCAGGACCAACTGCACCAGTGTAGAGTCTGACAATGGGTCCCAGGGTTTCATCCCAATATCGATTGGCAGTCAGGGTGCCATTGTCTATCCTATAAAGGCCTGTGCGTCCCTTCATGGATATGCCTCCCCAGACCATCACTGATCCACCACCAAAACGGTCATGCTGAACAATGTTACAGGCAGCATAATGTTCTCCATAGTTTCTCCAGACCCTTTCACATCTGTCACATGTGCTCAGGGTGAAACTGTTCTCATCTGTGAAAATCACAGGGCGCCAGTGGTGGACCTACCAATTCAATGGCAAATGCCAATCGAGCTCTATGGTGCCAGGCAGTGAGCACTGAGCCCACTAGGGGAGAGCGGGCCCTCAGACAACCCCCATGAAGTCTGTTTCTGATTGTTTGGTCAGAGACATTCACACCAGTTACCTGCTGTAGGTCATTTGTAAGGCTCTGGCAGTGCTCATCCTGTTTCTCCTTGCACAAAGGAGCAGATACCGGTCCTGCTGATGGGTTAAAGACCTTCTACGGCCCTGTCCAGCTCTGCTAGAATAACTGCCTGTCTCCTGGAATATCTTCCGAGCTCTTGAGACTGTGCTGGGAGACACAGCAAACCTTCTGGCAATGGCACATATTGATGTGCAATCCTGGAGGAGTTGGACTGCCTGCGCAACCTCTGTAAGGTCCAAGTATTGCTTCATGCTACCAGTAGTGACACTGACCCTAGTCAAATTCAAAACCAGTGAAAAACAGTCAGTAAAGATGTGTAGGGAAAAAAAAGTCAGTGGCCTCCACCTGTAAAACCATTCCTGTTTTAGAGGTCATCTCATTGTTGCCAGTCTAGTGCACCTGTTGTTAATTTCATTAACACAAAAGCAGCTGAAACTGATTAACAACCCCCTCTGATACTTAACTGGCCAGATCAATATCCCAGGAGTTTCATTGAGTTGATGTTATACTCTAATTAAAAAGTGTTCCTTTAATTTTTTGAACAGTGTATATAGAAAAAACACTTACTATGAAGACATACAAATATATATTCATTACATCACTTTCATGGCATGCTTTACTAGATATTGGTCGATATCTAAGCAACTAAGTATTGTTTTGAACTGGCAGTACAAATTCTTTTTTAAATTTCAAATACTTTAGCTAATAAAGTCAAATGTGTATTATGGTAAATGCATACTGGGGAGGGATCAAACAACCTTCCATATAACTCAAAGACACAAATCTCATTCCTCACAAATTTTATTTGAGCAAAAATGTTCAATGACTTACCAAGACATCTTGGAAAAGCTGGTTCCCACTCACTATTCTGATTACATTTAATAGTGTCAGATCCATTCAACACATAGTCTGATGTGCACCTGAATCTCACAACAGAATTCAAATTATATGGGCCTGAACCTCCATATATCTTCCTTGCATTGAATACATGTGGATTAAAGCAATTAACCACTGTGGATGAAAAACATATTATTAGATATTATTATTAATATACAATACATATTGATATGTAGCTATGATTTCAAGAAGAATTAGAAACATTTGATGTGTGCTATAGTATTTTTTTTTTATCTATTTACTTAAAGAACAAAACTGTATCTGAGCACCACAAACTGAAAACACTATTTAATTCATTTTTAATATCCAAAGCAAACTTACCCATTCATTCATGTCTGCATGATCTATTTTGTTGAGAAATCATTTTGAAAAAGATTCCCCTTCCCTAGCTTTTCTACCCGTGTCCATTGTGGGTAAGGCCAGATGATTCAGGTAACATTTACTTTCTGGAATCAATCTCCCTTAGCTTAGACAGGAGGATATGCTTAACTGAGAAAACCCCTCCTCCTCTTCTCAGATGAAAGAAAAAAAATGCCCAAGACAACTCATGGAATATATGACATCATTTTGTCCTTGACCAGAAACTAGGAAGCAACTAAAGAAATGTAAACAAAAGAAACCAGCTCTACAGGGTAACCGGCATGTAGGTGCTACATCCTCAGTTAAACAAATGAAATAAAGAGTGAGTGTGGGATCATGCAGATGTATGTGGTTGGGTGGGAGGTGTGGTATGACTGTCTGTGAATGTATGATTATGTTGTGATGGTGTGTGTGCATTTGTGGTGCATATATCTAGTGTGCTATAGTTTGAGTGTGGTTTCTAGGAGGTAATACGTTTGGTTTTAGATTTTTTGGCTTTTGGGTTTTTGTGGTTGAGGATTTAAGAATGGTTTTGTTGTGAAGGGTTTATTGGCACCATGTTAGCTGTTATTATGCTCCCTAGATACTACATCTTTATAATACTTATTTATATTAGGTCCATATTTTGGGTATTTTTAACCCCCTAATATCTGGATTTTTAGAGCTGCCTATTTCTCAAGTCACCTCCTGCCCTTGGTTGTGGTGGCTGCCCCTGTGTGTACTCCAATGCTTTGATGCTCGTTTTTTTCTTTTTTTTCTTTTTGGGAGGGGGGGGGTGTTTCTCTTGAGAGATGTAGTGTGGCCACCTGGAGATACCAAGAAGTGTCTAGAAGGTTTTTATAATTTTGTGGTAAGGTATTTGTTACCATTTAGAATATCACTAGTATACTGTTTGTACTTTCTATGTATATGTTTGTTATAAATATGGTTTATACTTGACTGTACTTGTCATAATTCTATATTATAGATAACCTGTACTGTGCTCCTGAGGAAGCAGAATTTGCTGCAAAATGTATTGAGCCTGTAGTCTGTGGACAACACCATAAATATCCAGCATTGTGGATAGGCTTAAAGGATAAGTCCACCTTTGGGAACCTGTTACATGTTCCACCCCTCCCTGTGAAAGCAGTAAGAGAAAAAGTTCCCCATACTAGATGTCAGTTTTTAAAAACAGCACGGCTATGCATGGCTCCGCCCACATGGCCACATTATTCATTCAGAGAGTACTACCTTTGAGGCTGTCAGCTTGTAGTTCTCAATGAACTACCACAGCACTGTTGAGCACTGTGGTAGTTCATGGTATATTCCTGTCAGACTGTATCTGCTTGCCCATACGGGATGTATGGTCAAGCCTGTACACTGACAGTTTGAAATAGTCCTGCATGGCACCAGTGATCTGCTGATCGCTAATGCAATGCTTTCCAGGCTCAAAAAAAAAGTAAATACACATTATTTTACCTGTAAAAAAATGGTGAACTTTTCCTGTAACGTCTAACCATATATGTATTTCATCATGATCACGGCAATGTAGTACAGGTTTACAACATAATCATTCATAAGACAAATACTGATATTTATATGATTTAAAAACTTTTATGATTTTAAGTTATTGTATATATAATAATAATTGTATAATAATATATTGTATATATAAAATAATAAACATTTTTTATATTGTAAATGTCTTGTAAATTTCATGTGTGGTGCCTTAAAAGCCAAATTGTTTTTTTTCTACCTTTTATTCAATTTGCAGAAATGTAAAATAAACCATGAAGGGGTATATGTCACACAGGGTGCTCACTGATGCAGGTTGAAGGGCTCCAGGATGTTTATTCGGAGTAGAGAAAAATGTTTTTCTGTTTTCTCCAGGATTGGTAACTCCTTGATTAGGTTCTGGAATACAGAGGTTTTGAAGAGTCTTGGGAGGATGATTCCTCCAACCCTGGGTGCACATCTTTCCCCTGGAGACAACCTGCTGCTGGAGCAAAATGTGCAAAGAGGCACTAAGAGAGTGTTTATTGTGGCCACAAGGAGAGGTGCGCTAGCCAGGAGACTGAGAAGGTTATGAATAAGTACAGTTTAGTGTGAAAAGTGTCAACATCCTGCTAATCTGCATCCCTATCCAGTACACTGTCCTTTTGGAGTATTGATGGAAGAAATAGTTGAACAAATCTACAGTGGCATGCAGCCATTTCTTCTTATTATCACACTAGAAATTTATGTTTATGTTTATGATAATGTTGAAAACCCCTGCAAGAGTAGCCTTTAAAGTTTTTTTTTAACTTTGTTATTAAATAAAAGTGGGCCAAAAGCCCTGAAAAATGTACTTCCCTGGCTGGATTAAAGTTGATAAAAAGTAATATATGTGACCTAAACCTTCACAATGTATATTCAGTGTTCCTCTAAATTCCTATGGCAAGCTGTCAATGCTGCTTCTGCAGCAATGGAATCCCAAGCAGTGTTGTCAGCCCTGCCTGAGTTCTCTCCTGCTGTACCACAGAAGGTTAGGAGAGAGGAGAAGGGGTAATGTTCTGTAGTACAGCAGGGTTGAGCTCCGACAGGGATGAAATGGGCATCAACTGTGCTGTGAAATATTGCATGTTGCAGTAACTTATAACATAATGCACAAAAAAAATTACTTCAATGTAGCACATATATATATATATATATAGTACAAACCTTCCTTTTTTGGTTTTATGGGGAGCAGATCTTTTCCATGGCTTAACTGTATACAATGTTGTTTGATGACAAAGGTTGGTATTTTTTATACATCCACAGACCAGTCAGGAATTTAAGATCGAAGAATCTTATACTTGTCAGTCCTCATATGTCATTTATGTTTTTTGCTGCCCATGCAAATTGTTATATGTGGGGGAAACTACCGAAAAGATGAAAGATCAGATCACACAGCACAGGTGCTTGATCTGCAACAGACGACCAGGACTCCCTATCCCTAGATATTTTATAGGACAGGGACATACTGATACTAATTTGTGCATTATGATCCTAAAAGGGACATCTAAAGATAGGAAAGGGGGCGAAAGTATTTTGCCACTTAAGAGAAGAGAGGTCTGATGGATCAACAAACAAAACACACAGCAATCACAAGGTTTTAGCAAGGACTATAAACTGTATCTCTTCTTGTAAAGCTTTTTTTTTATTTTGCTTTTTGCTTTTTTTTTATTTTTCTTTTAGATGCATTAAGAAGGGTGTATCTAATACTGTTGCAATTTTATAACTTACCTCTGCACTCAGGGGCATTTGAACTCCATTGTCCATCCTCCTTACATGAGATGGAACTTTCACCTATAAGTGCCAAATTTCTGATGCAGGTGTATGTCACAGAGTCAAGATAGGTATATTCCTCCTTTAAAGGAGAAACTGCACCATTGATAATATTTGGTGGTGGTGGGCATAGATGAGCTGAAATGAAACAAATGAGAATCTGTATTAAAAATATAAATGCTGCCTAAAAGATTGCATCAACATTTCAGTTACATTAAACACTGCATGAATAAAAAATGGATAGATTACATTGTCTGATACCTTTACTTTTTTCCAAAGGCAGTACTGTTTAAGTGCATAAGAAGAAAAAACTATTTTTGCTATGGATAAAATAGGGAAGTATTAGAACAGTGGCCTCCAAACTGCAGCCCTAGGGCTGGATGCAGATCTATGCTTGCCTTTATCCGTCCCTTGAGGCATTACTCCTGCCACTGACACCAAAAATGGGGCATAATTCCTGCCACTGATGCCAACAGTGGAGCACTATTCCTTTCACTGACATCAATGATGGGGCATGGTTCTTTCCACTGACAACATAAACTGGGCACTACTCCTCCCACTGACACCAACTATTTCTTCCCCTTGGGCATTGCTTACTCCAACTGGGCACAGTCCAGCCCCACTAAAGTCTGAAGGACTGTAAACTGGCCCTTTCTTTAGAAAGTGTAGAGACCCCTGGATTAGAACCTGTGTTGCATTTTTGCAGCTATTTGGGGCTCCTTTAGACAGATGTACCCTCATCTTCCTGTCCTACTGACAATAGTTTTACTAGAAAGGAAGTGAGGTAATATCTTCAACAGGGACACAGAGAGAAATACAAATCTGATAGGGATTCTAGCCTTTCCTTACTATTTACTGTATATCTGTGTAGACATTGGAGAGTTACCCCCACTTACATCTTGTAATATGTTGTCAGCAGGAAGGGAAGTGAGGATAAATCTCTAACAAGGCCCCTGATAGCAGGTAAAACTTAACGGGTGTTCTAGCCTTCCCCATTCTCTCTAAAACTAAGACGAATGTAAGATATGTAGAGTTACAAAATTACGTATATGCAGCATATGCACCATGTAAAAGAAATTATGTACAACATTTCAAACTGAAGAAACAAGAAAAAGGAGTAGGAGTAGGAACAAGTACACAGATAGTGAAATAGGAACTTTTGATCTGTATACTACAACTACTGTAGGTCTTTGACAGAAGTACTGGAGTTGTTTTTTCTTCACAACAACTATACACCTACAGTAGTATTACCAGAAGGATACAGCATTAGAAATAGCTAATAGCTAAAATTTAAAAATGAGCATGTGCCTTTGTTCCAACCCTGCTTAATGTTTGACTATGTTTGACCAAGATGATTTGTATCTAACTGACTGAATAGAGAATATATGTTACGGATATTGTGTATAGTAGTTATTCATTTAAATCATGTCAGAAAATGAGATTAGTGAAACTGAGAGTTTTCCATTTCCAAAATAATTTGTGAAATTCTATAATCAAAAAAAGAAAAACTATGGTGCTTTTTGTTGTTTTTAAAGGTTACAATTGGCTCCTGATGGGAAGCAATTGAATGCTAATCTTCATTCGAGAAGTGGAAAAAATATTTGTAAAAATATAGTTACATAGGTAGTCTAGCTGACAAAAAGACAAAAGTCCATCCAGTTCAACCATTAAGAAAAAAAGTTATAATCCTATACCCACAGTTGATCCAGAGGGAGGCAAAAACACCCAGCAAAGCATGATTCAATTTGCTCATGCAGGGAAAAAAATTCCTTCCTGATCCCCCGAGAGGCAATTGGATATTCCCTGGATCAACTTTACCTATAAATGTTAGTATCCAGTTACATTCTGTGTATCTACGAAAGAATCCAGGACTTTTTTAAAGCAATCCACTGAGCTGGCCAGAACCAACTCTTGAGGGAGTCTATTCCACATTTTCACAGCTCTCACTGTGAAGAAACCTTTCCGTGTTTGGAGATTAAATTTCTTTTCCTCCAGACGTAAAGAGTCCCCCCTTGTCCTCTGTGATGACCTCAGGGTGAATAATTCTACACCGAATTCACTATATGAACCACTGATGTATTCATACATGTTGATCATATCCCCCCTTAGTCTCCTTTTCTCAAGAGAGAATAAATTCAGTTCCTCTAATCTTTCCTCATAGCTGAGCTCCTCCATGCCTCTTATCAATTTGGTTGCCCTTCTCTGCACTTTCTCCAGTTCCCCAATGTTCTTTTTGTAAATTGGTGCCCAAAACTGAACTGCATATTCCAGATAAGGTATTACTAATGATTTGTACAGGGGTGTAGTTAACCCCTGTCTTGACCACTGAAATCTATATGCTATATTGCTTAAGATATGCCAGACCTCCATATGCTATGTTATGAAATACATATTCCTGCTCACTTATGCTTTACTTAATCCTGCTTACCATACTCTATAAGCCATGTTGTAAATTGGAAATTCCTAACTGCTTCAACCTGTGGCAGATTCTTTTGACTACTTCACCCTTTAAGCTGTGCTGTATGTTACACACTCCTGCCCACTTCAGACCAGGTTCACATATCTGTAGGACTGGTTTCAGTGCAATTTGTAAAAAGAGTCCTGTGCGGTTTCATTCAGCGGTTCAGGTGTGAATTTTTAAAGTGTATGACACTGGAAATCACACCTGAAACTGACTGAAAATCATACTTGACTATTTTTAAACACATCAGCCCCAAAAGTTTTTCCCTTCTCCTGACCAGGCCATTTTTTGCTATTCGGCACTGTGCTATTTCAACTGGTAATTGCGTGGTCATGCAATTCTGTACTGAAACAAAATGTATATCTTGTTTTTTCACACAAATAGAGTTTTTTTAGTGGTATTTGATCACCACTGGGTTTTATATTTTTTGTGATACAAATGAAAAAAAACATAAAATTTTGATAAAAAACCTCCAATATTTTCTACTTTCTGTTATACAAAATATCCAATAAACTCAAATTTAGTCATACATTTAGGCAAAAATATATTCTGCTACATATCTTTGGTACAAAAAAAATAATATGTGCATATTAATTTGTATGTGTGGAAGTTATAGCGTCTACAAACTATGGTATTTATATTGGAGTTTACGCAGCTTTTACTTTCTGACTGCCTATCACATTTCTTGAGGTGTTAAAATACCAGGGCAGTACAAAACCCCCCAAAATGACCCCTTTTTGGAAAGTAGACACCCCAAGGAATTTACCAAGAGGCATGTTGTGTCCATAGAAGGCTTCTTTTTTGCCACAAATCTTTAGAAAATTAAATTTTTTTTTTACACAAAATGGTCACTTAAATGATATATTGCTCACTCATGCCACGGGTATATGCGAAATAACACCCCAAACACATTCTGCTACTTCTCCTGAGTATGGGGATATCACGTGAGAGACTTTTTGGCACCCTAGCCACATACACGCCCCCAAAATACAATGACCACCTCCAGACTTTTAAAGGGCATACGTTTTTCCTCATATCACTTCCTCACTAACTATCACAGTTTCGGACAACCCCCAAATTACTATTTTTCAGTATTTTTCAGATATTATTTTTGTCACAGGGTTTTGAAAAAGAATTAAAATAAAATAGAAAAAATACATTTTTATTTTCTTTCTTGATTTTCGAAAAAATTGTGGCAACAAATGAGATCTACAAAATATCATGCCTCTTAGCAAAGACCTAGGAGTGTCTGCTTTTCAAAAAGGGGTCATGGAGTACTTCTACTCTCCTGGCATTTCAGGTCCAACATTTGAAGGTTATGCCAGACATCACCCAGTTTTCTAACTGCTTGAAGACCAAACCTTTTCTAATGCTTTTTCTTTCCTTGAAAAAACAGGGGTTTTTTTTTGCTAGAAAATTACTTTGAACCCAAAAACATTATATATATATTTTTTAGAGGCCCTATAGAATAAAACGGTGGGTGTTGAAATGTTTTATGTCACACAGTATTTGCACAGTTGGTTGGAAAAAATATACTTTTTAGAATTTTAATGCACAAAAACACAATTTATTGCCCAAGTGTTTATTTAAATATAAAAGATGATTTTACGTAACTGGATACCAAACATGACATGCTTTAAAATTGCACATACCCGTGCAACGGTGACAAGTTACCTAAATTTGTAATATCCATAGGCAATGCTTTAAAAGCCTTTACAGGTCACCACTTTACATTTACACAGGAGGTCTAGTGCTAGAATTATTGCCCTTGATCTGATGTTCACGATGATACCTCACATGCATGGTACAATCTCTGTTTTGCATTTGAGCATGAGCAGGGGGATGGGGGTGGGGGCGAATTTTCTTTTTTAACTATTTATTTAGCTTTTTTTAAGATTATTTTTATACTGTCCCTTTCACTTTTTTTTCTTTCAATCACTTTTATTGCTTTCACAGGGAATGTAAATATCTTCTGTGATAGCAATAGGCAGTGACAGATATTTTTTTCTGAGAAATCTGTGGTCTATTAGTGTCTAGATCTCTCCTCTGCCCTTAAAGCATCTGATCACACCAAGATCGGTGTGATCACATGCTTTCCAAATTTAAAATGGCGCTGTTTATATCCGGTGAAATGGAAATGATGAAATGCTTGTAGCTTCTGGTCTCTTAGACCATAGAGATGATGGAGGCCTTCCAACCTCCAATCCGCTCTATTGTCAGCCTGCTGGCTGCATTTTTTGGTTCCCCTGTGAGACGGGAGAGCCTAAGAAAACCTTGGAAGGCAGCGGTGGTCCCTTCCCACTGCTTGTAAAAGTCGTCCAGTGGCTAATTAGCAGCTACAATTGTTTTTATATGAAAGCTGAACCGCCAGCTGAAAACAATGATACCAGGATGATGCCTGTAGCTGCAGGCATCATCCCGGTATAACCATTCAAAGTGCAGTGAAGTACCAGTATGTTGCTGGCCCATGTTGGGCATATACAGTTGCAAGAAAAAGTATGTGAACCCCTTGGGATTAAGCAGAGTTTTGCATGATTTGGGCATAAAATGTGCTCTGAATGTCATCTAAGTCACAACAATAGAAGAACACAGTCTGCTGAACATAATACTGCACAAACATTAGATGTTGCCATGGTTTAATTGCACATAACATGTAAACATTCACAGTGCAGGGAGAAAAAAGTATGTGAACCTTTGGACTTAATAACTGGTTGACCCTCCTTTGACAGCAATAACCTCAACCAACATTTCCTGTAGTTGCAGATCAGACCTGCACAACGATCTGGAGTAATTTTGGACCACTCCTCTTCACAAAACTGTTGCAGTGTAGCAATATTCTTGGGATGTCTGGTGTGAATCGCTCTCTTAAGGTCATGCCACAGCATTTCAATGGGGTTGAGGTCAGGACTCTGACTGGGCCACTCCAGAAGGTATATTCTGTGCTGTTGCAGCCATTGTTTTGTTGAATTACTTGTATGCTTTGGGTCATTGTCCTGTTGCATCACCCATCCTCTGCGGAGCTTCAGTTGGCGGACAGATGGTCGTACGTTTTCCTGCAAAATGTCTTGATAAACTCTGGCATTCATTTTCCCATCAATGACAACAATCCGTCCAGGCCCTGAGGCAACAAAGCAGCCCCAAACCATGATGCTTCCTCCGCTATGTTTTACAGTGGGGATGAGGTTTTGATGTTGGTGTGCTGTGCCTTTTTTTCTCCACACATAGTGTTGTGTGTTCTTCCCAAACAACTCAATCTTGGTTTCATCTGTCCACAGTATATTTTGCCAGTGGTGCTGTGGAACATCCAGGTGCTCTTTTGCAAACTTCAAACGTGCTGCAATATTCTTTTTGGACTGCAATGGCTTCCTCCGTGGTGTCCTCCCATGTACTCCATTCTTGTTTAATGTTTTCCTTATTGTAGATGTGTCAACAAAAATGTTAGCATGTGCCAGAGATTTCTGTAGGTCTTTAGCTGACACTCTGGGATTCTTCTTTACCTCATGCAGCATTCTGCGCTGTGCTCTTGCAGTCATTTTTACAGGATGACCATGCCTAGGGAGAGTAGCAACAGTGCTAAACTTTCTCCATTTGTAGACAGTCTGTCTTACTGTGGACACATGAACATCAAGGCCTTTGGAGATAATTTTGTAACCCTTTCCAGCTTCATGCAAGTCAACAATTCTTGATCGTAGGTCTTCTGAGAGCTCTTTTCTGCGAGGCATGGTTCACATCAGACAGTGCTTCTTGAAACCAGTAAACCCAAAACAGGTGTGTGTTTTTTAAGGGCAGGACAGCTGTCAGCAACACATCCAATATCATCACACTGATTGGAGTCAAGGTTGGCTCACTCCTGGCTTCAATTAGCTCTGGGAGAAGTCATTAAGCTAGGGCCTCACATACTTTTTCCTCCCTGCACTGCGAATGTTTACATGTTATGTGCAATTAAACCATGGCAACATCTAATGTTTGTGTAGTATTATGTTCAGCAGACTGTGTTCTTCTATTGTTGTGACTTAGATGACATTCAGAGCACATTTTATGCCCAATTCATGCAAACCTCCACGGAATCCCAAGGGGTTCACATACTTTTTCTTGCAACTGTATGTAACAGCAGAGAACATGGGCATAGGATGAATCAGTTCTATGGACCAATATGACCGCAAGTCATTCTTTTTTGTAATGCCCATGTTTAGGGTTAGGCCCAAAAAGAGTTTTAAATTCAGCATTTAATTCATTAAATTCACCATTTGTTGGCAGCAAAGTAATGGTTTCTATTCATATTATTGTAAATTAATTATAAAGAACTAAATGACTATCCACCTGTAGACAGCATCAAGGGAAACTGTCATTTCATCAGTTGAAACGCACAGGCCCATACGTTTCTTTTCTTGAATGTTACTCTCTGGTTTATGCTGGAGTGCAGAATAGCCTCTTAAAGTGGTTGTAAACCTTAGACATGAAAAATGAACAAAGCATATCCTTCTACAGTGTGTACTTGTCTCAATCCAGAGCATTAAAGTGTTACTAAACCCACAACAGTAAAATATGTCTGTATATGCAGTAAAGCATGCTTGTTATACTCACTGTGGAACCTAAGGGGTTAATCCTCTGCATTGTGTAAAAATTCTGTTTGATTCTGACTTCTCTCATTCTCTCCTTCTTCCATTGCCCCCCTCTTATCTCCTGATAAGACATATTGTGTGGAGTCAATCTGCACATGCTCAGTTTGGTGTGTATTGCTAGATAGGGTTTTTATTTCTTGGGAGAGTGCATGTGATCAACACAGGGCCAATCAGCACTGTCCAGACAGAGGTCAGGGGTCCTGCATCCTCCTAGAGCAAAATAAAAACTCCTCCTACCAACTTTAACCAGTGCTCTGCTGAACACTGATAGAAGTCACAAGACTGCTCTAACTGCTGATGAGAAAAGGTATTTAGCAGTTTATATTTACTAAAATAATTGCATTTCTATGTTGTGTGCACTGTGGGAGACCAGATATAGTGAATGCAGGGTCCTGGGTTTAGCAACACTTTAAGCGTCATTTCTGTCTGCTGCCTCATTCCTCTGCTATCTGCGTGAGTCACTTCTAATAAGTTTTCCTGACACCAAGAGATATATGTTGACAGGGAGGGACCTACAGGTTGACAGCCTCAGCTCTGTTCCTGTGAGCTTTGTGGAGGGGGGGGTGTCATTTCCCTCCAATCAGCTCTCAGAGTTCTCCTCACTAAACTCTTCAGTGTGTAATTTCACTCTGCCCCCTGTTTTCTGAACCTTTAGACATGCTATATAAATTCAGCACTTGGAACTGATGTAGAGAAGAGAAGACTGCAGATAAAATAAGTATAATAACTTATGTATGAGGATATGCTTCATTTGTGTAACATCTGAGACCAGTCATTTCACTGGGTATATGTAAGGGTTTACAAACACATCTAATCAAATTATAAGGTTATACAGGCTATATGTGGCAATGACAAAGAGTATGGTATGCATGTGCTATGAAAAGAGAATGGTATTAACGACCTTAAAATACACACAAATAGGTGCCTATTGGCAAGCTAGAACACACTGTCGGTACTAAGAGTATACAGAGAATGAAAATTCCAAGGTGTTGGGAATAGGCATCAATCTAATCTGTATAATATAACAAAAACATGTGCCTTTAAATATTGACCATGAAAATATCCTAGGGCTGTTCCTTCAATAAATCAAATATTAAAAGACGAATACAAATTACGCTCAAAAACTTTGTATATAACATAAGTGATATAGAATGTGTTACACAAGGCTATAAAATTATCCACAAGTGATTCCACCACTGCTCACAAGCGTGAAGAACAACCTCCAAATGCTGCTACCACATGAAGTTAGGCATCTTATCAGTGGCAGTGAAATCACTTTTGGATAGTTTATAACAAATTGTTTTAGGACTTATGCTATATAAAATGTTTTGATTGTCTTTGTGGCTTGTATGGATCTAATCTGGTTTTCCTTGGTTAGGCATTTTGTTAACTGGAGAAAAGTTTTGGGGAGCTAGAAGAAATAACTTTGTTTAGATGGAAAGTGAATTGTCCTTTCTTTAGAGACAGAATGTAATGTGTAGTGAAGACCCACAATCTCCAACAGACTTGAACAGCTGCATTGCAGCCGCTGCGCACTGGATCACGTATCTGATACGTGACCAGCTCCTTGGGGTAGGGCACGCACCTGCGATCCCACTGTGCTATGATTCGTTACAGCACAAGTTGATCAGTGGGCCCCGGCCAATGACTGATCACTGGGATCCGCTTATAGGCTCAGTGATTCATGGAACAAAGCTCTGTGATTGTAAACAATACAGAGCTCTGAACAGTGGCAGGCAATCTTGCTGTTTTTTTATTCCCTTAGTAAAAGCATCACATACTACATACAGTTTAGGTCCATATACTGTATATTTAGACACAGGCAAAATTTTAGTTTTTTTCAGGTATTTACTAAAACATATTCAAGCTACAGTTATATAATGGATATGGGCTGAAAGTGCACACTCTCAGGTTTAATTTGAGGGTATGTACATCCAAATTGGAGGAAGTGTTTAGGAATTACAGCTCTTAAGAGTAGCCATCCCCCCTTTTTCCAAGGGACCAAAAAGTAATTGGACATTTGAATTAAAAGCGGTTTCATGGCCAGGTGTGGGCTACTCCTTTGTTATTTCTTCATCAATTAAGCAGGTAAAAGGTCTGGAGTTGATTCTAAGTGTGGTATTTGCATTTGGAATCTATTGCTGTGAACCTACATCATACGTTCAAAGGAGCCGTCCATGCAAGTGAAACAGGCCATTGTAAGGCTTCAAAAATTAAACAAATCCATCAGAGATAGCAGCAACATTAGGAGTGACCAAATCAATAGTTTGGTACATTTTGAGGAAAGAAAAACGCACTGGTGAGCTCAGCAACATAAAAAAGGCATGGACATCCATGGAAGACAACCGTGGTGGATGATCACAGTATCCTCTCTATGGTAAAGAAAAAACCTATTCACAACATCTAGACAAGTAAAGGACACTCTCCAGGAGGTGGGCGTATCATTGTCAAAGTCTACAATCAAGAGAAGACTTCATGAGAGCAAATACAGAGGGTTCACCACAAGGTGCAAACCACTCATAAGCCTGAAGAATAGAAAAGCCACATTAGACTAGATAAAACATCTAAAAAAGCCAGACCAGTTCTGGAAAAACATTCTTTGGATGGATGCAACTAAGATTACTCTGTACTAGAATGACGGAAAGAAAAAAGTGTGGAGAAGGCTTGGAACAGCTCATGATCCAAAGCACACATCATCTGTAAAACATGGTGGAGGCAGTGTGATGGCATGGGTATGCATGACTTCCAGTGGCACTGGGTCATTGGAGTTTATTGATGATGTGACAGAAGACAGAAGCAGCCGGATGAATTCTGCAGTGTTTAGAGATATACTGTCAGTCCAGATTCAGCCAAATGCAGCAAAGTTGATTGGACGGCGCTTCTCAGTACACATGGACAATGATCTAAAACACACCGTAAAAGCAACCCAGGAGCTTTTGAAGGAAGGAGGAATCCCAGTCTTTGGTAATGTCCATGGGTTCCAGACTTCAGGCAGTCATTGGCAGTAAAGGATTCTCAACAAAATATTAAAAATGAACATTTTATTTATGATTATATTCATTTATCCAATTACATTTGAGCCACTGAAAATGGAGAGACTGTGTATAAAAATGGTTGCAGGTCTTAAAATGTGTACTAGATATTTAAAATTTGTACTTGATATTTATGTTCAACCCCTTGATTTAAAGCTGAAAGTCTGCACTTCAAATTCATTTGGATTGTTTTGTTTTAATTTATTCTGGTGGCATACAGAGCCAAAAGTATGAAAACTGTGCCTGTGTCCAGATATATATGGACCTAACTGTACATCAACACTTGTTAGGCACACAGTTAGTTAACCCCTTAATTGCCCCTAGATGTTAACTCCTTCCTAGCCAGTGTCATTAGTACAGTGACACTGTATAGTATTAGCACTGATCACTCTATTAGTGTCACTATTGATGTCAGTTTCAGTTAGTCAGTTAGTGTACCCCACAGCCAGCATAGGCTAGTGTCAGATTGTCCACTGCACAGTTCCACTAAAATTCACTGATTGCTGCCATCACTAGTATAACACAAATAAATAAAAAATCCAGTATATATACCATCATTTGTACACGCTATAACTTTCATGCAAAACAATTAATATACACTTATTTTTACACAAATTTTTTATTGGATATGTTTCATAGCAGAAAGTAAAAAATACGTTTTTTTCAAAAGTTTTGGTCTTTTTTCATTTATATGATAAAAACTATAAACCCATTGGTGATCAAATACCACCCAAAGAGAGCTTATTTGTGTGAAAAAAAATTATACAAATTTTGTGTGGTTGCAGCGTTGCATGACCGTGCAATTGTCAAATTGCCAAATAGAAAAAAAATGGCCTGGTTATGAAGGGGGGGTAAATCTTCCAGAGGTCAAGTGGATAAGTAACAGGAAATAGACACAAGACTGTTTAGTGGTACATTAACTCAAATACTGGTATCCCATGAGTTGATAGCTCTGTATTTCTAGATCACATGTACCAAAGTGTAAGACTAATCTATATGTTAATGATGAAGGAAAATTTACAAATATCACTATCTTCACATTATCAGAATGTATATAAGTAAATGGGTTATTGTAGCATGTAGATTTGAATCATCATCATAATCATCACTATCAGAAAATAACGATTTTCCAACGCGTTGAAAATATTTTGTGTGACAGTTAAAAAAGGTAATTTTTCTTCATGGAAAGATTCAGCTATAGTGCACGATCTAGAAAATTATTGAAATCTCATGAAAAACCAGCCCTGAAATTTAAAATGATGTAGTGCCATATGTGTTCAAATGAGAGAGGCACTACATACATAAAACAAAAGGTTGAATCAATATCTAGTGTATATTACAATCTTATAACTCCTACATTTATGTTCAATTACCTTCACATATAGGAATTGCGTTACTCCAAGTTCCATCTGCTTGGCATTCTCTGTAATTCCTTCTTGTTACCATCTTGTATCTGCATAGTGTTAAAACACATATTTGTATGGTGTGATTTTCAACTTTGCCATAATGTTTTTCAAAAATAAGACAGAGATTTTTGCATATTCAGTGACTATTATGTACAGTAAACATTTTTTTTCTCATTTCAGTTCTTAATTTTAATAAGCTTATAATATTTGTTTACATTTTCTAGGGAGTACTACAATGAAATCACAGGGTGAGTCCGATGCTGATGAGATCTGCAATCCCTGAACACAATATTCAAGAGGCTGACTATAAGTCTTTGGTCACACCAATCCGACTTTGAAATCGTGCGATTTCCAGTTAAGGCGCACAATTTCAAAGTCGGATGTCAGTCCGGCTTCAGGTGTGACTTGCAAGACATCTGCGACTTGCAGGGGACAGATGTCTATGCAAGTCACACCAAAATATTTGCAAAAAGTAGTGCATGCACTACTTTAAAAACCGGTGTGACTCTGACGAAGTCGGAATCGCATCAATAGGACGGCTTCCATTGTGGACAATAGGGTGCGATTTGTAATGCAATTTGAAACAATCAAATCGCATGAAAAGTTGCACCGGTATGACCGGGCATTTAATGTCCAAAGGCAAAGTTGTCACTCCATCTCTGCATAGGTCCCAGTTTGAAAGCTTCATAAACACATTACTGACCTTACCAATTAACACAGTGTGGTTAATTCCAAGAAAATCATATCCAGGTATAATAACATTTAGTAATAACTCCTGCACTCATGTCATGGTTATTGCTCAGCAATTTTAGAAGTTTCCTGTGACTCTCTGGCTGGCCCTGGGGAGGAAAACCAAAGCTCCCCATACACACAAATACACTACAGAGGCCACAAGATTTACCACAGTATAGGAAGCTTGAATTTCTGTTGCTGCACTAGATGAGTCAATGATGAGAAAAAAAAATAATGCCCAATATTTATTTTTCTTTTGTCAGGCAATTCTCACATATCCTTGTGCTGGTACAGATTTGTTATCTTCATTGTACCCTTCAGAGTTGCAATGTTTGCTCTCTAAGTATACACAATTATATATATTTTTTAGGTTTGGTGCTCCCAGATATAGTGTTGATTTTTATGTGTTTTTAATCTATAATCCCTTGTCTACCAATGTCCATTTATACATGTCTTGGTATTCAGTGGGATTAACCACTTTAATAGCAGGCTATAGCCAAAAGAAGGCTACAGCGTGGTTCTCACGTTTTCTAGACGTCCTCCCAGAATGCGCCTCCCCCCCCTCCCCAGGGCACACATAGGGTGCACTCTTTGATCGCTGTGTCCTTTGGACACAGCTGAACACAGATTGCAGTAAAGGGCCAATCAAAGTGGTTCTTTGCCATGTGATCAGCTGTTCCCAATCACAGCTGATTACATGTAAAGTGTGACAGCACTAAAAGCTGAAAATTGGCCTGGGCAGGAAGGGAGAGAAATTGCCCAGTATTGAAAGGGGTAAACACAGCTGTTATTGCAGACATGAGCATGATATTGTTTTGCCAGCAGGCTCAGGGCTGTCATTTAAAAGTGATTTGGGAGGCTACAGAGCCCTCCAATCACTTTTAAATTAAGTGATGCCACTCCCCCACTGCCATGCTTTACATGCTCTTCTGCTCTTTTGAGGTGACCAGCAGGGGTGTATTCACCACAAGACAAACAAGGCATTTGCCTAGGGCGGAATTTTTCAGGGGGGCAGCACTGCCCCTTGGAAGAAAGGAAGGAAGAAGGGACACACGCGGCATGGGGACCAGGTGGGATCTGAGAGAGGCTGTGGGCTGCTTGACGGTGTATGCAGAGCCTGAATCTCATTTCCGGGGATGAAAAGGTGAAGCTTAGTGTCTTCTCTCTCGACAGGAAAGGGGGGTTGTTGGCCAGTGCAATGGGGGGACAGTGGTAGTGGAAAGTTCTCTTGGATGGGGGGGGCAAGGGTCAGTTTGGTCAATGACAGGCACTCTCTGTAGGGGGTAGGGGGGTGGTGTTGATTGGTGTCAGGCTTTTTCTGTGGACATTGGGGGGGGGGGGCAATTTTGGTGTTGCCTAGGACAGCAAGATGGAGAGTGGGAGAGCTTGGGAAACAGTCATCCCCTAATCTTTTTTTGACTAATGAACCTGGATGTGACAAGCATTTTCTCACTTCTGGAATTAGAGCTGTCATTTCCAAGGCCATGCTGTGACTGATGAAGCAGCTAATCAAGCATGATATGCTTGATTAGCTAGGGTGGAGGGCAGTGGTGACATTAAGGGTCTAATAGACCTCTGATGTCTCCATAATGAGAACCTGTCACCTGCCCATGCTATCACAAGTGGGGCATATTAGCCCCCTTGTATTAGCAGTAAAGTTAAATGAAAAACAAAAGAAAAAGTGTTAAAATAATTAAATCTAAGTAAAATAAATTCAAAATAATAAAAAAAAACAAAAACAACTCTGTCACCCCACGCACACATGTGAATGCAAATACACATCTGTATGTAAACAGCAATTGTGCCACACTTGTGAGATATCCCAACGGACGATGGTGTGGGAGCAACAATTCTATGGCCATAATTCATGGTTAACGCTAAATTGGTAGACTTTTAAGGCTTCTAAAGCATGGTTAATTTGGGTACCATAGTTTTAAGGCTTGATATGTTTAGTATATATTAACTCAATGGACCCCCATATTTTACCCAAACTTTTTCTCTTGTTGCATTCAGCCTTATAATACCTGCATATTGACATAAAATGTAATATTTGCCATTCAAGCAAGTCAGTTTTTCAGATAAATGGATTCTAGGGGCTATTTAATGGTAAAATCATATTAGTGACAAGGTCAATGTCAAGACAATATCAGTCATACAGTTTTAGTAGTGAAATCTTTCTTGATTTTACTGGAACTGTCCCAAAACCCATCGTTCTTATTTGTAAAACTGAGGGAACCTCTACAACAAAACATACTCAAAAACTGTCATTTTTCACTGCAGAATCAGTCCTTCACTTAAATTTACAACTTGAAGTAACACACACACACACACACACACACACCTTTCAGTAAATCACAATCTTTGTTTTTTTTTGTGGGGGATACCTTTCTCGAGGGAGCAAAGCTCACTCTTCCTCCCTTCTCGCCTAGGAAAGAATGTCACCCCTGTGCCTGAAGGCCTCCTCAGATACCCATGCTATGCATCCCAGTAGGCTTATGTAGAACACAATGTGTGTCATTAAGGTTGCTACTACCCAAAAGAGACAGTTGGTCCCCTGATGACATCGGAAAAGAAAATGGTGGTGCTGGACCCAGTGCTTGGTGGCTTTTGGTGGATTAGAGCAGGGCAACGCTGGTTTAAGTAGGTTTTGAAGATAATCCAGGAAAGCAGGAAGGAAGAGAAAACAAATCACACAGGGTTAACCTTCTTTTTAAGTATCTGCACAATGTATCAAATAGTGTATTTTTTCATATTTAAGCTTTGAAGCAGAGAAATCACTTCTAGACCCCCTGCTATAAAGGTGGTTTACTTTGGAGGAAGACTTCTAATCTCATTTCAAAAATATAATAACAAATTAGGTAACTGGCTGAATGATCAGACCATGAATAAATGTAATTTCCAGTTTAATAAGCAGGTACTAATTAAGAAGAAATAATGCAAAGCAGGTTCAGGATGGTAAAAAAAATAAGTACACTGCAGAACAATGAAAGCTGCACAAACATGGACCTTTTATGGTAATTTATTTGTGATTCAATCAGGGTAACATGTAGCTGCATGGCGTCTCTAGAAGACTCTATAACAACAGAGGGTCATTCCAAGAATAACTGCTTTCAGTAAAACAGTACAGAACACAGTAACTAGTGAATTCCAGGGTAGGTCTAGTTGCACAAGGGAACAGCTGGAGTAGGGTTGCCACCTCATCCCTTTAAAAACGAACACATATTAATTACACAGGTTCTGAGGCTAATTTAATACACATAAGTCACTAAGTGAGTTTAATTACCACCTTAATCAGCTACAGAACCTGTGTAATTAATATGTGTTCGGTTTTAAAGGGGTGAGGTGGAAACCCTAGGCTGGAGGGATTGAAGGATCGAGAGCCCAAGGGTGAAGTGCAACACAACTGGGACTGAATTAGTAATTGAGGATTTCTAAGGTAGCTGGGTCTTTTGGAGAAGCTGCGTGATATTAGGTTCTGGTCTACTCACCTGTTCTAAAAGTAGTGGGCCTTTTGCAGATCACCAGGTAAGTGTGGTTTCTCTGAGCTACTGCAAGAGTTAAACTGAGCAACTTCTCCCTGGGCAAGTCAAGGAACCCCGGGAGTTTTGGGAAAAAAGTTAAAGGGGCTTACACCTGCATCATGGTGAGTAAATGGGAACTCCAGTACAATATTACAGTTTGTGAAGTGAGGTACAGTTAGCACATATATGGATATTTACATGACTTTGTTTACTGATTATGAATTTAAATCTTACCCTGAGTTACAAACATATGTAACTTTAGAGCCAAAAAGAAAGTTGTCAGCTGTCATCTCTGAATTTTCCACTTCCCCAGGATTTCCACATGCTCTACCTGCATTAAATAAAAGAAAAATCAGCAATATTTAAAATAGCTATTGTAGCATAGCATAGATTGGCATAGTAACTGTAATTCACACTTTGATCAATGTATTACAGGGCTATTAAAACTTTCAGATGTATGCATATCAGACAGATCTGCTTTTAAATATGCTGCCTACATCTATGACCACAAAAATTACTGCTTTATTTATTTTCCTGTGAATTTTTTTCAGTGTATATTTTCATCATACAGCACCCCAGAACAGTGCTCTGGCCCCTGTACACACTATACAGGATATGCTTTGTTCATATTTCATGTCTGAGGTTTCCAACCACTTTAACTGCATGAGAAGGCACTATGCAATCTAATATTTAGGTACTACTAAAATCCAAAAAAAGCTGTAGTTTCCGGCTAACCAAGACTTGTGCACTTTTAAGCTGTTAAATTAGGTTATACTTAGCCCTGCATTATTCCTAGGGTCTCTCTACAATTACCTTAGAGAGATTATAGCATTGGGGGCATAGCTAAAATCTATGCCCCCAATGCTAGCCAAATCTTTTGCTTAAAAATGGTGCTATCCAGGATTTCAGCATAGATATGCTTGATATCAATAACAATGTGAATCTCATCTTTCAAATCACCTTCCTTTATACTCAGAAATGTCAGCAATAAAATCACATGCAATTGTGTTTTACATTTTCCATACCTTTTAATAAACTGTGAAACTCTTGTAAGCAGACACTAGGATTAAGGGGGGGGTGTCACTAAGAGTCTGTCAGAAAGTAGAACACTAGTAATATAGTGGTCAATTAGAATCTTCTCAGTAAGCCAGGGACATGAAGAAGCAGTAGGGGTACACTAAAAAAGATCTCAGTAAGCCAGGGACACATGGAAGTACTGGATGAATACTATAAATCCTCTCTGGAAGCCAGGGACATGAGGATACACTGGGGGTACAACTGGAATCTTCTCAGAAAGCACTGGGGGAACATTAGAAATCTTCTCAGGAAGCCAGGGACATGAGGAAGCACTTGGGGTACAAATGGAATCTTCTCAAGAAGCACTGGGGGTACATTATAAATCTTCTCAGGAAACCAGGGACACGAGGAAGCAATGGGGCTATAACTGGAATCTTCTCAGGAAGCACTGGGGATTATAAATCTTCTCAGGAAGCCAGGGACATCAGGATGCACTGGAGGTGCAATAGGTATCTTCTTGGAAATCACTTAGGGACCTGGTGCTATGAACACTAGCTGTTGCTCAGGCAAAGTCTGACTGATAGAGCCAAGCTCTAGGATTTTTGATATACCTGTAAAAACCTTTTCTTGGAGAACAGTACAGGACACAGGCATAGCCATAGATGACTGGGTTTGTCAGGATGGCTATTCTAGACAGACTTCTGTGCACAGGCTAATACAGTTTCCCTCTTGTGAAATTGGGCACATGATAATGTGCAAGCGCATATTGGTGCTCGTACTCATGCAAATATTCATGCAGGCAGGCACACATGTGCACTTGTGATAGATGCTGGCTCCAAATGGCCTATTTAAACTGGACTAGTGCTCAAGATCAGTGCTGCTTTGTCTTCAGCCTCCTATGTATTTATGTTCCTGTGATCCTGTATCCTGATTCAAGCTGCTGACCTGGATTGCCCTGACTACCCCTTGAACTCCTAGATTGTAAGCTCCAAGGAGCAGGCCCCTCGAACCCCTCGTGTATTATTGTATTGTTACTGTCTCGTGTACTGTCTCCCATTATAATGTACCGCGCTGAGCAAATTGTTGGCGCTATATAAATACTGTATAATATTACTAATAATAATAACTGCCTGTACTGACCTCGGTTTGTCCTCTGACCTCCGCTTCTGTCTGTTCCATTAGCTTTTGCTCCACTGATCGACTTCCAGACCTGACTTGTACCTAGACCACTCTTCTGCCTGTGCCCTGTACCCGATCTATTCTGCCTGTATATGGCCCAGTCTGTCTGACTCTGCTACTTGCCTGCAGCCACTGTTACATGTCTACCACCCTGCTGATCCTGCTGATCTACAGTCTACTGCCAGACACTGTCTCATCCATTTGCTTTCAACAGTACCAGTCTTCTTCAGTCTGCTGCCCAGCTGCCTGCCAGTCTGCTTGCCTTGCTAAAGACCCGTGATGACTTTACCTGCCCAGTGTAGATACCTGCTCTGCTGCTAGCAAGACTTACAGGCATTTGTGCCTCTCTGCACTCCTGCGCCTTTAGTTTACACTACCAGAGGCCAAGAGTCAGAGGTGTAAGAGAGACCTACCTCATTTTATCAGGCTCTACTTCAGGTGACTGGACACTGGCAAATCAGAGTTCTAAGGACTCCAATATAATTGTTACGGATCCGCCAGGTGGTACCCCTGGCAGCCCACTAGGCGGAATCACCCGGAGCGTGGAGTCTAAGTCCCGGTCTGCGTTTTCACCAGGGCCCCTGATGGTGGGGATGGACTTGGAGCAGAATCAGGACCAGGTCACGACCTCCGAGCAATACCACCTGTGGCAGAGGGAGCCTCCGGGGATGAGAGTAAACCAGGAGAGAGCCAGATGTGAGGAGGCCGGCAGGACCAGGCAGGATAAACCAGCGGTTGTCACCATGGGGAATGGCGAGGTACAGAGACGGCAGGCAGAGAGTGGTCAGGTCACACGCAGGGTCAGTATCGAAGTCAGTCCGCAGAATGGTCAAACAAGCCGGGGGTCGGGATAGGAGAAGGCAGCGTAGTCAGGTAATCCGGGTCAGAGCTGGAGCAGGCAGAGAGGTCAAACAATCCGGATCAGAGCTGGAGCAGGCAGAGAGGTCAAACAATCCGGGTCTAATATCACAGGGCACAGGAAACTTCAGATAACAGGTCAGACCTTGCGGCGATTTGTGACAGTGCAGGGCATCTTTAAATATCGCGCCCTGCACTGTCATTGGCCGCCCAGGACGCGCCCCCGGGCTGTCATTGGCCGCCCGAGGCGCGCCCGCAGCTCCTACTGCGCATGCGCGGCATCCTGTCAGCCGCGGCCCGCCAGGACCTGGTGCTTGTGTCCCGGCGTGAGCCGCCGCTAGTGCGCGTGCGCAGGGGACGGAGCCGCGGCGGTCCCTGACAATAATCCCTTCCACTCTCAGCAATCTTCAGTTTTTTGGCAAACAATAAGAGGATCCACAGCCAGACGGGAGGGCCTGTGTCCTGTCCTAAACACCCAGAAAAGGACTTTACAAGTAAGTAAAAAATTCTGTCTTCTTTTTTGTACAGTACAGGACAAAGTCATAGCGAAATGACTAGGACATTTAAAAGCAACACAAATTGAAGACTGGGCAACACAAGGAAAAATAGGTCAGTGCAACCAAAAGTTAAGGACCCTAACTCAAACAACAGTCAGTAGCACTACCGAAGCAGGCACCAGCATAAACCTGAACATCCACCTGGTAAGATTGCAAATGTATGAACAGAGGGCCAGGTGGTAGCCTAGCGATTCTGAGAAACAAATGCCTGGTGCTGGAAAGCCCAAAAGGCACCAAAAGAGCTAATGGAGAGTGCATTACCAGAACAGAGTAGAAGGGCATCCCTCAATAAATAGGCTTGAACAACGAATTGCCTAATCCGTTTTATACAGGTGGAATGTGGAATGAGAAGCGGGAAACCCCTTACAAAAACCCTAACATGAAAAAAAGGCAATCGACTTGCTGAAAGGAAGAAGTAATCAAGAGGTAAACTCTCACTGCATGAACCACACCCAAACAGAGGAAAAAAACTTCCTGGGAGGTCACAACACAAAAAAAGGTATAGCAATGTCCTAGGTTAGATGAAAAAGAATATCACTCAGACAAAATGGAGGCCTAAGGTCTCAACACAACCTTATCTCTGAGCAACTTCATAAATAGTTCTTTACATAGAAAGGTTACTGATATTCTCCTAGCATAGGCCACATGACTGGACTAGGGGAAAGGCTAGCATTTGGCCCACGGTGTACCATCTAAGATAGACGTTCCTTGGTTTGCAACAACCAAAGGAAACTGACCAGGTACCATTTTAGACTTTGTGAGAAATCAACTTCCTAGCATGGAAAAACAGAGAAATGACCTGATTCAACAAGCCCCTGCCTCTCAGAACCTAAGCGTCAACAGCCAGGCCATCTAGGAAAGCAATCAAAAAGCAGGATGGAGGACCAAACCTTGAAATGATAGAAATGGGTAGTCCAGAGGCAACCATGTGTGTTCACCATGGAGCCTGAGTACACCCAAGTATCAAGCTCTTCTTGGCCTATTTGGAATCACAAGGACCACTAGAATACCCTCAGCCTTTAAGACTTTAAATGCATTCAGCATACATTATCTATGGTCAAAATGTAAAATAACATGTTAACTTCTACATTGAATTTCAATTATTTCTAGCCTACTATTATTAAATAAAATGATCATGATGTTTGCAAACTTGCTATGAGAAGATTCCCACAGATTTACTTCCTTGAATTCTGCTACATATATTCACTCTGGCCTATAAGTAGGCCTGCCTTCTGAAATACAGAGGTGCTAAAAGGAGTTTCAGGAGGTGGAGTCAGCACAGGAATCACAGATTGCAGCCAGAAAAGTATCATGGAAATTGTAGTAATTAGGAATAGAAAGTAAATAGCAGAAATGAATCTACAAAGCATGCAGGGAATGCAGGAAGTTGTGGGAAGAGATGGCCAGCAAACAGGCAGCAATCACACCATTTTTCAGGTAAACTTATATTGGATTGTCAAAAATAACTATTGTTTTAATTTCTATTACAATGCTGATGTTATAAAATGAAATTAAATGCTGTGATCATAGATTTACTTTAATCCTGAATAGTGAAGACCAAACTGCTGTGGTTTTAGTTCAAGTAGGGTTTGGCAAGCTTCAAAGTAGTTCAGATGCCAAACCCGAAACCCACTGAAATCAATAGGGCCCAATCTATCAAATTAAAGATGACAATTTTCTGGGATAATAGGCAAATGGGTGTCAATAAATAGCATGAGGGTGGGGGAGCACTGTCGTGGGGAACATATACCAATGAAAACTTTTTAAAATGATCAAATTGGCCAGGAGAAGAGATTTTTTTTTTTTTAAATAAACCATTAAAATGTCCAGTTTCTTTACACATCATGCCTGGGGATGTCCTACTCCTGCTGGTGGGCACATCTCTTGGTGTACATAAAGTACTGCAGCAGCATTGACATTTAAAAGAGAAAAAAAATTAAATTGCCAGCAAATTAAATGTCATTGACAGCTTCATTGTTAAAAAAAAAAACAAACAAACTGACAGCACACAGACCCCTCCATAGGTTTGCAGGACCTGTAGAGGGGTTTGTGTGCTGAATCAGAAGAAGAAGCTAGAGATGATTGTCATTTGCAAGTAATTTAACCTGTATCATTTTTTTCTTTTTTAAAATTTAATTTTTTGTTGCTGTAACATATCCTACAACAAGACTTTTTTAAAAAATGCGTATGGTTCCCCCTTCCCCCCCAAAAAATACAGTAGGAAGCTGTCATATATAGACCGGTAACAATACCACTACTATATATGATTTTTGGCTCCCACCAGATGAGCTAAAGAACCTAGGAATGGACTAAACAATCGGCTTGTCCCTAATCCTGAGGAGCAGCTGAAAGAGGACCTTTACTGGAGAAAAAAGTGTAGATGAGGGAGAGCTGATCCCACAGAGTCAGCACAGCATCCACAGAGAAAGCCCAAGGATACCTAGACCTGATACCAAACTTGTCTAGTTTGGTGCAGAACATGGACATCAGAAAGTCTGTGTCTGTCACCCCCCACCTTTGGGAAAAAAGGACCTTTTCCTTAGGTCCAGCTGTTATCTACTGAGGAAGTCCACCTTCCAACATTCCTCTCCAGTAATGACTGCAGAAGTTAGTTCAAGAATGTGCTGTTCTACCCAATACAGAATCATTTATGCTTTTCTAGGGCAATGCAGCTCCTTATAGCCCTTAAATAGTTGATGAAGGCAATGTCTGACTGAACACTTGTTGGGAGTCCCTGAAATTTTAATGCTGAGAGGACAGGCAAATGACCCTGAGATCCAGAATGTTAATGGGGAAGTTTGGATGTCTTGAAGATTCCCCCCTATTCCCACTCCCACTGGCTAACATCCATCAAGGACACCTCCCAAGCTGTTGGAGGAAATGACTGTCCTGGCTCCCACATCAAGCTGGAAATTCACAATGCTAGGTATAAACTGCCTCTGCATGAAAAATGCATAGAGTTATCCAGAGACTGAATCAGGGAAGTATAAACAGGCATCCTAGATGTCCATGGACGCCAAGAGATTCCCTTGTTGAAGAGATGTAAAGTCCAACTTGGCTGATTCCATGTGGAACATTTGGACTCATGGACTCAAGAGAAGATGTTTAGAGATTTCAGATCTGGTATGGGGCAGATGCCAGTCTTGGCCATCAGACTGTTGGAATATTGTATGAGTTTTGTCTTATGATGGACAGATTATACAAGTGAAAGCAAACACCTGAAAGACAGCATGTGTAATGTACTTTATGTATTCAGGGTTGGAGGTGCCAGACTATCTGGGGTGGGCTCCCTGGCTTGTCTGGGTGCTTGGCTGTTGATTAACTTACTGTTAACTAGATCACTGTTAGCTGTACTGTTTACGTTTGCACTGTTTAGGATAATGTTATCAAGCTCTTACCTAATCAGTGTGTAATATTTGTGTTTATTGTTCATGTGAGGACTGCCCCTATTTCTGAAGTATATAAAAGCTGTATTTCTGTTCAATAAGGTAGTTCCAGTTTTTGCACCTAAGCTAGTGTTACCTAGTCTTGGGTGCGATGCCCAGCTTTAATACCTTGGTCCTGTGTCCCAATGGCGAGGAAGCAGTTCTCTGACGGAATCACCCAAATGGGGTGACAGGCAGACTGTCACAGGAAGGATTACTGCTCTGATTTTTCAGTGTCCAATCACTGCATATAACCCAGTTAACTATGACTATGCTTGTGTCCTATATTGTACGAGAAAGAAAATACAATTTTTTTTAACTGTATGAGGATACAGAACTAAAATAGATATGCTTATTTTTATTATGTCCCCAGTTACCTGCTGCTGTAAAAAGGTGCCCAAATCAAAGAAGAGCTATATATACCCAAACTTTAGTCTTGAAGAGAGGGAACAGCAGAAGATTTTTTTTTGAGTCAAAAACTTTTCAAGATTATTTTAATATTTTTATTAACTTGTGAACTTCAAAACAACTAAATCTAAAACTTACGTTTACAGATAATCCCGGGAGGTGACCAAGTGCCATCGTTCATACATGTTGCAAAGGATCTAACTCCAGGAATACGGGAATATCCAGGTCGACAAATGTAAGTCACAGTTGATCCCTTTGAGAATGTAGTTTGACCAAGGAAGGAATCTTTAGGCTGTGCATAATCCAGTCGCGGTGGAAAACCGCAGCCACTTGCTAAAATCACATATAACATTTTAGATCATACCAAATATTACCTTACAACAAACAAATATGTGTTCTTATATGCGCATATTACTTTTATAGTCCCAATTGTACAGAAAAGGCGAAAATGTGTGTAACTGCGCTAAGTGCCAAAAAATTATCAAAATGTAAACTATAATATAATAGACAATAAAACAAAAGCCGCATTTAAAAGTATAAAATACAATACTCAATGTGTGATATCCAATTACTGTTGCGCTATTTAAATAATTCACTATTAGATTATTTAAATGTACAGAAAAGGTGTTTAAAATTGTATTTCATAATAGTCATCTGTAATTGTCCATATATTCTTGCAGTAGAAATGCAACCAGTGGAAAAGGTATACATCTAATACCACAGCTAATACATGTTCTATAGCAGTGATGGCGAACCTTTTTGAGCCCGAGTGCCCAAAACTGCAACACAAAACCAACTTTTTATTTCAAAGTGCCAACACCTTATCACGTGATCAGCTGTATCCGTAGGACACCGTGATCACCGGCAGCGCAGGGTGTGTGCCACTGGGTTCACGTTCTGGGACGCCCTCCCAGAACTAGACAACCACGCTGTAGCAATCTTTTGGCTATAGCATGGTTGGCAAGCAGTTAATCTCACCTCTGGCAGTGTTGGTGTGGCTTCCAACCCAGCAGCTCATTCCCATCCACGCTGAACACGTTGCCCCTGGCCCCAGAGCAGTGTGGGAGCCTCTTCCTCTCTTCCACGCCCATCCCCGGCTACATTACCCCTGGTGCCAGATCCGCATAGGAGCCGTTTCCTCTCATCCACACCCACCCTGGCCCCAGAGACATGTGGGAGATGTAGTTTGATGGGGGTCCAGTGTGGACGAGATCTGGATGGCTGGTCAGTGTGCGTGGTCCGTGTGCGCTCATCTTCCTCTTCTTCCTGGTGTGCCCACTGAGATGGCTCTGCGTGCCAGCTCTGGCACGCGTGCCATAGGTTCGCCATCACTGTTCTATAGCATCTTACAGAGGGCAGATGAGTAAATTAGAGTTGCTCCCTCATAAGGGAAGTATGGGGGCTGACATTGCTGAACTATTTTTAAAAATGCTTGTTAACTGGCTGTGTCTGACTTAAAGAGCACCTGTGCCCACACACAACATTTTTAACCATTAGAGGTTTTTAAAGTGTATGCAAAAGCAAACATGTTTCTTTACCACTGGTTTGTAACTGTGCGAACCACTGTCACTGAGACAGAAAGCAGAGGGGAATCCAACATTTTAGAATTTTACCAGAGCAAGATGTGAGGGAACATCTTCCAATAGGGACACTTAATCCTGTTATAATTGGCTCCTATCTAAATTGGCCCTAGTATATGTACATATGAATGCGAATTAGGGACTTTAGATGGTAAGCTCCTTGAAGGCAGGGACTGATGTGAATGTACAATAAATATTTAAAGCTCTGCCTAAATTGCCAGCGCTATATAAGTACCTGCAATATTAACATTAATATTAACTCTCTAAGGCAGTGATGGCGAACCTATGGCATGCGTGCCAGAGCTGGAACACAGAGCCATTTCAGTGGGCACGCCAGCAAGAGGAAGATGAGCGCACACAGACCATGCACACTGACCGGCCATCCAGATCTCGTCCACACCGCACCCCCCCCATCGAACTACATCTTCCACATGTCTCTGGGGCCAGGGTGGGCATGGACAAGAGGAAGCGGCTCCCACACTGCTCCGGGGCCAGGGGCGATGTCTTCAACGTGGATGGGAATGAGCTGCCAGGTTGAAAACCACACCGTCATTGAAGGAGATGAAATTAACTGCTTCCCAACCACACTATAGCAAAAAGACAGCTACAGCGCGGTTGTCTAGTTCTGGGAGGGCGTCCATGGACATAGTCCTAGAACACGCCCCCTGCGCGCCCCCAGAGGCACGCACCTGGCGCTGTCAGTGATTGATGTGTCCAGCTGATCGCGTGATAAGGTAAAAGGCCAATCCCAGCGGCCTTTTACCATGTGATCAGCTGTGTCCAATGACAGTTGCCGGTTATCGGCTGAAGAAAGTACTGCCAATAAATGGCAGATGTTACAGGGGAGATCTGCACTAATAAGCAGGGCACTGATTATCAGTGCCACCCAGCAGTGCCCAGCAATGACGCCCAGCATTGCCCAGCAGTGTCACCCATCAGTGCCCAGCAGTGTCACCTATCAGTGCCCAGCAGTGTCACCCATCAGTGCTGCACAACAGTGCCACCCATCAGTGCTGCCCATCAGTGCCACCAGCTGGTGCTATCAGTCAGTGCCGCCTATCAGTGCCCATCATTGCTGCATATCAGTGCATTATCAGTGCTTCCTCATCACATTAATGTAGAAAAAGGGAAAGGATGTGGAGTAAGTTTTGCTCCATATTTCAGTCTGGTATATAACCAAGTTGAGTCTACATTGTACAGTTGATGTATCACTGAAAGCTCTGTTATTGTGTTTTTCTTTTAAGAAAAAAGATGTCAATTAGTTTGGACAACTGTATGAGTTGTTTTTTCTAAACTAAAACCTTCAGATTTAATTGCAGTGTTGGCACTTTGAAATAAATTAGTTGGTTTTGTGTTGCAGTTTGGGCACTCGGGCTCAAAAAGGTTTGCCATCACTGTTCTAACGTGTATGGGGCATGGTGAGAATATAAGGACAGCTGTTTGCATTGACAGGGTGGAGAAATGACAGAGGTGTATAGTACCTTTTGCCACAACACTCTTCATGGAAAAAACATATATATTATTGCTTAATGAATAATATCAACATCAATTCCAGTTTATTAACCACTTTCCGACTACAGATAGCCGAATGATGGCTTCACTGCGGCCGGCCAGTTCTGGGAGGGCGTCATATGACATCTTCCCAGAACGCGCCCCCCGCTCACACCCAGTGATCTCACTGATCGCTGTGTCCTACGGACAAAAGGCAGCTCCAAGAATAGATAGTAACAAGAATGGTCACTTCAAACTTAAAAAAGGCCCTATGAACCTTTTGTTAATTTAGTTAGGGGAAGTCTTGCAGGAAAAGTGGATTTTAACATTGCACAAAAAAAGTTTGCTATGAACAGGACAGCGGCTAAATGTAACCATTAAAACCAACTCAAATCAGATCAAGTTAATTCACTACACTACAAAAAAAAAAAAAGGCTAGCAAAAAGGTTGATTGGTCAAAGATCTGGCAATCGGAATTGTATTACATTTTCCTACAAACAAAAAACAAAACGGCATTGGGAGAGGACGACACATGAAGAGTCTAGATAGGTTAGTGACAAATGACGGATACAGCGGGAGAAATACAAATAGGGGAATAAGAGCACAATAGTAATGAGTTCAAAATGGGGTGGCGATAGATTTATCATTCTGAAAGGTACCCTTTCGGGTCGTGCACTCACGATCGCCAATCTTTATGCACCTAATGTGGTGCAAGCGTCCTTTTCTTTTTTACAGTTCTGGATAAATTCTTATCCTCCCATTTATTGGTGGGAGGGGACTTTAATTTGGTAGCTAACCCCCTTCTAGACAGAAGTTCATCCTCACCTTCCTCCCCGGCCTTTCCAAAATCCCTTAAAATTTCCCTAGAAACTTTCCAATTGATAGACTCCTGGAGGGAACATAATGTGGGAGCGAGGGACTATTCATTTTTATTCCCACCCACATTACTCTCATGCTAGGCTGGATTATATTTATTGCTACCCCATACTGCTAGCCAACTCCAGCAAGGCAGGTATACATATATGCTCTTGGTCGGATCATAACATTGTAGCACTCTCTATCACTTTCATAGGTCTAGCACCTACCCCCTACTCCTGGAGATTAAACTTTTCTATGCTTACTGATGTTAAATCTTGTCAGGAAGTAGTTACTTCAATCCAAGAATACATTCAGCTGAACACCATTCCTGATATTTCCCCAGCTTCTCTGTGGGTAGCCCATAAGGCAGTCCTTCAAGGCCGCCTTATATCCATGGCATCTTCTAGAAACAGGGACGCCATTTTACTACACCCATGAGGGTACATCCATGCAAGTACACCCAGAACATGAGGTTCTAAATGCTTGTTGATCCATGATTACATTGTGAGTGCAAAATTTGGAAGGCTTTGCTCTTTTCTGAATATAATAAAAGGTAATACACTATGGCAAGTTCTACTTATGTTTTTTACTGAGATACTGGCTTATACCACACCTGTTACACCTGGAGAGGATATCGCCACCAATACGTACATTCCTGAGAGGGAGATCGTTGCAGGGAGAGGTAAGCAGTGACAGAGGAATCAAGTACATGGAGGATCCAGTTTGGTGATTCTAAAAGTGTTTTGACCCTTGCAGATCGAAGCATGGAGGTGAGCAGCTATTTCAGCTACTTACAGATATCCTTCAGTGATAAGCAGATTCACTATCCATGGGCACGAGTGTCTTTACATTGGATTGTGTGGTGCTTCAGCACCAGTTTGGACTTTTTTCACATATATTTAGTTCTGTGTCATGCGTTTATGTTGCATGTTCATTTCTATGTAGTGTGACACGGACATTTTACTTCCGTATTTTATTTATTCATTTATTTTATTTATATTGTCACTTGGCATTTATTTTCACTTTCATTTTAACTATTTGTATAGAAACACTTCAGTGTTTGGGTTGGTATAATATTTTCTGATATTTAGAGTGTGTGCATATTTGTTTATAGAAGTATTCACTTGCATGTATGTGCGTCCTTTGATTGGAGTCCTATTTTGAACAATATTCACTTATTAGTCCCATTTGGACTAGTTTATTCTCTGGTTGAGTATTCACCATCACTTTATATCCCACTTCAGGATCTATTTACTTTTATACCTTACTTGATGTAAGTATTGGTACACGTATTTCTGGTATTACCATCACCTTGATGGTTTACAATTCACTTGGCTCACTTTAGATCCGCAGAAGATCAGGTCACGGTTAGACACTTATAGATCCCATGAGGATCAGGTCACGTTTATAGTATTTGCACTGTGTGTCACTTTATATATTTTTATCACATTTATTTAATTATGCATTTATGAGTTTATGATATGTGATATATTCATTTATCCATTTGAGTAGCGCTACATAATTTTTCCTAATCAGGGGCGGACTGACCATTTGGAAACCCGGCCACTGCCCGAGGGCCTGGGGTCAGTAGGGGGCCCCATGAGATGCCCCTGGTACCTTTTTCATAGGTTTTTTTGAGTTTGGGCAAGAATACAGGGGCCCCATGATCCCCTATTGCCCGGGGGCCCCATGAGTTGTCAGTCCACCCCTGTTCCTAATCTTATTTATTTGATCATTAGGTATATGATTGGATGTTAGCAGCTTCTCTCTGTTATTTGTATTTATTTATTTTTTAGTTAGAAGCACAGGAAGTTCACACACCATTATTTTTCATCTGTGTGCAGGTAAAAAAATGTGCATTTCTTATTTGTTTTTACTCTGCGGCCTTTGAAGCATTGCGCTCATGATCAGCAGATCGCAGGTGCAATGCCAGGGTCCTGCAGACTCTCATTAAGCTGTCTGCCCATACCTTTCATATGGGCAGGCAGTTACTGGATGGAAGAAAATCAATGAATTAGGAGAGCAGTCCCCAGTGCCCTAACAGTTCATTGAGAACTACAAGCCGTCAGTCGAAATGGTAAATGGTTATTGTAGTCCAGGGGCGGACTGACAACTCATGGGGCCCCCAGGCAATAGGGGATCATGGGGCTCCTGTGTCCTTGGCCAAACTCAAAAGAGCCTAAGAAAAAGGTATCAGGGGCATCTCATGGGGCCCCCTACTGACCCCGGGCCCTCGGGCAGTGCCCGAGTTTCCAAATGGTCAGTCTGCCCCTGTTGTAGTCTATTAATTCACAGGAAATTGTGACAGCGGGTGTGGGAAGAAGAACCCCCGCTTTTCTACTCTGTATTAAACTTTTCCACTCTGTATCTAACCTTTGGCAAATAAAGATTATTGTGTGGATGATTCGAGCTTCCGGCTGCCTATTCCAGTTATTGCTACAGAGTGAAGGGAAGACAATCTGAGCCTGTGCACCAATATCTCACCTCCTTGTGTAAATCCCAGTAAGCACTGCCTCTTTTCTGTGGATATGTTACATGGTACACCCTGAATATGGTGAACGTATTCTTTAATTCACCACACCACAAAATAAATAAAAAAAAACCCTAATAGTAAAACCAAAAGAGGCTAGCAAAAAGATTGATCGCTCAAACAGCTAGCAATCAGAATTAAAGTACATTCTCTTAACTGACCCCAATATTTCCCTATCCAGTTGCTTAAATGGCCCTATTCTTTTCAGTAGCTTCAATAGTCTGTCACTTTCTTGCTCTGTACCCCTCTTTTATAGTGAAGGGGTTGGATTTTCCAGAAAGCCTCATTATCGGCACTTCTAAACCCGCTGACCATGGCTCAATGGCCATGCAGTGCATTGCGTTTTTAAAAAATTTGCTTAAGCGGATTATGACAAATTCAATGGAGCTGCAAATTTTGACTGTGCAGAATATGCCTTCTACCTAGGTAGTGACAAATCTGCACACTATTCCTAATGCTCACTTACTGCTCTATGCTCACTCTAGTACATGGCTAAGGAACACCTCCCCATCTTTCTGTCCACAGACAGAGCTGGGAACTATGCTGACACCTAAAAGGGAAAGAACACAAGGGGCTATCATCTTACAAGATTTCTGGCTTCAGGATCAAGAGGTTTTTTTTGTTGTTTTTTTTTTTTGCACCTATCAAACAGATATAACAAAATCCTTTTAAATGTATATGTAAATGTATATTTAAAAGACTAAAAAGAAGCAAAATGCTTATTGTTTACATACGTTTAAAGTGTAAGAGAGAACCTTATGATGGCCATACACAAAGCTGTTTACCAGGCAATTTCAACCATTGTCAGTCATCTTTGTATTTACAATATGAGCAAAAGGATCGATCCACCTTAGAACTTACAATTTCTATTTAAACTCTGAAATGTATTAATATAGTTCATGATAGGTTGCCTTCATCAATTTATTAATCTAAAAATGTATTTAAAGGGCTTTAATTTGCCTAAAAATTGCTGTGTATGTGGTTAATATAAAGGTCAGGTTAAAAGATAAATTCACTTTTTAAAAAGAATAATAAAGGTCGGGTTAAGGCCTGGAGTCAGCACTTCCTTTCTTTTGGCTGCACACCAAAAACCACAGCACTGATTTCTAGACTCTGAAAACCAATGCACAGTATAAGAACACTATCCCAATTTTTTCGCATTAGAATGAAAATCAAAATATAGTACCTCTTGAAGTGTATGTTGCAGTGGTAGTTGTCTCTTTTTTTCTTTGAAAATCATCTTTAAGGCATAAGAGAAAAAAAACATTTGTAACCTTTCATTTATTCAGGGTGAATTCAAAGTACTGTATATAAATAAAATAAAAATGAATGACTTGTAATTTAGTGTTACAGTTATCTTTTTCATTACATATTTAGACATGTCTTTATTAGGACCCCCCAGACAGAATAATGATTTGATAACCTTTTTCCATCGTATTGCACACACGCAGTTCCTAGCATCTAGAAGTTTGGGTTTTTTTACACACTGCAATTTACTAGACAATAGTTTTTATTAGTTTATGTTAGGATGGGAAGCATTAGCATTTTCTTTCAGGTTATTACTTATGTCTGTGACCCTGTTGGTGAGGTGTTTCCACAGTTTTTTTCCTCTGTAATACTTGTAAAAGAAATGAGGGGGTGCAGTTGTCACCGTAATAGGTAAGCACAGACACAAATGAAAACACTGTTAGAAGTTGATACCTTCCACAGTCTGCTACCAAAGTGTGTTTTGTCTAAGTCTGTGTCCTTGTTGAAGAGATTACTCATCTCTTCCTGTCTTGAAGCTTGGTTTTGTTTTTGGAATGGCTAACCATCAGATTCATTGTCTTTACCAATAGTACAGTAGTGTAATTTTCCTGCTTGGACAGTAAAGCCTAGTACACGTGATTAGAATATCGGATGAATGATCGTCCATTTTCTTTTGTATGCTAGTCTTGTATAAAAAATGAAGAAATTACTAAAGTTCTGAAAATTCTTGTATGACAGAATACAACCTTGGAAGTGATGTAATGTATTGTATTACAATGTATTCTTTTGTTTCTGAGCATGAGTGCTCTTGGTCTTTTTTTTTTTTGGATGAATACTGTACTGATTAAATGAAAATTGTACGTTCTGGTATCATATGAGAAAAAATGTCATGTTTGTCTCTTCAGATAATTTTGCATGAACTGTCATGAATGGCTGTTGAAAACTGTACGAATGATCGGATTATTGGATGATTGCTTCGCAAGTGGTATTTTTCGTCCAATTTTCTGATCAAATGTACTAGACATAAACGTGAGTGTGCAAACAAGTCTACAAACAAGCTGTTTCCAGAGAGACTCCTCCACTGTCAGAATGCACTGATCAGCAGTGCAGCAAATTGAAGGAAAATTTTCCAACAAAAGGGTTCCAGAGAAGTCCATTAGGCTGACATAGATGGATCAAAATTCAGTTGGTCTCTATTGAACTGGCCAAATTTCGAACCATCTTTGGCCAGTTTAAGTAGCAGTGATATTTTGATGTTGATAGGAAAGTCTACAGGTGGTTGGGGTGGGGGGGATGAAGAAGGAATAATAAATAAAAAAAAGTAGAGAAAAAGACGTACCCATAAAACAAGAGAAAAGCGGGTTGGAGGGGTGTAAAGGGAACAAAGGTTTCACCTTTCCCAACCTCACATATCAGACTTAATAGTAACAGGAAGATATTACAAGGGTAGAAGTAAAAGATACCAGGTACAATTGATCCATTAGCACCCCATCCCCAATTGAATTTGAATTAAAATTAGAAAAAGAGTAACTGGGACTTCATCAGTGCTTATCTTTTTACCCTCAGGAAGAAATACGTTACACAATTCTGTATAAAAAATAGCAAATTTTATTATACAATTATATTAAAAAATGGGAATAACCCATAAAAGAATATATTGAGTATTTGTAATCAATAGTCATTGCAGCAACCCCATACACCTTCCTTCATTAATGTGTAACTTTTACAGACTTGCATAAAGAATGTAACATATTCATAGCAATATTATTAGAACATAGAATGGACTAAAAAAAGTAGGAAGGTGCTGTATTACAACACATTTCACGGGGAAGCTTTTTTAAGGGTTCACAGGGTGCAGCTAATATAAAAAGAACATCTTAACATACATCCATAAAATCAATATACTGTAAGTATATTAATGGCACACAACATACTGTAAAACATAAAGTGCCCTATTATTGTAAATGACTATTATAAAATAAATTTTTTAACCACTACTGATGGAGAACCAAGGCAGAGATGGCTGTGGAGGAGGAGAGCACGGGTGGAAAAATGGAGAGGCATTCAGGTGGGTCCAGCCAGAAAGTGTGAGGCAATATATGAGGGGAAAGGGAAGACCTCCACCCCAGAATACACAATCTGGAAATGATAGAAAAAATGTATATATGTATAAGCAATGTTGACACACTCTTAGGACCAATGGTGACCCCAAACTTGGGCATAAAAGCACAAAAATAGGGAAATGTAGTACCAAATTCTATGAAACATGAAAGGTGTCCTATTCATAATGGAAGAGTCTGTTTGCCTCTCCATTTTTCCAACTGTGCTTTCCTCTCCACAGCCATCTCTGCCCTGAGTCTGCATCAGTAATGGTAGAAAAAAATATGTATTTTGTTATAGTCATTTACAATAATAGGGCACATTATGTTTTATGTTGTGTGCCCATTAACATACTTATATTGATTTTATGTATGTATGTTATGTTCTTTTTGTTATAAGCTGCACCCTGTGAACCCCTGAAGATGCTTACCCTGCAAAATGTGTCAGCACCATCCTTCTTTTTTGGTCTATTCTGAATTATATCAATATTGCTATGAATACATTACATCTGTTATGCAAGTCTGTAATAGTTACACATTGATGAAGGAAGGTGTATGGGGTTGCTGCATTGACTGCTGATTGCAAATACCAAGTATGTGCTTTTATGGGGGGTTCCCCATTTTTTTAAATATAATTGTATAAAAAAATTTGACGTTTTATATAAGATCGTGTAGTGTGTTTTTTCCTAAGGGTAAAAGGATAAGCACCAATAAAATCCCACCTATTCTTTTCCTATTTTTTTCATTACAAGGCTAGAAGCAATTCATGGAGGCCATTTGGGCTTGTATAAGATTACCAGGGAGGCCAGATGTTAAGATATGTACCATAAAATGTATCATCTGTATTACTGACGTATGTTAATGTTTATGCAAATTACACTCAGATATTTTTTTAATAGATGATACTGCCATGAAGATGTTGAAAGACCAGCATGTTAAACCGAATATGTGTGTATCTGTGTGCAGTAATGAAACACAATATATTACATTATATTTATACACTGTGTGCACAATTATTAGGCAAGTTGTATTTTTGAGGATTAATTTCCTCTACAGCACTCTTGGTCAATCCAAAATGGTAATAAGCCTCAAACTTGAATATTTAGGAAAGTAAAAGTGAGGTTTTGGCTTTCTTAGGAAAATATCTATTTGTGCACAATTATTGGGCAACTATTAGAGTGCATACTTTTTATGCAACTAAATGAAAAACAAAAATGTTCCCATCTCATCTGTTAAAGTGAGAATAATAAACATCTCAAAATTTACAAATAAATATTTCTGACATTTCAAATGAAAACAAAAACCGTAACCAATATAGCCACCCTTCTTTTCAATAATAGTCATAAGCCTTCCATTCATGGAGTCTGACAGTTTGTTGATCTTTTGACAATCAGATTTTTGTACAGCAGCAACCACAGCCTCCCAGACATTGATCAGAGAGGTGTGCTGTTTTCCTTCACTGTAAATCTCCCATTTCAGAAGGACTCACAAGTTCTCAACAGGGTTTAGGTCAGATGAGGAAGGGGACCATGCCATCATTCTTTCATCTTTAAGGCCTTTACTGGCTAGCCACGCAGTGGAGTACTTCGATGCATGCAATGCATATATATCATGGTCTTCTTGAAAGTTGCAGACTTTTTCCTGTACCACTGCTTGAAGAAAGTTTCTTCTAAAAACTGGCAATAGGTTTGGGAGTTGATTTTGAGTCTACCTTCAACCTGAAAGGATCCAACTAGCTCATATTTAATAATACCAGCCCATACCAGTACACCACCTCCACCTTGCTGGCGTCTGAGTCAAAGTGGAGCTTTGTGCCCATTACTGATCCAACCACGGGCCCATCCATCTGGTCCATCAACAGTCACTCTCATCTCACCAGTCCATAAAACCTTTAAAAAATTGGTCTTCAGATATTTCTAGGCCCAGTCTTGACGTTTCAACGTATGTGTTCTTTTTAGTGGTGTTTTCAGCCTCCCTTACCTTGGCCATATCTCTGAGCACTGGACACCCTGTACTTCTGGGTACGCCAGGTAGGTTGCAGTTCTGGAATATGACAGCACTGGAGGATAATAGGTTCCTGGTAGCTTCACATTTGATTCTTCTCAAATCTTTGGCAGTTAACTTTTTTTTTGTTTGATGGTTCTGTGATTACACCCCTATATTGTAGAAATTTCAAGAGTGCTGAATCCCTCTGAAAAACTTTTTTTTGCCATTTTTAACTTTCCAAAGTCAGTTAAATCTCTTTTTTTGCCCGTTTTGCCTGAGGAAAGAAGCTGCCTAATAATTATGCACACCTTGATATAGTGTGTTGATCTCCTTAGGCCACACCCTCCCTCATTACACAAATACACATCACCTGATATGCTTTAATCCAATAAACATTCAAGTTTATACAGCTTGATGTTGGACAATTTGCATAAAAAATATGATTTGGTCAGAATACTCACTTGCCTAATAATTGTTATAAATAATAATTGTAATTAATAATAGTAGTTATATCATCATACCTGTTTTTATGGCAGATTGTTCAAGGTCTTTAAAATCACCTGTGATAGCAATTGCAAAAAAAGCCATAAATGTAAAAAAAAAAGAAAGATAAAGAAGAGTATCCAGTTTTAATTTGTTTTAAAACAGGAAATATTAACACAATACCACATTGCTGATAAGGTGGATCTTTAAATATTTGCCCTTCGATAGTAATGAGGTACATTGTATTTAGGCAAATAAATATCACAAGATTTTGTGAATAAAGAAATTATATTGCTATGAAAAGGTCTAAAGATCAGTATGTTGAGGTGAATATGTGTTTGTTTGTATACTGTAATGAGGCACAATTAAAATACATTCATGTATATTTGGTTTAACACTAATTAAATAAAAAAATGTCTTTTGCTTTTTTCTGTCTCTCTGAAAAAATAATATTTTCATAAGGCAGCACAGTGGCTAAATGGTTTGCATTTCCGCCTGGCAGTACTAGGGTCGTTGGTTTGAATCCAAACTATGGCACCACCTGCCTGGAGATTGCATGTTCTCCCTGTGCCTGTGTGGGTTTCTTCCCACACTCCAAACACATGCAGTTAGGTTAATTGCATCCTGTCTAAATTGTCCCTAGTATGTGTTTGTATGAATGTAAATTAGAGACCTTAGATTGTACACCCCTTGAGGCTTAGGGACTGGTGTGAATGTACAATATATATACTGTATGTAAATTGATGGCGCTATATAAGTACCTGAAATAAATACATAAGTAATGACAAAGTTAAGGTATCATAAGTAATGACATCATTATTTCAGACGTAAATACCTGAAATTAAATATTTGCTCTGGGGTATACAGGTTCAGGAGCTGAAGCTATTTAACTAGTTCAGCATCAGATCAATTTTTTTTGCACACATGTAAAAATCTTCATTTTGTCCATAAAATTAAATAATAAATTACAGTTTACATATATGTGCTCACCCTGGGCATGAATTTGTGGGTGTGTGCAGGGCAAAGGGGGGTTACAGTCAATTTATTTTTACTACATTTTATTTAAAACATTTTAAAACTTTTTTATTTTATTTATTTTTACTGATTGACTATCACAAGGGGTTAATAGTCCCCTCATATGTTAGCATTGGGCATCTGACAGGTACTGTTTTTGAAGACATCAGAGGTCTTCCCTGCCCTCAAATGCATATAACCAAGCACAGATCAGCTCAGTTATGTTCCTCCCCTAGCTGTACCAGCCAGGAAATGGTGGATCTGAAACCGGAAGTGACAAAATAATTGTAGCGTCCAGTTCCTTTGCTTACAGTGAATATTGAGGCTTAGATGTGCCTCGCTCTCCCCTCGCTCGCCATCCTTAAGCTGGTTGATGTGGTCCTGGGTGGCAGCAAAGCGGGGTGGTTTGTGGAGGGGAACAGCCACCACATCACTTTCAAGCCAAGAACTGGCTTAACAAAATGGGCACAGGCTGATGGCTGCTACTGCCCTCAGCAAGTGATTAACCCTTCACTTTTTGGACGTAGTATGTGCAGAGAATTTTTCTGCAAAGCACTGTATATATAATATTTAATTTTGACATTAACTCTTAAGTGCTCCATTGTTTATATTAATAATAGTTAAAATGGAACTTTGTTCTGAAAATTAAGTCCAGATAGGTAACTTCAGGGTGGCTATGTAAAACATTAAAAATAAGTGCCTATACTGTTTAAAATCCAGTAATGCACAGCCTCATTCTGCTCTGCACATGCTCAGTTGATCTCTTTGCTTAGGCTCAGAGCTACTAGAGGCTGATCAGCTAACACCTTTAAAATTTACTGTTGCTGAAGGGGGAAGAAAGCAACAGGAATGCCACAGATTATGCTGAGGGAACACAGATTAGGAAGGGAGAAAAGAAGGACAGGAGAGTTGACAGGTCAAACTCTGCTGCCAGGGAGACAGAAAAGAGTTAAACTTACCAGGATAATGTTTTATCACCTTGAAATTTCCTCCTTTCTCCCTCAGCCTGTGAACTTTAGCGTTGTAAAGCTTCTGACAGCCTTCCTCCCAAACTTAGCCAAGACATATAATCAAGACTGGAAATGTACGTATTTTAATTGCAGAAAGTGACATAGTTTTTGAGACTAAAGAGACGGGTAGAGGATACAGTAAGGAATTGACTGATCTGGGCTTCACCAAAATGTCCAGCCAGAAGAAACTGGAGCAATACTGGAAGCAGTTTACAGCACACACTCATTTTTGTAGCATAATTATTAATGTGGAATGTACAGGGGTTAGACAAAAAAATGGAAATGCTACATGAATTGCTGGTGTGAAAATGACAACATATTTCGCATTGAAAGCAGAAGTGATGTAACCACAGCTTTTTTTCCTCAGAGAATAGGTGCAGGTACACCACCCTTTTGATTTACCTGACCCCTACCCACCTCAGAACACCACCCCCTTTTAGAGAATACAGAACCAAGTATCAGTTTGTGATGGTAAGTCATTTTGTTAACAAATTTGTTAACAAAAAGAAATGCCATAAAATAGATCCACTGCAGTCAGCAACAATACACACCCCAGCAGCAATTTAACCCCCAACAACAGTAGATCCCCCCAAAACTAACCCCCATAAGAAACAACAGACCCCTTTACAACAAAATATCCCCAGCAACAATAGATCTACCCCAGGAATAATAGATCCACACCAGCAACAATAGATCTCCCAGCAGCCCTCAACAATAGACTCCTTCCTGAAACGTAGATCCCTTTCAGCAACAATTGACCCACCCAGCAACATAAAATCCCAAGTAACAATAGATCACCTACCAGAAATAATGGACCCCCTAGCATCCAGCAGCAATAAACTCTCCCCATCCCAGCACCCCTTGCCATTATATACATTCAGTGTGTTCCTCTGTTGATACTGTACCTCACGACACAGCAAATAAATTGGCAACTTCAGTCAAAGAGGCACCAGCTAAGTAGGCAGCAACAATTTCCCCCCTTTGAAGCTCAGTAAGCTCTGACATGACTCCATATGCTAGCAGCGTACTCAGTGAATGATGACAATGATGCTTCCCACCTGTTAGCTAGGTGTCTCATCACACAGTGGCAGCAAAAGAATGTTATATCACTTCTGCTTTCAACGCCAAACATGTTGTCACTTTCACACCTACAAATCATGTAGTGTTTCCTTTTTTTTGTCTAATTCCTGTATGTTCTTTTGTTTTTATCAAACTGTTATGCGTAGTTCTGATTTAACCATACCTTCACTTGTGCTGTCCTCCAATGGCTTTACTGTAGTTATTTCATCCAGCCAAAAGTAATCAGAAGCTGCTTGTGCTGCATAATGAAATTCATAGTTAATGCTTAACTGATTTTAGAAAAACAACCAAAATTATTTATACAACCCATAGAGCAACATGTTTTACATTTACTTAAAAAAAAAAGTGTTAAGATACTGAAGTATGATTAGTAAACAGTCATCATTACTTTTTAGAAGCATTTTTTACTCATGTTTCCAAATTTTGTGCCTGATCCTATTAAGTTGTATTGGATGGCACCATTCAGATCAGCATTCCAAAACTGCAGCATGCAGGGCAACTCAACATTATGCATTGCTTTGAGACAATGGATTTCCTCAATCCATTTTGCTTGTGCTAGAAAATGCAGCAAAAACATTACAATGTGATTGCCAAAACTTCCCAACTCCCTATTCAAATACTGTTTTTTACAACCCCCCCCCCCCCCCAAGGTACCCAAGAGTGTATGTAAAACCATATTTCATTTTCACATAGAGAAGGGGATGGTTAAAACCCCCTGTCAGTTTCTTCTCTGTCTGTTTCCTTTAAAAAGATATTTCCTTTTACTTCCTGCCCTAGAGACAATAAAGGAAGTAAAAAGTAATATCTACAAAGTGAGGGGTAAGTCCCTTTTAGACAGATGCCACCCAGATGGCCTCTATTGGAGAATGACCCCTCCTGTTTCTGTGACAGCTGTAAAATTTGAATTTCCCATTCATTTTTTCATTGGAAACAATAAAACCAGGATAATGAGGGGTACAGTATATCTCTTCAGTACAGACACAGTAAGCAGTAAAAACCTCACATGGGTTTTAATACTTCCCCAAAAAATTAAAACATAAAACTTGACGTATCCAGTACTGGCTTCTTCCTATAGACAGCAGTTTTTCAGCAAAACAGCCACACGCACATCTGCCGATGTGTTGCAGTGGTTGGTTTTGACTCACGTTAACATATAAAGACTAAGTCCTGTGATTATCTGACTTTTCTTCCTTGGTTGCAATGAATGTTTACTTTAACCATTTCCCACCCATAGGACGTCATATGACATCATGGACTTTGAGTGGAGATGCTGGAATGATGCCAGGTATCTGCCATCCCACCGGGGAGCCAGGGACTGAAGCTGGTGATTCCACTAGCTTACCATAGAGATAGAGAGACCGAAGACCGGAAAACACCCCTGATCATCTCTATGGTCTAAGAAACTGGAAGAGACAAGTATTTTGTCTATTCTGGTTGCGCCAAGATGTAAAGAAGCCATTATTGGCTTGTGAAAGCATCTGATCAAACCGATCTTGGTTTGATTAGATGCTTTTAAGGGCAGAGGAGAGATCTGGGATCTAATGAACCCCAGATGTCTCAGTAAAGAGTGTCTGTCACTGCCCATGCTATCACAAGAGTTATTGTTCATCCCTTGTGATATCAATAAAGTTAATAGAAAAAAAATTAAAAAAGACAGTGTAAAAAAATTCCCTTAATAAAATAAACAAAAGTGGACACATACATAAACCCTACATGCATATGTAAATAGTAATCGCACCACATGAGGTATCACCGCGAAGGTCAGAGTGAGAGCAATAATTTTAGTGCCAGACCTCCCATGTAACTATAAACTGGTAATCTGTGTAAAGGCTTTTAAAGTTTCGCCCATAGAGATTTTAGGTACCGTAGTTTGGCGCTGTTTTACGGGCGTATATTATTTTAAAGTGTGACATGTTAGGTATCGTTTTACTCAGTGTCATCTTTTATATTTTACTATATAATATTATATTTTACCCATATAATGGGTATTATATTCTGTTTGTGTGCACTAAAATTCATTAAAGTGTATTTTTTCCAAACAATTTGCATTTTAAACCACAGCAGCAATAACGTTTGACATTAAAAAAAATAAAATAAGTAAAACCATTATTTTACTTTCTAGGGTCTATGCTAAATATTATATAATATTGGAGGATTCTAAGTCATTTTCTAGAAAAAAAAATATGATTTTTACATGTAGGAGAGAAATATCAGAATTGACCTGGGTGGAAAGTAATTAAAATCACATTACAAACAAAATGAAATACTTTACCATGAACTTCATTGGTGTAGATTGTCAGATATGAAACCAGAAAAAAGGTTGTATAGGTTCGGATAAACTGTGTCAACAAAGACATCTTTAGTAAACCTAGAAAACAATGATTTTCATTACCACTGACAGATAAAAAAAAGTGTAATACTGTTCATATTTACATGCAATTAAATGAATTTTAACAAAAGCACTGAAAGTGCAAAAATAGTAGAATGATAGAAATTTATACTAATAAATATCATTGGGATAGAAATATGTGTGTATTTCAGGGCTGTTCAGTTAGCCAGTCTGATGAATATTAAACAGATTAGTGCAATTTAGTTTTCTTTGTTGGGGGAGGGTTATATTTCTAATGGTGTCCTCATACAGATTTACTTTGCTTGCTAAGCAATTTAAAGCTAGTATGTCTTATGTAACATAACAGGTGTCGGTTATGTCTGTCATAACAGGTATAACTAGTATTGTGGCAACACCCAAATATTGCAGAGTTCCCCTTTAAGCTTTAACATTTCTAAAAGCATCTGTTTGCAGAACCAAGTCATCATCCCAATTCCTCCCCCTCATATCCTGTGGAACAGTGTGCTCCAGTCTAGCAGCTGTCACCCTAACTTTCAGTTGGTGATATTTTATCTAAATGTGAAACGGCTATATCCTGAACTGCTCAGAATGTATTTTAAAGGTACAAAAAGTAAAGAAAAAATATATGCATTGTGACGTGATTGTTGATATATACACCATGTAAGATGCCTTTCAAGGCACTTAGCTTGCAGACACAAGTTTGGCTAGGTCAACCAGCTGGTAAATAATAAAAAGCTTGTTTTTCTCAAGTTCGTGTCCGGAGTTTTCCCTGGAATTCCAAAAGTTGCCATTACAGTATGCCATCCTCTAACATTCTAGGTGTAATCATGAGTCTTTTACAAATGAAAGGAACCAGGGGACAAAGTCAACAGAAATTGCCATTTTCACTTGGCCCTTGGGACACTATCCTGAATTCTAACTGGCCTGAAGCACTATAACAATATTACATTTGAATGAAAAGGAGGTGGCTGTCAAGTAGCTTGTATATTCAATTCTGAACTGTACACTTGGCAAATGTCCCATAAGAACTGTGAGCCACTGGCTGAAAGAATTGAGAATGATGTATATTAGTCACCTAGGTTTCTCACCTACAAATGGTAAGGAGTGTAGTAGAATGCCCATTTACTCACTGTGCTCAGATACAGTCACAGGTCCGTAGCACACCTAGGAAAGAGAAGGTGAGAGAGACCACGCATAATGAGGCAGAAGTAGCTGGGCAAAGGATCTGCTGCCAAGTGATAGGCTGTCCATTGTCAAAACCTTTATGCTGGCAGCTGGGCAGGAGCCAAATAGTATGCAGTTTCTCAGGAAGACCCAGCTACTTTTGGAAGTACCTCCCAAATGCTATAAAAGTACTCTAGTTCCAGTGCAGACTTTCCCACTCCCCTTCCCCTGTGTCCTTGGGTCTTGGATCCTTCCTGCTGTGCACCTAAGTTACCAGAGCTACCCTGGACTTCCCTGAGAGGGATGCTGCTTTTGAGAATAAGTGTAGGTACCTGTTTGTATTCTGAACTGTGCTGCCAAAGTAGTGACACTCAGCTATGCTCTTTGTTGCTATAGAGTTTTATAGAGACCAGGGGCGGACTGACCATTTGGAAACTCAGGCACTGCCCGAGGGCCCAGGGTCAGTAGGGGGCCCCATGAGATGCCCCTGGTACCTTTTTCATAGGCTTTTTTGAGTTTGGGCAATGACACAGGGGCCCCATGATCCCCTATTGCCTGGGGGCCCCATGAGTTGTCAGTCCGCCCCTGATAGAGACTATGCTATGCAGCACCATATTAACACAATTGAGCCACAGAGACATTGCTCTGAAGAGTCCATGTTTGTTCAGATTTCAGAATTTGTTTCATATTTGTAATTTGCAGTGTATGAATGCGCTTTGCCATTCTGATACTGTTTTGCATTATGGATACTAATTTTGAGCCTGTTTAACACATTCCTGCCCAGCCTATAGCAGATTGACGGCCAGGTGGGCTGCTCGTCCCTCTGAGTGTTCATCATATGGCATCCTTTACGACGCCGCTCATGCGCGCCCCCGGGGCGTGCAGCGTGGTGATCACTGACAAGCTCTGTCCCTCAGGCACAGTGCTTCCCCGCTCAGGGTAATGATCCAATGAAATTGGCTTTTTACCACATGTTCGGCTGTGTCCAATCACAGCCGATCATAAATATAAACAAACAGCGGTAACTCACTGTTCCTATCTTCTCCTTCTTGCACACCGATCCTGTGTGAGGAGCAGAACCAGGAACATTGAGTTACCAGTTAACCCCTTCACTACTGTGCACCACACTGCCCCTAATAAAGAATACCTGTCAGTCCTATCAGTGGATCTGTCAGTGCAGCCTTCAGTGGACCCATTAGTGGAAAGGTCAGTGCAGCCCATCAGTGGATCTGTCAGTGCAGCAATTAGTGGACCTATCAGTAGATTTGTCAGTATGGCCATCAGTGGACCTGTCAATGCAGTCATTAGTGGACCCACCAGTGGTTCTGTCAGTGCAGCCCATCAGTGGTTCTGTCAGTGCTGTCATTAGTGCAGTGGTGTATTTTGGTTTTGTGCTGCCCTAGGCAAGACTAAGATCGGGCACCCCCCCCGCATCGAAATTTGTCCCACCCCTTCCTCTTTAAGATCCACCCCTCCATCTGTAAACCTCACCCCTTCCTATTTAGGCTCCACTTCTTCCTATAAGAGCTCCGCCCATTGACAACGATGGGGCGCTACTCCTCCCACTGACATCAATAATGGGGCACTATTCCTCCCACTGACACCAACAACGGGGCACTATTACTTCCACACTGACACCAGTGATGGGGCACTATTCCTCCCACACTGACACCCATGATGGGGCACTATTCCTCCTACACTGGCACTAATGATGGGGCACTTCCTCCCACTGATACCAATGATGGGGCACTATTCTTCCCACACTGGCACTAATGATGGGGCACTATTCCTCCCACACTGACACCCATGATGGGGCACTATTCCTCCTACACTGGCACTAATGATGGGGCACTTCCTCCCACTGATACCAACGATGGGGTACTATTACTTCCACACTGACACCAATGATGGGGCACTATTCCTCCCACACTGGCACTAATGATGGGGCACTATTCCCCCCACTGACACCAATCAGAGAGAGAGAGCGGGGGGAGGGAGAGGGAAGGAGAAAGAGAGGGGAGAGAGAGGGGGGAGAGATCCACCCCTTCATCTGTAAACCTCACCCCTTCATATTTAGGCTCCACCTCTTCCTATTAGAGCTCCGCCCACTGACAACGATGGGGGCCTATTCCTCCCACTGACATCAATAATGGGGCACTATTCCTCCCACTGACACCAACAATGGGGCACTATTCCTCCCACACTGACACCAATGATGGGGCACTATTCCTCCCACACTGGCACTAATGATGGGGCACTATTCCTCCCACTGATACCAATGATGGGGCACTATTCTTCCCACGCTTGCACTAATGATGGGGTACTATTCCTCCAACTCACACCAACGATGGGGCACTATTCCTCCCACTGACACCAATTAGAGAGAGAGGAGGGAGGGAGAGGGGGGGAAGGGAGAGAGAGAGGGGGGAGAGAGAAGGGAGAGAGAGGGGGGAGAGAGAAGAGAGAGAGAAGGGAGATAGCGAGAGAGGGGGAGAGAGAGGAGAAAGAGACGGGGGAGAGGAGAGAGAGAACAGAGGAGAAGAGAGAGGGAAAGAGGGGAGAGAGGGAGAGAGATAGAGAGAAGGAGGGAGGGGGGAGAGAGAGGAAGGGGGGAGGGAGAGAGAGAAGAGAGGAGAGAGGGAAGAGAG